>NC_067244.2:261978717-263228717 GCF_019359855.2 Lolium perenne | reverse complement strand
TTCCTCGGAAACTGCTGTGGCATTGAATTTCCACTATATCCCCTTTTATTTAACCGCTCCGCACAGTTTACTTCCGCATCCCCTTCGCATTAGCACTCCCAAAAGCCCTCCTGCGCCACCATGTCTTCTTCCTCCTCTGCTCCATCGGATCTTTCCAGTCAGTCCTCCTCTTCCCGCGAGCCGACGCCGGAGCCGAACCAGGAGGAAGTCCACGCGGCGAACATCCGCCACGCCATCGAAGCCGGGGAGGAGTCTAGCCATGACTTCTCCATCTGGTCGGAGGACGACAAGTCCCTGACCGACGGGGAGAGCGACCTCCGCTTCCTCGCCAATGGGGAAACGGAGGAGGAGAGCGATGACGATCGCTTCTCCTGCGACGACTTCACCTCTCCCGAGGAGGAGGAGGAGGAGAAGGAGGAGGAGGAGGAGGACGACGACACCCCCTCCGACGAGCCGCCGGCCAAGCGCTTCTGCCCCTGGCTGGGGAACCTCAGCGACTTCGACAGCGACGACGACGACGCTGACGAGGAGGACGAGGACAACGAAGGCCCGGTCGGCGGCCGCTGGAGCAGCGACGACGAGCCCGCCGGGAGTAGCGCCGACAGCGGCGACGACGGCGACGACGAGGGCAGTGACGGCCCATAGATTAGGACCATTAGCATAGGATCAGTAGTAGTAGATGGGGCAATGTACCCCCTAGTACCTCCTTTTGAGAGCAATCAGCTCTATATGTAAGAAATCTTGCTTATCAATGAAGAACTTATCCCAATTCGATTTTGCCGATTCCTTTGAGCTTGATTTAGCCGACTTCCCCTCACACTGATTTTGCCGACCTGTCCCCTTAGCCAATGCGTAATGAGCCGATAGCAACACATCGGTCCTTTACAATTCATCCTTCAATTCTTCAACTGATGACCTTGAGATCTGGTAGACAATGTAGAGTCTTCAAGAGAGCCTTTGAATTCCTCCAACCAGGCCTAATAGTCTTCTTCAAGCGCTCATCATTTTGTGAAGAAGGTTGCGACAAAGGATCAGCCGATGGTATCCCCAATCGGCTCCTAAACAGAGCACCTACCAGGCCTGCTGCCCCCCGAGCCTTGCTCAAGGCGAAAATATCAGTGAGGATGCACCAAAGCCGATCAACTTTCTTCTCTCGAAAGCCGATGTATCTCTTCTGGCAGCTGAGGAAGCTCTCATTGTTTTACTCCCTCGAGGAAGCAGAAGGCCCCACAGCTGAACTGGACTTGGTGAAGATCCATGCTTTGAACACGCAGCCAGTAGATCCTGCGTAGTTATACTAAAGTCGATGGCTGTGCATCGGCTTTGTGTCATAAAAATTTGAAATTTTTTACTGGCCGATTTTTCTATCGGCCCCCAACGTTTCACTGCACACAGGTTCATCTGCACCTGTTCATCTGATTAGATGCCCCCCGAGCTGAATCTGCCAGGTGACTGCAGATATCGGCTTTGTGGTTAGCCAAGGCACTGTATTTGCACGTCGGCTCCGCTAGGATTCATGTTGACTCTCATCCGCCGACGTGACCGCTGCCCAATAGATCAATGTTGAACGTAAGCAGAACCTGTGGTGAAGGTAATTTTGGCCGATTGCTGAAAATCGGCCTCCATATTGATCGAAACGCTCAATGAAGGTCTTGTAATTTTCCTTCATAGATTTTTTGGGGCCGATCACAAGGATCAGCCTCGCCACGTTTGCTCATTGGTTTGCTCCAGTTACATGGTCAGGCCGGTGGATAAGACCAGCCTAACCCTGCCCTTTGTTACGTCGATGCGCTCGCAGTCATCCAAATTGATACCTGAGAGTGGCTCTTGGCCTGCTGCTTCCCAAGCGTTCATGCCAGCCGTTGAAATTTCGGCTGAGTCATCGGCCTGGACGACCTCTACCTTATCTCCATCCCACTGTATTATGCATTGGTGCATCGTGGAGGGAATGCAGCAATTGGCGTGGATCCAATCTCTTCCTAGCAGAACAGCATAAGTGCTCTTGCTATCGACGATGAAGAACGTCGTAGGGATAGTTTTCCTTCCTATGGTCAGATCCACGTTCAGAACACCTTGTGCGTCAGATGCTTGGCCGTTGAAATCGCTCAGTGTCACGTTGGTCTTGATCAGATCTGAGCTAGAGCGTCCCAACCTCCGTAGCATAGAGTATGGCATAATGTTGACTGCCGCTCCGGTGTCCACCAGCATCTTATTGACAGGCCTCCCATCGATATAACCTCGCAAGTACAAGGCCTTCAGATGTCTGTAGCTTCTTTCTCGTGGCTTCTCAAAGATAACCGGCCGTGGGCCGCAGTCAAGTTGTGCCACAGGTGCCTCGTCTAATCCTGGAGCACTGAACTCCGAAGGAAGGATGAACACCATGTTTGTGCCAGCCGATGTTTCATCATCGGCTTTCCTCTGCTTGGGGCGCCACTCCATTTTCCGTGGACGACCCTCCTTCATCCAGGGTTCGCTGAACTTTCGTAGCCAGATCAGGTCGCGCCTTCCTTAGCGTATGCAAGTATAACCTTTCGGCTTCCTCAAGGCCGCGCAATCGCTGAACCCTGCGCTTTTAGGAACGGCTGAGCCCATCAGGGCACCACCTTGGCCGGTGGTACCTGTCTTCTTCTTCTTCTTGTCCCTCGTCTTCTGAATCCTCGAGATCTTCTAGCCGAGGGGACTCAGCACGTTTGCTTTGTGGTGGGAGAGGCCCTAGGCGCTTGAACACGGACACGTTGGCTGCCTCCTTCTTCTTCTGGTTGCATTCTGGGCAATTGCCGATTGTGGGCAATCGGCTCATTCCTGAATCCCAGAAGAACGAAGAAGGGACAGTCCCAGTGCCTGTCCTCGTCGTCTCGCTCCCCTGACTTTTCCTTGGCACGGCGCTCGTACTCCTCCTCATCGCGATCGTGCCGACGATGTCTTCTGGCTTCCCTAGCCAGACGATCTCTTTCGTCTTCATCACTGGATCGTCGGCGTTGGTCATACTGACTCACATACTTGTTGAGGAGGTGATCAGAGAGGGGTTGCTGATATCTTATGTTCTTCACTTCTCCCTCTGTGACGTAGCGCTTGCCATCATGACGGAGCCGATCGCGTGGAGCGGCCTCCTCTGTGTCCTTGCTACGAGAGCAGCTGCCCTCGTCTCCATCCTTGCCAGCGTGGTGTCCAAGTCCTACCATGTTGATACTGAACGAGGATCCTGGCTGGCAACCTCCAGGGTAAGTGCATTCCACCATGTTAACGGTGGGGAAGGGTTGGGTGTCGACCTTCATAGCGTACTGGTTGAAAATCAGACGTCCTTGTTCTATCGCCATTTGGATCTGCTGACGCCACACCCTGTAGTCGTTGGTGGCATGGGAGAGCGAGTTATGCCATTTGCAGTATGGCTTTCCGTTCAGCTCCTGCACCGTGGGGAATTTGAGACCTTCGGGTATCTTCAACTGCTTCTCCTTGAGCAGGAGGTCGAAGATTTGCTCAGTTTTGGTCACGTCAAAATCAAACCCCCTGGGCGGACCTGGTGGCTTCACCCATTTGCAGGACACGGGGGTTGCCCCCCGAGTCCATTCAGCCACTGCTACCTCTTGATCTCCCGCAGAAACTTCGTCTTCCTCTGCCTCGACTAGGACTACTGCACGCTTGAATTTGTCCTGGTACAAGTCCGGGTGGCGCTGTTCATATGCTGACAGTTTCTGAACCATGTGCGCCAGTGAGGGGTAGTCTGCTTGGGAGGCCATGTCCTTGAGCGGCGCTGCAAGGCCCGCTACTGCCAACTCGACTGTTTCCTTTTCAGTCACACGAACCGAATAACATCGGTTCCTAAGATTCCTGAAGAGCTGGATGTATTCTGTCACAGTTTCTCCACTCTTCTGACGTATTTGTGCTAGATCGGCAAGGCCAGACTCGGAAGCCTCTGAGTGGTACTGCGTATGGAACTGTTCTTCCAACTGCTTCCAAGTCCGGATCGAGTCTGGTGGCAACGAGGTGTACCACCCGAAAGCCGATCCCGTGAGGGACTGTGAGAAGAACCTCACGCGTAGTGGATCCGACACTGAGGCTGTTCCTAGCTGTGCCAAATATCGGCTCACATGCTCGATGGAGCTGGAACCATCCGATCCACTGAATTTGGAGAAATCAGGGAGCCGATATTTAGGTGGCAGCGGGATCAACTCGTACTCGACGGGGTACGGCTTGGAATAGCCGATTGCCCTCCTTTTCGGCACCATGCCGAACTGGTCTCTCAGTATGGTACTGATCTGATCCGCTGTGCTGGCTGCAGGAGTTGAACTCTGAAGATTCGCCGGGGTGGCGTACTTAGCCAGCCATGCTTGCTTTTCCAGCTCTGAGCCAACTGCAGGAGCTGAGCTCTGGAGGTTCGTCGGGGTGGCGTACTTAGTCAGCCACGTCTGCTTCTCAAGATCTGTTGCTGACGTCCCTCCTGCTTTCCCAGAAGTCCCTGATGTCACGGCCTGGCTTGTGAGCGCCCAGTTGCCGCAATCTGGCACATACGTGCACATGTACCCGTGAGGGATCTCCTTAGGCGCCTCATGCAAGAACTGGCAGTCACTAGGGTCACCACCGATCTTGTAGACGACGAATGCCGGTGAATTCGGCACTTCTGGTGCCGCCAACGCAAACGGCAGCGGTGGACGGGACTGGAGTGGCAACTCTCCTTGATGCGTCCCGAGAGCTGGTCCTGATGGCGAGTACTGGTGCCTCATGATTTCCTGGATCACCCGAAGAGCGACACGCTCCAACGTGTTTACCAGGTTCTCAGAGTGGCGGTGTAGCGAGTGAGCCACCAAGTAGTTGATCTCCTGCCGCAGGGACCTGGTGCGTTCTTCTGACGGGGCAGAGAGGTCTATCCCATCGAGTGCACCATCAGGCGAGAACCCCTTCCACCTGATGCCATGTGAACGGGTTCTGTGGAAAGAGCCGATGAGGTCGGCTTCGAGGATTGCTTTGACCTCGTCATACTTCTTCTTGAGCTCGTCGGTCAGATCCTCGTACGTGACTGGAGTGCCGTCCGCCATCTCAGATGTAGATGGCGATGTGGTTGATGACGAAGCTTGTCCCACCGGCGTGCGTAATGTGTTGCGGTCAAAACCCACCGGCGGGCAGCGACGGGCAACACAAGAGAGCCGGGAACAACTTAGGGCTGCGGCTGGCCCTGGTCCCTCCGAGCGACGGCCCGCAAAGCCTCTGGTACACACGTCCGATGCTGATGCAAGGGCGTGCCACCTAACCTATACCTGGTCAGGAAGGTGATGGAGATGCCTCGCTTAGTTTCCTGCATGGCATACACGTAAACATTAAATACGAGCCTCGATCGGCTCTCAGGTTATCCTGTGAATCGGCTCAAGGAGCCGATCCACCCATGATTCGTACGAGGTGCACGAATATATGGTGGTCCTGCTTGATCAAGATAAAGCTAATGCGATCTACGACGATTTAGGGTTTTCACCGCATAATCGGATCATCCTACTCACGATTGGGCCTCGCGGCCACGCACGGTGATCGTAAGCCGATCCTAGACAAGGCCTAAAAACCAACACGAGGTTGATCCCCGGAACATCCTGTCTAGGACTAGCAAACGACACCCTACGTGCCGCTGGATCCTCCAACCCTTTGTAAGGCCTAACTATTGCAGATATTAAACTAATCCTTGAAGAACAAGGAACAACCGTAACGGATCGGATCTACTAAATAATGATCAAGCGGGGTGCCGCCCCCACACCTACGATAGGTGTGAGGGCGGCTAGATATGCAAGGGTTGCACTACGATAGCATGTTATACGAAGAACTATGCTAACCCTAACACATCTATGATAACTACGTTGCTCGCCATCAAAAAGGCTTCAGTACGAGCAACGCATGAACAACATAAAGCTTGTGCTGCCTAGATCGCAAGATGCGATCTAGGCAGCATGATGCTTACCGGTAGAAACCCTCGAGACGAAGGAGTTGGCGATGCGCCGAGATTGATTTGTGGTTGAACGTTGGTTGTTGTTTATTCCATAAACCCTAGATACATATTTATAGTCCAGGGGACTTTCTACCGTGGGAATAATCCCCACCGTGTACGAGACAAACTCTACCTAAATGACACGTATCCTACTATGTTACAGATACACGGGCCAACTAGCCCAAACTTTGCATGTAAGGCCGATTCACGTAATTCTTCTAGGTATATTCTTTAAATTCATCTTGATTGCGGCCCACCTCTGACTCGCTCAAATTCTGGTGATAACACATCCGAACCCCCTCCAGTATTAAGTTGCAAACAACAGACAATTGCATTAAGTATGGTGCGTAATGTAATCAACAAATACATCCTTAGACATAGCATTGATGTTTTATCCCTAGTGGCAACAGCACATCCACAACCTTAGAACTTTCTCACATCGTCCCGCATTTAATGGAGGCATGAACCCACTATCGAGCATGAATACTCCCTCTTGGAGTTACAAGTAACGACTTGGCCAGAGCCTCTACTAATAACGGAGAGCATGCAAGATCATAAACAACACATAGATGATAGATTGATAATAAACATAACATAGCATTCATTATTCATCGGATCCCAACAAACGCAACATGTAGCATTACAAATAGATGATCTTGATCATGTTAGGCAGCTCACAAGATCCAACAATGATAGCACAATTAGGAGAAGACGACCATCTAGCTACTGCTATGGACCCATAGTCCAGGGGTGAACTACTCACACATCACTCCGGAGGCGACCATGGCGGTGAAGAGTCCTCCGGGAGATGATTCCCCTCTCCGGCAGGGTGCCAGAGGCGATCTCCTGAATCCCCCGAGATGGGATTGGCGGTGGCGGCGTCTCTGGAAGGTTTTCCGTATCGTGGCTCTCAGTACAGGAACTATTATCGACGAAGGCTTCTTATAGGCAAAAGGTAGGTTTAGGGGCGACGCGAGGGACCCACACAACAGGGCCGCGCGGCCAGGGGGTGGGCCGCGCCGCCCTGGCGTGTCGCCGCCTCGTCGCCCCACTTCGTTTCCCTTTCGGTGTTCTGGAAGCTTCGTGGAAAAATAAGATCCTGGGCGTTGATTTCGTCCAATTCCGAGAATATTTCCTTACTAGGATTTCTGAAACCAAAAACAGCAGAAACAAAGAATCGGCTCTTCGGCATCTCGTTAATAGGTTAGTGCCAGAAAATGCATAAATATGACATAAAGTATGTATAAAACATGTGAGTATCATCAATAAAGTAGCATGGAACATAAGAAATTATAGATACGTTTGAGACGTATCAAATATTCATAATTAAGGTTTGAATTTGAAATTCAAACATACCATGTTGGAATTCCATCATGCAACTTAATGTTGAGAAAGAATCTATTCCCCTCTCTTCTCGAAACCCTAATTTAGTTAGGTCCAAGTTTATCGCACTCTCGAAACACTAATCCTATATAGTGTCGAGAGAGAAACTTGTCCCCCTTTGATGCAGGTTTTCTATAAAAGCGCAAAATTTCCCCAGATTTTACGATGCAATGCACATCCCTTCCTATAATCTACCCCTCGATCGTCTCTAAACATGGGATATTACAGCCTTTCCCCCTTAAAGAAAACTTCGTCCCGAAGTTGTGGTTGTAATACCTGAACAGTTCTAGATATGACTTCCTTAAATCTTCCTCCTTTTCCCAGGTGGCTTCTCTCTCAGGATGATGCTTCCACTGAATCTTGCAGTACTTGATTGCTCTATTTCTGAGTTGTTTCCAGTTTTCCTCGAGAATCTTGGCTGGCTTCTCGATGTAAGTCAAATCTGGCTGTAGATCTAGCTCATCATGAGATACTGGCTCATCTGGGGTCTTTAAACATTTTCTAAGTTGTGACACATGGAATACATTGTGTACTTGAGCTAACTTTCCCGGTAGATCCAATTCAAAGGCTACCCCTCGGTTCTGACTCAGTATCTTGAAAGGTCCTATGTATCTAGGGCTAAGCTTCCCCTTTACTCCGAATCTCTGGAGACCTTTCATAGGACTTACTTTAAGGTATACCATGTCTCCAACCTTTGGTTCCCATGTCCTTCTCTTTTGGTATGCATAACTCTTCTGTCGGCTTTGGGCTATCTTGAGTCTATCCGTTATCACATCAATTATCTGTTGCTTCTCCTTCACATAATCTGGATCAAACTCCTTGCTTGAACCTGCCTCGTACCAACAGATAGGTGACCTACACTTCCTTCCGTATAGATCTTCAAACGGTGCCATCTTAATGCTGCTTTGATAGCTGTTATTGCAAGAAAACTCTGCTAATGGTAAGTGTTCCTCCCTAATCCTCCGAAATCTAGGGCACAAGCCCTAAGCATGTCCTCAATGTTTTGGTGCTGTAGTATGTACTATCTATGTTATGATTTGTACGCCTTTGGCGCTAGAACTATAATTCAGCACTCGGTGGATGATCGCATTGCAAAATTTGACACCCACACAATCAGTTCATCGTATGCGTAGTAGCACAATTACTTGTACAGCGAGTCCTGCCAGCGCATTGATCCATAGCATGAAAAACTTTCACCTACTCCCCTCTGATTCATATTGACTCAATT
This sequence comes from Lolium perenne, assembly GCF_019359855.2. NCBI lineage: Eukaryota > Viridiplantae > Streptophyta > Magnoliopsida > Poales > Poaceae > Lolium > Lolium perenne. Next base: position 263,220,141 of record NC_067244.2, on the reverse strand, counting down.
TTGTCTACATATGGATGTATCTAGATACATCCCCATCTAGAAAAACTTGAGTCGGTTAATATGAATCGGTGTAAACCGCCCAAGTCCTCGAGCAACTAGTTTATTGACTCTGCACTCCAAGCCTCTCGCGGCAAGCCATCGACGAAGCATTGACCAGTTCTTGGCCCGCTTTTTTTGTGAATCGCAAAGCTTTGAACAGTTCCTCTCGGGATCCAGCACGCCGGTGAGCTTGCACGGTTGCCATGAGCACTTTCCGGTGGAACTTCCTCTGCAGCGCCCTGATACGTCTCCGACGTATCGATAATTTCTTATGTTCCATGCCACATTATTGATGATATCTACATGTTTTATGCACACTTTATGTCATTATTATGCATTTTCCGGAACTAACCTATTGACGAGATGCCGAAGGGCCAGTTGTTGTTTTCTGCTGTTTTTGGTTTCAGAAATCCTAGTAAGGAAATATTCTCGGAATCGGACGAAATCAACGCCGAGCATCTTAGAATCCCCGGAAGCATCCAGAACACCCGAGAGCCGCCAGAGGGGGGCCACAGGGGCCCCAGATGATAGGCCGGCACGGCCCAGGCCCTGGCCGCGCTGCCTTATGGTGTCGTCGCCTCGTTGACCTTCTAACGCCGCCTCTTCGCCTATTTAAGCCCCCTCGACCTAAAACCTCGATACGAAAAAGCCACGGTACGAGAAACCTTCCAGAGCCGCCGCCATCGCGAAGCCAAGATCTGGGGGACAGGAGTCTCTGTTCCGGCACGCCGCCGGGACGGGGAAGTGCCCCCGGAAGGCTCCTCCATCGACACCACCGCCATCTTCACCACCGCTGCTGTCTCCCATGAGGAGGGAGTAGTTCTCCATCGAGGCTCGGGGCTGTACCGGTAGCTATGTGGTTCATCTCTCTCCTATGTACTTCAATACAATAATCTCATGAGCTGCCTTACATGATTGAGATTCATATGATGATGCTTGTAATCTAGATGTCATTATGCTAGTCAAGTGAATTTTACTTATGTGATCTCCGGAGACTCCTTGTCCCACGTGTGTAAAGGTGACAGTGTGTGCACCGTGTGGGTCTCTTAGGCTATATTTCACAGAATACTTATTCACTGTTATGAATGGCATAGTGAAGTGCTTATTTATATCTCTTTATGATTGCAATGTGTTTTGTATCACAATTTATCTATGTGCTACTCTAGTGATGTTATTAAAGTAGTTTATTCCTCCTGCACGGTGTAATGGTGACAGTGTGTGCATCCGTGTTAGTACTTGGCGTAGGCTATGATTGTGATCTCTTGTAGATTATGAAGTTAACTATTGCTATGATAGTATTGATGTGATCTATGCCTCCTTTCGTAGCGTGAAGGTGACAGTGTGCATGCTACGTTAGTACTTGGTTTAGTTGTGTTGATCTGTCGTGCACTCTAAGGTTATTTAAATATGAACATTGAATATTGTGGAGCTTGTTAACTCCGGCATTGAGGGTTCGTGTAATCCTACACAGTTAGTGGTGTTCATCATCCAACAAGAGGGTGTAGAGTATGCATTTATCTATTCTGTTATGTGATCAAAGTTGAGAGTGTCCACTAGTGAAAGTCTAATCCCTAGGCCTTGTTCCTAAATACTGCTATCGCTGCTTGTTTACTGTTTTACTGTGTTTCTACTGCCTGCAATATTACCACCATCAACTACACGCCAGCAAGCACTTTTCTGGCACTGTTGCTACTGCTACTATTTATTCATACCACCTGTATTTCACTATCTCTTCGCCGAACTAGTGCACCTATTAGGTGTGTTGGGGACACAAGAGACTTCTTGCTTGTGGTTGCAGGGTTGCATGAGAGGGATATCTTTGACCTCTTCCTCCCTGAGATCGATAAACCTTGGGTGATCCACTTAAGGGAAACTTGCTGCTATTCTACAAACCTCTGCTCTTGGAGGCCCAACACTGTCTACAAGAATAGAAGCTCCCGTAGACATCAAGCATTTTTCTGGCGCCGTTGCCGGGGAGGAAAGGTAAAAGGCACTCATACTCCGGTTCCAGGTAACAGTACTTTTCTGGCGCCATTGTGTTTGTGCTCGAAGCTATTTCCTTTAGATCCTGCAATTGCATCTTTTTGTTTCTTGTTTACACTAGTTTGGCATAATGGAAAACAACAAAAATATGAGAGATCTTTATGAACTTTATCTTGAATTAGGACATGATGTCTTTGAAGAGAGAATTAAAAAACCCGTGGAACTTTATATGCATGCTAATGGGAATGTTATTAATATGAATGCTTTGAACACTATTGTTGCTAATGCTATGGAAAATTCTAAGCTTGGGGAAGCTGGTTTTGACGAGCATGATCTTTTTAGTCCCGCAAGCATTGAGGAGGAAATTTACTTTGATGATACTTTGCCTCCTATTTATGATGATTATAATGATAGTAGTCTTTTGGTACCACCTGTTATGGAGGATAAATTTGATTATGATTATATTTGATGATAGCTACTTTGTTGAATTTGCTCCCACTACAATTAATAAGACTGATTATGCTTATGTGGAGAGTAATAATTTTATGCATGAGACTCATGATAAGAATGCTTTATGTGATAGTTATATTGTTGAGTTTGCTCATGATGCTACTGAAAGTTATTATGAGAGAGGAAAATATGGTTGTAGAAATTTTCATGTTACTAAAACACCTCTCTATGTGCTGAAATTTTTGAAACTACACTTGTTTTATCTTCCTGATCTTGTCACTTTGCTCTTCATGAATTTATTTGTGTACAAGATTCCTTTGCATAGGAAGCATGTTAGTCTTAAATGTGTTTTGAATTTGCCTCTTGATGCTCTCTTTTGCTTCAAATACTATTTCTTGCGAGTGCATCATTTAAACTGCTGAGCCCATCTTAATGGCTATAAAGAAAGAACTTCTTGGGAGATAACCCATGTGTTTATTTTGCTACAGTACTTTCTTTTATATTTGTGTCTTGGAAGTTGTTTACTACTGTAGCAACCTCTCATTATCTTAGTTTTGTGTTTTGTTGTGCCAAGTAAAGTCTTTGATAGCAAGGTTGATACTAGATTTGGATTACTGCGCAGAAACAGATTTCTTTGCTGTCACGAATCTGGGCAAAATTCTCTGTAGGAAATTCAGAAAATTATGCCAATTTACGTGAGTGATCCTCAGATATGTACGCAACTTTCATTCAATTTGAGCATTTTCATTTGAGCAAGTCTGGTGCCTCAATAAAATTCGTCTTTACGGACTGTTCAGTTTTGACAGATTCTGCCTTTTATTTCGCATTGCCTCTTTTGCTATGTGGGATGGATTTTTCTTTGTTCCATTGACTTCCAGTAGCTTTGAGCAATGTCCAGAACTGTTAAGAATGATTGTGTCACCTCTGAACATGTGAGTTTTTGATTATGCACTAACCCTCTAATGAGTTTGTTTCGAGTTTGGTGTGAAGGAAGTTTTCAAGGGTCAAGAGAGGAGGATGATATACTACGATCAAGAAGAGTGAAAAGTCTAAGCTTGTTGATGCCCCGGTGGTTCACCCCTGCATATTTCAAGAAGACTCAAGCATCTAAGCTTGGGGATTCCCAAGGCATCCCCTTCTTCATCGACAAATTATCAGGTTCCTTCTCTTGAAACTATATTTTTATTCGGTCACATCTTATGTACTTTACTTGGAGCGTCTGTATGTTTCTTGTTTTTTTTTTGTTTGAATAAATACTTGTGTGGGAGAGAGACACGCTCCGCTGGTTCGTATGAACACATGTGTTCTTAGCTTTTAATGTTCATGGCGAAGGTTGAAACTGCTTCGTTAATTGTTATATGGTTGGAAACGGAAAATGCTACATGTAGTAATTGGTATGATGTCTTGAATAACTTGATACTTGGCAATTGTTGTGCTCTTGTTTAAGCTCTTGCATCATATACTTTGCACCTATTAGTGAAGAAATACATAGAGCTTGTTAAAATTTGGATTGCATGAGTGGTTTCTCTAGAGTCTAGATATTTTCTAGTGAGGTGTTTGAACAACAAGGAAGACAATGTATAGTCTTATAATGCTTGAAATATGTCTTTTATGTAAGTTTTGATGTACTAGTTTATGCTTGTGTTTGCTTCAAACAACCTTGCTAGCCTAAGCCTTGTATCGAGAGGGATTACTTCTCATGCATCCGAAACCCTTGAGCCAACCACTATGCCATTCGAGTCCACCATACCTACCTACTACATGGTATTTCTCCGCCATTCCAAAGTAAATTGCTTGAAGTGCTACCTTTAAATTTCTATCCTCTACCTTTGCAATATATAGCTCATGGGACAAATAGCTTAAAAACTATTGTGGTATTAAATATGTACTTATGCATTTTATTTCTTATAAGTTGCTTGTTGTGCGATAACCATGTTCCTGGGGACGCCATCAACTACCCTTTGTTGAATATCATGTGAGTTGCTATGCATGTTCGTCTTGTCTGAAGTAAGGGCGATTTACCACCTTATGGTTAGAGCGTGCATATTGTTAGAGAAGAACATTGGGCCGCTAACTAAAGCCATGATCCATGGTGGAAGTTTCAGTTTTGGACATATATCCTCAATCTCATATGAGAAAATTAATTGTTGCTACATGCTTATGCATAAAAGAGGAGTCCATTATCTGTTGTCTATGTTGTCCCGGTATGGATGTCTAAGTTGAGAATAATCAATAGCGAGAAATCCAATGCGTGCTTTCTCCTTAGACCTTTGTACAGGCGGCATAGAGGTACCCCTTTGTGACACTTGGTTAAAACATGTGCATTGCGATAATCCCGGTAATCCAAGCTAATTAGGACAAGGTGCGGGCACTATTAGTATACTATGCATGAGACTTGCAACTTGTAGGATATAATTTACATGATACATATGCTTTATTACTACCGTTGACAAAATTGTTTCTTGCTTTCAAAACCAAAGCTCTAGCACAAATATAGCAATCAATGCTTCCCTCTGCGAAGGGCCTTTTCTTTTACTTTTATGTTGAGTCAGTTTACCCATTTCTCTCTATCTTAGAAGCAAACACTTGTGTTAACTGTGCATTGATTCTTACATACTTGCTTATTGCACTTGTTATATTGCTTTGCATTGACAACTATCCATGAGATATACATGTTATAAGTTGAAAGCAACCGCTGAAACTTCATCTTCCTTTGTGTTGCTTCAATGCCTTTACTTTGAATTATTGCTTTATGAGTTAACTCTTATGCAAGACTTATTGATGCTTGTCTTGAAGTACTATTCATGAAAAGTATTTGCTTTATGATTCAATTGTTTACTCATGTCATTTACATTGTTTGGATCGCTGCATTCATTACATATGCTTACAATAGTATGATCAAGGTTATGATGGCATGTCACTCCAGAAATTATCTTTGTTATCGTTTACCTGCTCGGGACGAGCATAAACTAAGCTTGGGGATGCTGATACGTCTCCGACGTATCGATAATTTCTTAGGTTCCATGCCACATTATTGATGATATCTACATGTTTTATGCACACTTTATGTCATTATTATGCATTTTCCGGAACTAACCTATTGACGAGATGCCGAAGGGCCAGTTGCTGTTTTCTGCTGTTTTTGGTTTCAGAAATCCTAGTAAGGAAATATTCTCGGAATCGGACGAAATCAACGCCCAGCATCTTAGAATCCCCGGAAGCATCCAGAACACCCGAGAGCCGCCAGAGGGGGGCCATAGGGGCCCCAGATGATAGGCCGGCGCGGCCCAGGCCCTGGCCGCGCTGCCTTATGGTGTCGTCGCCTCGTTGACCTTCTGACGCCGCCTCTTCGCCTATTTAAGCCCCCTCGACCTAAAACCTCGATACGAAAAAGCCACGGTACGAAAAACATTCCAGAGCCGCCGCCATCGCGAAGCCAAGATCTGGGGGACAGGAGTCTCTGTTCCGGCACGCCGTCGGGACGGGGAAGTGCCCCCGGAAGGCTCCTCCATCGACACCACCGCCATCTTCATCACCGCTGCTGTCTCCCATGAGGAGGGAGTAGTTCTCCATCGAGGCTCGGGGCTGTACCGGTAGCTATGTGGTTCATCTCTCTGCTATGTACTTCAATACAATAATCTCATGAGCTGCCTTACATGATTGAGATTCATATGATGATGCTTGTAATCTAGATGTCATTATGCTAGTCAAGTGAATTTTACTTATGTGATCTCCGGAGACTCCTTGTCCCACGTGTGTAAAGGTGACAGTGTGTGCACCGTGTGGGTCTCTTAGGCTATATTTCACAGAATACTTATTCACTGTTATGAATGGCATAGTGAAGTGCTTATTTATATCTCTTTATGATTGCAATGTGTTTTGTATCACAATTTATCTATGTGCTACTCTAGTGATGTTATTAAAGTAGTTTATTCCTCCTGCACGGTGTAATGGTGACAGTGTGTGCATCCGTGTTAGTACTTGGCGTAGGCTATGATTGTGATCTCTTGTAGATTATGAAGTTAACTATTGCTATGATAGTATTGATGTGATCTATGCCTCCTTTCGTAGCGTGAAGGTGACAGTGTGCATGCTACGTTAGTACTTGGTTTAGTTGTGTTGATCTGTCGTGCACTCTAAGGTTATTTAAATATGAACATTGAATATTGTGGAGCTTGTTAACTCCGGCATTGAGGGTTCGTGTAATCCTACACAGTTAGTGGTGTTCATCATCCAACAAGAGGGTGTAGAGTATGCATTTATCTATTCTGTTATGTGATCAAAGTTGAGAGTGTCCACTAGTGAAAGTCTAATCCCTAGGCCTTGTTCCTAAATACTGCTATCGCTGCTTGTTTACTGTTTTACTGTGTTTCTACTGCCTGCAATATTACCACCATCAACTACACGCCAGCAAGCACTTTTCTGGCACTGTTGCTACTGCTACTATTTATTCATACCACCTGTATTTCACTATCTCTTCGCCGAACTAGTGCACCTATTAGGTGTGTTGGGGACACAAGAGACTTCTTGCTTGTGGTTGCAGGGTTGCATGAGAGGGATATCTTTGACCTCTTCCTCCCTGAGATCGATAAACCTTGGGTGATCCACTTAAGGGAAACTTGCTGCTGTTCTACAAACCTCTGCTCTTGGAGGCCCAACACTGTCTACAAGAATAGAAGCTCCCGTAGACATCACGCCCTCAAGCCACGGCTGCGAGATAGCACGCAATGCCTCTAGGATGTATGGAACTCGAGATCTCAGGGCGGGGGTCCGCCTCGTCTAGGAATGATCTCCAGCGGGTCAATGAGGACATGCATGGCAGCCAGGGGATTTGGGGTTTTTTCTTTTTTTTGAGCTTGGGATTTGGGGGGTTTTCGGATAGGGGAGAATGAAGAAGAAGAAACATCCTGCATGCTTGGCGCTTGGTGGTTTACTTTGTGATCAAATAAATGATTTGTGGACAAATGATTGTTTCTGAACAATGATAAACCAACTACATACAAAGTAGTTATGATGGGCCCTGACTCCGTTAAAATGGCTATGCGCCATGAAATCCAAGATAGGTGAATACTTTTTAAAAGTAAATGGCCGGATCTATAAAATTGATGGACTTGGATGCAATATCCTTGAAGAAGCTCGATTTGTCAAAAAGTTGTTTACGACAAAGTTCAAATAGTTGACTATGATAAGATTAGATCTTCAGTAGAGATGTTTATAGTCTATGTGGATTCTTGTAGTAATCACTACATATTTCTTTTACGATATATGTTACTAGGATGTCAAAAATAAATTCCTTACCAGAAGTGTGTATTAAGGATGTATACAAGATACAACCTAGAGTTTTGCTGGTCCGTGGAATACTAGATAGGTATACAAACTTCAATTGGATGAAGTGAGTGTCGCGGAGTTGGAATCTTCACCGGATGAAATAGTCAAAGAGTTTTTGATTTCATCAGAAGCGATGAAGATGCTTGCATTTGCAAGAAATTAAGTGGGAGCGCTGAGACATAGTTATAATATTATATGTGGATGACATATCATTGATTATAAATGATGTAATTACATACTTGATGTGATTAAAAGGTTTCATTGAGAATTAAATTCAATGAAAGGACATGGACTGAAACATATTTAGGGTCAAGATCTATGAAGATAGATTGAAACACATAATAAGTCAAAGTCAAAGTACATAGAATAAATATTGAAGTAGTTCAATATAAAAATATTAAGAAGGTGTTCTTTTCATGTGAAGGTTTAACAAGACTTGAGTGTATTTGACACTCGATGAGTAAAAACACATGAGTGATTTTAGATCACGAATAATATGTACAAAATCATATGTCTTGTGCTCTAAAGTGTTACGAGCATATACCAGAATGATTCATGTAATGATCATTGGACAAAAGTAAGAATATCCCTGAGTGCTTTAGAAGAACCAAGGATATATATATATAGTTTTGTATGGGTAATGACAAACAAATCATTGTAAGGTGTTGCACCGATATTAGTTTGGTCACATATAAAAATAAAATTTCAATCTCAATTAGGCTAAGTGTTGTTTAAAAGGTAGCACAATGAGCTAGACGAAGTCTATGCTAGATTAAGATGAGTTCTAAATATTATGACGGATTCTACAAACGAAGGCAAAGTATGTCATTGTTTTGACAATGACTAAAGGATGTTTAAGTCGATGAGTTCTTTGAGAATTTGGTGTAGTTCCGATAGTGTCAGAACTTTGAAGTTATATTGTGTGTGACAATATTAGTGACATATTTCAGACCGCGGAATTAAGGTTCCACCATAAGACTAAACATATATGATTAATACCAACTCATTTGGAAAATGAGTGATGCGTTGAGACGCAAATGAATTGGAGAATACATACGTTTCTGAGCGTGTCAGATCCGTTGGCTGAAACCTCTCCAGTGAGCAAAACATGATAAGCACCAGAAGGCCAAGGTGTTATATCTTTACAAATGTAAACTAGATTATTGACTCTAGTGCAAGTGGGAGACTGTTGGAGATATGCCCAAGAGGCAATAATAAAATGGTTATTATTATATCTTTGTGTTTATGATAAATGTTTACATCCCATGCTATAATTGTATTAACCGAAACATTAATACATGTGTTTTATGTAAACAACAAGGAGTCCCTAGTAAGCCTCTTGTATAACTAGCTTGTTGATTAATAGATGATCATGGTTTCGTGATCATGAACATTGGATGTTGTTAATAACAAGGTTATGTCATTGGGTGAATGATATAATGGACACACACCCAAATAAGCATTGCATAAGATTAAGTCATTTAGTTCATCTTGATATAAGCTTTCAATACATAGTTACCTAGTCCTTCAACCATGAGATCATGTAAATCACTTATACCGGAAGGGTACTTTGATTACATCAAACGCCACTGCGTAAATGGGTGGTTATAAAGGTGGGATTAAGTATTCAGAAAGTGGTAGTTGAGGCATATGGATCAAGAGTGGGATTTGTCCATCCCGATGACGGATAGATACACTCTGGGCCCTCTCGGTGGAATGTCGTCTAATTAGCTTGCAAGCATGTGACCAGGTCACAAGAGATGACATACCACGGTACGAGTAAAGAGTACTTTTCGGTAACGAGGTTGAACTAGGTATGGAGATACCGATGATCAAACCTCGGACAAGTAAAGTATCGCGTGACAAAGGGAATTGGTATCGTATGTTAATGGTTCAATCGATCACTAAGTTATCATTGAATGTGTGGGAGCCATTATGGATCTCCAGATCCCGCTATTGGTTATTGGTCTGAGAGGAGTCTCGACCATGTCTGCATAGTTCACGAACCGTAGGGTGACGCACTTAAGGTTCGATGTCGCATAAGTAGATTCGGAATATGAGATGGAGAGCGAAGTTTGTTCGGAGTCTTGGATGGGATCCAGGACATCGCGAGGAGGTCCGGAATGGTCCGGAGACTAAGATCCATATATGGGAAGTCATTTTCCGGGGTGCAAGAAAGTTCCGGTGTTTTGACCGGAGCTTCTAGAAGGTTCTAGAATGTACTAGAAGGGTCACCAGTGGGCCCACCACCCCGGGAGAGGCCACATAGGAGCCACATGGCATGGTGGGTCCTTCCCACTATGACATGTGGGCCCAGGCCGGCCCAACCCTAGAGATAAGATCTATCTCTAATTTAAATGGTTTAAATGTAGAGATAGAATCTATCTCCAAAACTAAAAGGGTTTAATTTAGAGATAAAGGGTAAGGCTTGGGGGAGAAGTTCTCCCCCCTTCATGCGCCGGCCAAGGGGAGGGTGGGCCCTAGGGGAAACCCTAGGCCGATCCCTCCACCTATATAAAGAGGGGAGGGGGTGGATGGCCACTTCACCCCCTTCAAGACCAAACCCTGGCCGCCCCCTCTCTCCTCCATAGAGCTATTCCGGCTTGGCGAAGCCCTGCATCTTTTCTCCTCCACCACCACCACCACGCCGTCGTGCTGCTGGGATTTCGAGGGGATCTACCAGACCTCCGCTGCCCGCTGGAACGGGGAGAGGACAGGCTTCATCGACACCGTACGCACAACCGAGTATGGAAGTGCTGCCGAATTCCAGCACAGGACGATCGACTACATCAACAACGAGATCTAATCTCGTAGGCTTTGAAATCTTCGAGGGTTAGTCTCACATACATCTCGTTGCTTCGATCTTGGTAGATTAGATCTTGCTTCTTCCTAGATTGGATCTTGGTTTTTGTTCATGTTCACGGTAGAATTTTTTTTTCCATGCAACGAACCCATCAGCATGTCACCTAAAAAATTATTTTTGTTACCACTTACCTACTCGAGGATGAGCAGAAGTTAAGCTTGGGGATGCTTTATACGTCTCAAACGTATCTATAATTTTTGATGCTCCATGCTTGTTTTACACCAATTCCACTATGGTTTGCTTACACTTCGTTGCACTTTTATACATTTTCCGGCACTAACCTATTGACAAGATGTCACAGTGTCAGTTCCCTATTTTATGCTATATTTGGTTTCAAAAAATTTGTACAAGAAATATTCTCGGAATTGGACGAAACAAAAGTCGAAGTCAATATTTTACCGTAAAGAAGATGAAGTCCAAAGGGGAGTCGAAGAGGAGCCATAGGGGGGGCCAACCCACCCCTAGGCGCTGCCCAGGCCCTGGCCGTGCCTAGGTCAGGTGTGGGCCACCCTGGCCTCATCCGACCTCACCTTTCCGCCTATTATTCACGATCTCGAGAAAATCCTGAATACCCAAGACTCCATCCACGAAATGTTCCGTCGCGGCCGCCATTGCAGAACCCATCTCGGGAGGGTTCTGAAGCTCTTCTCAGCACCCTGCCGCAGGGGAAGATCATCACCGGAGGCCTCTACATCGCTGTGCCCGCCTCCGAACTGATGCGTGAGTAGTTCATCCCTGGACTAGTAGTACATAACAGTAGCTAGATGGTTGTCTTCTCCAATTTGAGCCTCATGTTTAGATCTTGTGAGCTGCCTATCATGATCAAGATCATACTTATGTAATGCTACATGTTGTGTTTGTAGGGATCCGATGAATATTGAATACTATGGTTGAGATTGATTAATCATGTCATATGTTATTTGTGATCTTGCATGCTCTCCGTTGCTAGTAGATGCTTTGGCCAAGTAAATGATCGTAACTCCAAGAGGGAGTATATATGCTCGATAGTGGGTTCCTGCCTCTAGTTTTCTGGCAGAGTGACAATAACTTCTAAGATTGTAGGTGTGATGTTGCTATTAGGGAGAAAAACAACAATATTTTATCCAAGGGTAATTCTATTGTTTACTTTACACATATTGCTTAATGCGATAATCCATTGCTTGCAACTTAATACTGAAAGGGGTGCGGATGCTAACCGGAAGGTGGATTATTAGTCATAGACACAGTTGGATTGCGGTCTATGTATTATGTTGTAATGCCCAAACGAATCTCATAGTAATCATCTTGTCATGTATGATCTCTATTCTGTCAATTGCACAGCTGTAATTTATTCACCCAACATGCTATTTATCTTTATGGAGAGACACCTCTAGTGAACTGTGGACCCTGGTACTTTCTTTTACATTGATACAATCATCTTGTTCTGTTTACTTACTGCAAGCATTGTTCTCTTTTCATTACAATGCAAACATCTCTTTACACACCATATGGTTAACTCTTTGTTATCAGCAAAACCAGTGAGATTGACAACATCATTGTGAGTTGGGGCGAAGTATTGCTATTGTATTGTGTGCAGTTTCCACATTGTTGCTGACTCAGGTAGTTCACCCTGCCAATAGTCAGCTAGCAACACCTTCAGAAGTCACTCCTTTCTCCTACTGGTTTATTAAACCTTGGTTTCTTAGTGAGGGAAAACTTGCTGATGTGCTCATCACACCTTCCTCTTGGAGTTTCCCAACCGCTTCCACAACTGCCACCAAGATTATCTGGCGCCGTACCTGGAGCACCATCAGCTCCCCCCATTTCAAAAAAACTATAATACTAATAGTGAAGGGAACGAGCTAAAGAGTTTTTAAGAATTCTAAATAAAACTTCTATTAAGTTGCTTGTACATTATGAAAGAACTTGTAATTTTTGTTGTGGGGAACACTTTGACTTCCAATGTTGAACCCATGAAGAACATACAATTCCACCTATCATACCCATAGTTATATTCATTTAGGGATGGAAGAAGTAGAACAATTTGTGAGCTTTATATCAGGCTATGAATTAAAGACTTTCCTTAATAATGTATGTGAAGCTACTGGTGTGACTCATTCATGTGAATATGAGGTCACTCTTATCCTTGATTCTTGCATAACCCACTTTTTTGACAATATCTATGTTGTTGACTATAATAAGAGGAACACCGCAATCCAAGAAAACACTAGCTTATTACATGTAGAAGAAAATGAAGAAGCCATAATTCCATCTAAGCTTGGGGAAGAGTTGGATCTTGCACCTTCACGACCCACATGTGATAACTCTAAAACTAAATATGATCAAGATGATGTCCTATTTTTACTTGAGAATCCTCCATGCTTAGAAAATAATATGTTATGTAAGGATAAAAAATAATAAACTTACTGGTCATAATAATGTTCTCATCCATGAGACCCATGTTATTATTAAAATCTTCTATTTACATAATAGAGGAGAAATATGCTAATATTGGAAAATGCTCTTTGGTTGCTGACAGATTATATGCAGAATTAGTGAACACTTCGATGATATGTAGATTTAATGAACTGTTCCTACAATATTCAACTTGTAGATTATATGGGGAGTTACTTGAAGATGAGAATGGAGTCCTAAAAATGTGTCTAAGATTTGTATGTAATTATAAAGAACTAAAATACATAAGCACTAAACTTTTTTATTTGGTCAGCATAAGCACTAAACTTATGAACTCAACTGCTAACTAAAGCCGACTTCCTTCCTCTTTGAAGAATTAGCATAGATGGATTCTTTTCCCTCCAAAAACAAAAGACTAAGCTCATGTTTCCTTTGGTTAGGGCAAACATCCGGAACAATTGAAGCGCCAAACTGGGAAGTTATGATGTGGCTGAGCAATCTCAAGAACTAGGACTGGAATGCCAATGCGGATGGCAGCGATCGAGCAACTAAACGAGCGAACTCCAAATAGAAATCTTTTGCGCTTCCCGCAACTATATATCCCCATCAGCCCATATTGCTCGTCAATAGAAATCAAGTGCCAGCAGCCCATTAACCCAAAGAAAAAACGAGCCCAACTAGAAATCTGGTGCTAGCAGCATTTTGATGGGTCCTAGATTCATATTAAAACGCATGTAAGCCATACGTAGAGTCAGATCCATCACTCCATCTTAAATGGAAAAAAGCCCCATTGCTCCATCTTCCATATTATTTTGGCAAATTCCATCTTCTCCATCTTTAGCAAAATCGCCCCACCTTGTCAATGGTCAGGTCGCGCTGAAGGAAAAAAAAAAAGACAGAACGAAAACCATAGAGAGGAACGATGTTCCAAAATTCAGGGCCCCAATTTCTAGTCGCATTGGAGCCCTAAAATTCGGGAGACGCCCCTGAGTGGGAAGCTATGTTGGAGAGCGCCATCCTCAAAGCTAGGGTTCTTCGTGTATTGAAGATGATAATGGAGTCTCAGCAATGTGTCTAGAATTTATTTGTAATCTAAAGATCTCAGATATATAACCATTAAACTTATGAACTCAACTGCTAATTCCCGCATTTATATATATCCCCATCACGGCAATATATGCATATTGCTCAAGGATATCTCTGCCAAAAATTGCCACTATGTGCAGCGAATTCTCGGATGATGAAAAAAAAGGAGTGAAGAAAAAACAGAGAAAAGAACTCTGTACAAGTAAGATTGTGTACTAATTAATAATTTTGTGCATGCATGCCACTGACCACCTAAGGCTCTGCCGATCTTCCGTGCCCGTTGGCCATTGCCGGAGACTGATCGGAGCTGCTACTCATCTTGGAATTGGAGGAAGAGTCGTCGGAGTAGGCACCGAGGTTTGAATTGGAACTGAAACTTGGGATGGAGAATACGAGCTCCTTGTCGTCGGAGCTGGACAACCGGAGGTGCGCGAGGATCTTGCTGAACTTGGGCCTCCGGCGCGTGATGGCGATGGATACGTCGTTGGGGAAGAGGTCCCCGCGCACGAAGGCGTGGTACACTGTGGTGGCCAGAACGGCGGTGACCGTGACGGCGGAGATCCCGGAGAGCCCCACCGCCATCGCCCGCGTTCCGACATTGTCCACCTCCGACGCGTACAGCACCGTGGCCAGTGCGACGCTGGTCATCGGGAACGTGTATGCCCACCAGGCCAGCGAGAACCTGAACCCCCGGAAGAGGTTGACGCGCACCACCAGCGACGCGTAGAGGAACATCGCGACGAAGTAGGCGAGCTTGGCGCCGCTGTTGAACTCGCCGGAGATCCTGGCCCAGGCCATGGACGCGACGCTGGGCGCGGCGACGAAGAGGAAGAAGACCGGGTGCAGCTCCTTGGGCAGCTGCACGTTGGTGGGGAGCCGCTGGTAGAGCGTGACGAAGAGCACGGTGTAGTGTGCTAGCCCGACGGCGAAGAAGAAGATGGGCAGCTCCCTGAGGCCCATCCTGGCGCCGAGCAGCGCGCCGACAAAGTTGCCGACGACGGCGAGGTGGTTGGACGGGTTGGCCACCTTGGAGAGGCGGCGCTCGCCGGAGGACATCCACTGGCCGTAGATCTTGAGGTCGAGGCAGAGGATTGGCGCCATGAGGAGGTACCAGACGACGTGGTGGATCTCGTCCACGGGCCGCGGCACGCCCTTGACGAGGAAGAGGCAGGCGATCCACGGCGCGAAGAAGAAGTTGCCGCGCACGGGGTGGTGGAACTCGCGGCGGACGGCCTCGAAGTAGAAGACGACCTTGAGTAGGTAGGTGATGGAGACGAGCACGGTGAGGGCGACGGAGATCCACCAGAGGACGTGGTTGGCCGCGGGGTGGACGCGGAGGAAGGCCGTGGAGGGCTCCGACTCGAGCGTCTTCCACAGCATCGCCTGGCTGCTCACGCCCAGGCACATCCCAAACGCGCTGATCGGGAACCGGAGTAGGAACGGCCACAACTCGTCCTTGGGCAGCACAGCCACCTCCGTCGACTGCACGCACGCACGCGGGTGTTAGAGACGACGAAGAATCGATGGCGCATGGTCATGGAAACAGAAGGTACTCCCTCCGATTCATATTACTTAATATTAATGTAGATATATTTAGATATATTTTAGTTTCATTTTAGCATTAAATAATATATATGGATGGGAGGGAGGGAGTAATACTCACAGCAAGAAAAGGTAATGGTGGTTATGTGGTACTTACGCGAAGGGTCTCGAGCTCGGGGCCTTCAAGCGCGGCGAAGTAGCGGTCGGCGGAGGGGACGTCCTCCTCCTCGTCGGTGTCCTCCTCGGAGATCTTGGACGCGGCGCCGTGGCCGCGCTCGATGTCGACGGCGTCCGGCAGGGGCTCCTGTGGCTGCCCGCGGAGTGCGGAGAGTTGGCGCTCGAGGCGGCCGGAGAAGGTCTTGAAGTGGTCGAACCGCCGGTCCCGCTCCCGCGTGCTGTCGCTCCGCGGCACCGCCGGCGCCTCGCCGCCCGCGTCTCTGACTACCAGCGTCGGCTGGGAGTGGTGCCGCGCCTGGTTCAGCAGCTGCGGCAGGGAGGGATGGTGGACGAGCTTTGTCTTACTCGGCGGCACCGCGCCCTCGCCGTTGACGGGCGGCAGCGGCGGCATGCCGAGCTGCGCGAGGTGGAGCCCCGACGGCGAGGCCGGCACGCTGAGCGAGACAGAGCACGGCGTATCTCCCCGCGTCGATTCATGGCGCGAGGGGACATGAATGAGAAGCGCTTCCGGGGACGGAGACGGAGCACACCCTGGCTCGCCGGCCACCTGGACATCGATGCTCTCGCTGATCGTCATGGCAACAACTCGATCGATCGACGCCTTCTGGAAAAAAACAATACGACGATATCAAGCGTGGATATCATATACTCCACGCAGCTTGTATATATATACACGCAGCGCGCGCGCTTATGACTGATGGATCGCCGGCGGCAGGTCAGCGGCGCCGGCATGGGACAAGAGGCACGTGGACGCGAACCCAGAAGGTTCCACGCATGAGCGCAAAGCACGTACCCCAAAATGCTATCTGTAGCGTACGTCGCCGTCAGTAGCTGCAGCGGTCGCGCCGCAGTACTCCACGCCGCCTCCTAGGTGTATGTCGAAATGCGACGTCACCGCTGGCTGCTACTCCCCGTCGGCCGTCGTCGTCTTCACTCGCCGGTGATCGAGCCAGGAGACGAAACTCTTCTGTTTGCGTCCACGGCTGCACCTCGATTCGAAGGAACGCGATGCCTATTTATACACTCGCGGACAGAGGTCGGGAGCTCGGCTCGACCATGTCAGTTATGTCACTGTGCTGAGCCGGCAGGTGTGGATGGGTGGACTGCCTTTGGATGGTTCCATTGACTGCGCTTTGACCTCAATAATATTTAGCTCTTGTAATGGACTATAGATTATGGTTTTCTTGTGAATAAGTGGTGTACTGCAGGATGCTCCTGCTAAAACGAAAAGCACATTTACAAAAAAAAAATACGTAGTATAATGGTATTTTTTTATTGGCGAACTATAATCGTTTTTTTCCCGGGAAAAGCAAGAACAATAAACGTGTAATGAACGATTATAGTTGGTGGGAGAAAATGGTGTGCTCAGCCGCACGTGCTTAAGTCAATGTCATATCTTTGAAAACCAGTTCGAAAAAATGCCAATAAGTCCGGAAGGAACTATACTCGCATGAGTTTCTTGGATTCATTTGAATACTTATGTTTTTTTTCGTGTAGATCATTTGATTAGAAGGATTGGAGTCCCCTTGATATCTTTTTTTTTTGTCGTGGCGTGTCAACACTTACATATAGTAATAAATTGTTTTTTCCCTAATCCTATATATACAGAACTTAGGAGAGTACATTGTTGAATATATGAACATTTTTTACAATATGTTTATTCCAAACTAACACATGGTATTATCGACACACAATGTTTTATATGTTGTGTATTGCTAGCACCATACACACGAGATGGAGAATAATATAATGAACCCCTAAAAAAGAATAATATTACATGGGAGTGACTATTGCTTAAACAATTTATACATCTATCTATACTATTATATTGGAGTTGGTCGTAGGTCGTATAACGCGTTTGGTGAAGGAGATTGCAGTCATCCAGACCATACAATCTAATCTCAAAACCTCCGCTCAAGATCCATCCATCCAATCTACTTTTCCAGGTGTCCAATCTAATTTTATGGTAGGTCGCATCTCTTTAGGGCTAATCAAATCATACCGTCAATCAAGGTAATCAATACAGGTTAATTAAGAAAATTTCTTTCCTTGCTCCCCAAAACCTTACTACTCCCCCACCCTTGGAAATCTCCCTCCCGAGCGAGACCTCTTTCGCGTGCACCTTCTTCTCTCCCAGTCCCCCCTCTATCCAATCGCGCCGTCGCCGCCTCACCATCCCGTGGCAGCCATCCAACCCTCCCCACATCCGGCTGGTCCTTTGACGCTTAGGTGCCTCTCCTCCTGGTGACATCAGAGCACGAGACAGATGACGGATGCGAGAGCATACCCGCATGCCGTGGCAGAGGAAGAGCGAGCCGAGGGCAGTGGAGAGAGATCCAATGGCAGGGTAGGCCGTGGAGCTCCAGGCGTGGTCCTGGTGGCCAACAGGGACGATCAAGGCGAGGCGACGGCCGCGGCTGGAGGGAGGGGCGCATGCGGAAGGAGCTCGCCATGGCGCAGGAATCACATCATTGAGGCACAAACGATGAGCTGGTGGGTGGCTTGGATCACACACGCCATCCTCCCCTTTTCTCGATCACACACACTATTCTCCCATCCATCCATCCCCCGGGTGCAGATCCGCGAAGGCAGCAACACGAGTGGTGTTGACCTGGGCACTGTATTCTCCTAGATCGGCGTCCACTGAGATGGCTATGGTGGCGGTGGCGATATGCGGCTTGGCTCCAACACAAGGGGGAGGCAGCCTCGACTACATGTGGCGAGGTAAGAGAGATGAACGGGGTGAGGTCAATGGAGCTGCCATCCCCTATTAACTGCGTGATGCTTTCCTAGCTCCCTATTTTTCCGGACCTGCAAAGCGGCCTGGATCAATGACGGTAGCACGGATCACCAGCGGTGGCACCATGACCACCATACTGTCCTCTACCAACGTTGCCCCCTGCATAGCTCGACATCGACCGACCCCAGTACCTGCGCCCTCTTGTGGGTGCCAGCATGTCGCCCATGCATTGCCGCCCAGGTCGACGCAGGCTGTTGAGCACCACACTTTCAGTTGGCTCTGCGCACATGCCGTCCTCAACTTGATGGCTAGGATGAGCAAGAAGGTATTGCTAAAGCTTCAGCTTTCTTGCTTGATCCTTTGCATAAGTTCTATCTGTTTAAAACTAGATGATATGTGGTACTTAATTAAGGTAATACAAACACTTAAGCACCAACATCGCTTCATTCTTTATTTTGAACTGAAAACATTCACTTCATCCTGTTTAGCACAAAATTGTCTGTTTTGTTTCACGTCACCGGTCTCGCTCTCTCGTAAATAGTATAAGCGCACATATATGCCATCATTTTCACTTTTTGTAGCTGCAGTTTTCTTAATGGACTATATGTCTGTATGTTCTTGACTTCATGAGTAATATTGTTCTCCATTTACTATTATGGGACACGCAGTACTGTATCTTTGTTGACGGTGATTACCTTGAATGGAGTGACACATCTTTCTATGGATATTCAGTTAATGGACCTAAGATTTTTGGAGCTTGTCATTCTTAATTTACTATCTTGCTTTCCCAGATATGTTGAACAGGTCAATGGACTTCGTCATGTATTCGTGTGTTGAAAGTTGACTGTTTGCTTGTGTGCTAAGGAAGTTTAGTTTGCTAAGGAAAAACTGTTTTTCTTATAACATGCTTACTTCCCCTCCCACCCTAAAAATGCAACCTTTGTTTCGCTGAATTTAGCGCATACTAGACTATCAGAACTTGATTTGTAGTCTTGCGTTCACAATGGTTAAATGGATTTATGGACTAAGGACAATATTGTTGAAAGCTGAAACTGATTTTGATTCCTTGGTGTGTCAATTATGATTAACCATATTAATTTCCATGTAATAATTTCTTGATAATGTGGCCGGAGGATAACGAGCCCATGGAGGTTAATCAAGCAAACGAGCAGCAACAGAAAGGCCAACCCCAGGGCCTGGAATAAGACGATGAGAAGGATGATGGATGCGGTCAAGGTCGCACCATGACTGGCTCACCCCCCCCCCCCCCCCCCTCTCGCCATTATTGTTCTCCCCTGTTGTTCATATACTTTGGGCATTTTAGATTGACCGTTGGCGTGTGTGCCATTTCGTATGCCCACTGCCAACTCCAGTAGAAATAACTAATCAAATGTGCGACCTATGCCTTCTGTAAATATAGTTGTACATTTTCTCAAAACGAACCTTAAATGAATTGGATTCTGAATAGAGAATTTTGTCTCTCAGGCTCCGCTTATTTAAAAGAAAACAGAAAAAAAAGGAGCTGCAAACTTTTTGAAAAGAAATCAGATGTAGCCAATGTTGTACCCCAGAGTGCAAACCACAAATTTTAAATACTTTATATCCTGAGCTAAACAAAAGTGAAAAGTGTTGATCTGAGAATGCATATTTTCAACTCTACATTATTAGATTTTGTCATTTTTGTGTAGCCCACAAACCAAAGAATTTCCCACTCATGTTTTTCATGATTGTAGAATACATCATTACCTATATACATAATCCTTGTTAGCTTTAAAAAAAAACTTATAAATATGGTTTTGAGGGCCTGTTTGATTCAAAAGATCCCCAAATGAACTTCGTTGGATTCTTACCCATAGGATTTGTTTTCCTATAAAGGTCCCATTTGATTCAAAGAATTTAACCTTTCAAAATGTGTATGGATTTCTTTGCTATATTAAAATCCTATAGGATTTCTAGCAAGAGGTTAGACCTTTTGAAAAATTCCCTAGGTGTGTATGACAAATATGGCATGTTCTCAATGACTTATGCAACTAATTCCAGTGTTTTTGATTCCTGCAGGATTTCACATGCCATGACATATTATTCATGTGTTTTCCTTCCTATTCATGTGTTTTTGAAATCATTTGAATCAAACATGCTCCGATTATTTTTTAGAATAAAGGGATTACTAGAAATCGGGAGTCAAAGACATTTCCGGTGGATTATTAATGATAAGAATACTATGATATTATTATTTCAACATTTTATTTTGCAACATTGAAAAAACCGTGGCAAACGCATGGGCATTCAACTAGTCAATATATATTTCTCAATCCACTATCCTCAGCCTTACTATATATCAATATTCTCTCTCTCATCACCTTTACACTTTAGCATAAATTGGATCTAATCAGACTTTGTCGATTGAGAACTAAATTTGTTCCCAGTCAAATGATATCATCAAATCTCAGTTGTAACTCATGACTAGCACGAATCATGAAGTAAATATAACTGTCTTAGGTATTTCTTTTGGTTTCATCTTTATTTGCAGCTAAAATATCTCAGTTGAAAGTCCACTTGCAACTGAAAAAACTTAGTTACAACTAAAGTTATAACTTATATGCATGAATCGCGATACAACAGTAAAGGAAATTATTTTCTAGTAGTCTAGGGAGAAAATGACAAAAATACTACTACATTTCGGGCTATCTTGTGACATAACAACTATATTTGGGATTTTTTGATAGATAAATACCACTTTTGGATGGTTGTGTGACACATAGCACTGAGACTCGTCTTAAACTATTTTCTAACAGTTTGGACCCACCTGTCGAGCCTACATGGCAGAATCACACGGATAGAAACATCGAAGAGTACGTTGCTCAGGTACCTGAACTCGAGGTCTCATTGCACAAATTGGAAACGAACAACCATGTCTGTGTCTCCACCGGCCCTAGCGGATATACGGGGAGCCAGCATTCCCAACGAGGTTTGACCAGCTGTGCCACCAGTCATGGACGTGCAAGGTTGGGAGTTTTCCATTTTTGAGAGAAACGTGCAAAAATATCAAGGTAAGAAAAGAGGATGATGACAAATGGGTCCTACTCTATTTTAATGGTCATCAGTTTCTATCCATCCTATTCTGCCACGTAGGCCCGATAGGTGGGTCCAAACAGTTAGAATTACGGTTTAAGATGAGAATCAGTGGTATGTTCACATACCTGCTCAAAAATGATATTTATTTGTCAAAAACTCTAAAGATGGAGGTTACATGAGAAGTCTGTCCTAAATATGATATATCTTTTTTGTTATTTTCTCTCATTTAGGAGTAGCAAGACAAACAATATGAGAACTAGAATCTAATTAAAATATATTTTATAGTATTAAGATAAAATCATGCCCATAATAACTTTCTTCTCTTTAAAAACCACAACGAGCTCCTTGATGTCCAATAATATAAGTAAAACAATTTGCCAATATATTTTAAATTGTGAGACGGAGAGATTATTTCTTATCGGAGAGGCCGATAAAAAGATCTTGTGCTTGGAGGGAGGCCAATTTTCCCTTTTTTGATGAGGTTGCTTGTTATTAACCACAATTACGTACTCGATCTTTCAAGCGGCATAGGGCTGCTTGTCCTTTTGACATCTACTCTACCATGTTTGAAAGTAACAGTACATACAAGTAATAAGGGTTCAATTTTTTTTGATAAATTTTATGGGTATTTGTGACATCGAAAGTTCAGAACATAATTAAACCTATTTTAAATTAAATTAAATTATATTTTATCTAAATTTGAGTGAGCTATGATAGATTGAAATGTGGAAGAATCTTTGAAAATCGATGTCATGTTGATATCCAAAAGGTTTTTGTTACCAAAGTTATAAATTGTATATAAGGGTGTATGCTTCTTTTATTTTGATATGCATCTTTGATACATTTTGAAATATAAAAATACTCCAAATGAAAAATTCACTTGTAAATCTTCACATGCTAAGTGCATACAAATATTTTCCATGAAAAACGACTTTTTATTTTTTACATCGACCACGACAAATATTGGTTTTTCACTGAATTGTATGAATGCATATAAATTATTGAGATGTACACGTGGGAATTTTTGTTAGAATTCTTTGACAATTAAAACTATTTTTTTGTTAGAGGGAGCCTATGCCCCAGGAGCCGAATTGAATTTCCCTATATAAAGCCGAAATGTATTTTGGCTCATAGGTGTAGGTGCACCCACTACCCAATAACATATTTCCAAATGTCAAAAAATATGAAAATAAATTCTAGGTGTACAGTCGGACATTCTATGCCCACACATGAAGTCTCACAGAAAAATAACATGTTTTGTAACTTGTGTAAAAAAGATAATTTTCAGTACTTCAAAATATAGCTTCGCACAAGATTTTTATTTGGCTTTTTACACAACCCACAAAAGATCTCATTTTCTTACAAAATGTTGTCTGCCGAGATAGCATGTCCGGATGTACATTCACGATTTTTTTTCATAATTTTAATTTTTTTCAAAATACATTTATAATGCACTTTTCATATAGAAACCAGCGTTATTTAGAATGCACTTTTCATATACAAACCAGCGGGTTTATAGCCCACGCCTAGCACAGGACAATAGCACATTAGCACATGCATGTGTGCACATCATCAGTTCATCAAACCGTGGGTTAACCCTTCCCTGTATGCGCTCATGCATAAACGTACCTGTCCTAGACATACCTGAATGACTGGCCTGCTAAGACGTAAGTGTGATGGTTACCATCTCAAAAAAATAATGTGATGGTTACAGCTGACACGACCGAAATCAGATCGGATTTGCAAGGGCGTACGCCGCCACTAAAGAAAGTGGCGCAAGATGCCACGAATCTCTTGCCGAGAAGCTTCTGATCGTCGTTTGTTTTCCCAATGGAGTGAAAGAAAGGTAGTACGAACTTCTGTACTACTACTTGGAATTTGGAAATTGGAGAAAAAGGCGATCGAGCTAGAAGAAAGTTGCATGCATGTGATCCCTTTGTGTAGAAGGCAGAATATATCCACAGCGAGCGGTACGCGGAGAGTACAAGTGCAGAACACACGGAATGCAGTTCCTTCAGTCAAAAAGAATGAGTGGCGCGGCCAAGCCGTGTTGAGCATCTGTTGTCGTGCCGGAAGACGTACTGGTCCAGATCAATCCATGGTGCCCATCTTCTTCATTCACGTAGGGTCAAGACAAAAAGAATGAAGTCTTCCTATAAAAAAATGCCATGCCGAATTTCTAACAAGTATGCAAAAAGTAGGTTATATCGTCGTGGTGAACAGACAGATGCCATGGGATGGCTTAAGTTGAGGAGAGGATTCGGGGGAGGGTTTTGGTTAGGATGGGATGGATTCCGGATGCTTTCCTCAAGAACTTGGCCTTGGCCAGAGGTAGAAGAAGAACAACACAAGATCAATCTCACCTCTAGATCATTCTATCTCTCGATCACACAAGGTTACAGGTTTCTGGATACAGGATAGCTCATGCCCGCGATGGGGTGTGCCCCCTCTCCTTATATAGGGGAGAGGGTGGCTTACAGAGGAAGAAACCCTAGGAAACCCTAATAGGATCTTTGACTAGACAAACTACTTTACAAAGCCACTTTGGCTACCGATGATGCCGGTATGTCTTTAATCAGGAGCGGTGACATCCTCCGGTACCTTTTACGTCATCATTTTCTTTTGGCGTCA
This sequence comes from Lolium perenne, assembly GCF_019359855.2. Taxonomy (NCBI): domain Eukaryota; kingdom Viridiplantae; phylum Streptophyta; class Magnoliopsida; order Poales; family Poaceae; genus Lolium; species Lolium perenne. Next base: position 263,195,833 of record NC_067244.2, on the reverse strand, counting down.
GGGGTTCGATTAAAGCGGAAGTGCTTCGCTCATCTTTGTCTTCTTGCTCTGGAGAGCATCTTTGACCAGTCTTGCCGACGTGCTACAGTGTAGCCTCTACCGGTACTCCGGTACCTTCTTAGCCGGTTCCGGTATGCCCCTCCTGGGATACCGGTATAATTCATAGAACCAACCCTTGTTATCCGGAATAACCTTTAAACCGGTACTTTGATGGGCTCAAACCATCCGGTTTGGCATGCCTTTGGCATACCGGGGGTCATCCCCCAACATTAGTCCCCGAAGCTGGTATAGTCCGGTGGATCCTATCCAACGGACCATGCCAGGTTCTCTTTTTTACTCAAGGTACCGGTTTAATCTTTCCGGCATCCGGTTCAAGCCTCTCCGGCGTCTCCGCCGATCTTATGTTAACACCGCACCTTTCCGGTATCTTTGTCATTATGACCTTCTTCGGCGAAGTCGAGAATATCTCGGGTACAGTGTCTGTTAGTGACATGCGCACTGTGCCTGGCGCGACAGTGTCAGGGGTCACTTCCCTCGACTTCTGCGCTAGCATTTATGGCGCCGCACCGGATCCTCGCTGCCGTTCCGGATCCGTGTGGCCTCCCTGTGTCTTTTTGTTTTCTGCGCGTGTAACGTTGCGCCACGTGGCGGCCCACGGAACGAGCCGCCGCGGCCCAGCGGTTCCCAGCCCACTACTTTTCCTCCCTATTTAAGGGCGGAGCGGTTCCTTCTCCTCTTCTTCTCCGCATTCGCCACTTCTCACGCGCTCAGAGCTCCTCACCCCTTGCGCTCCCATCGCCGCCGTTCGCCGCTAGAGCGTTGCTCCCCGACGAACCTCCGCTGCTACTTCCGCTGCGCCGAGAGTCTCCGCCGCGTAGAGAGTCTCCGCCGCGCTTCCGCTGTTGCTGCATCGGGCGCCCCTTGGCTACCTCTGCTCTTCTTCCTCGCCAGCTCTCGTCGACGACTGCGAGTTCGCCCCATCTCCGGCGACCGTCGTCCTCAGCGTCTTCCGCCGCCTCAGGTTAGCCTCAATGCCTCTTTGCTCTCTTCTTTTTCGCTTCCCAGTTCTTCGGCCGGTTGGGGATTTACCTTCCCTTTTTCTTTTGGTTTTTCTTTTGCTCGTAGATCTTCACGCGGGGCTAGATTTTGGGAAACCTGTTTTTAGGTAGACTCCGGTACCTTTAGACTTGAATGTCTACCGAAGAATATCTTTCCGAACCAGCTGCCAGCAGCCATCACAGCGAGGCCTCTGACGGGCTCGAGGCTGAGCTTGACCGGATGGAAGCTTCTTCATCCGCTCCGAATGCCGGTTCCAGAAGGGGCCAGGAGGCCAGCAGCTCCCGCCAAGGTTCCGGAGTGGAGTTGGCTAACATCACCCGCGGAGCCTGGAAGGGCTCAGACGTGACGCAGCCGGATATCGATTGGCTGTAACGCTCCCGGAGGATACCGGCACAGGTGTCTTGCCGGATTCCACGCGACGAGGTGGAACCTGCGCCTGAACCCGTAAAGTTCGTAGTTTTTGTCGCTCACTTCGAGCGCGGCTTCGGCCTTCCGGCCTCCGATTTCTTCCGCCAATTTCTTGATTTTTACAAACTCCAACCCCATCGCCATTTTCTATCTTTCTTGTTTTGTTTCTTTCATGGAGGCCTATGTTGGCCTCCTTCCTACCAAAGAAGCTTTCGCTCGCTTCTTCTTCCTTCGGATCAACTCGGTCCAAGGTAAAGACATCCCCAAACCCAAACCTCCGGTGCAATGCGGATCTTGCATCATGGGCTCCCGCCAGGGGAGCCCCTTATTCAAATTCTCCGGCCTGGATTCCTCCCGGGCCTGGCAGGAGACTTTCTTTTATGTGAGGAACAAGGGTTCCTCAGATTTTATCAACCTGCCGGCCTACAATCCGGCGACGCCCACGAAGGCCAACTGGGGCTACCATCCGGGAACTAACCATATCGAGACTAACCGGGTTGTTCGGTTCCTAGAGAATCTCAAGAAGGAGATGAAAATCTGCTCCGACAATATTATCCGCGATTTCATCTCACGCCGGGTGCTTCCCCTCCAGCGTCGGGCTCACAAGATGAGCCAGATGTGCGGCCCCCGCGATCCCACCAAAATCACCGGCTTGGCCCTAAGCAAAAAGGACATAGCCCTCAAGGCTAGGCAAATTTGCAATACTGACATGCCAACGGATTGGGAGTGGGGCCACCTCCCCCTCAGCTCCATGAATCCTCCATCTGCTGAAGTAAGAACTTAAGCAATCTGGATTGTTTTTCCGGTAGCCTTTCAATGCGTAACTAACTGACTTTTCTCTTTTTCAGATCTGCGAGCGCTTTCCTCGCATTGCTGCGGAGGCACGAGGCCCTTGCCGCAAGCGCGACTTGGACGAGGTGGACCCGGACCCTTACGTGGTCTGGACCAAAAACAAGATGGGCCACACCCACACTCCGCGCCCCGGTAACTTTTCTACCGACGACTCCGGTTCTGATGATGAGGTCACAATTCTTGAGGTACTTTGTCTTTTCGCTTTCTCATCTATCGCTTTTCTGTAGACGCTCCCTCAGCCAGCGCCAACCCACAGGTTGTGGAGCGCGCCACCCCGCTTCAGGCCGAGGTCGGGGATGAATTCCTTGAGAAACTCGCCTCCCGGGGCCAAAAGAACAAGGCGCCCGCGCCCGAAGCCGGTTCAAGTGGTGCTCCTCCTGCCAAACGCTCCCGGATGGAAGTCGGCGGGAAGAAGGTCACTGCGAAGCACTACCGGAAGCGGGAGTTGCCGGTTGCTTCCGGGTAATTTTTCGTTTCCACTTTCCTTTTGTTTCGTGAATCTCTTTTTCCGGTTGCCTCTTCTGAACTTCTTTTTCCATCTTATCAGGCCTGCGCTCAAGATCTCCAAGAGCGCCACCGGCATGAGGCCGGAGACCTCGGAGGATGCCACCAGGGCCTCACCTCCTCCTCAGCCAAGTCCGGTACCATCTGGTGCCGGCAACTCTTCTGCCTCCCCTCTGGGAGGCAACACAAGTACGGGGCGCGCGGCCCCTGAACCTTCTGATCTCCGCGCGGAGGAGGAACTCGTCTCCCCTCCAGAAGCCCAAGACACCGGCGCCAGCAACATCGGCGCCAGCACTGAAGATGCTGGGCGGGCGGAACCTCAAGTTCCTCCTGTCCCGAAGAAGAAGAAGAAGAAGAAGAAGACTCCTGCTTCCTCCCCCTCCAAGACCGTGCCGGACTCTTCCGAGCCGGCAAGCTCTGCACCAGCAAAGGAAGCTCCTGAAGCTCCTGCGCTAGCCAAGACTGCGCCAACACCTCCTCTGGCAACCTCAGCCGGCAAGCCAGCCATCGCCAAACCAACTCCACCAGAGGGCGCCAAGCTTACTGCACAAACACTAGCTGCGGTGGTTACGGCAGCCACCGCTCCTTCCTCCGGCTCGCAGTCCCTCGTACTGCACGCTGATACGTCTCAAACGTATCTATAATTTTTTATGTTCCATGCTACTTTATTGATGATACTCACATGTTTTATACACACTTTATGTCATATTTATGCATTTTCCGGCACTAACCTATTAACAAGATGCCGAAGAGCCAGTTGATGTTTTCTGCTGTTTTTGGTTTCAGAAATCCTAGTAAGGAAATATTCTCGGAATTGGACGAAATCAACGCCCAGGGTCTTATTTTTCCACGAAGCTTCCAGAAGACCGAAAGGGAAACGAAGTGGGGCGACGAGGCTCCAACACAACAGGGCGGCGCGGCCAAGGCTTGGGCCGCGCGGCCCTGTCGTGTGGGCCCATCGTGATGCCCCCTGACCTACCCTTCCGCCTACATATAGCCTTCATCGCGAATACCCCAGTACCGAGAGCCACGATACGGAAAACCTTCCAGAGATGCCGCCGCCGCCAATATCTCGGTGGAATTCAGGAGATCGCCTCCGGCACCCTACCGGAGAGGGGAATCATCTCCCGGAGGACTCTTCATCGCCATGATCGCCTCCGGAGTGATGTGTGAGTAGTTCACCCCTGGACTATGGGTCCATAGCACTAGCTAGATGGTTGTCTTCTCCTCATGTGCCATCATTGTCGGATCTTGTGAGCTGCCTAACATGATCAAGATCATCTATTTGTAATGCTACATGTTGCGTTTGTTGGGATCCGATGAATATGGAATACTATGTTATGTTGATTATCAATCTATCATCTATGTGTTGTTTATGATCTTGCATGCTCTCCGTTATTAGTAGAGACTCTGGCCAAGTCGTTACTTGTAACTCCAAGAGGGAGTATTTATGCTCGATAGTGGGTGCATGCCTCCATTAAATCTGGGACAGTGACAGAAAGTTCTAAGGTTGTGGATGTGCTGTTGCCACTAGGGATAAAACATCAATGCTATGTCTAAGGATATTTGTGTTGATTACATTACGCACCATACTTAATGCAATTGTCTGTTGTTTGCAACTTAATACTGGAAGGGGTGCGGACGCTAACCCGAAGGTGGACTTTTTAGGCATAGATGCATGCTGGATAGCGGTCTATGTACTTTGTCGTAATGCCCAATCGAATTTCACACTACTCGTCATAACATGTATGTGCATTGTCATGCCATCTTTATTTGCCAATTGCCCAACTGTAATTTGTTCACCCAACATGCTATTTCTTATTGGAGAGACACCACTAGTGAACTGTGGACCTCGGTCCATTCTTTTACATCGAATACAATCTACTGCAATACTTGTTCTTACAGTTCTTTGGAAACATCATCATCCACACTATACATCTAATCCTTTGTTACAGCAAGCTGGTGAGATTGACAACCTCACTGTTAAGTTGGGGCAAAGTATTTTGGTTATGTTGTGCAGGTTCCACGTTGGCGCTGGAATCCCTGGTGTTGCGCAGCACTACACTCCGCCACCATCAACCTTCAACGTGCTTCTTGACTCCTACTGGTTCGATAACCTTGGTTTCTTACTGAGGGAAAACTCGATGTTGTACGCATCACACCTTCCTCTTGGGGTTCCCAACAGACGAGTGTTTTACCGTCACAAGCAACGCTTTTTCTGGCGCCGTTGCCGGGGAGATCAAGACACGCTGCAAGGGGAGTCTCCACTTCCAATCTCTTTACTTTGTTTTTGTCTTGCTTTATTTTATTTACTGCTTTGTTTGCTGCATTATATCAAAATACAAAAAAAATTAGTTACTTGCTTTACTTTATTTATTATCTTGTTTGCATTCTCTATATTAAAAACACAAAAAAAATTAGTTACTTGCATTTACTTTATCTAGTTTGCTATATTTACTTTTGCTAAAATGGGTACTCCTGAAAATACTAAGTTGTGTGACTTCACAAACATAAATAATAATGATTTCTTATGCACACCTATTGCTCCACCTGCTACTACAGCAGAATTCTTTGAAATTAAACCTGCTTTATTGAATCTTGTTATGAGAGAGCAATTTTCTGGTGTTAGTTCTGATGATGCTGCTGCCCATCTTAATAATTTTGTTGAACTATGTGAAATGCAAAAGTATAAAGATGTAGATGGTGACATTATAAAATTAAAATTGTTTCCTTTCTCCTTAAGAGGAAGAGCTAAAGATTGGTTGCTATCTTTGCCTAAGAATAGTATTGATTCATGGACTAAATGTAAGGATGCTTTCATTGGTAGATATTATCCTCCTGCTAAAATTATATCTTTGAGAAGTAGCATAATGAATTTTAAGCAATTGGATAATGAGCATGTTGCCCAAGCATGGGAAAGAATGGAATCTTTGGTTAAAAATTGCCCAACCCATGGACTGACTACTTGGATGATCATCCAAACCTTTTATGCAGGATTGAATTTTTCTTCGCGGAACCTATTGGATTCAGCTGCTGGAGGTACTTTTATGTCCATCACTCTAGGCGCCGCAACAAAACTTCTTGATAATATGATGATTAATTACTCTGAATGGCACACGGAAAGAGCTCCACAAGGTAAGAAGGTATATTCTGTTGAAGAAACCTCCTCCTTGAGTGATAAGATTGATGCTATTATGTCTATGCTTGTGAATGGTAGATCTAATGTTGATCCTAATAATGTTCCTTTAGCCTCATTGGTTGCCCAAGAAGAACATGTTGATGTGAACTTCATTAAAAATAACAATTTCAACAACAATGCTTATCAGAATAATTCTAGTAACAACTATAGGCCATATCCTTCTAATAACGGTAATGGTTATGGTAATTCTTATGGGAATTCTTACAACAATAATAGGAATGTACCCCTTGGACTTGAAGCCATGCTTAAAGAATTTATTAGTACACAAACTGCTTTTAACAAATCTGTTGAAGAAAAAATTGGTAAAATTGATATACTTGCTTCTAAAGTTGATAGTCTTGCTGCTGATGTTGATCTTTTGAAATCGAAAGTTATGCCTAATGAAAATAAAGATATTAAGTCATTTGCTACAACAAACTCCATCCAAGTTCGAATTAATGAGAATATAAGATTGATGGCCGAATTGCGTGCTAGGTGGGAAAAAGAAGAAGATGCTAAAGAGAATAATATAGCTAAAGTTTGGACTATTACCACCACTAGTAATGCTAATGCTTCACATGTTGCTACACTTCCTACTATCAATGGTAAAATAATTGGTGTTGGCAATGTTTCTACTCCTAATGCAAAGCTTGCAAAACTGCCTGAAACTGCTAAAACTGCTGAAATTGCTTGTGATAAAACTGCTGAAATTTTTTCACATATTGGGGACAATGATCCCATTGCTTTAGATCATAATGGTTTAGATTTTGATGATTGTCACATCTCTGAAGTTATAAAGTTCTTACAAAAACTTGCTAGAAGTCCTAATGCTAGTGCTATAAATTTGGCCTTTACGAAACATATTACAAATGCTCTCATAAAAGCTAGAGAAAAGAAATTAAATCGTGAAACTTCTATTCCTAGGAAGTTAGAAGATGGTTGGGAGCCCATTGATGTCTACGGGTGCTTCTATTCTTGTAGACAGTGTTGGGCCTCCAAGAGCAGAGGTTTGTAGAACAGCAGCACGTTTCCCTTAAGTGGATCACCCAAGGTTTATCGAACTCAGGGAGGAAGAGGTCAAAGATATCCCTCTCATGCAACCCTGCAACCACAAAGCAAGAAGTCTCTTGTGTCCCCAACACACCTAATACACTTGTCAGATGTATAGGTGCACTAGTTCGGCGAAGAGATATTGAAATACAGATGGTATGAATATATATGAGCAGTAATGTAACACCGAGAAAATAGCTTGATGCTACAACTGGCGTGTGGTTGATGGTGGTAATATTGCAGGCAGTACAGATGCAGTAAAACAGTAAACAAGCAGCGATGATTGCAGTATTTGGGAACAAGGCCTAGGGATTATACTTTCACTAGCGGACACTCTCAACATTGATCACATAACAGAATAGATAAATGATATACTTTACACTCTCTTGTTGGATGATGAACACCACTAATTGTGTAGGATTACACGAACCCTCAATGCCGGAGTTAACAAGCTCCACAATATTCGATATTCATATTTAAATAACCTTAGAGTGCATGATAGATCATTGCAATTACACCAAGTACTAACATAGCATGCACACTGTTACCATCACACTATGAAGGAGGCATAGATCACATCAATACTATCATAGCAATAATTAACTTCATAATCTACAAGAGATTACAATCATAACCTACGCCAAGTACTACACGATGCACACACTGTCACCATTACACCGTGCAGGAGGAATAGAGTACTTTAATAACATCACTAGAGTAGCACATAGATGAATAGTGATACAAAGCTCATATGAATCTCAATCATGTAAGGCAGCTCATGAGATCATTGTATTGAAGTACATAGGAGAGAGATTAACCACATAGCTACCGGTACAGCCCTTAGCCTCGATGGAGAACTACTCCCTCCTCATGGGAGACAGCAGCGGTGATGAAGATGGCGGTGGTGTCGATGGAGAAGCCTTCCGGGGGCACTTCCCCGTCCCGGCGGCGTGCCGGAACAGAGACTCCTGCCCCCCAGATCTTGGCTTCGCGATGGCGGCGGCTCTGGAAGGTTTCTCGTACCGTGGCTTTTTCGTATCGGAGATTTATGTGAGGGACCTTTATATAGGCGAAGAGGCGGAGTCGGAGGGCTGACGAGGCGACGACACAGTAGGGGGGCGCGGCCCACCCCCTGGCCGCGCCAGCCTGTCATCTGGGGCCCACAGGGCCCTCCTCTGGTGGCTCTCGGGTGTTCTGGAAGCTTCGTGGGATTCTAAGATGCTGGGCGTTGATTTCGTCCAATTCCGAGAATATTTTCTTACTAGGATTTCTGAAACCAAAAATAGCAGAAAACAGGAACTGGCACTTCGGCATCTCATCAATAGGTTAGTTCCGGAAAACGCATAAAAACGATAAAAAGTGTGAACAAAACATGTAGGTATTGTCATAAAACAAGCGTGGAACATCAGAAATTATAGATACGTCAGAGACGTATCAGCATCCCCAAGCTTAGTTCCTGCTCGTCCTCGAGTAGGTAAACGATAACAAAGATAATTTCTGAAGTGACATGCCACCAACATGATCTTAATCATACTATTGTAAAGCATATGAGATGAATGCAGCGATTCAAAGCAATGTTAATACAATGAGTAAACAATTGAATCATATAGCAAAGACTTTTCATGAATAGTACTTTTGAGACAAGCATCGATAAGTCTTGCATAAGAGTTAACTCATAAAGCAATAAATTCAAAGTAAAGGTATTGAAGCAACACAAAGGAAGATTAAGTTTCAGCGGTTGCTTTCAACTTGTAACATGTATATCTCATGGATATTGTCAACATAAAGTAATATAATAAGTGCAATATGCAAGTATGTAGGAATCAATGCACAGTTAACACAAGTGTTTGCTTCTAAGATGGAAGGAAATGGGTAAACTGACTCAACATAGAAGTAAAAGAATGGCCCTTCGACGAGGGAAGCATCGATTGCTATATTTGTGCTAGAGCTTTGATTTTGAAAACAAGAAACAATTTTGTCAATGGTAGTAATATAGCATATGTATCATGTAAATTATATCCTACAAGTTGCAAGCCTCATGCATAGTATACTAATAGTGCCCGCACCTTGTCCTAATTAGCTCGGATTACCTGGATTATCACCGCAGTACATATGTTTTAACCAAGTATCACAAAGGGGTACCTCTATGCCGCCTGTACAAAGGTCTAAGGAGAAAGCTCGCATTGGATTTCTCGCTTTTGATTATTCTCAACTTATACATCCATACCGGGACAACATAGACAACAGATAATGGACTCCTCTTTAATGCTTAAGCATTCAACAACAATTAATTTTTCTCATAAGAGATTGAGGATAGTTGTCCAAAACTGAAACTTCCACCATGGATCATGGCTTTAGTTAGCGGCCCAATATTCTTCTCTAACAATATGCATGCTGATACGTCTCCAACGTATCCATAATTTCTGATGTTCCATGCTTGTTTTATGACAATACTTACATGTTTTGCTTGCACTTTATAATGTTTTTATGCGTTTTCCGGAACTAACCTATTAACTAGATGCCACAGTGCCAGTTCCTGTTTTCTGCTATTTTTGGTTCCAGAAAGGCTGTTTGGGCAATATTCTCGGAATTGGACGAAATCAACGCCAAACATCCTATTTTTCCCGGAAGCATCCAGAACACCGAAGGAGAGTCGGAGGAGAGCCAGGGGGCCACCAGGAGGGTGGGCCGCGCGGGCCAGCCCCTGGCCGCGCCCCCCTATGGGGAGGCCACCCTGTCGACCCTCCTACGCCGGCTCTTCGCCTATATAACCCCTTTCGACCTAAAAACACAGTACCAATTGACGAAACTCCAGAAAGACTCCAGGGGCGCCGCCGCCATCGCGAAACTCCAATTCGGGGGATAGAACTCTCTGTTCTGGCACCCTGCCGGGACGGGGAAGTGCCCCCGGAAGCCATCTCCATCGACGCCACCGCCTCCATCATGCTCCGTGAGTAGTTCCCCCATGGACTACGGGTTCTAGCAGTAGCTAGTCGGTATTCTCTCCTCCATGTACCTCAATACAATGATCTCATGAGCTGCCTTACATGATTGAGATTCATCTGATGTAATCGGTGTTGTGTTTGTTGGGATCCGATGGATGATACATTATAATTAGTCTATCTATAAAGTTTGGGAAGTTATTGTTGCTGCAATCTTGTTATTCTTAATGCTTGTCACTAGGGCCCGAGTGGCATGATCTTATATTTGAGCTCTATAATTATTGCTTAGATTGTATCTACAAGTTGTATGCACATGTCACTGTCCGGAACCAAAGGCCCCGAAGTGACAGAAATCGGGACAACCGGAGGGGATGGCGGTGATGTGAGGATCACATGTTTTCACGGAGTGTTAATGCTTTGCTCCGGTACTCTGTTAAAAGGAGTACCTTAATATCCAGTAGATTCCCTTGAGGCCCGGCTGCCACCGGCTGGTAGGACAAAAGATGTTGTGCAAGTTTCTCATTGCGAGCACGTACGACTATAATTGGAAAACATGCCTACATGATTAATGAATTGATGTTCTTTCTTAATGCTTTGAATCCTATCAATTTCCCAACTGTAATTTGTTCACCCAACACTTGTTACTTGTTATTGGAGAGTTGCCACTAGTGTAGATCGCTGGGAACCCTGGTCCATCTTTCATCATCATATACTCGTTCTACATGTCATTGGAAGTAGTATAAACTATTTTCTGGTGCCATTGCTCTCATATTGCTATTACTGCTGCTGTGTTACTATTACTATTGGTCTCATATTACTGCTACTTTCACATCACCCCTGTTACTAGTGCTTTTCCAGGTGCAGCTGAATTGACAACTCCGTTGTTAAGGCTTATAAGTATTCTTTACCTCCCCTTGTGTCGAATCAATAAATTTGGGTTTTACTTCCCTCGAAGACTGCCACGATCCCCTATACTTGTGGGTCATCAAGACTGTTTTCTGGCGCCGTTGCCGGGGAGGCATAGCTCTACTCATAAGTTCACCTGGGAGTACACTCTACCTCTCTCTCTGTTTTTATTTTCTTTTATTTCGTTTCGCTTAGTTTACTTTTGTCTAGTTTAATTGTGCTTAGTTTATTTATGTCTAGTATTACTTTGCTTAGTTTCTTTTTGTTTTATTTTCCTCATATACCCAAAAATCCATAAAAATTTGAAAAACCTAAAAATTTAAAACTGCTGTTATGGGAGAACCTACAACCTACTTGGAGCTTATAGAATGTTATAATAATTATAGAGAATCGAGAACTGGTAAAGTAATGAGTGCTGTGATATAAAAATTGAATACAATGGCTAAAATCTTGCTTAAACGCCATGATATAAAATGTTGCTCTCAACAGGACACTAAACATCTTAAATTTCAATGTGGCTTTAGTGAGGAATTTTTTATTAAGAACTATAATCGGAATTGCTATATTCATTATGGGTTTGAAGAGGTAGAATAATTTGTCGTATTTATGGGAGCCTCTGAGATAGAATCCTTCATGGTTAAGAATTATGAAACTTGTGCTGTTTGTAAGGACCTTAAAGATTATGTCTCTTCTATCCTTAATTTTTTCAATGAAAGTTACAGTGATAATCCTTATATCATTGATTATAAAGAGAGACTCATTAATGCACAAGAATGCACTCACAATTTGCAGGAACCTGTGGAAGAAGAAACTGATGAACCTGAAAGCTCATTGGATGAAAAAGAGGAGGAAATTGATGAACCTGAAAGCTCATTGGATGAAAAAGAAGAGGAGAGTGATGAACAAAAGGAGGAAGAATGGATTAGCTACCCATGCCAACCTTCTAATGATAGTAACTCTTTATCTCTTACATTATTTGATTGTCCTCCATGCTTACCGGAAGAGGTTGAATGCTATGTTCCTGGTGATTCTCTTGAAATATTCCCTATTGATAAAACTTGTGAGAATAATTATGCTACTATTATTTATGATAATCCATGCTACTTTGATAAATCTTATGATAATGCTTTGTTTGTGCCTGATGTCGAAATGCATGGTACTAAAGAATTTTGCTTAGCAAATGTTTATGATAAATCTTTAGATGATGGTCCTATGTTACTTGATAATATTAATTGTACTACTAATGAAAATGGGATTGGAGAGTTCTTGACTTTATCTACGAGTCCCATATCTCTTGAGATTGATCAATCATCTTGTCATATTATTGATAAAAGTGAGTTTGAAAGTTTTAATTCCACTATTTTTGAGCTTGATAAAAATTATGTGTTTGGAAATCATGAAAAGTATGCTGCATGTGATAGTTATATTGTTGAGTTTATTCATGAAGCTACTGAAAATTATTATGAGAGAGGAAAATATGGTTGTAGAAATTTGCATGGTACTAAAACACCTCTCTATGTGCTTAAAATTTTGAAATTACTCTTGTTTTATCTTCCTATGCTTGTCACTTTGTTCTTCATGAATTTATTTGTGTACAAGATTTCTTTGCATAGGAAGCATGTTAGACTTAAATGTGTTTTGAATTTGCCTCTTGATGCTCTCTTTTGCTTCAAATACTATTTCTTGCGAGTGCATCATTAAAATTGCTGAGCCCATCTTAATGGCTATAAAGAAAGCACTTCTTGGGAGATAACCCATGTGTTTATTTTGCTACAGTAGTTTGTTTTATATTTGTATCTTGGAAGTTGTTTACTACTGTAGCAACCTCTCCTTATCTTAGTTTTGTGTTTTGTTGTGCCAAGTGAAGCCTCTAATCGAAGGTTGATACTAGATTTGGATTTCTGCGCAGAAACAGATATCTACCTGTCACGAATCTGGGCTGTTTACTCTGTAGGTAACTCAGAAACATATGCCAATTTACGTGCGTGTTCCTCAGATATGTACGCAACTTTTATTAGTTTTGAGTTTTCTGATTTGAGCAACGGAAGTATTTATTAAAAATTCGTCTTTACTGGCTGTTCTGTTTTGGCAGATTCTGTCTCTGTTTTTTGCATTGTCTCTTGTGGACTTTAAGCAAGGCTTTCTAGACATGGAGAGCTGTAGCTAATGTTTTATTGAGTTCTTGCAATGTGTCACTACAGGACCAAGGTGGATTCAAATTTTTTGAGTACTAACCCCTCTAATGAAGTTTATGAGAAGTTTGGTGTGAAGGAAGTTTTCAAGGGTCAAGAGAGGAGGATGATATATGATCGAGAAGAGTGAAAAGTCTAAGCTTGGGGATGCCCCCGTGGTTCATCCCTGCATATTTCAAGAAGACTAAAGCATCTAAGCTTGGGGATGCCCAAGGCATCCCCTTCTTCATCAACTTATCAGGTTCCTTCTATTGAAACTATATTTTTATTCGGTCACATCATATGTGCTTTACTTGGAGCGTCTGTGTGTTTATTTTCGTTTTGTTTTTGTTTGAATAAATTCGGATCCTAGCAATCCTTGTTTGGGAGAGAGACACGCTCCGCTTTTTCATATGAACACTTGTTCTTCGTTTTACTTTTAATGTTCAATGATAAAAGTTGGAAGCTACAATACTTATGGTTATTTGGTTGGAAACAGAAAATGCCTCATAATGTCTTGGATAATTTGATACTTGGCAATTGTTTTGAGCTCTCAAGTAGATCATGATTAAGTTTTTTCATGTAGTTTAAACCTATTAGTGGAGAACTACTCTAGAGCTTGTTGAAATTGGTTTGCATGATTGGTCTCTCTTAAGGTCTAGATATTTTCTGGTAAAAGTGTTTGAGCAACAAGGAAGACAGTGTAGAGTATTATAATGCTTGCAATATGTGTTTATGTAAGTTTTGCTGAACTGGTTCATACTTGTGTTTGCTTCAAACAACCTTGCTAGCCTAAACCTTGTACTGAGAGGGAATACTTCTCATGCATCCAAATACTTGAGCCAACCACGATGCCATTTGTGTCCACCATACCTACCTACTATGTGGTATTTCCTGCCATTCCAAAGTAAATTGCGTGAGTGCTACCTTTAAACAATTCAAAATGCTTCTCACTTTGTGTCAATGTTTTATAGCTCATGAGGAAGTATGTGGTGTTTATCTTTCAATCTTGTTGGGCAACTTTCACCAATGGACTAGTGGCTTCATCCGCTTATCCAATAATTTTGCAAAAAGAGCTGGCAATGGGATTCCCAGTCCCAAATTAATTAACAAAAATAGACACTCCTCCATGGTATGTGATTGTTGGACGGCACCCGAAGGATTCGGTTAGCCATGGCTTGAGAAAGCAAAGGTGGGGAGGAGTGTCATCATAATAAAACTAAAATAAAAAGGCACTCCTTCATGGTATGAGATTGTTGGCAGGCACCCGAGGATTCGGTTAGCCATGGTTTGTGAAAGAAAGGTTGGAAGGAGTGCCAAACAAAAATAAAATAAAATGGGAGCCGCTCTTTGAAGGTTTGTCTGGCAAGGGGGTTAGAGTGCCCACTACCATTCGTTGACAACAACAAGCACCTCTCAAAATTTTACTTTTTATGCTCTCTTTATGTTTTCAAAACCAAAGCTCTAGCACAAATATAGCAATCAATGCTTCCCTCCACGAAGGGCCATTCTTTTACTTTTATGTTGAGTCAGTTTACCTACTTCCTTCCATCTTAGAAGCAAACAATTGTGTCAACTGTGCATTGATTCTTACATACTTGCATATTTGCATTCATCATATTACTTTGTGTTGACAATTATCCATGAGATATGCATGTTGAAAGTTGAAAGCAACCGCTGAAACTTATATCTTCCTTTGTGTTGCTTCGATGCTTTTACTTTGAATCTATTGCTTTATGAGTTAACTCTTGTGCAAGACTTTTGATGCTTGTCTTGAAAGTACTCTTCATGAAAAGTTTTGCTATATGTTATCTATTTGTTAGCAACTATAGATCATTGCCTTGAGTCACTTCATTCATCTCATATGCTTTATAATAGTATGATCAAGGTTATGTAAGTAGCATGTCACTACAGAAATTATTCTTTTTATCGTTTACCTGCTCGGGACGAGCAGGAACTAAGCTTGGGGATGCTGATACGTCTCCAACGTATCCATAATTTCTGATGTTCCATGCTTGTTTTATGACAATACTTACATGTTTTGCTTGCACTTTATAATGTTTTTATGCGTTTTCCGGAACTAACCTATTAACAAGATGCCACAGTGCCAGTTCCTGTTTTCTGCTGTTTTTGGTTCCAGAAAGGCTGTTCGGGCAATATTCTCGGAATTGGACGAAATCAACACCAAACATCCTATTTTTCCCGGAAGCATCCAGAACACCGAAGGAGAGTCAGAGGAGAGCCAGGGGGCCACCAGGAGGGTGGGCCGCGCGGGCCAGCCCCTGGCTGCGCCCCCCTATGGGGAGGCCACCCTGTCGACCCTCCTGCGCCGCCTCTTCGCCTATATAACCCCTTTCGACCTAAAAACACAGTACCAATTGACGAAACTCCAGAAAGACTCCAGGGGCGCCGCCGCCATCGCGAAACTCCAATTCGGGGGACAGAACTCTCTGTTCCGGCACCCTGCCGGGACGGGGAAGTGCCCCCGGAAGCCATCTCCATCGACGCCACCGCCTCCATCATGCTCCGTGAGTAGTTCCCCCATGGACTGTGGGTTCTAGCAGTAGCTAGTCGGTATTCTCTCCTCCATGTACCTCAATACAATGATCTCATGAGCTGCCTTACATGATTGAGATTCATCTGATGTAATCGGTGTTGTGTTTGTTGGGATCCGATGGATGATACATTATGATTAGTCTATCTATAAAGTTTGTGAAGTTATTGTTGCTGCAATCTTGTTATTCTTAATGCTTGTCACTAGGGCCCGAGTGGCATGATCTTATATTTGAGCTTTATAATTATTGCTTAGATTGTATCTACAAGTTGTATGCACATGTCACTGTCCGGAACCAAAGGCCCCGAAGTGACAGAAATCGGGACAACCGGAGGGGATGGCGGTGATGTGAGGATCACATGTTTTCACGGAGTGTTAATGCTTTGCTCCGGTACTCTATTAAAAGGAGTACCTTAATATCCAGTAGATTCCCTTGAGGCCCGGCTGCCACCGGCTGGTAGGACAAAAGATGTTGTGCAAGTTTCTCAGTGCGAGCACGTACGACTATAATTGGAAAACATGCCTACATGATTAATGAATTGATGTTCTTTCTTAATGCTTTGAATCCTATCAGTTGCCCAACTGTAATTTGTTCACCCAACACTTGTTACTTGTTATTGGAGAGTTGCCACTAGTGTAGATCGCTGGGAACCCCGGTCCATCTCTCATCATCATATACTCGTTCTACATGTCATTGGAAGTAGTATCAACTATTTTCTGGTGCCATTGCTCTCATATTGCTATTACTGCTGCTGTGTTACTATTACTATTGCTCTCATATTACTGCTACTTTCACATCACCCCTGTTACTAGTGCTTTTCCAGGTGCAGCTGAATTGACAACTCAGTTGTTAAGGCTTATAAGTATTCTTTACCTCCCCTTGTGTCGAATCAATAAATTTGGGTTTTACTTCTCTCGAAGACTGCTGCGATCCCCTATACTTGTGGGTCATCACATGCTCAAACCATTCAACTCATGGTAAATCTCCCTTACTTCAGACAAGACGAACATGCATAGCAACTCACATGATATTCAACAAAGAGTAGTTGATGGCGTCCCCAAGAACATGGTTATCGCTCAACAAGCAACTTATAAGAAATAAAATGCATAAGTACATATTCAATACCACAATAGTTTTTAGGCTATTTGTCCCATGAGCTATATATTGTAAAGATAAATGATGGAAATTTTAAAGGTAGCACTCAAGCAATTTACTTTGGAATGGCGGAGAAATACCATGTAGTAGGTAGGTATGTGATACGTCTCCGACGTATCGATAATTTCTTATGTTCCATGCCACATTATTGATGATATCTACATGTTTTATGCACACTTTATGTCATATTCGTGCATTTTCTGGAACTAACCTATTAACAAGATGCCGAAGTGCCAGTTGCTGTTTTCTGCTGTTTTTGGTGTCAGAAATCCTAGTAACAAAATATTCTCGGAATTGGACGAAATCAACGCCCAGGGTCCTATTTTGCCACGAAGCTTCCAGAAGACCGAAGAGGAGACAAAGTGGGGCCACGAGGTGGCCAGACTATAGGGCGGCGCGGCCCAAGCCCTGGCCGCGCCGACCTATAGTGTGGGCCCCTCGTGCCGCCTCTTGACCTGCCCTTCCGCCTACTTAAAGCCTCTGTTGCGAAACCCACAGTACCGAGAGCCACGATACGGAAAACCTTACTGAGACGCCGCCGCCGCCAATCCCATCCGGGGGATTCTGGAGATCTCCTCCGGCACCCTGCCGGAGAGGGGATTCATCTCCCGGAGGACTCTACGCCGCCATGGTCGCCTCCGGAGTGATGAGTGAGTAGTTCACCCCTGGACTATGGGTCCATAGCAGTAGCTAGATGGTTGTCTTCTCCCCATTGTGCTTAATTGTCGGGTCTTGTGAGCTGCCGAACATGATCAAGATCATCTATCTGTAATACTATATGTTGTGTTTGTCGGGATCCGATGGATAGAGAATACTATGTTATGTTAATTATCAAGTTATTACCTATGTGTTGTTTATGATCTTGCATGCTCTCCGTTACTAGTAGATGCTCTGGCCAAGTAGATGCTTGTAACTCCAAGAGGGAGTATTTATGCTCGATAGTGGGTTCATGTCTCCGTGAATCTGGGGAAGTGACAGAAATCTCTAAGATTATGGATGTGTTGTTGCCACTAGGGATAAAACATTGGTGCTATGTTCAAGGATGTAGTCACTGATTACATTACGCGCAATACTTAATGCAATTGTCTGTTGTTAGCAACTTAATACTGGAGGGGGTTCGGATGATAACCTGAAGGTGGACTTTTTAGGCATAGATGCATGCTGGATAGCGGTCTATGTACTTTGTCGTAATGCCCAATTAAATCTCACTATATTTATCATGACATGTATGTGCATTGTTATGCCCTCTCTATTTGTCAATTGCCCGACTGTAATTTGTTCACCCAACATGCTTTCATCTTATGGGAGAGACACCTCTAGTGAACTGTGGACCCCGGTCCTATTCTTTACATTGCATACAATCTACTGCAATACTTGTTTTACTGTTTTCTGCAAACAATCATCTTCCACACAATACGGTTAATCCTTCGTTACAGCAAGCCGGTGAGATTGACAACCTCACTGTTTCGTTGGGGCAAAGTACTTTGGTTGTGTTGTGCAGGTTCCACGTTGGCGCCGGAATCTCTGGTGTTGCGCCGCACTACATCCCGCCGCCATCAACCTTCAACGTGCTTCTTGGCTCCTCCTGGTTCGATAAACCTTGGTTTCTTTCTGAGGGAAAACTTGCTGCTGTGCGCATCATACCTTCCTCTTGGGGTTCCCAACGAACGTGTGAGTTACACGCCATCAAGCTCTTTTTCTGGCGCCGTTGCCGGGGAGATCAAGACACGCTGCAAGGGGAGTCTCCACTTCCCAATCTCTTTACTTTGTTTTTGTCTTGCTTAGTTTTATTTACTACTTTGTTTGCTGCACTAAATCAAAATACAAAAAAAATTAGTTGCTAGTTTTACTTTATTTGCTATCTAGTTTGCTATATCAAAAACCCAAAAAAATTAGTTACTTGCATTTACTTTATCTAGTTTGCTTTATTTACTGTTGCTAAAATGGGTACTCCTGAAAATACTAAGTTGTGTGACTTCACAACCACAAATAATAATGATTTCCTATGCACACCTATTGCTCCACCTGCTACTACAGCAGAATTCTTTGAAATTAAACTGCTTTACTGAATCTTGTTATGAGAGAGCAATTTTCTGGTGTTAGTTCTGATGATGCTGCTGCCCATCTTAATAATTTTGTTGAATTGTGTGAAATGCAAAAATATAAAGATGTAGATGGTGACATTATAAAATTGAAAATTTTCCCTTTCTCATTAAGAGGAAGAGCTAAAGATTGGTTGCTATCTCTGCCTAAGAATAGTATTGATTCATGGACTAAATGCAAGGATGCTTTTATTGGTAGATATTATCCCCCTGCTAAAATTATATCTTTGAGGAGTAGCATAATGAATTTTAAACAATTAGATACTGAGCATGTTGCACAAGCATGGGAAAGAATGAAATCTTTGGTTAAAAATTGCCCAACCCATGGACTGACTACTTGGATGATCATCCAAACCTTTTATGCAGGACTGAATTTTTCTTCGCGGAACCTATTGGATTCAGCTGCTGGAGGTACCTTTATGTCCATCACTCTTGGTGAAGCAACAAAACTCCTTGATAATATGATGATTAATTACTCTGAATGGCACACGGAAAGAGCTCCACAAGGTAAGAAGGTAAATTATGTCGAAGAAACCTCTTCCTTGAGTGATAAGATTGATGCTATTATGTCTATGCTTGTGAATGATAGGACTAATGTTGATCATAATAATGTTCCGTTAGCTTCATTGGTTGCCCAAGAAGAACATGTTGATGTAAACTTCATTAAAAATAATAATTTCAACAACAATGCTTATCGGAACAATTCTAGTAATAACTATAGACCATATCCTTATAATAATGGTAACGGTTATGCTAATTCTTATGGGAATTCTTACAATAATAATAGGAACACACCCCCTGGACTTGAAGCTATGCTTAAAGAATTTATTAGTACACAAACTGCCTTTAACAAATCTGTTGAGGAAAAACTCAATAAAATTGATATTCTCGCTTCTAAGGTTGATAGTCTTGCCTCTGATGTTGATCTTTTGAAATCGAAAGTTATGCCTAATAGGGATATTGAAAATAAAATTGTTACTACAGCAAATGCCATCCAAGTTAGAATAAATGAGAATATAAGATTAATGGCTGAATTGCGTGCTAGGTGGGATAGAGAAGAAAATGAAAAACTAGCTAAAGAGAAGAATGTAGCTAAAGTTTGGACTATTACCACCACTAGTAATGCTAATGCTACACAAGTTGCTGCACCTCCTACTATTACTAATAAAAGAATTGGTGTTAGCAATGTTTCTACTTCTAATGCAAAGCGCGAGAAACTGCCTGAAACTGCTAAAACTGCTGAAACTGCTTGTGATAAAACTGCTGAAATTTTTTCCAACCTTGGGGATGATGATCCCATTGCTGTAGCTCATAATGATTTAGATTTTGATGATTGCCACATCTCTGAAGTTATAAAGTTCTGACAAAAACTTGCTAAGAGTCCCAATGCTAGCGCTGTAAACTTGGCTTTCACAAAACATATTACAAATGCTATCATAAAAGCTAGAGAAGAGAAACTAAAACTTGAAACTTCTATTCCTAGAAAGCTAGAAGATGGTTGGGAACCCATCATTAAAATGAGGGTCAATGATTTTGATTGTAATGCTTTATGTGATCTTGGTGCAAGTATTTCTGTTATGCCTAAGAAAGTCTATGATATGCTTGACTTGCCACCATTGAAAAATTGTTATTTGGATGTTAATCTCGCTGATAATGCTAAAAAGAAACCTTTGGGGAGAGTTGATAATGTTCATATTATGGTTAACAATAACCTTGTCCCCGTTGATTTTGTTGTCTTGGATATTGAATGCAATGCATCTTGCCCCATTATATTGGGAAGACCTTTTCTTCGAACCGTTGGTGCTACTATTGATATGAAGGAAGGTAATATTAAATATCAATTTCCTCTCAAGAAAGGTATGGAACACTTCCCTAGAAAGAGAATGAAGTTACCTTATGATTCTATTATTAGAACAAATTATGATGTTGATACTTCGTCTCTTGATAATACTTGATATACACTTTCTGCGCCTAGCTGAAAGGCGTTAAAGAAAAGCGCTTATGGGAGACAACCCATGTTTTTACTACAGTATTTTGTTTTTATTTTGTGTCTTGGAAGTTTTTTACTACTGTAGCAACCTCTCCTTATCTTAGTTTAGTGTTTTATTGTGCCAAGTAAAGTCGTTGATAGAAAAGTTCATACTAGATTTGGATTACTGCGCAGTTTCAGATTTCTTTGCTGTCACGAATTTCGACCTGCCTCTCTGTAGGTAGCTCAGAAAAATATGCCAATTTACGTGCGTGATCCTCAGATATGTACGCAACTTTTATTCAATTTGGGCATTTTCATTTGAGCAAGTCTGGTGCCATTATAAAATTCGTCAATACGAACTGTTCTGTTTTGACAGATTCTGCCTTTTATTTCGCATTGCCTCTTTTGCTATGTTGGATGAATTTCTTTGATCCATTAATGTCCAGTAGCTTTATGCAATGTCCAGAAGTGTTAAGAATGATTGTGTCACCTCTGAACATGTTAATTTTTATTGTGCACTAACCCTCTAATGAGTTGTTCTAAGTTTGGTGTGGAGGAAGTTTTCAAGGATCAAGAGAGGGAGGTGATACAACATGATCAAGGAGAGTGAAAGCTCTAAGCTTGGGGATGCCCCGGTGGTTCACCCCTGCATATTCTAAGAAGACTCAAGCGTCTAAGCTTGGGGATTCCCAAGGCATCCCCTTCTTCATCGACAACATTATCAGGTTCCTCCCCTGAAACTATATTTTTATTCCGTCACATCTTATGTGCTTTGCTTGGAGCGTCGGTTTCTTTTTGTTTTTGTTTTGTTTGAATAAAATGGATCCTAGCATTAATTGTATGGGAGAGAGACACGCTCCGCTGTAGCATATGGACAAGTATGTCCTTAGGCTTTACTCATGGTATTCATGGCGAAGTTTCTTCTTCGTTAAATTGTTATATGGTTGGAATTGGAAAATGCTACATGTAGTAATTCTAAAATGTCTTGAATAATTTGATACTTGGCAATTTTTGTGCTCATGTTTAAGCTCTTGCATCATATACTTTGCACCCATTAATGAAGAAATACATAGAGCATGATAAAATTTGGTTTGCATATTTGGTCTCTCTAAAGTCTAGATAATTTCTAGTATTGAGTTTTGAACAACAAGGAAGACGGTGTAGATTCTTATAATGTTTACAATATGTCTTTTATGTGAGTTTTGCTGCGCCGTTCATCCTTGTGTTTGTTTCAAATAACCTTGCTAGCCTAAAACCTTGTATCGAGAGGGAATATACTTCTCATGCATCCAAAATCCTTGAGCCAACCACTATGCCATTTGTGTCCACCATACCTACCTACTACATGGTATTTCTCCGCCATTCCAAAGTAAATTGCTTGAGTGCTACCTTTAAAATTCCATCATTCGCCTTTGCAATATATAGCTCATGGGACAAATAGCTTAAAAACTATTGTGGTATTGAATATGTACTTATGCACTTTATCTCTTATTAAGTTGCTTGTTGTGCGATAACCATGTTTCTGGGGACGCCATCAACTATTCTTTGTTGAATATCATGTGAGTTGCTATGCATGTTCGTCTTGTCTGAAGTAAGGGAGATCTACCACCTTATGGTTAAGCATGCATATTGTTAGAGAAGAACATTGGGCCGCTAACTAAAGCCATGATTCATGGTGGAAGTTTCAGTTTTGGACATATATCCTCAATCTCATATGAGAATAATAATTGTTGCCACATGCTTATGCATTAAAGAGTAGTCCATTATCTGTTGTCCATGTTGTCCCGATATGGATGTCTAAGTTGAGAATAATCAAAAGCGAGAAATCCAAAATGCGAGCTTTCTCCTTAGACCTTTGTACAGGCGGCATGGAGGTACCCCATTGTGACACTTGGTTAAAACATGTGTATTGCGACGATCCGGTAGTCCAAGCTAATTAGGACAAGGTGCGGGCACTATTAGTATACTATGCATGAGGCTTGCAACTTGTAAGATATAATTTACATAACTCATATGCTTTATTACTACCGTTGACAAAATTGTTTCATGTTTTCAAAATAAAAGCTCTAGCACAAATATAGCAATCGATGCTTTCCTCTTTGAAGGACCTTTCTTTTACTTTTATGTTGAGTCAGTTCACCTATTTCTCTCCACCTCAAGAAGCAAACACTTGTGTGAACTGTGCATTGATTCCTACATACTTGCATATTGCACTTATTATATTACTCTATGTTGACAATATCCATGAGATGTACATGTTACAAGTTGAAAGCAACCGCTGAAACTTAATCTTCCTTTGTGTTGCTTCAATGCTTTTACTTTGATTTATTGCTTTATGAGTTAACTCTTATGCAAGACTTATTGATGCTTGTCTTGAAGTGCTATTCATGAAAAGTCTTTGCTTTATGATTCACTTGTTTACTCATGTCATATACATTGTTTTGATCGCTGCATTCATTACATATGTTTACAAATAGTATGATCAAGGTTATGATGGCATGTCACTCCATAAATTATCTTTGTTATCGTTTTACCTGCTCAGGACGAGCAGAACTAAGCTTGGGGATGCTGATACGTCTCCGACGTATCGATAATTTCTTATGTTCCATGCCACATTATTGATGATATCTACATGTTTTATGCACACTTTATGTCATATTCGTGCATTTTCTGGAACTAACCTATTAACAAGATGCCGAAGTGCCGATTCTTTGTTTCTGCTGTTTTTGGTTTCAGAAATCCTAGTAACGAAATATTCTCGGAATTGGACGAAATCAATGCCCAGGGTCCTATTTTGCCACGAAGCTTCCAGAAGACCGAAGAGGAGACGAAGTGGGGCCACGAGGTGGCCAGACTATAGGGCGGCGCGGCCCAAGCCCTGGCCTTCCGCCTACTTAAAGCCTCCGTCGCGAAACCCCCAGTACCGAGAGCCACGATACGGAAAACCTTACTGAGACGCCGCCGCCGCCAATCCCATCTCGGGGGATTCTGGAGATCTCCTCCGGCACCCTGCCGGAGAGGGGATTCATCTCCCGGAGGACTCTACGCCGCCATGGTCACCTCCGGAGTGATGAGTGAGTAGTTCACCCCTGGACTATGGGTCCATAGCAGTAGCTAGATGGTTGTCTTCTCCCCATTGTGCTTAATTGTCGGGTCTTGTGAGCTGCCGAACATGATCAAGATCATCTATCTGTAATACTATATGTTGTGTTTGTCGGGATCCGATGGATAGAGAATACTATGTTATGTTAATTATCAAGTTATTACCTATGTGTTGTTTATGATCTTGCATGCTCTCCGTTACTAGTAGATGCTCTGGCCAAGTAGATGCTTGTAACTCCAAGAGGGAGTATTTATGCTCGATAGTGGGTTCATGTCTCCATGAATCTGGGGAAGTGACAGAAATCTCTAAGATTATGGATGTGCTGTTGCCACTAGGGATAAAACATTGGTGCTATGTTCAAGGATGTAGTCACTGATTACATTACGCGCAATACTTAATGCAATTGTCTGTTGTTAGCAACTTAATACTGGAGGGGGTTCGGATGATAACCTGAAGGTGGACTTTTTAGGCATAGATGCATGCTGGATAGCGGTCTATGTACTTTGTCGTAATGCCCAATTAAATCTCACTATATTTATCATGACATGTATGTGCATTGTTATGCCCTCTCTATTTGTCAATTGCCCGACTGTAATTTGTTCACCCAACATGCTTTCATCTTATGGGAGAGACACCTCTAGTGAACTGTGGACCCCGGTCCTATTCTTTACATCGCATACAATCTACTGCAATACTTGTTTTACTGTTTTCTGCAAACAATCATCTTCCACACAATACGGTTAATCCTTTGTTACAGCAAGCCGGTGAGATTGACAACCTCACTGTTTCGTTGGGGCAAAGTACTTTGGTTGTGTTGTGCAGGTTCCACGTTGGCGCCGGAATCTCTGGTGTTGCGCCGCACTACATCCCGCCGCCATCAACCTTCAACGTGCTTCTTGGCTCCTCCTGGTTCGATAAACCTTGGTTTCTTTCTGAGGGAAAACTTGCTACTGTGCGCATCATACCTTCCTCTTGGGGTTCCCAACGAACGTGTGAGTTACACGCCATCAGTATGGTGGACAAAAGTGGCATAGTGTTTGGCTCAAGGATTTGGGATGCATGAGAAGTATTCCCTCTTGATACAAGGTTTAGGCTAGCAAGGCAATTTGAAACAAACACAAGTATGAACCGGTACAGCAAAACTCACATAAAAGACATATTGTAAGTATTATAAGACTCTACACCGTCTTCCTTGTTGTTCGATCCTTACTAGAAAATATCTAGACCTTAGAGAGACCAATCATGCAAACCAAATTTTAGCAAGCTCTATGTATTTCTTCACTAATAGGTGCAAAGTATATGATGCAAGAGCTTAAACATGATCTATATGAGCACAACAATTGCCAAGTATCAAGTTATTCAAGACATCATACCAATTACCACATGTAGCATTTCCCGTTTCCAACCATATAACAATTAACGAAGCAGTTTCAACCTTCACCATGAACATTAAAAGCTAAGAACACATGTGTTCATATGAACCAGCGGAGCGTGTCTCTCTCCCACACAAGAATTTATTCAAACAAAACAAAACAAAAACAAACAGACGCTCCAAGCAAAGTACATAAGATGTGACGGAATAAAAATATAGTTTCACTAGAGGAACCTGATAATGTTGTCGATGAAGAAGGGGATGCCTTGGGCATCCCCAAGCTTAGATGCTTGAGTCTTCTTGAAATATGCAGGGATGAACCACGGGGGCATCCCCAAGCTTAGAGCTTTCACTCTCCTTGATCATATTGTATCATCCTCCTCTCTTGACCCTTGAAAACTTCCTCCACACCAAACTCAAAACAACTCATTAGAGGGTTAGTGTATAATCAAAATTCACATGTTCAGAGGTGACATAATCATTATTAACACTTCTGGACATTGCTCAAAGCTACTGGAAGTCAATGGAACAAAGAAATCCATCCAACATAGCAAAAGAGGCAATGCGAAATAAAAGGCAGAATTTGTCAAAACAGAACAGTCCGTAAAGACGAATTTCTAAGAGGCACCAGACTTGCTCAAATGAAAATGCTCAAATTGAATGAAAGTTGCGTAAATATATGAGGATCACTCACGTAAATTGGCAGAATTTTCTGAGTTACCTACGGAGAATTCAACCCAGATTCGTGACAGCAAGAAATCTGTTTCTGCGCAGTAATCCAAATCTAGTATCAACCTTGCTATCAAAGACTTTACTTGGCACAACAATGCAACAAAACTAAGATAAGGAGAGGTTGCTACAGTAGTAACAACTTTCAAGACACAAATATAAAACAAAATTGCTGTAGTAAAATAAACACATGGGTTATCTCCCAAGAAGTTCTTTCTTTATAGCCATTAAGATGGGCTCAGCAGTTTTAATGATGCACTCGCAAGAAATAGTAGTTGAAGCAAAAGAGAGCATCAAGAAGCAAATTCAAAACACATTTAAGCCTAACATGCTTCCTATGCATAGGAATCTTGTAAATAAACAAGTTCATGAAGAGCAAAGTAACAAGCATAGGAAGATAGAACAAATGTAGCTTCAAAAATTTCAGCATATAGAGAGGTGTTTTAGTAACATGAAAATTTCTACAACCATATTTTCCTCTCTCATAATAATGTCCAGTAGCATCATGAGAAAAATCAACAATATAACTATCACATAAAGCATTCTTATCATGAGTCCCATGCATAAAATTATTACTCTCCACATAAGCATAATCAATTTTATTAGCAATAGTGGGAGCGAATTCAATAAAGTAGCTATTATTATTATTCTCATCATCAAATATAGGAGGCATATCATAATCATAATCAAATTTATCCTCCATAACAGGCGGCACCAAAAGACCACTATCATTATAATCATCATAAATAGGAGGCAAAGCATCATCAAAGTAAATTTTCTCCTCAATGCTTGGGGGACTAAAAATATCATGCTCATCAAAGCCAGCTTCCCCAAGCTTAGAATTTTCCATATCATTAGCAACAATGGTGTTCAAAGTGTTCATACTAATATGTTCCATGGGTTTTTTAATTTTCGAATCAAACCATCCATGTCTTAACTCAGGAAAAAGAATAAAAAGCTCCATGTTGCTTTCCATTATGCCAAACTAGTGTAAAACAAGAAACAAAAAGATGCAATTGGAAGATCTAAAGGAAATAGCTTCGAGTACTTACAACGGCGCCGAAAAATAGCTTAGTATCCGAGATCCGGAGTGTGAGTACCTTGTACCTTTCCTCCCCGGCAACGGCGCCAGAAAAGTGCTTGATGTCTACGGGTGCTTCTATTCTTGTAGACAGTGTTGGGCCTCCAAGAGCAGAGGTTTGTAGAACAGCAGCAAGTTTCCCTTAAGTGGATCACCCAAGGTTTATCGAATTCAGGGAGGAAGAGGTCAAAGATATCCCTCTCATGCAACCCTGCAACCACAAAGCAAGAAGTCTCTTGTGTCCCCAACACACCTAATACACTTGTCAGATGTATAGGTGCACTAGTTCGGCGAAGAGATAGTGAAATACAGGTGGTATGAATATATATGAGCAGTAGTAACGGCACTAGAAAATAGCTTGATGCTACAACTGGCGTGTGGTTGATGGTGGTAATATTGCAGGCAGTACAGATGCAGTAAAACAGTAAACAAGCAGCGATGATTGCAGTATTTGGGAACAAGGCCTAGGGATTATACTTTCACTAGCGGACACTCTCAACATTGATCACATAACAGAATAGATAAATGCTATAATCTACACTCTCTTGTTGGATGATGAACACCACTAATTGTGTAGGATTACATGAACCCTCAATGCCGGAGTTAACAAGCTCCACAATATTCGATATTCATATTTAAATAACCTTAGAGTGCATGATAGATCATTGCAATTACACCAAGTACTAACATAGCATGCACACTGTCATCATCACACTATGAAGGAGGCATAGATCACATCAATACTATCATAGCAATAATTAACTTCATAATCTACAAGAGATTACAATCATAACCTACGTCAAGTACTACACGATGCACACACTGTCACCATTACACCGTGCAGGAGGAATAGAGTACTTTAATAACATCACTAGAGTAGCACATAGATGAATAGTGATACAAAGCTCATATGAATCTCAATCATGTAAGGCAGCTCATGAGATCATTGTATTGAAGTACATAGGAGAGAGATTAACCACATAGCTACCTGTACATTCCTTAGCCTCGATGGAGAACTACTCCCTCCTCATGGGAGACAGCAGCGGTGATGAAGATGGCGGTGGTGTCGATGGAGAAGCCTTCCGGGGGCACTTCCCCATCCCGGCGGCGTGCCGGAATAGAGACTCCTGTCCCCTAGATCTTGGCTTCGCGATGGCGGTGGCTCTGGAAGTTTTCTCGTACCGTGGCTTTTTCGTATCGAAGATTTAGGTCAGGGACCTTTATATAGGCGAAGAGGCGGAGTCGGAGGGCTGACGAGGCGACGACACAGTAGGGGGGCGCGGCCCACCCCCTGGCCGCGCCAGCCTGTCATCTGGGGCCCACAGGGCCCTCCTCTGGTGGCTCTCGTGTGTTCTGGAAGCTTCGTGGGATTCTAAGATGCTGGGCGTTGATTTCGTCCAATTCAGAGAATATTTCCTTACTAGGATTTCTGAAACCAAAAACAGCAGAAAACAGGAACTGGCACTTCGGCATCTCGTCAATAGGTTAGTTCCGGAAAACGCATAAAAACGATAAAAAGTGTGAACAAAACATGTAGGTATTGTCATAAAACAAGCATGGAACATCAGAAATTATAGATACGTCGGAGACGTATCACCCATCATTAAGATGAAGGTCAATGATTTTGATTGTAATGCTTTATGTGATCTTGGTGCAAGTATTTCCGTTATGCCTAGGAAAATCTATAATATGCTTGACTTGCCACCATTGAAAAATTGTTATTTGGATGTTAATCTTGCTGATAATTCTACAAAGAAACCTTTGGGGAGGATTGATAATGTTCGCATTACGATTAACAATAACCTTGTCTCCGTTGATTTTGTTGTGTTGGATATTGAATGCAATGCATCTTGTCCCATTATATTGGGAAGACCTTTTCTTCGAACTGTTGGTGCTATTATCGATATGAAGGAAGGTAATATTAAATAACAATTTCCTCTCAAGAAAGGTATGGAACACTTCCCTAGAAAGAGAATTAATTTACCTTTTGATTCTATCATTAGAACAAATTATGATGTTGATGCTTCGTCTCTTGATAATACTTGATACACACTTTCTGCGCCTAGCTGAAAGGCGTTAAAGAAAAGCGCTTATGGGAGACAACCCATGATTTTACTTCTGCACTTTTGTTTTATATTTGAGTCTTGGAAGTTGTTACTACCGTAGCAAGCTCTCCTTATATTTATTTTATTGCATTGTTGTGCCAAGTAAAGTCTTTGATAGTAAGGTTCATACTAGATTTGGATTACTGCGCAGAAACAGATTTCTTGCTGTCACGAATTTGAGTAGTATTCTCTGTAGGTAACTCAGAAAAATCTGCCAATTTATGTGAGTAATCCTCAGATATGTATGCAACTTTCATTCAATTTGAGAATTTTCATTTGAGCAAGTCTAGTGCCCCTGAAAAATTCGTCTTTACGGACTGTTCTGTTTTGACAGATTCTGCCTTTTATTTCGCATTGCCTGTTTTGCTATGTTTGATGGATTTCTTTATTCCATTAACTTTCAGTAGCTTTGTGCAATGTCCAGAAGTGTTAAAAATTATTATGTCACCTCTGAACATGTGAATTTTTGATTATGCCCTAACCCTCTAATGAGTTGTTTTGAGTTTGGTGTGGAGGAAGTTTTCAAGGATCAATAGAGGAGGATGATACAATATGATCAAGGAGAGTGAAAGCTCTAAGCTTGGGGATGCCCCCGTGGTTCATCCCTGCATATTTCAAGAAGACTCAAGCATCTAAGCTTGGGTATGCCCAAGGCATCCCCTTCTTCATCGACAACATTATCAGGTTCCTCTAGTGAAACTATATTTTTATTCCGTCACATCTTATGTGCTTTACTTGGAGCGTCTGTATGTTTTTGTTTTGTTTTATTTGAATAAAATTGGATCCTAGCATTCATTGTGTGGGAGAGAGACACGCTCCGCTGTTGCATATGAACACATATGTTCTTAGCTTTATTCTTAGTGTTCATGGCGAAGGTTGAAACTGCTTCGTTAATTGTTATATGGTTGGAAACAGAAAATGCTACATATGGTAATTGGTATAATGTCTGGAATAATTTGATATTTGGCAATTGTTGTGCTCATATAGATCATGTTTAAGCTCTTGCATCATATACATTGCACCTATTAGTGAAGAAATACATAGAGCTTGCTAAAATTTGGTTTGCATGATTGGTCTCTCTAAAGTCTAGATTTTTCTGGTAAGGGTTTGAGCAACAAGGAGGACAGTGTAGAGTCTTATAATGCTTGCAATATGTTCTTATGTAAGTTTTGCTGTACCGGTTCATACTTGTGTTTGCTTCAAATAACCTTGCTAGCCTAAGCCTTGTATTGAGAGGGATTACTTCTCGTGCATCCAAAATCCTTGAGCCAAAAACTATGCCATTTGTGTCCACCATACCTACCTACTACATGGTATTTTTTGCCATTCCAAAGTAAATTGCTTGAGTGCTACCTTTAAAATTCCATTCTTTGTCTTTGCAATATATAGCTCATGCGAAAAATAGCTTAAAAACTATTGTGGTATTGAATATGTACTTATGTATCTTATTTCTTAATAAGTTGCTTGTTGAGCGGTAACCATGTTTCTGGGGACACCATCAACTATTACACTTTGTTGAATATCATGTGAGTTGCTATGCATGTTCGTCTTGTCTGAAGTAAGGGTGATTTATCATGAGTTGAATGGTTTGAGTATGCATATTGTTAGAGAAGAACATTGGGCCGCTAACTAAAGCCATGATCCATGGTGGAAGTTTCAGTTTGGACAACAATCCTCAATCTCTTATGAGAATATTATCTGTTGTTGAATGCTTATGCATTAAAGAGGAGTCCATTATCTGTTGTCTATGTTGTCCCGGTATGGATGTCTAAGTTGAGAATAATCAAAAGCGAGAAATCCAATGCGAGCTTTCTCCTTAGACCTTTGTACAGGCGGCATAGAGGTACCCCTTTGTGACACTTTGTTAAAACATATGTTATGCAATGATAATCCATGTAAATCCAAGCTAATTAGGACAAGGTGCGGGCACTATTGGTAATCTATGCATGAGGCTTGCAACTTATAGGATATCTTATACATAACACATATGCTTTATTACTACCGTTGATAAAATTGTTTCTTGTTTTCAAAATAAAAGCTCTAGCACAAATATAGCAATCCATGCTTCCCTTTGCGAAGGGCCTTTCTTCTACTTTTATGTTGAGTCAGTCTACCCACTTCTTTCTATCTTAGAAGCAAACACTTGTGTTAACTGTGCATTGATTCTTACATACTTGCATATTTGCATTCATCATATTACTTTATGTTGACAACTATCCATGAGATATACATGTTACAAGTTGAAAGCAACTGCTGAAACTTAATCTTCCTTTGTGTTGCTTCAATGCCTTTACTTTGAATGTATTGCTTTATGAGTTAACTCTTATGCAAGACTTATTCATGCTTGTCTTGAAAGTACTATTCATGAAAAGTCTTTGCTATATGATTCAGTTGTTTAATCATTGTCTTTACCATTGCTTCGAATCGCTGCATTCATTACATATGCTTACAATAGTATTGATCAAGATTATAATAGCATGTCACTTCAGAAATTATCTTTGTTATCGTTTACCTACTCAGGGACGAGTAGGAACTAAGCTTGGGGATGCTTGATACGTCTGATGACCTACAAGTATAGGGGGTGTATCGTAGTATTTTCGATAAGTAAGAATATCGATCCCAACGAGGAGCAGAAGGTGTTGACAAGCAGTTCGATGAAGGATTCACTGTAAATGCTCACAGACAAGTATTCAGAGAGTTTTGATGCAGCAGTTGAATAAAGTACGAGTAAGTAAAGTGCGAGAGTAACAATTGCAGCGAGTGGCCCAATCCTTTTTAGCACAAAGGACAAGCCGGTTTGTTTACTTATAATGACCAAACGTTCTTGAGGACACACGGGATTTTAGTCTAGTGCTTTCGCTTCATATAGCTAATTAATCTTCATTGTTTTGATAAGTGTTGTGTGGGTGAACCTATGCTAATGCACCGCCCTTCCTAGGACTAATACATACTTGTGATTATACCCCTTGCAAGCATCCGCAACTACAAGAAAGTAATTAAGATAAATCTAACCACAGCCTTAAACTCTGAGATCCTGCTATCCCTCCTGCATCGATATACCAACGGGGGTTCAGGTTTCTGTCACTCCGGCAACCCCGCAATTGGCAAACGAGTACAAGATGTATTCCCCTAGGCCCATAAAGGTGAAGTATCATGTAGTCGACGTTCACATGACACCACTAGAAGAATAACACCACAACTTAAATATCATAACATTGAATATTACTCAACCATAATTCACTACTAACATTTAGACTTCACCCATGTCCTCAAGAACTAAACGAACTACTCACGAGACATCATATGGAACATGATCAGAGGTGATATGATGATGAATAACAATCTGAGCATAAACCTTGGTTCAATGGTTTCACTCAATAGCATCAATAACAAGTAGAAATCAATACCGGGAGAGTTTCCCCTATCAAAAAATCAAGATCCAACCCAAATTGTTACAGCGGTGACGATGTGCAGCGGCGGAGACGGCGGTGATGATGATGGAGATGATGACGATGGTGATGGAGATGATGTCCAGCTTGATGACAGTGACAATGGCGTCGATTTCCCCCTCCAGGAGGGAATTTCCCCGGCGGATCTCAGCCTGCCGGAGAGCTCTTTTCTCTCTGGTGTTCTCCGCCTCGCAGAGGCGGCTGTGACTCTTCGTGACTGTCCCCCCTGAGCTTAGGTTTTCGGGACGAAGAAATACGCGAAGGAGAGGAGGCCAGAGGGGGCTGTGGGCCCCCTCCCCACAAGGCGGCGTGGCCAGGCCTTGGCCCGCGCCGGCCTGTGAGGTGGGCCCACGGCGGCCCTCCTCGGCTCCCCCTTCTGGCTCCCTTCGTCTTCTGGAAAAATAGGAATTTTCATATAATTTCCGTCAATTGTTAATCTTCCGAAATATTGCATTCTGGCGGCGCTTTTTCCAGCAGAATCCTGACTCCGGTGCGCGATCCTCCAATAATCATGAAACATGCAAAATAGATGAAATAACATAAGTATCGTCTCCAAATACGAAATATATCAATGAATAACATCAAATTATGATATAAAATAGTGATGCAAAATGGACGTATCAACGTCTCAAACGTATCTATAATTTCTTATGTTCCATGCTACTTTATTGATGATACTCACATGTTTTATACACACTTTATGTCATATTTATGCATTTTCCGGTACTAACCTATTAACAAGATGCCGAAGAGCCAGTTGCTGTTTTCTGCTGTTTTTGGTTTCAGAAATCCTAGTAAGGAAGTATTCTCGAAATTGGACGAAATCAACGCCCAGGGTCTTATTTTTCCACGAAGCTTCCAAAAGACCGAAAGGGAAACGAAGTGGGGCGACGAGGCACCGACACAACAGGGCGGCGCGGCCAAGGCTTGGGCTGCGCGGCCCTGTCGTGTGGGCCCCTCGTGGCGCCCCCTGACCTACCCTTCCGCCTACATATAGCCTTCTTCGCGAATACCCCAGTACCGAGAGCCACGATACGGAAAACCTTCCAGAGACGCCGCCGCCGCCAATCCCATCTAGGGGGATTCAGGAGATTGCCTCCGGCACCCTGCCGGAGAGGGGAATCATCTCCCGGAGGACTCTTCATCGCCATGATCGCCTCCGGAGTGATGTGTGAGTAGTTCACCCCTGGACTATGGGTCCATAGCAGTAGCTAGATGGTTGTCTTCTCCTCATGTGCTATCATTGTCGGATCTTGTGAGCTGCCTAACATGATCAAGATCATCTATTTGTAATGCTACATGTTGCGTTTGTTGGGATCCGATGAATATGGAATACTATGTTATGTTGATTATCAATCTATCATCTATGTGTTGTTTATGATCTTGCATGCTCTCCGTTATTAGTAGAGGCTCTGGCCAAGTCGTTACTTGTAACTCCAAGAGGGAGTATTTATGTTCGATAGTGGGTTCATGCCTCCATTAAATCTGGGACAGTGACAGAAAGTTCTAAGGTTGTGGATGTGTTGTTGCCACTAGGGATAAAACATCAATGCTATGTGTAAGGATATTTGTGTTGATTACATTACGCACCATACTTAATGCAATTGTCTGTTGTTTGCAACTTAATACTGAAAGGGGTTCGGACGCTAACCCGAAGGTGGACTTTTTAGGCATAGATGCATGCTGGATAGCGGTCTATGTACTTTGTCGTAATGCCTAATTGAATTTCACACTACTCATCATAACATGTATGTGCATTGTCATGCCATCTTTATTTGTCAATTGCCCAACTGTAATTTGTTCACCCAACATGCTATTTCTTATTGGAGAGACACCACTAGTGAACTGTGGACCCCGGTCCATTCTTTTACATCGAATACAATCTACTGCAATACTTGTTCTTACTATTCTTTGCAAACATCATCATCCACACTATACATCTAATCCTTTGTTACAGCAAGCCGGTGAGATTGACAACCTCACTGTTAAGTTGGGGCAAAGTATTTTGGTTGTGTTGTGCAGGTTCCACGTTGGCGCCGAAATCCCTGGTGTTGCGCCGCACTACACTCCGCCACCATCAACCTTCAACATGCTTCTTGACTCCTACTGGTTCGATAACCTTGGTTTCTTACTGAGGGAAAACTCGCTGATGTACGCATCACACCTTCCTCTTGGGGTTCCCAACGGATGAGTGCTTTACCGTCACAAGCACACACCGGCCGCGCCGTCGTTGCGGCCGGTGAGACGGCTCAGCCCATGTAGGCCGGATCACCGAGTTCCACCGCAGAGGAGCTGACCTGGGCCATTTGCTTGATTATGCTGAAAAGTGGAATCAGGCAGATCTGTGGCCAGCGACGCGCGGCCTCGGCAAGGACAAACTGCCGGTGATTGACCCCGCTGGCCCTCAGAGCACCGGGCAACACTTTGGCCGGCTGCGGCACGCGGTCAAAGAGTTTGACAACGCGTGGCACGTGAAGGTGATGGAGTCCGTGACGACACTGGTGAAGAAGCAACCAAATGCGGTGTCTGGGACCGCGCCCTTGCCACAATTTCTCTTCCTCTAGCAGTCACCGACGAGTGATTAAAAGGAGTCAGTGCCAGCTGTGCACCCATCGCCGAAGTTGCACCAGTAGGATGCGTAGGAGGACGGGTATCCACCTCCATGTTTGCCGCCCCTGGTGCAACCTCCGCTGAACCATCCTCTAGTCACTCCTCCTCAAGACCATGGGAACCATCATTATCCTCCCCATCTTTCCAGAAAAAAGGCCGAAAACGTGAGTCAGGCTTGAACCCATTCGCCTCTCTCCGGAACCAAAATCTGTAGCCATTGAGGTGTAGCAAAGCAACCACCTCCAAATAGCCACGTTTATCTCTCGAGAGCGCAGCCACGTCCCGCATAGCCACCAAAATACGAACAATCCCCTGGCTACGGAGGGTATATAAATCCACATCAAGAGTAGAACCAATGAGAGTCCCAACAACCCACAGCCCAAGAAAGTGCTTCACAGAATCCGGCACACCATCGACATGCACCCAAACTGGCTTCATAACAAAAGCCGGCGCAATATCCTGATGTTCCCAAGAAGAGACAAGCACATGTGCCTCAACCTTGGGTACACTCATCTGCATACCGTCAATCCTCGCCAAATCGTCAGGTGTAGGAACCCCAACAAGAAAGGTCTTATCCCCATGTGGAGACGCCTCCCATCTCCAAGTGGGATTCCCTGGACACATACATGCAAGGAGACTCTGGATATCCGCCGCCGTTACTGTTCCCTCACCAGACACCTGTACCAAAGCAGTGGGTGCTCCAGAAGCAATCAACTGAGGCTTGTAAACCGAGTCAGGGAGCTGAAGGTCAAGAGTGGCATCATTACCGCATCCAACAAAAAAAACTCATGGGATTCGGTACCTTCAGAATTGGGCATCTAATAGTCGGATGAGCCCCAGAATCACAAACCAAGCAATAATGCAGGACCTTGCAGTCCTTAGTAGCATGAGTGTTCACATCACATTTCCAACAACGTCCCACCTTCTTCTGTTTCACGGGTGCAACAGGAGCTGGAACATCTGTAAGAATCTGCTGAGGTGCAGCAGTCATATCCTGCGTTGCTATCACAGATGACTGTCCCATAGCGTCCGGGATGGACTGTCCTAAAGGAGGAGCAACTGGCCGGACCCCCGCTTCCGACCCCACAATGGCCACCGCCTTCTTCTTCCGTCTTTTCTTCCCTTGTCCAGGCTGAGCAAGTGGTTGCTGTTGAGTTGGTGGCTGCTGAGTCGGTGGCTGTTGAGGAGCAACTTGTGGTATAGGAACCTGCGGCATGTACTGCTGGCCCGCATGCGGATACTGATAAAACTGTGCAGGATACTGCTGATATGACTGCTGCGGAGGTATGTAATGAACCGGAGGAACGGGTGCACGGGCGGGCGGACGAAACCCCGATTGAGACCGCGGCGCAGGAGCAGACTGCGTCGGCATAGGGGCGCCGGCAGGCCACCCTTGGAACCCAGGCGGGCCGAGATACGGCGCGCTGTTGGCGACAGGATGCGCCCCTGGCCGCACCGTACCAGGCGCGGGCACTGCGGCCCCCGGAGTAGGCGCCGTCGCCCCGGGCGGCACCGTCGGACACGAAGGGCCAGACATGGCGGCGCGGACGCGGTCCCCCGCTACCACCTGCGCGAAGGAACGATGAGTCGGGCGCGAGGACGGTAGCAGCGGGGAAGGAGCACACGGTGGCGGTGGACGAAGATGGGGGTTGGCGGCGGTGGCGACGTGATGGTGTGGAGCGGCGGCGGTACTGGAAGATTGACGAGGCGTCGATTGCACCCGATCGTCAGCACCGCCAGACTTTCTCACCGCACGCTGCAGGCCCATTAGCGCATGTCCAAAGCCAGCCCACCTCTGCTGGGGTTCATCTGCATGAACCGAAAATCCCGCCCTTGGAGGTTTGAATCGCGGCGTGATCTCCGCCGTAGTCGTCGTGAGCTGCACCGACGGGCTCGCCGCCTCCGTCTGCGTCACCAGCTCCTGCCGCCTAACCTCGATCCACTCCTCGACCACCGGGGGATCACCCTTCCCGCCCGACGTAGACGCGACCAAAAAGTCCCCCAGTACCGCCGGCGGCATGACCCGCCTCGGCGGCAGAGGACCCTTCCATGCCTTCAGCCGCAACATAGGTTTGGGCAACCGCAGCCCCGTCGGCGAAGAAGACGCCGGCTGACGACCCACCTCCCGAAAGGAAGATCTTGGCGGCGAGGAAGACCTTGCCCTCGATGCGGACGACCTTGTCGCGGCAGCCTGCTTCTCCCAAACTCTGGACTCCGCCGTTGGAAAACCAATCCGTGTCCAAAAGTCGGCGAGCAACCCATCGCCGCTGCGGCCAGCAGCAGGATCCGGCGGGGGTACCCGCGGTTCATCAGCCAGACCTCGCCAGGCCACCTCCTCCGCTAAGGAAATCTCCTCCTAGCCGCCCGAGATCTCGCCGAGGAGACCAAAACGCGAGCCTGAGCTCGACGAGGCAGCCGACGACAGGCCTGCCGGCGTCTTCCCTAGGCCGATTGGCTGCAGAATAAGCCCGCGGCAGGGCTTCCTCGGCGGCGTCCGCCAGTCCGCCTCAGGCGGCATCCTAACCTGTCTGCTCCGCTAAGAAAGTCACCTGTATGTTGACCATAGCTAGTACTAAGAAATCAACTATGATTCGGCGATATTCTTGGTAGAACGTACATAAAAGTAACATTAATATCTTTCTTTCTGAATTTTTGGATGATCATCCATCCAAATTGTTCTGAGACGTACCTAGTGGAGACAAATCATGCCATTGATCTATCAACACAACTCGATTTATAAGCTTATTGCGTCCTTCAAGATAAACTTTAACAATTAATTTGATCAACCAAATAATAAGCCTTAAGAAGTGAGCCTACCTCATTTGGTTAGAAAAGTGGATGTACAACCTAGCCACCC
This sequence comes from Lolium perenne, assembly GCF_019359855.2. Lineage (NCBI taxonomy): Eukaryota > Viridiplantae > Streptophyta > Magnoliopsida > Poales > Poaceae > Lolium > Lolium perenne. Next base: position 263,157,673 of record NC_067244.2, on the reverse strand, counting down.
AAATTCAAATTCCCAGGGACGCAAATTTGGGTTCTTATAATTAAAAAAAAATCACCGTAGGCTCCTACCATATTTCTTTCAAAAAAATATCTAAGTTTTCTCAAAAAACGTGGTGACCTAATAAGCCAGTATGGATGGAGTACCTGATGTAAGCCAGCTAAGATGCTTCGATTGACTTCTGATATATATCGTTTGATGGTACACCTGATCATGCATGTTTTAAGTAGGAGACATCAGTAGATCATGTACAGCTCGAACAAGATTACAAAACAAATCGACATCTCGGTACCCACGCTTCTATTATACTTTTCGCGCGGTACACTTCATCAATATCATGAAATATGCACAGATCCATCAAAGATTAGTCAGGCTGCATGCATCTATGTATGTATGTTTGCCAATATTTTTGGTCTTCCACTGGTGGAAAAAGGGCCTTTGGTCGCGGTTCGCAACTGCCATTAGTCGCGGTTGCGCAACCGCGACCAAATGAGCGCGACTAAAGCCCCTCCCCTTTAGTCGCGGTTGCTTAAGAACCGCGACTAAAGGCCCGTCCACGTGGGCGCCAGGCGGCCGTCGGGGCGGAGGACCTTTAGTCGCGGTTCTTCTGGCCAACCGCGACTAAAGGCCACCGCAGGTTTAGGGTTTTAGCCCCCCCCCCCCCCCCCCCTAAACCTGCCCCCCCTAAACTTGTTTTCTGTTTAATTTGTATTGTTTTATTTCTTTTGTGCTTTATTTTAATTTTGAAGGAGTTTCACATATTCTACGGTACTACATACATGCATATGAATGTACAATTTCAAACAAATTTGAAATTAGAACCAAAAAGAATTCAAGAGGAATATACAATATATATTCAATATCATCGGATGACCATATACAATTTTGAACAAGTTTCCATACATAATTTAATGCATATAAAGTTCTACGTCCTCGTAATGGTGTTCTCCTTTAGGATGGAGGACTTCCCTCCTGAACCATCCAGCTAGTTCCTCTTGAAGTGGTCGGAAGCGAGCTTCTGGACTAAGCATCATCCGGAGGTTATTCCTCTGAGCATTGGTATCACTCGGAACCCGCTCAGAGGTGTATCTCCGGATCATCTCACAGACATAGTATCCACATAGATTGGTCCCCGCTGGCTGAATATCGCCACCATTCTTAGCCTTTGACCTTTTGAATTCTAGCTCTTTTTTGAAATCATCGACCTTTTGATCTGAGAACCGTCTCCAAACCCTACGAGGCAAAAAAAATTAAATGAACAAGAGAGTTATTAGTTACTTGAAGCTTAGGAAATGAACGAAATAGGCCGATCGATATAAAGCGCAAATGAATGAAAATAATTACTTCTGCAGCATTCTTCTCATGCCGCCCCAAAGATTTGAATCTAGAGTCAGAGAGTCGTGGACGAGACATTCTGAGGTGTCAACTTTAATTACTAGCAGAATCCAGTGGAACCTGCGGACACGATACATGCACAGTACGTCATGCATAACTCATCGATTAGCCGGCCACATACCATGCATGGAGTAAACAAAAGAGAATGTGCTCAAGACAGAAACACTCACCCAAAATGGTAAGGAAATAGAATATCACTTTTGAGTTCCTGCTTTGTAAGAAACTGCCACAGGTCTGCCTCCACGTCGGCGGGGTGATGCTCTAACACATATCCATTAACGATGTGTGGGTCAATGAACCCAACATCATGGATGTTCCTTACTCTGCATTCCTTAATCTTCATTCTGCATGTATAATAGCGGACACAACAATATAGTTATGACATATATATAGTGCAGGCAATATGAACGAGATGGGGTAGAAATAAATCACTTACAGAACGTAGCAACTGATGATAGATTTGTCGAGCTCGCGCAGATTGAAAAGCTGGAACAATTCACTCAGATGAATTTGTACATAGTAATGTTTGAAGTGATGCTCATATCTAACTTCCGCATAAATATATTCTTTGGCGTTTTTATTTTTTATGTAACCCTTGTACCATTTCAGCAGACCTTTCATTTGTGGAGGTAGATCCTCTTCCTGCGCAGGCTCGACGAGAGGCCCATTCTTCACATATGTAATTACTACCTCCTTCACTGGCGCCTCATCAAGGCCTAACAGTTCACGAAGAGTAATACCTAAGTTGGCTGCTTGTTCTCTGGCACTCGTTACAGTCAATCCCTGTGCTGCCGCAGCTTCTATGATATCGGGGGCATCCGGACCGGCGACTTTCACTATAAGCGGGGCAATCGATTGTTTACTTTGTTCCCCGAGCTGGGCAACTCGTTTCCCGCTTTTTTTACTTTCTAATTCCGTTTTCTCGGCCTCCTCCCGCTCTCTCTTCTCCTTCAACATGAGTGCCTGCTTACGAAGTTCACGTGCATAGTCGTCAGGCAGATTCTTCGCGGCTTGGGACGGTTCGTTCAAAAATGACTTAGCCCACTTCTTTTGCTCATCAGAAAATACTGGCTTGCGCTCGGGCTCTCTTTTCTTCTTGCAGTCCGCCTTCCATTTCTCATAATCAGCAGTCGCGGCCGCGTCGACTTCCTCGGCAGTACGTTCCTAAGGCCTCGTGGGGAGAGGCTTCAGTGATGGCTCCGGTACCTTTGTTATCTTAGGTACATAAGGGTCCGGGTTAATACTCCAGGACTGCTTCTGCTTCTTCGCCAGAGGTGGATTGGGGGGCGGCGTCTGCTTACCCGCCCGGGGCGGACTAGGGGGCGGCGGCTGCTTACCCGCCGGAGGTGAATTGGGGGGCGGCGTCGGCTGACGTGAAGGAGGTGTAGGTGAAGCACCACCACCACCGCCACCGCCACCACCACCACCGTAGGGGGGGTGGACTTGTTGTCCTTGGCGCCTCGCCTGGAAACTTGATAAACTTCTTTTGCCATAGAATGAAATGGCGTTTGACATCTCCAAGTCTTCTCTCCCCTTCAGGTGTAGCAATGTCAATGTCCAGGTCCTCAAACCCCTGGACTATGTCCTCCACCGTGACACGAGCATAGCCATCTTGAATGGGGTTGTTGTGGTGGAGTGCTCCAGGTAAACATGGTAAAGCACTGCCGATGGCTACCTTCATGGACATGTTCCCGATAGGATAATACAGATGACATTCTTTCATCTCCTTTATATCGTCCACGGGGTAGCGAGGAGGCTCTAGTGCAGTAATTTCGACCGCCAGAGGCTCTGGTGCAGTAATTTCGATCGTCGGTGCATGTGCACCAGCCGGTGGGGCCTCCGTGGAAGCCACGTTGCTTCTCCGCTGCTGGCTTCCGAGATCCGCTGGATGATCTTCATGCTGCGCCCGAGCTGCATCTCTTTCGGCTACTAGTACACTCACGGTTTTCTTCATCACATCCATTTCCGATGCCAACCGCGCCACAACATCTGCTTCCCGATCCATCTTTCTCTTACGGCTTCTGTAACCGTACGGGTCATCGTTCTGTGAGAACCCTATTTTTCACGGAATGTGCCCCATGCCTCGTACACGTCCTCCGTGTTCAGGATTCCCGAGGGCTTTTGTCAGCGCGTCGTTCTCTCTGTTGAACTTGATCTTCCCCTCTTGAGCATCCCTCATTGCGTCAATAAGGGCTTGGGTGGGTTTAATTATTTTGCCCTGGTAAACACACTCCCCTGTCTCCGGGTTCAGCGTTCCCCCATGCCCGTACCACCAGCTTTTGGCCCTTGGGTCCCATCCCTCCGTACCTGGACAGATTCCTCGCGCCCTCAGCTCGTTCTCCATCTTCTCCCACCTAGGCTCCCAAAGGCGATACCCTCCTGGCCCCATAATATGATTGTACTCCTTCTTAGCCGCATTTTCCTTATTTTTTCGATATTTGAATGAACTGCTCCGATTTCTTTTGCTTCACAAATTCTGGCCAATCATGTTTCAGTTTCTCATATTGTCCTTTGAAATCCGGAGTCTTGTTCTGCTTGACAAAGTCATGGGCTAGATTTTGCTTGAATTTCCGGAATGCGTCGGACATCTTATGAAGAGCGAACTGTTTGACTAGCCTCCTCCTCTCCTTGTTTTCCTCAATCTTGTTACCCTCCTCATCGAATTTGTTGTATTCCGGAGGTAGAACGAAATGTTCCATAAGCTTCTTGAAGCAATCTTTTTTTGTTCTCTTATCGACAAAAGTGAAACCAATTCGTTCCTTCTTTGGCTCATTCCACTCCTGGACGGTGATCGAGACGTTTTCTCTAACAACGGCTCCGCATTGGTTGACAAACTTGGTGGCGTTCTGATGGCGTGTAACTCACACGTTCGTTGGGAACCCCAAGAGGAAGGTATGATGCGCACAGCAGCAAGTTTTCCCTCAGAAAGAAACCAAGGTTTATCGAACCAGGAGGAGCCAAGAAGCACGTTGAAGGTTGATGGCGGCGGGATGTAGTGCGGCGCAACACCAGGGATTCCGGCGCCAACGTGGAACCTGCACAACACAACCAAAGTACTTTGCCCCAACGAAACAGTGAGGTTGTCAATCTCACCGGCTTGCTGTAACAAAGGATTAACCGTATTGTGTGGAAGATGATTGTTTGCAGAAAACAGTAGAACAAGTATTGCAGTAGATTGTATTTCAGTATAGAGAATTGGACCGGGGTCCACAGTTCACTAGAGGTGTCTCTCCCATAAAACAAACAACATGTTGGGTGAACAAATTACAGTTGGGCAATTGACAAATAAAGAGGGCATGACCATGCACATACATATCATGATGAGTATAGTGAGATTTAATTGGGCATTACGACAAAGTACATAGACCGCCATCCAACTGCATCTATGCCTAAAAAGTCCACCTTCAGGTTATCATCCGAACCCCCTCCAGTATTAAGTTGCAAAGCAACAGACAATTGCATTAAGTATGGTGCGTAATGTAATCAACAACTACATCCTTAGACATAGCATCAATGTTTTATCCCTAGTGGCAACAGCACAACACAACCTTAGAACTTTCTGTCATCGTCCTGTGTCAATGCAGGCATGAACCCACTATCGAGCATAAATACTCCCTCTTGGAGTTACAAGCATCTACTTGGCCAGAGCATCTACTAGTAACGGAGAGCATGCAAGATCATAAACAACACATAGATATAACTTTGATAATCAACATAACAAGTATTCTCTATTCATCGGATCCCAACAAACGCAACATATAGAATTACAGATAGATGATCTTGATCATGTTAGGCAGCTCACAAGATCCGACAATGAAGCACAATGGGGAGAAGACAACCATCTAGCTACTGCTATGGACCCATAGTCCAGGGGTAGACTACTCACACATCACTCCGGAGGCGACCATGGCGGCGTAGAGTCCTCCGGGAGATGATTCCCCTCTCCGGCAGGGTGCCGGAGGCGATCTCCTGGATCCCCCGAGATGGGATCGGCGGCGGCGGCGTCTCTGGAAGGTTTTCCGTATCGTGGCTCTCGGTACTGGGGGTTTCGCAACGGAGGCTTTAAGTAGGCGGAAGGGCAGGTCAGGAGGCGGCACAAGGGCCCCACACCACAGGGCCGCGCGGCCAAGGGGGGGGCCGCGCCGCCCTAGGGTGTGGCCCCCTCGTGGCCCCACTTCGTCTCCTCTTCGGACTTCTGGAAGCTTCGTGGCAAAATAGGACCCTGGACGTTGATTTCGTCCAATTCCGAGAATATTTCGTTACTAGGATTTCTGAAACCAAAAACAGCAGAAAACAGCAACTGGCACTTCGGCATCTTGTTAATAGGTTAGTTCCAGAAAATGCACGAATATGACATAAAGTGTGCATAAAACATGTAGATAACATCAATAATGTGGCATGGAACATAAGAAATTATCGATACGTCGGAGACGTATCACGTTCTTGCGGGGCTCCAGCGGCCTGCCGGTTGCACTGTCGACAACCTCGATGGTGCATGTTTCTCCTTATTTCATCGTCTTGGTTGCGCCACGCTTTGACGACGTACTCGATTGTTTCGACGATCCGGCCGAGGGATAAAATAAGAAAGAGAGTCGCGCGCGTTAGTACACACATATTTATTCAAATCAGTTAGTTTGTATCACCAGAGGCTCAATGTATATATATACCTCGGCGCCGAAGGTGGTTGCTACTTCTATTTGAAGATCGTCGTTTATCGACGTTTGTTCGGCATCATCTTGCTGACGACCTTCATCTTCACCGTCAAGGTTCAGATAAGAAGAGATATCATCTTCTTCTTGTTCGGTCGGCACATATAGAATATTACCGTTTATGATGCCGAACATATGGTCTTCAGCGTCCGGATCATAGTTGTCCATAATCGGGTCATCTCTATCGTCCGCCATATGTCAGTCCTGAAAACATGTAGTAAAAATAAATTAATTGTGTATATGCATTATCACATCTCTTCTACATATAAAGAGAGAGGGCGACGAGGGAGGCGAGAGGGGGGACGCAGTGACCGCGTGACCGAGAGACCGGTGGCGGTGGCGAAAGGGCGGTGGCGAAAGGGCAGTGGCGGTGCCGAGGACACATAACCCTCGCCGCCCCCTCTCGATCCCAAAAAAAACACCACGCGTATACGGAGGGGGCGACGAGCGCTGCACCCTCCGTATACGCGCGGTGGTTAAGTTATTTTTGTTATTTTAAAATTGACAAACTTTTGTTAAGTTATTTTAAAAGTGACCGAGAAACCGGTGGCGGTGGCGAAAGGGCGGTGGCAAAAGGAGGGGGCGAGGAATGGGTGGGAGAGGGTGTCGCGGAAGAGGGAGGCGAGGACGAGCGCGTTGGCGTTGGCGCGTTGACGGCGTTACATTTTTATGAATAGAGGTAGTATAACATATATAATACTCCATCAAATATAAAACAAAGTCTAAAAAGCATAAATCTTCAAAGTGAAATTTTAGTTCATTTTTTATAAAGTCAATTTTTATTAAGTCAAAAAAAATTATTAAGTCAATTTTTATTAAGTCAAAAAATTTATTAAGTCAATTTGTATTAAGTCAAAATTTTAGTTCATTTTTTATTAAGTCAATTTTTATTAAGTAAAAAAGAAATGAGGGAGATTTTTTAGTTTTTTCAAGTCAAATTTTAGTTTTTTTTACACAATCTTATTGTTAATTTTCAATTTTTGTTAAGTAAAAAAACAAAAAAAATTGAGAGATGGGCGCCGACCGCCCGTGTACTGTGGCGCGCACCCCTCCCTCTCTGCGTGTGGCGCGCGCGCGCCCGTATACTGGCGGCGCCAGCGGGGAAGCTGAGCGCCTGCGGTGCGGCGGCTGGCCGGGAAGATCCGACGCCAGGGAAGAGCGTCGCCGGCGGGGATGAGTGGGCGCAACACGTACTCCGCGGCGAGGGGGCTTCGGTGGCGACGACGACGAGCGCGGAGGCGGTCGGCGAGAGGGTGCGGCGTGGACGTCGTCGAGGTCGCGGCGGCGACACGGCGTCAAGGGCTTGGCGGCGACACGGCGTACTGGGCGCGGCGGCAACACAGCGTAGAGGGCGCGGCGGACGGCGTAGCTTCGGGCGCGGCGGCGTGGATCATCTCTCAGAATCGGCGGAGATGAAGAGAATGGCGCGGCTGTTCGCGCCACGCAATTTTATAGGGGCGACCCTTTAGTCGCGGTTGGGGTCGCCAACCGCGACTAAAGGGGTACCTTTAGTCGCGGTTGGCCACCCCAACCGCGACTAAAGGGTTTTTTCGCCCGAATTTCGTTTCCCGCGGAGAATACCCTTTAGTCGCGGTTGGGGAGGCCAACCGCGACTAAAGGTATTTTTCAAAATACTTTTTTTTCAAATTGTTAAAAATACAAATAGTATATCAAAAAATTAAGAAAAGTAAAACTAATTCAATTCAAAATGTTAAAAATACAAATAATATATCAAAAAAATCAGAAAAATAAAACTAATTCAATTCAAAATGTTAAAAATACAAATAGTATATCAAAAAATTCAGAAAAGTAAAACTAATTCAATTCAAAATGTTAAAAATACAAATAATATATCAAAAAATCAGAAAATAAAACTAATTCAATTCAGAATGTTAAAAATACAAATAGTATATCAAAAAAATCAGAAAAATAAACCTAATTCAATTCAAAATGTTAAAAATACAAATAATATATCAAAAAATCAGAAAAACCAATTTCTTCCCTTATCTGTCTTCCTGCCCCCCGCTTCCCACCAGTTCTTCCCGGCCACCTCTGTCTTCCCATAAGTTCTCCCCGGCCTGTCTTCCCGCCAGTTCTTTCCCACCTCTTTCTTCCCGCCTCTTTCTTCCCGCCAATTTCTTCCCGCCAATTTCTTCCCGCCTCTTTCTTCCCGCCACTTTCTTCCCGCCTCCTGTCTTCCCGCTCCCATTTTTCCCGCCATTTGTCACTACATATATGTAGCCCGGCTTGGCCAGCATTATCACATCTCTACAATCTCTCATCACTCTCTCATGGCTTCCACCGCACCCACTCTAACCTACCAGCAGGTGGAGGAGCTTTGCGCCTCGAACTACCCTTGCCCACCGGGCTACCGCGTCCCTGCCGGCTGGAGCCTAAGCACCGGCGGCGTGCCGGTCCCTCCCGTCCCTCAGGGTACTGCGCGCCGGGCGGCCATCACGAACCCCTACTACCTCGACCTCACGCCGGAGCAGCGGATGAATCCCCGCTGGCATCCCGATAACCAGCATACTTGGGACGCCTTCTTCATCAATCGGCGTGAGAGGGCGCTCGCCAGGTATGAGGAGGACGGTCTGCCTCCTGGGAACTTCCACGAGGCCGGCCGTCGGCTATGGTGGTACGGCCGGACTCTGCAGAGCGTCATGGACTACATCACGGCCGGCGATATCCCCCGCCTGCGCTACCCTCAGTTCGAGCCACGAGCGCCGCCCGACGACAGCGACGACAGCAGCGACGACGACGGCGGCAACTTAGAAGGCGACGACTACCAGTACAACGGCGGCGGCTATGAAGACTACGAGTATGCATATTATACGCCTAGGCAGGAGTATGACTAAATCACTCCAAATTTCATGTATCATCAATGGTATCTCGAATCATTCGAAAATGGACACCAAACACATCACGGGTAATATAATTCACATGATCCATTCAACAAAGTTTGGTACAATAAATTATTACACATCATTTCTTTCCTTGTGTCCCTGCTTGCTTACGATTGTGCCGTATCCATGGAGCATCCTCATCATTTAACTTAATGCTTGGGTCGGTGTTCACTTTGAAGGGCGGAATTTCAGCAAACATATTATAATCTTCTGACATGTCTGTCTTGTCCTCCACTCCCACGATGTTTCTTTTCCCTGAAAGAACAATGTGGCCTTTGGATCATCGCATGATGTACTGATCGTTTTCTTATCTTTCCTTTTCCTCGGTTTGCTACTCATGTCCTTCACATAGAAAACCTGAGCGACATCTTTCGCTAGGACGAATGGTTCATCAAGGTAACCAAGATTGTTGAAATCCACCATTGTCATTCCGTATTGCTGGTCCACCTTTACCCCACCTCCTGTTAGCTTGAACCATTTGCACCGGAACAAATGGGACCTTAAAGGAGGGTCCATAGTCAAGTTCCCATATCTCCTCTATGTAACCATAACATGTGACCTTTTGCCCATTCTCGGTTGCTGCATCAAAGCGGACACCACTGTTTTGGTTGGTGCTCTTTTTATCTTGGGCGATTGTGTAAAATGTATTCCCATTTATCTCGTACCCTTGGAAAGTCGTTATAGTCGAAGATGGTGTCTTGGCCAACATGTACAGCTGATCTACAACATGATCGTCATTCATTACATTTTTTCTCAACCACCTACCGAAAGTCTCCATGTGGGTCTTCCTAATCCAGGATTCAGGCTTCCCCGGGTTGTCCGAGCGTAAAATATTCTTGTGTTTCTCAAAGTACGGAGCCACCAAGCTGGAATTGGTCAGAACTGTGTGGTGTCCTTCAGTCAGAGAATGGTCGTCCATACATATCATTGATTTCCTTCTGATCGTGCCTTTTCCACTTAGTCTCCCCTCGTGCCGCGATCGAGGAAGACCAATCGGCTTAAGGTCAGGAACAAAGTCAACACAAAACTCAATTACCTCCTCATTTCCATAGCCCTTGGCGATGCTTTCTTCTGGCCTAGCACGGTTACGAACATATTTCTTTAATACTCCCATGAACCTCTCGAAGGGGAACATATTGTGTAGAAATACAGGACCGAGAATGGAAATCTCTTTGACTAGGTGAACCAGGAGGTGCGTCATAATATTGAAGAAGGATGGCGGGAACACCAACTCGAAACTGACAAGACATTGGATCACATCGTTCTGTAACCGTGGTAGAACTTCTGGATTGATTACGTTCTGAGAGATTGCACTGAGGAATACACATAGCTTCACAATGGCTACTCGAACATTTTCCGGCAGGAGCCCCCTCAAAGCAATCGGAAGCAATTGCGTCATAATCACGTGGCAGTCGTGAGACTTCAGGTTTTGGAACTTTTTCTCCGCCATGTTTATTATTCCCTTTATATTGGACGAGAATCCAGACGGGACCTTCATACTGCTCAGGCATTCAAAAAATATGACCTTCTCTTCTTTGGTCAGAGCGTAGCTGGCATGACCTTGAAACCATTCCGGATGCCGGTCATCAGGGTCTTTCAAACGTTGCTGGTCCTGCCGTGCTTCCTTTGTATCATTTGTCTTCCCATACACGCCCAAGAAGCTTAGGAGGTTCACGCAAATATTCTTCGTAATGTGCATCACGTCGATTGCAGAGCGGACTTCTAGGACTTTCCAATATTCTAGCTCCCAGAATATAGATTTCTTGTTCCACATGGCTGCGTGCCCGTCAGCTCCCTTCGGAACTGATTGTCCGCCAGGACCCTTTCCAAAGATGACTTTCAAATCCTTGACCATATCAAATACCTCAGCACCAGTGCGTTCCGCAGGCTTCGGCCGGTGATATGCCTTGCCGTTGTAATGCTTGCCTTTCTTTCTTACTGGATGAATTTTCGGAAGAAATCGACGATGCCCAAGGTACACGTTCTTCTTACAATTTGGCAAATGTACACTTTCAGTCTCATGTAAGCAGTGCGTGCATGCATTGTATCCCTTATTTGACAGTCCCGAAAGGTTACTAAGAGCAGGCAAATCGTTGATGGTTACGAAAAGCAACGCTCGTAGGTCAAATTCCTCTTCTTTGTGCTCATCCCACACACGGACACCAGGTCTGCCCCACAGCTGTAAAAGTTCATCAACTAATGGCATTAGGTGCACATCGATGTCGTTCCCGGGTTGCTTCGGACCTTGGATGAGCACTGGCATCATAATGAACTTCCGCTTCTTGCACAACCAAGGAGGAAGGTTATAGATGCATAGATTCACGGGCCAGGTGCTATGGCTGGAGCTCTGCTCGCCAAAAGGATTCATGCCATCTGTACTTAGACCAAATCTTATGTTCCTTGCGTCAGCTGCAAAATCTTTGAACTCTCTGTCGATCTTTCTCCATTGCATTCCATCTGCGGGGTGTCTCAACTCCCCGTCCGACTTACGGTCCTCTTTGTGCCATCGCAACAACTTGGCATGCTCTTTGTTCCTGAACAGACGTTTCAACCGTGGTATTATAGGAGCATACCACATCACCTTGGCGGGAACCCTCTTCCTGGGTTTCTCGCCCTCAACATCGTCACCAAGGTCATCGCCTCTGATCTTATAACGCAATGCAGTGCATACCGGGCATTCATTCAAATTCTCGTATTCACCGCGGTAGAGGATGCAGTCGTTGATGCATGCATGTATCTTCAGAACCTCTAAACCTAGAGGGCAGACAACCTTCTTTGCTTCGTACGTACTGGCGGGCAACTCGTTATTCTTTAGAAACATATTCTTCAACATTTTCAGCAAGTTTTCAAATGTCGAGTCAGCTACACCTGCCTGTGCCTTCCATTTCAGCAAATCTAGTGTGCAGCCCAGCTTTTTCAGACCATTATCGCATCCGGGGTACATCGCCTTTCTGTGATCCTCTAACATGCGATCCAAATTCTCCCTCTCCTTTTCAGTTTCGCAGCGTCTCCGTGCATCAGCAATGGTCCGACTAAGATCATCAACGGGCTCATCACGTGCCTCTTCTTCACCTTCCCCTTCAACTTCAGCATCCTCCATGAAAGTATCACCGAAATAATCAAGATAGTTTTCATCGATGAAATCATCCCCTTCTTCATCTTCTTCCATTATAACCCCTCTTTCTCCATGCTTCGTCCAACAATTATAGCTTGGCATGAAACCGTGCCGAAGCAGGTGCAGGTGAACTTCTCTTGAGGAAGAGTAACCCTTCTGATTCTTACAGTTAACACATGGACAGATAACAAAACCCTTCTGCTTGTTCGCATTAGCCACTACGAGGAAATCTTTCAAACCCGTAGTGAACTCGCCGGAGAGTCGGTTACCGTACATCCATTTGTTAAACTAACTAGCTATAAACAATAGAAATTAAACAATGAACTACGCACATGCATATTTTATCAATGACACATATGAAAGGTTCAAGTTGCTAACCGCGATCGAGGAGGAAAAAATAAATGAGGAAGCTCAAGTGTGGCTCCGACACTTCATATCATGTTTGTTTCATGCTCTTGGGATATTTCATCAAACACTTTGTGTGCATAAGAGAAGCCAAAAGCAAACCTACACCCCCTTGTGAAGTTTGTGAAGAGAAGTGGCACCAAATGGCTAAGTGCTGTGGGCTGAACGGTATATATAGGGGTGGGGCTTTAGTCGCGGTTGGCCTGGCCAACCGCGACTAAAGGCATTCGGGCACCTTTAGTCACGGTTGGCCAGGCCAATCGCGACTAAAGCTCCTCCCGTCCACCAGCTGGCCACCGAGCGCCCTGGGCCCAGGACTTTAGTCGCGGTTCGCCTCCCGAACCGCGACTAAAGACTCCGTTAGTCGCGGTTCCTATACTTTCGCGACTAATGGGGCTGGACGGAAGCTCTTTTTCTACCAGTGTTCTAAATGCCACATGTACGGACATGAAGTCATCATGATATGAATTTGTGCACTGGCACACACTATATGTACAGTGAGTAGACAAACCTGGCTGTGGCCGCTGACCAGTGACCTGTAACCACGTACACCACAGGAAAAATAAGAACTCTGATCAAAAGGGAAAAAAACACTATTTTAAAATACACGCATAGGCACATGCAGGATCGGAAGCATCCGATCGAAGCATGAGAATTAGAGTTCGCGCTGTTGCACGCTATAGCTGGTGTGGACCGAATTTCATCGTGCGCTTTTGGTCGTTTGGTCACGTAGTGGCTGCTTCCACGAATCACGGCGCGCCGCTTACACAGATCTACATGCAGGCACGCTTAGTCAAACCAGAAGTTGGATTAGTCTAGAACTAAGTTAAAGTACCATCTGCTAGATTTTATTGAATAGTACGTATAAGATCATTAGAGATTTGGAGGAAGATCGTAGAGGAACAATAAAATCTCCAATAAGCAGCTTACAAAGATCATGCTTGCTTAATAAACTGAAGTGCACGTCACCGCCCGTACCGTACGGTTCCAAGCGGGATCCCGCGAAAGTCCAGGTTCTTTATTTTTTTAGTGTAAAATTTACTTCAAATCTATGCCGTAAAAATACTTAAATAAACTAGAAGCGAGAAATTCGCGGATCGCTTGCAGCCCTACCCGTACGGACGACATGGTAAGATCGAGCCGGCCGTACCAGTTACGTTGACGTGGAAATACCTAAATACATGTGCAGGCAGATGCATGCACGTACAGGTGTACTGCTCCTCTAGTAGCATCCGGGTGAAGTATTTTAAGCAGGTGACTAGCAACTGACGTGGATGCACATGTGTGAAGGTGAAGCGATCAATAGTGGATCATATCACTTTCTTCGCCTCCGTTCATGAGCTGGTTAATTACCATTAGTACACTCATCAGTACACTCATGTACCTACCTACGTATATTATATATATGCCGTATATATCGATGCATGCGACATGTACGGTTACAGTACGTCCGCACGGTTATTTTACACCTAGAGTAATAAGTTTGTCAACTAATACTTCGGCAATAAAGTATACTTGTTGCAGATTAACCAGCGACAAGTATTAAAGGATGAAGGGAACATATACTTGAGGGTGGAAAAGGCACGGCACTTGAAGTTGAAAAGGTTATGCATGTGCGGTCCGTGTGTGAAGCCACGCGACCTCCCAAGTCGTAAACATAGCATAGAAAAGGAGCGGCATTGATTCAGCCATTGCACACCGGACTTGAATCATGCTTTGATTTAAAACAGGAGCGACTACTTTGAAGTAGATCAACGAGAGTAATAGCTTTTGCCGCATGCATGAATGCAACGGGTCCGACGTCGGGAAGACCCGATTTCGTACGTGTGGGACTAGCTAGATCATGCTTGGTACGTAGATATAGGTGCATGACCGGCCCTTACACAAGTGTCTGCATGCATGCATGCATGAGCTTTTCTTAATCGTAAGTCTTGGTCCTTTCTCTCCGTGTGTATATGGTTGATGGAGACAACTTGCCGTGAATGCCTCGGACTGCACTCAGCATGGACCGGGAGACTCGCCGCTAATACTGCCTCCGATTCAAGGAATAAGGTGTCCTCGTTTTACGTGATTTTCGTTTGACTAAGTATTACTTTAAATATATAAAAATTGTTTGTATAAAATGAACATCATTAGAAAATGCTTTTCAATACGAATCCAACGATACTAATTACATATAATATAACCAAAATTTTGTTGCTCAATATTTATGGTCAAAGTTTGTCTTGAAATACGCGTGCATTTTATTTCTTCAGACGGAGGTAGTAGATATTCTCTCGGTTTTAAGTGTCGTAATTTTGCCTATACGCTAAGTGTCATAAATTTATCTAGATAAATCCCGCGATACTTATTTTGGAACAGATCCAGTATCGTCCAGAATGCTATAAGTATGGCTTCATTATTTCCAAACGGTTCAACGGTACTCCCCTGCTTTTCAAAATATATTGGATGGCTATAATTTTTTGATAAAGTCAAACCTTTTAGACTTCTACTACAGGAATGGCACGAGGTACCGACGGCCACTCCATACGCCGAGAGCCAAATATCGGGGCTTGTGGCGTACAGGCCGACCAGCCCAGCCCCTCGCAGCATCCCTCGGCGCGTACGAAAGGCGTTGGCATAGGCCTGTGCACGGGCCACCATCGGCGTAGCCCACCCCTATTTTCTTTTTCTTTTTCCTCCCGCCAGCTAACGTTACAGTCAAGGTATATGCCAAGGGCCACCGTCGGCATAGCCTGAGGCTATTTTTTCTTTTTCCCGCCTGATTTCCCGCCAAACTTTTCCGCTCTTTCTCTCTAGCCCTTTTTGTCCCGCCGTTTCTCTCCTGCCAAACTTTCTCTCCCTTTATCGTTTCTCTCCCGCCATTTCTCTTCCGCCCTTTCTCTCCTGCCAAGTTTTCCCGCCATTTTCTCCCGCTCATTCTCTCGCGTCAAGTTTTCCTGCCGTTTCAGCCCCTCACCTCCCTACATGCCATTTGAGCAGACTATATAGGAATAATTAACACCATCTGCAGTACAAAATGCATGCAATATCAAAATATATTTTATATCATTCTAATAATATTGATTTAAAATTATAAATATTGACACGTTTCTTATGTAGTTGGTCAAATTTTTAAAAAAATGACTTTTACGCAACCTATTTCTAAAAGGATGTTGTATAATGGTGCTAAAAACAGCTTACAAAGAAACGAAAACTACAATCACACCAACAAGAAGGAGCACGCCTTGTGCATATATAAAATGAGACTGAGAGCATCTCCAGCCGCGTCCCACAAAGCGTCCCCCACGTCAACAAGAACATCGTGAAAACATCACCTCTAAATATGAAGTAAGGATGATAGAGACCGACCGAGGCAGATCAAGACCGAGCTGGATTCCGCGCCGCGGGGAGGACGATCTAGATGTGGATGCTATTGGAAGGACGAGGTTGACGTTTCCCGTTGGGAGGATGGGGCAGAGGTAGCAGTGGGGCAGAGGTAGCAGGCTGGCGACAGATAGTTGCTGGAGGACGAAGTCAGCGATAATGGTTGGGGACGGTTGAGCCCCGGTGGCGGGGTCGGCGTTGTGGTGAGCGGTGGCAGCAGGTCAGCGGCTAGAGTAGCAGTGGGCGCAAAGGCTGGGGCGGTGGCATGGTGAGCGGGGCGGTGAAACCCTAGCTCGCCATGAACACAACATGGAGCGAGGTACGAATAAAGGAGATGCGAGTGATGTGTTGGTCGCTTTTCTTTGAGTCCCAGGGTTATGACTTGGGTCAAGGATATGTTTTGGTGGAGTGGCATTATTGCTATGAAAAGAAGGAAAATCAAGGGCAAACTCACTTACCTATTTGCTCTCTACCGAAGATGCTCGGGAAACGGTGGAGAAACACCTCACGAGCAGTTTCTTGCTCTACATAGAAATCGGGCTTCTTGATAAAAATTAGCCATGCTAAAGTTAGAGTTTTCTTTTAGGTTTCAGTGGTGCACCACCTTGGAACTGACTTTTTTTAAAACCAAAAGAAGTCACCCTAATTGGCCTAGAAGGAAACAAGCAGGTAGCATGCAGCGACCAATGCACCCGCCGCATCGACCCAATGTATTCCACGCCGGAATTCAACCGAATCGAATCGGATTTTGAGTGAAACAGGAGCTACCGCACTACGGGAGAGCTCCAGTCTGCCGACGGCTGCCAGCCGTCGGCACAGCAAAGAAGGCCGTCGGCATAGGATATGCCGACGGTGACCGGCGGCGTAGCGTCGTCGGTATAGTTCTGGTCGGGGACTGCCCGATCACCGTCGGCACAGACTGGCCGTCGGCACAGATTGTTGTGCCGACGGTTATACCGTCGGCATAGTATTTCAAAATTTTCAAATTTTTTTTGAAAAAAGATTCAAATTATGTTTTTTTTTAAAAAATATATTTTTTTCCAATTTTCTTCTTATTCTTTTTTACTTGTTAATCTTTCACAATCACACTTACACTTAGTACACCTAATATTAGGTCAAATTGCACTTGTACTCAAACTTCCCAGTTGGTCACCCATCCTCACACTACTCCCGCCCCAGCACGCTTAACTTCTTGGTTCTCTTCGGATGAGCTTCCATGAAAGAAATGATGCCCTTGTTGTTAATACTACCATATCAATCATATTAACCCTTTGACCGTGCTGCCACATCTCTATATTTTTGAATTCTAAACAATTACTTAAGTAAACAACAATGAATATATATAAATAATAATAATATAGAATTTGAAAAACAATTAAATGATTTCATTTTTGTCTTTTTATTTAATATGGAATAATTAATATCAGTAAATACGAATTTGGCAAATAATATGTCTAAATTGATCAGAAAAATGAGAGGAATACAAATATGACATCCATATCATATTTTGAACCTACAATTTAATTTACCCAAAAATCATGAGCAATAGATCAAGTAACTCTAGTTTAAATCTGGTTGACTTTATCGGAAATGAGGTGGGAAACGGCCTCGGCATGACATAGTTTGCCGAAATGAGGTCATATTTGGCACGTGTGTTGGCCCTAGGATGGGAAGCAAGACCTCGGACGCGGATTTCTAATCCGGCCCAGGGGAAACCATCTTTTCATTTTTAGCGTGCTCAAACGGTTTTTATTTGTGAAGCAGCTACATGGGGCGCATTTTAGTATGACGTGAAACCTCCGTGTGTCGTCGTGGCGAACGAGCAGATGCCATGAGATGGCTTATGTTGGGGCCGAATGGGCGCTAGAGGATTCGGGGGAGGGTTTGCGACTAGATGGGATAAACTTCCGGATGCTTTCCTCAAGAACCCAGCCAAAGGCCGGTATGCAAGAAGAGAGACAAGAGGAAGAACTCTTTACTAGATCGCTAGCTTCATTGATCTCAACATGGTTACAGGTTCTTGTGAAGGAGATATGCCCTAGAGGCAATAATAAAGTGGTTATTATTTATATCTTTATGTTTATGATAAATGTTTATATATCATGCTAGAATTGTATTAACCGAAACATTAGTACATGTGTGATATGTAGACAAACAAGAAGTCCCTAGTATGCCTCTTAAACTAGCTTGTTGATTAATGGATGATTAGTTTCATAATCATGAACATTGGATGTTATTAATAACAAGGTTATGTCATTGTGTGAATGATATAATGGATACACCTAATTAAGCGTAGCATAAGATCTCGTCATTAAGTTATTTGCTATAAGCTTTCGATACATAGTTACCTAGTCCTTATGACCATGAGATCATGTAAATCACTTATACCGGAAAGGTACTTTGATTACACCAAACACCACTGCGTAAATGGGTGGCTATAAAGGTGGGATTAAGTATCCGGAAAGTATGAGTTGAGGCATATGGATCAACAGTGGGATTTGTCCATCCCGATGACGGATAGATATACTCTGGGCCCTCTCGGTGGAATGTCGTCTAATGTCTTGCAAGCATATGAAAGAGTTCATAAGAGACCACATACCACGGTACGAGTAAAGAGTACTTGTCAGGAGACGAGGTTGAACAAGGTATAGAGTGATACCGAAGATCAAACCTCGGACAAGTAAAATATCGTGAGACAAAGGGAATTGGTAATGTATGTGAATGGTTCATTCGATCACTAAAGTCATCGTTGAATATGTGGGAGCCATTATGGATCTCCAGATCCCGCTATTGGTTATTGGTCGGAGTAAGTACTCAACCATGTCCGCATAGTTCTCGAACCGTAGGGTGACACACTTAAAGTTGGATGTTGAAATGGTAGTTCTTGAATATGGAATGGAGTTGGAATATTTGTTCGGAGTCCCGGATGAGATCCCGGACATCACGAGGAGTTCCGGAATGGTCCGGAGAATAAGATTCATATATAGGATGTCATTTTATGTGAATTAAAATGTCGCGGAAGGTTCTATGGAAGGTTCTAGAAGGTTCTAGAAAAGTCCGGAAGAAACCACCAAGGAAGGTGGAGTCCACAAGGGACTCCACCTCCATGGCCGGCCAGCCCTAGTGGGGGTGGAGTCCCAAGTGGACTCCACCATAGGGGGCCGGCCAACCCCCACATGGGAGGTGGGAATCCCACCTTTGGGTGGGAGTCCTAGTTGGGCTAGGTTTGCAACCTCCTATGGAAGGTTTTGGTTTCGGGTCTTATTCGAAGACTTGGACACCAACACTTGGGATCCACCTATATAATGAGGGGCCAAGGGAGGGGGCCGGCAACCCCAAGACCATAGCTTGGCCGCCCCCCTTGAGTGGCCGGCCACCCCCTCCCAAACCCTAGCTTTGCTCCTCCACTTCATATTGTCCGGTTTGCTTAGCGAAGCTCCGCCGGACTTCTACACCGCCACCGACACCACGCCGTCGTGCTGTCGGATTCAAGAGGAGCTACTACTTCCGCTGCCCGCTGGAACGGGGAGGTGGACGTCGTCTTCATCAACAACCGAACGTGTGACCGAGTACGGAGGTGCTGCCCGTTCGTGGCGCCGGAACCGATCGTGATCAAGATCTTCTACGCGCTTTTGCAAGCGGCAAGTGATCGTCTACCGCAGCAACAAGAGCCTCATCTTGTAGGCTTTGGAATCTCTTCAAGGGTGAGACTCGATACCCCCTCGTTGCTACCGTCTTCTAGATTGCATCTTGGCTTGGATTGCGTGTTCGCGGTAGGAAAATTTTTGTTTTCTATGCAACGTTATCCTACAGTGGTATCAGAGCCGTGTCTATGCATAGATGGTTGCACGAGTAGAACACAATGGTTTGTGGGCGTTGATGCTCTTGTTATCTTTAGTTTGAGTACTTTGCATCTTTGTGGCATAGTGGGATGAAGCGGCTCGGACTAACTTTACATGACCGCGTTCATGAGACTTGTTCCTCGTTTGACATGCAACTTGTATTGCATAAGAGGCTTTGCGGGTGTCTGTCTCTCCTACTATAGTGAAGATTCAATTTACTCTTCTATTGAAAACATTAGTATCAACGTTGTGGTTCATGTTCGTAGGTAGATTAGATCTCTCTCGAAAACCCTAAACCACGTAAAATATGCAAACCAAATTAGAGACGTCTAACTTGTTTTTGCAGGGTTTGGTGATGTGATATGGCCATGATATGATGATGAATATGTATGAGATGATCATTATTGTATTGTGGCAACCGGCAGGAGCCTTATGGTTGTCTTTAATTTTCATGTTGAGTAGTATTTCAAAGTAGTTGTTATAGTTGCTACATGAGGTGAACAACCATGAAGACGGCGCCATGAACCTTGACGCTACACCGACGATGATGGAGATCATGCCCGAAGATGATGGAGATCATATCCGTGCTTTGGAGATGAAGATCAAAGGCGCAAAGACAAAAGGGCCATATCATATCACATATGAACTGCATGTGATGTTAATCCTTTTATGCATCTTATTTTGCTTAGATCGCGACGGTAGCATTATAAGATGATCCCTCACATTAATATCAAGATAATAAAGTGTTCTTCCCTCGTATGCACCGTTGCATTGTTCGACGTTTTGAAGCATCTCGTGATGATCGGGTGTGATAAACTTGACATACAACGGGTGTAAGCCATGTTGCACACGCGGAATACTTGGGTTTGCTTGACGAGCCTAGCATGTACAGACATGGCCTCGGGACAACGGAAACCGAAAGGTTGAACACGAGTCATATGGATGATATGATCAACATGTTGATGTTCACCATTGAAGCTACATCATCTCACGTGATGATCGGTTTTGGTGTAGTGGATTTGGATCGTGTACCACTTAACAACTATGAGGGATGTTGTATTAAGTGGGAGTTCATTAGTAATTAGATTAAAACATGAACTAATTATCATAAACATAGTCTGAGTAGTATTTTGAATTAATTTTGTAGTATTGGCATCCGTTTACTACTATGCGCTAGTCTTGTTATTGAGATAGAAATACTGTTAAAATCTGACAAGAAACTTTACGGATTGGTACCGTATTGTTAAAGAATCAAGAATTGATTAAGTCCTATTGCAAACTTTTAGTAAACCTCACATTGTTGATTCAAAGAGCTATGGTTTCAATTAGTACCTAAAGTTATCTTGTCTCCATGAAACTTGAAAGTTCAAATATGTTTGAAAAATAAGGAGCTGAAAATTTAGTTTTCGTAAATAATCAAGGTATGAGATATATGTGATATCTAAGACCTTATTGCAAGATGATAGAATATAATTTGGTGAGACTACATAAACTCATAAGTTTTATGGGAATGTATGAAGGTTGAAAACGCAAGACGTCACAATCCTCCAGCTATTGGGGCACTAATGATATTCACATATCCATGAAGTTATCATCCTTAGTATGCACCGTTGCTAAGACTCGTCGTTCAAGCATCACGTGATGATCGGGTGTTATAGATTCTACGTGTGCTTACAATGGGTGCAAGCCTGATTTGCACATGCGAATACTAAGGTTAAACTTTATGAGCCTAGCATGTACAGACATGGTCTCAAAAAGTTGTCATGAATTGATGGATAAAATTATGAGTGAAATTGTTCATCATAGTTACTAATATGTGAAATCTAGAACACTTGTCATATGATGATCAACTTCAAAGTAAGAACCTCAAGGTTATTGGTATTTGACCAACAAACCTAGAAGTTATTGATGTTGAAATGTTTTTCTGAATAATGAGGAAAGCTAAAAGAGAAACTGCAAAAGATATTTTGGCAACAGAAAAGAAAAGACTAGAAAGTCTAGCTCAGGTGTATATAAATGATATACATGTTATGGTTGTATTCCTAGTTAAGTCACACAATGAAATTCTTGGGTATTAATACCATATTGGTTGGTATGAAGTGTCATACAAAACAACGCAATTCAAGAATACAATGGCCTAAGTGACTAACAAGGAATATGATAAGAATGTTCGCCTGGAACAAAAATAAAGTGTTATTATGTTCGTCGTTGGCATTCTATCTAGCCCTTAGGATTTATAATAAAGAGCTTAATAAATTGTTATTTTGCTCTGGTCAAATGAAAACAATGAGTTGTTCAAATTATGACATTACTCCATGTATGATGGATAAGTTATTATAAATCTTAAATGGTGAAACACACATACATAACACTGACGCTAAAAATGCCATAAGGCAAGTGATTTGAATTCCACTTATTTGTGGAACCGCAATTTAGGTCATGTTAGAAAGGATCGCATGAAGGAACTCCATGCAAATGGATTTTTGGAGTCATTCGATTTGTTGAATCGTTTGGCACTTGCAAAATCTTTTCTAAAAGGTAATGACTGAAATACCGTTCATAGGCCGAAGAGTTGAACGGGCAACTAACTTAGTGAAAACATACATAATGATATATGTGGTTCACTGGGCATAGTTGTGTGCGGAAGATTCTTCTACTTCATGAAAACTTTCAAACAATGAATTGAGTATATATGTGGATATATTTAATAAGGAAAAGTTTGAAACATTTGAATAGGATTCAAATAAATTTCAGCATGAAGTGGAAATCATCGTAATAGAAATCAAATATCTATGATTGGATCATGGTGGAAATATTTGAATTACGAGTTTTAGCGAACATCTAAGAGAGTTATGAAATTGTTCTACAACTTACGTTTCTTGGAGTATCATAGTGATGATGAAGTATCCAAGAGATATATCCAAACTTTGTTGGATCAATGATGAGATAAAATATTGATGCCATTATATTTTTGTGGATTATGCTTTAGTGACTACCGCTTTTACACTGAATAGAGCATCATCATGATCCGTTGAAATGACACCATACAAGTTATGGCATGGGTATAAACCCTAATAGTCAACCAAAATCGGATGAATGTCTTTGTTGGTTATCCCAGAGATTTGATTGGGAATTCTTCCCACGAGACAAAGAAAAAAAAGTGTTTGTCAATGTTTCTTATTTCCGAGAAATTGTTTCTAGTGAAGTATTTGAGTGGGAGGACAATATATTTTGATAAGGTTTATGAACCTGAGCATAATGATCAGAGTAGCGCAGCATCGGAATTGGTTTCGAAAACGGCCACAACGATCATGGCTCCCATGACTACAAAGTGTTTTAGCCATGGAGATCGAAGTACATATTGAACCTTGTAGGTATGGTTTACTTTGTGATCAAATAAATGATTTGTGGACAAAGGATTGATTTTGAACAATGATAAACCAACTACAAAACAAAGAAGTTATGATGGGCCCTGACTCCGTTAAAATGGCCATACGCCATGAAATCCAAGATAGATGAATACTTTTTGAAAGAAAATAGATCTATAAAATTGATGGACTTGGATGAAATATCCTTGAAGAAGCTTAACTTGTCGAAAAGTTGTTTACGACAAAGTTCAAAGAGTTGACTACGACAAGATTAGATCTTCCGTAGCAATGCTTAAAGTCTATATGGATTATTCTAGTAATCACTACATATTTCCTTTATGAGATATGTTAGTAGGATGGCAAAATACATTACTTATCAGAAGTGTGTATTAAAGGTGTATACAAGATACAACCAAGAGTTTTGCTGATCCGTGGAATACTAGATAGGTATACAAACTTCAATTTGATGAAGTAAGTATAGCGGAGTTTGAATCTTCACTAGATGAAATAGTCAAAGAGTTTTTGATTTCATCAGTAAAAATGAAGAGGCTTGCATTTGCAAGAAATTAAGTGGGAGCGCTAAGACACATTTATAATACTTTATGTAGGTGACATATAGTTGGTTATAAATGATGTAATTATATACTTGATTAAAAAGGTTTCATTGAGAATTAACTTCAATGAAAGGATATGGACTGAAACAAATTTAGTGTCAAGATCTATGAAGATAGATTGAAACACATAAATAAGTTTAAGTCAAAGTACATATGATGGATATTGAAGAAGTTCAATATAGAAATATTAAGAAAATGTTCTTGTCATGTGAAGGTTTAACAAGACTTGAGTGTATCTGACACTCAATGAGTAAAAACACATGAGTGATTATAGATCACGAATAATATGTACACAATCAGATATCATGTGCTATAAAGTGTTATGAGCATATACCAGAATGATTCATATGATGATCATTGGACGACAGTAAGAATATCCTTGAGTACTTTAGAAGAACTAAGGATATACATATATATTTTTGAAGAAATGACAAACAAATCGCTGTAAGGTGTTACACCGATATTTGTGTTGTCACATATCAAAATAGAATTTCAATCTCAAATTAGACTAAGTGTTGTTTAAAAGGTAGCACAATGAGCTAGAAGTTGTCTATGCTAGATTTAGAAGAGTTCTAAATATTGTGACGGATTCTACAAAAGAAGGCAGTATGTCATTATTTTGACAATGACAAAGGATGTTAAGTCAAGAGGTTCTTTGAGAACTTGGTGTAGTTCCGACGTAATCAGAACTTTGAAGCTATATTGTGTGTGACAATATTAGTGACATATTTCAGACAGCGGAATTAAGGTTCCACCAGAAGATCAAACATATTTAATGCCAGCTCATTTGGAAATGAGTGATGCGTTGAGACGCAAATGAATTACAAAATACATACATTTCTGAGCGTGTCAGATCTGATGACTAAAAACCTCTCCCGTGAGCAATACATGATAAAGCACCAGAAGGCCAAGGTGTTATATCTTTACAAATGTAAACTAGATTATTGACTCTAGTGCAAGTGGGAGACTGAAGGAGATATGCCCTAGAGGCAATAATAAAGTGGTTATTATTTATATCTTTATGTTTATGATAAATGTTTATATATCATGCTAGAATTGTATTAACCGAAACATTAGTACATGTGTGATATGTAGACAAACAAGAAGTCCCTAGTATGCCTCTTAAACTAGCTTGTTGATTAATGGATGATTAGTTTCATAATCATGAACATTGGATGTTATTAATAACAAGGTTATGTCATTGTGTGAATGATATAATGGATACACCTAATTAAGCGTAGCATAAGATCTCGTCATTAAGTTATTTGCTATAAGCTTTCGATACATAGTTACCTAGTCCTTATGACCATGAGATCATGTAAATCACTTATACCGGAAAGGTACTTTGATTACACCAAACACCACTGCGTAAATGGGTGGCTATAAAGGTGGGATTAAGTATCCGGAAAGTATGAGTTGAGGCATATGGATCAACAGTGGGATTTGTCCATCCCGATGACGGATAGATATACTCTGGGCCCTCTCGGTGGAATGTCGTCTAATGTCTTGCAAGCATATGAAAGAGTTCATAAGAGACCACATACCACGGTACGAGTAAAGAGTACTTGTCAGGAGACGAGGTTGAACAAGGTATAGAGTGATACCGAAGATCAAACCTCGGACAAGTAAAATATCGTGAGACAAAGGGAATTGGTAATGTATGTGAATGGTTCATTCGATCACTAAAGTCATCGTTGAATATGTGGGAGCCATTATGGATCTCCAGATCCCGCTATTGGTTATTGGTCGGAGTAAGTACTCAACCATGTCCGCATAGTTCTCGAACCGTAGGGTGACACACTTAAAGTTGGATGTTGAAATGGTAGTTCTTGAATATGGAATGGAGTTGGAATATTTGTTCGGAGTCCCGGATGAGATCCCGGACATCACGAGGAGTTCCGGAATGGTCCGGAGAATAAGATTCATATATAGGATGTCATTTTATGTGAATTAAAATGTCGCGGAAGGTTCTATGGAAGGTTCTAGAAGGTTCTAGAAAAGTCCGGAAGAAACCACCAAGGAAGGTGGAGTCCACAAGGGACTCCACCTCCATGGCCGGCCAGCCCTAGTGGGGGTGGAGTCCCAAGTGGACTCCACCATAGGGGGCCGGCCAACCCCCACATGGGAGGTGGGAATCCCACCTTTGGGTGGGAGTCCTAGTTGGGCTAGGTTTGCCCCCTCCTATGGAAGGTTTTGGTTTCGGGTCTTATTCGAAGACTTGGACACCAACACTTGGGATCCACCTATATAATGAGGGGCCAAGGGAGGGGGCCGGCCACCCCAAGACCATAGCTTGGCCGCCCCCCTTGAGTGGCCGGCCACCCCCTCCCAAACCCTAGCTTTGCTCCTCCACTTCATATTGTCCGGTTTGCTTAGCGAAGCTCCGCCGGACTTCTACACCGCCACCGACACCACGCCGTCGTGCTGTCGGATTCAAGAGGAGCTACTACTTCCGCTGCCCGCTGGAACGGGGAGGTGGACGTCGTCTTCATCAACAACCGAACGTGTGACCGAGTACGGAGGTGCTGCCCGTTCGTGGCGCCGGAACCGATCGTGATCAAGATCTTCTACGCGCTTTTGCAAGCGGCAAGTGATCGTCTACCGCAGCAACAAGAGCCTCATCTTGTAGGCTTTGGAATCTCTTCAAGGGTGAGACTCGATACCCCCTCGTTGCTACCGTCTTCTAGATTGCATCTTGGCTTGGATTGCGTGTTCGCGGTAGGAAAATTTTTGTTTTCTATGCAACGTTATCCTACATCTTGGATACAAGGTCTATCGTCTAATCTCTTGTGCCAACACGCGCCTGTAAGAGGCTGTGCCCCCTCTCCTTATATAGGGGAGAGGGTGGCTTACAGAGCAAGAAACCCTAATGGCATCTTTGACTGGACAAACTACTTTACAAAGCTACTTTAATCATAGATGACGCCGGGGTCTTCTTTAATCAGGGACGCTGACGTCCTCCGGCTTCTTTCTGCGTCACCCCTCTCTTTGGCGCCAGGGCTCCGATTAAAGTTACTTTGCTTAGCTCATCCTTGTCTTCTAGCTCTGAAGAGAATCTTTGACCAGTCTTGCCGACATGCTCTTCTTTCCGGTATCTCTGTTATCCGGTTCCGGCGTACCCCTCTTGGGGATACCGGCTTAGCTTCACTTAACCAAATTCTCATCTTTGTGCTCCGGTAAGAATATTAAACCGGTATCTTGATGGCTCAAACCACCCGGTTTGGCATGCCTTTGGCATACCGGGGGTTATCCCCCCAACATTAGTCCCCGAAGCGGGTATAGTCTGTCGGATTCTATCCTACAGACTATGCCAGGTTCTCATGCTTTTAGGATACCGGTTTAATCATTCCGGCGCTTAGCTTGAATCCAGCATCTTTGCCCGGGCTTTTCTTTTCTCTCCTTGCAAGGTATCCTCCGGCATCTTTGTCCGGATTTTTCTTTTCCCTCTTTACAAGATATCCTCCGGCATCTTTTTTCTCCGGTATCTTCCGCATTTACTCTTTCCTCGGCGAAGTCGAGAATATCTCGGGCCCCGCGCCTGTCAGTGACATGCGCACTGTTAACTGGCGTGCCAGTGTCAGTTGTCACTTCGCTTCGACTCCCGCGCGCACATTAAATGCTCCTCAGCGGATCCCACTCACCGCTTCGGATCCGTGTGTGCCTCCGTGTGTCTTTTTATTTTTTCGCGTGTACCTCCTCGCCACGTGGCGGCCCGTGGTGCGAACCGTCGCGGTCCACGGTGCGAACCGCCGCGGCCCAGCGGTTTTCGGCCCACTTTCTCCCTTCTTTATAAGGAGAACCGCCCCTTCTTCTTCCTCTTCTTGCATTCTCCACCCTTCGCGCACTGTGTTCTTCGCTCGCTGTGCCTCCGCCGTTCTCCGTTCGACGCCGCTCGCTCGAGCTCTGTCGCCCGGCGAACTCACACCGCTTCTCCGCCGGACCTCGCCGTGCGGAAATCCTTCGCAGCGCCTTCGTTGCGACCGCTGCATTCAAGCTTCTTCGCGCCCTTCTCCGCTCCGCCCTCGACGGTGCTCGTCGGCGACTGTAGGCCCGCTCCTTCGCCGGTGGACGTCTTCCCCAACGACCGCGCCGCCTCAGGTTAGTACCAATCTCAGTCTGCTCGCCCTTTGCTCGTTTTCCAGATCTTGGGTCGACTGTGTTCTTATTTCCTCTTTTTCTTTGATTTTCCTCTTACTCGTAGATCTTCGCGCGGGGGCCAACTGTGGGATTTCTGTTTTTCTACCTTTGAACCAATGTCTAGCGAGGAATCTTCCTCTGCTTCCTCCTCTCTCCCTTCTTCCGGTAGCCGGCGTAGGCAATCTTCCGATAGATCCGCCGATTCCGCTTCGATGGATACCGATTCCGGTAGCCACAGAGAATCCGGTAGCTCTAGCCAAGCTTCCGGTGTAAACCCTTCACCTGTCACTCGTGGAGCCTGGATGGGCTCCAACGTTACCGAATACGAGATCGATTGGCTTTACCGGTCGCGGAGGATTCCGGAAGGGGTAACCTGCCGGCTTCCTGGCGACGAGATCGAACCGGTGCTCCAACCCGGTGAACACGTTGTTTTCCTTGCTCATTTTGAGCGCGGCTTCGGCCTTCCGGCTTCTATGAACTCCAACCTCATCACCTCCCTGGCAACGCCATTTTTTATCTTTCCTGCTTTGCCACCTTCATGGAGGCCTACATTGGCATTCGTCCCACTCGTGAGACGTTTGCCCGCTTCTTTGCTCTGCGGATCAATTCCGTTCAGGGCAAGGACATTCCTAAGCCCAAACCCCCCGTTTAGTGCGGGTCTTGCATTATTGGCTCCCGCCAAGGGAGCACCTTCTTCAAATTTTCCGGCCTCGAGTCCTGCCGCGAATGGCAAGGGACCTTCTTCTACGTGAAGAACAACGGCCCCGCGAACCTCATTGATCTGCCGCCCTTCAACGCGGCGCCGCCCAGCAGAGCCAACTGGAGCTACAACCCGAAGACGGATCACATCGAAACCAACCGGGTGGTACGCTTCATGGCGAACCTCATGAAGGAGACCAACATCTGCTCGGATGATATCATCCGTACTTTTATCTCGCGCCGGGTGCTTCCTCTTAAGCGCCGGCAGCATAGGATGAGCGATATGTATGGCCCTGGCGATCCCACCAAGATCACCGGCCTTCCCCTCTCCAAGAAGGACGTCGTCTGCAAGGCTAGGCAGATCTGCCAGACTGCCATGTCGGTTGACTAGGAATGGGGCCTCCTTCCTCTCAGCACTACTAACCCTCCGACCCAAGAAGTAAGAAATTACGCAACTCGGGTCGGTTTACCGGTAACTTTTACTGTGATTAACCTTCTTTTTGCTTATTTCAGGCCAAGGACCGCTTCCCCACCATCCTCGCAGAGCGACGCGGAATTTGCGTGAAGCGTGCGCTTGATTCTTTCGATCCGGATCCGTACATCGGTTGGAAGGATCTGAAGATGGGCAAGACCCAAGCCTCGCGCCTCGGCAGATCCGTGCCGAAACCAACCGGTTCCTCCAATGACCTCACCTTGATCGAGGTACCTTTCTTTTCCGGTTTCTTTTACTTCTTTCATTATTATTCTTTTGCGGATCTTTTCTCAGCCATCTTGAACTCATAGATCCACGAGCACGTGCCGCCCTTGCAAGCCGAGGCCGGTCATGAGTTTGTGGACAAGCTCATGGCCCAGGGCCAGAAGAACAAGGCGCCGGCGTCTGATGCCAGTTCCAGCCAGGCCCCTCCCTCTAAGCGCTTCCGGACGGAGCCTCTGGGGGAGAAGGAAGTGGGCATGCGGCGCTACAAGCGCAAGCAGATGCCGACCGCCAGTGGGTAAGCTTCTTCCTTTTCTCTTTACTTGTATCTTCTTACCAAGTTCTTTTGCCGGTTACTTTTTCCAACTCTTTGCTTTTTCTCTTGTTTAGCCCTGCGCTGAAGCTTGGCTCAAGGCCAGCGGGCTCTGAGGGTTCCGCGAGGACCTCAACCCCTCCTCCTCACACAAGCCCGGCACCTTCTGGTGCCGGCAACATCTCTGCCTCCCCTCTGGGGGGCACTACAAGTTCGGGGCGTGCGGCCCCTACAACGCCAGAACACCGCATGGAGGAGGACTTTGTCTCCCCTCCAGAGACCCAAGATACCGGCGCCAGCAACATCGGCGCCGAGGAAGAAGCTGCCGGGCGGGCGGAACCTTTGGTTCCTCCCGTCCTTGAAAAGAAGACAACTTCCGCGCCGGGAACTTCCGCGCCGGAAGGTTCCAACCGGGGTGACGCGCCTAGCGCTCCCCCTTCTCCACGATCTTCTCCAACACCACCGCCGGATGCTCCTCGCATCAAGCCCTCCGGGGCTGCTCCAACTGCGCCGCCGCCCAAGATCTCCAAGCTTATCAAGGGGAAGGCGACGGCCTCCAACGCCCCCTCTGACGGTCAACAGCCTCTGGTGCTGCACGTCTCCAAGGCTGCTAGCGCTGCCAGCGAGAAGGCCACCGGCTTGCTCGGCCGCATCACTGAGTTCCGGCGCGGAGGCCAGGAGCTGGGGCATCTGCTGCCCTATGCCCAGAAGTGGAACGCCGCGGATGTGACCCCGGCGACCCGCGGCGTGGGCAAGGACAGGCAGCCGGCGCCAGACCCCGCTGGGGACCGATCTTCCGAGGAGCATTTCATGCGGCTCCGCCGAGCCGTGAAGGAGCTCGACAATGCGTGGTTTGACTCCACGAACAATCTGAGGGTAAGTTTCCAGCAACTCTTTTCAACTTTTGCCGGTTTCCTTACTTCCGGATTTTTTCTATCTTTTCTTTAGTTTCATGTCGGCTTCTCTCTTGTCTATCTTCCCAGTCCCCGAGTTTTGTGTTGAGAGCGTAGCTCTTAGCACGAAACTTAACTTAAAAAACTTAGCGCGAAACCGGCATTGCCAGTCCCCGAGTTTCGGGTTAAGAACTTTGTTCTTAGCGCAAAACTTAGCTAAAAACGCGCGAAACTAGCTGTCGAGGGTACTCCTCGTCAATGCCCTCCGATAGGGGCTTAGGGTTGCCGGAATCCTGTAGGCTGACACGAGACATCGGTTCACAGACAAGCGGGGAGAGCAATTTACCCAGGTTCGGGGCCCTCGATGAGGTAAAACCCTTACGTCCTGCCTGTCTGTTCTTTGATTATGAGAATAATGGGTTACAATGGGGTGCCGAATAGTTCGGCTGAGATCTAGGCGAGATTGTTGTTGCTAGGGTTACCTAGCTCTAAGCTTTTCCTGGCTAAGATTGCTAAGATTGTTCGTGTCCTTCGGCAGCCCCTCTCCTGGCCTTTATATAGGAGGCCAGGTCTCAAGAGGTCTAACCGAATACGACTAGTTTTACAATAGTTTAGATCCAATCTTTCCTTGTTCGTTCGCTTCCTTGTCTTGCCCGTCAAGGGATCTTCTGGTGCGCCGACCTAGTGGCCCATCTAGCCTTCGGGTGTCTTCATGGGCCTCCAGTTGGTCAATACAGGATAGGGTAACGTCGGTTACTCGAAGGGTAATGCCCACGTCAGTAGCCCCCGAGTGTCTAGCCGAAGATAATTCGGGTAGAGACTAATGCATGTCCTCTCATGATATTCTTATCCTTCATTATTCTTATTCATCTTGATTATGCTTCATCTTCCTTTTATCGGGTGCGCGTCAGCGCTCCCGATGGGAGTAGCCCCCGAGTCTAGGTACGGATGTTTGCAATCCGTGCGTAGACTCAAGTTGTACTACTCGAATACTTTCCTCTGCCGAGTTTTTCGCAAGGCTTCATAGGTCATCCGATATATTTTCTTCACGCAAAGGATAATGAGCAACGTGCCCAACTTTTGTTGGTTAACTGCCGATGGCAAAACAACGTTACTCTACACAGAATCAAGTCCCCGGGCATGATCCTGGAGTGCAAAAAACTTTTACTAGATGTACATCATGCGCTCCCGATGGGAGTGTCTGGGTGTAATCGTTTGAGTGCAGACTCAGTCCTTTTTCCTTCGACTGCTCATTCTGTCGAATCTTCTTTTTATCGGGTGCGCGTCAGCGCTCCCGATGGGAGTAGCCCCCGAGTCCAGGTTCGGATGCTTGCAATCCGTGCGTGGACTCAAAGCCTTCATCTGATGACCTTTAATATTTCCTTCGAATGCTTCCAAATTATGACGTCATTGCTGACGTGTTACTGCTGCAGGCTAATTTGACAGGTCCATCATGACGAGCTAGCCCTAGCCCTGTTCAATCAGTGTTTTAGGGCTTGACCACTGTACGCGTAACGACCGAGGTGGCTCCTCGATTTTCGCGCAATCGTGGGCGTAATGGGCCGTCAGTTCCTTCCCTTCCTCAAGCGCCACGTACTTACTTGCCCCTTAACTTCTCCTTAAAATTTCCAAAGGCAAAAAATTCCCAATCTTCTCCACGGTTCCCGCAGCATCTCCTTGTTCTTCCTCTTCTCCCTTCTTTCACCATTGTCGCGCCGCCGCCACAGTTCCAATCTTCCTCAGATCTCGCGATGGTGAAGAAGAAGAACACCGCCGCCACCGCTAGCTCCACCAGCGGAGGTGCTGCTGCCAAGTCCTCCTCTTCTCTTCCGAAGGGAAGCGCCCCGAGCGCCCCTCCCCCAGCTCCGGCGCCGCCAGCGCCGTTGGGCTCGACGGTCAAACCTGGGGACTGGGTAGCTTCAACCGTCACCAAGCGTGACGAGAAGAGATCCCGAAGCTTAGGATTGATATCCTCCGACACGGGTGATGTGATCCTTCCAGGTGCGATTTCTCGGCCTGATCCTCCCGCGGGATTTTCTGTGATGTTCTTATCTTTTCTTCATCGAGGCCTTTCACTCCCCTCTCATGGATTCCTCCTCCATCTCTTGCGGACGTACGAGATCCAACTATGGCAACTCACCCCCAACTCAATCCTCCATGTTGCCGTGTTTATCACCCTTTGCAAGGCATTTTTGGGTATTGAACCTCATTTCGGACTGTGGAAGAAGATCTTCTATGTGAAGAGATACAGCAGTAGTAATGGATACTTTGTCACCGGAGGGGTAGGTTTCGTTGCCCGCTCAGAAGTTAATTACTTCAATTTCCCAATGAGAGAGTCTGTGCAAGGATGGAGGCTGAAATGGTTTTACGTCAAAGATTCCTCGTCACCCGAGTGTCGACTCCCCTGCTATGCCAACGTTTCTGAAGCCAAGCCTAAGGACTCTTGGAAGAACATCCTCTCAGCCGACGAAAGGGCTTCAGCCGAAGAATTGTTTGCCAAATTCCTTCGAATCAAAGAGGCTGACGGCCAAACTATGATTGGTACGGAGGTGGCAGCAGTTTTCCTAAAGCGTCAAATCCAGCCAGTCATGGCCAGAGTTCACCCGATGTGGTTGTACTCAGGCCCAAAGGATGAGACCAGGATTAATGTTGCCGATCTATCAGAAAAGGAGTTGCTTGATGAAGTTCGTCGTCTTACTTCCTTCAACCAGGAAGATTCGATCCCGCTAATCTCTTCTTATGCTCCCCTTGACGTTGATCATCCACCATCAGGGGTATTTTCCTTTCTTCACATCTTTATTATAGCTTCTTGCTCAGCCGACATGATTACCTTTGTTCTTACTTTTTCATTTTTCTTTGCCAGATCCCTATGGCTTCTGAAAATACACGTGATTCGCCGGATGATACTTCCGAGGGGAGAGGCTCCTCAATCCCCATAGATTTTCACACCACCGATGAAACAGGTCTAGAGGATGAATATAACGGTCCGATGAATCTTGAAGTTGCCCACGCTGATCTTCGCCCCTCAGCTGATAACACTTGTATCGCAGATGGATCAGTGCATAACGTCGACACTGATCATGATACTTTTGTTGATGCAGCTGCTGATGGGGCCAGAGCTTCTCCTGCGAAGAGATCAACCGGCGGCTTTGCCGATGAAGATGATCTCTTCGATATGTAAGTAGTTCTTTTCTGAAAGTTATACTGTGCCTTTTTTACCTTTCATACTCCTGTTATAATCACAGTCGACTGTTTTCTTTTACAGTGATGAGGGCTTTATCGAGCCTCCTCCTAAAAAGGCCAAGTCTGATGCCGTTTCGCCGGTCGTGGTGGCTTCCGAAGCTTCGGCTCCTAAGGCTGCCCCCGTGGCTCAAGCATCGACTGTGTCTTCCCTTTCCAAAGGGAAGGATACTTCTCCAACTGCTGCTACTGCGGCTCCTTTTTCTGTAAGTTCTTTTCTGATCTAGGTACAGATTTCTTAGAGCATGCCTTGTTTAATTGTTTTTCTTTCTCTCTTAAGGACCTGCGCGGCGTTATCTCTTCTCTGGAGGTTTTCGCCTCCCGGTTCACTTCTCTAGAGGCTGACTAAGTTCGGCTGCAAGAGGAAGTCGAATCTTCCTCCTCAAAACTGGATGGCGCAGTCAAGATAGTTGCCGCGGCCCGCCAAGAGATTGATTCTCTGAAGGATGAGCTGGCCAGACTGAAAGGGAAGCTGAAGGAGGAAGAAGCATCCAGGCTGGTGGCTGAGGCTCGAGCAGCCGAAAAGGATGAAGTCCTTCGCCAATCTTCTTTGGCCTTGCTTGGTAATTTCTAACATACTTCTGTCGAGTGACATTCTTATGGATTTAAACTTTTTGTCAATGACTGAATTTTCTCCTTTCCTTTTTACTACAGAGGCAGCAAACATTCTTGTCGATGCCCTGGAAAGAGTTCCAAATAACTCCCCAGCGAACGCTGTGTCAACGATTCTCGCTTCTCACCAGCTTACACAAGAGCTTCTTGCGAAGGGGAAGGGTGCTCTGGCGCGGATGCACTCGATGATCTTTCCCAAGATCAAGCAAGAGAAGACCCTGGGACAGCTGATCGATACCTTCGCGGTTGATACCAAGGAGGTCATCGAGGTATTCAAGCGTACATCGCGCACTTTTGGTGCTGTCCTTGCCTTCCAACTTATGATGGGTTACGGCTTTAAGGGTGACATCGAAGAAATGACTAAGGGGCTTCCAAAAGAGCAAGACGGGCAGCCTGTTGATTTGAGCACCTTTAAGGCTTCTGCTCTTACTTGCGCCCGTCAGCTTCTTGAGCTGGTTTCATCAAGGAAATCGTCGACTGGCCCTAGTTCATCGAGTCAAACCCAGCTCCCTTGATTCTTGTAACAAACTTGTGCCTTGAACTGATGCAAAACATTGTTCTGCCGCACAACTCATGCTTTGTAATAAACTCCGTGCTAGCATTGTTGTTAGCACACTTTTGTTATGATATCACTTTCTTGCACTTCTCCCGATGGGAGTTATTTTGGATGTTTGGCTGTGCCATATCCATCACTTCTTTATAACCAGTATTTTTTGCAGGTCTTCCCAGTACCTGATAACCCACGAGTATAGGGGATCGCAGCAGTCTTCGAGGGAAGTAAAACCCAAATTTATTGATTCGACACAAGGGGAGGTAAAGAATACTTATAAGCCTTAACAACTGAGTTGTCAATTCAGCTGCACCTGGAAAAGCACTAGTAACAGGGGTGATGTGAAAGTAGCAGTAATATGAGAGCAATAGTAACAGTAACACAGCAGCAGTAGCAATAACACAGAGGCGATGGCACCAGGAAATAGTTGATACTACTCCCAATGACATGTAGAACGAGTATATGATGATGATAGATGGACCGGGGTTCCCAGCGATCTACACTAGTGGTAACTCTCCAATAACAGGTGACAAGTGTTGGGTGAACAAATTACAGTTGGGCAATTGATAGGAATCAAAGCATTAAGAAAGAATATCAAGCTTATTAATCATGTAGGCATGTTTTCCAATTATAGTCGTACATGCCCGCAATGAGAAACTTGCACAACATCTTTTGTCCTACCAGCCGGTGGCAGCCGGGCCTCAAGGGAATCTACTGGATATTAAGGTACTCCTTTTAATAGAGCACCGGAGCAAAGCATTAACACTTGGTGAAAACATGTGATCCACACATCACCGCCATCCCCTCCGGTTGTCCCGATTCTTGTCACTTCGGGGCCTTTGGTTCCGGACAGCGACATGTGCATACAACTTGTAGATACAATCTAAGCAATAATTATAAAGCTTAAATCTAAGATCATGCCACTCGGGCCCTAGTGACAAGCATTAAGCATAACAAGATTGCAGCAACAATAACTTCACAAACTTTATAGATAGACTAATCATAATGTATCATCCATCGGATCCCAACAAACACAACACCGATTACATCAGATGGATCTCAATCATGTAAGGCAGCTCATGAGATCATTGTATTCAAGTACATGGGATAGAGAGTACCAACTAGCTACTGCTAGAACCCGTAGTCCATGGGGGAACTACTCACGGAGCATGATGGAGGCGGTGGCGTCGATGGAGATGGCTTCCGGGGGCACTTCCCCATCCCGGCAGGGTGCCGGAACAGACTTCGTCCCCCCGAATTGGAGTTTCGCGATGGCGGCGGCGCCCCTGGAGTCTTTCTGGAGTTTCGTCAATTGGTACTGTGTTTTTAGGTCGAAAGGGGTTTTATAGGCGAAGAGGCAGCGCAGGAGGGTGCCTGGGGGCTCCTCACCATAGGCTGGCGCGGGCCCAGGCCAGGCCGCGCCGCCTTATGGTGTGGTGGCCCTCTGGCCCCTCTCCGACTCTTCTTCGGTGTTCTGGAGCCTTCCGGGAAAAATAGGAGGTTTGGCATTGATTTCGTCCAATTCCGAGAATATTGCCCGAACAGCCTTTCTGGAACCAAAAACAGCAGAAAACAGGAACTGGCACTGTGGCATCTTGTTAATAGGTTAGTTCCGGAAAACGCATAAAAACATTATAAAGTGCAAGCAAAACATGTAAGTATTGTCATAAAACAAGCATGGAACATCATAAATTATGGATACGTTGGAGACGTATTAGTACCCTCGTTTGCAAACGACTCGTCGGGTGCTCTTCCTGAAAGCGATCGGATCCAGCGCATGAAAGACCGGGTCATGCAGATGGAAAAGGACTTACGCAGTTCTTATGCTTTAGCTGCCATCATCAACAAAAAGAGCGAGATTGCAGCCGACGTAGAGCGGTATACTCTTGGCGAACTGCATAAGGCTACCGAAAGTTTAAACTGTAAGTTTCCTGATCCCTTTGCCTCTTTGCTAGCAACTTCTTGTCTGAATCTTGACTAACTGTTTTGGAAGTCATAGCGTTGAACCATGCGGAAGAGAACAAACGGATACACGAGCGGGTGCATGCTTTGACTCAGCTGTCCTCATCCGAAGAAATTTTCTGGCGGGAACACTCGAAGGCCTCGGCTGTCATCAAATTTCAGGATCGAGTACACCAGGTCCATCAGTTCTTCGACAAGTGCTACAAGGCTATGAGGGTAGTTTGGAAAACAATGTTTCCTCTGAATGCAGTTCCTCCTACCCTCTTGACTTTGATGTCTGAATTTGGGAGCGCTAAGAAGGTTCGGGAGCTGGTAAGATCTCAAGTCTTTGCAGGGGCCAAGTGCACGCTTGCCCTTGTGCTTGCTTGTTATCCTTCGGCTTGCTTGTTGTCTATCGCCAATGCAACTGGTGATCTCGAGGAGTTGTACCCGAAGGTTTTAGCATCTGCCCATATAATTGTCGACAGGCTTGAGGAGATGTCAAAGGTACCTGAGGAAAAGGAAACTCCGCAAGGGTGATGTAAAGGTGTAAAATTACTTTTGTAAATTGTTTTGGCTAGTTCTTCCGAGTGTTCGGATTTTTAAGCCGCAACTTTTTTGTCTTGGTTGATACATGAATATGTACTTTTACCATGCCGTTGGCGAATACTCAAAGGGGCGAAGCTTAATTGCCCGTTGGATGTATGTGTACTAGTTGGTTAGCAAATCATTATGAGTGATCAGCTCGTGTTGCAGGTTTTGCTAAACCTGTTGTATGCGCAACTTTGCTTTCAACCGTTTATAAATTTCGACAGTCATTCCCGAATTTTTCGGGTGTAATGATTCTGCCGATGAACCCGTTGTTCTCTGATATTTCCATAAGTGAAATATCAAGCATGGGTTGTGTGTAAGTTTTCCAAGCTCTTGCTTTGTACGGCACTCGTAGAGGCATCTGAAGCAGAGGAGCGGATTGATGTCCTTATTCTTCTTTGCAGTGCCCGTAAAGGTTTTTGTCCTGAGCGCTATCTTCTGCCGCACGTTAAATTATGCCGCTACATGGAGGCAGCACGGTCATAGATGCTTTAGATTACTGCAATACTTTAACAAGAATCGGAACTTAAGTACTTATTGATAGGGTAAATATGAAACTGGAGGGCGAAAACAAGAGGCCCTGTCTAAAGTAAAAGGGGGAAAATTTAAGAACTAAGGGAGTGTTTTATCAAGAAAGGGGTTCCTCTCTTCTTCAGAAGGATCTTCCGATTTCTTCGTCATGCTGGTGGTCGCGACAAAGGTCGCTGATTTCGCCGCATGCTTGAGCAACAATTCTTAGTATCTTGCCGCCTCCCCGCATCTTCTCGCCGAAACTTTTTCTGCTGATGCTATTGCTGCTGGGCCTTCGGGAGCTGGCTTCTTCTTAATTTCCCTGTCGAGTTTTTCCTCCTTGATTTCTTGTATCGTCAGCTTGGGCGGGGGGTCGACAGTATCTCGTCGTGGCCCAAATTTAGCAGCAATCCTTTGAAAGTCACGGTCACAATTGTCTGAGCGTGAAAAGCTCCCATAGACTGTGATGTTTGTTCCATTGTTCCCTGGCATCTTCAGCTTGAGGTATGCGTAGTGCGGCACGGCCATGAACTTGGCGTAAGCTGGTCTCCCGAGTATGGCGTGGTACTGTGATTCCCAGTTCACGACTTCGAACTCGATCTTCTCCTTCCTGAAGTTGTCGGGTTTACCGAAAACGACATTCAAGTAAGCTTTGCCAAGAGAATGCGCTGGTGAAGTAGGGAGTATCCCATGGAAGTGAGTATCTGAGTCCTCCAGCATTCTCATGGTGATCCCCATACTTTGAATTGTGTCAAGGAATATCAAGTTGAGTCCACTTCCTCCATCCATGAAGACTTTGCTCATCTTGAACCCTCCTATCTGTGCTTCGACCACTAGGGCGGCGTGCCCTGGCTTTGGTATGGTCATCGGGTGATCCATTCGACTGAACGTGATTTCCTGAGACGACCATTCGACATATTCGGGAATGTTCGCCATGACGCTTTCGCTGTGTTGATTTCTCGGGTGAGCTTCTTCATCTCTCTCCTTGAAACACCTGTCCTGTGAATCATGTTCATTTGCCCACGTGGCGGTGGAAACGCCTCGTTGGGTTGATGAGGTTGAGCTTGCTGGACTTGATGCTGTGGCGGGGGTGGCGGTGGTGGTGGCGGTAGCTGTTTCTGGCCTGCCTGCTGGATGAGCTCATGCATATCGAGGAACTGCCGACAATCCCTGAGCAGGTGGCTAGATTTTACTTTTCCATCCTTGGAATCGGTATAAGAATGTAGGTAGCAAGGGGCGTTGATCTGTTCAGCGTAAGGCAATTTGGGAGTTCTCTGAGGTCGTGGTTTATAGTTGCCACGGTTCCCAGAGTCGTTCCGATTACCGTCCTGCCGATCGTCTCACCTGTTGTCGTACCGATCATCCTGTCGATCAGAGTAACCTGCGGCCACTAGGTTGTTGTCATCGTAACTGCGGTTCTTCCTTCTCTTACTCCGGTCCCTTCGACCACCCGAATCATTCTTCGGCTGGTCATCCTCTTCGTCGTCGCTGCGCTGCCGTGGTTTTCGGACATTGTCTTCACCATCGGCCCAGCTGTTGGCGATTTCCATTAGCTTGGTTATGGTCTTCGGCTTTTTGCGCCCAAGCTCTTCTATATAGCTTTCACGTCGGATGCCATCGCTGAAAGCGTCAATTGCCCTGTCGACAGATACGTCTTCCGCAGCATTTAGGAGTTTGGTGAACCTCCCGATGTACGCGCGCATCGACTCCTTCTGCTTCTATTGGCAGTGCCATAACTCCTCGATCCCGACGGGCCTCTTGTAGGTTGCTTGAAAGTTAGCAACAAAAGCTTCTACTAAGTCATCCCATGACTTGATGGAACCCTTCGGCAGCCCTCTGAGCCAGGCTCGTGCTGAGTCCTTTAGGTAAAGCTACAGACATTGCATTGCTGCTATCTGATTCTCTTTTTGCAGAATTACTGTCTGCAGATAGTCCTCTATCCAGGATCTTGGCTCCTGCTGCCCATCGTATTTGGCAGCGTCGGTAGGTGTAGGTTTGAACTTTTTGGGTGGCATCGCCTCCCGAATTTTGTAGCTCAGACAATCAGCTCCTCTAAGCTCGCCGTCGTTCTCCTGGGTCTCGATCGTCCGAAGAATCGCTGTCAAGTTCTTCTCTCATGGCGCGTCGTCGCCTTGCTTTGTCAATCCTGCTTTGTGTGATTTCGTCCCGAGCGTCTCTTGCGCGATGTTTTGACCCGCTGGCCTGCAGGGTCTTCTCTTTCGGCGGAACTAGTTTATGTCCTAGTATCGCAAGACTCTCCAAAGCACCACGGTGGGCCTGAGCCATGGATCCTTCAGGACGCTGGTTGATGAGGTACGCTGCAAGATTGGCTGTTGCTCCTGCGACGGTTTTTGGCCGTGGCATGCCTGCGGTGTCCGTGGTCATAAAGGACTTGGTCAAGTTTGATGTTATCTCCCTTGCATCATCTTCCGAGAGCCTGGACATCCTCGATCGATGTTTGCCCCCTCCGTGGGTACTTCGGGAGGCGCTCCCCTGCGAGGCCCTTCGTCGCTCGCTGGACCGGTCAGCCGCAGATAGTCGTTTCTCGAGGGTGGCTTGCTCCTTAGACAGGCGCTCCCGATTTTTCTCTAATATGGAGCGGTAAGCGTTGAGCGTACCAACCGTGGTTCCCGCCGAAAGCGGTGTGTTGTTGAGCACGGCTGCCTTGGCTGCTGCCCACTCTTCTTCTGTAATGGTGTGGTCGCTGTTGTCATTGCTGGCGCTATCTCTGAAACTAGCCCGCCTGCTGGAACGGGGGGTGCGTTCCCCATCTCCCCTATTAGCGATGTAGACTTGGAGGGGCGCCACTCTTCGGGTGTCTCCTCGGACGACGCTACCGATGCTGTCCTCTCCCGACGAATAGTAGGCGTTGCAGATGAATGGCGTGTCGCTTGACCCTAGTCCATGCCTGGTGTCGCAGTTTATGCAGTAGTACGAGGTCATCTCTGAGGGCACGGGGTCATCGGATCCAACTGACATGGAAGATGCCGAGCGAGGAGTCGATGGCGCGGACGGACTCGATGAGTTTTCTTGGCCAGCCGAAAGGTCGGGTGTCGATGACGCACTTGGGCTTGTCGATCTGGAGATAGGAGATTCTAGTAGCCGAAGAATTCCCTCTGAGTTGACGTTGTAGTGGACGCTCCCGAACGCCATGTCCATGTTGCCTTGCAGACCAGAGAAGGTGGAGCGAGACGATTCGATGTGCGGGGTGAATTCGTAGGAGCCAAAACGGATCGGGCTTCCCAGATGAGACGATGATGGTGCTGATGAAGCTGCTGATGACATGACGGGTTCAGCCGATGTCCAATCTTGTGCCGACAGGGTTCCCACAGACGGCGCCAATTGTCGAGGGTACTCCTCGTCAATGCCCTCCGATAGGGGCTTAGGGTTGACGGAATCCTGTAGGCTGACACGAGACATCGGTTCACAGACAAGCGGGGAGAGCAATTTACCCAGGTTCGGGGCCCTCGATGAGGTAAAACCCTTATGTCCTGCCTGTCTGTTCTTTGATTATGAGAATAATGGGTTACAATGGGGTGCCGAATAGTTCGGCTGAGATCTAGGCGAGATTGCTGTTGCTAGGGTTACCTAGCTCTAAGCTTTTCCTGGCTAAGATTGCTAAGATTGTTCGTGTCCTTCGGCAGCCCCTCTCCTGGCCTTTATATAGGAGGCCAGGTCTCAAGAGGTCTAACCGAATACGACTAGTTTTACAATAGTTTAGATCCAATCTTTCCTTGTTTGTTCGCTTCCTTGTCTTGCCCGTCAAGGGATCTTCTGGTGTCCGACCTAGGGGCCCATCTAGCCTTCGGGTGTCTTCATGGGCCTCCAGTTGGTCAATACATGATAGGGTAACGTCGGTTACTCGAAGGGTAATGCCCACGTCACTAGCACTGCCAGTCCCCGAGTTTCGGGTTAAGAACTTTGTTCTTAGCGCAAAACTTAGCTAAAAAACGTGCGAAACTAGCACTGCCAGTCCCCGAGTTTCGGGTTAAGAACTTTGTTCTTAGCGCAAAAATTTAACTAATCTCTTTTTCTTGAACAGCTCACGGCTGACGCTCGGAAGATCCTCTTTGAGGAGCTTCTATGGGAGCACCGGGATCTTGCTGAGGCGCATGACAAGTGCCAAGGTAAGTTTTTGAACCACCGGCATCTTTTTACCGGCAATTTTTCCTTCTCCTAACACTTATGATTTTTGTTCAACAGTTATCCCGGAAGCTTCGATTGAGGCCCTCAAGGAGCAGCTCGCCGCCGCCCAACGTACGACTTTCCTGTTCTCCGGTTGGTCTGCTTTTCTGTTCATCTTGACAATACAACTTTGTTAACATCTTCTTTTTCGGGTTTCAGGGGAGAAGGAGCAGCTTATCCGGCAGCACCAGGAGGAGCTGGGCGCGCATAAGACCAGCTATCAAGAGCTCAAGGCTCAGCTCATCCAGCTGGGCCTTGACCATGCCAAGGCGCTAAAGGCTGCTGAAGCCGACGCAGCGGCTAAGCTGCATGAAGCTCTTGAGGATGCCGGCAATTCCAATATGGTGTTGCAGGCCGGGCTGGAGGAGTCCGCCAAGGCTCTGAAAGGTGCCGAGGACAGGGCTGCGCGGCTGGAGGCGGAGCGGAAGGAATATGACCGGCTAATCACGCAGACTGATGCGCATGCCTTCCGTAAGTTCCTTCTTTTTTCCCTTTTCCTATTTCTGCTTATAAGCTTTTTCCTTCCGGTTGTCTTTCCTTCCGGTTGCATTTTCTTCCGGCTGCCTTTTCTTAGCCTCTTTCTTTCTTCGCGCAGGCCTCTTCCCAGACTCCCAGGCGTTCGCCATAAAGAAGGTTGAGGAGCACCGCGTTAGCCAGGCCCAGGAGAATCTTGGCGTGCCATGGACCCCCTATGACCATCTGGTTGCGCTGAACGCGCGGGTGTCTCACATGCGCGCCATTGAACGCAATCTCTCTGATATTCCTGATGTAGCTACCCAGCTCTTCAGGACTCTCTGGCCTGGCGAAGTGGTGCCGGATACCTTCACCTTGATCTGCGACCGTCTCAAGGGTGCCGGCAGGAGGATCCGCGAGTGGCAGTGCTCCGCTGCCCGTGCTGGGGCAGACTCTGCACTCCGCGTCGCCTGCTCTTGGTATCCAGAGCTGAACCTGGACGCCCTTACTGGAGTGCGCGAAGGCGCGGAAACCGATCTGGACCCGATCCTCACCGCCAAGCGGCAAGATCGCGTGTACCGCACCGCGGAGTACGCCGACATGCGCACCTTCATCCCTCCCCCTCCTGACGTCAAAGACTATCTCGACGAGGAGGAAGATGAAGCCGATGAGGAGCCTCTGGATGATGCCGGTGCTGGCGATGCTCCTCCGGAAGCCCCCGCTGCCTGATGACCTTCTACTGAATGTTTGCCTGTGCTATGTCTGTTGGTCCTGTTTGTCTCAAAACAATGCCCGTTAAATTCTACCCCGGTATGCCGGGGTTTATGATGTAAAACTCTAAATTTGCTTTTGGTTGCTGCATAACAGTTTATGCCGGTAAGATATACCGGTAGTTAATTATCTTATGTTTGCCTTAGCATATTTGCTCATGGTTTTGATTCTATCCTGCACTGCAAAGATTTCCAAATTGTTTCCGCATCCAATTCGATGCACACTTGGTTCTTTTGCCTTGGCTCTGCCTGCCTTCTCTGGGCGTTCTTTGGCGTATGAGCACAAGGTTCTTTCACCAAACAAGCATTTTCTTGAACTTAGAAATAACTTCGAAATTTTGCAAAAAACCGGTTTAACCGGGGTTAGTTAACCTTTTCCGGATTGCTTGTTCCCACTCTCTTTTCGCAGTTCGCGTGCTTAGTTGCTACCGGTTTATCTTGCTTGCCATGAAGCTGGTTTGCGGACAGCAGCAGAGTCGAAGACTCCGGTAGGTTTAGCACGCTACTAAACCGGAAAGAAAAAATGTTCACCAAGCAACCGGTGAACTGAAGAAATAAACACATTGCATGCAACTTTAGGGGTAGTCCCCGAGATCCATTCGAGATTCCGACATCTTTTT
The DNA here is from genome assembly GCF_019359855.2 of Lolium perenne. NCBI lineage: Eukaryota > Viridiplantae > Streptophyta > Magnoliopsida > Poales > Poaceae > Lolium > Lolium perenne. The sequence continues at coordinate 263,113,751 of NC_067244.2, read as the reverse complement.
ATTTATAGCATAAAAGGTACAAAAAAGGAACTTCTTACTCCACAACTTCAAGAGTAGAAAGGACGCAACAGAGCTACGTTCCATGAACGCTTGCTCTCCTCTCCGGATTTGTCCGCCTTTCCTTTTTTCCACTCCTGTGCATCGATCAAGTAATAGGAGTCATTGTGAAGAGCTTTGCTCACAATGAAGGGACCTTCCCATGGTGGTGAAAGCTTATGCCGGCCTTCAGTGCGCTGCACTAGGCGTAGCACCAGATCTCCTTCCCGGAAAACTCTCGGGTTAACCTTCCGGTTATGATAGCGTCTGAGGTTTTGCTGGTAAATGGCTGTTCTTGCCAAAACCAACTCTCTTGCTTCTTCTAGCAAGTCCACATCATTTTCTCTGGCCTCTTTGACCTCTTGCTCAGTATAGAGCTGTACCCTTGGTGAATCATGAATGATGTCGGTTGGTATGACCGCTTCTGCTCCGTATACCATGAAGAATGGAGTGTACCCGGTGGACCGGTTTGGAGTTGTTCTTATGCTCCACAACACTGATGGTAGCTCATCAAGCCAACACCCTGGTGACTTTTCTACCGCTTCGATGAGCCTTGGTTTGATACCGGAAAGTACCAAAGCATTCATTCTTTCCACTTGGCCATTGCCTTGCGGGTGTGCCACCGAGCACAAATACAACCGGATGTTGTTGTCCTCACAAAACCTTTTGAACTCACCTTGAGCAAAGTTGGTTCCATTGTCAGTGATGATGCTGTGCGGGTATCCATACCGCAAAATGACATCCTTTAAGAACTTCACAGCTGTGTGCCCATCACACTTTGCGATGGGTTTCACTTCTAGCCACTTGGTAAATTTATCCACCATAACCAAGATGTGAGTCATGCTGCTCCTTGCAGTTTTGAATGGGCCAACCATATCAAGGCACCAAACGGCAAATGGCCATGTTAGCGGTATTGTCTTTAAACCGGACACTGGGATATGATTTTGCTTGGCGTACCTCTGGCACCCATTGCATTTTCTTACCAAATCCTCAGCGTTTTCCAAAGCGGTGGGCCAATAGAACCCGTGCCGGAACACTTTTGCTACCAGCGCCCTTGATGAAGCGTGGTGCCCACATTCTCCTTGGTGAATTTCCTCAAGCATTTCCTTTCCTTCTTCCGGTTCCACACATCTTTGTAAGACACCGGTAACACTTCTTTTGTACACCTCGCCGTTGATGAATGTGTATGCCTTGGATCTTCTTTGGATTCTTCTTGACTCATTTTCGTCATCCGGCAAGGTGCCGTTGATCAGGAATTCCTTAATAGGTTTAACCCACGACGGTGTCTCTCGAACCAAAAACACCGGTGCATCTATCTCCATGCTATCCACCAACATTTTTTCTTCCGGTGCGGCTGCATCAGTCCCCGAGCTTGCCGGAGCAGTCCCCGAGTTTACTGGAGCAGTCCCCGGGTTCCCTTCATCAATGTCCATGGGTACTATGTGTGATTCCGGTACGAAAATTGATTCTGATTCCGGGCTTGGTTTGATTGATGGTACTCTTAAGTGTTCCAAGGCTATTCCGGGAGGAATTTCCTGCCTAGATGAGCCCAGTTTGGACAAAGCATACGCGGCTTCGTTTTCCGCTCGCGGTACATGGTGAAACTCGCAGCCCTCAAAGAAGCCGGCAATCTTTTGCACGTGAAGCCGGTACAAAGCCATGTTAGCATCTTTTGCGTCCCAATCTCCAGAACATTGCTGCACCACAAGATCTGAATCTCCATAGCAAATGATCCGGTGTACACCGATTTCTTTTGCTACCTTGAGCCCATGGATCAGAGCCTCATACTCAGCGACATTATTCGATGCCCTGAAATGCACTTGCAGAACATATCGGAGATGATCTCCCTTAGGCGAGGTAAGCACCACACCAGCACCTAGACCCTCTTTCAATTTGGATCCGTCGAAGTGCATCTTCCAGTACTCTATTCTCCGATCTGGCGGTTTGTATTGCATTTCCGCCCAATCAACGAGGAAATCGGCCAAAGCTTGTGATTTTATGGCATCTCTCCTTTCATACGCAGGCACATATGGTGATATTTGGATTGCCCACTTTGCAATCCTACCGCTAGCGTCCTTGTTGCACATGATATCGGAAATGGGTGCTTCGCTCACCACTTTCATGGGGTGTTCTTCAAAATAATGCTTAAGCTTTGTGGCGGCCATGTACACACCATAGGTCATCTTTTGGAAGTGAGGGTAGTTTTGCTTTGAGAGGGAGAGCACCTCGCTCAGGTAGTATACCGGCCTCTGGACGGTTTTTCCTTCCTCTTCTCTTTCAACCACAACCACTACGCTCACAACCCGGTTTGTTGCTGCTATATACAATAGCATAGGCTCCCTTTCTAGAGGTGAAGCCAGTATAGGCGTTGTGGCCAACATAGTTTTCAGCTCTCTAAACGCTGCGTCACATTTCGAGGGGTCCGTGACGAACGTGTCAGATTTTTTCATGAGAGCATAGAGCGGCAGAGCTTTTTCTCCCAACCTGCTTATGAACCAGCTTAGCGATGCCAAGCTTCCGGTAAACTTTTGCACGTCTTTTAGATCGCGCGGTATAGTCATTCTTTCAATTGCCCGGATTTTTACCGGATTAACCTCAATGCCCCGGCTTGATACGAGAAAGCCAAGCAGCTTGCCGGCAGGGACACCAAAGGTACATTTTGCCGGATTGAGTTTCATCCGGAATCTTCTCAAGTTATCAAATGTTTGCCGGAGGTCATCGATTAAGGTTTCTTTTACCTTAGTTTTTACCACAACATCGTCCATATAGACTTGCACGTTCTTTCCGATTTGATCAAACAAGCATTTTTGCATACAGCACTGGTAGGTTGCACCAGCGTTGCGCAAACCAAAAGGCATTGTGACATAGCAATAAGCCCCGTGCTGGGTAATGAACGCAGTTTTTATTTGATCTTCCTTTTTCAAGGGGATTTGGTGGAAACCGGAATAAGCATCCAAGAAAGACAACAGCTTACATCCTGTAGTGGAATCAATTACTTGATCGATCCGAGGTAAAGGGAAAGGGTCCTTCGGGCAAGCTTTGTTCAAGTTGGTGTAGTCGATGCACATGCGCCACACCTTTGGAGCTTTTGCTTCCATGTTCTCTTCTTTTTTCTTCTCGACCAGCACCGGATTGGCTAGCCACTCAGTGTGCAGTACTTCCACAATGAAACCGGCAACCAGTAACTTTGTCACCTCTTCTCCAATGATCTTTCTCCTGTCTTCAGCAAACCGGCGCAACGGCTGCCTTACCGGCTTTGCATCTTTCCGGACATTTAATGAGTGCTCAGCCAGCTCCCTCGGAACACCTACCAAGTCATCAGTAGCCCAGGCAAAGATATTCCGATTCTCACGGAGGAAGCTGATGAGCGCGCTTTCCTATGCTTCATTCATGCCGGCACCGATACGAACGGTGCGCTCAGGGTAAGCCGGATCCAGCACAATGTCCTTTGTTTCTTTGGTCGGCTTAAATGCCGGTGTGCCCAGGTTTGCACTCATTGCCGCTAAGCTCAGCTGTGAGGACTGAGCCAGCGCAACTGCAGTTTGCATCCTCTTCTTTTCTTCAGCGATCACCAGCGATTCTGCCAGGTTTGATCCGACGGAAGCTGTTTCCAGCGAGACTTTGTAGTTTCCCACCACAGTCAAGGGTCCACGAGGTGCCGGCATTTTCATCTTGAGATATGCCGTGTGAGTCGAGGCCATAAAAGCAGCCAACGCCGGTCTCCCCAGCAAAGCATGGTAAGGACTATCTAGGTCCACCACCTCAAACTCAAGGTTCTCAACCCGGCAATTGTCACGTCCTCCAAATGACACATCCACCCGGACTTTTCCAACCGGTGCGCAGGACAGTCCCGGAACAATTCCATGGAACGTTGTGCGCGTTGGCTGAAGCATGTTTTCTGTTATGCCCAGCATGTTCAGGGTGTGCCGGTACATGATGTTTATGCTGCTCCCATTGTCTATCAGCACCTTGCTGAATTTGACTCGAGTATTTGGCCCTTGCATGATTGGGTCCAAGACAAGCGCATATCCACCCGGGTTAGGCATGATCTTAGGGTCATCCTTGAATGACCACGAGATCTCTTGATCAGACCACAGCATGTACTTTGGTACTGCCGGCATCACCGCGTTCACTTCCATAGAACGGTGATATAGGCTCTGTCTGGCTCGTTGGCTCGGGCCATTTAACACAACGCAGCACATATCTGGATCTTTGTAAATGTTCCGGCCCAAAGGTGCCGGTGGAGGTGGTTGGCCATTGCCTTCCATCACCTGGTTAACTTTCTGGTACTGCTGCCGGTTTGGCTGCACCGGTAAGTCGTTTGCCCCGGTAAGCGGTGGTGGTGGTGGTAGCTGTTGTTGCCGTGGCATGTCTTGCGGGGGTTGTGCATCTTTTACCGTTCCCTTTTGCATCAAGTACTTTGTCCAGGTACAATCCTTCGTCAGATGGTTTGACGGGTGTGCCGGATTCGGTGTGTGCCACCGGCAAGGTTGGTCCATGGCAGCTTCCATGGTGTACTTCGCTGGTTCTTGCCAGTTCTTTTTCTGAACCCAAGGCTTCTTTTCTACCCACTGTTTTTTAGGACCCGCCCATGGCTGCGATCCGGTTCTCTGCCTCTGACTGCCGCTGGCCTCAGAGTTTTCTTGCACTGCAGCAACTTGCTGCGGACCGTACCTTCGATCCGGAAAATCTTCCCTTCTTTTGTTGTTCCGGTTATCCCGATGTTGCTCTTGGCGCTGCTGTTCCGGCTCAGGTTGCACTGCCGGCTGCGTTGGGTCTCCCAACGCATAGCTATCCGCCACACGTATCATCTATGCCAACGTTGTCGGCATGTTCCGCTGCAGCTTTTGCCACAACGGTGAACCTCTCCTGCACCCAGTGCTAAACCAAGCAATGGCTTGTGCCTCGATTACCCCTTCACAGGAGTTCCTTGTAGTGTTCCACCGGGCCAGATAATCCCGGTCTGTTTCGTTCTGGCGCTGTATGCACAAAGCGAGCTGCTGCGGCCTGTTTGGCCTCTGATAGGTGCTGCTGAAATTGCTCACGAAAGCTTCCTCAAAATCCAGCCAGCCATTTATGCTTCCTGCCGGCAGGTTGTTTAGCCAGATTCTTGCCGGTCCAACCAAAAACGATGGTATGATTCTCACGGCCCATCGCCGGTTTCCTCCTCCAGCTACGGTTCCTCCGCCGCCCGCGACGTATACCGCGGTTACGTAGTCCGCGAGCCAGTCTTCCGGCTTCGTAGTGCCATCATATGTTTTTGTGTCACGCGGCAACATAAAGTTGCGAACTGGTGGCTTTTCTTTCATGATCCTTGGACCAAAACATTTTGGGCCCGGGGAACCTTCTTCCTCGATCATTTCTGACAAGTATACTCTATCCAGACGGTGCCTCGCATCCCGTTCCGGTAGGTATCTATCTCCCAAGTGTTCTCCCAATGGGTTCCGGTATGCTGCCGGTCTTGCGGAATCAGCCTCATCATAACATTCCGGTACCGCGGCCCTTGCCTGTCGGTACCTTGGGGGATCTACTTCCTCCTCATCATACGTCGCCCTTGCAGCTCGATAATTTTGCCCGGTTTCTTGTCTACCGGCATGATTGTTTCCGGCATAGCCCTCTCTGGCATAGCCTCTGTTTGCCCCTTGGCCTTTTCTGCCGGCATCATATTGCCCGGCTTGTTGCTTTCCGGCAAGAACCGGATCATACACAGTCATCTGCTGCGCATTCACTTCTTTTTCTCTTCTTCTGTCCGGATGGGGGGACGAAGCCTGCCCATGGGACTTGCTACCGACATTCCTTGTCGAACGCGCGGATTTTGAAGCCACAGCCTTGTTTAGCCTATCAAGCTGTTCAGCATTTTGCTGCTCGATAGTTTCAAGAAGCTCCCGGACACGCTCTTGTTGTTTTGCCAGAGCGTCCCCGGAAAGAGAGTCACACAGCGCTACAGCAGCTTTAGCAGCTTTTATTGTTTTATCCGGGCTACTGTACTTAGGCTTTTCTACAATGCTCACAGATGCAGATGTGCTTTTGCCGGCAGCAATTTCTTTGCGCAGATCCTGATCTAGTTTGCGAGCCTTAAGCCGGTTTTCCGGTAGCCTAGCAGCATGAGCGCTAACAGAAGCAAAGCCATGGGCAGCGTTATACTCACGTGGGGTTAGGTTCAGCTCGCGCTGCGCCCTGGCGATGTCCTTGCCGCTCTCGAGCATCTTCTGGCGCTGCGCCTCCAGCTCCGCCTGAGCCGCTGCCGGGTCGATGTTCTGCGCGATGGGGGTGGCGAGGACGTTCATCGCCGCTTGGAGCGGTGTTTCTGGTGGCGCGGATGATGCTCCCGCAGCGCCTGCGCCTCGTTCCAGCGGTGGCTTGGCCGCACGGGTCAAAACCGCACGCCCAGCGCCCTCTTCCGCAGCTTCTTTGTCGGCGTCGACCGCGCCTGCCATCATCACCTCCACGCTGCCTGGAGCGCGGCCTGCATGTAGCCACCTTGGCGGATCCGACGCCACCAGTACCGGCGAGAGGTACTGGCGCACAGGAACGGTGCCGAAGTAGATGCGGTGGCTGCCGAACTCGATGATGCGGCCGTTCTTGGGGAAGGTGCCGCCGTTGGCGAAGCAGCCCGCGTTGTCGTTGATGAAGTCCATGGCGTAGATGCGCTGCACCAACGCGGAGACCGTACGCTGGCCGGCGACGTCGAGGATGCCCGCCCGAATGTGAACTCCAGCAAGCGCCACTTCAGGCCCCACGGTGGGCGCCAACTGTCGTCGTGGCAAACGAGCAGATGCCATGGGATGGCTTATGTTGGGGCCTTCTGGGCGCTAGAGGATTCGGGGGAGGGTTTGCGACTAGATGGGATGAACTTCCGGATGCTTTCCTCAAGAACCCAGCCAAAGGCCGGTATGCAAGAAGAGAGACAAGAGGAAGAACTCTTTACTAGATCGCTAGCTTCATTGATCTCAACATGGTTACAGGTTCTTGGATACAAGATCTATCGTCTAATCTCCTGTGCCAACACGCGCCTGTAAGAGGCTGTGCCCCCTCTCCTTATATAGGGGAGATGGTGGCTTACAGAGCAAGAAACCCTAATGGCATCTTTGACTGGACAAACTACTTTACAAAGCTACTTTAATCATAGATGACGCCGGGGTCTTCTTTAATCAGGGACGCTGACGTCCTCCGGCTTCTTTCTGCGTCACCCCTCTCTTTGGCGCCAGGGCTCCGATTAAAGTTACTTTGCTTAGCTCATCCTTGTCTTCTAGCTCTGAAGAGAATCTTTGACCAGTCTTGCCGACAGGCTCTTCTTTCCGGTATCTCTGTTATCCGGTTCCGGTGTATCCCTCTTGGGGATACCGGCTTAGCTTCACTTCCAAATTCTCATCTTTGTGCTCCGGTAAGAATATTAAACCGGTATCTTGATGGCTCAAACCACCCGGTTTGGCATGCCTTTGGCATACCGGGGGTTATCCCCCCAACACCGTGCGATGATAGTAGACCACCTACGCACCACCTATCACATGGCATGTACATGCGTTAGCTATTTGAGAACCCATGCGGCTTCCGGCGGTGTCCCGCCGAATCCGCTGGAAACTGACCGGATTTGAACTAGGCCTCAACTATCCGTCACTCCAGAAATTCCGGAAAAAGTGTTTTTATTTCTACGACGCATCATTATATGTGCTAATTTTTGTCCGTTTAGTTTGTTCGCGAATGGGTGCACCCGCACGCCCGGTACGGCGATACCGCATGTCCCGGTGGCCCTGTTTTGGCCAGATGGCAATTTGAACGAAGTCAAAAAATCCCACGGAGCCGCGTGGCATCATTTTATATGTCATGGTAACTATTCCGTTTGTCAAAACTGGGATACGACAATTATTTTGAAAAACCCTTCACGAAAAGGGCTATCACGTCCGGAGTTCTATGGATTTCAGGGGAAATGAGGTGGGAAACGGTCTCAGCATGGCATAGTTTCCTGAAACGAGGTCATATTTGGCACGTGTGTGTGCCCTAGGATGGGAAGCAAGACCCCGGGTGCGGATTTCTAATCCGACCCACAGGTGACCATCGTTTCATTTTTAGCGTGCCAAAACGGTTTTTATTTGTGAAGCAGCTACATGGGGCGCATTTTAGTATGACGTGAAATCTCCGTGCGATGATAGTAGACCACCTACGCACCACCTATCACATGGCATGTACACGCATTAGCTATTTGAGAACCCATGCGGCTTCCGGCAGTGTCCTGCAGAATCCACTGGAAACTGACCGGATTTGAACTAGGCCTCAACTATCCGTCACTCCAGAAATTCCGGAAAAAGTGTTTTTAGTTCTACGACGCATCATTATATGTGCTAATTTTTGTCCGTTTAGTTTGTTCGCGAATGGGTGCACCCGCACGCCCGGTACGGCGATACCGCATGTCCCGGTGGCCCTGTTTTGGCCAGATGGCAATTTGAACGAAGTCAAAAAATTCCACGGAGCCGCGTGGCGTCATTTTATATGTCATGGTAACTATTCCGTTTGTCAAAACTGGGATACGATAATTATTTTGGAAAACCCTTCACGAAAAGGGCTATCACGTCCGGAGTTTTATGGATTTCAGGGGAAATGAGGTGGGAAACGGCCTCAGCATGGCATAGTTTCCCGAAACGAGGTCATATTTGGCACGTGTGTGGGCCCTAGGATGGAAAGCAAGACCCAGGGTGCGGATTTCTAATCCGACCCACGAGCGACCATCGTTTCATTTTTAGCGTGCCAAAACGGTTTTTATTTGTGAAGCAGCTACATGGAGCGCATTTTAGTATGATGTGAAACCTCAGTGCGATGATAGTAGACCACCTACGCACCACCTATCACATGGCATGTACACACGTTAGCTATTTGAGAACCCATGCGGCTTCCGGCGGTGTCCCGCCGAATCCGCTGGAAACTAACCGGATTTGAACTAGGGCTCAACTATCCGTCGCTCCAGAAATTCTGGAAAAAATGTTTTTAGTTCTACGACGCATCACTATATGTGCTAAGTTTTGTCCGTTTAGTTTTTTTGCGAATGGGTGCACCCGCACGCCCGGTACGGCGATACCGCATGTCCTGGGGGGGCCTGTTTTGGCCAGATGGCAATTTGAACGAAGTCAAAAAATCCCACTGAGCCACGTGGTGTCATTTATATGTCATAGTAACTATTCCGTTTGTCAAAACTAGGATGTGGCAATTATTTTGGAAAACCCTTCACGAAAAGAGCTATCACGTCCGGGGTTCTATGGATTTCAGGGGAAATGAGGTGGGAAACGGTCTCGGCATGGCATAAATTGCCGAAACGAGGTCATATTTGGCACGTGTGTGGGCCCTAGGATGGTAAGCAATACACCAGACGTGGATTTCTAATCCGACCCACGAGCGACCATTTTTCATTTTTGGCGTGTTTGAAAGCCATGAAACCTCGAACATTATAGCTCATGTTGGGGGGATAACCCCCGGTATGCCAAAGGCATGCCAAACCGGGTGGTTTGAGCCATCAAGATACCGGTTTAATGTTCTTACCGGAAGCCTAGTAGGAATCCGGGAAAGCAAAGCTAAGCCGGTATCCCCAAAGGGGTATACGCAACCCGGCTGTAAGATACCGGAAAGGAGAGCCCGTCGGCAGGACTGGTCAAAGATTCTCTTCAGAGCAAGAAGACAAGGATGAGCCAAGCAAAGTAACTTTATTCAGAGCCCTGGCGCCAAAGAGAGAGGTGACGGAGAAAGAAGCCGGAATACGTCAGCTTCTATGATAAAAGAAGGCCCCGGTGTCATCTATGATTAAAGTAGCTTTGTACAGTAACTCTGTAAAGTAGTTTGTCCAGTCAAAGATGCCATTAGGGTTTCTTGCACTGTAAGCCACCCTCTCCCCTATATAAGGAGAGGGGGCAGCCCTCCTTGCGGGCACGTTACGAGACGCGTGTATGTATGAAGGCAGAGCCTGTAACCTGTGTGAATCTATGAACATGGTGATCTAGAGGGAGTTTTTCCTTGTGTCTTTCTTCTTCAACCTCTGGCCTTGGCCAAGTTCTTGAGGAAACCATCCGGAATCTCTTCCCACCTGATCGCAAACCCTCCCCCGAATCCTCTTGCGTCCATTCGGCCCCAATCTAAGCCATCCTATGGCATCTGCTCGTTCCCCACGACGACAGTTGGCGCCCACCGTGGGGCATGAAGTGGCGCATGATGGAGTTCACATTCGGGCGGGCGTCCTCGAGATCTCCGGCGAGCGTACGGTGTCCGCGTTGGTGCAGCGCATCTACGCCATGGACTTCATCAACGACAACGCGGGCTGCTTCGCCAACGGCGGCATCTTCCCCAAGAACGGCCGCATCATCGAGTTCGGCAGCCACCGCATCTACTTCGGCACCGTCCCCGTGCGCCAGCGCCTCTCGCCGGTGCTAGTGGCACCGGATCCGCCAAGATGGCTCTGTGCTGGCCGCGCCGCCGGCAGCGTCGAGGTAATGATGACCGGTGTGGCTGGTGCAGGAAAGGAGGTTGCGGCTGAAGGTGCCGGTCGCGCGGTTTCGACCCGTGCGGCTAAGCCACCGCTGGAGCGCGGCACAGGCGCAGCGGGAGCATCATCCGCGCCGCCGGAAACACCGCTCCAGGCGGCGATGAACGTCCTCGCCACCCCCATCGCGCAGAACATCGATCCGGCAGCGGCTCAAAGTGAGCTGGAGGCGCAGCGCCGTAAGATGCCGGAAAGCGGCAAGGACATCGTCGGCGCAGCGCGAGCTGAACCTAACCGTACGTGAGTATAACGCTGCCCATGGCTTTGCTTCTGTTAGCGCGCATGCTGCCAGGATGCCGGAAAACCGGCTAAAGGCTCGCAACCTAGATCAAGATTTACGCAAAGAGATTCTTACCGGCAAGAGCGCCTCTGCATCTGTTAGCATCGTGGAAAAGCCTAAGTATAGCAGCCCGAATAAAACTATAAAAGCTGCTAAGGCTGCAGTAGAGCTATGCGAGTCGCTTTCCGGAGAGGCTTTGGTAAAGCAGCAAGAGCGTGTTAGAGAGCTGCTGGAAACCATAGAGCAGCAAAATGCTGAGCAGCTGGCTAAGCTGAACAAGGCCGCGGCCTCAAAATCCGCGCGTTCAACAAAGAATGCCGGTAGCAAGTCCCATGGGCAGGCTTCGTCCCCCCATCCGGATAGAAGGAGAGAAAAAGATGTGAATGCGCAGCAGATGACTGTGTACGATCCGGTTCTTGCCGGAAAGCAACAAGCCGGGCAACATGATGCCGGTAGAAAAAGCCAAGGGGCAGAGCGAGGCTACGCCAGAGGCTATGCCGGAAACAATCATGCCGGTAGATATGAGACCGGGCAAAACTATCGAGCTGCAAGGGCAGCGTACGATGAGGAGGAGATAGATCCCCCAAGGTACCGGCAGGCGAGGGCCGCGGTACCGGAATGTTACGATGAAGCCGATTCTACAAGACCGGCAGCATACCGGAACCCATTGGGAGAACGCCTGGGAGAGAGATACTTACCGGAACGGGATGCGAGGCACCGTCTGGATAGAGTGTACTTATCAGAAATGATCGAGGAGGAAGGTCCTCCAGGTCCAAAGTGCTTTGGCCCAAGGATCATGAAAGAAAAACCACCAGTTCGCAACTTTATGTTGCCCCGTGACACAAAGACGTACGATGGCACCACAAAGCCGGAAGATTGGCTCGCGGATTACGTGACCGCGGTATACGTTGCAGGCGGTGGAGGAACCGTGAGCAGAGGAGGAAACCGGCGTTGGGCCGTGAGGATCATACCATCGTTTTTGGTTGGACCGGCAAGAATTTGGCTAAACAACTTGCCGCAGGAAGCATAAATGGCTGGCTGGTTTTTGAGGAGGCCTTTGTGAGCAATTTCAGCAGCACTTATCGAGGCCAAACAGGCCGCAAAGCAACTTGCTCTGTGCGTACAGCGCCCGAATGAAACAGACCGGGATTATCTGCCCGGTGGAACACCACAAGGAACTCCCCGTGAAGGGGTAATCGAGGCACAAGCCATTGCTTGGTTTAGCAAAGGATGCAGAAGAGGTTCACCGTTGTGGCAAAAGTTGCAGCGCAACATGCCGACAACGTTGGCGAGATGATACGTGTGGTCGACAGCTATGCGTTGGGAGACCCAACGCAGCCGGGCAGGCAACCGAGCCGGAACAGCTGCGCCACGAACAACACCGGGACAACCGGAATAACAAAAGAAGAGAAGATTTTCCGGATCGAAGGTACGGTCCGCAGCAAGTTGCTGCTGTGCAGGAAAACTTTGAGGCCAGCGACAGCCAGAGGCAAAAAACCGGATCGCAGCCATGGGCGGGTCCTAAGAAGCAGTGGGTGGAAAAGAAACCCTGGGTCCGTAAAAGAAACCGGCAAGAACCCGCAAAATACACCATGGAAGCTGCCATGGACCAACCTTTTGCCGGTGGCACACACCGAATCCGGCACACCCGTCAAACCATCTCGACGAAGGATTGTACCTGGACCAAGTACTTGATGCAGAAGGAACAGTGAAAGATGCGCGGCCACCACAAGACATGCCGCAGCAGCAGAATAGCCTACCGCCACCACCGCCACTTACCGGCAAACGCCTTACCAAGACAGCCAAACCAGCAGCAGCATCAGAAGTTAACCGGGTGGAGCAAAATGATAACCAGCCACCTCCACCGGCACCTTTAGGCCGGAATGTTTACGAAGATCCGCATCTGTGCTGTGTTGTCTTTGTCACTGAGCCAACAGACCGGCAAAGTGTACACCGGCGCTCCATGGAGGTCAATGCTGTGATGCCGGCAGTTCCCAAGTACATGATGTGGTCCAATCAGGAAATTACCTGGTCATCCAAGGATCACCCTAAGATCATGCCGAATCCGGGTGGATATGCTCTTGTTGTGGACCCAATCATGAAAGGGCCGCAAACTCGAGTGAAGTTCAGCAAGGTGCTGATAGACAATGGCAGTAGCATCAACATCATGTACAAGCACACCATGCATACGCTGGGCATAACAGAAAACATGCTTCAGCCAACACGCACAACGTTCCACGGGATCGTTCCTGGCTTGTCCTGTGCCCCGATAGGAAAAGTTCGGGTGGACGTGGCATTTGGAGGACGTGACAATTGCCGGGTGGAAAATCTGGAGTTTGAGGTGGTGGATCTAGACAGTCCCTACCATGCGCTGCTGGGGAGACCGGCGTTGGCTGCTTTCATGGCCACAACTCATACGGCTTACCTCAAGATGAAGATGCCGGCACCTCGTGGACCACTCACTGTGGTGGGAAACTATAAGATCTCACTGGAAACTGCATCTGCCGGATCGAACCTAGCGGAATCGCTGGTGATCGCGGAGGAAAAGAAAAGAATGCAAACAGCTGTTGCGCTGGCTCAGTCCTCACAAATGAGCTTAGCGGCAATGAGTGAAAACATGGGTTCGCCGGCATTCAAGCCAACAAATGAAACAAAGGACATCGTGCTGGATCCGGCTTACCCAGAGCGCACCGTTCGCATCGGTGCCGGCCTTGACCAAGCATAGGAAAGCGCGCTCGTCAGCTTCCTCCGTGAGAATCGGAATATCTTTGCCTGGTCAACTGATGATTTGGTAGGTGTTCCGAGGGAGCTGGCTGAGCACTCTCTAAACGTCCGGAAAGATGCCAAGCCGGTGCGGCAACCACTGCGCCGGTTCGCTGAAGACAGAAGAAAGATTATAGGAGAAGAGGTAACCAAGCTGCTTGTTGCCGGATTCATTGTGGAGGTCACGCACACAGAGTGGCTGGCCAATCCGGTAATGGTTGAAAAGAAGAAAGATGAAAACCTGGAGGCAAAAGCTCCGAAGGTGTGGCGCATGTGCATCGACTACACCAACCTGAACAAGGCTTGCCCAAGAGATCCTTTTCCTTTGCCACGAATCGATCAAGTGATTGATTCAACTCATAGGTGTGAGTTGTTGTCCTTCCTGGATGCCTATTCCGGTTTCCACCAGATTCCCTTGAAAAAGGAAGATCAAATAAAAACTGCGTTCATTACCCCGCACGGGGCTTATTGCTATGTCACAATGCCTTTTGGTTTGCGCAACGCTGGTGCAACGTACCAGCGCTGTATGCAAAAATGCTTGTTTGATCAAATCGGAAAGAATGTGCAAGTCTATGTGGATGACATTGTGATAAAAACTAAGGTAAAGAACACCTTAATCGATGACATCCGGCAAACATTCGATAATCTAAGACGGTTCCGGATGAAACTCAATCCGGCGAAATGCACCTTTGGTGTCCCTGCCGGCAAGTTGCTCGGTTTCCTGGTATCAAGCCGGGGCATAGAGGTTAATCCGGTAAAGATCCGGGCAATAGAAAGAATGGCTATCCCTCGAGAGTTAAAAGATGTGCAGAAGTTTACCGGAAGCTTGGCATCGCTAAGCCGGTTTGTAAGCAGGTTGGGAGAAAAAGCTCTGCCACTCTATGCTCTCATGAAAAAATCCGACACGTTCGTCTGGACCCTCAGCAGCACGCAGCGTTTAAAGAGCTAAAAACAATGCTAGCCACAGCACCTATACTGGCTTCACCTCTAGAAAGGGAGCCTATGCTGTTATACATAGCAGCAACAAACCGGGTTGTGAGTGTAGTGGTTGTAGTTGAAAGAGAAGAGGAAGAAAAACCGTCCGCAGGCCGGTATACTACCCTGAGCGAGGTGCTCTCCTCTCAAAACAAAACTACCCTCACTTCCAGAAAATGACTTATGGCGTGTACATGGCTGCCACCAAGCTCAAGCACTACTTTGAGGAGCACCCCATGAAAGTGGTAAGCGAAGCACCAATCTCCGACATCATGTGCAACAAAGACGCCAGCGGCCGGATTGCAAAATGGGCAATCCAGATATCACCGTACGTGCCGGTGTATGAAAGAAGAGATGCCATAAAATCACAGGCTTTGGCTGATTTCCTTGTTGATTGGGCGGAGATGCAATACAAACCGCCAGATCAAAGGATAGAGTACTGGAAGATGCACTTTGATGGATCCAAGCTCAAGGAGGGTCTAGGTGCCGGTGTGGTGCTTACTTCACCAAAAGGAGATCACCTCCGGTATGTTTTGCAAGTGCATTTCAGGGCATCAAACAATGTCGCTGAATATGAGGCTTTGATCCATGGGCTTAAGGTCGCAAAAGAAATCGGTGCACACCGGATCATTTGCTATGGAGATTCAGACCTTGTGGTACAGCAGTGTTCCGGAGATTGGGATGCAAAAGATGCCAACATGGCCTTGTACCGGTTTCACGTGCAAAAGATTGCCGGATTCTTCGAAGGGTGTGAGTTCCACCATGTGCCACGCGCAGAAAATGAAGCCGCGGATGCTTTGTCCAAGCTGGGCTCATCTAGGCAAGAAATTCCTCCCGGAATAGCTTTGGCTCACCTAAGAGTGCCATCAATCAAACCGAGCCCGGAATCAGAATCAATTTTTGTACCGGAGTCACACGTAGTACCCATGGATATCGATGAAGGGAACCGGGGACTGCTCCGCAAGCTGGGACTGCTCCGGTAGGCTCGGGACTGCTGTACCCATCCCGGAGGAAATGATGCTGGTGGATAGCATGGCGATAGAGGCACCGGTGTTGGTGGTTCGAGAGATACCCTCATGGGTTAAACTTATTAAGGAATTCTGATCAGCGGCATCTTGCCGGCTGACGAAAATGAATCAAGGAGGATACAAAGAAGGTCCAAAGCTTACACGTTCATCAATGGTGAGGTGTACAAGAGAAGTGTTACCGGTGTCCTTCAAAGATGTGTGGAACCGGAGGAAGGGAAAGAAATGCTTGAGGAAATTCACCAAGGAGAATGTGGGCATCATGCTTCGTCAAGGGCGCTAGTAGCAAAAGTATTCCGGCATGGGTTCTATTGGCCCACTGCTTTGGAGGACGCTGAGGATTTGGTAAGAAAATGCAACGGCTGCCAGAGGTACGCCAAGCAAAACCATACCCCAGCATCCGGTTTAAAGACAATACCGCTAACATGGCCATTCGCCGTTTGGTGCCTTGACATGGTTGGACCATTCAAAATCGCAAGAAGCAAGATGACTCACATCTTGGTCATGGTGGATAAGTTCACCAAATGGCTAGAGGTAAAACCTATCGCAAAGTGTGACGGGCATACAGCTGTGAAATTCTTGAAAGATGTCATTTTGCGGTATGGATACCCGCACAGCATCATCACTGATAATGGAACCAACTTTGCTCAAGGTGAGTTCAAAAGGTTCTGTGAAGAAAAAAACATCCGGTTGGATTTGTGCTCAGTGGCACACCCACAAGGCAATGGCCAAGTGGAAAGAATGAATGCCTTGGTGCTTTCCGGTATCAAGCCTAGACTCATTGATGCGGTGGAAAAGTCACCAGGGTGTTGGCTCGATGAGCTACCGTCAGTACTGTGGAGTATAAGAACAACTCCAAACCGGTCTACCGGATACACTCCTTTCTTCATGGTTTATGGAGCAGAAGCGGTGATACCAACCGATATCATTCATGATTCACCAAGGGTACAGCTCTATACTGAGCAAGAGGTCAAAGAGGCCAGAGAAAATGATGTCGACTTGCTGGAGGAAGCAAGAGAGCTAGCTTTGGCAAGAACAGCCATTTACCAGCAAAACCTAAGACGCTATCATAACCGGAAGGTTAACCCAAGAGTTTTCCGGGAAGGAGATCTTGTACTTCGCCTGGTGCAGCGCACTGAAGGCCGGCATAAGCTCTTGCCACCATGGGAAGGTCCCTTCATTGTAAGCAAGGTGCTTCACAATGATGCATACTACTTGATCGATGCACAGGAGTGGAAGAAAGGAAAGGCGGACAGGTCCGGAGAGGAGAGCAAGCGTCCATGGAACGTAGCTCTGTTGCGTCCTTTCTACTCTTGAAGTGGTGGTGTAAGAAGTTCATTTTTGTACCTTATATGCTATGAATAAAAGATGCCGAAACCTTGAATGAATCTCGGGGACTACCCCAACCTAAGTTGCATGTAACTTGTCTATTTTTTCAGTTTACCGGTTGCTTATTGAATGTTTTTTCTTTCCGGTTTAGTAGTGTGCTAAATCCTACCGGAGTCTTCGACTGCTGCTGTCCGCAAACCGGCTTCATGGCAAGCAAGATAAACCGGTAGGGGATAAGCACATGAACTGCGAAAAGGGAGAGCAGGAAAGAACAATCCGGAAAATTTAACTAACCCCGGTTAAACCGGTTTTTTGCAAAATTTCAAAGTTATTTCTAAGTTCAAGAAGATGCTTGTTTGGTGAAAGAACCTTGTGCTCATACGCCAAAGAACGCCCAGAGAAGGCAGGCAGAGCCAAGGCAAAAGAACCAAGTATGCATCAAATTGGATGCGGGAACAATTTGGAAATCTTTGCAGTGCAGGATAAAATCAAAACCAAAAGCAAAATATGCTAAGGCAAACTCATAAATACTTAGCTACCGGTATAACTTACCGGCAGGACATGTTGTACCACAACCACAGGCAAACTTAAGTTTTACATCATAAGCCCCGGCATACCGGGGCAGAATTTAACGAACATTGTTTCAAAGATAAGCAGGACCAACACATATAGCAGGCAAACACTTCAAAGAGAGTAATCACGCAGCAGGGGCTTCCGGAGGAGCAGCGCCGGCATCAGCATCGTCCAGGAGCTCTTCTTCGGCTTCATCCTCCTCCTCGTCGAGATAGTCCTTGACGCCAGGAGGGGGAGGGATGAAGGTGCGCATGTCGGCATACTCCGCGATGCGGTACGCGCGATCCTGCCGCTTGGCGGAGAGGATCGGGTCCAGATCCGTTTCGTCTTCACGCACGCCGGTAAGGGCGTCCAAATCGAGCTCCGGTACCAAGAGCGTGCGACGCGGAGGGCGGAGTCCGCTCCCGGCGCGGGCAGCAGAGCACTGCCATTCGCGGATCCTCTTGCCGGCACCCTTGAGGCGATCGCTGATGAGGGAGAAGGTGTCCGGCACCTCCTCGCCAGGCCATAAAGTCCTGTATAGCTGGGTAGCTACATCAGGGATGTCCGAAAGATTGCGGTCTATGCAGCGCATATGGGACACCCGCGCGTTAAGCGCGACCAGATGGTCCTTGGGCGTCCATGGCACGGTAAGATCCGCTTGGCCTTTGTCCTTGCGTTGCGCATCGACCTTCTTGACAGCGTACCTCTGCGAGTCCGGAAAGAGGCCTATGCAAAGAAAGAAAAAGGTTAAGGACAAGAGTCCGGAAGAAAAAGAGACCGGAGAGAAAAGAATCCGGAAGAAAAAGAGACCGGAGAGAAAAGAATCCGGAAGAAAAGAGACCGGATGGAAAGATAACGGAAAGAGAATGGGGTCGAAGGAAAAAAGGCTCGTATGCAGTAGTCAAAGTGTAAAAGAAAAGAACTTACGGTGGGCGAGTGTGTCGGTCTGCAGGATCAACTGATCGCATTCCTTATGCTCCTCCTCCAGCTGCGCAGCCTTCTCCTCGGCACCCTTCCGGCCTTGGCCATCTCCTCCAGCCTCTGCCCGCAACACCACGGTGGCATTGCAAGCATTCTCCGTAGCCTCGTCCAACTTGGCCATCATGCGGTCACTTCAGCGGCTTTGAGGGCCTTGGCGTGGTCAAGCCCCAGCTGAATCAGCCGAGACTTGAGCTCCCGGTAGCTGGTCTTGAGGGCGTTCAGCTCCTCCCGGTGCTGCCGGTTGAGCTGGTCCTTCTCCCCGTAATCGGAAAAAGAGTGTTAACAAGGTTACACTAGTAAAAATGAAAAGAAACCAAGTTCAAAGGAGAAAGGAAAAATAGTACGTTGGGTCACGGCGAGCTGCTCCTTGAGAGCATCGATGGAAGCTTCCAGATCACCGTTGAAACAGAAATTGTCAATATCACAAGGAAAAAAGGTTTCCGGTAGCAAAGATGCGGTGGAACAAAAACTTACCTTGGCACTTGTCATGTGCCTCAGCGAGCTCCCGGTGCTCCCATAAAAGCTCCTCGAAGAGGGCCTTCCGAGCGTCAAGAAAGGACCTGTTCAAGAAAAAGAAGAAACGAGTTAAGTTTTGCGCTAAGAACAAAGTTCTTAACCCGAAACTCGGGATCGGCAAAGGCCGGTTTTGCGCGTTTTTAAGATAAGTTTTGCGCTAAGAACAAAGTTCTTAACCCGAAACTCGGGATCGCAAGGCCGGTTTTGCGCGTTTCTAAGGTGAATTGTGTGTTAAGAAGAAGGTGTTTAACCCGAAACTCGGGGATCGGCAAAGGCGGTTTCATGCTAAAATCTTAAGTTAAGTTTTGCGCTAAGAGCTGCGCTCTCACCACAAAACTCGGGGACTGGGAAGATAGACAAGAGAGAAACCGGCAAAGATTGAAAGTTAGTAGAACATACCGTCAGATTGTTCGTGGAATCGTACCACGCGCTGTCAAGCTCTTTTACGGCGTTCCGGAGCCGCATGAAGTGCTCCTCAGAACACCGATTCCCGACAGGATCAGGTGCCGGCAGCCGGTCCTTGCCCATTCCGCGGGTCGCCGGAGTGATGTCCGCGGCGTTCCACTTTTGAGCATAGGGCAGGAGGTGCCCCAGGTCCCGGCCTTGGCGCTGGAACTCCGTGATGCGGCCGAGGAGGCCGGTGGCCTTCATGCTGGCACCTTTGGCGGCCTTGGAGACGTGCAGCACCAAGGGCTGCTGGCCGCCCGAAGGGGCGCTGGAGGCCGTTGCCTTCCCCTTAATGAGCTTGGAAGGCTTGGGCGGCGGCGCGGTAGAGGAGGCCCCGGAGGTCTTGGCCGGCGGCGCGCTAGGAGCGGCCTTGGAGGGCTGGGCGCGAGGAGCCTCTGGCGGAGGCATGAGGATGGTGCGTGGAGAAGGGGGAGCGCTAGGAGCGTCACCCGTGTTGGAGCCTTCCGGCGCGGAAGATTCCGGCGCGGAAGTTGTCTTTTCAAGGACGGGAGGAGCAGAAGGCTCCGCCCGCCCGGCAGCTTCTTCTTCTCCGGCGCCGATGTTGCTGGCGCCGGTGTCTTGGTGTTCCGGGAGGAAGGAAGGATCCTCCTCCGTGCGGTGATCTGACAATGAAGGGGCCGCACGCCCCGAATTTGTTGTGCCCCCCGAAAGGGAGGCAGAGGTGTTGCCGGCACCAGATGGTGCCGGGCTTGAGCGAGGAGGAGGGGTTGAGGTCCTTGCGGATCCCTCAGAGCCCGATGGCCTTGGGCCAAGCTTGAGAGCGGGGCTGAGAAAAAGAGAAAAGACCAATGGTTGAGAAAAAGCAACCGGAAAAAGAACTTAGCAAAAAAGAGGCAAGCCGGAAAAGAAAATTACCCGGAAGCGGTTGGCATCGCTTTGCGCCCGTAGCGGCGCACGCCCACTTCTTTCTCCCCCACGGGCTCCGTCCGGAAGCGCTTGGAGGGAGGAGCATGGCTGGAGCCGGCAGTAGATGCCGGCTGCTTGTTCTTTTGGCCCTGGGCCATGAGTTTGTCCACAAACTCAGAGCCGGCCTCGGCGCGCAGGGGCGGCACGCGCTCGTGGATCTATAAGTTGGATATGGCTAAGAAGCAATTCGCAAGAAAGTAATAGTGGCAAAGTATAGGAAGCCGGAAAAGAAAGTACCTCGAGCACAACCAGGTCGTCGGGGTTTCCGGTTGGCTCCGGCGGGTCCCGGCCAAGGCGCGCAGCCGGAGTCTTCCCCATCTTCAGATCCTTCCAAAAAATGTAGGGATCCGGGTCGAAGGAGTCAAAGTCGCGCTTCCGGAGAGTTCCTCGAGGCTCTGCCTGGATGAGAGGGAAGCGGTCCCTGGCCTGAAACAAGGTAAAAAAGAAGGTTAACAAAAGCAGGAACTTACCGGCAAAGACAACCCCAAATTGCACAATCTCTTACTTCTTGAGTAGGACGGTTAGAGGAACTGAGGGGAAGGAGGCCCCATTCCCACGCAAAAGGCATAGCAGTTTGACAGATCTGCTTAGCCTTGCGAACAACGTCTTTCTTGCTGAGAGCACGGCCTGTGATCTTGGTAGGATCGCTGGGCCATACATCTCGCTCATCCTATGTGCGCGGCGCTTAAGAGGAAGCACCGGCGCGATATGAAAGTCCTGGATGATATCATCGGAACAGATGTTGGTCTCCTTCTTCAAAGAAGCCAAGAAGCGCACTACCCGGTTGGTTTCGGCGTGTTCGGTCCCTCGGGTTGTAGCTCCAGGTTGGTTCTCTGGGGGCCCCTCTTGGTATGGAGGAAGATTGATGAGATCGGCGCGGCCGGTGTTCTTCACATAAAAGAAAGTTCCTTGCCAGGCGCGGCAAGACTCGAGGCCGGAAAACTTAAGAAAGGTGCTCCCCTGGCGGGAGCCGACGATGCAAGAGCCGCACTGCACGGGCGGCTTGGGCTTAGGGATTTCCTTGCCCTGGACGGAGTTGATCCGCAAGTTGAAGAAGCGGGCAAACGTCTCACGAGTGGGACGAATACCGATGTAAGCCTCCATGAAGGTGGCATAGCAAGAAAGATAGAAAATGGCGTTGCCAGGAAGGTGGTGAGGTTGGAGTTCGTAAAAATCTAGAAAATCCCGGAAAAAGTGGAGGCGGGAAGGCGAAGCCACGCTCAAAGTGAGCAAGAAAAACAACGTACTCGTCGTCTTCGGGATCCGGTTCGATCTCGTCATCCGAATCCGGCAGGTAACTCCTTCCGAATCCTCCGAGACCGGTACAGCCAATCGATCTCAAACTCGGTAACGTTGGAGCCCATCCAGGCTCCGCGGGTGGTTGGGGAAGGCTCCTCGCCGGAAGATTGGCTGGAGCTGCTAGAGGCTTGGCCGCAGCCACTGGCCTCTTGGCTACCGGAAGCTTGGCTAAAGCTACCGGATTCTAGGTGGCCGCCGGACTCTTGGAGGCTACCGGATTCCCGCCGATTGCCGGAATCGGTCTCCATTGGATCTGACGCCGTGGATTCACCGGGAGAGGGTCTACGGCGCTTGAGAGAAAGGGAAGAAGAAGATGCGGAGGAAGATTCCTCGTCAGACATTGCGAGGGTAGGCGAAGAAACAGAAATCCCAAACTTGAACCCCGCGTGAAGATCTACGAGTAAGAAGAAAACCAAAGAAAAAGAGCAAATAAGAACACCAAAGGCTCAAGATCTGGAAAGCCAGCGAACGGCGAGTGAAGTGAAATTAGTACCAACCTTGGGCGGCGCGGTCGCTGAGGGAAGCGTTCGCTGGCGGTGAAGCGGGTCTGCGGTCGCCGGCGAGCTCCGTCGACGGCGAGGCGGAGAAGCTCGCGAAGAAGCGCAAATGCGGCGGGCGCGAGGAAGTTGTCGCCGAAGATCTCCGCACGGCGGAAGTCCGGCGGAAGCGCGGCGTGAGTTCGCCGGGCGCCGGAGCTTGAACGAGCGACGGCGGACGGAGAACGGCGGTGGCGCAAAGGCGTGGAGCTCTGTGCGCGAAGGGGGAGAATGCGAAGAAGATGAAGAGGAACGGCGGTTGTGTTTATAAAGGAGAGAGAAGGTGGGCATGGAACCGCTGGGCGCGGCGGTTCGCCTCGCGGCCCGCGACGGTTCGCACCTTGGGCCGCCACGTGGCGAACGGATACACGTGAGAAAAAGGAGGCCACACGGAGGCACACAGGATCCCGAAGAAGTAGTGGGATCCGCAGCGGTGCATTAAATGCGCGCGCGGGAGTCGAAGCGATGTGACAACGGACATCGCGCGTCGATTCAAAGGCGCATGTCTCGACGGGCGCGGGGCTCCGAAATATTCTCGACTTCGCCGAGGAAGGAGTAAAGACACATGGTGCCGGAAAAAAGAGATGCCGGAACGAGCCTTGCAGAGAGAAGAAAAGGAACAAGGGTAAAGGTGCCGGAACTAAGCTCAATACATGAGTGATTAAACCGGTATCTTAAAAGATGAAAACCTGGCATGGTCTGTAGGATAGAATCCTCCAGGCTATACCAGCTTCGGGGACTAATGTTGGGGGGATAACCCCCGGTATGCCAAAGGCATGCCAAACCGGGTGGTTTGAGCCATCAAGATACCGGTTTAATGTTCTTACCGGAAGCCTAGTAGGAATCCGGGAAAGCAAAGCTAAGCCGGTATCCCCAAAGGGGTATGCGGAACCCGGTCTGAAGATACCGGAAAGGAGAGCCCGTCGGCGCAGGACTGGTCAAAGATTCTCTTCGTAGCAAGAAGACAAGGATGAGCCAAGCAAAGTAACTTTATTCGAGCCACGGCGCCAAAGAGAGAGGTGACGGAGAAAGAAGCCGGAATACGTCGGCTTCTATGATAAAAGAAGGCCCCGGTGTCATCTATGATTAAAGTAGCTTTGTACAAGAACTCAGAAAGTAGTTTGTCCAACCAAAGATGCCATTAGGGTTTCTTGCATCGTAAGCCACCCTCTCCCCTATATAAGGAGAGGGGGCAGCCCTCCTTGCGGGCACGTTACGAGACGCGTGTATGTATGAAGGCGTAGCCTCGTAACCTGTGTGAATCTATGAACATGGTGATCTAGAGGGAGTTTTTCCTTGTGTCTTTCTTCTTCAACCTCTGGCCTTGGCCAAGTTCTTGAGGAAACCATCCGGAATCTCTTCCCACCTGATCGCAAACCCTCCCCCGAATCCTCTTGCGTCCATTCGGCCCCAATCTAAGCCATCCTATGGCATCTGCTCGTTCCCCACGACGACAGCTCATTTCTAAGAAAATTTATTTAGGTATTCGAAATATTCCATTTTTGATATTTTTCTATGATAGATCTTGTTTTTCTGCAAAATTTGATATATTATACTTATTTTTCTCAGTTAGAATGATTTAGTTATGCTTTTTTGAAGACTGTCATGGAGAAATAGGAAAAAGCTATGCCGACGGTTAAACCGTCGGCACAGGTCTGTAGTGGAAAAAAAAGGAAAAAAAATGTTGTGCCGACGGCTAGACTGATCCTGTGCCGACGGCCAGAACTGACCGTCGGCACATCCAGCCTGTACCGACGGCCAATTTAACGCCAACGGTCATCCTCGTCGCCGCGCTCCGGAGGCTACTGTGCCGACGGCCCCGACATTTGGCCGTCGGCACATCACCTGGCCGTCGGCGTACGGCAATTCTCCCGTAGTGTCGATGCTTTTTTCACTTTGAAAGTGAATGCCTATGCGCACGAGGAGTACTCCGTATGATAGTTTTTGCCGGCTCGTACCACTGTGTCTGCACTTTTTCTAAAATTTCCCCCACTTTGGGTCCCTTTTCTCCATCTACATGGCCGAGAGAGAGACATGATGCCGTGAATGACCGGCTATTTGAGAAGGGTGTGTCTAAGTCTCAGTCGAGTGAGACATAACTTATCTCTTAGTCGAATTACATTAGCGTATTTCGATATGAGTTTAAGCAAAATACAAATAGAAGCAAATATGAATCTTTAAGTAGAAATAAAATCCAACGATGAAACACGTAACTAAGACATAAGCAACGTCTCAGCTAGCTGAAACTTAGCAATATCGATTTGAGAATGCTTCCGCACGAGAAGTATCATAGTTTTTGCCGGAAGACCCGGCTCGTTTCGTGCGTGCATATATAAGCATGACTCAAATGTCCGGCCCGTACCTGCAGTGTGTCTGCACTTTTTCTAAAATTTCCCCCACTTTGGGTCCCTTTTCTCCATCTACATGGTCCAGAGAGAGACATGATGCCTTGAATGACTTGAGCTATCGATGGACCAGCCGGAGATCAAGGTTTTTTTCCTCCACCGAGAATTCCGAAACCGGCAGGAAACAGAAAATTCCTTTGCCCCAAGAAATTTTGATGCCGGTAAAAAAAAAAGGTTTATTTGAATTTTAAATTTTAGACTCAGGTCAAATAGTGAGCGAGGTATGATGTGCTCCTCTGTTCCATAAAACATGTCTTAATTTTGTCAAAGTTTGAATATATTTATATACTATTTAGCATCTAGATACATCCAAATCTAGATAAACTTTCATCATGTTTCACGTGACGGATGAAATATTTACCGGAGAGCTAAGCTAGATGTGGCATCTAAGTATGGCGTGCTTGGTAGGTCCGGCGGTCAAGTTCTCCTCCAAGAGAAATTTTGTTGTTCTCTATATTTACTGTGTATTTTGCTTTAAAAATTTATAAAGGAGTTGGCTATGTAAATCGTGAGCGTGACCTGATAATTTAAATCTAAATTTATTTAAATAAACTTGAATGAAAAAATCCTGCGATTTTCGAGATTTCAAGGCCGGTAGTCGGATTTTCTGGTGCCGTCCGATAAAATTTGTTACGAGAAAAAGAAAACCTTGCCAGAGACTCGGGCGCCGCCGGTAGCTAAACGAGTACATGCGATTGTTACAGCACGCATGCAGCGACCAACACACCCCATGCACCCATCGCCGTCGATCCAAATGTAACAACTGCACGCCGGAATTGAACGAATCAGACGCTACTACTTTGAAAGCGAAAGCGCACATTATTATACAGTACGAGTAGCTTTTTTTTGCGGGTATAATACAGTAGCTTTTCTCTATTAAAAAAATATTATAGCTTTTGCCGCATGAATGCGTGCAAGGGTCTGGCCGGAAGACCCGACTGAGCATGACCCAACAATGCCGGAGAACCTGCACTTTTAATTTCTCCAATTTCCCCCAACTTTTGGTCCTTTCTCTCCATGTACATGCATGGTCGACGGAGAGAACATGCCGTGAATGACTGGAAGTATCCATCGACAGGCCGGAGACTCGCCGCCACTAGCTGCCTACGTACCGGTCGTCGTCGTGTGCGTGACGCAGATCCCGGCAAAAACAAGCAAGTATACATGACGCAGATCCTACTGGTCGAGGATAAGTGGTTATGTGCAGAGCGCGTTCAGTACTTCAGTTAGTCAGTGGAACGTGTAGCGCACATGTGACGAGTAGGATTACTGTAAAGTGCACCATTATTGCACCACTCGCCCGCAAGGTTTCGATGGTTCTATAAACTTAATTGGAGTCGAATGCACACGCATGTTACTCTAGTGTTGTCCGACTCAAAAGATCCATCCAAACTCATTGCATGCGTCTATAAGTCTTCTATTAAACCTTGGTGCCATTGCCAATTTATACATAGACGGAGTTCATCCGAACCTAGAAAACATCCGTATCTAGAAAAAAAATCCATATCTAGAAAAAGTTAAGGAACATATTTTAGACGGAGTGAGCACTATCTTTGTTTATACATAGACGTCTAATTTTGTATAAATCTAGATCGATGTATCCAGACGCTACATCAATATTTAGATTAACCTGGACATCTATTTAGGGCACGTACAATGAGGTGATGTTAGCATATTTCCTTACGCTTGTCACGTTAGATTTTTGCTTAGTTGAAGGAGAGAGAATGAAGAGAAAGAATGTTATCTTCCCTTAGCTAAGGGATGATCTCTTATGAAATAAGAGAAGACTATTTTTCCATTATAAGACTTATCTTCCCTTAGTCACATAATTTCCTACTAAAAATAAGTAATTATCATTTATTCCAATGAATGACAATAAGAGATAATGCATTGTACCGATTATATTTATCATCCTCTCTTGATGACATGTACTGCTAAGAAAAGACATGCCTTTCCTACCATTATACATGCCCCTGTAGCCGGAGGGAGTACATCCAGATTTAGTCAAATCTAGGATATTTTTTGGTAGGTAGGAGAGAGTAATATATATCTATCTAATATTAAGTTGCTAAATTTGAATTGATGTAGTGATTGTATCACCTCTGTCCCTAGGTAGTCACTTGTCTCCGTGCGAGTTTACGGCTGAGTGCACGCAGTCGCGCAGACACCCCTGCTTCGGTGGTCAGGTCAACAAAAAGCGCACCCACCAAGCGGACACGGTGCATTCATCTGGATTCTAGAAGGAGGAACAAAAAGTTGTTCGTCAACCACACGAATGGAATGGAAGGTATTTTGTAGGTTAAGTATTATGGGCAGCGATGTGTGGAGTGTTTTCCGTGGAGCAGAACGGACTCAGGTCGGGCTTTGTGTAGATCACGAGTTCCATTCGATGCTGGGCCTCTGCTTTCTTTCCGTGGCTCAGAATGGACTCAGATCGGGATGCATGGCGACTCGAGCCCACGTAACTAAACGCCCATTAAGTGGTACGGTACAGGGGAAGAACGAGGCCCGTGTATGTAGCCCATGCCTCACTACTCTTATTTTGTGTAGGTCCAGGCCATTCATGGTTCTTCTAGCCTCCAGCGAGCTTTACGGTCGATTCTACTCGTCTCTACCACCCGCGCGCTCCTTCCAGCCCATTTAATTTACGAGTTTTATTTTTCTTCTCCTACAGCTGTTTTGTTTTATGCGAAATACAATATAGACACATAGGCTTCATAATTATGTACATACACTCATTCCTATGAATTTACATCTTACCACTATGAGCACCTTTGAGAGACTGAATGCAAGACATCTTGAGATTAACGAAGTCATCACATACATCTCACTATCGACGGAAACATCGCGTCCCACTAAAAAGTTATCCGCCTTCATGAGACACTAAAGCATCAAACCTGGCAAACCTGGGGTTTGATGACTGATGGGTTGGGGGCGTTCGCTGCCGTTTATTTAGAATGCATTTTAAACATATTTGAAAATATTGAAAAAAAAATGTTCTGGTGTACATCTCCAAATCCTACATGCTCACAAAGTTGTTTCAGCAAAAGTTGACTTTTTGTGGAGCGTACGTAAAACCGCCAAAATTCGGTTGTAATATAAGACATTTCTCGAGACATTTTTTCCTTTTTTACCTAGGACACAAAAAATATCAATTTTAGACTTTTAGGGAAACATTACGTGCGCACATAGAACATGGAGATATACATGCAAAAAAATCATAAATTTTTAAGCATTTTGAAATTTGTTTTTATATATATATGGAGCATATGCACCCTAGATCACAAATGCATTTCCGGTGCTTTATTACTTAAAATATTTAAACATAACTAATATGCACATACCAGCTCAAATCCAAAAATAAGAAAGGATAAAAAAAGGCGCATTACAAGTAATTCTCTAAAGAACTACATAGGCGCCTAAGCTGATGGAGAACTAATCCAAAGATTGTGCTGCCATCCGTGTTGTATAAAAAGTATCTCTTATTATATCCTTCAACTATATAGACATCTCCATAAACAGGCCGTGGCACTCCAGACGTTATGGAGACGACCATGAGCAAATAAGTTGCATGAGAGAAGAATTATATCATTAAAAAGAGTGGATTTTGTAAACTCGTGCATAGGTGTGAGTGTTTCCGTCATCGTCCATTGTGCTTTGAGATTCGGATAAAAAGAGGAGAGAGAAATGAATCTTTTCATCTATCATGATGGGCACGAATCTCAAGAAATAAATGAACGGTGACGAAAACACCCACAACCATGCGTGGGTGTACAAAAGTATTTCCGTTAAAAACATTGTCATTTCCACATATGCACATCGACCAAATAAAAACAAACACTCCACCGCTGACAAGTGGATGGTATAAGGTAGAATCAATTTAGATGATTGGTCATATAGATCTAGCAAATTTACCCTAGGAAAAAAAATGTATGATAGTATCATCATGTTGACAAAATACACACTTTGTGCTTCCTTTACAGTTGTGTTTCACACAGTGGAGGAGGACCCCTTTGGGAGGGTAGGGCGGCCGCCCTACCTTAATTTTTTTGCAAAACTTGTATATATGTATTCATCTGTCGATGTGTTTTGTCTGGAGATTTCTCAGTCTACGTGTGTCGCCTTTGAAGTAGAAAGAGAAGGGAAAAGAGGTGCGTTGGGTCCTGGCTAATTTTCCACTGGGCCAACTGGAACCACATGAAACCCTTTAGTCTTTAGGGAAATCACCATTTTCAGTTTTTTCGTTATTAGCAATTGATAGGTCTGAGTAGATTAAAAACATCACATTTGGTGGTGAAGACCCCAACACCTTACCTGTTATAAAAGTGACAAGCAAATAACGAAGAACGATAAAGGTAAACGCAGCGGAGACACAAGATTTAACGTAGAAAACCCCTTCCGACACAGAAGGGGAAAAAACCACGGGCGCCAGCCAGCAAAACTTCACTATATCGGGGAGTGTTTACAAACACCGTGGGTTATCTTATATTCTGATAAACCCTAGCCGGCGGCTTACAAGATGTATATATAGGCGGTGCCAACGATCCGTACCGTACCGGCGACGGGCCTCGCTCCGCTCGTCAGAAGTTTAGCCTCCCTTTAGTATATCAATTTGGATCACAATATAACATTACCGATCGTAGCAGCTTTGTTACGCACAATAGTATACAGAATTGAACATTGTATTCACAGAGTGTAGCATTTCCTATCCACTTAATATCCTCCCAAAACTATATTTCAGAGCCATTCTTAATTGTGAACGAATCATATGGGAAGAAGAATTTCTTGTCCCCATGAGGCTAACTCAAAAATGTGAGTCCCTGGGGTTCCAATAAATCTGAGACAATGTACGTGGGCCTATGTATTTTCTTTTAGAAGTATTTGCCACACCCCATCTTCGGTAAGAAACTTAGAATGCCATTGACATAGAAGGGGTATGTTCTTGACCTCAAGTCCTCCTTGATCTTTAGGGCGGCAAACTATAACCCATTTAGTCAGTCGATATTTTCTCTTGCGTTATCTTCTTGCCAAAGAATCTTGATCGGAAGCAATCCAATCATTGCGAAAGTCCCTTAGATAGCTAGAGAAATGAAATCATATACAATAACATGTTACCTAATACTGAACTAATGAGAAATAATGTTACATCATCAAATAGTAGTTTCTCTTTCCAACTATTTAATCATTTTTGTAGCCTTTACTCGACGTGTTTCCATTCAACATTTGTGAGTCATCGATAATGTATCGGTATGCCTAGATAGCTGATAGAAAAATAGCCTTGCTCGCAGCCAAAAGTTTCGACGTGAAGGGTAGCATCATATTGGGCCTCACCGAAGAAAAACCAATCACTGTTGTGGAAATTAATTTTAAGTCTTGAAAGATGCTTGAAAGCTGATAATATTATCAATAGAAGATTTCTCTAATATATTACTCCTTCCATCCCATGTAACATGTGTGAGATTGGTCAAATTTTCGATGCATGTAGCTATTAATTTAGTGCCTAGATGTATCTAAATTTAGACAAATTTTGGGCATGTTTTCTGAGACGGAGGGGTACTTCATTTACCAGGTTTACATCTGCATCGGGAAAGTTCCGAACTAAAAATAGGAAAATAATAACTTAGGAGAATAAATGAAGATAAAAAACTAATACATATATAGGTGACATCGAGTCTGATGGAGTATATAGCTATCTCCCCGCATTCGTTCCTTAATCTACATTTTGCAACATGTCTCTTTCCATGCTGTAGCTAGCTTTAGCTTGTACTTAGAGCGTGGTGGTTCCTGCTGCGCCGACAAGCCGCCGGAGGGGGATCATGGGCCGGAGAAGGAGATCCCATCTATAATGGATCCATGCATGCACACCAATTATTTGTCCCACTTGGCTAATCAGCACGCTTTGAATAGCATCGGATGACCCCATGCGAGCATGGCAACCTAGGACGACGTAGTACGTCGTGTACACAAACATCAGGGACCTGCACCTGCCTAGCTTGGCTAAGGTAGATAGAAAATGTTTTTCCAACTAACCGTGGTCCATGCAGTAGCCGTGCAAGCATGGATACGGTCAGTGTACAAGGTCATGCCCAGTGGTCTTGTACAAGTGTCTCTGCGTACCTGCAAACAATTGGCGCCGATCGATCAATGAATGTTTAACAATGGGAGCCACCGCAGCGTGCACCTTTTGTTTCAGAAAGATATAGTTGCCATTGGCCACTCTCGGCCAGGAGCCATGTGCGCCTTGACGCCCTCCCAGCTAAGCTAGCCATCCGCCCATCCATCCATCGATCATCAATACTACCTCCGTCCAAAGAATAAGACGCACGCGTATTACAAGGCAAACTTTGACCATAAAAATGGAGCAACAAAATCTTGATTATATTATATGTAATTAGTATTGTTGGATTCGTATTGAAAAGCGTTTTCTAATGATGTTAATTTCATACAAACAATCTTTTTAAAGTAATTCTTAGTCAAACGAAAAGCACGTAAAACGAGGGCGCCTTATTCCTTGAATCGGAGATAGTATTAAACATCAACTTTGAATCTGCTTCAGCTTTTCAACATTACTACTACCTCTGTTTTCAAATTAATTGATCTCGGATCAAAATTATCCTTATGCTAGATATAGTATCTGGTTGACAGGTTGATAGTGCATTGATGTTTTTTCACAACACAAAACCGCACCAACACCCCCGACCGCCGAGTCGCGAACCCTAGGCGGCTCGGTGGTGACCGCTCCTTGGTGGCAGCGACGCGGATGCGTCGTTATCCACCTTGGAGGCCTTCGCCTAGGTGGTTTGTCAAGTTCTCGGTGCGCATGTTGGAGTTGTGTTGGCCGCCGCCTAGAGCGTGGACTTCCGGGGCGCTGCGTACACCGTCGCCGACTACACTTCTAGGTCGTCGCCAACACCGGTCTGGTTCGGTCCCGCTGTTCACTCGCTGACCATTAGGTGCGTATGGGTGGATTGTTGCGTTGGCTTGGATCATCTTGGAGTTGCGGTCGACCTCCTAAAGTTCCTTCCTTTGGTTGTAATACTGCCCAGAAGCTTAGTTTATCGCATCCTCGTTCGCGGATGACACTGCAATGTGAGTCCTTGCCGCTTAGCTGTTGTGGGTAGTGCGGTACCGGCCATCTTGACCTCTTCGTCTATAAGATTGTTTTGATACACCTTTCAGACTGTATTCTAGAAGATGATATACTAGTATACTATTGCGCCAGTTAATTCAGATCGGTGGGAGTATTTTATTCTCCTAGTAATGGGCATATGATATGTTACGACGAAGATACCTATATGCTCCTTTAAATTGGAGCTATCGTATTATGATATCGGTACAACTTTAGCTCGGCTAGTTGGCCATCTTGCATGCCTAATTCCCTCCATCTACTTTAGTCACTACTAATCAATCCAGTGAGGAGTACGGTCCGTGTCGGATGATGGACGCCATGTTCCCCAATGAGGGATGGCCCAAAGCTAAGCTAGTTAATCTAGCGATCGAGCAGCTTTTTTCCATGGCGGCGACATGGTGCATGCACCGATCATATATGCGAGCACAGTGTGCAGGCAACTAGCTTGCTTCTGCCTCGACCACACACATTGACTACAGAACAATCACGGGACCTAGCTAAACACCACAGAATCATCGGGTGATTGGATGAGACTGTCATCGACCGATCATCCATCAAACTAGATCGTAACAGAACATTTGTATCTTTCGACGGACAAGAATCATGGTCACTGTCAAGCTTGGATCTTCGGAATAATATATGCGCAATGTATCCCCCACACCCAGTGAGTGTTCACGGCTAGTAGTCCAGAGTGGCAGATTAAGAAAGGGCCTTTATGTATGCATGCCAAATAGGACGCCCACTAGCTTAGCTAAGCTAAAGCCAAGCTAATGGGCTCGTCGTGCCAATGGTTGGCCCTGCGTGGTTGTTGACCTAATTTGCGTGCCTTCTGGCCGCTCCTTTCGAGTTTCGTCCGTGCTCCATTCAAAATGCAGCTTTACATATTGTTAGCTTCCATCCACAGGATTTTCTTCCCCTTCTTTATTCTTATATACATGTATATATAAATGCGTTCTGTTTGTACATGCACCATTAATTGAAAATAAACAAACATTGCCTGTCAGATTTTTTTCGTCACTTGGGAAAAAAATACCCGTGGGCACCAGTATTACCATTTCTCAAAAATACCGGTCATAATACAGCCAAAGATTTGTGAAACAAAAATATAAATTCATCCAAAGTTTATTAGAAATCTATAAATTTAAGAAAAATATATAAATAAAGACAAATTTTATCTGGTAGGAACTTTTCTAGGTGGTAACCAAAATAATTGGTTTTTGGCAAGATTTAGATGTACCGGCCGAGAAAATAAACCTTGGTGTTTGCTGCTCGTGTCGTGTCATCCTGGCATGAGACATCTCGGAGTTAGCATCTCTAGCAAATCCCATAAATCTCCAACCCTTTATAATTTCGATGGGGTTTACATTTTTCGGGATGTTTTTGGGCCCAAACAGATCCTTATAACGTTTTTTTTGGGTAAGTTTTAGGGTTAGGGTTAAAGCGGCGATTTCTCTAATTATGTTTGTTAGTGTAATTTCTCTATGAACAATGCATCGAGTGCATCTATATATCTAGCTTTTTTTTTTTTTTTTTTTTTGCAATTCTCTGTGACCAAATTTGCCATGAAGGCATTTTTTTAGTTTATAGTTTTGTTTTGTGGAGCAGTTTGCAAACCGTAGAAAAGTTTTTTAGCGCCCTTATATGTGTTTTAAGGGCAAGAGATCTACGGTATTGTTAGAGATGATCTAAGTGATATATATTCTCGATGATAAGTCTAGCTGCTCCACTAACCTACTGTTGATATGGATAGTATAGTATACGTGGATTCAGCGTACATGCATGTCATAAAATAGAGCAAGGCCGTACGACCTAAGCTGAAGATATCAGTATAGAGTAGAGCTAGCTTTGTTTGTTAGGGGTAGTTATAGAGAATACTCCTTGTTTCAGTGATGCTGCTGTTGGGTAGCGCACACAGATGAGATGCAGATGCAGATGCAGCGGGTCAAGGGAATATTCCAGACGACGCATGCAGCAGCCTGAGGGCCAGCTAGGCACGCATGGAGGCTGATGCATGATCTTATCCTAACTTGTGGGAGATTGCGAGCTGCAAGCATATGCCATGGCAAATGCATTGGTAGATCGCTCAGACTCTCAGAGTGCACATGCATTGTAGCATTCCCGTCCCGTGCAAATTGCCGTACCAGGTACCACGGATATGATTGATTCGTACGTACGCTTTCATGAAAATGAGTTGCACAGTTGATCGAGATGAATTTTGTAGGGGTGTAGCTGAGTAGTCGAGTAGTAATAGTATTTTGGTGCTTAAGTAGGGTGTAAACGGATAGGATAGTTTCCACGCGTATTCATTTCTAGATCTGTTTTAGAGAATCCATATCCGATTTGTATTATTTCGACGGATAATGATATTTGAATCTAAACTTAACACGAAATACCATATAGGACATGGTATGCAAAATAGCACCCGGATATATGTATCCAGAAATTATCTAATGGTTTTTACCTGAATAATCTGGTTTTTATCTAAAATATCAAAACTAATATAGCATGTTTAGTAGACAATGAGTTGGTGAGTTTGTCTGTTCAGCAATACCTCGCTTGCATGGTCTCTATCTAATATGGAGTTCAAATTTGTTAGATACTTGGCCATTAAACCATGGGTCCGTGTTATCTCCCCAATCTTACACATATCCGATTAGTTTTGGTTCCTCCCGAGTCCGCTCCATTTCAGTTCAGATCGAATCTGTGGTCTCGTATATCCATATTGAAATCGCAACCAGACATTATGCAATTCAATCTTAATATGTTGAGAAAATATGGTATAAGATATGATAAAAGCAAAATCAATCCACTTTCACCCACGGCACATTGGCTCGATGAATGGATGTGGAGGTGACAACAACGACGTGGGCCGGTGCCCGCTGCCGGTGCAGTGCACGCCGGCCGAGCTGGCGGCAGTGGGTCATGACTCACCATGGAATCTCTGAGATCGACCAGGGCCGGCCGGGAGCCACAGGCTGCTCGTCGACACGTTAGCCTGGCTACCCTGCTGATTTCCAACCGTTGCTGCCATAGGATGGACGGACGATCCGTCGAGCACGATTGCCTCAAAAGTTGCTTGTCAGGGAGTGCAACGTGCAGGCGTCCCTCTGTCGATCGATCACGCCCAGTCCATGTCCATGTGCATGGATACCCAAGCATGCAAATTAATTAAACCTTTTCTTGTTTCAGGCATGTTGTCTAAAGTTTATTCAGATCCCCATGACACATCATATGATTTACATCACCGACGATAAACTTTTTATTATGCATAAATGAGCAATTTTGCTAAATAATTTTGTACGACCTGGACACCTGGTTCACAAATTCACTCCCTGTACCAACTCCACCAATTGAGATGTAACGTTCGTGGCAATTTAGACCTAAAAATAGTCATCCAATCTCTATGCTCTCACTCTCTCTATCTCTCTGTCACGTGTTAATTGCTGGAGTTGGTTCACGGAGGTGAATTTGTAAACTACTAGGTCCTATAAAATTATTTTCCTAATACTATGTCCATTAAAATTATGACGTATTTTTAGGTCCTTATTAACAAGGAAATGTGTGGTGTATGGCCCAAGACAGAAAGACGTATATCAACGGTTTCTTATTTAAAAAATATAATAGTACATTTCTTGTAGCAACATATATCTCATATTCGTCCTTATATTTTTTCATTATAGCATATATATATATATATATATATATATAATAATAATAAATAGTGTGACGTACTACACAGATTTGTAGCTCTTGCATATGGTATTGGGGCCCTCTAATGTGGGTCGCTGAGATATGGGCCGGCATCCTAACTTGAGGCTGCTGACATGTATAGTAGGCTGGCCCCTTGTGATGCCCATCTCTTTTAAATCATTCTTGCACCCATGGGCCTCCATCCAGGGCACTTCAATCCTGGCCTTCTGTTCCGTCGACGTGGCGCGCTATGAGCCGTCCGCTTTCCCGATCGGGTGTTCCTGGTCGTCCGATCACGATCTGAGCACTGCTCACGTGGTCCGCGCCGTCCGTTCCCTAGCGTCCCCTTTTCACTGTCCGTACACGCTCAGCCCTGACAAGCGGCCCTGCTTTTCGGGGGCCCGGTTGTCAGCAGCTAGTGCTACGTGATGCTCTGTCGACCAAATCCCAGGCTGGAGCGCGGTGGTTGGTGTGTGGTTTTCCTTACCCGTCAGGGGCAAATCCGTCATTTGGCGTCTCATTTCGCTGTGGAGAGGACGGCTCATAACTGTGTGGCGATCGGGGCTTCGTCGCCGGGTACGGGGCCTCCCGTCCTCGCCGGTGATGGAGGACCCCTGCCCCTTGTTGTCCATAGACGGAGAGGCCTGAGAGAGGCAGCCACCAACTCCCACATCTCCATCTCTCTCTTTTTTCTCCTCTCAAAAAAAAAACCCTAGCCACTGGAGGTTGGGCTCCGCAGATCGCCGCCCACACTGCCGCTGCACCGGGATGCCGGCGCAAGCAGGGAGGTCTCCCGGAGGCGCGCGGGGAGGCCATCGGCAACGGGATCAAGCCATATGGATGAATACTACATCAAAGGATCCATGTGTATGGATGGATGGAGGACGAAAACATGAAGATTCAACACCTTGCCGGATTCCTGCTAGTCTAAGAGCATCTCCAGCCGCGTCCCCGAAAGCGTCCCCCAAAGGGATTTGGAGCGCGCCGGACAAAAAATGCGTTCCAGCCGCGTCCCACAAAGCCCATTTTTGTCCGGCGCACCCCGATACGGTGTCCGGCGCCCCGAGCCCGTCCCCGTCCCACAGGGGACGCACCGGGCACGCCGGACACAACGAAAAGCGAGGCGAACCGACGTGGGCCTGACCCGTCAGCGGCTCGGAAGGCTAAAACCCCGTCGCCTACCTTTGGTCAAGCGACGTTAATGGCGTCCCTGTTTTCCCAGGAGACGCAGGGACGCGTCTCGTCGTGCATGGCCGCGTGGCCGTCCGCGCCGGCGTTATTGCGTGCAACCACCCGCTGCCGCCGCTGTTTAAAGACGCCCTGCAGTTCTCACCGCTCACAAACCATCTCGTCGCCGCCGCCTCCCCCCTCCCAGATCTTCTCCTCGCCGCTCCAAAAATGTCGAGCTCGTCCTCCCGCAAGATCACCGCGGCGAACGGCTTCGGCCGCGGCAGCCTCACCGTGCTGGAGGCGTGGGCGCTGTACAACGCCCGGTATCCAGTCCCGCCGGACATGCGGCTGCCAAGCAGCGGCGGCTGGAAGATGGCCGTGAACGGCATTGGCGTTCCGCCGCCGCCGAAGCCGCGCACGGACCAATGGAGGGACGCCATCAAGGCCCGTTGATGTCTACTTCCCCCTCCTTTTCCTGTAGACAGTGTTGGGTCTCCAAGAGCAGAGGTTTGTAGAACAGCAGCAAGTTTTCCCTTAAGTGGATCACCCAAGGTTTATCGAACTCAGGGAGGAAGAGGTCAAAGATATCCCTCTCATGCAACCCTGCAACCACAAAGCAAGAAGTCTCTTGTGTCCCCAACACACCTAATAGGTGCACTAGTTCGGCGAAGAGATAGTGAAATATAGGTGGTATGAATATATATGAGCAGTAGCAACGGTGCCAGAAAATAGCTTGCTGGCGTGTAGTTGATGGTGGTTGTATTGCAGCAGTAGTAACACAGTGAAACAGTAAACAAGCAGTAGTAACGCAGCAGTATTTAGGAACAAGGCCTAGGGATTAGACTTTCACTAGTGGACACTCTCAACATTGATCACATAACAGGATAGATAAATGCATACTCTACACTCTTATTGGATGATGAACACATTGCGTAGGATTACACGAACCCTCAATGCCGGAGTTAACAAGCTCCACAATTAGATGTTCATATTTAAGTAACCTTATAGTGTAAGATAGATCAAAAGACTAAACCAAGTACTAACATAGCATGCACACTGTCACCTTCATGCATATGTAGGAGGAATAGATCACATCAATACTATCATAGCAATAGTTAACTTCATAATCTACAAGAGATCATGATCATAGCATAAACCAAGTACTAACACGGATGCACACACTGTCACCATTACATCGTGCAGGAGGAATAAAACTACTTTAATAACATTGCTAGAGTAGCACATAGATAAATTGTGATACAAATACATTGCAATCATAAAGAGATATAAATAAGCACCTCACTATGCCATTCATCAGTGAATAAGTATTCTGTGAAATATAGCCTAAGAGACCCACACGGTGCACACACTGTCACCTTTACACACGTGGGACAAGGAGTCTCCGGAGATCACATAAGTAAAACTCACTTGACTAGCATAATGACATCTAGATTACAAGCATCATCATATGAATCTCAATCATGTAAGGCAGCTCATGAGATTATTGTATTGAAGTACATAGGAGAGAGATGAACCACATAGCTACCGGTACAGCCCCGAGCCTCGATGGAGAACTACTCCCTCCTCATGGGAGCAGCAGCGGTGATGAAGATGGCGTTGGAGATGGCAGCGGTGTCGATGGAGAAGCCTTCCGGGGGCACTTCCCGTTAGGCAGCGTGCGGGAACGAGAGACTCCTGTCCCCGGATCTTGGCCTCGCGATGGCGGCGGCTCGGAAGGTTTCTGTGGTTTTCGTCGAACTTATCGTGGTTTTCGATCCAGGGGCTTTATATAGGCGAAGAGGCGGCGCGGGAGGGTCGAAGGGCGACGACACCATAGGCGGCGCGGCCAGGGCCTGGCCGCGCCGGCCTATGGTCCTGGGGGCCCTGCCCCCTTCTGGTCCTTCCCGGGTGTTCTGGATGCTTCCGGTGAAAATAGGAACTTGGGCGTTGATTTCGTCCGATTCCGAGAATATTTTGTTACTAGGATTTCTGAAACCAAAAACAGCAGAAAACAGGAACTGGCACTTTGGCATCTTGTTAATAGGTTAGTTCCAGAAAATGCACGAATATGACATAAATTGTGCATAAAACATGTAGATAACATCAATAATGTGGCATGGAACACAAGAAATTATCGATACGTCGGAGACGTATCACCCGTCGGGCTCAACTCACCGC
Source organism: Lolium perenne (assembly GCF_019359855.2). Lineage (NCBI taxonomy): Eukaryota > Viridiplantae > Streptophyta > Magnoliopsida > Poales > Poaceae > Lolium > Lolium perenne. Next base: position 263,074,991 of record NC_067244.2, on the reverse strand, counting down.
CGAGGAGCGGTTGGATCTGACGTGGGCGGCCAACAACAACGACGCCTGGTGGACGACGTACTTCAAGGCGAAGTGCGACGTCGAGATGCACAGCACCGACGGGCTCGTCGGCGGCCCCAATAGCTGGAACAAGGACGGCCGCGCCCTGTTCTGGGGCGTTCCGGGGCGCACCCTCGAGAACGTCATCCGCGGCATCCGCAACGGCGCTCCAAGGTTGGAGATGCCGTCGTCACCGCCGCCGTCTCCTCAATGGCAGCCGAGGAGGACGACGTACTCGTCCTCCTCGCACTCTTCTTCCTCAGGACCGGCGCGATCGACGCCGTCCTCGTCGTACCGGTCGGCGCCCTACACCGTCCCCAAACGGGAGGTGAAGGAGGAGCCGGCGACGCCCGTCAACACGAGGCGTGGCGGCAGCGGCAGCAGCAGCCGGCGGCAGCAAGGGAGGCGCGGCGACGCCCTCCTCATCCCAAAGCCGGAGGTGAAGGAGGAGCCGGAGGAAGCGTCGCAGGCGGCGCTGCTGGCGGAGTACGAGCGGCATCAGCGGCTCATCGCCAGCAGCGACGACCCCGAGGACTGCCCAGGTCTGCGAGCGGCGTTCTTGGCGTCCATGAACGACAAGGACGCCTGGAGGGACGACCTCGACGCGGCGATCGCCATGTCCATCCGCGACTCCGGCAAGCCGCTGGTGGACCTCTCCGACGACGGCGAGGCAGGACCAAGCGGCTTGGTGAAGGACGAGCCCGTCGACGAACCCGTCGACGAGCGCGTCAAGCAGGAGGTCGTCACCGACGACATGTACAACTTCCAGCAGTACTACGACGCCTCCGGCCGCCGCAAGTGGTTCTAGATTAGGTTTAGTTTAAATTTAGTCAAATTTCGTTCGAATCTATGTAATATATGGCAAGTTTGGATGAATCTCGCTTAAATTTAAAATTTGCGAAATTTGGTTTGAGGGACGCGACTGGGGAGCGACGTCCCCCAAACGCGGCACGAACGAAATACGTCCCCCAAACGCTCAATCCGGCGCGGTTTGGGGGATGGTTTGGGAGATGCGACTGGAGATGCTCTAAGTCGACCCAACACCGCGGTGATAATCTACACGTTTATGACATATCAATGTGATTGAGATCGTCCTTCGGCAAAGATAAACTGTGGTTGAGATCGTTACGCCTTTGTCTAAGTGTTGCTTGATCACAATTGAACTGTGAAGTCGATTACGATTTGCAAACTGCACGAAATATCATGCCTATAAGATAGTTCTTCGAAGATGCAAATGTTAACCACTCTACACAAATATTAATGCAACATCTAATGGACATCTGAATGCATATGTTAACAAACTGTGACTTGGCAACTTGTAACATCGGTGTCCGTTCCACGGGAAAGCATACATATTGCTTGCACATGACCAAAAAGCAGATCGATTGTATCATACAAGTTGAGGCTTTGTCCCCAAGCAAACTGCAGCTAGCATGCACTAGCCCAAAAGAAGTCAAAGTTAATAGCTTCAAATAAAGAATAATAATTTGCAACGTCCAAGGTGGTATTCTGAAAGCAACGCATTGGAAAGTTTGGAGTACATAACAAAAGGGACAGCCAAAAAGCATACCAGGAGAGCTACACTACGGGAAAATATTTTTTTGAAAAGCTGGCCTAAAAGGCACACTGAGATGACTTGGTTGCTAATTAACCGTTACAAATTAAAAAAAACTTATGGTATATAATGCCTCGGATTTGATGCATCAACTTCAACTAGGTAGCTAGGTAATGCAATGCACTACAGGAATGGCCAGAGACGCCGACGGCCAAACCCTACGCCGAGGGCTTTTTGTCGGGGCCGTCGGCGTACGGCCTCGCCGGGGCAGCGCCGGAAGCCGGCCGTCGGCGTTTAGGTACCGTCGGCGTACAGGTTCCTACGCCGAGGGCAGCCGTCGGCGTCTACCAGGCCCTCGGCGTAGGTACCAGCATAGCTGCTGCCAGAGCGGCGACGCGACGGCGCGGTCACGGCGTCAGGTAAGACGCCGAGGGCTACCCTCGGCATAGGGCATGGCCCCCCTATGCCGACGGCCACCCTCGGCATATAGATTTTTTTTTCTTTTTTCTCTCTCTCATATTACTTTATATTATGTTTCTATTATTTATTTACTAGTATGCATTATGTAAAAAATGGTTCTATTTTTTAAGAATTCCCTAACCCTAACTTTAACCCTAACTCTAACTCTAACCCTAACCCTAACTCTAACCCTAACCCTAACTCTAGCCCTAACCCTAACCCTAGGGTTTCCACATACATTGCTAACGCTAACTCTAACCCTAACTCTAACTCTAACCCTAACCGTAGGGTTTTCACATACATTGCTAACCCTAACTATAACCCTAACCCTTACCCTAGGGGTAGATCTGCGGGGTCCCGCCCTAGGATTTCCCAAGAAACAGATCACCGGAGCGTCAGAATTGTTGGAAAACTTGCTTCTGCCCTTAACATATATGTACAAGTGTGATGTAAGGTTTGGCTAACCTTGGATGTACCCGACGTTGACGATTTCCGCATAATGGGCTAACACTTGGTAAAATCCATGATCTGTATGTGGAAACCCCCGCCATGGCTCAAACGGAGCCTATTTTATGGTAAAGTATGCCCAACCTATGGTTTCCATGTACATATGTCCTAAACAAAGCAAAATAAATAAAAAAAGTCCACTGGTAAACCCTCGCACGGAGAAAGCTATAGGGGTAGATCTGTGGGGTCCCCGCCCCAGGGTTTTCCAAGTTACAGACCACCGGAGCGTCGGAATCGCTGGAAAACTTATGTGTGTCCACATGGAATGCGCAAAAGTGATTTGAGATGGTTTTATATCCAAGGCTACCCCCCAGGTGTGTCCGGCTTCTCGGACAGGGGGTTCCTACACTTAGGCAGATTCTGCATGTATAGGGGGGAACTCCCTCGGAGTTGAACCGGAGAGAAACTTGAGATCATATGGGATGATCCTTGTTTCCACATGTACCTATGACCTAACCAAGCTCAAATGAAGGCATATGCCCACCGGGGAACCCCCGATGGGATGCAGTCAAAGGGGTAGACCGCGCGGTCAACAGAACTAGGGTTTCATCGGAAATCGAGCATCGGATCTAGGGAATGGCCCCAAAACTTATGTGTGTCCACATGGAATGCACAAAAGTGATTTGAGATGGTTTTATATCCAAGGCTACCCCCCAGGTGTGTCCGGCTTCTCGGACAGGGGGTTCCTACACTTAGGCAGATTCTGCATGTATAGGGGGGAACTCCCTCGGAGTTGAACCGGAGAGAAACTTGGGATCATATGGGATGGTCCGGGAACCAGGCATCGCCGGGTGGGCGCGAGGTCACACCGGTTCATGAAGGTGGTCGGTCTCCTGGGCGTTCTGCTGGTGCCTCTCCATCGACTACTCCTGGGACTACTCCCGGTGCCTCTCCGTCGACTTCTCCTGGGCGTAGCACCGGTCCTTCTCCAGGTGGTTCTTCTGCAGCTTCTACCGGAGCGCAACCCCGGGCTGCTCATTTCGCCAACGATGTGGGCGGACACACCCCGCCCGGTTCCTTCCTCCGCTAGTCAGCTTAGAACTAGGGTTTGCTTGCTACTACTATGTATTTGGATGACATGGCACTCTCCGCTCTCCGCTTGTATGCTATTATGTGCACCATGTATGGTATTATGTGGATTATATGATATTTATGTGAATTATGACGAATTTGGTCAATTTTGGATGAATTTGGATGAACTGGACCTGCTGAATTGAATTTGAATTGCAACAGGGAACAGAAAAAGGAACTGGAAAAAGAAAAAAAAATTGTGCAAGGCCTACGCCGACGGCATTGCCGTCGGCATAGACCGGCAATGCCGTCGGCGTAGGCCTTGCGTCTGGATGGCCGCCACGTGGCCATTGCATGCATGGCTCTATGCCGAGGGGGTAGCCCTCGGCGTAGGCGCCCAGCTGGCTGCACCACGACGCGCCACGTCGCCCGTTCGTCGCTGGGCCGCTGCCTCTATGCCGAGGGGGTTGTCCTCGGCGTAGGCGCCCAGCTGGCTGCACCACGACGCGCCACGTCGCCCGTTCGTCGCCGGGCCGCTTCCGTACGCCGAGGGCAGGCCGTCGGCGTTTGCCGACGCGCCGTCAACGGTGACGACGCGCCGCCAGGACAGGCCGAGGGCAGAGACGCCGAGGGGCTCACCTGGCCGTCGGCGTAGGTGACGTACGCCGAGGGCCAGCCGTACGCCGACGGCGAACCTACCTTTGCCGAGGGACCTGGACGCCGAGGCCATACGCCGAGGGCTGCCGTCGGCGTAGCCTACGCCGAGGGCCAGGCGTGGCTACGCCGAGGGCAGCCGGCCGTCGGCGTCTCGGGCGATTCCTGTAGTGATGCCAACTTTTCACCTTTCACAATTCTCTGATATAATCGGTGCATATTTGGCCTTGTAAAGTCCTGAAAGGTCGGTAGTGCCATCGTTGCCACATTGGAGGCACCAATTAGCAATTGCCTCTTGGTTGCATTAAGTACATGCATGACAATGATGTCTATGGGAGTATCGATCTCATGGCGTTTAATCAAGGAAAAAGGTGGGATATCACTGGAATTGCGAGTAAGAGGACTCAAAGTTGGTGGATGGGAAGGCATCAACCCCTCCCCACCACTATGTTATGCCTTAATATGCATTAAGTATATGCATGAAAGAAAATTTATTCACTAAAATGAATCAGAGAAACATACAACTTACATGTGAGCATATGGTGTACTAGTGTTAACGCGGTGTGCAATCTTCTTCAACTTTTCACAATTCTCTTATATAGTCAGTGCTTTTTTTTTTTTAACACAAGTCAGTGCTTATTTGGCTTATCAAGATCGGGGAAAGGAAGCTACGTACTGACACCTTTGCCACAATGGAGGCACCAGTTAGCCGTTGCCTCTTGGTAGTATTTAGTTCATGCATGAACCAATGCGTTGTTAGATAGATTGAATAAATGTACACTCATGTGCGAAATGGACTAGTTTTCATTTTCACTTACCAGATGCCCGGATCAACCATTCTAGAAAAAAAAATACTGGATTTCAATCCCTGGGATTAGACTACTCATAATGGGAGTAACTTAGCTAGTAACATCACACACTTCAAGACATTTTGGTGATACGGCATGATAATAAATGAAGAAAGAGATTGAGGTGGTAACTAGCTATGTTACCATAATATCACACACCCCAATGCAAAATGAGTCTACAACATACTGGTCATAGTGGGGACTAACTTAGAGTAGTAATATATGTCATGTTACTAGTTTAGCTTACTACCTTCATAGTGGATAGTAACTTATATGTGGTGTCATGCATTGTGTAATTTATTATGTTGTAAACTAATCTTGCCTTGAAGTGTGTGATGTTATGGTAACATAGCTAGTTACCACCTCACTCTTTTTTTTCATTTATTGACATGTCATGTCATCAAAATGCCTTGAGATGTGTGATGTTACTTGCTATGTTACTCCCACTATGAGCAGTCATAAGTTATTATCCACTATGAAGATAGTAACTTAATCTAGTAACATGGCATATGTTACTAGTCTAAATTACTCCCCACTATGATCAGTCTTAAGGCGCTATGCCGTACGTGTTTACTTGTACATTAAGTGAGACAATGCAAACCCGGAGACGTATGAACCTATGGTGGTATCTGTGTGGGTATTGTACCCTAGAAAAACGAATGAGTAGCAGCGCATCTTTTCGGTAGTCATAATTCTATTTGGGTTTACCATACACCTTAATTTGCAATTTTCATCTACATGCATCATGCATGTAACTGAAAGCATCTTTCAGAACAAAGATTTCCACAAAGATTCAAGATAGCAACTCCGCAACAACTTTACGCTGTCGTTTTATAGATGGAGAGTTGGATCCAACATTAGCTGCGTTGGCTTTTGGCTTTTGCACGTTGGCAAACTTTTTACCACCTTTGGTTGTTTAAGCCCGGCACATCACATCCTTTTCCCAACTAGTACCGTATATATGCCACAATGGTTCTGATATTAATTTGCACCGTCCTTTTGCACACAGATGCTATTATAGTATAGTTAGCTGGGACATTGAGGTTCCAGTCACAGCCATGACTTGCTCTTCGTTCGGTCCGCACAAAAATAAAGTTAGGAATAAGGACAATAATGGTACGTGTCCAACGGGAACGTTATGTACTTGTTGGAAATGAAGAATCGCAGAATATAACGATCTGTACTTCAGGGCGATTTGCACAAAAATAACCCAAAAATGAAATAAAAGCACAGACTGACCCTCCGGCGAAACTATTTCACCAATCTAACCCTTTTGTGTGGCGCCCCTCCCATGGGCGCCACACGTGGCGCCCCTCCTGCCGGCGCCACCCTCCCAGCCGACGTGGCGCCCTCGACGCTGAGCTGGTGCGCCCATCCGACGTGGCAGCATGTGTGACGCCCCTCCCAACGGCGCCACACATGACAACTTATATCATGTTTTCGGTCGAAAACATCCAGGGGCTCCGGAACGTTTGGGACTTAGCCGTTTTGCGAGGCTCGATGTGTGGCGCCGATGCCACGGGCGCCACACTAGCCTGTGTGGCGCCGATGCCACGGGCGCCACACTAGCCTGTGTGGCGCCGATGCCACGGGCGCCACACATCCACTTAAGTGTGGCGCCCGCGCCCGTGCCCAGCCCGACCCTCTCTTTCTCTTCTTTCTCTCCTTTCTTTCTCTGCTCCAACCGCCGCCGCCGTCGCCTCTTCGCCCCCTCCACCAAATCGACCAAGGAATCGTCAGATCTATCCGGCCAAGTCCTTCCTCCTCCATTCCTCAAGGTATTCCCCTTCGATTCCCTCCGATTCATCCACTAGTGTTGGTGGATTTGGTAGATTTGGGTATGAACCCTAGACATGGAAATTCATGTTGGTGGATTTAGATATGAACCATTGATATGTTAGTGCATTTGGCTCTGAACCTAGCAAGATTTGGATATGTTGGTGGATTTGGATATGAACCCTAGATTTGTTGGAACCCTAGATATGAAATTTTACATGTATGTGTTGAAATGGCTATGTATATGTTGAAATGGGTATGTAAGTGTTGAATGTGTATGTGTAGGAACCCTAGATATGTTAGTGGATTTGGATATGAACCCTAGATTTGGATATGTTGGTGGATTTGTATGATGAACCCTAGATTTGTTGGAACCCTAGATATAAAATGGCTATGTATGTGTTCAAATTCTATGTATGTATGTCTTGAAATGTCTAATATTTGCCTAGCAAATGCATTCAAATGTGTTACATATGCCTAGTATTCTTGATGGAATAACTCATATTTGTTAGGAATGCCTAGATATGAATGTATGTGTGATGGCTTTTTTGGATATATTCTCATGTATGTGTTGCTCATATTTGGTATGAATGGCTCATAATATGTTGTATTTGTGTAAACATGTAGGATGGTGTGGCTCCTGGATGAAGAGTACGAGAGGGATCACCGGGCTGTTCATATGACGGAGAGGACAACGGATCTTCACCCTTTGAAGATTCGTTACCATGGTACAGTGGATATACCGTATGACGAGAGGTACACGGAGTTCATCCAGCCTACCGGTCTTATGCCGTTCATATCCCTTGTAAGCCGTGGGGGGCCGAACATGAACCCCTCGGCAATCACCGCCCTTGTCGACCGGTGGAGGCCGGAGACTCACACCTTCCACTTGAGGGCCGGCGAGATGGCCCCTACTCTCCAGGATGTTTCCATGATCCTTGGACTACCTATTCAGGGCGAGCCACTGTGTATGAACACAGCTTCTGATGGGTGGCGCCAGCAGATGGAGGTGCTTATTGGCAGGGCTACTCCGCTGCCAGAACAACCAAAGAAGAGAGCTCCCGCCGGCGCGTCTTTCTCTTGGATCAGGACTAACTTTGGAGAATGCCCGGAAGAGGCCGACGAGGACACTCGGAGGACGCACGCCCGAGTGTACTTATGGTACATGATTTCGAGGACTCTCTTTCCTGACAGTGGGGGGAAGCTGGCCCATTGGTGTTGGCTGAAGGCGCTTACGGTGTTGGATAAACAGTGGAGTTGGGGAACAGCGGCACTTGCCTACCTCTACCGGCAGGTGATGATTTGCTCTATGTACTATTTTCCTATAGTAGTGTGCTAGACAAAGTACTAACCAAATGTCTTATGTGCGCAGTTGGACGAAGCTTGTCGCAGGACTGGGAGCGGCGGTATTGGTGGATGCATGCTCCTACTTTCCGTATGGAGCTGGGACCACCTATCAGTTGGGCGTCCCAGGGTACTCAATGAGAGGCCATGGCCTCATCACCCGAACAACCCTGATCGGGAGCCCACTTGGGCATACCTTTGGGACAATGTCTCGGAGATGACGAGCGATCCAATGGTCATGTACAGACAGTACACTGCGGAGTTGGACACTCTTACCGCTGAGCAGGTAACCGATCACTCTTTTGCAATCCTAGTTTTCATTGATTCTACTGGCATGTTCTAAATTCTGAGATATTTGTATGCTGCAGGTGGAATGGGAGCCATATGGTAGCTACTACCATATTGGCTCGGGGATGGCTGACCTCAACCACAAGTGCACGGAGGAGGCGCGGTTCTGGCGTATGCGCTGCCCACTCATATGCATGTGGCTTGTTGAACACCACCAGCCGCAAAGAGTGATGAGACAGTTTGGGCTGTATCAGGAGTGCCCACCAGTGTGGCAAGACACGGACAAGGCGCTTCATAGGTAAACTTCTGAAATCATGCGATGGAAGATTCTTCATAGAAGAGGTACAAACTAACTTGTTGATTCTTGCAGGCTTGATAGGCAGCGCCAGAGGAAGATCACAAATTGGCCAGTCCATCATAGCAGCCACGTCGCAGCGTTCCAACACTGTTTGAAAGCGGCACGGAATGCTGGCCCTGAGCAGATTGTGCCTCACGACTTCGCCGCTTTCAACAACTACCTCGAGTGGTTCCATGAGAACACGCGTATCGAGTTAGTTAAGCATGCGTATCCTGAGGAGATCTTGGACGACCCCATCTAGTTCGATGAGGTTGGGCAAAGCCAGCACGACACCTTTGCTCGCAGAGGGAGATCGACTTCTATTGCTTCCGAGCTGAACTTCGTGGTAATGGATTCTCTCACTAACTAGTACATCATCTACATTGCCATGTGCTCGCTTCAATTGTGTATGCTATGTTTGTCACAGCGGGAGGAGATCCAAAAAACAGCTGAGGAGTGCGAGGCTATGTGGGAGCAGAGCGGGAGAGATGATAAGCCTGTCGGACCGTTGCGGTATTTAATTAAGGTATGATCACCAACTTTGAATGTACGCTACTATGATGTGGTGGCTTTGTAACCATGAGCGGCATGACGCAGAACACTGCACGAAAGATGCGGCGGTTAGCCAGCTTGCTAGGTTGCCGGGAAGGCGAAATCGCTACATCTTCCTCTTCAGAAGATCGGGAGGTATGGACTATTTTGTTGCTGTCAAACATGTTCTTACTAATTTCAACTTTTGTAATCTCATGTGTTCATGTTTGTGAAGATTCCTGAGGACGAGCTAATTCTGAGTCAAGGCATACTTCCAAAGCATACCTCCAAGCAAGCCCCACGGTCAGCTTACCAGTTGAAGCCAAGGGGCAAGGGTCCAAACCGGTACATTCCGGAAGATTATGTCAACCGAGGAAAGAAGGTTGTCACTGAGGAGGATGAGGGGCCGCCGCGGAGATCAGCTTTGTCGAGGATGAGGAACGACGAGCCGTTCTCTTCAGAGGAGGAGGAGGAGGAGGAGCAGGAGGAGCAGCAGGAGCAGCAGCAACAACAGCCACGGCAGCGGACGAAGAGGATGGCCGTCCGGAAGCAGCCCGCGAGGACGGCACGTCGAGGACGATACTAGGATGTGCTACGTGTTGTTGTGAACTCTATCTTCATAAGTATCGATTTGTGAACCCTATGTCATTTCGAACCATGGTCTGTAATGCTACTTGTTGTTTGAATCTACGTGCTACAATGTGACCTATGAAGTGTTATATGTGTATGTCATGAAATTGCTACTTGTTGTGTCCAATGTTGTTTTCATAACTGTTGGAGTTTGGTAGGATTTTTCATGTTTTTAACACAAGTCAATGTGTGGCGCCCTGCACACTGGCGCCACACTGCACTGTGTGGCGCCCGTGGCATCGGCGCCACACATGCCAACTTATATAAACTTCTGGGTCGAAACATCCAGGGCTCCGACGACAAATCCTTAGCCGTTTTGCGAGCCTCTATGTGTGGCGCCGCGGCATCGGCGCGCCACACGTGCTATCGTGGCGCCGCGGCCGGCGCCACACATTGAGCCTCGCAAAACGGCTAAGTCCCAGACGAATTGTCTCACAGTATGTTTTGGGCAATTACAAGTGCATGTGTGGCGCCGTTGGGAGGGGCGCCACACATGCTGCCACGTCGGATGGGCGCACCAGCTCAGCGGCGAGGGGGCCACGTCGGCTGGGAGAGTGGCGCCGGCAGGAGGGGCGCCACATGGGCATGTGTGGCGCCCGTGGGAGGGGCGCCACATAAAAGGGTTAGATTGGTGAAATAGTTTCGCCAGAGGGTCAGTCTGTGCTTTTCTTTAACTTTTGAGTTATTTTTGTGCAAATGGCCTGTACTTCAGTACACGGCTGACACATGCGGACAAGAACGCCATTTCTTAAAGCACTTGACCTAACATGGTGGCCAATCAGCTACAAGTTGTTTCATTGGTACGGAGTGCTTAGAAACAACCAACAACCAGCGACAGCTTATCAAATGCACAAAAGTGTCTTTTTCGCTCTCTGATGCTTGATAATTAGTTACAAGTAGTTCTTTTCCTTTTAGTGATTTCCTTTAAAGTAGTTAGGACATGACAGGTTTTTTTTCTTGGGGGAAAATAGGCAGGACTCCATTCATTGTCATGGATGCCACGTTGATTTCCTCTCTTCTGCCACATCATACAATAAAGGGGCTTATTTTCCATTTTTTGGTCTTGAACATTAGCGCTAATTTTCCTACTTGTCAAGTTTTACTCAACCTAGGGTTGGTGAACTGGAGGTCGAGGAGGTGGCGAAGCCAAGGAAGGAGACCTTTGGGAGTGATTAGGCAACGAGGCGGGGCCACCATCATGTTCAATGGAGTTGGGTGGTTTACATGGATTAACATTCGGGTTTTGGCTTTTTGATACTTGATCTAGCGGTTGTACCAACATGTCCTAGACGGAGACTTCAAGAAAATAGAGTCACAGTTGGGTCGAGAAGGCTTGTGAAGGAATATAGACCATTGGATAAGGGCCTCTAAATAATTTCTTTTTATTCTACGAATTTTAAGATGTATGAGGTCTCATAGTTAACACTTCTAGTATAATGATAGACCCCATTTCACCTAGGTTGATTTAGCTCAGGCTGGAGCCATGCCTAATTCAAGGTAAAAAATCATAATACAAATAATTAATTAGAACATCGTTCCGTAAAGATAAAATATGGCGGACTAACCAATTTTTAAATCAGCATCTGGAAGAGCTCAATGCAACAACAAAAAGGGATGTTGGTGTTAGATGTATATATCTGTATATTGTAGTTTCCCCATATATTAGGGGGCTTCCTGCATATTTGCACTTGTACATGTACTATATATTGTGGCCTTTAGCCCCCTGGTAATACAACAAGCATATTGCCCTTACATGGTATCAGAGCAAAAATTGGTCCTCTACTAGTCCGGCCGTCATTCCCTCAAATAGTTCGAATCATCTCAATAATATTTCGCCTGATTCCGTAATGATAAACTGTTTGGACTGACCAATTTTTAAATCAGCTTATGAAATAGCCCAATGCAAAAAAATGCATGTTTGGTATTGCAAACAGTTCGAAACTTTATCCACTTGATCGGTTTTACCTATCCGGCAAGCTAAAATCCAGTGTAACTAAATTATAGCCAGTCACATTTTCTTTGGAGAGATAGAAATAAGAGAATGTTAAGATGTTAAACACCAAGAGAAAAGTTTTTTTTGGGAACAAGAGACAAGTTAATTAACCAGGCACCGCAAAGATTGAAAGATGGGGACGAATGAGAAAATATACCAATTAACACATGCAAAATCAACGGTGACAGCTAGATAAAGGGATGGAGACACTCTTGGTCATGCAAGCTAGGCGGCCGCCGCCGACGGCTCTAATGGCAGCTAATAATATCGTTCCGGCGCGAGCGAGTTAAAGTTTGGAGCGTGATGTGCCGATGGCAACTTTACACGAACCATGCATATGAGCACGAATGGTGGTGAACTTGATGGCGGCTGCCTTGTCGGATCCACGTCAAATTCCGACCCCGGCACGTCAGTCCCCACGTAGGAAGGCGACGCTGATCGACCACTTGTGCAAGCTCCATATCGATCGCTCGATCGAGATCGCTAGTGGCCAGGTTTAATTATGGAGCGCTCACGTTCGTCCCGGAGAAAACAAATCAGCAAGTTGCTGCCACTCGATCGGCATGCATGTTTGTTTATTTATTTATTTATTATATATTATGAGTATGTAGCAAGCTGCAAGTACCAAGCTTTGTAGCCCAACTTGTTTTTTTGCAAAACTACAAAAGATACTAATTAATTGTAGATGACATGGCAATGGCAATATGTTAGAGCTACAGTCGACTCGACTATTGTTCTTACTCTAAGGTGACATGTAAGGGCAAACTTTGCATAAGATAAGAAAACCAAATCAAATTCCTATAGATATTGCCCATACAAGTGGGACGATGAAATAAACCTTATATTTCTCATTCTTTTTCTCAAAACTATGTAGCTTATATCTAGAAACGGAGGGGGTAACATATAGTGGATTTTGCTTTATAAGAAGATACAGGAACATGCAAAAGACGCTTTAGTAAATTAGGAAAATGTGTCTATTTTTTATATTAATAAAATAGTCTCACACTTTCACATAAGGACTACCACAATAATCGACGATAATATAGTGAATCACGATATAACACACTACAATTGAACTAACTGCCAAATTAGTAAAGAGTTTTTGGGTCGTTGCCAAAAAAGGACAATCCTGCCCTATCCTAGAACAGCCCTTAGATTCCCCTTAGGGCATCTCCAACGGAGCGACGCAAATCAGACGTCTAAATTGTCCGCGTGCGTCTATTTGTGTCGTCCCGCGGACGCGGAAAAGATCATTTTTGTCTGTGCGTTCGTTTGCACCTGGGGGAGCCTCCAGCGACCCGACGCATTTCCACGTCGGCATGAATTAGGATGTTTGAAAACAACAAAATAAAGAGTTTCAACGAAGTCATAGTTATTACATCCAAATTTTAAAGAGTCTACATGAAAATAAGATGGTATTCCTCTAGGCATTGTCTTCAGGGCCAGCCAATGCCCACTGATGCTCAATCAGATCTGTCTGCAGCCGTTTGCACACGATCTCGTTAGTGACATCTACATTCATATGCAGATAGTTCTCCCAAGATAAAGCCCCGGATTGGAGCAACCAGCTCACCTTGGAATTCCCAGTGGTTCTCATTGCGGCCATCAGGACGTTCGTTCTCAACTATCATGTTGTGCATGATCACGCAGCATGTCATCACCTCATGCATGGTCTTCAATGACCATGTTCTTGCCGGGTGACAGACAATTATCCACCGAGCTTGGAGCACACCAAATCCTCGCTCCACATATTTCCTGCAAGCCTCTTGCATCTTGGCAAACCTCATCGTCTTCTCCGAGTTTGGATTACGGACACTCTTTACCAGTGTGGCCCAGTCAGGGTAGATGTCATCAGTAAGATAATATGGCTTGTCATATTCATTTCCATTGACCTCGTAGCTCACCCGGGGAGCTTTGCCTTGCATAAGCCTGTTGAGAAACGGTGATCGGTGCAACACATTGATATTATTGTTGGAACCGGCCATGCCAAAGAATGAATGCCAAATCCATAAATCTTGAGATATGACAGCTTCAAGAATGACAGTCTGTCCCTCCACATGCCCGTTGTACTGACCTGCCATCCAAATGGACAGTTCTGCCACTCCCAGTGCATGCAATCTATGCTGTCAATCATTCCTGGGAACCCTCTAGACGCGTTGATAGACAACAGCCGCCTTGTATCCTCAACAGTTGACTCCCTACAGTAATTTTGTCCGAACATGAAAATCACGGCTCGGCAAAACCTGTACATGGCCTCAAGGCAGGTTCTCTCACCCATTCGAAGATACTCATCGAATATATCAGCAACCATTCCATATGATAGCATGCGAACAGCCGCGGAGCATTTTTGGTAGGAGGTGAAGCCTAGCGCACCTGTTGCATCGGGCCTGCGTTGGAAGTAGGGATCGTAGTTTCTAACGCCCTGTAGAGTGGCCATGAACAGCTCCCTTGACATCATGTACCGGCACCGGAACATTTTTTCCTTGAACACCGGATCGGTGCGGTGGAAGTAGTCCCTGTGGAGCCGGAGGTGCCCTTCCACTCTGTTGCGCGGTGATGTCTACGCACGCTCCTATTCCTGTAGACAGTGTTGGCCTCCAAGAGCAGAGGTTTGTAGAACAGCAGCAAGTTTCGCTTAAGTGAATCACCCAAGGTTTATCGAACTCAGGGAGGTAGAGGTCAAAGATATCCCTCTCAAGCAACCCTGCAATTAAGATACAAGAAGTCTCTTGTGTCCCCAACACACCTAATACACTTGTCAGATGTATAGGTGCACTAGTTCGGCGAAGAGATAGTAAAATGCAAGTGATATGGATGAATATGAGTGGTAATAACAATCTGACATAAATATGGCAGCAAGTAAACATGCAGTAGAACAGTAAATAAATGGTGATTCGATATTTAGAAACAAGGCCTAGGGATCATACTTTCACTAGTGGACACTCTCAACAATGATCACTGATACGTCTCCGACGTATCGATAATTTCTTATGTTCCATGCCACATTATTGATGATATCTACATGTTTTATGCATACTTTATATCATCTTTATGCATTTTTCGGCACTAACCTATTAACGAGATGCCGAAGAGCCAGTTGCTGTTTTCTGCTGTTTTTGGTTTCAGAAATCCTAGTAAGGAAATATTCTCGGAATTGGACAAAATCAACGCCCAGGGGCCTATTTTCACACGAAGCTTCCAGAAGACCGAAGGGAAGACGAAGTGGGGCCACGGGGCGCCGCCACACTAGGGCGGCGCGGCCCTAGCGTGTGGGGCCCCCGTGTGGCCCCCTGACCTGCCCTTTCGCCTACATATAGTCTTCGTCGCGAAACCCCCAGTACCGAGAGCCACGATACGGAAAACCTTCCAGAGACGCCGCCGTCGCCAATCCCATCTCGGGGGATTCAGGAGATCGCCTCCGGCACCCTGCCGGAGAGGGGATTCATCTCCCGGAGGACTCTAGACCGCCATGGTCGCCTCCGGAGTGATGAGTGAGTAGTTCACCCCTGGACTATGGGTCCATAGCAGTAGCTAGATGGTTGTCTTCTCCTCATTATGCTTCATTGTCGGATCTTGTGAGCTGCCTAACATGATCAAGATCATCTATCTGTAATGCTATATGTTGTGTTTGTTGGGATTCGATTGATAGAGAATACTATGTTATGTTGATTATCAATCTATGTGTTGTTTATGATCTTGCATGCTCTCCGTTACTAGTAGATGCTTTGGCCAAGTTGATGCTTGTAACTCCAAGAGGGAGTATTTATGCTCAATAGTGGGTTCATGTCTCCGTGAATCTGGGGGAGTGACAGAAGCCCCTAAGGTTATGGATGTGCTGTTGCCACTAGGGATAAAACATTGATGCTATGTTCGAGGATGTAGTTATTGATTACATTACGCACCATACTTAATGCAATTGTCTGTTGTTTGCAACTTAATACTGGAAGGGGTTCGGATGATAACCTGAAGGTGGACTTTTTAGGCATAGATGCATGCTGGATAGCGGTCTATGTACTTTGTCGTAATGCCCAATTAAATCTCACAATACTCATCATATCATGTATGTGCATTGTCATGTCCTCTCTATTTGTCAATTGCCCAACTGTAATTTGTTCACCCAACATGCTATTTATCTTATGGGAGAGACACCACTAGTGAACTGTGGACCCCGGTCCATTCCTTTACATCGAATACAATCTACTGCAATACTTGTTCTACTGTTCTCTGCAAACAATCATCATCCACACTATACATCTAATCATTTGTTACAGGAAGCCGGTGAGATTGACAACCTCACTGTTTCGTTGGGACAAAATACTTTGGTTGTGTTGTGCAGGTTCCACGTTGGCGCCGGAATCCCTGGTGTTGCGCCGCACTACATCTCGCCGCCATCAACCTTCAACGTGCTTCTTGGCTCCTACTGGTTCGATAAACCTTGGTTTCTTACTGAGGGAAAACTTGCCGCTGTACGCATCACACCTTCCTCTTGGGGTTCCCAACGGACGTGTGCTGTACGCGTATCAAGCTCTTTTTCTGGCGCCGTTGCCGGGGAGATCAAGACACGCTGCAAGGGGAGTCTCCACATCCCAATCTCTTTACTTTGTTTTTGTCTTACTTTATTTTATTTACTACTTTGTTTGCTGCACTAAATCAAAACACAAAAAAATTAGTTGCTAGTTTTACTTTATTTGCTATCTTGTTTGCTATATCAAAAACACAAAAAAATTAGTTACTTGCATTTACTTTACTTGCTTCATCATGTTTCCTCCTAAGTTTATTCTTAAGGATGTACCGGTAGGCCGAGGGTCTATCCTCGGGAAAATAATATAGAATTTTTTTTCACTCATATTAGTACGGTTGAAGATTTTGAAGATAGACACCTGGTAGAACTTGCTCCAACTTATGAAATTGCTGCTGCTTCTTTAGTACACATGTTACAATCTAGGTTTGTTAACCTCAACCCCGTAATGCAGCATATGTTCCTTACACTAAGTGATATGGAAGAAGGAGAAAAGAAAGATTTTGTCCTAGAAACCCTTCTTAAAGAATTTGGTGATGTAGCAAGAGAAGCTAGAAAGGTCTTTACTAAATATAATATGCTTGGCTCTTATACAAACTTTGCTAGCACCCTTGAAAAGATGGAAAAAGATAGAAAAAAGTACACTAATAAAGTTAATTATGAGGGGGATATTAAAACATCAATACCTTGCAAGCTCTTGGGAATGTGCGAGGCACTAGAAAAGAATTTTAATTGGATTGTTCCTGAAGATTTGTTTGATGAGAGTAGCAAGCCTAAGGGTAATGAAAAGGGAGCCTCTGAAACTTACATAGATAAGATACAATGCATAGTTGAGAAAACTCCAAACCCCGCTGTAGATGCACCATCTTTTGATAATACTTGATATACACTTTCTGCGCCTAGCTGAAAGGCGTTAAAGAAAAGCGCTTATGGGAGACAACCCATGTTTTTACTACAGTACCTTTATTTTATATTTGAGTCTTGGAAGTTGTTACTACTGTAGCAACCTCTCCTTATCTTAGTTTTGTGCATTGTTGTGCCAAGTAAAGTCGTTGATAGTAAGGTTCATACTAGATTTGGATTACTGCGCAGAAACATATTTCCTTGCTGTCACGAATCTGGGCCTAATTCTCTGTAGGTAACTCAGAAAATTATTCCAATTTACTTGAGTGATCCTCAGATATGTACGCAACTTTCATTCAATTTGAGCATTTTCATTTGAGAAAGTCTGGTGCCTCAATAAAATTCGTCTTTACGAATTGTTCTGTTTTGACAGATTCTGCCTTTTATTTCGCATTGCCTGTTTTGCTATGCTCGATGGATTTTTCGATTCCATTAACTTTCAGTAGCTTTGTGCAATGTCCAAAAGTATTAAGAATGATTATGTCACCTCTGAACATGTAAATTTTAATTGTGCACTAACCCTCTAATGAGTTGTTTTGAGTTTGGTGTGGAGAAAGTTTTCAAGGATCAAGAGAGGGAGATGATACAATATGATCAAGAAGAGTGAAAGCTCTAAGCTTGGGGATGCCCCGGTGGTTCACCCCTTCATATATCAAGAAGACTCAAGCGTCTATGCTTGGGGATGCCCCGGTGGTTCACCCCTGCATATATCAAGAAGACTCAAGCGTCTAAGCTTGGGGATGCCCAAGGCATCCCCTTCTTCATCGACAACATTATCAGGTTCCTCTAGTGAAACTATATTTTTAGTCCATCACATCTTATGCACTTTGCTTGGAGCGTCGTTTTGTTTTTGTTTTTGTTTTTGTTTGAATAAATGGATCCTAGCATTCATTGTGTGGGAGAGAGACACGCTCCGCTGTTGCATATGGACAAGTATGTCCTTAGGCTTTACTCATAGTATTCATGGCGAAAGTTTCTTCTTCGTTAAATTGTTATATGGTTGGAATTGGAAAATGATACATGTAGTAATTGCTATAATGTCTTGGATAATGTGATACTTGGAAATTGTTGTGCTCATGTTTAAGCTCTTGCATCATATACTTTGCACCTATTAATGAAGAAATACATAGAGCTTGCTAAAATTTGGTTTGCATAATTGGTCTCTCTAAGGTCTAGATAATTTCTAGTATTGAGTTTGAACAACAAGGAAGACGGTGTAGAGTCTTATAATGTTTACAATATGTCTTTTATGTGAGTTTTGCTGCACCGGTTCATCCTTGTGTTTGTTTCAAATAAACCTTGCTAGACTAAACCTTGTATCGAGAGGGAATACTTCTCATGCATCCAAAATCCTTGAGCCAACCACTATGCCATTTGTGTCCACCATACCTACCTACTACATGGTATTTCTCCGCCATTCCAAAGTAAATTGCTTGAGTGCTACCTTTAAAATTTCCATTCTTCACCTTTGCAATATATAGCTCATGGGACAAATAGCTTAAAAACTATTGTGGTATTGAATATGTACTTATGCACTTTATCTCTTATTAAGTTGCTTGTTGTGCGATAACCATGTTCCTGGGGACGCCATCAACTACTCTTTGTTGAATATCATGTGAGTTGCTATGCATGTCCGTCTTGTCTGAAGTAAGGGAGATTTACGACTAAAATGGTTAGAGCATGCATAATGTTAGAGAAGAACATTGGGCCGCTAACTAAAGCAATGATCCATGGTGGAAGTTTCAGTTTTGGACAAATATCCTCAATCTCATATGAGAAAATTAATTGTTGCTACATGCTTATGCATAAAAGAGGAGTCCATTATCTGTTGTCTATGTTGTCCCGGTATGGATGTCTAAGTTGAGAATAATCAATAGCGAGAAATCCGATGCGAGCTTTCTCCTTAGACCTTTGTACAGGCGGCATAGAGGTACCACTTTGTGACACTTGGTTAAACATGTGCATTGCGATGATAATCCAGGTAATCCGAGCTAATTAGGACAAGGTGCAGGCACTATTAGTATACTATGCATGAGGCTTGCAACTTGTAAGATATAACTTACATAACACATATGCTTTATTACTACCGTTGACAAAATTGTTTCTTGTTTTCAAAATCAAAGCTCTAGCACAAATATAGCAATCGATGCTTCCCTCTGCGAAGGGCCATTCTTTTACTTTTATGTTGAGTCAGTTTACCTATTTCTCTCCATCTTAAGAAGCAAACACTTGTGTGAACTATGCATTGATTCCTACATACTTGCATATTGCACTTGTTATATTACTTTACATTGACAACTATCCATGAGATATACATGTTATAAGTTGAAAGCAACCGCTGAAACTTAATCTTCCTTTGTGTTGCTTCAACGTCTTTACTTTGAATTATTGCTTTATGAGTTAACTCTTATGCAAGACTTATTGATGCTTGTCTTGAAGTACTATTCATGAAAAGTCTTTGCTATATGATTCATTTGTTTACTCATGTCATTTACATTGTTTTGATCGCTGCATTTATTACATATGCTTACAATAGTATGATCAAGGTTATGATGGCATGTCACTCCAGAAATTATCTTTGTTATCGTTTACCTGCTCGGGATGAGCAGAAACTAAGCTTGGGGATGCTGATACGTCTCCGACGTATCGATAATTTCTTATGTTCCATGCCACATTATTGATGATATCTACATGTTTTATGCATACTTTATGTCATATTTATGCATTTTCCGGCACTAACCTATTAACGAGATGCCGAAGAGCCAGTTGATGTTTTCTGCTGTTTTTGGTTTCAGAAATCCTAATAAGGAAATATTCTCGGAATTGGACGAAATCAACGCCCAGGGGCCTATTTTCACACGAAGCTTCCAGAAGACCGAAGGGAAGACGAAGTGGGGCCACGGGGCGCCGCCACACTAGGGCGGCGCGGCCCAGGGGGGCCCGCGCGGCCCTAGCGTGTGGGGCCCCCGTGTGGCCCCCTGACCTGCCCTTCCGCCTACATATAGTCTTCGTCGCGAAACCCCCAGTACCGAGAGCCACGATACGGAAAACCTTCCAGAGACGCCGCCGCCGCCAATCCCATCTCGGGGGATTCAGGAGATCGCCTCCGGCACCCTGCCGGAGAGGGGATTCATCTCCCGGAGGACTCTACACCGCCATGGTCGCCTCCGAAGTGATGAGTGAGTAGTTCACCCCTGGACTATGGGTCCATAGCAGTAGCTAGATGGTTGTCTTCTCCTCATTATGCTTCATTGTCGGATCTTGTGAGCTGCCTAACATGATCAAGATCATCTATCTGTAGTGCTATATGTTGTGTTTGTTGGGATCCTATGGATAGAGAATACTATGTTATGTTGATTATCAATCTATGTGTTGTTTATGATCTTGCATGCTCTCCGTTACTAGTAGATGCTTTGGCCAAGTTGATGCTTGTAACTCCAAGAGGGATAATTTATGCTCGATAGTGGGTTCATGTCTCCGTGAATCTGGGGGAGTGACAGAAGCCCCTAAGGTTATGGATGTGTTGTTGCCACTAGGAATAAAACATTGATGCTATGTCCGAGGATGTAGTTATTGTTTACATTACGCACCATACTTAATGCAATTGTCTGTTGTTTGCAACTTAATACTGGAAGGGGTTCGGATGATAACCTGAAGGTGGACTTTTTAGGCATAGATGCATGCTGGATAGCGGTCTATGTACTTTGTCGTAATGCCCAATTAAATCTCACAATACTCATCATATCATGTATGTGCATTGTCATGCCCTCTCTATTTGTCAATTGCCCAACTGTAATTTGTTCACCCAACATGCTATTTATCTTATGGGAGAGACACCACTAGTGAACTGTGGACCCCAGTCCATTCCTTTACATCGAATACAATCTACTGCAATACTTGTTCTACTGTTCTCTGTAAACAATCATCATCCACACTATACATCTAATCCTTTGTTACAGCAAGCCGGTGAGATTGACAACATCACTGTTTCGTTGGGGCAAAGTACTTTGGTTGTGTTGTGCAGGTTCCACGTTGGCGCCGGAATCCCTGGTGTTGCGCCGCACTACATCTCGCCGCCATCAACCTTCAACGTGCTTCTTGGCTCCTACTGGTTCGATAAACCTTGGTTTCTTACTGAGGGAAAACTTGCCGCTGTACGCATCACACCTTCCTCTTGGGGTTCCCAACGGACGCGTGTTGTACGCGTATCAATCACATAAATAAATAACTTCTCTTCACTTGTGCTACTTTCAAACACTCTCTTGTTGGATAACAAACACCATTCATTGTGTAGGACTACAAGAGCACACCTCAAGCCGGAGTAAACAAGCTCCGCAACATCCGGAGTTCATATTAAAGTAACCTCTAGAGTGCATAATAGACCGTTGCAATTTAGACCGAGTACTAACATAGCATACACACTGTCACCAATAGCTATGAAAGGGGGAATAGATCACATCAATACTATCATAGTAATAGTTAACTTCATAATCTACAAGAGATTACAATCATAACCTACACCAAGTACTTCATGATGCACACACTGTCAACATTACATCATGGAGAAGGAATAGACTACTTTAATAACATCACTAGAGTAGCACATATATTAATAGTGATACGAAGCTCATGATCACATAAAGATCACATGGGAGAGAGAGATGAACCACATAGCTACCGGTAGAGCCCTCAGCCTCGGGGGAGAACTACTCCCTCCTCATCATGGAAGTCAGCAACGTCGATGAAGATGGCAATGGAGTCGATGGAGATGACTCCGGGGGCAATTCCCCGTCCCGGCGGCGTGCCGGAACAGAGACTTCTGTCCCCCGAAACGGAGTTTCGCGATGGTGGCGGCGCCCCTGGAGTCTTTATGGAGTTTCGTCGATTGGTGTAGGGTTTTCACGTCACGAGAGCTTATATAGGCAAAGAGGCGGAGTCGGAGGAGCCAGGGGGCCCCTCCCCATTGGCTGGCGCGGCCAGGGGGCCACCCGCGCTGCCATATGGTGTGGCTCCCCTGCTGCCCTTCCTCGTCTCCCCTTCGGACTTCTGGAACCTTCCGTGAAATATAAGATCGTGGGCTTTTGTTTCGTCCAATTCCGAGAATATTGCCCGAACAGCCTTTCTGGAACCAAAAACAACAGAAAACAGGAACTGGCACTGTGGCATCTTGTTAATAGGTTAGTTCCGGAAAATGCATCAAAATGATATAAAGTATGAATAAAACATGTGAGTATTGTTATAAAACTAGCATGGAACATCAGAAATTATAGATACGTTGGAGACGTATCACGAGGCAGGTTTTTTGAGCGGCCCTCGACAGAGCCCCGGTGCACCGGCGCCTGGTTTGAATTGAACTCGTGGAGGATGGAGGCCGCAACAGTAGCCAATGTCTGCATCGACTGATCGGACTCCTCGTCGGAAGAGGAGTCAACGACCTCCGTGCGTAACTTGTTCGGCATCTTCTAAATGTCCATATGTGGGGGTACGAACTGCGGATCAATGGCCGCGCACAATAGCGCAAAAACACGAGTAAGAAACCTACCGGCGCAATTGACCGAACAGGTCGTGGGCGGCGAGGCGGGCGGCGCAACCGACAATGTTTGGCCCCAAAACAGGCGACTGGTGCGCGCCAGAGACTACCCCGACTACGATCCTGCTCTCCCGCCTGGCGAGAACCGACCCGACTGCGAGTACTGTGGCGCTGCGGTGGGACGGCGGCGGGTGGGGTTGGGGTGGTGGCGTCGCACTAGGGCAGCAAAGAAAAGAAAAAGAAGAAAATCGAAGCGCTCGATTTCGCAGTCCCTGACATGCGGGACCGGGTAAGAAAAGGAGGACGCTCCGCGCGACCGCGGAGCGTTCGCAGAGACGGGCAAACCTGGCGCATATTTGGGCCAGGTTTGCGTCGCCACGGACGGCCCGGTCACTTTGCGTCGCCCCGCTAGAGCATGGCCCAAATGCATTTTCGGTCATGACGGACGCAAACGGTCGCTGAATGTCCGTTTGCGTCGCCCCGTTGGAGATGCCCTTTGAGCCCCTGCATATAGGGGTCTCCTGCATAGGGTCTCCACTTGAACAAACTACTTAGAGCCCCTATATGAAAATAAAGTTATTTTAAGATTTTCACTATTATTATGTAAGAATAATTCTGAGAGTGTGTTCACAATGACACCACCGTAAAGTTCAAGAACAATATACATATTGCGGACATAACATGCCACAAGTGAAAGAATTCAAAAGGTGATAAGAGTTTTTGGGATATTGCCCAAGAATACACTCCAACCCCTTTTAGAGCATTCCCTAGGTTTCCCTAGAGCCCCTACACATAGAGATACTTCAACGGGACTACATCTCCCCTCTCTTCTCTCTTTCGCTCCCAGATGAGAGTCACATCCTTTCTTCGCCTCCTCTCTCTGACAACCTTTCCACCCGAAGTGGGGGAAGAGGAGGTCGGGCCCCTCTATGAATAGTAGGTGTGTAAGGTAGCTCGATGTCTTTTCGATGTGGAGTATGGCATCATGCCATCGAGGATCTCGACGCTGGAGTTTGCGAGTGGCGGTCGGTGGTTGTTGGGGGTGAGGTTTCTTGCCACGGTGTTCCAGTGGATGGAGCTGATACGTCTCCAACGTATCTATAATTTCTTATGTTCCATGCTAGTTTTATGACAATACCTACATGTTTTATTCACACTTTATAATGTTTTTATGCATTTTCTGGGACTAACCTATTAACAAGATGCCACAGTGCCAGTTTTTGTTTATTATGTCTGTTTACTGCAGAAAAGGCCTAAAAACCAAAGTGCTCGGAAAAATCCAAAAAAATTACAGAAATTCTATTTTGCCAGAAGACCCACGGAGCCAGAAGGGCCAGGCCATAGGAGGCCCACGGCCTCCTACCCATCCACTGGCGCGGCCAGGAGGGGAGCGGCGCCGCCCTATGGGGTGGGCCCCTCGGGCACCCCCTCGCGCCGCCCTTTCGCCTATGTATTCCTTCGTCCCCGAAAACCCTAGTAGGATGGACGATTTCTCCAGAAGAGTTCCGTAGCTCCGCCGCCACCAAAAAACCCTAATTCGGGGGACATAAGTCTCTGTTTCGGCACCCTGCCGGGACGGGGAATTGCCCCCGGAGCCATCTCCATCGACTCCATCGCCATCTTCATCGCCGTTGCTGTCTCCCATGATGAGGAGGGAGTAGTTCTCCCCCGAGGCTGAGGGCTCTACCGGTAGCTATGTGGTTCATCTCTCTCTCCTATGGTGTGATCTTTATGTGATCATGAGCTTTGTAATCTAGTTGAATATGTAGATGTTACTCTTGTCTATTATGCACTCTAGAGGTTACTTTAATATGAACTCCGGAGTCACTCTCCACGGTGTGATGGTGACAGTGTGCGCATCGTGTGTGATTCCTTTATGATGTTGTGGAGCTTGTTTAGTACGGCTTGAGGTGTGCTTTTGCAGCCCTACACAATGAATGGTGTTTGTTATCCAACAAGAGAGTGTTTGAGAGTAGCATTTATTTATTCAATTATGTGATCATTGTTGAGAGTGTCCACTAGTGAATGTATGATCCCTAGACCTTGTTTCTAAGCATTGAAACACCGTTTCCAACAAGTTCTGCTACATGTTCGCTTGCTGCCATTTTTATTTCAAATTGCAATTACTACTTATAATCATCCATATTACTTGTATTTCACTATCTCTTCGCCGAATAAGTGCACATATACATCTGACAAGTGTATTAGGTATGTTGGGGACACAAGAGACTTCTTGTATCTTAATTGCAGGGTTGCTTGAGAGGGATATCTTTGACCTCTACCTCCCTGAGTTCGATAAACCTTGGGTGATTCACTTAAGGGAAACTTGCTGCTGTTCTACGAACCTCTGCTCTTGGAGGCGCAACACTGTCTACAGGAATACAAGCGTGCGTAGACATCAAGCTATTTTCTGGCGCCGTTGTCGGGGAGGTAAGGTAAAAGGTATTCACATCCTCCGACTACTAAGCTATTTTCTAGCACTGTTGCCGGTGTGTGAGTGCTCGAATGTATCTTCTTTAGATTCTGCAATTTTATCTTTTTGTCTCTTGTTTTTATTTTCACTAGTTAGGCTTAACGGAAAACAACAAAAAAAAAAGAGATCTTTATGAACTTTATCTTGAATTAGGACATGATGTGTTTGAAGAGAGAATTAAAAAACCCATGGAACTTTGTTTGCAAAATAGTTGTAGCAATGTTTTTAGCATGAATTCTTTGAACACAATTATTTTTAATGCTATGGAAAAGTCTAAGCTTGGGGAAGCTGGTTGTGATATTTTTAGTCCCCCAAGTTTTGAGGAGAAAATTTTCTTTGATGATACTTTGCCTCCCATTTATGATGATTATAATGATAGTGGTATTTTGGTGCCACCTACTATGGAGTATAAAGTTCATTATGATTATTCTATGCCTCCAATTTATGATGATTACAATGCTGGATGTGATAGTTTTACTCCCATTATTACTAATAAAATTGATTATGCTTATGTGGAGAGTAATGATACTTTTATGCATGTGGATCATGATAAGAATGCTTTATGTGATAGCTATATTATTAAGTTTATTCATGATGCCACTGAAAATTATTTTGAGAGGATAGTATGGGTATAGAAATCTTCATGTTACTAAATTTCTTCTCTTTATGATGAATGTTTTGAGCTTTCTCTTGATTTGCTTTTATTTGCTGGGTACTTTAAGACGTACTGGTCCTTATGAGAGAGGGAGACACGATTTCATATATCACAATAATATTAAGTCTCCTCTCCTTGTGTTGAGTTTTTTGAAGTTACACTTGTTTTGTCTTCCTATGCTACTCACTTTGTTCTTCATTGACTTGTTTTCTTACAAGGCTCCTATGCATAGGAAGAGTGTTAGATTTAAACATGTTTTATATATGCTACTTGATGCTCTCTTTTCAACTCTCATCTTTATGTGAGCATCATAAAAATCACTATGCCTAGCTAAAAGGCGTTAAAGAAAAGCGCTTATGGGAGACAACCCATCGTTTTTATTTTCTGTTATTTTTGCTTTTCTTTTTGTTTTGAGTCAAGGTGCTTGTTACTACTGTAGCAATATTTTTGTATCTTTATTTTATTGCATTGTTGTGCCAAGTAAAGTCTATGATAGAAAGTTGATACTAGATTTGGATTTCTGCGCAGAAACAGATTTTTAGCTGTCACGAATTTGAGCTTTTCTCTCTGTAGAAAAGTCTAAAAATTCTGAAAAAATTCATGAGTAATCCTTAGATATGTACGCAACTTTCATTCAACTGGAGCTTTTCCATCTGAGCATGTTACGTGCCTCGAAAAAATTCGTCTTTACGGACTGTTCTGTTTTTGACAGATTCTGCCTTTTATTTCGCATTGCCTCTTTTACTGTGTTTGAGTGGATTTCTTTGCTCCATTAAATTTCAGTAGCCTTGGGTAATGTCCAAAAGTGTTGGGAATGATTGTGTCCTTGCTGAACATGTGAATTTTTTATTATACACTAACCCTCTAATGAGATTGCTTTGAGTTTGGTGTGAAGGAAGTTTTCAAGGATCAAGAGAGGAGGATGATATAATATGATCAAGAAGAGTGAAAAGTCTAAGCTTGGGGATGCCCCCGTGGTTCATCCCTGCATATTTCAAGAAGACTCAAGCGTCTAAGCTTGGGGATGCCCAAGGCATCCCCTTCTTCATCAACAACTTATCAGGTCATCTCTAGTGAAACTATATTTTAATTCCGTCACATCTTATGCACTTTACTTGGAGCGTCTGTATGCTTTTATTTTCGTTTTGTTATTTTCATTCTCTGAGTAAATCGGATCTTAGCATGCTTGTGTGGGAGAGAGACACGCTCCGCTTTTTCATTTGAACACTTGTGTTCTTCGTTTTACTTTAATATTCATGGCGAAAGCTGAAAGCCGCAGCACTTATTGTTATTTGGTTGGAAACAGAAAATGCTGCATGTGGTAGTTGGTATATTGTCTTGAATAATTTGATACTAGGCAATTGTTTTGAGCTCTCAAGTAGATCATGTTTAAGCTCTTGCATCATGTAGTTTAAACCTATTAGTGGAGAACTACCGTAGAGCTTGTTGAAATTTGGTTTGCATGATTGGTCTCTCAAAGGTCTAGATATTTTCTGGTAAAAGTGTTTGAGCAACAAGGAAGACAGTGTAGAGTCTTATAATGCTTGCAATTTGTTCTTATGTAAGTTTTGCTGTACCGGTTTATACTTGTGTTTGCTTCAAACAACCTTGCTAGCCAAAGCCTTGTACTGAGAGGGAATGCTTCTCGTGCATCCAAAACCTTGAGCCAAAACCTATGCCATTTGTGTCCACCATAACTACCTACTATGTGGTATTTTTCTTCCATTCCAAGTAAATACTTCATGTGCTACCTTTAAACAATTCAAAACTTTATTACTCCTTATTTGTGTCAATGTTTTATAGCTCATGAGGAAGTATGTGGTGTTTTATCTTTCAATCTTGTTGGGCAGACTTTCACCAATGGACTAGTGGCATATACATCCGTTTAACTAATAATTTTGCAAAAAGAGCTGGCAACGGGGTGCCCAGCCCCAATTAATTAACTTTCATTCATAATTCTCTTCACATGTTTTATTCTTTTTATCGTTTACCTACTCGAGGGCGAGTAGGAACTAAGCTTGGGGATGTTTGATACGACTCCAACGTATCTATAATTTCTTATGTTCCATGCTAGTTTTATGATAATACCTACATGTTTTATTCACACTTTATAATGTTTTTATGCATTTTCTGGGACTAACCTATTAACAAGATGCCACAGTGCCAGTATCTGTTTATTATGTCTGTTTATTGCAGAAAAGGCCCAAAAACCAAAGTGCTCGGAAAAATCCAGAAAAATTACAGAAATTCTATTTCGCCAGAAGACCCACGGAGCTAGAAGGGCCAGGCCAGAGGAGGCCCACGGCCTCCTCCCCATCCACTGGCGCGACCAGGAGGGGGGCGGCGCCGCCCTATGGGGTGGGCCCCTCGGGCACCCCCTCGCGCCGCCCTTTCGCCTATTTATTCCTTCGTTCCCGAAAACCCTAGTAGGATGGACGATTTCTCAAGAAGAGTTCCGTAGCTCCGCCGCCACCAAAAACCCTAATTCGGGGGACAGAAGTCTCTGTTTCGGCACCCTGCCGGGACGGGAAATTGCCCCCGGAGCCATCTCCATCGACTCCATCGCCATCTTCATCGCCGTTGCTGTCTCCCATGATGAGGAGGGAGTAGTTCTCCCCCGAGGCTGAGGGCTCTACCGGTAGCTATGTGGTTCATCTCTCTCTCTCCCATGGTGTGATCTTTATGTGATCATGAGCTTTGTAATCTAGTTGAATATGTAGATGTTACTCTTGTCTATTATGCACTCTAGAGGTTATTTTAATATGAACTCCGAAGTCACTCTCCACGGTGTGATGGTGACAGTGTGCGCATCGTGTGTGATTCCTTTATGACGTTGTGGAGCTTGTTTACTCCTGCTTGAGGTGTGCTTTGGCAGCCCTACACAATGAATGGTGTTTGTTATCCAACAAGAGAGTGTTTGAGAGTAGCATTTATTTATTCAGTTATGTGATCATTGTTGAGAGTGTCCACTAGTGAAAGTATGATCCCTAGGCCTTGTTTCTAAGCATTGAAACACCGTTTCCAACAAGTTCTGCTACATGTTCGCTTGCTGCCATTTTTATTTCAGATTGTAATTACTACTTATAATCATCCATATTACTTGTATTTCACTATCTCTTCGCCGAACTAGTGCACCTATACATCTGACAAGTGTAGTAGGTGTGTTGGGGACACAAGAGACTTCTTGTATCTTAATTGCAGGGTTGCTTGAGATGGATATCTTTGACCTCTACCTCCCCGATTTCGATAAACCTTGGGTGATTCACTTAATGGAAACTTGCTGCTGTTCTACGAACCTCTGCTCTTGGAGGCCCAACACTGTCTACAGGAATAGAAGCGTGCGTAGACATCAGGAGCCAGATGTGAAGGATGGACTCACCACATCGTCTCCTTCAATAAGGTTCGTTTTCAGCCTGGATCTGCCGGTTCTCGCTGATCTTGAGCCATTGTTGTGATGGTTTCAAATATGTAGATGCTTTTTAGCCTCATCTACTAGACTCGACTTTGGAAAAGTCAGGCCGCGAACATTCGCAGATCTTCTCAAGCACAAGACTTGCGACAATGGGTATGGCAGTCATGCTTGGGCTTATGTTGGACACAAGATGGCCATTATTCTACCTCTAGGTGTGATGCCGATGCAAAAAAATTGATCTACCTTCTCCTACCAATTCAAGGCTACAACAAGCAAGGTGTTGTGTCCCCTGGCGCCGATGTTGCTAGTCAGGAGAGCATGCAGAGTGCGATGGTGCGGTGGAGAAGGACCCGATTTCTTTCTCTTTATCTAGTCCAAGGTCCATTTTGTAAACTTGCAGGTTCTCTTTGCTATTTCAATATCTTTTTAGACCTCTATGTAAACTGTAAGCCCACCGCTGGAATGAAATGCAGCTGCTAGGTTCTTCATGGACCTTTCTATGTTCAAGAAATGGGACTACATAGAGCGCCTACATATTTTGCCATCATTATGTGAAAATAATCCTGAGAGTGCCTTCACATAGATACCACCACAAATTCAAACTTAATATAGCTGATCGCGAATATAGTGCATCACAAGTTACATAATTGAAAAATTGGTAAGATCATCTCCAAAAAAAACATAACCTACTTATGGTTTTTGGGCCGAGGCCAAACACCCAATATAGTATGAGCCCTATTGGAGGACATATTCCAGATAGCCTCCTACATTTTCTTGAGGCCCCACATATAGAAGCCTCCTACATGAGCCCCCTATTTCAATGTGACCACCTCATAGATATCCATGTATGTATTCCAATGATGACCATTTGTCATTTAAGACGCAAAAGAAATAGAAGGGGAAGTAGTGGAGGCGGATGATGTGAACCCGGGTGCACGTGCACCCCATAATGATTTTGTTTTTCAAAAAATGCTATATGAAAGTTTCAGAAAAATTTGAAAGCTCGCATGTGTATATTATGTTGACACTTGTGCAGATTTTGGCATAAAAACGACCATGTGTGACCGACACATAAATTTAAAAATGAGAATTCCTATTTCTCTAAATAGTATAAAACCAATTATTATAGTGTTATTTGGATATTTTGTTATTTTCCTGTAGGCCACATACAATCGCATTTTTTTTGTGAAAACTTACACAGGTATGTATCAACATAATATGTACATAAAAAATTATTTTAAAATTTTTGGAAATTTTCAAGTAGCATATTTTCCAATATCGAAGAAAATGGGTGCACGTGCACCGAGGTTCATCCTGGTAGTTCCCGAGAAGTAGCAGACTAAGGGAAAAAGGAGCTGAAAAATAGGAGTCATTTTTATAGATGCTCCAATATGTACCTAGAAATATAAATCGTTGGTAACATCAAAGCTATTCTTCAACTGATGGAGCCATATATCAAACATGTGTAGACGTGGCTAGATTTTGATGACAATACCACAATTGGGGTAGACAAGCGGTGTTCCAAGCAAAACAATTCACATGCCATGCACATCACTACCACCGGTTGCTGTCCAAGTGCATGACTTCCCTAACCCACACTCAAAGTGGCAGTTTTAGGTCTCTAATATATTTTATCTATTAGAGCTGTTTTCATCTCTAGCTGCCAATTGCTATTCCATACATAGAACACTCCTAGCAAAAATGCATGGAAAATCGAGAAAGTTTTAAGTTTAACTGCAGTTGGATAAAAAATAATCAGAAATATAGGCATGTCATACCTATCATGCGCAAAACAAAACAGAGTGCATATATATAATATTCCCTCCATTCCGAACGAATAAGGCGTTCTCGTTTTCTAGGTTTTTTTTCTCTAATCAAGGATTACTACAAATAAATTATAAAGATTACTGGTATAAAACAACATCATAAGAAAGTTAATATGAATCAAATGAAGCAAACTGCGTACAATATAATTAAGATTTTGTTGCTTAATTTTTTCAGTTAAAGTTTGTCTTGAAATATGCATGCGCTTTATTCATCGAAACGGAGGTAGTATTATCATCACAAACATTCGAATAATTTCAATAATGGTTTTGTATATTATTAGTGATCCATTTACTATATCCACTTCAAAACAGCCACCGGTCTATAAAGAAAAAAAGGTTTCTTGCCCCATGGAGCAACAAAACCCCATGTTCGCCGGCTGCCTCGCCGCCATGGCCCCCTATATATGCCCCCACCAACCCCTTCCCCATGGCTCATTTCCTCCGCAAGCCTCACGCACATCTCCCTTCCTGGAGTTCGGCAGCAACCGCGGTTGGGGCGGCTAGAGGGTTGTCGATCGCGCGCGCAAGCCCATGGAGCAGAGGAGCCTTCTGGCGTCGGCCGTCGGCGTGGGTGTTGGCGTGGGGCTGGGACTCGCGTCGGCAAGGTGGGCAAAGCCGGTACACGCCGCCGAGGGCGGCGGTGGTGGGGGCGCGGGCGCCGCGGAGGTGGAGGCGGAGCTGCGGCGGCTGGTGGTGGACGGCCGCGACAGCAAAGTCACCTTCGACGACTTCCACCACGTCCATTGCTACCTCAGGTTGGTTAATTGGCCCTCCGGTTTCTTGCGCTCGTTTTGTTGGTTCATCGTTTGGAAGATTTGGCTGGATCCACACTAGTCGCTCTGTACATATTCTGTTGTAGCCTGTACTCTGTTCTTTGCTAGTTGATGGCTTGATGCATGTGCTTTTCAACTTCATCATCGTCACTGTCCATTGTTCTACAGAAAGAAAGAACCAGCAAAGGCGATTGGCACGCTGTCCTCATAGTCTAGGTGTAGCAGTAATATTTTGCAACTCTGCCCCAGTTCAGTTCTGCTCGGTACTGGAAACTGACGAGACAATTTACCTCGCAGCGAGCAGACCAAGGAAGTGCTCATCAGCGCGGCCTTCCTCCACCTGAAGCAGGCCGACCTGTCCAAGCACATCAGGAGCCTCGCCGCCGCGAGCCGCGCCATACTGCTCTCCGGCCCCACCGGTTCGCCTCTCGCCCCATGATTCCGATCGGCTCCATTGTCTGTGGCGTCGTCGTTAACCAGTTCTCAATTTCGCAGAGCCTTACCTGCAGTCACTCGCGAGGGCTCTGTCTCACCACTACAATGCCCGGCTGCTACTCCTCGACGTCACCGACTTCTCGCTTCGGGTATGCCAGAAACCGTCAACATCTATCAATCTATGTATGTATATTTGGTTCGTCGTTTCGTCTGTCATGTCATTCTGAACTTATTTGTTGCTGGGTCCTGTTTGCAGATCCAGAGCAAGTATGGGAGCTCCAGCAAAGCCTTGGTAAGTTAACACCATGATGCATACTTTGTGTCATGATTGGGAGAGGGGATTTGGACATGTAAGCCTCTATGTTGTGTTGATTGGGGCATCTTGAGGTTTTTTTTTTTAATGTTGGCAACTAGCAACCTAGGCTCCTGATTGGTCTCAGCAGTAGCTTGTCCACAGTGACTGATAACAATAGAATAACAGTTCAGAATCGTACAATTTTGTCTGCATCAAGACACGGTTGTTTTCATGGATTTGTTTTACTTGCTTCTGTCCTGTCATCCAAAATCATGTTTGTGCAGGTTCATAATCAATCCATATCCGAGACAACATTTGGGATGATGTCTGATTTCATTGGATCTTTTACGATGTTTCCTAAGAAGGATGAGCCTAGAGGTAACAAAGCATTACCATCTAGTCTTCTTATTTTCCGCAACGCACAATCTACTGGGTTTGTAAGATATTTCATTTTGAGTAAGAAAAACGGTTGCCATTGTTTCTTTACTCTTCAGTATAAACTTTACATGAGAACTGGCTGTTATCTGCACTTTTCCCGCAGTAAATGGCTGCATGCATCGATCGATCTAGAGGCCAAAGCCAAGTCTCCATTTCAAAAAAAAAAAAATACTGCACCTTTCCCACATGCCAAGTTACCAAAAATAATAATCATGAAACCTTATTCTATCAAAAAATGCACTGTCGTTGCTCAAATTTTGGAGATTTTGATTTGGCCCTGTCCTGATGTGGATGAAACACTTATGCAGAATCATTACGCCGTCAGACAAGCAGTGCGGATTCGAGAGCTAGGTAATGTATACTTGCCAGTTTATTTATTGAATACAGTATACTATTATCTGATCTATTTACCCATGTTTTGATTTCTTTAGAGGTTCTGACGTTGCTAGCAATGATGCTTCACTTCGGAAAAATGGATCTATGTCATCTGATACGAGTGATGTTAGCTCACAATGTTCTGGACATTCAGGTAAAGTTTGTTGCTCATTTATTCGTACGGTTGCTTTTCTCATCTTTATTCACACATATGCGACAGGTTCTAATATGTCAGTAGGATTGGCCTGCATGCCGCAATGTTTTTTCTTGTCAAAATTGTGTACAGATGGTATCTCTAGAATAACTGCTGCTGTGTTTTCCAATGCTTTTGCATTAGACAGATCTTTCTTCATTTCCACATCTTGTGGAGCAGAACAAGAGAATCGTCCTTATGGCTTTTCACCTTTTTTGTTGATGTAGTTTCAGCTAGGCGAACCAGTAGCTGGAGTTTCGATGAGAAAGTTCTGATACAGTCACTTTACAAGGTGATTATAATTTTGACTGAACTTGACACTCTGTTTATTCATGATTTACTTATCTTGTAACCACTTTTCCAGGTCATGATTTCTGTGGCTGAAAGTGATCCAGTTATTCTTTACATAAGGGATGTAGACCGCTTCCTGCATAGATCAGAAAGAACTCACTCTATGTTCCAGAAAATGTTGGGCAAACTCTCTGGGCAAGTGTTGATACTGGGCTCCCGGTTACTTAATTCTGATAATGAGTACAACGATGTGGACGGCATAGTTAGTGGCCTGTTCCCTTATCATGTTGATATAAAACCTCCAGAGGAGGAAATCCATCTCAATGGTTGGAAAACACAAATGGAAGAAGATGCAAAGAAAATCCAGATTCAAGATAACAGAAACCACATCATAGAGGTACTCTCAGCGAATGATCTAGACTGCGATGATCTGAGCTCAATCTGTCAAGCAGATACTATGGTTCTGAGCAACTACATCGATGAAATTATTGTCTCAGCGGTGTCATATCATTTGGTTCATAACAAAGATCCTGAATACAAAAATGGGAAGCTTCTTCTATCTTCTAAAAGGTTTGACCATTTATTTAAATATTACCATGAATTACTTTTCTTCTGGTTTTCTTAATAAAATCACTTTACAGCTTGTCCCATGGATTAAGCATTTTTCAAGAAAGTGGCATTGGTGGCAAGGATACTCTGAAAATGGAAGCAAATGGTGAACCAAAGGTATTTAATATTGCATAAATACTTAAATAGTGTACCAGTTACCTATGAGCCTAACTTCAATCCTGCTATTTGCAAAGGATGGTTTGAAAGGTGCAGCTGGATCTAAGAATGCTGAGACGGATAAATCGCCAGTTAAGGATGGTGATACTCCACCACCAAAACCAGTAAGTTCTGCGCAGTTGCTTAAGCCTTTTGTTCTGCTGCATTTTCAGAAAAAAAAAACAAGGTCGGAAAAGACGGCTGTAGTTCAGTTAATGCAAATCAAAGCATCATAGTTCTTTGTGAACATTGCTAAGACAGAAGTTCTTATCCTTGATGTTTTCCTATCTGAGCAGGAAATACCTGACAATGAGTTTGAAAAGCGTATCAGGCCAGAGGTTATACCAGCCAGTGAAATCGGAGTGACATTTGATGATATTGGAGCCCTGGATGATATCAAAGAGTCCCTTCAGGAGTTGGTTATGCTTCCTCTCCGGCGGCCTGATCTTTTTAAAGGGGGAGGACTTCTAAAGCCATGTAGGGGAATATTACTGTTTGGACCACCTGGAACTGGCAAGACAATGCTCGCTAAGGCTATAGCAAATGATGCTGGTGCAAGCTTCATCAACGTCTCAATGTCCACTATCACGTCCAAATGGTTCGGGGAGGATGAGAAGAATGTCCGAGCATTGTTCAGCTTGGCTGCGAAGGTTGCCCCTACAATTATTTTTATCGATGAAGTAGACAGTATGTTGGGGCAGCGCGCTCGGAGCGGTGAACATGAGGCTATGCGGAAGATCAAGAACGAATTCATGAGTCATTGGGACGGTATCTTGTCGAAGTCTGGCGAAAGAATCCTCGTTCTTGCCGCGACAAATAGACCGTTTGACCTCGATGAAGCCATCATCAGGAGATTCGAGCGCAGGTCTGTTCAAATGCAGCACTATGTTGGGGAAAAATAGATGCAGTGTGGTCGTTGCATGATAAGACGCTAATTATTTGCCTCTATTTGTCACCCAAAACAGAATCATGGTTGGCCTTCCAACACAAGAGAGCAGAGAGCTGATCTTAAGGACAGTTTTGTCAAAGGAGAAAGTTGATAACAACATCGAATACAAGGAGCTCGCAACAATGACTGAAGGGTACAGCGGCAGTGATCTTAAGGTTTGTGAACCTTATTTTTTATCCAAAGAGTTAATATGTATCTAAATGTGACTGGATCATTGAATATTTTTTATTTCCTTTTGCACGCAGAATCTTTGCATGACAGCTGCTTACCGCCCGGTTAGGGAGCTCCTGAAGAAAGAACGTTTGAAAGAGATGGTATTGTTATAAATGTTTTACTTCTTATTAGACTTTGACATGCTGAATCATGTTGATGCATATTTGACTGAACAAACACATTGGACTGAACATATTGTGATGCATATTTGATGCCTCAGGAAAGAAGGGAGAAAGAGGCAAAACAGAAAGCAGAGGATTCAGACAAACCAGCTGACAACAAGACGCTGAGCTCCGACATCAAAGAGGACAGTTCCGAGAAGGCGAATTCAGATAAGAAAGAGGAAATTTCAGGAACCAAGGCAGATACCTTGGAAGCAAAGGCCGAAGGTGACAAGGAGGTGGCGATCGACCTTAGGCCGCTGACGATGGAGGACCTCAGGCAGGCCAAGAATCAAGTGAGTTGCTGTCCTGACTCGAATTTCTTTTTTTTTACAGTGAATTGCATTGCATCTTTGTATGTGTATAACGGCATAAACATGTTACTGAACCATGCCGCGACCACTGATTGCAGGTTGCTGCGAGCTTCGCCACCGAGGGTGCTGTGATGAACGAGCTGAAGCAGTGGAATGATCTCTATGGCGAAGGTGGTTCCAGGAAGAAGCAGCAGTTGACATACTTCTTGTAGAAAAAAATGGATGCTTATTTGCAGATTGGTGATGCTTCGGCAGAGAGATGCCAGCGCAGCTGTTGTAGAGAATTCCCGTGGAGCAGAGATCAGCTCGACGGTAAAGGACGGAAGGATTGCTGGGGAGCAGACGTGAGTTGGAGCATCGTGGAATGGATGAGATAGGTGGAGGTACTGGATCATATATGTACAATTCTTTTATACGAACACTAGTAATTTAGTATGTACATCACTATATTGTAATTATTATTCGGTGTTTGTTAGCATATATTGATTGCAGTGGCACGTGTGTTAGTTCAATATTGTCTTAATTCAACATTCTTAGTATGGCCCGTTAGTCCGTTCGTAATGTGAAGTACAATTAGAAATTTATGTCAATGTTATATACTCCAGGAAATCAAATTGCGATCGACTGAGCTGTGGCACCATTGTCGGTTTTCCTGTACTTTTGACGAGATTATATTGTTGTCAAAGACTAGAGAGACGGAACAGATTTAGGAGTATAGGCCGATCTGTCCGAATGTCAGCTTCAAAATCTTCATGAAGGTTGCAACAATAAGTCTGAACTCGGTAGCCGACTATGTGGTCCGTCCGACACGAACAACCTTTATGAAAGGTCTATAGCCTTGATGAAGTGGTAAACTTGCATTAAATAGTTCATAAAATTGCACTAGAAAAAACATAAATAGAGTAATATTTAGGATTTTCTTTGAAAAGGCCTATAAAAAAATCAGATGGTCGTTTATTCAACAAGTTTTACGTATGAAGGGCTTGGCGGAAGCGTTGTGCTTTGGTCCATAACTTTGTTACTGGTGGTAGTGTAGCCATGAAAGGAAATGATGATGTTGGTCACTACCTCCAAACAAAGAAAGGATAACACCAGGGTGATCTATTATCCGCAATGTTATTTAATAATGTGGTTGATATGTTGGCCATCATGATAGAGCATGTAAAGAACTCGGGCAAATTTCAGAAGTAGTCCCATATATAAAAGATGGTGTGTTATCTATCCTACAATATGCTGACGATACAATCATCTTAATGGAACATGATCTTGAAAATGCTGCGAACCTGAACTTTATACAATCAACAATTGAGCAAAAACAGCTGCTGCAAAACAATTTTTTCGACCACTTAAACATTTCAGGAGTTTTAGCAATTTTTTGTGCATATAGAGGATGAAAAGTTGAAACTACATTATTATTATAAACGCAATATGATTTACATAGAAATCTAGAGAATTTATTTCCTGAACAGCCGTAGAAAACTGCATCTCCATATGTCTTATCAACTTTTAAACATCCAAATGAATAAACTTGGTACTTTATTCTTGGAATATTTAAATATAAGATAAACACTCTATTTAACAGAGAATGAAATTTATAAACTAACAATGTAAATTAAAACATGGTCTCCACAAACATACAAAAGAGGATGTTGCACTCTGTTTTATTTGCTTGTGTTTGAGAACTCCACCTGTGTGTGGTTGTGAGACTATGGTATTCTATGTTGTGAAGACTATGGTATGGTCTCTATGGTATTATATGTGTGGTATGATCTCTATCTCGAGCTCTCGAGCTAGTCTTTACCTATCTTTATGTTGTCTCTATCTTCTGCAAGTATGCTATCTTGTCTATCTTGTTCTCTTGCACATGTTGTTGGTCTCTAAAATAAAGAGGGGTTATGATCCTAAGTGTTGTGTACTTATATTCAAATGCAAAATCAAAATGTGCACACATTTAAGGGGAGCTCGTCTATATTTTAGAAACTTGTTGTTATGTTTTATACATATACATATCTTGTGCAAATTATAGTGTTGTCATCAATCACCAAAAAGGAGGAGATTGAAAGTGCATTCTCCTACCTAAGTTGGTTTGTGCGTTTGATAACAACACTAGCAAGTTTTTAGATTATCCTAAGATGTGTAGGGATTAATAAAAGAATGACACACGACAGTTATCAACCCCTCAAAAAGGACAAAAGATGATACATTATGTAGTTTTTTTTTTGTTTTCCTTGTAGTAGGACACATATTATCAAGAGGAGTTTGGCGGTGAAAAAGTGTGGGAAATTCAATCAGGTCCGCGAAACCCCATATACACTTTGTACCCTTTCCTATGCTCATCTTAGAGAGACCCCGCTTTGTGGTTATTGGCATTTCTATGCTTGGAGGGGCCTTAAGAAGTACCCAGGCTGGGGCCCCTACAGACTGGATTATCTGCCCCAGGCAAAGAACCGTCCCCGAGATATATGCGATTACTTTGGACCTTGGGAAATGGCTAAGGACTTGGAGATTCATGTTGTTGCAATGCAGGAAATATGCACTCCCTCAGAATAATCTCAAGAACTTTGTCAGAGCTTAGGTTTTGTTGTCGTGCATGTGATAAAGATCAGCAACACCGACTTTGGCAAGGTCTTTATTTTCTCTAATCTCTCTGGCTAGGTACAACGCCCATAGCACTGACACGGGAAGACTCGAGCAAATCTAGGTTGAACATTCTAAAGATATCCAGAAACTTCAGATAGAACTTGTCTACCGGATATTTGGCCACGAAGCTGTGGTAATCCTTTGGAACTCTCGCCGTGTAACGTGAGGCATGGCCTGCAAGATTTTCCAGCTCTTTAATATTCCGATGCAAATCCTTCATATCGATAGAAAGGCTCTCAAACTTGTCTAGTGGTACCAAGGGCTCACCGCGGATATGATGACGTTTTCGCTATTTACCACTTTCTCGCACTCCTTTTACATTTGTTGATTCATAGGGACAAATATTTTTTAACCTTTGCTCATGTTTCCTGCCTTGTATTTCTTCTTCTTACATCTTATAAGTTGTGGTTCTGGAGATGTCGCCTCATTAGTGAAGTTCCTTTTTTGTTGCACCTTGCTTGGCGGCCACATACGAATTGGACCCAATCCCTTGGCCTTTGTCCATGTCATCCTCCTATCCTTGATGGCCATCCAGGTCCTCATATGTTAGAGTCGAACTCCCATATCTCTTCAATCCCACCCTAGTATGTATCATTTTCCTTCCCAGTTAATGCCTTCATCGTCACAACACTGTTATGGTATACAATTTTAAGGTCTTGTGTCTCCATATAGAATGTGTATCCATTGATGCCATATGCTTGATGTGTCACGATATTGACCAAGGGGCCATGTGCCAAATAGTACAAATCTAATGTTTCCTCATCATCCTTTGAACATAGGTTTTCTTCAAAGTGGTTTTTGAGCCACTTTGCAAAGTTTGTGTTGCGCTCTTTCATCAGCGCGACACTTTTCTTTTGGGGGTTTTGGTCTTGCGACAGTTTCATGTGCATATGAACATAAGGCCGGACCACTGTAATGTGTTGCAACACCACTAAGTGTGATCTATCGTAGTCATCTGATCGATTGATTGTAGCACTATGCACATATAGATCCTTCTTTCCGCGCCGATGACCCTCACCACCAAGCCTGCCAAGGTGCCGACTATCAGATACACTCTTGTAGTCCATGCAAAACTCGACACACTCCTTGAATATAAAACCTTGGATGATGCTTCCATCGGGATGAGATCTGTTTACGAACGAAGCGCTTCACGGTTCCATTGTACGTTTCCAATGCATACATGTTGTATATGAATACGGGATCTAGGTCGATTATCTCCGGGACTATATGGATCATGAGATGCACCATGATGTCGAGGAACGAGGGGGGAAAGTACATCTCTAGCTCACAATAGTACGGCAATGATCTATTCTTGCAGTTGTTGGCAATGCTTCTTCGTAATCGACTTTTGAGAGATAGTGCCGAAAAAGTTATAAAGGTCCAACATTGTCTTCCAAAGTCCGAACACATGGCTCCATAAGTACCCTGATTGCAATTGGAAGTATCTGCAAGATAATAACATGGCAGTCATCTGACTTCATACCGATAATTTTCTGGGTCTTCATGTGAGGATGTCTCACTATGTTTGCTAGCAGGACGTAACCCTCACACTTTAAAGGCACTTGAAAAATTTATCGAGTTCCACCTTACTTAAAGTGTAACAAGCAGCAGGACATTCCGTCTTGATTTTCATAACAACCCTTCCTTCACTCCTCTTCTCCTATCTTGTCCATGGTTCTCTTCGTATCCTGAGTTCTTCCAAGTCTGCTCTTGCCTTCGGCCCATCTTTGGTCTTGGCTGGAAAATGGAGCAAGAGACCAAGAATACTCTCGCACACATTCTTTTCGATATGCATGACATCTATGCAATGTCATGTATCAAGAGAGGGCTAGTATTCCATGTCCCAGAATACCCATTTTATTTTCCACACACCTTCCAATGGCTTTACCTTTTTCTGCTACTTTCATGCCCTAGGCCACTCGGCCCAAGAGTTCAGCAGTTCAAATATTTCTTCCTCGCTCCTCTTACTTGGTCGTGACCGCAGCTCAACTGTATTGTCAAACTTTTCTTCTTCTTGTCTCCATGGGTCACTTTATATAAGCCATCTTCGATGCCCCATGTACACATTTTTTTATGTGAGCCCAGTAGGAGAGCAGTTGTTGTATCATCCATGCACTGCACCCATGCTTTGTATCCATGGCCACACTTGAAATATTGATATCCTAATGTTGGATAGTCCTGGACTATTATGAGAAGCAGACCTTTCATATTAAAGCTATCTTCTTCGTAAGCGTCCCATACATTGACCCTTTCCCATAGTGTCGCTAACTCCTCATACAACAGTTTCATGTACATGTTGAGATCATTCCCTGGTTGGTTCGGGCCTTGAATGAGCATAACTAGGTGTATATACTTCCGCTTCACACATAGCCATGGAGGGAGGTTGTAGATCTTCATAACAACGGGCCAAGTGTTGTGGCTACTACTCATGTTGCCAAAAGGGTTGATTCCGTCCGTACTCATAACACATTTAGTGTTCCTCGGGTCTCCTTCGAATGAGTGGACTGCATCGTCAATTGCTTTCCACTAGCAAGAATTTGTAGGGTGTCTCACCACACCTTCATCAGTTTTTCGTCCCTCTGTATGCCAACGCAACAACTTTGCCTCATTCTTTTTTCCCGAATAGACGCTTCAAACGAGGAATGACTGGAATGTACCATACAACCTTTACAGGAGCACTGTTCATCAATATGTCCACGGTTTCCATTTTGGGCTCTTTCCCTGCTTGAACCTAGATGCATTACACTCTATACACTTTTTAGCTTCTCGTGATCCCGACGATAAATGATGCAATCGTTCGGACAAGCATGGTATCTGATCACCTCAAATCCAAGAGGGCACACAATTTTCTTGGCCACATCACAACTCCTAGGAAACATGTTCCCCGTCAGCAAGACCTTTCTAAGATACTCCAATTTATCATCGAGGCTTCCTTCTATGTCATTGTGGACTACATTTAGCCTTGGAAGATCGAGCGTCACCGATAAGCGGGTGTGCTCTGGATCGCAACCGGGATACAACGTAGTTTCTGAGTCTTTCACAAGCGTCTGTAACTTAGCCCACTCTCGGTCAGCTGCTCTGTCATTCTCCGTGTCTTTCAGAATCTAATCTTGCACATGAGGGTCGCTGACCATTTTAGCCAAATCATCAGAGGTCTCCTCTGTATCATGTACAAAATCTCTGGGTTCTGCCATATCCTCATCGGGCGACTCTTCATGACACTCCTCATCATCTAACCCTTCGTCATCGGCAAAAATATCAACCTCCTCCCTGTGACTTGTCCACCTTCGTGACCTTCCATGAAACCCCAATGCATCAGGTGCATGTGCAAGGGCGAAGATTTCCTTTCAAACAACGTTAAGTTTTGAAAAGAGTAGCACGGAAAACAAATATTTGTGTCACCCCTTCGCAACATATCTCGTTCTGTGGCATCAAGAAACTCGTTCACATGATCATGAAAACTTCGTGTCATGCGGTCCTCCGTGTACATCCAACTTCGATCCATACCAACAATACATGTAAATTCAAGTTAACTGACAAGACAAACTCAAGATAAATGAATTTGATGAAACTAGCACTAAGTTATCTAATTTTTACTCCATCAGATCTACAAACTTGCAATGCGAAATTCTCTGTCTACAGTGGATTGAAATAGGTAAGATTGTTAGAATGGAATAAAACCTTGACGAGATCTCCAAATTTTATGTAGTGCTTTGGGGCAGAGGTCAAACTCTCACGGTGGCACCAACGAGGCTTCAAAAAATGGAGCTAAAACTAGAGTTTGTATTTTGGACAACAAAATTGGGTACGAGTCTGGGGTATATATAGGTCTTTGTGTCAGTGGATATGTTCTATTCAAACTAGGAAACCATCAGAATCGAACGAAATCGAATTTAGACTCTCATACACAAAGATATGCTAGTTTGAATCGGTGTTTCCAGACGGTTTACTGGGTGTTCCGGTTTTCGGTCGGTTTCCTGGGTTTTCTAGTTTTCCGGTCGGATTTTCAGTTCTATATCTTAAAAAATTTACAATATAAATTTTGAACATTTTTTAATTCGAATATTTCTAAATTTGAACTTTTTTTGTTCAAATCTGAACATTTTTAAATATGATTTTTTTTTTCAAATATGAACATTTTTTTATTGAAGATTTTTCAACTATAATTTCCTTTTGTAATCTGAACTTTTTTTTGTAATTTTAATATTTTTAGATTTTAATATTTTTGAATGTCAAACTTTTTTTATCTAAACATTTTAAAATTTTGAACATTTTTAGGATTTGAATTTATTTGGATTCGAATAATTTTTTAATCTTATCTTTTTCATATTTGAAAAAAAAGGATTT
Organism: Lolium perenne; assembly: GCF_019359855.2. Classification (NCBI taxonomy): domain Eukaryota; kingdom Viridiplantae; phylum Streptophyta; class Magnoliopsida; order Poales; family Poaceae; genus Lolium; species Lolium perenne. The sequence continues at coordinate 263,031,512 of NC_067244.2, read as the reverse complement.
GAACAATTTCGATTTTTGAACATTTTTTTATTTGAATATTTTTTGAATCTAAACTTTTTTTTTATATTTTCAACAAATTTTGGGTCCTGAAGAATGTTCCGATCTAAAGTTTTTTCAATGTTTGAACCTTTTTTGATTTAAACTTTTCAAGTTTGAGTCTTCGCCGGTCTAGGTATCTATGACCAAAAAAGTCGAATGTAGAACTGGCGGACGAGAACTCAGCTGAACATAAGCGGGGCGATGCTCTAAAGCCGAATTGGGCCGGCCCACCAAGGGATGAATCGACGCGAACGCGTCGTATGGTTTGCGTCAAGCGTAGTATAGGAGGTCCCAAGGACAAGGCGTGCACGGGTAAGACGGCATGAAGATAACGCGTGAGTTTGCGTCGGCCCAGGTAGGAGGCTTGGGTGGTAGTCGGCCTAGCTATTTGGTTGGGCCAAAAAAAAGGAAAAGTGATAGGCGTTTATAGAAGCCTATCACTAACATGTTCCCTCTTTCAGTGGGCCTAAAAAAAATCTAGTGATGGCCTTCTCTTTATGCCCGTCACTAGTGTTTTGGCTAGTGTCAGGCTTATATGTGCCCATCACTAGTATATATATTTACTAGTGACAATAAAAAAGTTGCCCTTCATTAATAACCTGGCGGCCATAAGGCATTCTGTTGTAGTGCATTTATCCAAGAACTCTTGAGCTAGATCTACAATCCCACCGAAAGAATTTGAATTTCCCCACCATTCCATTGTGAAACTTGTTACTCTTGGGTGTCTTGCTGTCGTGGATGGAAGATTTGTCCTTGAAGCTTTTTCTTGGTGTTATAAATCTTCTTGGTCGAGTTGGGAGCCTCCAATTAAGTTGTGGATGTGTGTTCTAACCTTTGTGTAAATGATTCGCTTGCCACATTGAAGGCCATCTCTTGGTGGAGAATGTTGCTCACGAAATAATAGGGTGAGGCCGGTGTGGCATTGGTTGGCCTTCATGGTGGCACACCCCTCCAACATAATCGTACATCTCCTCGAAAGAAAGGAAATGCGGGAATTAACACTTGTGTGCCCTTGTGATTCACTTTCGGTTACTTCTATTCTTTATCGTTCCTTTATTACTTGTATCCTTTTTACTTGCTTGTATGCATGTTACCATATAGGATTATCCACCTAGCTCCACATCTAGATAATTTATATTCTTGTCAAGCCTAAATTTGATAAAAAGAATTCAATTTTGTATATCGAGCTTTGAAAGCCAAGGTGGAGGTGGTAGAGCATGATGAAGAAAGAAGGGAAGATGATGATGAGTGGTGTCCCGAGGAGACTAAGTATGACTACCATGAGTACATGGCTCTTCCCGCAAAATCCTTTTGGGGAAACAAGGGAAAGAACTTAAATTCATGGGACAACTCAAGAAGCAACTCAAGTGGCCAAAGGTAAAATCATGAAAGGGTGAGAACATGCTAAACTTGAGGTGACAGACATCACTTTGTTGTTGAGTGCCCATTTGAGGAGAGAATAAAATGGTGGCCGACTTGATCGCACTAGATCCCGGTCAATTTCAATTAAGCCAACACTGTGTCGAGAAGGCCTGTGAAGATAGATGGACCGTTTGATCTAGGTCCAACCATCTAAAAAAGAAGTGTAATCTAAAAAAAAGATTGTGGCCTAAGTTATAGTGCGGGCATATTTAAAGAGACGAAGCTAAGATAATATTTGTCCTTCAACATCAGAAAGAGAAACGTACTCCCTCCATTCCAAGAAGAAGGCATATAATCCAGTCAAAATTAATGGCTTCTTTTTGACGTGAAAATCAATGGCTTGTAAGTTTTGCTAGAATATCTGAAATATGAAGTATAAGTGTATTTGTCTAATACTGTAGATGTTGATAGTTGCTTCAACTTATTTTGTCCGACTTAGCTAGCTTTGACTACATCTAGACAAATGGTCTCGATCAATAGACGTGCTTTTCTTTGGCTTGAAAGAGACGAGTTAACTGAACAGACACCGCAAAGCAACGGTGAGAGATGAAGGGACGGAGACGGGTGTAATGGCATAGCAAATAATTTCGTTGCGATGGGAGTTAGTTGGTAAAAGAAGCCTGGAGCGTGATGGGAACCGATGGCAGATCGGACGGTGAAGGCGGTGGGCGGTTGCCGTGTTAGATCCAAGTAGAAATTCCAGACCCCCGAACGTGTCCCCACGTACCAAGGCGAAGCCGATTGGCCACTTGTGCATGCGCGCGTAAATAGATCGCTAGCTCCATACCGATTATGAGACGTTTATTTTAGTATCACTTATTTTCCTTCTAGATTCATACATAAGATTCAGAGAAAAGCTAAAACATCTCATAATGCGTATACCACCTCAAAACTTCACCACAAAATAGCGTATCGCAAACATAACACATCACAAGTGAAAAAATAACAAATGGTAAGTGCATCTCCAATAAAACCTCTACATGAGACCCTACTTCTGGTTTTTGGGTCGAGGCCGAAAACACACGAAAGTAGGGGGCATTTGGAGAACCGATTCTAGAGAGGCATCTAGATTTCCTTCGGACCCTTACGTATAGAAGCCTCGTCCTACATGACCTCATACTTTAATGGGATCATCCGCCAATATCGACCCATATGTCCCAACGACTAGTGGGCCCATGTGTCATTGAACGCACAAAAGAAATGCACGCTGAAAATATTAGAGTTGGTGGGTAAAGAAGGGGCTGAAAAAATAGTTGTCGGTCCCTAATTGAAACTTGGGGGCTTGAAAATATGAGCTATTGCTAGAGATGCTCTAATATGTACCTGCCAATAAAAACCGCCGGGGCAATCAAAAGCTATCCTCGAACTACTGATGGAGCTATATATCAAACTTGTGCATAAATAGGTAGATTTGAGGCCATCAACACGTTTGGGTGTAGAAAAGGGATCTTCCAAGCAAACCAATTCACATGTCACGCGCATACGATCGACAGGTTGCTGTCCAAGTCCAAGTGCATGACTTGACTTCCCTAACCCACACTCGGAGTGGCATTTTTAGGTTTTAGTATAAGCTTGGTGGAAATTGTTAGAACTGTTTTTATATCCAACCGCCAATTACTATCCATAGGTAGAACACTCTAGGCAAACAAAAAACTGCGAAGAATCAAGAAAGTTTCAAGTTTATAACCACAATTAAATCAAAATAGTTTGACATGTCAGCATGTCGTACCTAGCACGAGACACAAAACAGAGCCGTGTATACATACAATATTATGTTTGAAGGGTCATTTGATCCATGAAGAGGGAGCCTTGTCTTTTGTTGCACCGGAGCGATCACGATCGTGTCCACGCCAACAAACCTGCACCGCACCAAGACTGCAACTCAAGGGGGAACTCAATGATGGCCGGCCACCTAGCAGAGCTTGAGGAACCAAAGGAGGGGGGTCTTGTGGCAATGCCTCCAAGAAGGTGAATGGCGCAAGAATGCGTCATCGTCGTCGGCAGAGACAGAGGTCTTCCAAAGTTTTCACCCAGACCCGAGAACCACTACCCATGGAGCTCGGACTAGGTCCAGACCAAACACACAACATCATCCCCTGGCGTTGAGATAGGCACACTGTCAAGAGCTACGACCAGACGCCGGCCTAGTAAAGCCCCCCAAGGCGTTAGGAAGGAAATCAGATACCGCAGCAAATCGTGTAAAAGCACCTAGGGCTGCGACACCAGCGAGAGGTCACACGGTGCTCCACAAGACACTACCAGAGAAGTTTACACGAAGCAAGGCCTCCAAGAGGAGCAAATTGAGGTGGAGGGGGACGGAGTCCATCATTTCGAACAAGAGGGCCATCATCAGGACGCCTTCAACAAGGGAACGACACCCGCAGGTGACGTCGTCACCGGCATAGACCAGAGCCATGCGCTGCTTTCGCCGAGGTCCAAACCTAGTTAGAACTTCCGGACCCATCGCGAGGACGTAGAGCGAACAAGGCGCAGATCAATGCCGCGCCTCCAACCTAAGTCGCACTATGAGCTAGCCCCAACAGACTCAACCGCAGAAAAACGTGCTGGCTAGCGCACCTAAGCAAGCACGACCAAATTGGTCGGAGGGAGAATAGACTGCAACCGCCGGAGTAGCTGCAGTACTGAGCCGGCCCAAGGACCTCATCCCAGATAGCTAGCAAGGACGTCACCCCAGCGACTCCAAAATGTCGCCCCAGCGACTCCAGAACGTCGCACGTAGCAATGAAGGATTGCCGGAGTTCGCAGAAACACAGAGCTCCGACAGCCTCGAACGGCCAGGGTCAGGTCCAGGCCCGCCTGGCCAAGAATCAGCCTGAATGCAACCGGCAAGAGGCAGCGGAGGTGGCGCACCGGGCAGGCAGCCGTGCACCCCTGGCCACCCTCAGATCGAGAGGATCCGGCCGGGCACTTCTAGGCCCATATGTGCCCACAAGCCCATATCCGGACGACGCTGCATCCAGACCCCCTACCGTTGGGCAAGGCCACGGCAGCCAGCCACGGCCAGTATCGCCGGCCGCCACCCACACGGCCCCCAACGGCCAGAGCTGCGCCAGCCCGGGATGGAGCCGGCGAGCCTCCTCGCCGCAAGGACGGAAACCACCCCGTCGGGCCCTCCAAATGTGCGGGAGAAGGGAGATCCGCCACCGCCAGGGCTTTGCCCGGTGGCGGAGGGGGAATGGGGAGGGGGCGGGCCTGTGTGGGGGACGAGGAGGCGCCCCGACCGCCCGCGGGGGGGGGGGGGGGGGGGGGGGTGGGGGGGGGGGCGACGGGAGCGGGGTCAGGGGAGATGGGGGTTCTCCTTTTGGTTCCGTATGAAAACTGGTCCCCATGTAAACCTTTTCACTGTGAAAAGAACTTATGTAGGCGAGTACGGCTTGTGCCGTGCAAAAAAAATCCGTCGGGTAAGGGAAATCTTTATTATAGTGGATGGTAGGTAAAAAACACTAAAAAGTATTGATCGGCCCCTGCTTAAACTTAAGAGGAACCATAGCTAGAGATGCTAATATGTACCTGAAAATAAAAACCACCGGGCACATATCAAACATGTGCATACGTGGCCAGGTTTGAGACCATTACCACATTTGGGAGGGTTGGTTGGGTTGGGTTGGTAGGAATGGGATGTTCCAAGCAAAATAATTCACATGGCATGCACAAACCACCGGTTGCTGTTCATGTGCACGACTTCCCTAACACACACACACACACACACACACACACACACAAAGTGTTAATTTTGGTCTCTAGTATTATCTAGGTGGAATTTGTTAGAACCGTTTTCATCTCCATCTACCAATTACTATCCAACTACCAGTCAAACGTGCGAAAAATCGAGAATGTTTCAAGTTTAACCACAACTGGATCAAAGTAGTTTTGCATGTCGGCACGTCATACCTAGCACGAGGCACAAAACAGAGCCGTGCATATATATACAATATTATCATCACCAACATTCGAATAATTTCGCGCAATGAAAATAAATATAGTGTTCACCGACATTTTTTCTTCAGTTTAATGAATAGTAACAACAAACATATTCCCATAATGTTTGTCTAACTGTCTACTTATCCACTAATGGAAACTGCCAACCGGTCTGAAAAGAAAGGGAGAAAAGGCATCCTTGCCATGTTCGCCAACTGCGTCGCGTACGTCTTCCGCCCCTTCCGCCCCTATATATACCCGCTTCGCCCGCTTCACGGACACCCCCAACTCTCCTCCTCCCTCGAGCCGTGGTGATCGCGCAAGGCCATGGAGCATAGGAGCCTGCTGGTGTCGGCCGTGGGCCTGGGCGTCGGCGTGGGGCTGGGGCTGGGGCTCGCGTCGGCGAGATGGCGGAAGCCGGCGCACACGGCCGAAGTGGGTGCGGGAGCAGGCGCTGCGGAGGTGGAGGCGGAGCTGCGGCGGCTGGTGGTGGACGGCCGCGACAGCGAAGTCACCTTCCACGACTTCCACCACTTCCATTCGTATCTCAGGTTGGTTACGTGGCCCTCTCATTTCTTGCACTCGTTTTGGTTTGTTCATCATGCTAGTGGTGGATTTGGCTGGATCCACACTAGTCACTCTCTACATACTAGTCCGCAGCATTTACTCTCTTCCGTGCTAGTTGATGCAGTAGTATCCTTTTCGACTTCATCATCGTCACTGTCCATTGTTCTACATCATAGTCTAGGTGTGTAGTCCCTGTTCATTTCTTTTGGTTTCCATTGGATTTCATATCTAGCCTACCCCAACTTATTTGAAAAAATGACTTTGATGTCGGTGTTGTCGTTGCCCCTGTTCAGTTCTGCTCGGTACTAAAAACTGACAAGATAAATTGTGTCGCAGCGAGCAGACGAAGGAAGTGCTCATCAGCGCGGCCTTCCTCCACCTGAACCAGCCTGATCTGTCCAGGCACATCAGGAACCTCTCCGCCGCGAGCCGCTCCATACTGCTCACCGGATCCTCTGGTTTGCCTTTCGCGGCTTAGCCTCATGATTTCAGCTTCATTTCGTGGGGCATTCTAGTTAACTGTTTCATTGTTTCGCAGAGCCTTACCTGCAGTCACTCGCCAGGGCTCTTTCGCACCACTACATGACCCAGCTGCTACTCCTCGATGTCACTGACTTCTCGCTTCGGGTCTGCCAGCAACCTTCAATGTCTATCTATCTTTGATTTCTGTCATTTCGTTTGTCATTTGATTCTGAACTTATTTTTTGCTGGATGCTGTTTGCAGATCCAGAGCAAATATGGGAGCTCCAGCAAATCCTTAGTAAGTTAACACCACGATGCATACTTGGTGTAGATGTTCAAATATCATGATTGGAGAGGGGATATAGTCTTATAGACATGTCAGCCTTTCTGCTGTGTTAATTGGTACATCTTGAGTACGCAACTACTCTCTTCGTCCCAATTTTATCGACTCAACACGTTTTAGTGTCTGTATAAAACTGGGTCAGAGCTAGTCTTCTTTTCTAGCTCGAGGTTTCCAGAGAATAGGAAACTGCCTCCGGGTCGCACGCGCGGGCGGCTCCGGGGCGATCGCATCTCCAGCCAAAGAAGACTCCAGATCGGGCCTTCCTGGCCGTCGCGGCCGCCGGCGCCGGCGACCGTGGCGGCGCCCTGGCCGGCGAAGACGGCGAGGGGTGGGCGGCGCTCTCCTGGCTTCTTCTCTTCGCGCGGGGAGGCGGAGCAAGGGGAGAGCGCAGGGGTTGGTGCTCGGGCCGGTGTGGGGGCAGTTTGCAGCGATGGAGGGGCGATCTTAGGCGGCGGTGCGCGGCGGTGCGCGGCGGCGCGAGCGGCGGATGGAGGAGGTCTAGGCCCTTGGGCCGATGGACTCCGGCTGATGCCCTCTGGCCAAGGCCGACTCTGCCTGCTCTGGTCGTCTTCTCCGCCGCAGCACCACTCGTCCTCGTGCGGGCTTGGCGGCCAGGGTCGCCTTCGCTACCGTTTCGGTGTGAAGGGCGGCCGGGATGGCCGTTGTGCGGGGGCTCGGCCTGAATAAAGGCGGCGGTCCTAGGGCCTCTCTTGCGTGAAGAGGAGGACCTACCGGACGCCTGGCCTCGTGATCTGGCCGGAGGGTTGAGTTCCGGAAGGCTCCGCCGGCGAATGTAACAGTGCTTTGCCTCGAGTTTGCTGGATCGGAGGTATTCGGTCGTGCGCACCCATGCGTTTATTCCGACCGTTTGGTTCTGGAGGGAGCGGCGCGAAGCTCTTTTTCTGTGTTGACATCAAGTGACTATGGATCCATGATGAAAGTCGGAAGAAGAGAATTTCATGAAGGCTGGAGGGGAGGACTAGCTAAGGGAGGTTCAAGTCTCCGCGTTGTTGAGAGGCTTGCTTGGTGTCCGGACTTCACATCAGCGGTATGAAAGTGGGGGCGACAACACATGTGAAGCGCAGAGTCCTACCTTTCAGGGTGAAAACCCAAGGTCTGGCCTTAACTGGTTGTGCGGTGGAGGCATTGTTTTGAGAGTGGGGACTATCTTCAGGGTGAAAACCTAAGATCTTTGATCGGGCGACGACAGTGTTGGAGCACTGTTCCCTTCTTGGGAGGCGTCGTTTTTTGGAGAGTCTGAAATTCAGGTGTTGTCATGGTGGTGGATGTATTGCTGTTGTTAGGTCCGTGATACTGTAGCGGGACTTTTGTTTCTTAGTTTTCTTTTTCTTTTTTTTGCTGTGTGCATCCGTAGTGCCATTAGGGTGGTGCGTTGTTGCAGAGGCTGGGTGTAATTGGTATCTCTCGATATTAATATATTCCCTTTATCGAAAAAAAATAAAACTGGGTCAATTAATTTGGGACAGGAGTAGCAAACTAGGCTCCTGATTGGTCTCAGCAGCAGCGTGTCTTCATCGGCTAATAACAACAGGATAGCAGATCAGAACCATACAATTTTTTCTGCATAAAGACGATGGTTGCACTTGCATCGCTTGTTTTCATGGATTTATTTTACTTGCTTCAGTCCTGTTATCGAAAATCATGCTTGTGCAGGTTCATAATCAGTCTGTATCCAAGACAACATTTGGGATGATAACTGATTTCATTGGATCTTTTATGTTGTTTCCTAAGAAGGATGAGCGTAAAGGTAACAAAGCATTACCATTTAGTCTTCTTATTTTTCGCAAGGGTACACTCTACTTGGTTTGTAAGCTATTTTATTTTGATTTAAGGATAAAAAAAGTTGCTATTTTTCACGTCAGTATGTAACTTCAAGTGAAAACTGGATGTTATCTGGACTTTTACCACATGACAAGTTACCCAAAAATAATAATCATAAAACCCTTATTCCATCTAAGACTGCAATGTCATTGCTCAAATTTTGGAGATTTTGACTTGTCCCTGTCCTGATTTCGATGAAACACCTATGCAGAACCGTTACGCCGTCACGTGGCAATCGGTGCAGATTCGAGAACTAGGTAATGCATACTTGCCTATTTATCTAATACTGGGATGAAAAATATCTACTATTATCTGATCTATGTATCCATTATTTGGTTTCTTCTTTATCGATATTTTTTGTTCGTTTTTTTAGAGGCTCTAATGTTGATGCTTCATCTGGTACGAGCTATGTTAGCTCACAATATTCTGGAAATTCAGGTAACTTTGTTGCTCATTTCTTCTTAGTGTTGTTTTGTCATTTTTATTCACACATGTGTGAAACAGTTTCTAATATATCAGTAGGATTGGAGTTCATGCAATCACGTTTTCTAGTAAAATTGTGTAGAGATGGCATCTCTACAATAATTACTGCTGTGTTTTTAAATGCTTTTACATTAGACCGAACTTTCTTCATTTTCACATCGGGTCGAGCAGAACAAGAGAATTATCCTTATGGCATTTCACCTTTTCTGTTGATGTAGTTTCAGCTAGGCGAACCAGTTGGAGTTTCGACGATGAAGTTCTGATAAAGTCACTTTACAAGGTAATTATTATTTTGACTGAACTTGACAATCTCTTTATTCACAATTTACTTATCTTGTAACCACTTTTGCAGGTCATGATTTCTGCAGCTGAAAGTGGTCCAGTTATTCTTTACATAAGGGATGTTGACCGCTTCCTAAATAGATCACAAAGAACTCACTCCATGTTCAAGAAAATGTTAGGCAAACTATCTGGGCAAGTGTTGATACTGGGCTCCCTGTTACTTAATTATGACCTTGAGTACAATGATGTGGACGATAGAGTTAGTTGCATGTTCCCTTATCATGTCGATATAGAACCCCCGGAGGATGAAATCGATTTCTATGGTTGGGAAACTCAAATGGAAGAAGATGCAAAGAAAATCCAGATTCAAGATAACAGAAACCACATTGTAGAGGTACTCTCAGCGAATGATCTAGACTGCGATGATCTGAGCTCAATCTGTCAAGCAGATACGATGGTTCTAAGCAATTACATCGAGGAAATTATTGTCTCAGCGGTGTCTTATCATTTTCGTCATAACAAGGATCCTGAATACAAAAGTGGGAAGCTTCTTCTATCTTCTAAAAGGTTTGACCATTTATTTATTTTAAAGGTGGCACCAATTATATTTCTTTTGATTTTCTTTAAAAAAATTACTTCACAGCTTATCCCATGGATTAAGCATTTTTCAAGAAATTGGCACTGATGGGGAGGACACCCTCCAAATTGAAGCAAATGGGGAATTAAAGGTATTTCATTTTGTATAAATACTTAATATCTTTTCCAGCTTACCTGCAAGACTAACTTCAATGCTACTGTTTGGAAAGTATGGTGTGAAAGGTGCAGCTGGATGTAAGAATGCTGAGACTGATAAATCGCCCATTGAAGATGGTGATGCTCCACCACCAAAGCTAGTAAGCTCTGTGAACTTGCCTGTGCCTTTTGTTCTGCTACATAAAAAAACAGGGTGGGCAAACCCTCAGCCCTGTTTTATTTAAAACAAGAGCAAAGTTAATCAGTAGTCAATACACTTTACATAATACAAGGGGAACCTATATTTTATTTATACCCCCAGCCCTGTTTTATTTAAAACAAGAGCAAAGTCAATCAGTAGTCAATACACATTACATAAAACAAGGGGAGCCTATATTTCATTTATACTCCCAGCCCATTTTTATTTAAAACAAAAGCCTATTTTTTTGCAGTACTAGATACTCTAGTACGTAGTTCTTAAAATATGAAGAAAAGCATCGTAGTTCTTCTTTCTGAACATTTGCTAAGACATAAGTTATTATCCTGATGTGTTGTTATCTGAGCAGGAATTACCTGACAATGAGTTTGAAAAGCGTATCAGACCAGAGGTTATACCAGCCAGTGAAATAAAAGTGACATTTGATGACATTGGAGCCCTGGATGATATCAAGGAGTCCCTTCAGGAGCTGGTTATGCTTCCTCTTCGGCGGCCTGATCTGTTCAAAGCAGGAGGACTACTAAAGCCATGCCGGGGAATATTACTGTTTGGGCCACCTGGAACTGGCAAGACAATGCTTGCTAAGGCTATAGCTAATGACGCCGGTGCCAGCTTCATCAACGTCTCGATGTCCACCATTACATCGAAATGGTTTGGGGAGGATGAGAAGAATGTCCGAGCATTGTTCAGCTTGGCTGCGAAGGTCGCTCCTACCATTATTTTTATTGATGAAGTAGACAGTATGCTAGGGCAGCGCTCTCGGTCCGGTGAACACGAGGCAATGCGGAAGATCAGGAACGAGTTCATGAGTCATTGGGACGGTATCTTGTCAAATTCAGGCGAAAGAGTCCTTGTTCTTGCGGCGACAAATAGACCGTTTGACCTTGATGAAGCCATCATTAGGAGATTCGAGCGCAGGTCTGTTCAACACAGCGTTTTGTTGAGGGATAATAAATGTCGTGTGGCTTTTGCATGATGATATGCTAATCAGTTGCTCCCATTTTTCACCCTAAGCAGAATCATGGTCGGCCTTCCAACTCAGGAGAGCAGAGAGCTGATTTTAAGGACTGTTTTGTCGAAGGAGGAAGTTGATGAAAACATCGAGTATAAGGAGCTTGCGTCGATGACCGAAGGGTACAGCGGCAGTGATCTTAAGGTTTGAGCTCTTTTCTGAACCCAAGTTAATAGGCAGCTACTTTGAATATGTCTTGATCACTGAATATTGTTAATTTTTATTTTTGCACCCAGAATCTTTGTATGACAGCTGCTTACCGCCCGGTCAGGGAGCTCCTGAAGAAAGAGCGGTTGAATGAGATGGTAAGGTTATAATAAAAGTTTTGCTTCTTACTATGTACTTTAGCAGTTACTAAAGATGCAACGACTTTCAATTGCTGCCAAGCCAGTTATGAACATACACCTTCTGCTGATTTCTGAATATCTGGTGATGCACTATTTGATGCCTCAGGAAAGAAGGAAAATGGAGGCAGAAGAGATAACAACTGTGCCAGAAGATTCAGACAAGCCAGAGAGCAAGAAGTTGAGTTCACATAACGAAGAAGGTAGTGCAGAGATGGCGAATTTGGACAGCAAAGGGGAAAGTTCAGAAAGCAAGGCAAATAAGGCCGAAGATGAGGAAGTGGCGATCAACCTTAGGCCACTGACGATGGAGGACCTGAGACAGGCCAAGAATCAAGTGAGTTGCTGTCCAGCCTCGCTTTGCTTCTTTTTACACTGCATTGCATTGCATATTTGTATGAAATAGAAAATGTCACTTAACTGCTGTCTATTTTTTATAGGTTGCGGCGAGCTTTGCCGCAGAGGGCGGTGTCATGAACGAACTGAAACAGTGGAATGATCTCTATGGAGAAGGCGGCTCCAGGAAGAAGCAGCAGTTGACATACTTCTTGTAGAACAGACGGATGCTTGTGTCAGGGACTAGTAGTGCTATGAAGCAGTAGTATGTTGATAGGTAAAGGCATATTAGATATTATTAATAAGTTGGCATCTACTCTAGTAGTTGGTCCAGTATATATAAGCTACCACTGTATCATGTCGTCCAATCAAGAAATAAAACCCTAAACTTTATCCATAGTTTTCTACAATTCATCTTATGATGCAAATGGTCTGGTGCGGTTTGGGCCTGTTGCTAGAAGACGGTGTTGTGAATGGGGACTATCACATTTACCATTCACGGTGGGGCAAAGGCCAATATATATATTGTATTAAAATGCAGGATACAATGGGGATAGTGCGCGGACCGCCTTCTGGTTGGATTGGTGGCTTCTCTCTGGGCCTATGGCCACCACCATGCCCGAGCTCTTCTCGCGCTGCTCTCTGCAGTGCGCCTCTGTCCGTCAGGTGCTGACGCACGGCCTCGACGCTGTGCTTGCACCACTCCTGTCTGCCGTCGCCGCCGGGCAACGTGAGACCCTCCTGCTGCTGCTGTCATCTAAAAGGCTCTCTGACACTGTCGACGTGCGCACGCTCCCGCTCTGCGGCAAGGCGGGCGGGAAACTGAGCACCTCCGCTCTCTACAAGTTGTGCTCCTACGGCGGGATCATTGACGATCGGCACGATTTCGTCTGGAACAATTTCGCCCCGTCCAAGGTCAGATTCTTCGGGTGGCTTGCTGTCAAAGACCGCATCCAGAGCCGCGCCTACCTCCTTCGCAAAAAGATCCTCACAGCCGATGAGAGCGGCTTCCCCGTCTGCGCCACGACGCTGGAGACTGGGAGCCATATTCTGTTCGGTTGCCACTTCGCTCGTCAGCTCTGGAGTTCTTTTGGATCGCAGCCTGAGGAGCACCGCCTGATTGAGTCCGCTGCGACGTGCAGCCTCCCGCCGTCCACTCCTCCTGGCTCGGCCTCCACTCTCCGCCTCCTCTGCCTGTGGCACCTCTGCCGTAACGATGTCGTCTTCAACGGGCACGCTCCCTCCATTGAGCTTGTCCGTAAACGCTGCCGTGACGATGCTATTCTCTGGCGCAGTCGTCTTCCCTTGGAGAAGCGAGCTGATGTCGATATCTGGCTCGAGTTTTTCCTCCCCCGGCGCCGATATGCTACGGCGTGATGGTTTCTTCCCCCGTGCACACGCCCCCTCCCTCTCTCTGGGGGTTGTCCCTCGGCCTTCCTTTGTAACCTGCTGATGTAAAGAAACTTTTCGGGGAATTCACCGGATCCTTGGATGAAATGAATTCAAACCATTCAAGTGGTGAGCCTTTGTGCTCGCCCCCGGTGAAAACTCAAAAAAAAGAATGGGGATAGATAGTAAAAGAGATTATACAACTCTAACACCCTCTTAAACTCGTGGTGGATCAACAATAGTGGATTTGGAGAGAAAGAAGCCATACTACACAGTCTAGGCCTTTGTGAATAAGTTTGCCACCTGCAACTTGGAAAGCACATATTGTACACTGAGAACCTTATCATGCACACCAGCATGCACAAAGGAGGCATCCACGCCTATGTGATTGGTGAGCTCATGTAACTTGCGTCGGTACTGATGTACTAACTGTAGTGTCAGTACTAAGAGGAGTGGAGTAGGAGCAGCAGCAGAAACATCGAAATTCTCATGTAACTAGCGTAACCATGTCACCTCCATCGTCAGTAGAGCCATAGCTCGCAACTTAGCCTCTACACTCGAACGGAAAACCGTAGTCTGGTTCTTCATCTTCCAAGTAGTGAGGGAACCACCAAAAAACACACAGTGTGCAGAAAGTGACCGGAGATCAGATGGATCACTGGCCCACGTAGCATCTAAGTAGGCCTGGAGTTGTAAGGAGCTGGAACGGGAGAGGAAAAGACGACGAGATATTGTGCCACAAAGATATCGTAGGACACGGAGGAAGTGACTGTAGTGGACAGTGGTGAAAGCAGACATGAACTGACTCAATATGGATAGGATAGGAGACATATGGACGAGTGATAACGAGGTAGACAAGGCTCCTAACCAAGTGATGATAGTGTGTTGGATCAGACACGAGAGCACTAGCAATGGCCCAAGGTGAACATTGAGCTCCATAGGCATCTCGAAAGTGCGCTCATCGCCAAGAGTACACGAGTAAGGAGGTCTTGGATATACTTCTCCTGGGAGATATACAAGCCATCAGAGGAACAAGAAATATAAATCCTAAGAAAGTAGCGAACAGGACCAAGATCTATCATGAGAAACTACATGACAGATTATGAGGTGGCTCGGGAGGAGAACACGACACAAGAGAAGTGGAAGGCATGTCAGGAGGAGCATCATCATCATCACGTGGACAACGAGAGTGGTGAAACATGAAGGGAGGAATCACCACAGGCGAGGAAATAGATATAGGAGAGGAGGGGCAAGCGTGTGGCGAGGAGGGGAAAGAAGAAATGGTGGGTGAAGAAGGTGTAAGATCGACAATGGGGGGCTCGGTGGAGTGGTAACCTGAGGCACGAAAGAAGGTAAATCTGGAAACATGACAAAAGATATGTCCACCAGAAAAAAGGTTGAGGATGAAGGGCACGGATATAATGGTCGGGACTCATCAAAAGTCACATCCCGAGAAATGCGCATCCGGTGGCCAACGGGATCCCAACGCCGATAACCCTTATGCTTGTCGATGCATTGGTGGCTGTAGAGATTGATGGCGGTGGCATAGAACAAGCACGAAGTTGCTACGTATGGGAAAAAGCTAACCTAAGCTCTGATACCATGTCGTGAATGAACAACTATCATTCACATGGGGGCCAAAGGACAATACATGTACATGTGTGTGAAAGTGTACCAAGATCGGGATCTCCACATCATCGGCAGAGCTGGAAGAACATTGTTGCCTCGTCTCTTTCATGGTCCACGATTCCAAAGTCATCATCTCCACATTCTGGCCAGCCAGCGAGATCCACGCATGTGCGACATCGAGGAATTCCGGCAGCTTGCTTTGCTCTAGGGTGGGGGAGACTTGGAGACACGCGGGGAAGAAGTGTTGGAGGGTGAGAAAGCCGGCAAGGAATTGAGGCTCTACTCCAACAAGTTATGGCGCTTCTCGGCCCCAAGCACCTCCTAGCGGCCAACAACTTCCTTTGCTACTACGGCAAGGTGTTCACGAAGCAGAGCGCATATATGCTTCGAACCTAGGGCCAAAAGGGTATTAGAGTTGGCCCAAGGTTTTTCTGGGCCGCCCCAAAACCCTAATAGTACCAAACAACATGCCCGGTCCAACAATCCGACAAATAGAAACACGTCACTTGCATGTTTAAGTTTATCCTAGATTTATTCCTGTAAGTTACCTAGTTTATTTAGATTCTCCTCAAATATCTATTCTTCAAGAGCAGTTCGATCGATCAGACCTTCTTCCATCACCCCCCTCTCGTATGTGAGCCGTTTCGCAACTCCTGCCCTCACATCCCTCAATTCTGAAATATTTCCCCGGTCGTGAGGACCCGAGCTTGTTCGTGTCCATGGCAACCTCGTCATTGCCCTTCTTCCTCAGCACCAAAACATGCATGCCTGCCACATCTTTCCCCACCCTCGTTTTGCTGTGAAGCACACGCGTCGACCATTACATCTTACCCTTCGCTGGCAGCTACTCCACCCCTCCCCTTTTTTCCCTTCTTCTACAGCGCCCCACTCGCCTTTCCCTACGTCACCACCTACCCCTACATGCCCCTTCCTCCGCGTACGCACCCATGTTCGACTTCTTTCCAAATGGACCAAATTATTCATAGCCTGCTCCAGACCCGACTCACTCCATCACCCTCCCTACTTCCACAACGAGCAGGGTGACCAGTAGCGGTGCACAAATGAGTGCAGAGCACGCAGTTGGGAAACCCCGAGAGGAAGGTATGATGAGCACACCAACAAGTTTTACCTCGGTAAGAAACCAAGGTTTAATCGACCAGTAGGAGAAAGAAATCACTTCTGAAGGTGTTGCTAGCTGACTTTTGGCAGGACGCACTACCAGCGTCAGCAACAACGTGGAACCTGCACACAACACAACTAAAATACTTTTCCCCAACTTACAGTGAGGTTGTCAATCTCACCGGTTTTGCTGAAAACAAAGGATTAACCATATAGTATGGAAAGAGATGTTTGTTTGCAGTGAAATAAAGAGAACAGTGCTTGCAGTAAGTAAACAGAATAGGTATTTGCAGTAGATGAATTTATCAGTGTAAAAGAAAGGACTGGGCTCCACAGTTTACTAGAGGTGTCTCTCTATAAAGATAAATAACATGGTGGGTGAACAAATTACATTTGGGCAATTGATAGAATAAAGACCATACATGACAAGATGATTACTATGAGATTTATTTGGGCATTACAACATGATACATAGACCGTAATCCAACTGCGTCTATGACTAATAATCCACCTTCCGGTTAGCGTCCGCACCCCTTTCAGTATTAAGTTGCAAGCAACAGATTATCGCATTAAGCAAAGTGTGTAAAGTAAATAATAGAATTACCCTTAGATAAAGCATTGTTGTTTTCTCCCTAGTAGCAATAGCACATCTACAACTTTAGAATTATTGTCACTCTCTCAGATTACTAGAGGCATGAACCCACTATCGAGCATACTCCCTCTTGGAGTCACAAGCACATACTTGTCAAGAGCATCTACTAGCAACGGAGAGCATGCAAGATCACAAATAACATATGGCAAGTATATAATCAATCTCAACCATAATATTCTATATTCATCGGATTCCATCAAACACAACATGTAGCATTACATAAAGATGATCTTGATCATGATAGGCAGCTCACAAGATCTAAACATGAAGCATAAATTGGATAAGACAACCATCCAGCTACTGCTATGGACCCGCAGTCTAGAGATGAACTACTCACACATCACTTCGGAGGCAGGCATGGCGATGTAGAGGCCTCAGGTGATAATCTCCCTCTCCGGTAGGGTGCCGGGAAGAGCTTCAGAACCCTCCCTAGCGAGGGTCGGCGATGGCGGCCGCGACAAAACTTTTCATGGATAGAGGCTCGGGTATTGGTTTTTCCCGAACGGGTGAATAAATAGGCAGAAGGGCAAGGTCGGTGGGCGCCTGTGAGGCCCACACCACCCCTAGGCGCGGCCAGAGGTGGCCGCGCCTAGGCATGGCATGGCCGCCTCCTCGCATCCCTTCATATCTCCTATGGACTCCGTCTTCGTTACAGTAAAATAGGAACTTTGGATTTTGTTTCTTCCAATTCCGAGAATATTTCATGTACAACTTTTCTGAAATACAAAACAACATAAAACAGGGAACTGGCACTGTGGCATATTCTCAATAGGTTAGTTCCGGAAAATGCATAAAGTGCAACGAAGTGTAAACAAAATATATAGAAATTGGTGTAAAATAAGCATGGAGCATCAAAAATTATAGGGATTTCTATTTTCGTGCCCCTGGTTCGTTAGTTGTACTCAGTTTTCCCCAGTCCCTTAGTTTTTCCTCAGTTTTCCCCTCCTCTAGTTTGAAACACCCACAAGTGCTGGAACGGCCGGTAGCCGTCAGGTCAGAGGCCTTGACCGTTAGTCTGACCGGGTGGGGCCGGACAGGGGCAGCTCCTCCCTGACCGTCTCGTGCTGACGGGTAGGGTCAGGAGACACGTCGGAGCAGCCATCCATCTATCGCTGACGTGTGGGCCGTTTTATGTCATGATTTTATACGCGTTGCTGCCAATGACAAATGGGGCCGCTCTATAGGGCTGCCGCAGTCAATGACCAGTGGGGTCGTATATTTTTCAGGAAAAGACATATATTGCCGCTCTGTGGGGCTGCCGCAGCCAATGACCAATGGGGTCGTCTATTTATTTAGAGAAAATCATATATTACCGCTCTGTGGAGCCTCCGCAGCCAATGACCAGTGGGGTCGTATATTTTTCAGGAAAAGACATATATTGCCGCTCCGTGGGGCTGCCGCAGCCAATGACCAGTGGGGTCGTCTATTTATTTAGAGAAAATCATATATTGCCGCTCTGTGGGGCCTCCGCAGCCAATGACGAGTGGGGTCGTCTATTTTTCAGGAAAAGACACATATTGCCGCTCTGATATATTTCTTTAGAGAATATCATAGAGAGAAGCAACAAGTTCGCTAATTAATTATTCTTAAGCTAGACCGGAGAACCGCTGGCAGCTCGTTCCCCACCGTCGGACGGAGCAGCCATCGCCGGCGCCTCGTCGCGCCGCCGGCTCTGTTCCCCAGCGGCGTCAGACGGACTGCGGCGCTGCACATCAACCATGGCTCCAGCACTTGTTTCGTCCGCACACATTGTACCCACCGCAGGAAAGTCCGCCGCAAGCAGATCCACCGCCCACGACGACCGGGATTTGTTCCGCGCACCAATTGGTAGTATAGCTTGGTAAGACCTCCGCTTCTGCCTTCCCCGCCCCCTAATCGATTCAGTTCCCGTAATTTATTGGAGTTTGCAGGTACGAAATAGTCCTCAATGTCTGGTCGTAGCGGGTACACCGGCGAGGGTGGGGATTCGATCATGTCGTGGCCACGTTCTACTTCTCCTACCTCGTCGGAAGTGCAGGTATCTAGCTTCAGCTCTCTGTACTACCGTTGAAAGTTCCGCCATGGCCTGTTGGAGTGATTTGAGTTGTTCTTTTTTCCATTATTGTTACAGTTAGCCAGGCAAGCCGATGATCCATGGTACATTGCATACCAAGATGAATCAACCCAGTGGTGTAGCCAGAGGCTGGATTTGGAGGAGAAGGTGGCCAATTTAGGTGATGAATTGGCCCGTAAAAACCTGATGATATTCGAGCTGAAGCGTATTGTGGAGGAAGAAAAGAAGAATTCAGAGCTTATTCGCAAGGAGAAGTTGAGAGTTGAGACAGATCTTGCCGTATTTGATCAAGTGGTAGAAAATCTAGAACATGAACTTAAAGTGATGGGAGAGGAGAAAAGTAGATTCATCTGGGCAGTTTTATTAGGTGTCATCCCTGTCCTAGCAGTTATGTGGTTCTGGTAGACGATTTTGTATAGAATTGTTATTCAGTAGATGGCTCTAACCACTGTATTTTGTTGTGGCTCTAAGCACTGTATTATGGCGTACAATTTCCTAGTTGTGCTATGTAATGCGCGCCATAATTTTAGCATGCATGAACATTTTATAAAAGTGAAAGCATGTACCAGCCTCCGGATCAAATACATATCAATATGGGACAATATCTTCCCAATCAAGTTGGGATAGAATTCAAATCATACATACGGATGTACATGGACACATCAAGAACGTGGAGAAGCTTTTTTTGAGACGGTGGTAGTAGTTCGAACAATTTTATCCCAATTGGAAATTGAAAAATACAAATTTATCATAATTTATCTCAATTTGCGGCGTCGAACATGGCCGCGCAGCGATGGGCAAGAAAGGCCGGGTCGACGGGCGGCTGAGGGTGGTCATCTGCGCCATCCGCCGTTGAAGCAATGTTATCGACGACGGCTTCAATGTTCGTGGCATCGATGACCACTGTCGGAACCGCCGCTGTCTTGGTGTACTTCATCAGCGACGGATCTGCGGAGGGCTGGATCAGCGGCTTTGCAGCGCGGTTGCAGGTGATGGCTTCAATGTTCGTGGCATCGATGACCACTGTCGGAACCGCCGCTGTCTTGGTGTACTTCATCAGCGACGGATCTGCGGAGGGCTGTATCGGCGGCTTTGCAGCGCGGTTGCAGGCGATGGCTTCAATGTTCGTGGCATCGATGACCACTGTCGGCACGGCCGCCGTCTTGTTGTCCTTCATCAGCAACGGATCTGAGGAGGGCAACGGAAGTGAGACATCAACAGCCTCCAACATTGAATGCTGGATCTGCGCCGTCGAAGCGATGTTGTAGGCGATGGCTTCAATGTTCGTGGCATCGATGACCACTGTCGGCACGGCCGCCGTCTTGGGGTTCTTCATCATTCAACAGATCTGAGAAGAGAAACGAAAGTGAGACAGAGAGAGACATTTCAACTATTTCTGACGGTTAGATCCTCACCGGCACTCTTAGATCCGCGCCGCCGCACGCCACCGCACGCACGGTTAGATCCGCGCCGCTGCACGCACGGTTAGATCCGCGCCGCCGCGACCGCCGGAGTAAGAGAGGAAAGAGGAGAGAGGAAGATGCGACTGGAATATGCGACTGCCAGGGTTGGTAGGTATGTGCTCTGCTCTTGTCTCTGTATGCGTCCATCGTGGTAGAGAGAGATATACAGGCCGTCCGATCATAAATGATCGTACGGTGCAAGCGTTCGTTGAGCTTTCAACCAACCAAGATCCGTGTGACATACATCTCGACCAATCAGAGATCAGCCAGTGAGTACAAGTTAGGAAAACTGAGTAAAACTAAGAAGGGGAAAAGTGAGGAAATGTTTATCGGACGGGCAAAACTGAGTAGGACTGAGTACAACAAGTGGGCCTGGAGGGGGAAAACTGAGTAACACTAAGTAAAACAAGGGCACCCAAATAATAAAGGGACTAAGGGAAATTGAAGCTTTTGGCATAAAAATTGTAAAATTGTGTTATTTGAACAATATATTACATTTTGGCCGACTAGATATTGTTTGCAATTCAAAGATACACAAGTGTGACAAATTTGGACTCATTTGGACAAAGTTTGTAAGCATAGTGGGTATTTGGGAGGTGTATTGAGCAGAAAGCCATACATCTTCATATCTAGTAGCTCATGGACTAGGAAGTGGTTTTGAAGCTTTTGGCATAAAAACTTCATATCTCTATATTTCATTTTCCATTATTATTTCTCTAGGTTGTAGGTAACATAACAAGGCTCCATGGGAAGGTTCCACCATGTTTTGAATTATTTTGAATGGAACCCTAAAACCCTAAAACCCTAAACCCTAGAGAAAATGATAAATGTGGCTTAAACGTGGCATACAAATTGTTCATACAAATTCAAATTGTTGAACACAAAGGCATCCCCAATACAAATTGTTCATACAAATTCAAATTATTCATAGAAATTCAAATTGTTCAACACAAAGGCATCCCCAATACAAAGGGAACCCCAATACAAATTGTTCAACACAAAGGGATCCCCAATACAAAGGGAACCCCAATACAAATTGTTCATACAAATTCAAATTAGTTGTTCAGAATAAAATCTTTCTCTTGCTCCTGGTGTGACTAGCCGGGGCCACCACCTTACTCCGGGTAACCCTACCAGGGATATTACCGATGTCTACCTTCCTTTTGCCCTCTTTCTTGTTCTTCTTCTTCTGCGAAGCTTGTGCTTTTTCTTCTGCCATGCACTCTGCGAAGTTAGCCTCTACCATGGCATTAGTACTTTCGAGGCACTCTCGATTATACTGTTCCCTCTCCTCTGGACTCATCGGTTGAAGTCATTCTACATCCATCTGTTCCCTCTGCTCTTGATCCATCGGTTCAATCTCCTCATGTTCAATTGCTGCTTCAATCTCCTCTGCATTTGCTGCTTCAATCTCCTTTGCATTTGCTGCTTCAATCTCCTCTGCATTTGCTGCTTCAATCACGTCATGTTGAACTGCTGCTTCAATCTCAAGTTGAATTGCTGCTTCATTCTCCTCTGCATTTGCTGCTCCCGCCTGATCTTCCATTCCAAAAGCTGGGTCAACTGCATTTTTACAAAGCCTAGCAATGTGTCCAGGGATTCCACAATGTTTGCACTTACGTTGTCGAATCGGTGCACCACCCTCTGCACTAGCTCTGATCCTATTCTTCCTCGGCCTACCTGTCGGTCTAGTCAATACTGGAGAGTACAGTTTGAAGCCTGGATCGACTTTCATCCATTGGTCTTTTCCCAACAAGGTAGGAACATTCATAGCATATGCAGCCCTAAATTTGGCAACAGAGAAATACTCTGACACATACTGATCAACTTCACCTTCTTCACCCCCTATAACACTCATGAAAAACAATGCGTGTATGCAGGGTATCCCACGGATCTGCCATCCCCTACAATGGCATGTCCTATCAACCAAACTCACTGGATACCTCCACTGCCTGTTTTCTTTGTCAGTGTAGGTTACCTCAGCCTCCATTCCTTTTCTGACGCATTGCATCCTCAATTGTTTTGCCCTGGCATGCAAAGACTTAATCAAAGATGGGAGCATGAGATGGCCAACATAATTTGTGGATGCAATTCTTTGACGCAGATCGATCTTTATCATGATCATCTGCCTAATCTTATCAAATATTTGCCACAGCATAAGCCCTTTCAATGACTTGACCTTTGAATTGAAACTCTCCGCAAGGTTACTTGTTACATAGTCTACCTTGCAAATTTCATTGAATTGGCTTCTTGACCACACCCTACCATGATGTTCATCCAAGTACTCCTTCACCCCAGGTTTTTGTTTATACAACACATCCAAATGAAACAGATGATTCCTAGAGCTGCATGTGTATGAAGCTGGCCATAGGTTGTCAGTAAAAACTTTACCCTTGAATTTCTTTGTAAAATTCTGTACCAAGTGTCGCATACATTCCCTATGCTCCACTCCAGGGAATACTGCTTCTACCGCAGTCTCCAAACCTTTGCAAGCGTCTGTGTGGATAACAAGTCCTGGTGGATGACCTATAAGGTCGCGCAAATTCTGCAGAAACCAAGTCCAACTTTCGTGTGACTCAACCTCCAAAACCCCATAAGCAGCAGGGAACATCCAATTATGTCCATCAACTGCAGTAGCAGCAACTAGCTGTCCTTTAAACCTGCCATGAAGAGCTGATGCATCCACGGCCAAATAAGGCCTGCAACCGTCCAAAAAGCCTTTCCAGCAAGCTTTGAAACAAACAAAAGCCCTTCTAAAACATTCCTTGTGCATTACCTTCCCGCTTTTCAATTTGTAGGGAACTGTATGCTTGTCTATCGCTACAACACTGCCTGGACTAGCCATCTCCACTTCAGCTTTGAAAGTGTAAAGCAACTGAAAGCTTTCATTCCATGGACCATTGATCTTGTCAAGAGCCATTTCCTTTGCATAGAACATCCTCATGTAAGGTACTTCCATTTTATACTTCTCAACCACCTTTTTTACGAGTGCTGTTGGACCAAGTGAAAAAATTTCTCTCAGCCAATCTAGGATTATATCTGCCAACCACCTAGTCTTTGCTAGCTTTGTTTTCAGCTCTGGCTCTCCCCCTAGAGGTGGACACCTATGGATCTCCTTATTCTTCTTTATCTGAAACATAATGATAAGGGATGTCAATAATAGATAACAAATTTTACACCGTGATCTAAATACACAACTGGTTGGTGTAGTACCTGAACCAAGCTGCTTCTGCGCATTGTGGATGCATGCAGCCTAAACCTACACCTTGGGTATGGGCATTTAATTGTGAACCTACCTGGCTCACTTTTAATAACCTCATAATTATTCTTAGTGAGAATGTGATATGTAGTAATTGCATTACGGCAGTCCATCATCGTTTGAAACACGGTGCCTTCTGCAAGCTTGGGATTCTCCCTGTTCCAATCAATTGTTGGCAAGTCTTCACCTTCGTAATCGGCTAAAACAAGGTTGTCATCATTCTCATTCTTCTCTTCATCATCAGTGTCATCAAATCTGGCACCAAAAGCAATATCTTCCATGTATTGATCCTCCATTGCCTGCTTACTGCATCGATCTACCAATTCAGGAAACATCAACTCATCCTCATCATCTTGAGGACACTGATCCTCAATGTCTGCATCATCCTCCACATCGACCGTACGAACGATCTGGCTACCACTAGCATTGGGGACAGATGGTGCTGCTGTGGACCTACAAGGAGCGCCACGGCGCACACTATTAGCAGAGGCAGCAGCAGTAGAGAGACATGATGCCCGACCACCTGATGATGCCCCAGCACCAGATGATGCCTGGCCCCTGTCCACATGGATACGAATTTTACCGAACCGGCAAGAAGCATTCAAAGCAAAAAGAATTCCCAGATCGTCTTCAGAAATTAGTGGAACAAATCTTCCCTCCGGGCTGTTGAAATATTCGAAATGAACTGCATCGAAAGAGCTCCAGGTGTACTTATCGTAGATGTTAGCTTTGAAATCCCTTAACGAGATGGTGGTTGCAACCACCGCAGGGAAGTAAAACCCAGTCTTACAGCGTTCAGAATAACGCGTAAAGCTAGAATCCAGCCTAACCACCAGCCGAAAAGCCAGCGCTGGATCCATCCTATTCGAAAAGCAACGCAGTTAGTTGAGCAACAACATTGGCGCTCAAAAACTGCCTACTGTTAATTCACATAGGCAGATGATGCTTACCCAGATGGAATCCATGCGTTAGATCCCTCCGATTCCCAATCCTCTCCACGGCTGGCGGCAATAGTCGGCACACCAGACGGAATTACAAAGAGGACAGGGGTAGATCCAGATCTGGTGGAGGCGGAGCCCGGGGGTGGTGGTGGGGGCGGGCCCGGCTCGGCGGCGGACGACGCCATAAGGTAGGTGGGCAGGATGGCGTGGCGGCGGAGGGGCGGTGTGTGAGCTCCTCCAGTCTCGGGCGGAGGGGAAAGCTTTGGGTCAGCTCTTCCAGTCAATAGTCAACACATTTCGAAAGCAACGGTCAAGTCAAAACCACCGCGACTCCCTAGCCGTCACCGGTAACGGAAGGCCTCTGAACAGACGGCAACCCTCCCGTCCGAGCCTCTGTGAGGGGTTTCAAACTAGAGGGAGGGGAAAACTGAGGAAAAGTTAAGAGGCTGGGGAAAACTGAGTACAAGTAACGAACCAGGGGCACGAAAATAGAAATCCCAAAATTATAGATACGTTTGCAACGTATCATGCACCCATAGGCCGCACTGTGTTGGAGGTGCCCACACACGAGATGCCCCTTAGAGTAGAGCGCAAGGGCATTGCCTTACACTCTCTACCCTCTGACTCCATCTACATGGACGACATTCTCACCAAGGAAAATATAACCTACTACGAACCCATCTACAACATGAAGCACATGGGCTCCAGCACCCATTCTACGGACGATGCCAACCCCAACCACCGCTTCTTGATAGAGGACGATGCAACGCTTAAGAGGCAATAGACAAGCGTGTTTTGGCCAAGAACGCTATCCGCCACCGGCTATAGCGCGACTCGACACTGTCAAAGGTGAGCTCACGAAGCTCACATCGGTAGCCTCATGAGTCACGGTTTTGATCGGCAAGCAATTGAGTTCAACACACACAATCAAACCTAAGTACTCGCAACACCCTGTTGTCTAGAACCGATCTTCCTCATCTTTCACCATCACTATATCCCAACATTCGATAAGTCAAGGTTCATCATCCTTGCGAGTTACTGGTACCGCTTATGTCACCAAAGTGTTTGGTGGGATGGTTCTTATCACAGAACACATGGTATAGCTTCCAATTACTATTATGGGCATCGCAATCATATTCAAAGTTCAATGCTAATCAGCCAATAGTCAAAGTCCGTTACAAGAAGATGGAACCGAGCATAGCTATATTACTCTGCCCCTAGAGAGACATGTTCCCGCCGGTGTTCTCTGTCTATGATGACAAGCCAGATGGCTGCTTGAATGAGTTTGTTCATGTGTTCACTAGCACTTCTTCTTTTTTGCGGTGAGCAACAGCCATATGGGGCCCGTTTGGTAGACTGGAGGGCCCTTGGCTCGCATGTGGGCACTAGTGGAAAACGGGGCTTCACGCCCGGTTCGTTTGGGTCTTCAGTCCCGGTTTGCAAACCGGGACCAATAAGGCGGGACTAACGGGTCCCTCCCTTTAGTCTCGGTTTAAATATGCACCGGGTTCAAAGGCCCCACCACGTGGTGCGGCCAGGGCGCTCGAGGTGGAGGACCTTTGGTCTCGATTCGTTGTACTGGAAGGTCTCTGCCGCGACAGAAAATTGCCGTTTCTCTGCCGCGGCACAGGTTTAGGGTGGAGCAGCGTTTCTCTGCCGTGGCTGAGTTTCAGCAATGCATACATATCATTCAAGAAACCACAAAACATCGTCATGAATATATAGACATCGTCAACAGTACACGTAATGCATGCATATTTACAATATAAAGTCGGGCCTCTTTACTAAATCTATCTCATACGCCTAATGACTACGAATTACACGATCAAGATCTACGAACTTCCGATAGTACTCTCCAGTTGGTGCAATGGCCTCGTTAAGAAAGAATCCCGCGAGTTCCTCTTGAATTGCTCGTATTCGATCCTCCGTTATGACAGTGTCCCGCAGGCGTATCATCTATATTAAAAAAAGGAGATCAATATATATATATGAACGGAACTCAATACAATTGATGGTAATAAGATTAATTGTGAAATATTGTTCACGTGCACTAGTGTGGTGTATAGCTTCCTCCGCATCCCTGTGGCATGCCATCTCACGAATGAAGTCGCATGCATGATATAATTAAGCTTATCAAAAACCATTACGGAACATCACGATTAGTGAAACGATGTATATATATATATACACATGCATTTTATCAATTACAGATGAAAGGATAAAGTTGTTAACCTCGATGGAGAAGAAAAAAGCAAGTTAAATGTGGTTTGATTTGTGTGAAATCAAGTGGCAAAACCTCTTAAGCATTTCATCGAACACCTCTTGTGCATGTGAAGAGAGCAAAGCAATACACCCCTCTTGTGATAAGGAGTGAAAAAATGGCTAAGTGTGGCTCACACTTGGGCAGGGGCAAGGTTATATAGGCAGATGGGGCCTTTGGTCCCGGTTTGTATTACAAACCGGGACTAAAGGGGTCGGAGGCCTGACACAGCATACCGCGCTCTGCCGCTGCCCCTTTAGTCCGGGTTTATAATACAAACCGGGACCAGAGGCCCAAAACGGACCGGGACCAATGGGTGGGGTCGCCCAACGCGGAACTAACCGAGACCAATGCCCCCAATTGGTCTTGGTTTGGTTCAAAACGGGGACATTTGCTCCCAGGGGCTTGGGACGAAAGGCCTCTTCTCCACTAGTGGGGGCGCAGTTTTTGGGCCGTTTGGATGCCCAGTCGTCTATACGTTATTGCATAGCACGGGTCTAAAAGCACCTCTGGGATAGGCCCGTGAGCAACGCCTACATGAAATCCGTGGACACAATTAGCCCTCCAAATCCGTGCCCGGCGGGTCGAATATCCGTGGATACCCGGATCCGTGGATAAAATTGCCATCCTTAAGTACTGTGGCCGTTTTCCCAGAGACATGCCCGAGCGCGATGAAAATCGACAACACGATTCGCGCGGGCTCTCGGCCACGGAACGGCAGGAGAAGGTAAAATCCAAGCGGCGTTGCGTGACAAAGGTAGGGGTAACCTCCATTTTCGGTTACCCTCTCCATTAGCCCCTCCCAAAATTTCCCTTTCCCCAATTTTTGCACCGGCGGTGGCTGCGGCGACCCGGATCTGGCCTCGTGCATCTTATCCTGGCCATGCTCTGGACGAGGAGCTCCTCCCTTGGGTCTCCGGAGCCGTACCAAGGTCGTCGTTTCCATCCGCGGCGGAGCCTGTGCACATCTTCTCTGACTTCCGGCCGTCTCAATCGTCTGCCATGACACTGGTGAGGGGAAACTCCTCTAGTCTGCTTTACTATCAGATTCATGTTGGTAGAACTTGTTGGGTTTGATAAGTCAATTTGTAATACTTAGATCTTGTTTGAGTAGACCGACTGACATATGTATGCCTAACAGGCATGCTGAATAAAGTACCCTGGTTCTACAAAAAGGCACGAAGCCCATGGACCCGAAGCTTTGGACGCCGAGAAGGTTAAGGATTTGTGAGTTAGGAAAGTAGAGTTTTAATAGGAAACTTGTATAAATATAGGAAAGGCCCAATACGCATCGGATAGTTTATAACTCGACATGGTGTGTCTCGGCTCCACCTCCTATATAAAGGGGAGCCGAGGGAGAAACAAAGGACCGAAATCTTTGTAACCAGAACCACCATAGTCTTGGGTTGAGCACCTTTGTTTCGTCCGAACCTTCGAGATCTATTGCCCTCTACTTCTTAAAAAACCCTAAGTCTACAATCTGTAGGCATTGACAAGTTAATCCCTTGTCAATTGGTGCCGTCTTTGGGAACTGGAGGTCGCAAGGTCCTGATCTCGATGGCATTTTCAACATCATCGTCAACAGCAAGAAACGCGATGGATGGAGGTAAACGAGTCCAACCTGATCTCGCCGATTTTGTTCCTCACCCTCCCACCCATTTGCATGCATATGCCAATCTGGAGGAGTCGACGGAGATGACGTTCGGGAGTTTCCGCTTCCTCGTCGGGAAAGAAGGATCGCGTCGTCTCACGACACCGATTTTTTCGGGACCTCAACATCATCTGTTGAGTCAGGCGATGAGGAAGTTTCACCGCCACGCTTCAACAAGCCTGCCGACGGCGGGGCACTCGCCGATCTGTTCGGTGAAATGACTTTCGGGTCGTTCACAGAAACCGATCCGGACAGCAACTCAGAAAGCTTCACTAACTTCGGCTTCACCAACTTCGACCTCACCAACACCAACAACTCTACTGCCAGTAGGGAGGTCTTCGCCGATCTATACGATGGTGTCACCAATCCTGAGGCTGATGAAAACTTAACTGCAACATATCACCAGATCTGTGTAATCACGGGGTCAGGTCGAGAAGCTGATGAAGAGTCTGAGGCTTTCGATGATTTGGGCAACCCTTACATCGATTCTGTGGATCTCACTCAAGGAATAGGAAACAAATACATCGGGACTACGCCGAGAGAAAAAGTACAGCTACCGCAGAAAGCGTGGGATAGAGCTACAAGAGCCATGAACGGCACGGAGCCAATGACCACTACAGCTATGTCGCAAGCGTTGCATACATATCAATATAACATCGCTCGCTCCAAGCGTGAGTTATAAAAGATGCAGCGAAAACTCGACGAAAGAAAAGCTGCAGCTGATGCATCAAGCGAGCGCAGGTCCAACCTTAGTCGACATTCAAGAACCTCAGGAGATAGCCACATGGCCACCCACGCAAGAGCAAGATCTTGACTGGCAGGTATACCCGAGCAAGAACCGGAGAACCTGATTCAGAACCTCAACATGTCCTTCATCACGTTGCAGCACTCATCATTTGCATTCAAGCCTAGATCCTGATGGTGCACAAGAGAGTAGGTAGGCATGTTGCTTTTTCTCCTGTCATGTACGATCCTATGGTACAACGAGATCGGGAGAGGATGGCCAACCTAAACTACATCTAGAACAGCAACGATGTAGAGGCTAGCCAGATGCTCCAGATGAGAAAATCCCCTTTCTATGGTCTAGTGAAAACGTTCAAGGATAGAGGACTGCTGGTTGATATCATCCACACCTCTATCGAAGAACAAGTCGCAATGTTTCTTCATGTCATGGGTCGACGTAACCAGAGGTTCAGAGTCATCCATAGCACATTCGGGCGATCCGCGGAGACTATCTCTGGGTACTTCCAGCAGGTGTTGTACGTAGTTGGGGAGCTAAAAGGTGAAATGATTAAGCCACCATCAAACAAAAAAAACCACTCAAGCTCAATAACAACTACAAGTGGTTCCCGTATTTCAGGGTGAATACAAAGCCATGTTCATTCTACTTATCAGATGTGCGGTACTGTCATAAACATGACTGTCTGCTAATTGTTTGTCAGGATTGCATTAGGTCTATTGATGGTACTCATGTGACTGCAAAGGTACAGAGATCAATGTCTACAACATTCCGCGGGAGGAAGCACTACACCAGCCAGAACGTGCTAGCAGCTGTGGATTTTGATATGAGGTTCACATACGTGCTTGCTGGTTGGGAGGGTTCAGCTCATGATGCAAGCATCTTGTCCGACAACTTGTCAAGGTCTGATGGGTTGCAAATCTCTGAGGGTTAGTTCTTCCTTATAGATGCTCGATATGCATATGAAGGAGATATGCCCTAGAGGCAATAATAAAGTGGTTATTATTATATATCTTTATGTTTATGATAAATGTTTATATATCATGCTATAATTGTATTAACCGAAACATTAGTACATGTGTGATATGTAGACAAACAGAGAGTCCCTAGTATGCCTCTTAACTAGCTTGTTGGTTAACAGATGATTAGTTTCATAATCATGAACATTGGATGTTATTAATAACAAGGTTATATCATTGTATGAATGATGTAATGGACACACCCAATTAAGCGTAGCATAAGATCTCGTCATTAAGTTATTTGCTATAAGCTTTCGATACATAGTTACCTAGTCCTTATGACCATGAGATCATGTAAATCACTTATACCGGAAAGGTACTTTGATTACACCAAACGCCACTGCGTAAATGGGTGGTTATAAAGGTGGGATTAAGTATCCGGAAAGTATGAGTTGAGGCATATGGATCAACAGTGGGATTTGTCCATCCCGATGACGGATAGATATACTCTGGGCCCTCTCGGTGGAATGTCGTCTAATGTCTTGCAAGCATATGAATAAGTTCATAAGAGACCACATACCACGGTACGAGTAAAGAGTACTTATCAGGAGACGAGGTTGAACAAGGTATAGAGTGATACCGATGATCAAACCTCAGACAAGTAAAATATCGCGTGAGAAAGGGAATTGGTATCGTATGTGAATGGTTCATTCGATCACTAAAGTCATCGTTGAATATGTGGGAGTCATTATGGATCTCCAGATCCCGCTATTGGTTATTGGTCGGAGTGAGTACTCAACCATGTCCGCATAATTCGCGAACCGTAGGGTGACACACTTAAAGTTGGATGTTGAAATGGTAGAACTTGAATATGGAATGGAGTTCGAATATTTGTTCGGAGTCCCGGATGAGATCCCGGACATCACGAGGAGTTCCGGAATGGTCCGGAGAATAATATTCATATATAGGATGTCATTTTATGTGATTTAAAATGATCCGGAAGGTTCTATGGAAGGTTCTAGAAGGTTCTAGAAAAGTTCGGAAGAAACCACTAAGGAAGGCGGAGTCCCGGTGGGACTCCACCTCCCATGGCCGGCCAACCCTAAGGGGGAGGAGTCCCAAGTGGACTCCCCAAGGGGGGCCGGCCACCCCCTCCCAAGGAAGGTGGGATTCCCACCTCTAGTGGGAGTCCTAGCTTGGGTAGGTTTCATGTGTTATGGAAGGTTTTGGTTTGGGGTCTTATTCGAAGACTTGTAGACCAACTCTTGGGTGTTCCACCTATATAATGAGGGCCAAGGGGAGGGGGCCAGCCACCCCAACAACACCAAGGTGGCCGCACCACCTAGATGGTCGGCGCCCCCCTCTCCCAAACCCTAGCGGCCTCTCTCCTCCACCACATCCCGCACGCTTAGCGAAGCTCCACCGGATTTCTCCACCACCACCGACACCACGTCGTCGTGCTGTCGGATTCAAGAGGAGCTACTACTTTTGCTGCCCGCTGGAACGGAAGGTGGACGTCGTCTTCATCAACAACCGAACGTGTGACCGAGTACGGAGGTGCTGCCCGTTCGTGGCGCCGTGATCAAGATCTTCTATGCGCTTTTTCAAGCGGCAAGTGAACGTCTACCGCAGCAACAAGAGCCTCATCTTGTAGGCTTTGGAATCTCTTCAAGGGTGAGACTCGATAATCCCCTCGTTGCTACCGTCTTCTAGATTGCATCTTGGCTTGGATTGCGTGTTCACGGTAGGAAAATTTTTGTTTTCTATGCAACATTATCCTACAGTGGTATCAGAGCCGTGTCTATGCATAGATGGTTGCACGAGTACAACACAATGGTTTTGTGGGCGTTGATGCTCTTGTTATCTTTAGTTTGAGTACTTTGCATCTTTGTGGCATAGTGGGATGAAGCGGCTCGGACTAACTTTACATGACCGCGTTCATGAGACTTGTTCCTCGTTCGACATGCAACTTGTATTGTATAAGAGGCTTTGCGGGTGTCTGTCTCTCCTACTATAGTGAAGATTCAATTTACTCTTCTATTGAAAACATTAGTATCAACGTTGTGGTTCATGTTCGTAGGTAGATTAGATCTCTCTCGAAAACCCTAAACCACGTAAAATATGCAAACCAAATTAGAGACGTCTAACTTGTTTTTGCAGGGTTTGGTGATGTGATATGGCCATAATGTGATGATGAATATGTATGAGATGATCATTATTGTATTGTGGCAACCGGCAGGAGCCTTATGGTTGTCTTTAAATTTCATGTTGAGTAGTATTTCAAAGTAGTTGTAATAGTTGCTACATGGAGGACAATCATGAAGACGGCGCCATTGACCTTGACGCTACGCCGACGATGATGGAGATCATGCCCGAAGATGATGGAGATCATGTCCGTGCTTTGGAGATGAAGATCAAAGGCGCAAAGACAAAAGGGCCATATCATATCACATATGAACTGCATGTGATGTTAATCCTTTTATGCATCTTATTTTGATTAGATCGCGACGGTAGCATTATAAGATGATCCCTCACTAAAATCTCTAGATAATAAAGTGTTCATCCTTAGTAGCACCGTTGCCAAGACTTGTCGTTTCGAAGCATCTCGTGATGATCGGGTGTGATAGAATCAAAAAGTGCATACAACGGGTGCAAGATAGTTTTGCACATGCGGATACTAAGGTGGCCTTGACGAGCCTAGCATGTACAGACATGGTCTCGGAACACGTGATACCGAAAGGTAGAGCATGAATCATATGGTTGATATGATGAACACTTTGAGTGTTCGCCATTGAAATCACACCTTGTCTCGTGATGATCGGACTTAGGTGCGGTGGATTTGGTTCGTGTGATCACTAAGACAATGCGAGGGATATTGTTTTGAGTGGGAGTTCACCTAGATTTTTAATTATGTTGAATTAAAATTTGAACTCAATTTGTCATAAACTTAGTCTAAACTTTTGCAAATATATGTTGTAGAGATGGCGTCCCCAATCAATTTTAACCAGTTCCTAGAGAAAGAAAAACTTAAGAGCAACGGTAGCAACTTCACCGATGGTTCCGTCATGTGAGGATCTTCCTCTCGGCGGAAATCTGCAATATGTGCTTGATGCACCGCTAGGTGACCCTCCTGCAGAAACCGAAACCGATGAAGTAAAAGCTGTTTACGAGACTCGGAAAACTCGGTACTCTCAAGTTCGGTGTGCCATCCTGTGCGATCTGGAATCCAATCTTCAAAAACGTTTTGAGCACGGCGATCCTCTTGAGTTGATGAAAGAGCTGAAAGCTATTTTTGAGACTCATGCGGCCGTGGAATGCTATGAAGCATCGAAACATTTCTTGGTGTATGATGGAAGAAGGCAGCTCCGTTAGTGAGCACATGCTCGCCATGACCGGGCATGCGAAGAAACTCGATGACTTGGGAATAGTGATTCCTAACGGTGAGGGATTAATCGTGTCCTTCAATCACTGCCACCAAGTTACAAGAACTTTGTGATGAACTACAATATGCAGAACATGAACAAGGAGTTACCTGAACTCTTTGGCATGCTAAAAGCTGCTGAGATTGAGATCAAGAAAGAGCACCAAGTGTTGATGGTCAACAAGACCACCAGTTTCAAGAAACAGGGCAAGTCTAAGGGAAAATTCAAGAAGGGTGGCAAGAAAGCTGCCACGCCTCCTATGAAACCTAAAAACGGCCCTAAGCCTGATGCTGAGTGCTATTACGCAAGGAGAAGGGACACTCGGAAGCGTAATTGCTCCAAGTATCTCGGCTGATCTGAAGAGCGGCCTTGTCAAGAAGAAGAAAGAAGGTATATCGATATACATGTTATAGATGTTTATCTCACCGGTTCTCGTTCTAGTACACAGGTATTTGATACGGTTCGGTTGCTCATATTTGTAACTCGAAACAGGAACTAAAGAATAAACGAAGACTACTGAAAGATGAAGTGACGATGCGCGTTGGAAACGGATCCAAAGTCGATGTGATCGCTGTCGACACACTTCCTCTACATCTACCTTCGGGATTAGTTTTAAGCCTAAATAATTGTTATTTTGTACCCGCGTTGAGCATGAACATTATATCTGGATCTTGTTTAATGCAAGACGGTTATTCATTCAAGTATGAGAATAATGGTTGTTCTATTTTTATGAATAATATCTTTTATGGTCGAGCACCAGAAAAGAATGGCTTATTTCTGTTAGATCTCGATAGTAGTGATACGCATATACATAACATTGATGCTAAGCGAATTAAATTGAATGATAATTCTACTTATATGTGGCATTGTCGTCTTGGTCATATTGGAGTGAAACGCATGAAGAAACTCCATACCGATGGATTACTTGAATCACTTGACTTTGAGTCACTTGATAGATGCGGAGCATGTCTAATGGGAAAAATGACTAAGACTCCATTTTCTGGTATGATGGAGCGAGCTACTGACTTATTGGAAATCATACATACCGATGTGTGCGGACCAATGAGCGTAGCATCGCGCGGTGGTTATCGTTATGTTCTAACCTTCACAGATGATCTGAGTAGATATGGGTATATCTATTTCATGAAACATAAATCCGAAACTTTCGAGAAGTTTAAGGAATTCCAAAGTGAAGTAGATAATCAACGTAACAAGAAGATTAAATTTCTACGATCTGATCGTGGAGGTGAATATCTGAGTTATGAGTTTCGCATGCATTTAAAGAAATGCGGAATACTTTCACAATTGACACCGCCGGGAACACCTCAACGAAACGGTGTGTCCGAACGTCGTAATCGAACTCTCTTAGATATGGTTCGTTCTAGGATGTCTCTTACTGATTTGCCGTTATCATTTTGGAGTTATGCATTAGAGACAGCCGCATTCACTTTAAATAGAGCACCATCAAAATCCGTAGAAACGACACCGTATGAATTATGGTTTAATAAGAAACCTAAGCTGTCGTTCCTGAAAGTTTGGGGTTGCGAAGCCTATGTAAAGAAGTTACAACCGGACAAGCTAGAACCCAAAGCGGAGAAATGCGTCTTCATAGGATACCCTAAGGAAACTATAGGGTACACTTTCTATCACAAATCCGAAGGCAAAATCTTTGTTGCTAAGAACGGAACCTTTCTTGAGAAAGAATTTCTCACTAAAGAAGTGACTGGAAGAAAAGTAGAACTCGATGAGATTGATGAATCTATACTCGTTGATCAGAGTAGCGCAGTACCGGAAGTTGTTCCTGTACCGCCTACACCGGCAACAGAGGAAGCTAATGATAATGATCATGAAACTTCGAACGAGGAAACTACTGAACCTCACAGATCGACAAGGGAACGTGCCACTCCTGATTGGTATGATCCTTGTCTAAATGTCATGATTGTGGATAACAATGATGAGGACCATGCGACGTATGAAGAAGCGATGATGAGCCCAGATTCCAACAAATGGCAAGAAGCTATGAAATCCGAAATGGGATCCATGTAGATAACAAAGTATGGACTTTGGTAGACTTACCTGATAGCCGCAAGGCTGTCGAGAATAAATGGATCTTCAAGAGAAAAACAGATGCTGATGGTAATATTACTGTCTATAAAGCTCGACTTGTCGCAAAGGGTTTCCGAAAAATTCAAGGAGTTGACTATGATGAGACTTTCTCACCTGTAGCGAAGCTAAAATCTGTGAGGATTTTGTTAGCAATAGCTGCATTTTTCAATTATGAGATTTGGCAGATGGATGTCAAAACAGCGTTCCTTAATGGAGACATTGAGGAAGAGTTGTATATGGTACAACCCAAAGGTTTTGTCGATCCTAAAAATGCTGACAAAGTATGCAAACTTCAGCGTTCAATCTATGGACTGAAGCAAGCATCGAGAAGTTGGAACCGACGCTTTGATAAGGTGATCAAAGACTTCGGGTTTATACAGTGTCATGGAGAGGCCTGTATTTACAAGAAAGTGAGTGGGAGCTCTGTAGCATTTCTGATATTATATGTAGATGACATATTATTGATCGAAAATGATATAGAACTATTAAGCAGTGTAAAAGGTTATTTGAATAATAGTTTTTCAATGAAAGACCTTGGTGAAGCATCGTATATATTAGGCATCAAGATTTATAGAGATAGATCAAGACGCCTAATAGGGCTATCACAGAGTACATACCTAGACAAGATTCTAAAGAAGTTTAGAATGGACGAAAGTAAGAAAAGATTCTTACCTATGTTACCAGGCAAGGTCTTGAGTAAGACTCAAGGACCGGCTACGGCAGAAGAAAGAGAAAGGATGAGTAATATCCCCTATGCCTCGGCAGTAGGATCTATCATGTATGCCATGCTATGTATTAGACCGGATATAGCACATGTTGTTAGTTTGACTAGCAGATATCAAAGTGATCCAGGAATGGAACACTGGACAGCGGTCAAGAATATCCTGAAGTACTTGAAAAGAACTAAGGATATGTTTCTTTGTTATGGAGGTGACCAAGAGCTCGTTGTAAACGGTTACACCGATGCAAGTTGGAACACTGATCCTGATGACTCTAAGTCACGATGCAGGTACGTGTTTATATTGAATGGTGCTGCGATGGTGGGCAAGCTCGAAGCAGTGCATGGTGGCGAAGTCTTCAACAGAATCAGAGTACATAGCGGCTTCAGAGGCTTCATCAGAAGCGGTATGGATGAAGAGGTTCATTGTAGAGCTCGGTGTGGTTCCTAGTGCATTGGACCCATTAATTATCTACTGTGATAACATGGGTGCCATCGCCAATGCACAAGAGCCAAGGTCACACAAGAGGCTGAAGCATATCAAGCTGCGTTACCACTCGATTCGCGAGTACATCGAAGATGGAGAAGTAAAGATTTGCAAAGTACACACTGATCTGAATGTAGCAGATCCGTTGACTAAAGCTCTCCCTAGGGCAAAGCATGACCAACACCGTAATGCCATGGGTGTTAGGTATATTACAATGTAATCTAGATTATTGACTCTAGTGCAAGTGGGAGACTGAAGGAGATATGCCCTAGAGGCAATAATAAAGTGGTTATTATTATATATCTTTATGTTTATGATAAATGTTTATATATCATGCTATAATTGTATTAACCGAAACATTAGTACATGTGTGATATGTAGACAAACAGAGAGTCCCTAGTATGCCTCTTAACTAGCTTGTTGATTAATAGATGATTAGTTTCATAATCATGAACATTGGATGTTATTAATAACAAGGTTATATCATTGTATGAATGATGTAATGGACACACCCAATTAAGCGTAGCATAAGATCTCGTCATTAAGTTATTTGCTATAAGCTTTCGATACATAGTTACCTAGTCCTTATGACCATGAGATCATGTAAATCACTTATACCGGAAAGGTACTTTGATTACACCAAACGCCACTGCGTAAGTGGGTGGTTATAAAGGTGGGATTAAGTATCCGGAAAGTATGAGTTGAGGCATATGGATCAACAGTGGGATTTGTCCATCCCGATGACGGATAGATATACTCTGGGCCCTCTCGGTGGAATGTCGTCTAATGTCTTGCAAGCATATGAATAAGTTCATAAGAGACCACATACCACGGTACGAGTAAAGAGTACTTGTCAGGAGACGAGGTTGAACAAGGTATAGAGTGATACCGATGATCAAACCTCGGACAAGTAAAATATCGCGTGACAAAGGGAATTGGTATCGTATGTGAATGGTTCATTCGATCACTAAAGTCATCGTTGAATATGTGGGAGTCATTATGGATCTCCAGATCCCGCTATTGGTTATTGGTCGGAGTGAGTACTCAACCATGTCCGCATAATTCGCGAACCGTAGGGTGACACACTTAAAGTTGGATGTTGAAATGGTAGAACTTGAATATGGAATGGAGTTCGAATATTTGTTCGGAGTCCCGGATGAGATCCCGGACATCACGAGGAGTTCCGGAATGGTCCGGAGAATAAGATTCATATATAGGATGTCATTTTATGTGATTTAAAATGATCCGGAAGGTTCTATGGAAGGTTCTAGAAGGTTCTAGAAAAGTCCGGAAGAAACCACTAAGGAAGGCGGAGTCCCGGTGGGACTCCACCTCCCATGGCCGGCCAACCCTAAGGGGGAGGAGTCCCAAGTGGACTCCCCAAGGGGGGCCGGCCACCCCCTCCCAAGGAAGGTGGGATTCCCACCTCTAGTGGGAGTCCTAGCTTGGGTAGATTTCATGTGTTATGGAAGGTTTTGTTTGGGGTCTTATTCGAAGACTTGTAGACCAACTCTTGGGTGTTCCACCTATATAATGAGGGCCAAGGGGAGGGGGCCGGCCACCCCAACAACACCAAGGTGGCCGCACCACCTAGATGGCCGGCGCCCCCCTCTCCCAAACCCTAGCGGCCTCTCTCCTCCACCACATCCCGCACGCTTAGCGAAGCTCCGCCGGATTTCTCCACCACCACCGACACCACGCCGTCGTGCTGTCGGATTCAAGAGGAGCTACTACTTTCGCTGCCCGCTGGAACGGAAGGTGGACGTCGTCTTCATCAACAACCGAACGTGTGACCGAGTACGGAGGTGCTGCCCGTTCGTGGCGCCGTGATCAAGATCTTCTACGCGCTTTTGCAAGCGGCAAGTGAACGTCTACCGCAGCAACAAGAGCCTCATCTTGTAGGCTTTGGAATCTCTTCAAGGGTGAGACTCGATAATCCCCTCGTTGCTACCGTCTTCTAGATTGCATCTTGGCTTGGATTGCGTGTTCGCGGTAGGAAATTTTTTTTTCTATGCAACGTTATCCTACAGCATACCGACCTGTTATTCTACCTCCCTTCAGGAAAACTGGGAACCACCTCCACGAGTTTAGTGCAGGGAACAAATCTCAGAATGCGAAAGAGTTTAGTTGCAAACTTACGAAGCTAGCAATTCACGAATTCAGCCCTAGCTACTACGAATATTTCCAAAGTAGTACGAAGCTAGCAATTCACGAATTCAGTCCTAGCTACAACTGTGATTTATGTGTGATGAGAGGTGATAGTATGGTAAGGCCACCCATTATAGAAAGAGAGGTGACCTTATGTTTTCCTAGATGGTACCAACCAGGTGTAATATCATCTCCATAGCGATTTCATCTCCGCAAGCAAATAAAAAGGCCTTTTTGGCCCAAACCATGTAACACGACCTACCAAACAACACGCCAATTCTGGCACGTGGCCCATTCCGAACGCGCAAATGACCTTGCACTACTGCGCCAATGAGCCCCAAATCAGGGCCAGGCTACCAAATAGGCCCATGAAGAACATCAACAAGACAGTAAACAGCTTCAAGTATGTTGGCAAGGCAACAGAAACTAAACAAACAATTCCTTATCTTAATTACCTCATTATTGTGCAGCAACAACACAGTTCTAAGATGGCATCGTACACAACTGCGAGACCCCCAACCAAATGTATTAGTAATTCTTGGGAGAAGAGAAGTCTAGGATTCAGCGGGTACAAATCACCATTTCTTGTACTCCGATTCATATTAATTGACTTAACTTTATCTCGATATGGATGTATCTAGTTAACAAAAATCTAGATTCATTTATATCTAGATAAAATTAGGTCAACTAATTTGAATTGGAGGGAGTAGGAGGAAGCGGCATTTAGATTGTTGGTGGGAAAGGGTAGAAGAATTTCGGGTGAGGAGATCACCAGTTGGACCATCTTCGCATTGATGTGATAAGGCGGTGCTATTGAATCGTGTACAATTCTTGTAATTCTAATTATTAAAAAGCTATTATCTGGATTGCAAAGTCTCTTGTTTTTGTTAAGCTTCATAGAATGAACTCTTAACCTTGATTTATCCTAAAGCTCATGTTCAATACTAATTTAAGCTTTAGTTGTAAAATTGTAATAGTTCTCTGTAATGTAAATCAAATTTCAAATGAACATTTCAAAAATCAGGACAGAGTTGCATAAGTTCAAAAAATAGGGTTGGTCGATGTTCAAAAAGGAGAGCTCCAGTGCAGGGGTTTCTCAAACTTCCATCGTAGCATCTCCACTAGTGAGCCCAATAGCTCCCCCGATAGACATTTGGGGGCTGCCTCTAAATTTGGGCTCACATCAACGCCCAGCTCAAAAAGGGCCGGTCAGATTTAGAGCCTAATAAAAGAGTTGGCAACCCCATATCAGCCCCTCAATAGAGGGCACCGATTGAGCACGCTGACGCCTCAGGTCATGTTGGATTCCACATGTGGGCTCCGCCTATCATCCGCACGACCCTAAATCCTGCAAGTTTTCCCCAAATCTACCCTGCCTCCTGGTTGTCACTCATTTTCTCCCGCGCCCATCCAGCTCCCACGGCGCAAAGCCATCGCCACCAAGTCAGTGTCATGAAAATCAGGAAATGAAGCAACACAACTATCATTGGCCAAGGACTCGAGAATCCAGATCTTGATGGCGGACATGTTAGCACGGATCCATTGGCTAGGGTGTGGCGCAAGATGTACAATAAGTGGATCGACAAGGAGGTGATGGGTGCAAGCTGCGGCGGTGTCCATGGCATCATCGGCACCATCGGCCCTCAAAAGAACATACGACAAGATGATTTGAGACTTAAAAACAGCATCCAAAGACATGCATTTTAATATGGATAACCCCATGAGAAAAAAGTAGGTCAGAAAAAGTGTGGAAAAAGAAAAAGGCATGTGAGAATTAGTTTTATGTTAGAAACTCTATACAGTCTCTACCAAAGATGTCAGACACAAATACAGTAATTTTTAGCTTTGGACACGACCTAGAGAGCATTTTTCTCATTTTTTATCCACAATTCTCCTAAACTGGCGATAGAAACGCTCAAAATGGGTTGTGTTTTGGCAGAGAAATTCCATCGTTTGGAAGGATTTGGAGCAGAGCATTGTGCTTGTTGGCCGGAGAGGCAAAAGATTTCCAACGATTAAACTGAGTTCCAACCTGCCAAAGAGGCTTGTCTTGTCAACTTGACATTTTACTCGTAATGAATGTAGTTAAATGACAGTTAGAAAGATATGAAGGTATTCAAGTTTCAGCGTTCAGGATCATCAGCCCCTTTACTTCATTCGTGCAGTTGAAAAGGCTGATGGTATTGACGAACCGACGACTTAAACCGAATTCCAAACTCTCACGAACATCTTGGAAGATCGCTTCAAAGGGGCCATTGGTCAAACATGATCAAATTTATTTACATGTTCAGCCATTAGATTGGATCATCCGTTCAGGTCATGTCATTTCATATTACAACGCATCTATGTACAGATGCACTATCAAAAGAAACTGGATCGAATGATAATAAAAGTAGAAACAGCAAAAGATACAAAGGTACAAAAACTAGATTTCCCAAGACAACTCAGTCCCTTAGATGTTCTTTGACCATGCGATCATTTCCGCAGGAGTCATTACAGGTCTGTAACTGTAATATTGGCTCATCACCGTTGTCAAAAAAAAAAGCTTAATCAACAGAAGCAAATGTCAGCAATCGTTTCAATCTCAACAGAAACAGAGTTTCAAGCA
The DNA here is from genome assembly GCF_019359855.2 of Lolium perenne. Taxonomy (NCBI): domain Eukaryota; kingdom Viridiplantae; phylum Streptophyta; class Magnoliopsida; order Poales; family Poaceae; genus Lolium; species Lolium perenne. Next base: position 262,989,889 of record NC_067244.2, on the reverse strand, counting down.
AGATTATTGAAGAACAATTTGCTTCATCCTTTCCGAAGGCAAACTTGGTAGACACAGCACGGGAAGAGCTGTCCATCCATAGGTCCCTCGGTACCGAAACAAAACAAAAAACCTGAAATCTTATGGGCGTGCGCATGCCAGACGGAAGACTCGAGCGCTCACACGCGCGACCGCCCGATCATGGCGATCCGGGCCCAGGTGCTTTTTATCGGGGTGGAGCACGTGGCCTACGACCGCGAACCGTTTAGCATTTCCCACTGCCCCCGGCCGAACCTCTGTTCCCTACCGGCTGCAGCCAGGCCACGGCGGTGCCCCAACCTCCGTTCAGCCGCGGCACCGCATCTTTCCTTCCCCCCTAACCGGACTGCCAGCCCCCTCCGCGTAGGTCAACGCCTCCCGGCCTGAGCTGCGCGTCCGCCGCCTCACCTGGTCTCCACCGCTCACCGCTCGCTGCTCGCCGCTCCGGCGGGTGTCCTCTGCCCCATCCCCGCCCAAGATGGTCTCCGCTCCAATCGATCTAGGAGCTCCACCGTCCTGCTGCCAGGGCTTGGCTGAAACAGGCGCCTTTGCCGTCGTGTTCCCGGCGGGAACCGCATCGAGGCCCCAAGACAGTCGTACCTGAGCGTATGGGCGTGCCCCTGGACGGCGATGGAGATCCCATGGATGGCGACAGAGATCCATCACCTGGCCATGTTCTTTCAATCCATCAGGCTGATTTGGTCAATCCATCAGGCTGATTGGGTCTCTGGGAGGAGAGAGGATTTGGTCGGGGCTGTGGGAAGGAAACCAGCAGTGCTTGCCTTCTATTTTTGCTTGGATCAGACTGGTCGTGTGAGAAAGAAGGGAGTGGAGAAGATATGGATTGACATGATGAACTTTGGCACCCAAGATGTAACTTTAGTGCCCAAAAGAGCAAATTCGGTGTCCGATGACATAACTTTGATATCTAATGGCACAACTTTAGTGTCCAAAAGAGCAAATTTGGTGTTCGAGGACGCAACTTTGATATCTAACGGTGTAAATTTAGTGCCCGAAGGCGCAACTTTAGTTCCTAGTTCCCAAAAGAGCAAATTTGGTGTTCGAGGACGCAACTTTGATATCTAACGGTGCAACTTTGGTGCCTAAAGACGCAACTTTAGTGCCCAAAAGAGCAAATTTGGTGTTTGAGGACGCAACTTTGATATCTAATGGTGCAACTTTGGTGCCCGAAGGCGCAACGTTAGTGCCCAAGAGAGCAAGTTTGTTGTTTGATGGCGCAACTTTAATATATGACAACGCAACTTTAGTGCGCAAAAGAGAAAATTTGGTGCCCGACGGCGCAACTTTGATGTCATAAGGGGCAATTTTGGTGTTCAACGACACAAATTTGGTCTGAAAGCTTAACTTTATTGCCCAGTAAATTTGATGCCAACATAGCAACTTTGGTGCCCGGTGCTACAAAGCTGTCTACCGATGCTATAAAGTTGCTTACCGGGTCCATAACTTGGCTAACCATGTCATTGATAGCTATTGAGCCAACAAATTGAGATAATCGAGAGGAATTACTATGTGTTGACATAATCAATGGTCTGAAATTTGCTTCGTCAAGTTCAAAGTTGCTTTGCTTCGTCGCGAATCAAAGTTAATTTTTCGTTACCAAATTTACTTTATCGGGACCAAAGTTGCTTCGTTCGGCTTCAAAGTTGTTTCGTCGTTCTGAAATGTTTCTAAGTTGCTTTAAGTTATTGTAAAGTTGCCTATCATCGTTCTGAAATTTCATATAGCTGTTGCAAAGTTGCTTCCGCAATTGTGTATCTAGTTTATTCATCACGCAACAAAATTGCTTTGTCGTGTATTAAAGTTGTTTTGTTGAGCCCCCGCATACCGGTTGCAGGTGATCGAACCGAAGCTCACTGCACGTGCTTGGCCGGGATAGGGAAAATCGGGAAAGAAAGAAGAAGACCTGCAAGCCTAGAGAGAGCACCTTCAATTTTACACGTTGCACCGAAATTTCCTAGCGGCGAACTGGATTTACATTCCCATGCACCAAATCGAAGTTTCCTACCGATTCAGTGTTTGCCTACGCCCGAAGTGAAAATGCATATCGCTGTTGCGAATTTGCCAATGGGGCAACTTTGGTTCCCGCCGAGACAACTTTGGTGCCCAAAGGCAAAACTTTGATGCCCGATGGAGCAAATTTGGTCCTGACAAATCCACTTGGGTGTCCTGCGGCGTAATATTGGTACCTAATAGAGTAATTTTGGTGCCTGACAGGGCAATTTTGATGCCCAACAAAACAACTTTGGTCTGTGACAAAGTAATTTTGGTGCCAACAGAGCAGCTTTCCTGCACGACATAGCAACTTTAGAGCCCAACACAACAGTGTAATTCTGGTGGACAACTTTGTAGCCGATAGATCGGAGGGATGACTAGACAATTTTTTTAAAACATTGATGAGCAAATTCATAACAGTGATATGTAACTTTGCGACAATGCTAGAGAATTTTAAAACATCACTGAGCAACGAACTAACATAATTAAGCAACTATAACTATATAACATGATTGAGCAACTAATATAGGATATTAGGTAATAAATGTGGTAATTGAACAAGTAACATATGTTGTTGGGCAACTTCAATGGTTACCCCGATCAGTTTTGATCAAATGAACCGAACCTGAAGAAAAACATGGCACGCTACATTGCCCATCAGTGCATCTAACATGTGGGTCCCTTCTCTTTCCATTTTTTTCTACACTATTTCTCGTCTTCTTCTTCTTCTACAGTCTGGACGCACGACCAGGACCTGGAGGACGGTTCGGCGGCTAATCGGGATCTAATATGTGCTTTGGCCGGTGATTCGATACGGGCAGAGTGAGCGGATTTCAGCCATGAATAGCGGCGAGCGGCCTCAGACCACCCAGGGTGGGATTCCCTCGCTGAGGGGCACCAGAGGACGGCCAGCCGGGGCAGTGCCGGCGCACAGCGCGAGCAGTGCCACGACGACGGCCATGGAAGGAGAGAGTTTCCGCGGGAGGGACCCCGCTGTGCCACTAGGTACCTCCGCAGCTCCCGCTAATGGAGGAATCGGGAGATCGAGAGCAATCGGGGGATCGAGATAAGAAGCAAGACGGTTCCGCAAGTTCCCTTCCTCCAGGCGGTAGTCGCCTCCCAGGCCATGGCCACCACCTCCAGGATCTGGTCGGGGTCGCTCATGCGCAGGACTCAGTCCAGTGTCACAGCCACAGCCACAGCCGGCACCTCCCGGCGATGTCGCGCGCCATGGCTGCTACCTTGGGGGAGGCGGAGGCACTGGATCATGGACGGATGGGCGGCGCGGAGAAGCTGGCTCGCAAAGGGGAAGTTGGGCCGGAGCAGCGCGCGGTGGCGAATTGCGCACCGGTGTTCGTCCAGGACGAAAGGGGAAAAGAAGACGTGCTTCTATTTCTGGAAATTAAGTGAGCGAGTCGCCTGCCCTTTCCCTTTCTGGCTGAGCGCTCGGATTGTCGATAGGGCACGCGGCCGCCCGCTAGACTTGCCCAACAAAAAATCGAAGTTTCGAAATTGTGTCCGTGGCAACAGATGTGACAGAACAGATAGATCACACATCCACAAATCCACGGGCCTCGTTTCCTATGCGAAGATTAAAGATTTGTTAGGGAGGCCTCAACGAGGGAGATTCGCGCCTCACTGCTGGGATCTTCGCTCGACCACAATCGTATTGCTTTCGAAATAGAACAATTAACCCGACCACAATCGTATTGCTTCCGAAATAGATCTTGGACCATGTCCGTGTCGAGCAACAAATTAGGGAGAAAGAATGGGAAGAGCTGGCTGTAAGGATGCTCGGCGAATACGAACCAGTAGTAAAGGTGAACATCACGCCGCCGCCGTTGGAGGCGACGGATCAAGAAAAACTAGCTCTTCATCGCACCCGCCAGCAAGCAAGAAGAAACAGAAAACAAAAATGAAGGCGAAGAAAAACGAGAGGATTAACAAGGAAGGAGCAAAAACACGGCGGGACGGATAAACGGCGGCTGAGACCATGGCGGATGCAGGATGGGGACTAGGGTTCGTGGCTTGGATCGTATAAATAGAGGAGCAGGACGGACGGGTTTCGTTGGAGACAGATATGGAATCTTGTGGGCCGGTACGACGAAGTCCTGACTACTACTGGGCTCATAAGCCCGTTGGCGATGGAGCAGCCCGTTTGTGTTAATCGGGCCGCGATAGACGGATCCGGGCCGTTACCCTGTGTGCGCGAAAGCTTGTGCCACCCACACTAGCTTCAAGTTTGTCAACGGTGGTGTTCGAGTTCCGCAACAACAACTAAAATCAATTGAGGTGTTCTGAGAGAAAACTGTCAGTGGTGTTAATCGAATTTCTTTGATATTCAAGGGTATCAAGAAAACAAACGAATATGCACATATATATACACAGCCTATTAAGAAGCATAAGTTAACTTGTAGAGCAATGCAATACTTTTGGCATGCACAGATTCAAGGTGAAATCAATTTTAACATCAGCATCACAAACTAAATTATAATGGTACAACATTTTTGCGCGAAAATAATATAGCTTAGCAAAGAAATATCTCAATATATATGCGCTTGACACAAATGCTACCTATATTAACTGTACTTGAAAATTGTCTTTAAGATAATACATCGAATGATATGTGGACAAAAGATGATTTTTATGACCTATATGAAGTAAAAATGTTGAGTATAAATTAGTGAAACGGTAAAACCTAAATTGATGATCTATGTCACTGTACAATGTATGAATAAGTAGATTATATGTGTTTGTATAGACATGGCAAATCTTTTACATCTTTAGTGCATATGTGTGGGGGTAAGGTTGAGACATATACTAGGTTTTATTAGATTCTATTGGGGTCGCATTGAGGGTACGTATCAGAAGTATTACCTTTTAGTTGACAGTAGATCATTAAGATGGGTTAGCAAACTAGGGTATGTAAATGAAAGATGAACTTTTTGATCAGCTTATAGTAAGTACAAAATGTTGAGTATAAATTGGTCAAATGATAAACACTAAATTGATATGCAACATTGTGTGGTGTATTAATAAGTAGATCAGAGGTGTTTTATAGAAGGGGGCTAGTGTTTACATATTTAGTGCTTACCGGCGAGGGTAGGATTGGACATATAGCTAGGGTTTAACAGAATATATTAGGGTAGGATCGGAAGAGCAGGCTGGAAGAGTGCTCCCCGAATACGAATCAGTAGTAAGGTAAACATCACACCGCCGCCATTAGAGGCGACAGATCAAGGAAGAATAAAACAACAAGCAAATGAAGGCGAGAAAAAAAGAGGAGCAAACACTGCTTGTGATGTAGAAACGGCGGCTGAGACCATGGATGATGGAGCTTGGGGATTAGGGTTCGTGGCTTGGACCGTATAAATATAGGTGCACGACGGGTTTCGCTGCAGACGTGGAATCTTGTTGGTCGGTACGACAAAGTGATGGCTACCGCTAGGTTGTGTTCAGTTAAGCCCGATCGAAGCCTGCACATGTTGGAGCAACCCCCGGTGTGAATCGGGTTTACACTAGCGCATGGCCATGCTTGCGCAGCCACGGGGACTGCACCCCGATGGGACAACCCAATCCGGTTGACGGATCCGGCCGTCACCCTGTGGGTGCTTGTGCTAACCACATTCACTTATGAGTGGTGCTAATCGAACTAGCTAGCAGCGTGCACCTTCAGGTGCATACCGCGATCAATGCAGTAACAGGGAGCTCGGATGAGGATCCTTAAGGGCTCGTTCGGTTGTATGGAATGAATCCAAACTTAGATCTGAGCCCCACATTGATTTGGTTAATCCCCACGCTCCACCGAATCCCTTCGTGGATTAATTATCCTAATTATGCCTTAATTTTTTCCATTCTTTTATATCGAGAACCCACAACAAACCCCGCCATCCATCGAAACCGAGCAGAGGGAGTGTTGTCTTCGTGTCTCTCTCGGGTAAAAATTCCAGGACCGCCTATACACTGACTTGGTCGGCATGTATGGGGGGTACCGCACACCCCAACGACCAGGTCGGTTGTTGGGTCGCGCCTCATTAAGATTCGGTTAGTTTTATTTTATTTTTCATTTTTTCTGTTTCTTTTCTTCTTGAATATCTAACTTTAAAAATGATTTTCAGAGAACAAAATTTTTGAAAAAATGTTGAGATTCTTTTCAAATTTAAAAACTGTTTAGATTTTGATTTAATTTTCTTTTTTAAATTTGAAAATTTCGAGTGTGAACATAATTTTGAATATTTTTTAATTCATAATTTTATTTTTTTAAAGTTACCATTTAAAAATGAACATTTTTGGATGAATATTTTTAAATTTTGAATAGTTTTTTAATTTAAACATTTTTAAAAAATTGCGCAATTCTTCCTAAAATTTTAAAAATTTTAGGATGGTTTTATTTATTTGAAAAAAATTCAAGTTTGAACATTTTCCAAAAATTTAACATTTTTTGAGATTTAAACATTTTTAAAACTCTAAATATTTTGTAAAGAAGAACATTTTTCAAAAGCTCAACAATGTTTTAATTTAAACATTTTTTTAAATCTTAATGTTTTTGAATCTAAAAAAATAAATAGAAACAAAAAAGGAAAAGCATAAAACAGAACGCATGGTAACGACCGGTCGGTGTATAGGAAGCTCAAAAAATTTCCTGCGTCATGTGGAGAGAAATTTTTTCCAGCCCAGACATAGGAAAAAAGGGGGGCTACGCTGGGCTACAATACCATCGGGGGATAACATAAGAGGCCAAATTCATTGGGCTGGAAAATTTACCCCGGCTGAAAAGCCGAGATCGGCCAGCAATCCAGGCCAGTCCCTGCCTGTTGGGGAATAAACAAACAGCCTGATTTAGGCCTAAGAGAAAATTTCTTACCAAAAGATGTGGAACGTATTTTACAAATTCCATTGACCAGCCTGATTTTATTGCTTGACGGCAACAGATTGTTTTTCAGCCAAGTCTGGGTACCATGCTGAATGTCAAGCAGGGTACCCAAGAAGAGCTCATAGATTCTCCCCGTGAAGTTTGCAAAAGAATATGGAGGAGTAATGTACCCAACAAGATGCAGATTTTCAATTGGCGAGCGTTACATGGCATTGTCCCCATACTTATGTACGTTGCTCTTCAATTTACTTACCGTATGTTCGATAAAAGGCTAAAGATCTAAATCATATGTTGTTTAAGTGTCCTTCTAGAGCCCGAGATATATGGCAAAGGATGGGGTTAGGAGATTGTGTGCGAGATCGTAATGGATAGATCGGGATCACTAATCCTAGAAGAATTGTTTTGCTTGCTAAAACCTAGCAATGTACAAAACCTGATCAGTTTGTTAAACATACTAGGTACGGCCAGTGTTTGTAGTCATCGTTAGGTGGTCCAACGATTTGTTTCTAAATTTTATTACTTTTAGATCTAAAATTGTACTATCGTTAATAATCAGGAACATACCGACTTTTCAGAAATAGAAAAAGAAAGTGACTGTGGATGAATCATGGTCAATTTGTAAAACTGAGTACATGTGTGTCTGAAACTCTGAAGGCCGAAATTTCGTTGATGTTTCCATTAACTTTTGTGCCCCCGTCCCCGTGCGTGCAATGTGTGCCTGTTACCTAACGCCACTTGCTTGCTCTCTCTTATGCGATCGGCAACTTCCTGCGACGTGAACAAGTCCCCCATCATGATTTTGTGGAACCATTTGTCGACAGTTTTCAGTTACGCCTGCATCACAGCAACCACAACCGTGCAGTGTGAAACCATCCTAACTATAGTTCGCTAACAATTACGGAGTAGGAATCTGCGGCCATTTGTTTCTGCTGGCTCTTACGGTTTATACTGATCTTGACATAATAATGAAGTGCTTCTCCGCTCGTGGCTTGGGATGATGTGCCAAAGGTCGACCATCATCACTAGTCTACCTTTGATTTGAACCGATGTGATCGCCGCCGGGGACAACTTCGCATCATGTTACGATTTGCCAAGCATTTTCACCCTCTTTCCCAGTCGGGTTTTATTTTAAACTAGTAAACCCCATCCCACCTAGGGATGGGTATCCGGTCATGACCGACAATTCGGTTTTTGTATTTCGATCTATTTAGAATTTGATCATAAAAAATAAAAAAATAAAGATCAAAATATACTTGCTTGTTTTACTACCCGACAAATTCGGGTATCCAATAATCCGGGTTCAGGTTTGGTCATGACCGAACATCATGGTCAATGTTGTCAACATAAATATTAGACATTATTTAGTCAAAAGTTGGCAATATTTTAAATGTATTTTGGACGGTTTTTCATTGCATATATTATTATCAATTGGTGTGAACAAACATTGAATAATCTAAACAAAAATATAACAATCCTAGATAAGTTTGATCAACATTCAAGCATACCACATCACACAATTCTAAAGATTGGGACGGGCGCTCATGTAAAATTCAGTCAGCTTGGTCTATTCGGTTACTTGGAAGAAATGGCCGAATCGACCAAACTAAATTTGGTCTATAAATTTTTCAACCCAATTTATTTGTCGATCATTTTAGTCTCGGCATTTTTGGGTTCGGTCTCAGTCTTTTCGGTTTCGATCTTCGGTCATCGATTTTTTTGCCCACCCCTAGTGCCACCTAGGGGTGGAAGCAGATTAGTTGCAGGTGGGATAATGCCCTTTTGCTACTTTCATTTTATATATTTCTAACACAGACGTGGATATAAACACGGTTGTTGTTGTAAATATGAATGTTTTTTTTCTCGAAAAATGTGAAGAGAATGTTACTGGAATATAGATATGGATCGGATGTTAACCAAGACAGAAAATTCACAAATTTAGCAACGTGACACGAAATGCTTGACTTGTGGCATACAATCAATCAACCGTGGATTTGTAGGCACGTAAGACTACCATACAACATACCAGTTTACATGTTCAATCAAACAAGCTACATTTGAACACTTGGTACGTTTTAATGTTGGATAATTGGCATATAGGGGTTGTTGGAACCAGCTAAAGTTGTGTTATTTGGTATAGATATATCCACCTTCATATCTACATTTGCTTCAAAATCTTGAACCAAAGATGGATTCATATTTAATAAATGTGGATATGTTTCACATCCATTTTAAATTTAGTACTATTGCGGATATGTCAACATCCATTTCACTTTCTTGAATTCGAACATCATATATTCGGGATTGTCCACTAGCACATTTCACCCCTAACGCCACCCCGTCCGGTTAATAAGGGCCCGTTTGACTGGAAACAAGTACATGATGTACTCTAGAAACCTCTTACAAATTACTTGTTAATATTGTACACATTAAAACACTACCCAATTTTGTTGATAGTTAAAGTTTCTTTTTGAAACCTTACTCTATGGCAAAAGCCCCCTCCCACTTTTATCATAAATAAAACAGAACCAAAGGTTCTACAAAATACAAAGAAGGAAAACAGCCTACTTAAAGATATTATGAACATAAACAATATGCATGTATAATATATTAAAATCATACATATATTTGTAGAGCAATGTGATACTGATTGCCTTCTTAGATTCAATGTGAAATAAATTTTAGCAGAAATGTTGAAATTCCAAACAAAATTATCAAAATAAAGCACTCTTATGGAAAAATATAATTCTAGTTTAAAAAAGAAATAGTCAATAATAAAATTTAAACTGTATAAAAGTGTTTCTCAGTATGCACTCGATTAATATGTTAGTTCTATTAATTATACTTGAAAACTAATATTTAAGATAATATATTTAATTGTATGCCTATGAAGATGAAATATATGATCAGTTGTATAAGTAAAATTGTTGCGTATAAATTGGTGAAACTATGAACTCTAACCTGATCTAGACCAATTTATAGTGTATGATTTGTATTTTTCTACAGACATGGGCTAGTATTTACACGTTTAGTATATAGTGGTCGTGCTAAGTTTGAGACATATTGCTAGGGTTTCTCAAATTCTGCTACGATTGGACAGGGGTAACGGAAATATTGAAATGCTAGATTACAATAGATAACTACGATTGTCTAACGGATCAGGTGGGGAAAGATGCATCCATCCGAACTTTCCAAGCTGAGTTTAACTAGTGTTGGTGGCGGTAGCTAGTAGCAACAACCATCAACCAAATCTAGTAGGACCGGACAAGTGGATCGCATCGTTGCACTCCATCATACCGAGAGTATCTAAGTTCATTAAATGCACACCTCATTCTTTACAAAACAAAACCGGATTCTCCTGATCTTTAAGAGCACATGCCAACAAATAAAAAGAAAATAACTCGAGTAATATAAAATATGCTTCACCTTCAATCTTTAATTATGGAGCATTTCAATCTACTTACATAAAATGGTTGTCGATCTAGTAATAAGGGTGTGCTCGAAAATCCTCCAGCTTCCCAAAAATCCACCGTGGTGCCGAAGCTAGATCCACGAAACTGGGTCGGTTTTGTGTACAAATGGTGTACCATCACTTTTGCAGTTTCGCTGAACTTGAAAACACAGAGCTAAGAATATTACCTCAATTTTCCCACTGACAAGGGATTAACTTGTCAATGCCTATGGATTGTAGGCTAGGGTTTAGTTAGAAGTAGAGGGTAAGTAGATCTCGAAGGTTTCAGCCGAAAAGTACTCGACGATTGTGAAAACTAGGGTTTGCAGACAATGATTCGGTTGATTCTTTTGTCCCTCGACTCCCCCTTATATATGAGGTGAAGCCGAGGGATTCGTGCTATACAAGTTTACAGAGTCCGGGACGTTTTCTAACTCGTCCCGTCAGATTACAAACAACACTTCCTATTACAACTCTATCTTTCCTTAGTAAATCTTGGGCTCCCGAATCTTCTTATTCTTCGGGTATTGGGCCTCCAGTAAACCCCGGGTACCATCTTCGGCAGGCCCATTTGGGATGCCTATGTCAGTAGCCCCCGAGATTTTGCTTGAATCGTAGAGTCAGGGAAAATCTCCACTGTTTATTTTTACTCGAAAGCTTTAACCTTTTATATTTCTTCACATAAAATTCTATATTGTACAGGGATACTGGTAATTGGGGCTAGTTCATCTGACGGATCAGGTACTAGTTAACTGCTCTAGTGGCAATCCGCAAAAACCTACTTCAAAATCACGTCCCCGGACATGATCTCGGGATACTGGTGTAAACGTCGACAGGTGCCGCTTAAGGTCTTACCATTCTGTCGAGTCCCAGTCAAATTTATCGGGTACCTAACGCGTCCGTTAGGATTTTTCTTCGTATCTGTTGATACGGATAAAAGTAGCAGAGCGCAGTCTTTGGCGATGCCACGCCCAGCAGAACGGATCTGGGGTCTTACCTTCGCAAATTTGCGGCATTCAGAAATTGATCGCGACTTCGGCGTTCTGAGAATATATTGTCGAGTGCTTTTCCGGCTGTTGGAATGGCACATTTTATCGAGTCATATATGACTTATATTGTTCTCCCGATGGGAGTATATGTAGAGTTAATTATAACTCGAAATATACTCTCTTGTTTTTCTATTTTTGTTAATTTCATCGGGCACGCGAACAGCGTTCCCGATGGGAGTAACCGAGGCTACAACCAAGAACTTGTGCTTGGTTTTTGGATCAAAATTTTATTCCACCTTGTCGATATATTTTAATTACTTCCAAATATGATCTCTTTCTTCTTCTCTCTTTTTTTATCTCTCGGGTGCGCGAACAGCGTTCCGATGGGAGTAGCCCCGAGGCTACAGCCAAGGACTTGTGCTTGGTTGTAGGCTCCGCAATTTCTATATTTATCATACTCGAAAATTTACTTTTTTCTGAAGTAGCCCCCGAGCATTTGGGCAAAAACTTGTATTTGACCAAAGGTTCCCGAGGTATTGAATAATTCTTTCTGTCGCCGTTTTTCTTGTCGACATACTTCCCTTAATCAAATTTACTTCATCCTCCTCGAATAGTCGTGATTTTTCTGCCCTGTGGGTCCATTGCTTCAACTACGTTGACACGTCGTGCAAGTAGTGGACACACGTCCTCCGCTTTTCTGGCGCACGTGCGGTAACGCCTATTTCAGTAAAAATACTCTTTTGCCCTTGTGTCTAGAAGATCCATCCTCACCACACGATTTCTTCATCCAACGGCACACCGTTTCACCCGAATCTTATATAAACCCTTCTTCAACCTTCGTTCATCCCTCGCTTGCGCCCGCTCACCTGTTCCTCTTCGCAAAACTTCCCTGCGCCCAACTCTCTCCAATCTTCCGTACGCACATACATTGCTCTGCACTTGCCGTTGATGCCACCGCGCACGCGTCTGACTCGCCACAGCACGCCGGAATCCAAGATGGCCGCCGAGGATCTTGAGTGGGAGAGATCCAAAATCTCCAATCAAGACATCAACACGCTGAAGAGGCTCGGCCTCATGACGAAGGAGGACGCCATCCGCTTTCCTAGCGAAGAAAGCTACCCCAAGCCTCCAATGGAGTATCGGGTTAGTTTTGTTGATCACCTGATCCGCGGCCTTTCAACCCCAATCCACGATTTCCTCCGCGGCCTTCTTTTTGTTTACGGGATTCAACTGCACCGCTTGACTCCCAATTCCATCCTTCACATTTCTATTTTTATCACACTTTGCGAATGCTTCCTCGGAATCACTCCCAATTGGGCTCTGTGGAAGCGCATTTTCTCGCCTCCGCCGTAATGGCTCCCACAACGTCACTTATAACATCGGTGGCGTTGTTATCTGTGTTCGGACTGATGTCGATTATTTCGACGTCAAGTTTCCTGATTCTGTCCAAGGATGGCGCAAAAAGTGGCTCTACATCCACGAAGAAAGCGCCAATTCTGTGGAGCACAACATAGTTCCTTTCGACGGAAGTGCCAGGATTCAGCGTCGCCGTTCCTGGGATGCCGAAGCTTCTGAAGAAGAGAAAAAAGCGACAGAGGCGCTCATGGCTCGTATCCGTCATCTTCAAAACACTCGAGGCAAAGAGCTATCTGGTGTTCAAATTACTGCCTACTTCCTTAGGATTAGAGTGCAGCCTCTTCATGCTCGCAAAAATCCCCTTTGGACGTATTCTGGTGAAAATGACGCCAACAGAATCTCCAGTGATCTTTCTGTAAAGGACTTGGAAAAATTGGTTCGAAGAATTTCTCGATTAGGCAAGAAGGATCCTATTCCCTCCTCCTGTCGAGTGGAACCATACAGTGCTTCCAATCCTCTTCCCGAGGTATTTTGTCTTCTCGAAGTTTTATCTTGTTTTGAACTGTTCCTCGTATCTTATTTGCAGTGGTATCTCACTTATTCTCTTTTGTCACTATTTCTTTGTAGAATCATCCTACTATGGCTTCCCTTCCTCCTCTTCCTGAGGATGGAGAGGTCGAAGAAAGAGCCGTTGTCGATGATGTCAACCAGGAGAGCCCCCCTCTTTTGTGAATGAACCCGCAGATTCTCGAAAATCTGCGGGATCTACTGAGAAGGATGCTGCCTCTGAAGATACAACATCAGCACAATCTCCTCCTCCTGCTGTTTCTCCGAAGAGCAAAAGGAAAAGGAGCAATGCCGAAGATTCCGGGACCTCGAAACCCGAAGAAACTGCTCCTGCACCTCGAAAAGCAGCTTATGATCCATACATCGAGAGTATCATCAGCTCGTAGGTTCCTTGCTCTTTTCCTTTTTTATTTGAAGAATTTTATTTTGCCTTGCTTTTTATGCTGCCACTATTTTGTCACAGTGATGATGAAGAAACTCCAACTTTAGATGTGGCTGCTCGAACGAGCACGTCACATACTTTAGTAATTTCAGAAAAACCAGTTGAAGGGGAGGAATCGTCGCCTCCTCAACAAAATGTTGATACATCTACTCCTTCGAGCCCCCGTGCCCCTTCACCAAAAAGGGCACGGGTTGAAAAGATTGTTGATCCTGCCCCTCAGTTGGGCAGTTCGTCGCCCCCGCTCCTAGATGATGTAAGTTTGTCGACATCTATATTTTCTTTATTTTATTTCTTCACATCTCTTTTTTTTATGCCGATGTTTCTCTTACTGTGTTCACGTTGAACAGCCTATGATCAAGGATCTTCTCCGCATCGGTTCCCAATTTATTGGGTACCGTGAATATGCTAATAGAGCCGAAGGTAACGACTGTCATACTTGTCGTTTTTCCTTAATTTGTCACTCCTGTTGCTTGCCGCGATTTTTTGATCTTTCTTCTCTCTTTTTTCCATATCTCGACAGAGAAATTTGCAGAGGCTAACGAACGCGCCGACGCACTGGCTCAAAAACTTGAGCAAAGTGAGGCGGCTCGCAAGAAAGCCGAACTCGCTGCTAGCAAAGCCAAGGTCGAAGCTGATGAAGCTAAGGCGAAAGCTGCTGGTGTCGAGGAACTGCAGAAGAAACTTGAGGATGCGACAACTGCCTTGGATGAGCTCAAAGCTGCACAAGCTTCTCGTGACGAAGGAATCCTCAAGCGTTTGAAGTCGCAAAGTCGACGTACTCTGAGTAATATTATCAATCCCTTTTATTTTACTGCACTTCCTGTTTCTTGGTTGTTTGACTGATGTCTTGTCTCGTGTGGCAGCCCAAACAAACCAGGATTTTGATCTGGATAATCCTGTCAACGATCCTCTCCTTGACGCACTTTCTCTTCTGGAGTTTCACGGGCGCGAAATTCGTGAAGGCGTGGCAAATGCTAATGCAGGATTGTCAGCGTTGTTCCCTTATTTCTTTCCGAAGAAAGAAGAACCCGCAACTTTCCTTAACCTCGCCAAGATGTTTAATGCTTCGGAAGACCTGGGATTGAAGATGCGTCAGGAGAATATGAAGGTTGCTTGTCGAGAATCTTGTTGCCCTGGTTGCTGACAGCCAACGGACGCTTGATTGGATGAAGGTTGGCGACACCGGTCGGATAGAGCGATCAAGATGGAGGTCGCTGATCAAGGCGGCCAAGCCCAACACGAAGAAGATCTTGGCGTATCTGGGGATCAAGCCGCCTTCAACTCCTAGCTCCTCGAGGCCGGAGGTCTAGTTGCATGCCTCTGTTTTTCTTTCTGTTTCTTTTGCTTCTGTCGCCAAAGTAGTCATTTGGCGACACGTACTTTCTTAACTCCACTGTAATGCCCTTGTAATTATTCCAAGAGATTAATGAAGACTTCTATCTTTGCTTGTTATTTGATGTTGTCTTGTTTATTTTTCAGTTGATATTTGATAACTATACTCCATCTTCTGCTCCTTCCCATGTTTCGCCTTCTTCTTCCCGCGCGAGGAAAGCTTTTGGTGATACCGCTCCTGTCGACGATACCTTGTCGCAAGAACTGGATGAACTTCGGCAACAACTTCAGTATGCGAAGAAGCAAACACTTGTGATGATGGAGCAATCTCGTAAGTCATCCAAGCCGAAAAATTGCTCTTCAACAAGCTCGCGAGGCCGTAGCTGCTAAGGAAATTGCTGCTTCCGAGGCTGAAAAGGCGACTATTCGAGAAAATTTCATGCTCGAATTAATGAATGAAGCAAAGCGAGATATGTCGGGTATGCTGTTTCATCCGCTGATATCCTTTATCTCGCATACTATTGTTTCTTTGAAGGTTTCTGCTTTTTGTTTTGATAGGTGCCTTTGCGATGCTTCTTGCCGAGGAAGAAAGGGTGAATGCTAGGACAACCCTCCTTGTTAATCTCTCCTTGGACCATGGTTCTTTGTTTTGGGCTACCCGGAAAGGACCCGCCAAATTGTCGATTTCAAGATCGCGCCTCTCAAACTCGCGATTTCCTCGACTTCTGTACCAAGACCTTGTCCATGGTTTACAACTCCATGTTTCCTCGCAACGTCCAACCAAAAACTCTTCCTGAATTGATGGAAAGGTTCAAGGATGCTCGTAGTATCCATGATTTTGTCAAAGCTCAACTAGTAGCTGGCGCCAGATTTGCTCTTATCATGCTCCAAATCTGCCACTCGAAGCTTGACCTTACCCAGGTTGTCGAGAAGGTTCACCAAAAAGTAAAACGGCGGAGAGTTGGTGTTGACAGGATTAACACGAAGGTTACGCCTATAGCCGAAGAAATGATTGAGGACCTACTTCGGATGGATGCCGACTTTTTTGCCGATGGCCATTATGCCGATTTTCTTGGTGCTGCTCCTGAGGAAAACAGGGTTACTCTTGATGACATATTGAATCAAGACTAGTTAGTTTCTTCTTGTAGATATTTCTTCTTTGTAATCCATGACTATATTGTAAAGCAATCATTATATTTCTCTGTTTGTTTAGCCCCCGAGTGTTTCGGTGACTCTTTACTATATTTGTATACTTGCGAGGTTTTGAACCAAGGCATTTATATATTTAAGGCGAATATGAGCCCCCAAGCTTTTTATTGAGCACTATTTTGTATTTTTGTTGACTCACGAGGTATTTGAATACCAAGGCAAGTTTTTCCTTTTGTCGATGAACTATGTTGAAATTCGTCGGAGCGAAGACTTTGGTCATGTCGATAAAGAAGAAAAGTTATATTGTCACTATCTTTATTATATTGCAGCACCGCGAGCCCGCCTCATTAAAAACCTTCTCCGGCCCCACTCGGTGCCCCGAAAAAGGAAAAGAGTGCGTCTGAAAACTCGCGGGCGTTTCAGTACATTGAAGCTTTACAAAGACTATATTTTGACTCTAGGCGTAAAAACGCCTAAGTTGCGCCACGTTCCAGGGGTTTGGCTCCTCCACCCCTGTCTTCTTGTCCTTTATTCTGTATGCTCCTCCTCCGATTACTTCCGTGACGATGTAAGGGCCAAGCCACGGTGACTCGAGTTTTTCATGACTTTTTTGCGTGAGTCGAAGGACTAGGTCTCCCACCTGAAAAGATCTTGGCCGCAATCGTCGGCTGTGGTAATTTTTCAAGTCCTGCTGATATTTAGTTACCCGAGATAATACTTCATCTCGAGCTTCATCAAGTACATCGACGTCATCTTCTAGCGCTCTTCTCGACGTTTCTTCATCATATTCAGAGACACGTGGAGAGTTGTGCTCTATCTCGATTGGTAGTACTGCCTCTGCTCCATGAACCAGGAAAAACGGAGTTTCCTGCGTTCTTTGTGTTTGGTGTTGTTCGGATGCTCCACAACACGCTTGGTAGTTCTTACGGCCAGGTATGTCGAGCTTTTTCCGGTGGTCCTAACAAGCGTTTCTTAATACCATTGCGAGATGATGCCATTGGCTTTCTCGACTTGCCCATTGGTTTGAGGATGTGCGACTGACGCAAAGTTCAGCTTAATACCCACCTCTTCGCAATAATCTTTGAATTCATGGGATGTGAAGTTGCTGCCGTTGTCTGTGACGATGCTGTGGGGCACTCCAAATCTGAAGACGAGGCCTTTTACGAATTTTACTGCGGATGCTCCATCTGGTGAATTTATCGGCTTCGCTTCTATCCACTTTGTAAACTTATCGACAGCTACTAGCATGTACTCCTTTCCTCCTGGCCAGGATTTGTGTAACTTACCCACCATATCAAGTCCCCATTGAGCAAAGGGCCAAGACAATGGTATTGGTGCTAGCTCTGCTTCTTGGAGAGTGAGGTTTTGCGGCGAACCTTTGACATGCGTCGCAAGTTCTTACTATGTCCTTGGCGTCCTCGATTGCTGTCAACCAGTAGAATCCTGCCCGAAAAACCTTGGCTGCGATAGCTCGACTACTTGCGTGGTGGCCACATATTCCTTCGTGTACATCCTTCAGGATTATTCTTCCTTCTTCGGTGTAACGCACCTTTGCAAGACGCCTGAAATACTTCGCTTATACAATTCTCCCTTGACCACCGTAAAAGCTTTGGAGCGTCGAATTACTCGCCTTGCTTCAACTGGATCATCGGGTATTTCTTTCCTCATGATGTATGATATGTACGGCTGCATCCACGGTATCTGTATCACCATGACCAAGTCCTGATCTTCTTCTTCGTCCTCTTGCTTTTCCTTGGCAGCCCCCGAGGGTTTCTTCTCCTTCTTTTTTGACTTTGTTGGCTTAGTGGATCTCTCTGTTATCTCTTCCCGAATACACACTGGCGGGATTGGAAGGCACTGTGACCCGATGTTTGCAAGAACGTCGGCTTCGTCATTGCTCAACCTGCTAATATGATTTACTTCGCATCCATCGAATAACTTCTCAAGCTCGTTGTACACCTCCTTGTATGCCATCATGCTATCATTGATTGCATCACATTGGTTCATAACTTGCTGAGCCACCAACTGTGAGTCGCCAAAGATTTTTAATCGAGTTGCTCCACAGGCTTTTGCCATCTTCATCCCGTGTATGAGAGCCTCATATTCTGCTTCATTGTTAGATGCGTTAAGGAACGTCATCCGGAGGATGTACTTTAATTTGTCGCCTTCAGGTGATATGAGTACTACTCCTGCGCCAGCTCCTTCTAGTCTCTTGGACCCATCAAAGTTCATGGTCCAAGTTCTCGATAAATCTGGAGGTCCTGTATTTTGCAACTCCATCCATTCTGCGATGAAGTGCAGCAGTATTTGCGACTTTATTGCTTTTCTTTTTCATACGTGATGTCCCGAGGGGAAAGTTCTATTCCCCAAAGGGAGACACGACCCGTAGCTTCTGGGTTATTCAGTATATTTGATAAGGGAGCTTCATTGACCACTATGATCGGGTGTGCCGAAAAATAGTGGCGCAATTTTCGTGCTGTCGTGAACACTCCATATGCTAGTTTTTGGTACTGAGGGTACCTTTGTTTTGAAGGTGACAAGACTTCGCTCACGAAGTATACCGCCGCTGCACTCCATGGATTTTCCCTTCTTCTTCTCTTTCGACAACTAATACCGTGCTAACCACTTGGGGCGTGGCTGCAATATATAGCAGGAGAGGTTCCTTTTCCTTTGGAGCCACCAGGATTGGTGGTGTCGAGATTTTTCGCTTCAGATCCTCGAAAGCTCTGTCGGCCTCTTCGTTCCACCGGAATTTATCTCCTTGTTTTATCGGCGCATAAAATGGTAACGCTTTTCTCCTAACTTTGTGACGAACCTGCTCAAAGCTGCGACTCGCCCGATTAGCTGCTGTATTTCTTTCAACTTTGTTGGCTTTCTCATTGTTACTATGGCTTGTATTTTGTCGGGATTTGCTTCAATCCCTCTTGCCGAAACTAGAAACCCCGTAAGTTCTCCCTCTGGACGCCAAAAGAACACTTCGTCGGGTTCAGTTTGAGGCAGAATTTGTCGAGGTTGTCAAAAGTTTCTTTGAGATCCTCGATCAACGTTGTCCCCTTTTTTGATGTTATGACGACATCATCGATGTATACTTGCACGTTTTTCCCGATCTGTGTTGCTAAACACTTCGCATCATCCTCGATATGTTGCTCCCGCATTTTTAGACCAAAGGGCATTGTCTTGTAGCAAAACACGCCGTAAGGTGTAATAAACGCTGTCTTGGCTTCATCATCTTCTTTTAATCTGATCTGGTTATAACCAGAGTATGCATCCAAGAAGGAAAGACGTTCGCAACCTGCCGTGGAGTCGATAATTTGATCGATCCTTGGGAGGGGAAAGTGATCCTTAGGACAATGTTTATTGAGACACGTAAAGTCGACGCACATGCGAAGGACTGTCGTGTTTTTCTTCGGCACCATCATCGGGTTAGCTACCCATGTGGCTTCTGTAGATATTTCTCGATAAAACCAGCTTCTTCGAGTCGATTTATTTCTGAAAGCATGGCTTTGCGGTTTGGTTCAAAACGCCGCAAAGGTTGTCTGATTGGTTTATTTGTTGGATCCAAATTTAGGTGGTGCTCGGCAAGTTCCCTGGTACTCCTGGCATGTCAGCTGGACACCATGCAAAGATTTTCCAGTTCTCACGGAGGAACTTGACGAGCGCGCTTTCCTATGCGATATCCATATCGTTTGCGATAGATGTCGTCTTTTTTGGATCTGTCGGATGAATCTGCACCTCCTTAGAATTTTTCTCTGTGTTGAAAGTTGATTCTTTATTTGCCCTTCCAGCGTAAGCGATGCGTCGTAATCAGTCATGCTTTTTGACGCCTTAAGTACTCGGCTTGCATCCCGAAAGTTTCTGCCAACCTGTGAAAATCCTTGTCGCACTTATCGGCTAAGGCAAAGCTTCCCTTGACTGTGATTGGTCCTCTTGGTCCGGGCAACCTCCACAACAGGTATGTATAGTGTGGTACTGCCATAAATCTAGCATATGCTGAGTCGTCCCAACAGAGCGTGGTATTGTGATGGAAAATCCACGACTTCAAATTCGAGCTTCTCGATTCTATAATTTTCTCGGGTCCCAAATTGAACATCGAGATTGATTTTTCCCAATGGATAACTTGGTTTCTCTGGTGTGATGCCGTGGAATCTTGTGTCTGTTGGTTTCAAATTTGCTAAGGATATGTTCATCTTCCTCAATGTATCTGCATACATGAGGTTCAAGCTGCTGCCGCCGTCTATGAACACTCGAGAGACATCAAATCCTGCGATAAGCTTCTTTGGTAGAATAAGTGCTGACTGCCCTGGTCGAGGAACTTGCTGCGGATGATCTGCTATTGTGAAGCCGATATCTTGTCCTGACCAATTAAGGTACTCAACTGTTGGTGGAGGCATTTTCTCTGCCATAAACACCTGTCGTGAGATTACTTTTTGAGCTCTATTGGACGGCCTTCCCTTCTGAATCATCAACACTGCTCCGTTGGAGTTAGGATCAACATAGGGTGGTGGTGCAGGTGCTGCCGCTATTCTTAGCTGGTGTCGATTGTCCTCTGTAATCGCGGGAGGTGGCGGTAGATGAACCTCGCTCCTAGGCTCCCGAGGGTTTCTCTGTGCTGCTCGAGCGTGAGCATTTTCTGCGTATCCCAGACATTGCACGAAAATTTCGACGGTCTTTCTGCAGGTGCCACTGACTGTCTTTTCCCGTTCTTTGTCGAGGAAGAAGTGCATCTGGCACGGTCCGTTCAGCATTTCCTCGGGGGACACGAAAGGTCTTGGAAACCTCGGCCCACTATTTTGCCTGTTGCGTGAATCATCCCTATTATCACCTCGCTGTTCACTGCTTCTCTGGTAATCATCTCTGTTGCCTCCTGTATTTGTCCGAAAACCTGCCGAAATTTGTCCTGGGCGTCGTAGTTACGGTACGTCCGAGGAAATCTTCGCCTCGGTTGATAGTTTCGACCACGGTCCTCCTCTCGCGACCTGTGTCGTTTGTTGTGGACAGCGTCTTCTCCATCTGCCCATTTATTTGCTATCTCCATCAACGCGGATCTTGTCCTTGGATTGGTCCTTCCCAAATCCTCGACAAAGTCTCCACGCTCGACTCTGCGACAAACGCATCTATTGCTCTCTCGTCGGATATGTTTTCTGCCGAGTTTTTGATGATATTCCACCTCTGGATGTACTTTCTCATTGGCTCATCGGCTTTTTGTCGACACGCTCTCAACTCCTCTAACGATGCGGGTTTTTTGCACGTGGATCTGAAGTTCTTGACGAACACGTCCTCGAAACTTTCCCAGCTGTCGATGGATCCTGGAGCGAGTTTCTTTATCCATGATCGTGCGGCACCACTCAGGTGCACCTGGATGCTTTGCATGGCTGTTGCCCTAGTTCCTCCTGTCAGCTTCACCGTCTCCAGATAGTCGACTAGCCAATCCTCTGGATCTTGAAGGCCGTCGAATTTCTTGAAATTATCGGGTAACTTGAATCCCGAGGGGACTCGCGTTTTCGGACTCTCCTCGTGAAGCATGGTAAGCCGCACATATCTTCGTCGTTAAGTTACGGGGATTGCCGATGATCCCTTCGCTTTGCCGCGCTCGTCGACTCTTGCTTGTGCTGCTTTGTGTCTCTTGCTCCACTTGGCCCTTCGAGTCTTTGCCGCTTTATTGCTGCTGCGGGTCGCGGACTATTTTGCCTTGCCACTCCTTCGGGAGGCGTTGATATAAACGCTGTCCCCATAGCTCCAACTCCTGCTACCGCCATATTGTACAGTGTTTCCCTTGGGTCACCCGGAGGTGGTTTAGATGCAAGGATAAAAGCATGTGTCGCCATATACCCAGCCTCTGGTGTCTTAGGGATGATGTTTCCTCTTGTATCTATCGACATAAAGGACATGTCGAGGTTTTGAACCAAGTGTTCTCTTTCTGCCTCGGGTATGTGTTGCAGCCTTGATCTTGCTCTGTTCCGCGCCTCCCGATGGCTATCACCCGTAGTTCTAGATTGTCGACTTAGATCTGCCCTTCTCCTGCTGGATGCAGAAGCTGCCTCCTTTCTCCTGTTCAACTCAGCTGTCTGTTTTTCCAATTCCCTGGCAGCTCGTGCGAGCCTATATTGATATGCTTGCAATTCTTCTGGTGTGGCTGTGGTAGCCATTGGTTCTGTGCCGTTCATAGCTCTCGCAGCTCTGTCCCACGCTGCTTGTGAAAGTTGAACTCTATCTGCGGCTCTGGCCCGACGTATTTGTTGCCCAAGCCTTGTCGCAGATTGGAGGGATCGACGTATGGATTTCCCAAACTGTGGAAAGCCTCCGATGTCTCCTCTTGCCCATCAATGGCGAAAGTCTGATGATACATTGTACTCGGATCTATGTTGGGTTTGGTGACATCATCGTTGAGATTGATGAAGACCTTGCCCTTGTGAGAGATTTGTCAATGAAGTCATGACTGTCGACATCGCTTGAGCCATCGCTTATATACGAGTCCGCAGATGACTCAAACGATATGTCGTTGAAGATCTTGGCGAGTTTCTCTCTTGCTCTGATACTGACGTAGCGTGTCGCCGAGGTTTCTTCTTCTCCTGACTCGTTTGACGATGCATAGCTTGAAAAATCGGAATCGGCCACTGATGATCCCGACGAAATCGGAATTTCGACACGATACGATCCTTCCCTCTCGACGCGAAAGTGGAACCTTCCGAACGTCATCTCCATGGGCTCCGCCAGATACGCATATGCATCCAAACGGGAGGGTGGGTGAGGAACAAAATCGACAAGACCAGTAGCGATCTGTTTACCTCGATCCATTGTGTTGCTTGCGGTTGACGATGTCGAAGATCTTGAGCGTGCCATCGAGATCAGCTCCTTACGCCTCTAATTCCCACAGACGGCGCCAATTGACAAGGGATTAACTTGTCAATGCCTATGGATTGTAGGCTAGGGTTTAGTTAGAAGTAGAGGGTAAGTAGATCTCGAAGGTTTCAGCCGAAAAGTACTCGACGATTGTGAAAACTAGGGTTTGCAGACAATGATTCGGTTGATTCTTTTGTCCCTCGACTCCCCCTTATATATGAGGTGAAGCCGAGGGATTCGTGCTATACAAGTTTACAGAGTCCGGGACGTTTTCTAACTCGTCCCGTCAGATTACAAACAACACTTCCTATTACAACTCTATCTTTCCTTAGTAAATCTTGGGCTCCCGAATCTTCTTATTCTTCGGGTATTGGGCCTCCAGTAAACCCCGGGTACCATCTTCGGCAGGCCCATTTGGGATGCCTATGTCACCCACCGCCAAGTGAGATACCAGTTTTGTGTTTTTTTACCCATCTCCCCTCCCCTCGAGACATAAACATCCATATCTCCATCTGAGGCTGCCTCCATCCACTCCCTAGTCCCCACCCAAGGGCTTAGATGAATCCACTTGTGTTGCCATGAGCTCGTCGTCGGTGCCCTCCTCCGGCCTCGATCCTTCAAGCAATTTCTGGCCTCCGCTTCCCCCTCTCCCACAACCTCGAGCTTCTCTGGTTAGGCCTTGTCCAGCTACCTCTGCCTAGCGATTGAACCCGCATCAACTCTCCACTCCTCTCCGCACACATCCTGGCCTCTAGCAGCGGCAACCACGCTCGTCGACCCTCCCCCACACACTGGATGTACTTAGGAGGACCTGGCGAAGAAGGGAAATGTCCAGACAAGTTTTTGGCTCTTAATGTTCCCCTTTTATAAGGGATCAAAACTATTCAAGCGGTCTCAATTCCATCATTTTAACATGCCCAAGTTTGCTAACGGTCTGCCAGCCCATTCGATAAGGATGGTGCTGCACCCTGTGCTACAAGAGAAGCTGGAAGGATGGATTTGTAGCCGGATCGATGGATCTCGGCCGAAAGCCAAGATACTTCCAAACACGTCCTAAATATATGGTTTATTAGGCCATCTACAACGCAAGATGCATAGGTGGATTCTTTTAAACCGTGTTTTGTCTAAGCAATGATGTTTATTTACACCAGGTAGATGCCTAATTAGGCACATCTCCTATACGAATAAACACTAACACCCTAGTGCGTAAGAAAAAGGTTGATTTATTTTCTTAAGCACCAAGCTAAGCAGCTTGCATTGTACATGACCTTATGTTGACAAGTGGATATATGATTTTTGTGTGCGAATTCTTATTATGTCTCTCCTTTTCGACCATATTCTGTTTTTAATGTATATAAATACTTTTATCTGAGAATTTCTTTATATTAATGTTGTAATCTTTAGCTTTGCTCTCAAAATAGTATATGTGTTAAATATGTGACCATACAAATTTAATGGGTTCATTTTTAAACCTATGATGAAATTTGTATATTTTCATTTTTTTTCGTGAGTGTGGAAGTTTTAAGCTTAGTATGTTATCCTAAATGTCCAAGCAAGTAGTCCATCCTTCCAGTTCCCAATGATTTTTCTCACCTTCAACATAGTGTATTATGCGATGAATTTGATTATCTGACATACCGTACATGTATCTTCTTTGACATACATGTGTGTGTTCTGCAACATGTATGAAAATAATTTTTCTACTTCCATTATAGTGTTGGTGCAGCTAAAGGGGTCTACTCCATGGAGATGGTGATATCATGACTTATCTTTTAGTATTTTTTTCTAGGAGGTTCGATAGCTGCTGAAATGATTTTGATGATGCAATCGCCGTGGTTCTTCAATTATAACCTTGTAGTTTATATTAATACATTTTCATCTATTCAAAGTGCTTGAGCGGAGGAGGCAAAGAGGCTCACCCCTAAAAGACCGGTGCGAGGGGGATAGAGGAGGGAAGGTGGATGGTACACGGTTCAACTCCTTGTCTGAGATGAACTTCGGGGGAGGAGGAAAACCATAGTCGCCTAGGGCAGAAACCATGGTTCTCCGGAGGATCCATGGATGCCATTACTCCATGCATGCAATTTTGCTGGAGATGGATAACATGGTTGTCGAGGTGGGCTTGGCCGACGTGCACGCGCAAGCCTCCCTAAGGAGTAGTTGTTTTTTTGTGAGAAGCGGGTGCTCCCACATTTTTTTTTCGAGGGTGATGGGGGGGGGGGGGGGGAATTCCCCACCATTTGTTGCATTCCATCGAAAGTAGCCTGGCAGGCTCATGTTCTTACAACAGATAGGAATACACGGGGGGTTTACATAGGAGTAGAGAACAAACATGAGGAAAAGAGGTACAAGTTAGCGCGAAGAACTACTCAACCATAGAAACAAGCCAACAAGAACTCCATTGAGGTGCGCCACCATGGATCCAAGCTCGCCGGATGAGTGCAGACAGGGAGGAAGCTCGCAGCCTCTAGTCTTCATCAAGCCAACCGCCTGTGGCTATATGGTTGCCGCTCTTGCAGAGGAACTCCGCTCGCCCTTTAGGGGAAGGAAGCCCGAAAGGAGGGAGGACCCCCGAAAGAGAACGAGGAGGTCCGAGACCATAGGGGCTGCGCATGCGAGCACCCTCCACTCGCCCTCAAGGGGGAGGAAGCCCTGGAGGAGGGAGGCGAGCTGCGTGGGAACAAGACCACCAAGGAGAGGAGCCAAGAACTCGTTAACCCAGCTTCAGACAGAGAGAGCCACCTAGTCGACACCACCGGGCGCGAAAAACTCCGCTGAGCATGATGAACCGACCGCATCAAGTCAGTCGAGCCTGACTATGTGGTTGCCGCTCAAGACGAACACTTCCACTCGCTCTGCAGGGGGAGGAAGCCCTGAAGAAGGGAAGACATAAGCAGGAGGGCAAGGGGATTCGGCCAAAAAGGATCCAGCCCGAGAAGACACCTTCACTCGCCCTCCGGGGGGAGGAAGCCTCGGAGGAGGAAGGACACTGGTGCTCCCACATAAGGCAAGGGTACTCCGGGAACTAAATAGTGTAGCTGTGCATGGGCTTTTATTACCAATAAAAAAGCGTACGTCGAACTGGTTAACACAATGTCACCTCATCAAATACGTATTTGTACCATAACCAGTGACCGTGGATGAGCCGCCAAAGCGTCTTCCATGACCGTGAATTGCACTTTCCGGAATTAATACAGTGATGAAACTAAATTATACGCACAAGTTCAATGATTAACCATTCATTTTACTCAAACAAATTCTTTTCCTTGCTCGCGTGTTGGGCGTGAAAACGATTCATGAGAAATTCAGACACCAGGTCCGTGGTACGCGCGCGCCTTGGTCGTGCGTTTGGTCGTGGCTCGTACGTGACAGAGCGAGAGGTACCAGCTATCTTTTAGCACTATCGTACACGGCGCAACGGCAGTCTACCCGTCGTACCGACGATGACAGGGACGGCACGACGAGCTGCCAAACAAAAGTTGAGTACCCTCGGACGGATGGATCGTGTTTCTGAACCTTCACGGCCGGATAAAAGAAACATGTGTACTGTACAGTGTGCCTCGTCTGTCAAGCTCCATGGCCTCATCGAGTAGATTCTTCTTACTTGCACACGCAAATGTGCCCAGTATATTCGTGTGTCCATCGATCCTGTCAGAAGGTGCAGCACGCGCCTCAAAAGCTGATGGAAATCTTCGTGTAACTCAGTGACTGGTCTTTGATCCTTGACTGTTCAGCCGCGCAGATGATTGCGGCATTGAAGACTGAGCTCGGCAGCACTGTCGGTAAGTTCATTTTGAAAGGAAAAGCAGGGATTTTTATTCAATAACAGCAAACGCAGCAACAAATTCTGGTGGCTCAGTATGCCACAAACGGCGCCCAAACTTATTAGAAATAAAATTTCTTGCTAATAAGTGAGCATCGCCATTATATTCCATGCATGTTTTTATAATGAAACTTGGTGGCTTGGAATTCACTAGTTCGCTACTCAAATCTCGAAAACAATTGCACAACAATGCTCGAGAACAACCATTATCTGGACAATCAGGTTGCCATAAAAGAAGTTCTTGGTAACCGAACCCGACCTATACACAACAATGCTCGAAACAATCTGATCATCAGGGAGCAACATTCTCCAGAATTCCTGCGCCACCGCGAACTGAGATGACAACCTCCCGTCCGTGCATACAAACTGGGCATGCCCTAAACCGTCGGCTGAGTAAGCTCGCAGAGTCTTAATCCAGCTTCTGACGCACTGAGTGTGGACAAACCCTGGCGGATTTGTTAAATGATCTGATTAGACGTGCCTCATGAAGGCCGCCATTTCGCAGTTGTTTCCACCAACTTTTCTGCCTTCCTCCGTGCGTGTTGTACGCATACCGAACTCCACTACTTGATGTTCTCGCTTCTTCTGCCTTCGGAAACATCCTGCGACGCGAGTAAGTTTTCTGTTATGACTGAAAGGGTTTTGTAGATCTTTCAGTTGCATAGTGTGCAACACACCTGCGTCGAGTGCGAACCACTCGGAATAGTTCTGATTGTTTCATTCAACTAGGTCCCCTGTAGGTACTGTTAATGAATGCTTCTCCGTGGCTTATGATGCTGTCGAGACCAGAGCCGGGACAAAGGTCTACTATCATTATCCCAAGCCGAACTTGATCGAACTGATGTGATCCCCGTTGGTTCATAGGTTCATACAAAATACAATTTACCACTTGTTATTACTCCCTTCTAGCCCTATGTACCTGCCGCAAGTTAGATAAATCCAAACATATTTTAGACTATATTTTGCTTAAGTCTGTGACAAGTATTAAGGGTACAGGGGAGTATTTTCAGTTGGCATATATGTATGGCTATAATTGTTGAAACATGCTATTTTTTTATATTTCGGATACAGATATATCCACTTTCGTACCACATTTTCTTAAAAGCGAAAATAAAAATGGATTTGTGTTTTTTTAAAAATAAATTGACAATTTGCACACCCATTTTCATTATGGTTGTGTTGCCAATATTTTCACAACCACCCTTTTTTTTACTTTGATTTTGTTGCGGATATTTCCACATCCATTTTCAGTTTCTCGAATACGAGCATAAGATATTTCGGATTATCCACTACAACATTCCACCCATTTTGAGTTGAAACAAAGTAGATGATCTATTGTAGAAACTTATACCAAATTACCTGATAGTATTATACACCTAAAAACAATACACAATTTTGTTGATATTGAAGGATATTGTTAATACACATAAATATTAATGCACTATAATAAATCAAAATTCATAAATTAATTTCTAGAG
This sequence comes from Lolium perenne, assembly GCF_019359855.2. Taxonomy (NCBI): domain Eukaryota; kingdom Viridiplantae; phylum Streptophyta; class Magnoliopsida; order Poales; family Poaceae; genus Lolium; species Lolium perenne. Next base: position 262,961,561 of record NC_067244.2, on the reverse strand, counting down.
CAATATAATATTTTGGCTTGCTTAGATTCGTGGTAAAATATATTTTAACATACAAGCTTGAGCATCCAAAACTAAATTATTTTAATACAAAAATTTAAAACAAAATATAATTCTAGTTTAACCAAAGTAGCTATAATAGCAAAAAAATACAACTTTATAAAAATATGTCTTAAAACATATGGATGTGACTAAAATGTAATTCTGTTACTTGAAAACTAGCACATGGTAGCTTACATGATATATCAATAAAGATTACACACATGATTAGTTATACTTCTCTTGGGAAGTAAAAATGTTGAGCATAAATTAGTGAAACAACTAGATGGACCTAGCGCGCTCTGCTGCGCCGTCCTCATATACCAGCGTTTTGCTTTTGTGGCATGGCTCTTCTTTTATCAGTTCGTACATGGTTCGTAGATTCACATAGCCCTAGTTGCAGTTCGGTTGGCCCCAGTGCGTTTTGTAGGACGATTTAAGTGTTGTTTGTTGGCAGGCGTTTGTTTGTTGGAGTTGTATCGTGCCATCGTGATATCAGGAAACACAAAGCACTAGGGCATTGAAGTTCAACATAGGTTTTGCAAGGAACACAGTCTAGCATAGTGGGTTCGCAAAACGGATGGGAAGGTGTGCTCAACACAAACTCAAACCATCAAATTCAATTGAGAGGAATGCAGATTAAGATGTATGATGAAAGCACACTGTCTGAATAAAAATATCCATACTACCCTGCCAAAAAGGCAAGAAATGTCAAATCTCAAAATCTGCTTGAACCTACAATATAATTTTACCTCGAGCTCAGTGATCCTATACAAAATAAAGACTAAAATCTCATGAAGGTAAAATGATGTGCAAATTTCTGCCGCAAAAGCTGAGAACCCAACATTCAGGAACACATAAGAAAGTCTAATGAATTGCCCGCCCAAAAATGTGGATTCCCTTTACATGCATAGCCCTGTTCGTAGGCTAGCAAGCAACCTTCTCCTCTTGATTAGGACCCACAAAATCTAATGTTTAACTATGTATGAGGCACATATTGAATATGTTGGTTCGCCCCGTATATGATAACCTAGCAATTTGTGTGAACATCTTGTAAGCTTCTAATATACAGAAAGGGCGCTCTGTGACTCCAGATTTTTATATGACAACGATGCATATGGCATCCAAAAACTCATAAATAAACATAACTAAAACTTAAGTTATTTTCACAGCTTTTAAATTGCCACTGCAAATGAAATCAGGCATTATTAGTTTGGTCTTTCTAAGAGCTGAGGATCAAAGCCAACCTTTTACTTATGGCAACCAATGCTTAGATGCTGCCCAAAACTTGGAAGCTTACATACCGCATCAGCCTAGCATACCATGAGTTTTCAGTCCGTATCTAATTGTTATCCCATAAATACACTATGGTCTAGCGGCAGGTAAGTAACAATGGTAACATTAATAAGCTCAATTCTTTTGTACTCGGTAACAAAACGTCCAGTGAAGTCATGCAGAATATAAATCATGGTATATGAGGAAATTTGGCAACTAATAGCTTTGTAAAAGGGACAACATCCATATGCCAAAGTTTCTGACAAATACGACATATTCAGCCTTGTGCTTAACACTATATGTACAACAACCTTAAGCAACAAAGTAATATCACCAAATGCAAAAGGCTATTTGGAAACCAAAGCTGAACATGCTGGTGAATTTATAGCACAAACTAAAAATACGTTCAGTTGCTACATCTCGATAAGATTGGGTTCCCCGGTTTTCTACTCTATTTCTCACATAAAAAGAAAACAATATTGTCACTTTTTTTAGACGGAAATACTATTGTCACATTAGGTAAACAGGTTCTGCATAAATAGCACGGTAGACTGTATTAGCATACCTGAAATCATTCTAGGATGATCACAAACACTGAGAGCACAATAGACGGTAATAGCATACCTGAAACCATTCTAGGATGATCAAGAACAATGTTTCCAAGCCTTGGAGTTCCATCCTGCATGGTCCATCGTTTCCTCGGGAATTTCCTGATCCTTAGGAACCAAACATTCATATGTACCTTGAATTCCCCATACTCTGGAAAAGAGGATGTGACTAATTAGCATTCATTTTAACGACCGAATGAACATAGAAAGTATGACACATGACACCAATCTATGCACCTTCATTGCTTTGCTGACCCTACAAAGTTTGGTACCACCTTATCTTTTAGGTACTCTGTCTTCCGTTGGAAGTACCACTATGAAGCAAGAGGCTCAACACCATATCTTTACACAAAGGGACCCATTTCTATGCAAATTCAAAAGTTTCACACAATTCCTCAAATCTCAGCATAGCAACACCATCTTAAACATAGCAAGAGGCCTTACAATTGGATAATCAACCACAAGAATTTATGAAAGAGTATTTTCTGTGACTAACAGATGCTCTTTTGCAGGATGAGATGAACAAAGAAACCAATTGTCCATACAAACAGTTAGTCGCAAAAGTTTGGGAGGAAATTAGAAGGTGACTATAACTACATGGCAATAGTAACAACCTCAGTGTCAAACGGTCTAGGTAAGTCTCCGTCTCATAGGAAACCACTTGGGGAATCCATCAAGAATCCAAGGCAAGGCAAATCATATCTCACGTATTACATATATTATATGAGCCACACAAAAAAACACATCATTCACCGGATGGATCAACTGGCACTGGAAGAGGAGCCACAGAATCACCAACAGGATTATGATAATCATCATGTAGGTATTAATCTGGCTTGAAGGGATGGGAACTCTTCTGGATAATGGCTATCTAGCTTCATCCATTCTGGAAAAATAAAACGAATAAAAACTTCATACAGGAGTCCAATAACGAATTTTACAAATAAAAAGACAATCGGGCACCGCGGCCATCCGCCGCCAATGTTTTCCCACTCGCTACCCCAACGAAGCTCTCTCGCAGGCAACAACAGAACTTGCCCAGTGAATCCTGCAGTGGGGTGAGGCGAGAGAGGAGGAGAAGATATGGAGGAGAGAATCGCCTACTCACCTTGCTCACGTGCAGAATCAAATCAAAGGGCATGTAATCCCACAAAGCTAAACCAAACCTGAAAAGGGTCAATAATTTTTTTGTCAATCCATAGAACAGAGTTGATGCATCGGCATATACATAGTCATGTATAACTCCATTATTCTTAATTAGGAATACAAAAGCAAAGAATGGAAAACGAAAGCTGACATTGCAGAAACTTGCACTTACCAATGGAAACAAGAAAACAGAAATCACAGCCTTTCTCAAAATTACAACCTGAGATGTGACCTTATTTGAACGGACTCAATAGTACCCAAAAATTGTGAAGTTTCCTGAGAATAGCAATCAACATGTTGCTTCAACTTTTATAGATTTGGTGGCAGCTGACCAAATCATTTTGTTTCTATTAAGTAGAAAAGGATAATACATATCTCTATAGAAGAAAGAACATTATACATAAGCAGCCAGTAGCATATGAAAATCATGGCTTGAAAAACATGTTGTCTCCAATCCGAAGAGAACACACAAAGTGACAATAATATATGTAAGCAGAAAGTACATTGTGCTCCATGAATATCTCGCACAATGAACATAGAAGGCCATACTATCAGGTCTACAAAAATAGTTCATCTATTGACCACTATCTAAAAAAATAGAACGGAATCATAATAAAACTAATTAAACTGAATGGCATCAGAAACTTGTAAGCACCTGATTAGCACGATCTAAGTCATGGCAAAATCCATAAGGTGAAGAGGCTACAGGCACAATGACCGCTTGATTCTTTTGTTGGATAGGTGGACTGTCATCACAGGATCTAGCAGGGTAGCCATGTGAGTCATTTGACAATAGCAGCATATAAGACATCACAAACCAATCGCGGCTTGCTGTGACGGTCAAAAACTGACTTCACGACATTGAAGTAAGTTATCACACTGACAACCAGATTTTACGAAATGCACTGAAATGAGTAAACATAAACAAATTCATAGCTCTTGGAGTACACAAAAACATTCATTAATCTAAAGAGTCCCCGCTGTTGAATCCGAGGATAAAAATAATTATGTTGTAACCCGCGTACCTCCGGTAGATCAATCCGAGGATAAAAACAATTGGGTTTGGGGCTGGCTGTAGCATCTTGAATGGTATGGTAAAGGGTCAATTAGTATGTGAACTTGATTTTGACGCTTGGATCTATCTGATATATAAAACACCATATGGGCTCTGTAATGTATTGATCGTGCCATTGTAAATATATGGTTTATTGTTTGTTGGCATGTGACATAGGCATCCCAATGGGCCTGCCGATGATGGTACCCGGGGTTTACTGAAGGCCCACTACCCGAAGAATAAGAAGATTCGGGAGCCCAAGATATTATTAAGGAAAGCTAGAGTTGTAATAGGGAGCATTATTTGTAATCTTGCGGGAGGAGTTAGAAACCTTCCCGGACTCTGTAACTTGTACAATACGAATCCCTCGGCTCCGCCTCCTATATAAGGGGGAGTCGAGGGACACAGAAGGCATCGAATCATTGTTTCCCAAACCCTAGTTTTCGTATTCGTCGAGTACTTTTCGGCTGAAACCTTCGAGATCTACTTGCCCTCTACATCCAACTAAACCCTAGTCTACAATCCGTAGGCATTGACAAATTAATACCTTGTCAATTGGCGCTGTCTGTGGGATCTAGAGGCGACAAGGAGCTGATCTCGATGTCACGTTCAAGATCGTCGACTTCATCAGTAGAAAGCAATATCATGGACAGAGGTAAACAAATCGAAACTGGTCTCGTCGATTTTATTCCTCACCCGCCCTCCCGTTTGGATGCATATGCGTATCTGGAGGGGCCCATGAAGATGACGTTTGGAAAATTCCACTTCCACGTCGAGAAAGAAGGATCGTATCGTCTCGAAGTTCCGATCTCGTCGGGATTATCGGCAGATGGTATTGATTTCTCAAACTCAGTATCATCCGTCGAGTCAAGCGACAAGGAGATTTCGTCGCCATGCTTCATCGGCAGCAGGGCAAGTGAAAAACTCGCCAAAATCTTCAGCGACATGTCCTTCGAGTCATCGGCGGACTCCTATATAAGCGATGATTCGAGCGACACCGATAGCTTCGACTTCATCGACAAATCCATCTCTATTGTGAAGGTCTTCACCAATCTCTATGATGGTGTCACCAAACCAAGCAAAGTGAAAACTCTAAAATATCACCAAGTCTATGCCATTGGAGAAGCAAGTCGCGATCAAGAGGAAACATCAGAGGCTTTCGACGATTTGGGAAACCCCTATGTCGATCCCTCAGATCTAAGGAGAGGTTTGGGCACTAAATATGTTGGGCCCACACCGCGTGCTAGAGTTCAACTTCCACAAGCAGCCTGGGATAGAGCTGCGAAAGCTTTGGATGGCTCTGAACCAATGGAGACAACTGCTACAGTCGAAGAACTGCAAGCTTATCAATATAGACTTGCCCGAGCTGGAAGAGAGTTGGAAAAACAGACAACTGCTTTGAACAGAAGAAGGGAGGCAGTTTCCGCATCAAGCAGGCGACGAGCGGAATTAAGTCGACACTCAGAAACTTCGGGAGATAGTCACAGAGAAGCTCGGAGGAGAGCAAGATCTCGGCTGCAAAATATACCGGAAGCTGAAAGAGAGACTCTAATCCAAAACCTCGACATGTCTTTTATGTCAATCGACACGAGGGGGAATATTATCCCAAAAACACCGGAAGCAGGGTACATGGCGACACAAGCTTTCATCTTAGCATCCAGGCCACCTCCCGGAGATCCAAGAGAAGCGTTGTACAACATGGCCATGGCAGGATGTGGAGCCATGGGAGCAGCGTTCACAGCTACACCTCCCGAAGGAACTGCAAGGCAAAATAGTCCGAGACCTACCACAGCAGTACAAGATCCACCAAGAGCAAGTGGAGCCAGGGACACACCAACTTAGGCCAGAGTCGATAGAGCGCGACAAGAAAGAAGGGAACGTCGGCATTCACCAGAACTTGCTGAGGAGGATATGTGTGGACTTCCATGTTTCACACGACGGGTCCGAAAAACTCGAGTTCCATCAGGATTCAAGCTACCCGATAGTTTCAAGAAATTCGATGGCTTGCAAGACCCCGAGGATTGGCTTGTGGATTACCTCGAGACAGTAAAATTGATAGGCGGGACCAGAGCAACAGCCATGCAGAGCATCCAGATACATCTGAGCGGAGCCGCCAGATCATGGATAAAAAAGCTTCCCCCAGGTTCCATTGACAGCTGGGAAAGTTTCGAGGACGTGTTTATCAAGAATTTCCGGTCAACCTGCAAGAAACCTGCGACACTAGAGGAGTTGAGGTCATGTCGACAAAAGCATGATGAATCAATGAGGAAGTACATTCAAAGGTGGAACATCATCAAAAACTCGGCAGAAAATATATCTGACGAAAGAGCGATAGATGCATTTGTTGCAGGAGTTCGACGAGGAGATTTCGTGGAGGACTTGGGGAGGACAAACCCAAGAACAGTATCAGCTTTAATGGAGATAGCAAACAGATGGGCAGATGGCGAAGATGCGGTACATAACAAACGACATAGGTCCCCAGAGGAAGATCGCAGTCGAAATTTTCAAAATAGACGCCGATTTCCCCGTCAATTTTCAAGTTACGATGCACCTGGCCAAATATCGGCTGGCTTTCGGGGAAACAATGGAGGAAACAATAGAGATGACTACCAAAGAAGTAATGCACAGCAAGGCGACAATAGAGATAACAGGCAAAATAGCGGGCCAAGGTTCCAGAGACCTTTTGTGTCTCCCGAAGAGATGATGAACGGGCCGTGTCAGATGCATTTCTTTCTCGATAGCAATGGAAAAAGACAGTCAGGACACTTGCAAAAGGATTGCCGAAATTTCCAGGCAATGTTAAGATGGGCAGGACATGCAAATGCTCAGGCAGCACACAGAAATCCTCAAGGACCTAGGAGTGAGATTCACTTGCCACCTCCTCCCGCGGTTACGGATGAAAATCGACATCAGCTCAGAATAGCGGCAGCACCTGCTCCACCGCCCTACGTCGATCCTAACTCTAATGGAGCGGTCTCGATGATTCAGAAAGGCAGGCCATCCAATAGAGCTCAGAAAGTAATCTCGCGACAGGTGTTTATGGCAGAGAAGATGCCACCGCCAACAGTCGAGTACCTTAACTGGTCAGGGCAAGATATTGGCTTCACAATAGCTGATCATCCACAGCAAGTTCCTCGACCAGGGCAATTAGCACTGATCTTACCAGTAGTAATTGCAGGATTTGATGTATCTCGAGTATTCATAGATGGCGGCAGCAGTCTAAATCTTATGTACACAGATACGCTAAGGAAGATGAATATCTCCCTCGCAAATTTGAAACCAACCGACACACGCTTTCACGGCATCACACCAGAGAAGCCAAGTTACCCACTGGGGAAGATCAATCTCGACGTTCAGTTTGGGACCCGAGAAAACTACAGGATAGAGAGGTTGGAATTCGAAGTTGTGGATTTCCCGTCGCAATATCACGCTTTGCTGGGGCGACCAGCGTACACCAGATTTATGGCAGTACCACATTACACGTACCTGCTTTGGAGGTTACCTGGACCTAAGGGACCAATCACAGTCAAAGGAAGTTTCGCGCTAGCTGATAAATGCGACAAAGATTTTCATCGACTATCAGAAACTTTCGGGATGCAGGCAGAGTACGCAGCGTCAAGGCTCATGACTGATTATGATGTGCTGCCAGACGTAGGGAGGCCCAACAAGGAATCAACTTTCAATACAGCAAAAGATTCTAAGGAAGTGCAGATTCACCCGACAGATCCGAAGAAAACGACGTCCATCGCAACAAACATGGACCTCGCATAGGAAAGCGCGCTCGTCGAGTTCCTCCGTGAGCACTGGAAAATCTTCGCATGGTGTCCAGCTGACATGCCAGGAGTACCCAGGGAACTTGCCGAGCATCACCTAAACTTGGATCCTATTGCGAGACCAATCAAGCAACCTTTGCGGCGTTTTTCAGAACCAAACCGCAAAGCCATGCTGTCAGAAATTGATCGACTTAGAGAAGCTGGTTTCATCAAAGAGATATCTACTGAGGCCACTTGGGTAGCTAACCCAGTGATGGTGCCGAAGAAAAACACGAAAGTCCTTCGCATGTGTGTCGACTTTACGTGCCTCAATAAACATTGTCCAAAGGATCACTTTCCCCTCCCAAGGATCGATCAGATTATCGACTCCACGGCAGGATGTGAACATCTTTTCTTCTTGGACGCATATTCTGGTTACAATCAGATCAGATTAAAAGAAGACGACGAAGCTAAAACAGCGTTCATCACACCGTACGGCGTATTTTGTTACAAAACAATGCCCTTCGGGTTGAAAAACGCGGGAGCAACATATCAACGGATGATGCAGAAGTGCCTAGCAACACAGATTGGGAAAAATGTACAAGTGTACATCGACGACGTCGTCATCACATCAAAAAAGGGGGCAACATTAATCGAGGACTTGAAGGAAACTTTCGACAACCTCGATAAATTTTGTCTCAAGTTGAACCCGACGAAATGTTCTTTCGGCGTCCCTGCAGGAGAACTTCTCGGGTTCCTAGTTTCAGCGAGGGGGATTGAAGCAAATCCTGAAAAAATCCAAGTTATCGTAACAATGAGGAAGCCAACAAAGCTGAAGGAAATACAGCAGCTAACTGGGCGAGTCGCAGCTTTAAGCAGATTCGTCGCCAGGCTGGGAGAAAAGGCGCTACCATTCTACGCCTTAATCAAACAAGGAGAGAAGTTCCAATGGAACGAAGATGCAGATAGGGCCTTCGAGGACCTCAAGCGGAAAATTTCGACACCACCAATTCTAGTAGCGCCAAAAGAGAAAGAACCGCTCCTGTTATATATTGCGGCTACACCTCAGGTGGTCAGCACGGCACTAGTTGTCAAAAGAGAAGAAGAAGGAAACCTCCATGGAGTGCAGAGGCCAGTATATTTCATCAGCGAAGTATTATCGCCTTCAAAACAGAGGTACCCGCAGTACCAAAAGCTAGCATATGGAGTATTCACAACCGCAAGAAAGTTGTGCCACTATTTTTCGGCGCATCCGATAATAGTGGTGAATGAGGCGCCTTTATCCAACATACTCAATAATCCAGAAGCTACAGGCCGTGTCTCCCTTTGGGGAATAGAACTTTCTCCTCGGGACATCACGTATGAAAAAAGAAAGGCAATAAAGTCACAAATTCTACCAGACTTCATCGCAGAGTGGATGGAGTTGCAAAACACAGGACCTCCGGATTTATCGAGAACCTGGACTATGAACTTCGACGGGTCCAAAAGGTTAGAAGGAGCTGGAGCAGGGGTAATACTCATATCACCTGAAGGCGACAAATTGAAGTACGTCCTGCGGATGACGTTCCCAAACGCATCTAATAATGAAGCAGAATATGAAGCCCTTATACATGGGATGAAGATGGCGAAAGCCTGCGGCGCAACTCGACTAAAGATATTCGGCGACTCACAATTGGTAGCTCAGCAAGTCATGAACCAATGCGATGCGGTCAATGATAGCATGGTGGCGTACAAAGAGATGTATAATGAGCTGGAGAAACTGTTTGATGGATGCGAGGTAAACCATATCAGCAGGTTGAGCAATGATGAAGCCGATGTTCTCGCAAACATCGGGTCGCAGTGCCTCGCAATTCCCCCAGGTGTGTTCTGGGAAGAGATAACAGAAAGATCCACGAAGCCGAAGAAATTAACAAAGAAGGAGAAAAGCGAGAAACCCTCGGGGGCTGCGAAAGAAGCATTGGAAGAAGAAGAAGAAGAAGAGGAACAAGATCTAGTATTGATGGTGCAAATCCCGTGGATGCAGGCGTACATATCATACATCCTAAGAAAAACAATACCCGACGATCCAGTTGAAGCAAGGCGAGTTATTAGGCGATCCAAAGCTTTCACGGTGGTCAAAGGGGAGTTGTACAAACGCAGTATCTCGGGTGTGTTACAACGGTGCGTCACACCCGAAGAAGGAAGGATAATTCTGAAAGACGTACACGAAGGAGTATGCGGCCACCACGCGAGCAGTCGAGCTATTGCAGCCAAAGTTTTTCGAGCAGGATTCTACTGGTTGACAACAATTGAGGACGCAAAGGAGATAGTACGAACTTGCGACGCATGTCAGAGATTTGCCGCAAAACCTCACTCTCCGGCAGCAGAATTAATGACAATACCCTTATCTTGGCCTTTCGCTCAATGGGGTCTCGATATGGTGGGAAAATTACACAAAGCTTCGCCAGAAGGCTACGAGTACATGTTGGTTGCTGTTGACAAATTCACCAAGTGGATAGAAGCAAAGCCGATAAATTCTCCAGATGCAGCATCAGCAATAAAGTTCGTGAAGGGCATCGTTTTTCGATTTGGAGTACCTCACAGCATCGTCACAGACAATGGCAGCAATTTTACATCAAAGGAGTTCAAGGCGTACTGTGCAGAGGTAGGCATCAAATTGCACTTCGCGTCAGTTGCACATCCTCAAACCAATGGTCAAGTCGAGAAAGCCAACGGTATCATCTGCAACGGCATCAAGAAACGCTTGATAGGACCATTGGAAAAAGCTCGACATACCTGGCCAGAAGAGTTACCAAGTGTGTTATGGAGCATCCGAACAACACCAAATGCAGCAACACAGGAGACCCCGTTTTTCCTTGTCCATGGAGCAGAGGCAGTACTGCCGATAGAAATAGAGCACGACTCCCCCAGAGTCACATAGTATAACGAAGAAGTTTCCAGGAAAGCATTGGAAGACGACGTCGACGCACTCGACGAAGCTCGAGACGAAGTATTGTCAAGGGTAACTAAATATCAGCAGGACCTGAAAAATTACCATAGTCGACGTTTGCGACCAAGATCTTTTCAAGTCGGAGACTTAGTTTTGCGACTCAATCAAGAGCGCACTGAAAAACTCGAGTCGCCATGGCTTGGCCCTTACGTCATCACGGAAGTAATCGAAGGAGGAGCATACAGGATAAAAGACAAGAAGACAGGGGTTCCCGAGAAAAACCCCTGGAACGTGGCACAGCTCAGGCGGTTCTACGCTTAGAGTCGAAATATAGTCCTCCCCTGTAAAAATACAATGTACTGAAACGCCCGCGAGTTTTCAGACGCACTCTTTTCCTTTTCGGGGCACCGAGTGGGGCCGGAAAGGTTTTTAATGAGGCGGGCTCGCGGTGCTGCAATATAATAAAGATAGTGGAGATATACTTCTTATCCTTCGACACGCCCGGGGGCTCAATGCCTTCAAAGTTACAAAATATATACAATATAGATAAAACTAGGCTTACCGAAATATTTCGCCTTGGTACAAGAATACCTCGCCAAATAGAACATCGGAAGCCAACAACTATGAATATAGTGTACTCGTCAAAATGTTATTGCTTTGGTCTGAAAACCTCGCAACAAAAAGATAGAACGTCACCACCAAGACACTCGGGGGCTCGTACCCATTGATAGCGAAATATATGTACCTTCTCGCAATAAGAGAAAAATCTTCGGGATAACAAAATAGTATAAGCCCTAGCCAAAGGCTCGGGGGCTCGACGATCAAAAATAGAAACAATATATACTTCCAGAGTTGACAGCTTTACAATATAGATCATGTGTACAAAGACGTATCAATGGTGAAACTACAGAAAAAGGAAAAATTCTCAGTGGCTACCTAGCACATGGTCTATGGTTACTCGTTCATTGGAAGGACGGGTACTATGCTCGGCATATCTACCCTTCACAAAGAACTCAGCGTCCATCCGAAGAAGTTCATCCATCATATCTTCGGCTACAGGAGTCACCAGATCATCAATCTTGCTCATGTTTCTCTTTTTCTTCGACATTTTAGCCAGGCACGTAGGAACAATCTGATCCATGGGCAATTTTGGATGGCAAATCTTTATCATCATCATAGCAAATCTCGCGCCAGCAGAGAGTTGAGCCCACACAAAGCCATGGATTCGAGGAGCATCTCGAAAATTTTCCATTAATGCAGGAAGAGTCTCTGGCATTTTGTTGCGAGGGAACATGGTTCCATAAACTAAAAATAGGGTCTTCGTACAGAAATCAAGGAAATCACGGACCTGACCCGCGTGATCTTGGAATCTGACAATTTGACGGGTACGCTCGGGAGTAACCCAAAAGATAGAACCATGTTGTGCCGCCAGTTTGAGCAAAGCATTGGCTCGAGCTTCAACACGTTGATCTTCAGCAGCAGTATCCAAAAATGAGCCTGGTACAACGAATAAATTGATAAGGAAGGAAAAATAGCAAAAATAACATCCAGCATGGTTGTGAGCAAGAAACATACCTGTCATGTCCAAGCTGGCATCAGTCATCAGCTGAAGCATATAATTTTCTCGAGAGGAAGCTTCGGTAGCCTCAGCAACAGCAGCATCCCTTGCAGCAATGGCTTCTTGTGACTGTTGAAGAGCAATTTTTTCCCTCTCGGATGCTTGTCGAGATTGTTCCATCATCGCAAGAGTTTGTTTTTTCATGGATTGGAGTTGTTGGCGCAATTCTTGCAAATCTTGCGACAGATGTTGCCCGGAAGAACCGTCGACAAAGTTATCATTGACTAGTGTTTTCTTTGAGAAGGAGGAAGCAGGAGAAGTATCGGCAGAATGAGGATCGGCAGAGTAGTTATCAAATATCAACTGGAAAAGAAAATTCCAATATCAAAGGATTGCACAAGACAGAATTCCATTGATCTTCAAGAAATTTACATGGATATTACAAAAGGAGTTCTTCAAAAAGTACTAAGGAAATTGTCGCCAAAGCTAATATGGCGACAATAGCTAAAGAAACAAGAAAAATAAAAAGAAGGGGCATTCAACTAGACCTCCGGCTTTGATGAGCTAGGAGTCGAAGATGGCTTGATCCCGAGATAGGACAGGATTTTCTTCGTGTTGGGCTTTGCCGCCTTGATCAACGATCGCCATTTTTTCTGCTCTACCTGTTCTGTGTCGTCTACTTTCGCCCAGTCGATAGTTTGTTGGCTATCAGCAACCAAGGCAACAGTGCTTTCAACAGCGACCTTCATATTTTCCTGGCGCATCTTCAACCCAAGATCTTCAGGAGGATTAAAGCACTTGGCAAGAGTAAGGAAAGTTGCGGGTTCCTCTTTCTTCGGGAAGAAATAGGGGAAGAGTCGCGACAGCCTTGCTTTCGCTTGATCAATGCCCTCGCGTGCTTCTGTCCCATGAAACTCCAGGAACGAAATGGCGTCAAGAAGAGGATCATTGTCGGGATCTTCAAGTTCAAATTCTTGAGATGTTTTACCTGTCAAGATAAAAACTTATTGATCAACAAACAAGTGAAGGAAAGAAAGTCCAAAGGATGTGAAGTGGTTCAGATACTTACTGACAAAGCGACGGTTTTGCGACCTTACGCGCTTAATGATCGTTTCCTCGCGAGCAGATTGTGCGGCTATATGCTCACTCAGCGAAGTCTCGGCATCGTGAAGTCTCTTCCTAAGATCTTCGACACCAGCAGCATCGGTCTTGGCCTTGTCAGCCTCTGCTCTAGCTTGGATAGCATCTGATTCGGCCTTCTTACGAGCCTCTTCACTTTGCTCTAATTTTCGAGCAAGTGTATTGGCACGTTCGTTGACCTCTGCCAGTTTTTCTGCCAAGCAAGTTAAATATAGTTAAAAGCATCGACAACAAAGGAGTAAGAAAGCAAGGGCAAAAAGAAGCAGCAAGGCATTACCTTCAGTCTTACTCGCATACTCACGATACCCAATGAATTGGGCACCAATACGAATAAGCTCTTTGATCATAGGCTGTCAAAGAAGGACAAAGAAAGAAAATGTCGGTATGGGAAAAATATGATAGCATAAAGAAGCAAATAGAGGAAATATAGACAGTGATACGAAAATTAAGAACTTACATCATCCAAGAGAGGGTTAGAGGAGCTACTCAATTGAAGAGTAGGCTCCGGGATTGTTTCAACCCTTGCCCTTTTCGGTGAAGGGACAAGGGGGCTTGAAGGAGGAGTAGAAGCGCCGACGTTTTGTTGAGGGGGCGAGGACTGATGACCCACAAGTATAGGGGATCGCAACAGTCTTCGAGGGAAGTAAAACCCAATTTATTGATTCGACACAAGGGGAGACAAAGAACACTTGGAAGCCTTAACAGCGGAGTTGTCAATTTAGCTGCACCTGAAAACAGACTTGCTCGCAAGAGTTTATCAGTAGTAACAGTTTTATAGCAGTAGCAGTAGTGAAATAACAGCAGCAGAGTAACAAAGACAGCAGTAGTGATTTTAGTAAACAGCAGGATTAAAATACTGTAGGCACGGGGACGGATGAACGGGCGTTGCATGGATGAGAGAAACTCATGTAACAATCATAGCAGGGCATTTGCAGATAATAATAAAACGGTGTCCAAGTACAAAGCAATCAATAGGCATGTGTTCCATATATAGTCGTGCGTGCTCGCAATGAGAAACTTGCACAACATCTTTTGTCCTACCAGCCGGTGGCTGCCGGGCCTCAAGGGAAACTACTGGATATTAAGGTACTCCTTTTAATAGAGTACCGGAGCAAAGCATTAACACTCCGTGAACACATGTGATCCTCACATCACTACCATCCCCTCCGGTTGTCCCAATTCTTGTCACTTCGGGGCCATTGGTTCCGGACAGCGACATGTGTATACAACTTATAGGTAAGACCATAAACAATGAATATCTTGATGAAACAATAACATGTTCAGATCTGAGATCATGGCACTCGGGCCCTAGTGACAAGCATTAAGCATAACAAGTTGCAACAATATCATCAAAGTACCAATTACGGACACTAGGCACTATGCCCTAACAATCTTATGGTATTACATGACCAATCTCATCCAATCCCTACCATCCCCTTCGGCCTACAGCGGGGGAATTACTCACACATGGATGGGGGAAACATGGCTGGTTGATGTAGAGGCATTGGCGGTGATGATGGCGATGATCTCCTCCAATTCCCCGTCCCGGCGGAGTGCCAGAACGGAGACTTCTGGCTCCCACGACGGAGTTTCGCGATGTGGCGGCGTTCTGGAGGGTTTCTGGCGACTTTGACTTCCCTCCGTGCGTTTTTAGGTCGAGGCCAATAAATAGTCCGAAGGCGTCGGAGGCCGGCCGAGGGGGCCACACCACATGGCCGCGCGTGCCCCCTGGGCCGCGCCGCCTTATGGTGTGGGGCCCTCGGGCCTCCACCTGAGTTGTCCTTCTGGCTCCGTCAGTATTCTTGGAAAATAGGGCCTTCTGCATAAATTCCGAGGATTTTCCCGAAAGTTGGATTTCTGCACAAAAACGAGACACCAGAGCAGTTTTGCTGAAAACAGCGTTAGTCCGTGTTAGTTGCATCCAAAATACACAAATTAGAGGCAAAACAATAGCAAAAGTGTTCGGGAAAGTAGATACGTTTTGGACGTATCAACTCCCCCCAAGCTTAGCTTATTGCTTGTCCTCAAGCAATTCAGTTAACAACTGAGCGATAAAAGAACTTTCACGAACACATTTGCTCATATGATGTATATATTCTCATGCTATGGCTAATACTTAAGCAGTTCATAATGAGATACGTGCAAATAAGATCATCTAACAGCTATGTCAATCATGGAGAGGTACCAACAATTAATAATAAGCATCATGAATCATGTATATAAGCAAGATTGCAATGTTCATAAGAGAGTATGATAAAGTGGTATCTCGCTTGCCTGTATTTGATTGGCAAAACATAAATGTCCGGGCACCTCTGGAGTTCATAGAAAGACTAGAAGTAGTGATTGTCAAAGATAAAAGCATCAAAATTATACCACAATCAATCATATTTTGAGACAAGCATATTATACTAAGAATGACAGTTGTGCTCTCAAGATAGTGCTCAAAGAAATAATGGAGACACAACATAAAAGTAAAAGATTGACCCTTCGCAGAGGGAAGCAGGGATTAACATGCGCTAGAGCTTTTCATTTGTAAAGCAGGAGTAAAATTATTTTGAGAGGTGTTTGTTGTTGTCAACGAATGGTAATGGGTACACCAACTACCTCGCCAACCGGACTTTCAAGAGAGGCTCCCATGAGTTATTTGCATGTTTATGTGGCACTCCTTCCAACCTTTCTTACACAAACCATGGCTAACCGAATCCTCGGGTGCCTACCAACAATCTCATACAATGAAGGAGTGCCTTTTTATTTTAGTTTTATTATGATGATGACACTCCCCCCAACCTTTGCTTACACAAGCCATGGCTAACCGAATCCTCCGGGTGCCGTCCAACAATCACAAACCATGGAGGAGTGTCTATTTAGGTTAATTAATTTGGGACTGGGAATCCCGTTGCCAGCTCTTTTTGCAAAATTATTGGATAAGCGGATGTGCCACTAGTCCATATGAGAGTCCGTCAAAAGTAAATGACAAGGTTGAAAGCTAAACACCACATACTTCCTCATGAGCTATGAAACATAAACACAAGTTGAGAAGCATTTTGAAGGTTTTAAAGGTAGCGCATGAGAATTTACTTGGAATGGTTTGAAATGCCATGCATAGGTATTTATGGTGGACACTCTGGAATAACTTGGTTTTCATGTGTTTGGAAGCACGAGCAGCGTTCCTGCTCAGTACAAGTGAAGGCTAGCAATAGACTAGGGAGCGACAAATCAAGAGAGCAGTAACTGTCATAATCATGCTTGCGGCAAAATAAATTAACGGAGGCATAAAAGTGATACAAGAACTCTGAAGCAATATAGATCATCGAGGCTTAATTGACTTTTTGTTCAGTCATATGCATGCGTGAGCATGTGCCAAGTCGATATAAATGAATTATTCAGAGGAGGATACCACAATGCCATACCTACTTACGAATAAAACAATGCAAGCAAACATCCATGACATGCTACTCATATTAATAAATTGGAGTTAAACATGAGAGATCATGAACTACTAGACTTTCTCAAATAACATATACCTCACATGAACCAACTAAGCATGCTCACATGGATGAGTATATGTACAAAAATGAAAACAAATAGAGTTCATACCAGCCTCTCACCACAATCCAATTGTCGTAGATCGTCATTATTGCCTTTCACTTGTGTAGCTTGGACAATATGAAATGAAAACCACGCTCCAGCCACCGAGGACCATTGAACTCAAGATGAACTTTACAAACCAAAGAAGAACAGCAAATATTTTTGGTGTTTTCGAATTTGAGAACAAGAACAAAAGGAAACAAACAAACCAAGCAAAATCTTTTTGGGTTTTCTTATAGCAAACTGGCAATAGCAAATAGAGCGAAACAAATGCAAGAAACCAAAGAAAACAAATGATGAAGAGAAACAACAGAAATATTTTTGGTCTTTTTGTGTTTTAAGAAAGAAACAAAGCAAGAACAAGAAAATGAAAACTAAAAGAAACACATAACAGCAGGATGACAGAAATCTGCCAAAACCTGACAGCAGTACAGAAATCGATTTTTACAAAAATCTTACGTTGCTCAGCTCGAAAAGTGTTCAACTAATGAAAGTTAGATAACAACCTGGGGAACCTGCACAAAAATTGGCAGCTCAAAATAACGTTCTGGCTGTGTGCACGAATTTTTCTAGTAACAGCCCAGAATCTGTTTTCAGGCAGCACTTCCCCAAATATCATCTCCCTCTCATTAGAAAACCACTCAAAGAGACTAAACAAGTATGTATAAGTATCCAGCAACCATAATATGCAAAGAATGAGTGATGCCGGTATACCTCCCCCCAAGCTTAGGCTTTTGGCCTAAGTGGAGATCAATCCCATCGGGGATCGCTGTTCCTCGCCGGTGGATAATTCATGGCGTAGTCATAGTAAAGTTCCTGTGCAGAAGAAAAGCGTGGAGGCTCCACATGTCCAACATGTTGATGCGAGGAACTTGCTGCATCGGATGATGAGTCGAGGTGCTCCTCGACCTCTGTGTTGTCTCTTGCATGATGGCCTCCTCCCTCTATGTGTGCATCCAGTGCACCTTCTGTGACCGACCAATCTCCCCTGGAATCAAGGTTAGACAGAACAGGCGCAGGCAATCTTACTAGTTTCTCAGTTTTCTTAGTTATTCTCCAGACTTTCTTATAAAATGTCATCTTGTAAAACAGGTTACCCAAGTTGGAGGAATCAGAAACAAATTCATGTTTAATCATAGAGGCTATGTCAAGTTTTTCTATGGAGAATGGAATATCAAAATGATGAGGTTCTACATTATGAAAAGCTAGTAAACGAGAGGCGATGAGACCTCCACAAATTCCACCTTTCTCACGGTTAGTAGCGAGTCTATAAGCTATCAATGCCCCCAAATTATAAGTCCTACTACCTTGCAGTACCGTAGCTAGAAAAGCTAAATCCGGGATAGATAGTTTACCGCCAATCTTTCTAGCAAGAACGCATTTAGTAATAAAATAAGCAAAGTAGCGAATAGCCGGGAGCTGAATGCTAGTGATTTTACCACTATCCTCTGAGAAACTCCTTCCATAGCAAATCATCTTGAAGAGGTTTAAGAGTTCTTGCGGCGATCCCCTTATCTTCTCGCATGATCCCCATTGCGGTACTCTAATTGCTGCACAAAAATCACTGAATGGCAAGTTGACAGCTTTATTGTAAATTTTATACTGGACCGTGGGGTTAGATCGCGACCAATTGAACTTAAAGTCATGCACAAAAGACATAGTTAATTTTGCATATTGTCTTGGTGACAAGGTATCAACTTGTCAATGCCTACAGATTGTAGACTAGGGTTTCGTTAGATGTAGAGGGCAAGTAGATCTCGAAGGTTTCAGCCGAAAAGTACTCGATGATGTAAAAACTAGGGTCTGAGAGACAATGATTCGATCCTTTCTGCGTCCCTCGACTCCCCCTTATATAGGAGGTGGAGCCGAGGGTTTCGTATTGTACAAGTTTACAGAGTCCGGGTAGGTTTTTAACTCCTCCCGTAAGATTACAAATAATGCTTCCTATTACAACTCTAGCTTTCCTTGACAATATCTTGGGCTTCCGAACCTTCTTATTCTTCGGGTAGTGGGCCTTCAGTAAACCCCGGGTACCATCATCGGCAGGCCCATTGGGGATGCCTATGTCAGTAGCCCCCGAGATTTTACTTGAATCGTAGAGTCAAGGAAAATCTCCATTGTTTATTTTTACTCGACAATTCAAAAACCTTTCTATATTTCTTCACATAAGTTTCTATATTGTACAGGGATAATGGTAGTTGGGGCTAGTTCATCTGACGGATCAGGTACTAGTTAACTGCTCTAGTGGCAATCCGCAAAAACCTACTTCAAAATCACGTCCCTGGACATGATCTCGGGATACTGGTGTAAACTTCGACAGGTGCCGCTTAAGGTCTTACCATTCTGTCGAGTCCCAGTTATATTTATCGGGTACCTAATGCGTCCGTTAGGATTTTTCTTCGTATCTGTTGATACGGATAAAAGTAGCAAACCGACATCAGAGACGGCGCCACGCCTCACAGAACAGATCTGGGGTCTTACCTTCGCAAAGTTTTGCGGCATTCAGAAATTAATCGCAACTTTGACGTTCTGAGAATATATTGTCGAGTGCTTATTCGGCTGTTGGAATGGCACATTTTATTGAGTCAAAGATGACTTATATTGCTTTCCCGATGGGAGTATATGTAGAGTTATTTATAACTCGAAATATACTCTTTTGCTCTGCTATCTTTCTTTTTGCTCTTTCATTCTTTTCTCGTCTTCTTTCTTCTCTTTTTTTTTATGATTTCATCGGGCACGCGAGCAGCGTTCCCGATGGGAGTAGCCCCCGAGGCTACAGCCAAGGACCTGTACTTGGTTGTAGGCTCCACGCCTTATGCCGCTATATTTTCTTTGTATCTCCCGAAGTTTTATAATTCCTCGGGTGCGCGAACAGCGCTCCCGATGGGAGTAGCCCCCGAGGCTATGATCAAATATTTGTATTTGGTCATAGGCTCACGCCATTTCTATCTTGTCTTTCTGGATCTTTTTCTTCTTTCCAAAGTAGCCCCCGAGCATTTGATCAAAAACTTGTATTTGATCAAAGGCTCAGCATTATTTTTGCATGTCGCCTTTTATGAAGCTGTTGAGTCGAACTTTTCCTTCTGCCAAGGTGACGTTATTGCTGACGATAGCCACGATTGCGATCCGAAAATCGCGAGAAGCCTTCTCCCACTGTCTTACGGGCCCAATTGATCCACTATCTTGACACGTCGTGCAAGTGGGGGACACACGTCCTCCGCTTTTTCTGGCGCACGTACCGTAACTTCCCCAACGTTGAATTACTTTTTTACCCTTGTTGCCACGTGGCTATCATCTGCCACACACTTTCCTTATCCAACGGTCCGCCGGTTCACCGCACCCCTATATAAGATCGTCTTCTTCCTCCTCGAGCACTTCCGCTCGCGCCATCCTCTTTCTCTCATCTGCAAATTTCCTCCTGCGATCCATAACCTCCTAAGCTCCTCACCTCCAAGCTGTAAACCCTGCGCCATTGTTGATGCCACCGCGTCGATTGACAAGGCACAGCACGCCGGAATCCTCCATGGCCGCCATGGATCTTGGGGCGGCGGAGTGGGAAAGATCGAAAATTTCCACTCAAGACATCAACATGCTGAAGAAGCTGGGGATCAACAAGAAACCCAAGGCATTGTGCTTCCCCAGTGAGGAGAGCTACCCAACCCCTCCAATGGGGTACCGGGTAAGTTTTGTTGATCACCTCATCCGCGGTCTGTCCGCCCCCATTCATCCTTTTCTCCGTGGACTGCTTTTTATCTACGGTCTGCAACTCCACCACCTCACGCCAAACTCCATTCTTCACATCTCCATTGTCATCACTCTTTGCGAGGCCTTCCTTGGCGTCCAGCCTAACTGGGCGCTATGGAAGCGCATTTTCTTCTGTCGCCATAATGGCTCTCCCAATGTCGCCTATAATATCGGTGGCGTAGTAATTTCTGTTCGGTCCAATGTCGACTACTTCGATGTTAAACTCCCTGACTCAGTTCAAGGATGGCGCAATAAGTGGTTGTACATTCAGGAGGAAAACCACGGATGTGCTGAGGACAACATCCCTCCTTTTGATGGTGCCGAGAAAATCTTTCGCCGCCACTCCTGGGACGCAGAGGCTACCGATGAAGAAAAAGCGTCGATAGAAGCCTTGATGGCTCGCATCCACGAATTACAAAATACTCGCGGCAAAGAATTATCGGGTATCCAAATCACTGCATACTTTCTTAGGACTAGAGTGCAGCCACTTCAAGCTCGCAAGTATCCTCTCTGGAAATATGCTGGCGAGAAGGATGAAGATCGGCTGTCGGTGGATTTGGAGGTCAAAGACTTGGAAAAGCTTGTCCAAAGAATCTCGTCTCTCAGCAAAAAAGATCCTGTCCCTGCTTCTTGTCGTGTAAAACCATTCAGCGCCGCCAATCCACTCCCCAAGGTAATCTTTGTCTATTGTCTTGTTGTTGCTTTGCTATCTTTTTTGTAACTTCTTTTCTGACGTCTCTCCCTGTTTTATTTTGCACAGAATCATCCAGACCCTGTCTCGCTTCCTCCTCTTCCTGAAGGTGGAGAAGTCGAAGAAAGGGCCATTGTCACTGATGACAATCAAGAAGCTCCGTCTTTTGTGAATGAACCCGTGGATTCTCGAAAATCTGCGGGATCTTCCGAAGGCACTGCGTCGGCACTATCTCCTCCTCCCGCTGTTTCTCGAAAAGGCAAAAGGAAGAGGAATGACGTCGAAGATTTCGGCACTTCCAAAGCCGAAGAAGTTGATCCTTCACGTCAGAAAGCAACTTATGATCCTTATCTTGAATCCCTCGTCAGCTCGTAAGTCATTTTTATTTCTCCTTATTTCTGTACTCGAAATTTTTGTCTTATCTTGCTTTTTATGCTGTCGATTTTTAATCACAGCGATTATGAGGAAGAAGTACCAACTTTTGACGTGGCTCCTCGGACGAGCACGTCACATACTTTACTTGTCTCGGATACGCCAGTTGAAGGAGAAGAATCCTCGCCTCCTCAACAAAACGTCGTCACCACTACTCCGCCATCAAGCCCCCTTGCTCCTTCACCAAAAAGGACAAGGATTGAAACGATCATTGAGCCTGCCCCTCAATTGAGTAGCTCTTCTACTCCGCTCTTGGATGATGTAAGTTTTTTAATTTTCTTGCCAATATCTATATTTCCTCTATTTGCTTTTTTACGCCTTCATTCTTTTTCCATACCGATGTTTCTCTTTCTTTGTTCTTCTTTGACAGCCCATGATCAAAGAGCTTATTCGCATCGGATCCCAATTCATTGGGTACCGTGAGTATGCCAGCAGAACTGAAGGTAATAACTTTTTTGCTGTCGTTGTTTCTGACTTCTTGCTCCTGTTTTTTGTCGCAATCTTGACCTTTCTTTTCTATTTTGACAGAGAAACTTGCAGAGGCCAACAAGCTTGCCGACACTCTTGCTCAAAAACTGGAGCAAAGTGAAGCGGCCCGCAAGAAAGCCGAACTTGTTGCTAGCGAAGCCAAAGCAGAGGCTAATGAAGCCAAGGCAAAAGCTGCTAGTGTCGAGGAACTGCAGAAAAGACTTGAAGATACTGAAACTGCTTTAAACGAGCACAAAGCCGCACAGGCTACTCGTGAAAAGGGGATCCTCAAGCGCCTGAAATCGCAAAATCGGCGCTTCCAAGGTAATGTTATCGATCCCTTCTATTTTTTATAGGACCTGCTTTTTCTTGCTTTTGACCAACGTTTATTTCCTGTTGCAGGCCAAACAAACCAAGAGTTTGATCTGGAGAATCCCGACAATGATCCTCTCCTTGACACACTTTCTTATTTGGAGCTTCATGGATCCGAAATTCGTGAAGGCGTGGTGAATGCTGACGCAGGATTGTCAAAGCTATTCCCCTACTTCTTCCCCAAGAAAGAGGAGCCCATGACTTTCCTTGCTCTTGCCCAGAGCTTCAATCCATCAGAGGACCTTGGGCTGAAAATGCGCCAGGAGAACATGAAGATTGCTGTCGAGAGCACTGTTGCCTTAGTCGCTGACAGCCAACAAACTGTTGACTGGATGAAGGTTGGCGACACTGAGCAGATAGAGCAAACAAAATGGCGGTCTTTGATCAAGGCAGCCAAGCCCAATACGAAGAAAATTCTGGCCTATCTCGAGATCAAGCCATCTTCAACTCCTAGCTCATCGAGGCCAGAGGTCTAGTTGCATGCCTCTTTGTTTTTTGCTTTCTCTGTCTCTTTTGCCCTTGTCGCCAATTTAGCTGTGGCGACAATTATCCTGGTAGTCCTTTTGGAGAAACTTCTTTTGTAATGTCTATGTAAATTTTCTAGAAATTAATGAAATTCCTTCTGGCACTATCATTGATCCTGGCGCTTTCTTTTCCAGTTAATATTTGATAACTATTCGACCAATCCTTGCTCTGCCGATGCTTCACCTGCTTCTTCCTTCTCGAAGAAAATGCTAGTTGATGACGACCCCCTTGGAGGTTCTTCGAGCAAACATTTCTCGGAAGATTTACAAGAACTTCGACAACAACTTCAATCCATGAAGAAACAAACTCTGGCAATGATGGAACAGTCTCGGAAAGCATCCGAACAAGAAAAACTTGCTCTCCAACAAGCCAAAGAGGCTATGGCTGCTAAGGATACTGCTGTATTGGAAGCGAAGGAACCACTACCCGAGAAAATAGCATGCTCGAGCTAATGTTGGAAGCTAGCACAGATATGTTAGGTATGTTTTTCCAACCTCACAATGCCTCCTCTTTATTTTGCTGTGCCCCCCTTCAAATTTCTTGCCTTGTCGCTTAATAGGCTCGGTTCTTGATGCTGCCGCCGAAGATCGAAGAGTAAACGAGAGAACAAATCTTCTTGTCAATCTTTCTCTTAACCATGGCTGTTTATTCTGGGCCACCCCCGAATGAACTCAGCAAATTGTCAGGTTCCAAGATCGTGCTTGCCAAGTACGCGAATTTCTCAACTTTTGCACGACAACATTAACCCTTGTTTACAAGACTTTGTTTCCTCGAAATGAAGTTCCCAAAACTCTTCCTGAATTGCTGGAGATATTCAGAGATGCTCCCCGCATTCATAATTTTGTGCGAGCTCAATTGACTGCTGGAGCAAAGTTCGCCATGATTATGATAAATATTTGTCATCCAAAATTAGACCTGACGAAGATTGTTGCTGATTGCCTGGCCAAGAAATCGCGGCGAAAAAATGATATTGACACAATCAATGAGATGGTAACTCCTGTGGCCGAGTCGATGATAGATGAGCTTCTTCGGATGGACTCAGAATTCTTTATCAAGGGGTCCTATGCTGAACGTAAAACAACCAGAGGCTTGTCCATAGATAGTATTTTAGGCTTTGACTGATTTGTACCATATTGGAAAACATTATGTCTGTATCTTTTTTGATTTCTTTTTTTATTTCCGAAGAAATTTGTTGTATATTGTAAAGTGCTCTATATTGTTGGAGCCCCCGAGCCTTCTGGCTAGAGTTTGCACTGTTTTTTCCATCTCGAAGATTTTTCCTCTTGCCGTAAGAAGATATCTTTATTTGTTCACCAAATAGGTTGCAAGCCTCCGAGTATCTTAATGTCGAAGTTCTATATTTTTGTTGCGAGGTTCTTAGACCAAAGCAATAAGATTTTTGACGTGTAGACTATATTTATGATTGTTAGCTTCCGATTTTTATATTTGGCGAGGTATAAGTGTACCAAGGCGAAATATTTCGGTAAGTCTAGTTTGTCTATATTGTACGTATTTTGAGACTTGAAGGCGTTGAGCCCCCGAGCGTGTCGAAGAATAAGAAGTATATCTCCACTATCTTTATTATATTTGCAGCACCGCGAGCCCGCCTCATTAAAAACCTTTCCCGGCCCCACTCGGTGCCCCGAAAAAGGAAAAGAGTGCGTAAGAAAAACTCGCGAGCGTTTCAGTACATTGTATGTTTACAAAGGAGACTATATTTCGGCATCTAGGCGTAGAAGCGCCTGAGCTGTGCCACGTTCCAAGGATTTGGCTCAGCAATCCCCGTCTTCTTGTCCTTGAGTCTGTATGCTCCTCCTTCGATTACCTCTGTGACTATGTAAGGTCCAAGCCATGGTGACTCGAGTTTTTCATGACTTTTTTGATTTAGTCGCAAAACCAGGTCGCCAACTTGGAAAGACCTCGGTCGCAGTCGTCGACTATGGTAATTTTTCAGGTCCTGTTGATACTTGGCAACTCATGAGAGGACTTCATCTCGAGCTTCATCAAGTGCGTCGACATCATCTTCTAAGGCTTTTCTCGAAATTTCTTCATCGTATTCCGTAACTCTTGGAGCGTCATGTTCTATTTCTATTGGCAATACTGCTTCAGCTCCGTGGACCAGGAAAAACGGCGTCTCCTGCGTCGCCGTGTTTGGTGTTGTTCGAATACTCCACAACACACTTGGCAGCTCCTCTGGCCAAGTATGTCGAGCTTTTTCCAATGGTCCCAACAGGCGCTTCTTAATACCATTGCAGATAATGCTGTTGGCCTTCTCGACCTGACCATTGGTCTGTGGATGTGCGACAGACGCAAAACTCAGTTTAATGCCTACTTCTGCACAATATGCTTTGAACTCCTTGGAAGTAAAGTTACTGCCGTTGTCTGTGACGATGCTGTGAGGTACTCCAAATCGAAAGATGATGCTTTTCACAAACTTGATTGCTGACGCGCCGTCCGGTGAATTTATCGGCTTTGCTTCTATCCATTTAGTAAATTTGTCAACAGCAACGAGCATATATTCATATCCGCCTGGCGAAGCTTTGTGTAGTTTTCCCACCATATCGAGACCCCACTGAGCAAAGGGCCAAGACAATGGGATTGGCATCGATTCTGCTTTGAGAATGAGGTTTGGCGGCGAATCTTTGACACGCGTCACAAGTTCGCACTATTTCCTTCGCGTCCTCGATTGCAGTTAACCAATAAAATCCCGCCCTGAAGACTTTAGCCGCGATAGCGCGGCTGCTTGCGTGATGCCCGCATATTCCTTCGTGTACATCTCTCAGGATAATCCGTCCTTCTTCGGGTGTGACACATCTCTGTAGTACGCCCGAAATACTTCGCTTATACAACTCCCCTTTTACCACAGTAAAAGCTTTAGATCGCCTAATGATTCGCCTTGCGTCAACTGGATCGTCGGGTATTGTTTTTCTTAGGATGTATGATATGTATGCCTGCATCCATGGAATTTGTACCATCATGACTAGCTCCTATTCCTCTTCTTCTTCTTCCAGTGCTTTTTTGGTGACATCCGAAGGTTTCTCTTCCTTCTCCTTCTTCTTTGTTTTCATTGGCTTTGTTGATCTCTCACTTATTTCTTCCCAAAACACGCCTGAAGGGATCGCGAGACATTGTGACCCGATGTTTGCAAGGACGTCGGCTTCATCATTACTCAACCTGCTGATGTGGTTGACCTCGCATCCATCAAACAATTTTTCCAGCTCATTATACATCTCCTTGTATGCTATCATGCTCTCATTGACTGCATCACATTGGTTCATAACTTGCTGTGCTACCAACTGCGAGTCGCCGAAAATTTTCAGTCGGGTTGCACCGCAAGCCTTTGCCATCTTCATCCCGTGTATGAGAGCTTCATATTCTGCTTCATTGTTAGATGCATTTGGGAACGTCATCCGCAAGACATACTTCAGCTTGTCGCCTTCAGGTGATACCAATACCACGCCTGCTCCGGCGCCTTCTAACCTTTTAGACCCGTCGAAGTTCATAGTCCAGGTTCTCGATAAATCTGGAGGTCCCGTATTTTGTAGCTCCATCCACTCTGCGATAAAGTCCGGTAGGACCTGCGATTTTATTGCCTTTCTTTTTTCATACGTGATGTCCCGAGGAGAAAGTTCTATTCCCCAAAGGGAGACACGACCCGTAGCTTCTGGGTTGTTCAATATATTTGACAGAGGAGCTTCATTGACCACTATTATCGGGTGCGCCGAAAAATAGTGTCGCAATTTTCTTGCTGTCGTAAATACTCCATATGCCAGTTTCTGGTACTGAGGGTACCGCTGTTTTGACGGCGGCAGTACTTCACTGATGAAATATACTGGCCTCTGAACTCCATGGAGCTTTCCTTCTTCCTCTCTCTCGACTACCAAAACCGTGCTGACCACTTGGGGTGTGGCTGCAATGTATAGTAGGAGAGGTTCTTTCTCTTTAGGCGCTACCAAAATTGGTGGTGTCGAAATTGTGCGCTTGAGGTTCTCGAAGGCCCTATCTGCTTCCTCGTTCCATTGAAATTTCTCCCCTTGTTTGATCAATGCGTAGAATGGCAGCGCCTTTTCTCCTAGCCTGGCGACGAATCTGCTCAAAGCTGCGACTCGCCCCGTCAGCTGTTGTATTTCTTTCAACTTTGTTGGCTTCCTCATGGTTACGATGGCCTGTATTTTTTTGGGATTAGCTTCGATCCCTCTTGCTGATACTAAAAATCCAAGAAGTTCTCCCGCAGGAACGCCAAAGGAGCACTTTGTCGGGTTCAACTTGAGGCAAAACTTGTCAAGGTTGTCGAAGGTTTCCTTCAAATCTTCGATCAGTGTTGACCCCTTCTTTGATGTTATTACGACATCGTCGATGTAGACTTGTACATTTTTCCCAATCTGTGTTGCAAGGCACTTCTGCATCATCCGCTGATATGTTGCTCCCGCGTTTTTCAAACCAAAGGGCATTGTTTTGTAGCAAAACACGCCATAAGGTATTATGAACGCTGTTTTGGCCTCATCGTCTTCTTTTAGTCTGATCTGGTTATAACCAGAGTATGCATTCAAGAAGGAAAGACGTTCACATCCTGCCGTGGAGTCGATGATTTGATCGATCCTTGGGAGGGGAAAGTGATCCTTAGGACAATGTTTGTTGAGACACGTAAAGTCGACGCACATGCGAAGGACTTTCATGTGTTTCTTCGGCACCATCACTGGGTTAGCTACCCATGTGGCTTCTGTAGATATCTCTTTGATAAAACCAGCATCCTTAAGTCGATCTATTTCTGATAGCATAGCTTTGCGGTTTGGTTCCGAAAAACGCCGCAAGGGTTGTTTGATTGGTCTCGCGAGAGGATCCAAGTTGAGGTGGTGCTCGGCAAGTTCCCTGGGTACTCCTGGCATGTCAGCTGGACACCATGCGAAGATTTTCCAGTGCTCACGGAGGAACTTGACGAGCGCGCTTTCCTATGCGAGATCCATATTTGTTGCAATGGACGTCGTTTTCTTCGGGTCCGTCGGGTGGATTTGCACTTCTTTTGAGTCCTTCGCTGTGTTAAAGGTTGGTTCCCTGAGCGGCCTCCCTGTGTCTGGCAAAACATCATAATCAGTTTGCCTTGGCGCCATATATTCTGCTTGCATCCCGAAGGTTTCTGACAGTTGATGAAAATCTCTGTCGCATTTGTCAGCTAATGCAAAGCTTCCTTTGACTGTGATTGGTCCTTTGGGTCCAGGTAACCTCCACAGTAAATACGTATAATGAGGTACCGCCATAAACCTAGCATACGCTGGTCGTCCCAACAAAGCATGATATTGCGACGGGAAATCCACAACTTCAAACTCCAATTTCTCTATCCTGTAATTTTCTCGGGTCCCAAACTGAACGTCGAGATTAATCTTGCCCAACGGATAACTTGGTTTCTCTGGCGTGATCCCGTGAAAACATGTGTCAGTTGGAGCTAGATTTGCTAGGGATATGTTCATCTTCCTTAGTGTATCTGCGTACATAAGGTTTAAGCTGCTGCCGCCATCTATGAAAACTCTCGACACGTCGAAGCCAGCAATTACTGCGGGTAAAATAAGTGCGGATTGCCCAGGTCGAGGAACCTGCTGCGGGTGATCCGCAATTGTGAAGCCGATATCCTGTCCTGACCAATTTAGGTAGTCGACTGTTGGTGGAGGCATCTTTTCTGCCATGAATACTTGCCGCGAAATTACTTTCTGCGCCCTGTTAGATGGCCTAGCTTTCTGAATCATCAAGACTGCGCCATTAGAATTGGGATCAACATATGGAGGTGGTTGTGGTGCTGCCGCTATTCTGAGCTGGTGCCGATTCTCGTTTGTAATCGCGGGAGGAGGTGGGAGATGTATCTCGCTCCTTGGTCCCTGGTGATTTCTATTCATTGCTTGGGTATTTGCAATTCCTGCGGCTCGCAACATTGCCTGAAAGTTGCGGCAGTCTTTTTGGAGATGTCCTGATTGTCTCTTTCCGTTGCTATCGAGAAAAAATGCATCTGACATGGTCCGTTCATCATTTCCTCGGGGGACACATAGGGTCTTTGAAACCTTTGTCCACTATTTTGCCTGTGACCGCGAGAATCACCTCTATTGTCGCCTTGTTGTTCATTACTTCTTTAGTAGTCATCTCGACTATTTCCTCCAGGATTTCCTCGGAAGCCAGCCGATATGTGGCCGGGAGCATCGTTGTTGTAGAACTGGCGAGAAAATCGCCTTCTATTTTGAAAATTTCGACCGCGATCCTCTTCTGGCGACCTGTGTCGCTTGTTATATATTGCGTCTTCTCCATCTGCCCACTTGTTGGCTATCTCCATCAATGCTGATATTGTCTTGGGTTGGTTCTCCCTAGGTCCTCGACGAAATCTCCCCGTCGGATTCCTGCCACGAACGTGTCTATTGCTCTCTCGTCAGATATATCTTCTGCCGAGTTTTTAATAATGTTCCACCTCTGTATATATTTTCTCATCGACTCGTCGTGTTTCTGTCGGCACGCCCTCAACTCTTCCAATGACGCAGGTTTCTTGCAGGTGGATCGGAAGTTTCTCACGAAAATATCTTCAAAACTATCCCAGCTGTCGATGGAACCTGGGGAAAGTTTCTTTATCCAAGATCTCGCGGCACCACTCAGGTGGACTTGGATACTTTGCATGGCTGTTGCTCTGGTTCCTCCTACCAGCTTCACCATCTCGATATAATCAACGAGCCAATCCTCGGGATCCTGCAGACCGTCGAATTTTTTGAAATTCTCGGGTAACTTAAACCCTTTTGGTACTCGAGTTTTTCGGACTCGTCTCGTAAAGCACGGAAGCCCGCACAGATCTTCATCGGCGACTTCTGGTGAATGCCGATGTTCCCTTCTTTCTTGCCGCGCTCTGTCTACCCTTACTTGAGCCGCCGTATCTCTTGCCCCACTTGTTCTTGGTGGATCTTGCACTGCAGCCGTAGGTCGTGGACTATTTTGCCTTGCAGTTCCTTCGGGAGGTGTAGCTGTGAATGCTGTTCCCATGACTCCAACTCCAGCCATTGCCATATTGAACAATGCTTCTCTCGGGTCTCCGGGGGGTGGTCTGGACGCGAGGATGTAAGCTTGCGTTGCCATGTATCCTGCTTCTGGCGTTTTCGGGATGATATTTCCCCTTGTATCAATCGACATGAAAGACATGTCGAGATTTTGAATTATGTTGCCTCTCTCTGCTTCAGGTATATTTTGCAGCCGAGATATTGCCCTCCTCCGAGCTTCTCTGTGACTATCTCCTGAAGTTCCTGATTGTCGACTGAGCTCTGCTCGACGCCTGCTTGACGCGGATGCTGCCTCTTTTCTTCTATTCAGGGATGCTGTTTGTTTTTCCAACTCCCTACTTACACGAGCAAGTCTATATTGATAGGCTTGTAATTCCTCGGCAGTAGCTGTGGTGGTCATTGGTTCTGAACCATCCATGGCTCTTGCAGCCCTATCCCACGCTGCTTGCGGGAGTTGGACTCTTTCGCGAGGTGAGGTCCCGACATATTTGGTTCCTAAGCCTCTTCTGAGATCAGCGGGATCGACGTATGGGTTTCCCAAATCATCGAAAGCCTCTGATGTCTCTGGTTCTGCTCGACTTGTCTCTTCAATTGCATACACTTGATGATATTTTGAGTATTGATTTTTGTCAGGATTGGTGACACCATCATAAAGATTGGTGAAGACCTTTCCGATGGTAGCAGATTTGTCGATGAAGCTGTTGACGCTGTCGGAGTCGCTGCTTATAAAGGAGTCCGCAGTCGACCCGAAGGATGTGTCGCTGAAGATCTTGACGAACTTTTCGTTTGCCTTGGTGTCGATGAAACGTGGCGACGAAAACTCTTCATCACTTGTCGAAAAGTCAGAATCGATCGCTGAAAATTTCGACGAGATCGGAACTTCGAGAGGATAAGATCCTTCCTTGTTGACGCTGAATCGGAATTCTCTGAACTTCATAACGATGGCCTCCTCCAGATACGCACATGCATCCAAACGGGAGGGCGGGTGAGGAATAAAATCGACTAGATCAGTTTTTTCCTGTTTACCTCGATCCATCGCATTGCTTGCTACCGACGAAGTCGACGATTCTGGACGTGCCATCGAGATCAGCTCCTTGCAACCTCTAGATCCCACAGACGGCGCCAATTGATAAGGTATCAACTTGTCAATGCCTACAGATTGTAGACTAGGGTTTCGTTAGATGTAGAGGGCAAGTAGATCTCGAAGGTTTCAGTCGAAAAGTACTCGATGATGTAAAAACTAGGGTCTGAGAGACAATGATTCGATCCTTTCTGCGTCCCTCGACTCCCCCTTATATAGGAGGTGGAGCCGAGGGTTTCGTATTGTACAAGTTTACAGAGTCCGGGTAGGTTTTTAACTCCTCCCGTAAGATTACAAATAATGCTTCCTATTACAACTCTAGCTTTCCTTGACAATATCTTGGGCTTCCGAACCTTCTTATTCTTCGGGTAGTGGGCCTTCAGTAAACCCCGGGTACCATCATCGGCAGGCCCATTGGGGATGCCTATGTCACTTGGCTCTCCCTCAACAAAATTACTCAGCCCTGCACGAGAAATTAGACTTTGAACATCTTCAAATATTCCCGCGCTTCTCATGAAATCTGCGCATGGGTAGTAGGAGGGGTATACTCCCTCTTCACGGTTCACTCTCATAACTTGTTGGACCTCCAATTCTTGTTGGTTCAATTGATATCTACTCCACTCCATTTTCTGAAATTTTCAACAATCAATATAAAATTTGATTTGGTGACATATAATCAAGGGGAACTACTATAGGAACTTGCTAGAGTACTAATCATGCATCAAAACTAGTTTATACAACTTAGAACAAGCATGCAAGCTCACTAAACATGTTACCTACAGCATCAAAATATTCAAGATATACTCAACCAAACAAAATTCTACTTGGATAGGTGGAGGAGTCACATACCGGAGAGCAAAGGTGCCAAATTTCAGACAGAAATCTGGGCTGAGCAAAGAGATCGAAAAATCCTGAGCTCTTGAGCAAAAACGCGAGTAAGAGAAAGCTGGTTCGAGTTTTTTCGGGAGAGAGAAAATGCTGGGAGAAAGAGATGGCAAAGTGGGGCAAGGAGGGGCCCACACCACAGGGTGGCGCACCCCCCTCCTTGGCCGCGCTGGCCTGTGGTGTGGCACCCTGGGGTGCCCCACAGGTCATCCTCTGGTGCTCCCAGGTGCCTCGTCAAAAAATAGGACCAACGGTATAATTTTTGTGAATTTTTGAAAACTTTGAAAAATGCACATTTCTGGGTATTAAGTTTATTATTACTGGCCAGGAAATTTTTTGAAATCTCTAATTAACTAAGGAACTTTGCAAATTAAAAGTGCTACAGCAACTAAAGCAAGTGGAAGAAGAAAGAGATGTTGTTTACCTCCTCTATGCATATAAAAAGTATTTGTTAACAAGGTTGATCAAGTCTTGCCACCAAATAAATTTTACATAGCATAAGAAGAAATAAACCTCAAATCAATCATGTTACCTTGAATTGTATTGATATGGATCCAATCACGAGAGTTTGATATTCTTCTTTAGGCTCATATATAGGACAATCAATAGTTCCAACTTTGATAGTTCTCACATTAGAAATAGTATTGACTCCACATACTTTATCAATCTTCTTGAGGAAATAGACGGTATGCTCCTTATCATCAACATTGAAGGTAACCTTTCCTTTATTGCAATCAATAACAGCCCCTGCGGTGTTAAGAAAAGGTCTCCCAAGAATAATAGACATATTATCATCTTCGGGCATTTCCAACACAACAAAATCAGTTAATATCAAGCAGTTATTAGTAACTTGAACAGGAACATCCTCACATATACCAACAGGAATAGCAGTAGATTTATCAGCCATTTGCAAAGATATATCAGTAGGTATCAACTTATCTAAGTAAAGTCTCTTATAAAGAGAAAAAGGCATAACACTAACACCGGCTCCCAAGTCACATAGAGCAGTTTTAACATAATTATTCTTAATAGAACAAGGAATAGTAGGTATACCTGGGTCGCCCAACTTCTTTGGCACTTTGCCATTGAAAGAGTAATTAGCAAGCATAGTGGAAATTTCCTCATTGGGGATTTTCCTTTTGTTAGTAACAATATCTTTCATATACTTTGAATAAGGAGGCAATTTAATAGCATCAGTCAAAGGGATTTGCAAGAATAAAGGTTTCATCCAATCACAAAATTTATTATAGTGTTCTTCTTCCTTTGATTTTAGTTTCTTAGCAGGAAAAGGCATTTGCTTTTGCACCCAAGGTTCTCTTTCATTACCATGTTTCTCAGCAATAAAATCTTCTTTAGTGTACTTTTTATTTTTAGCATGCTTTTCAGGTTCTTCTTCAACCTCTTCTTTATCAGGATTATCATTCTTATCATTATCTTTATCATGTTCATTACCACTTTCAGTTTCAGCATCAGAAATAGAAATACTATTAGGATCATTAGCAGGTTCAGAGGATTCTACAACATTTTTATGTTTCTTCTTCTTTTTCTTCTTAGAAGGAGCACTAGGTTCAATGCGTTGAGAATCTTGTTCAATTCTTTTGGGATGCCCTTCAGGATATAGAGGATCCTGGGTAGAGACACCGCCTCTAGTTGTTACTTCATAAGCATGTTTTTCCTTAGAATTATTTCCCAACAAGTCATTTTGCACTTTAGTGAGTTGATCAATTTGAGTTTGAACCATATGAAAATGTTTAACAAGCATCTTAACATCATTGGAGGTTCTCTCTACAATATCATGCAATTCACTAATAGCTCGAGAATTTTCCATTAAATGATTCTCTACTCTCATATTAAAATTTTCTTGCTTAACAATATAATTATCAAACTCATCTAAGCATTGTGCAGGAGGTTTCGAATACGGAATATCTTCCCTAGTAAAGCGTTGAAGGGAGTTTACCTCAATCATGGATGAAGGGGGAATTATCTCACATATATCTTCTATGGGAGGAAGATTCTTCACATCTTCAGATTTAATACCTTTCTCCTTGAGAGACTTCTTGGCTTCCCTCATATCTTCATCATTTAATTTAATCATACCCCTCTTCTTTAATATTGGCGTTGGAGTTGGTTCAGGCGTAGTCCAATCATCATGATTCCGGCCTATTTTAGCCAATAATTCTTCAGCGTCGTCTGGAGTTCTTTTCCTGAAAACACAACCAGCACAACTATCCAGGTATGCCCTAGACTCAATGGTTAGTCCGCTATAAAATATATCAAGTAAATCATGCTTTTCCAAATCATGGTCAGGCCGAGCTCTAATAAGAGAGCAAAATCTCGCCCAAGCCTCAGGCAATTTCTCTCCATCTTCCTGGTTAAAATTATAAATTCTCTGCAAAGCAATATGTTGAGCACTAGCAGGAAAGTATTTACGGAAGAAAACATCAAGCAATTCTTTTGGACTTTTAATAGAATTAGGTGGCAAACTATTATACCAAGTTTTAGCGTCATCCTTTAATGAGAATGGAAAGATTTTAGCAACAAAGTAAGTACGCATCTTGACATCATCAGAAAACAAGCTACTTAGACTAGATAACTCAATCATGTGTTCAACAGCACTTTCTTTTTCAGTACCACAAAAGGGTGTTTTCTCAACAATAGCTATATGAGATAGATCAAGAGAAAAATCATAATCTTTATCCTTAATGTTTATAGGAGATGTGGCAAACTTAGGATCAGGAGACAGTTTATATCTAACAGCATGTTCTGCAAGCAACTTTTTAATTTTTCTTGCATCAGTAGTAGCATTGCATTTTTCAATAAAATCATCATTAAGCTCCACATAATCTTCATCAGGATCATAACTAGAATAATCAAGTTCAGGTGAATTAACAGGTGTAGTAGCATTAGGAGTTTCAGTATTTTCAATTTGTCTAGACCTAGCAATCGTAGCATCTAGAAAAGATCCCAATGAACCACTCTCATCAAGCACAGCAGAAATATTATCAATATTATGAGAGTTTTCAGATTCAGCAGAAGTACCCGCATGTGAATCATGTGGCGGTGAAACAAGTTTATCAATCACAGATGGTGAATCAAGAGCAGCAGAGGTACTCAGAGTTGTACCTTTTCTTGTAGTGGATGGTAATATGTCGACCTTAGTATCGCGAGGTTTACCCATGATGGAGAATTTGCAGCGAACAATATCAATCCAAGTGAACTTCCAAATAAAGCTATGCTCCCCGGCAACGGCGCCAGAAAATAGTCTTGATGACCCACAAGTATAGGGGATCGCAACAATCTTCGAGGGAAGTAAAACCCAATTTATTGATTCGACACAAGGGGAGACAAAGAACACTTGGAAGCCTTAACAGCGGAGTTGTCAATTCAGCTGCACCTGGAAACAGACTTGCTCGCAAGAGTTTATCGATAATGTAACAGTTTTATAGCAGATGGCGATAGTGAAATAACAGCAGCAGAGTAACAAAGACAGCAGTAGTGATTTTAGTAAACAGCAGGATTAAAATACTATAGGCACGGGGACGGATGAACGGGCGTTGCATGGATGAGAGAAACTCATGTAACAATCATAGCAGGGCATTTGCAGATAATAATAAAACGGTGTCCAAGTACAAAGCAATCAATAGGCATGTGTTCCATATATAGTCGTGCGTGCTCGCAATGAGAAACTTGCACAACATCTTTTGTCCTACCAGCCGGTGGCAGCCGGGCCTCAAGGGAAACTACTGGATATTAAGGTACTCCTTTTAATAGAGTACCGGAGCAAAGCATTAACACTCCGTGAACACATGTGATCCTCACATCACTACCATCCCCTCCGGTTGTCCCAATTCTTGTCACTTTGGGGCCATTGGTTCCGGACAGCGACATGTGTATACAACTTATAGGTAAGACCATAAACAATGAATATCTTGATGAAACAATAACATGTTCAGATCTGAGATCATGGCACTCGGGCCCTAGTGACAAGCATTAAGCATAACAAGTTGCAACAATATCATCAAAGTACCAATTACGGACACTAGGCACTATGCCCTAACAATCTTATGCTATTACATGACCAATCTCATCCAATCCCTACCATCCCCTTCGGCCTACAGCGGGGTAATTACTCACACATGGATGGGGGAAACATGGCTGGTTGATGTAGAGGCGTTGGCGGTGATGATGGCGATGATCTCCTCCAATTCCCCGTCCCGGCGGAGTGCCAGAACGGAGACTTCTGGCTCCCGCGACGGAGTTTCGTGATGTGGCGGCGTTCTGGAGGGTTTCTGGCGACTTCGACTTCCCTCCGTGCGTTTTTAGGTCGAGGCCGATAAATAGTCCGAAGGAGGGCGTCGGAGGCCGGCCGAGGGGGCCACACCACATGGCCGCGCGGGCCCCCCTGGGCCGCGCCGCCTTATGGTGTGGGGCCCTCGGGCCTCCACCTGAGTTGTCCTTCTGGCTCCGTCAGTATTCTTGGAAAATAGGGCCTTATGCATAAATTCCGAGGATTTTCCCGAAAGTTGGATTTCTGCACAAAAACGAGACACCAGAGCAGTTCTGCTGAAAACAGCGTTAGTCCGTGTTAGTTGCATCCAAAATACAAAAATTAGAGGCAAAACAATAGCAAAAGTGTTCGGGAAAGTAGATACGTTTTGGACGTATCAAGGACTCCTCTCCTTCAACTGGCGTTTCCGAAACAACTAGAGTACGTGACGTGCTCGTTCGAGCAGCCACATCAACAGCTGGTACTTCTTCCTCATCATCACTGCGAATAAAGGTTGGCAGCATAAAAAGCAAGATAGGAAAAAATCTTCGAGTACAAAAATAAAAAAAAATAAAGAGAGAAAAAGGTAACTTACGAACTGATGAGGGCCTCAAGGTATGGATCATAAGCTGCCTTCTGATGTGGAGGAACAGCTTCTTCGGCTTTGGAGGTGCCGGAGTCTTCGACATCACTCCTTTTCCTTTTGTTCTTTGGAGAAACAGCAGGAGGAGGAGATTGTGCTGATGCGGTGCCTTCAGAGGCAGCCTCCTTTTCAACAGATCCCGCAAATTTTCGAGAATCTGCGGGTTCATTCACAAAAGAGGGGGCATCTTGGTTGTCGTCGGTAACAACGACCCTTTCCTCGACTTCTCCACCTTCAGGAAGGGGAGGAAGCGAGACAAGATTTGGATGGTTCTATATAAAAACAGGGGAAGATGTCAAAAAAAAAGGAGTTACAGAAAAATAGCAAGGCAATAACAAATCAACCGATAAAAATTACCTCGGGAAGCGCATTGGTGGCGCTGTACGGTTTTACACGACAGGAAGAAGGGACAAAATCTTTTTTGCTGAGAGAAGAGATTTTTCGGACAAGTTTTTCTAAATTCTTGACCTCCAAATCCACCGACAGCCGATCTGCGTCCTCGTCGCCAGCATACTTCCAGAGAGGACTTTTGCGAGCCTGGAGAGGCTGCACTCTGGTTCTAAGAAAATACACTGTGATTTGGATACCTGACAATTCTTCGCCGCGAGTATTTTGCAACTCATGGATGCGAGTCATCAAGGCCTCTGTCAATGTTTTTTCTTCCTCGGTAGCCTCTGCATCCCAGGAGCGGCGGCGAAGGATTTTTTCGGCACCATCGAAAGGAGGGATGTTGTCTTCAGCGCATCCATGGTTCTCCTCTTGAATGTACAACCACTTCTTGCGCCACCCTTGAACTGAGTCAGGGAGTTTGACGTCGAAGTAATCGACAGTGGGGCGTACAGAAATAACAACGCCGCCTATATTATAGGCGACATTGGGAGAGCCATTGCGGCGACAAAAGAAAATGCGCTTCCATAGCGCCCAGTTAGGCTGAACGCCAAGGAAGGCCTCACAGAGGGTGATGAAAATGGAGATATGAAGGATAGAATTGGGCGTGAGGTGGTGAAGTTGAAGACCATAAACAAAAAGTAATCCACGGAGGAAAGGATGAATGTGGGCGGAAAGACCGCGGATGAGATGGTCGACGAAACTTACCCGATACCCCATTGGAGGGGTTGGGTAGCTTTCTTCGCTAGGGAAGCACAGCGCCTTAGGCTTTTTGCTAATTCCCAGTTTCTTCAAGAGATTGGTGTCCTGGGTGGAAATCTTGGACCTTTCCCACTCCGCGCTTCCCAGATCTACGGCAGCCATTGATGATTCAGGCGTGCTGCGCTTGGTCAATCGACGCGGTGGCATCAACAATGGCGCAGGAATGCAGCTTGGAGAAGATGAGCTTAGGAAGTTGTGGGGCGCAGGCGGAGGTTTTGCAAAGGAGAGCAGGAGAGCGGCGTGAGCGGAAGTGCTCGAGGAAGAAGAAGGAGATCTTATATAGAGATGCGGTGAAGCGGCGGACCGTTGGATGGAAAAAATGTGTGACAGATGATAAACACATGGAAACAAGGGTAAAAAAGTATTTTAACACTGGAGAAGTTACGGTACGTGCGCCAGGAAAAGCGGAGGACGTGTGTCCCCCACCTACACGACGTGTCAGGATAATGGATAATTTGGGCCCGCAAGGCAGTGAGAGAAAACTTCTCGCCATTTTTGGATTCACAATCGTGGCTATCGTCAGCAATAATATCACCTTGTCAGAGAGAAAAATTCGACTCAACAGCGGCATAAAAAGGCGATATGAAAAAATGTTGGAGAGCCTTTGATCAAATACAATTTTTTGATCAAATGCTCGGGGGCTACTCTGAAAAAATGAAAAGATCAAGAAAGACAAAATAGAAACGGCGTGAGCCTATGATCAAATACAAATATTTGTTCATAGCCTCGGGGACTACTCCCATCGGGAGCGCTGTTCGCGCACCCGAGAAATTATAAAACTTCGGGAGAAAAAGAAAATATAGCGGCATAAGGCGTGGAGCCTACAACCAAGAACAAGTCCTTGGCTGTAGCCTCGGGGGCTACTCCCATCGGGAACGCTGTTCGCGTGCCCGATGAAATTATAACAAAGAAAGAAAGAATGAAAAGAAAAAAGGTAGAAGAGCAAAAGAGTATATTTCGAGTTGTAAATAACTCTGCATATACTCCCATCGGGAGAGCAATATAAGTCATCTTTGACTCAATAAAATGTGCCATTCCAACAGCCGAATAAGCACTCGACAATATATTCTCAGAACGCCAAAGTTACGATCAATTTCTGAATGCCGCAAAACTTTGCGAAGGTAAGACCCCAGATCCATTATGAGAGGCGTGGCACTGTCTCTGACGTCGGTTTGCTACTTTTATCCGTATCAACAGATACGAAGAAAAATCCTAACGGACGCGTTAGGTACCCGATAAATATAACTGGGACTCGACAGAATGGTAAGACCTTAAGCGGCACCTGTCGAAGTTTACACCAGTATCCCGAGATCATGTCCAGGGACATGATTTTGAAGTAGGTTTTTGCGGATTGCCACTAGAGCAGTTAACTAGTACCTGATCCGTCAGATGAACTAGCCCCAACTACCATTATCCCTGCACAATATAGAAATTTATGTGGAGAAATATAGAAAGGTTTTGAATTGTCGAGTAAAAATAAACAGTGGAGATTTTCCCTGACTCTGCGATTCAAGTAAAATCTCGGGGGCTACTGACATAGGCATCCCCAATGGGCCTGCCGATGATGGTACCCGGGGTTTACTGAAGGCCCACTACCCGAAGAATAAGAAGATTCGGGAGCCCAAGATATTATTAAGGAAAGCTA
Organism: Lolium perenne; assembly: GCF_019359855.2. NCBI lineage: Eukaryota > Viridiplantae > Streptophyta > Magnoliopsida > Poales > Poaceae > Lolium > Lolium perenne. Next base: position 262,921,554 of record NC_067244.2, on the reverse strand, counting down.
GAGTTGTAATAGGGAGCATTATTTGTAATCTTGCGGGATGAGTTAGAAACCTTCCCGGACTCTGTAACTTGTACAATACGAATCCCTCGGCTCCGCCTCCTATATAAGGGGGAGTCGAGGGACACAGAAGGCATCGAATCATTGTTTCCCAAACCCTAGTTTTCGTATTCGTCGATTACTTTTCGGCTGAAACCTTCGAGATCTACTTGCCCTCTACATCCACTAAACCCTAGTCTACAATCCGTAGGCATTGACAAATTAATACCTTGTCAGCATGCAAGTTATGAGATCTGGAACCGAACAAAACAATAACCAATCAAGTTTGCCAAATATTTTGCTAGTCAGTAGGCTTGAACCAAATGGACGCCAGTGGGTTTGCCAAAAAATTGGCAGGTACTATAGGCTACAATCCAAACAGGCACAAGTTGCCAGTTATTTTGTTATGCCAATATTTTTGTAGAGCTAGATGGGGCGCAATCCAAACAGCCCCTTATCTGGATATGACATAAAGATCATTGGGAGAGTGTCTCGCAGCCTGTGGGGCATTAACTGGTATGTTGCATAGAGGAGTCCCTTCGAGATTGAGATTGCAACAATTTCGAGCCCGAGTTGTTGACAGGCAAGCGGCTGATGTTTTGACTCCAATTGTAGTCTTCATGTTATAGAAAAATCATGGTCATCTAAAAGTTATGTTGTGCAACTCAGCATTATTAGCACTTGTTCTAAATTGAGCATAGTAATCTTGTACTGGGATCGTCAATGTTAGTATATATTCATGTTCAAAAAACGAAACACATGCACAATCATGAGACGGATAAGCCAAAACTATCTATTTTTGTCTACTAAGATACAAGTTTTCTTGAAGCAATACAATTTGTTCCATGGCTACGATTCAGAAATAGAGTTTGATGTACAATACTGCTTAATCCCTTGCATGTGATTTGCTTATATACCTCCCCTATTAAATTTATTAATCCTAGCTACATATTAGAGATGATTTACATAATACAATTTTGTGAAGAGTACTCCATGCTTGTGGATATTATTTTGAAAAATAGTAATCCCTGTATTTATTATTCGTTTAAAATATTTGATAGATGGAAACAACTAAAGTGAAGGTCAACAAGAGAGATCTTTGATGTAAATAGAAGCTCCATCATGGTTCTTTAGAGTCAATGTCTCTAGATTATACTTCGCATCATGAAATTTTTCCATGTCTTCAATGAGAAAAATAATTAGACATGCAAAACCTGGCTTACCCTCATGGGTTTTGGAAGCTGCAAACCTTGTTAAAAAAAGGTGCAAATCCGGTGCTCGGTGTGGATCTTTTAATACTCATCTAATAAAGATATCCAAGCGGGTATTGCACCCTTTTAGTCCCAGATGGCTTTCCTCACCTTCAACATTTGGCAAGGTGTTGGCAGATGGAAGAACCCCAAATAAACCCCCAACGTGTATTTTAGGTATATTATTTGATAAACTACCTTATGGCCGTCACTTCGTCCCCATACAATCCAAACTTTAACTCCGTACACTGATCTATTATGTACGTAAGAACAATCTTCCAACATAGACACACTCCCTATGTTTGGCGAACCCAAATTAATTCTGCTTATCTACTTATCTGCATGCTATCTTTGTTTATGCATGACTAGCATAATACAAAGTTCTAATCGAAGAACTATAGGGTGAGACTCGTTGATGTCGGCGTTACCAATGTTGTGGGGTTATGTGTGTAATAAGGCCATGATGGCATGATATTCCCTCATTGCCAGGTTTTTATGTGTTGCGTGGTGGCTTCAGGTTGCTTTTGCCAGATTTTTGTTGAATATAAAACATTAAAAGGTCATATGCATATTTTTTTGATGCGGGGACTTGGATCTCAGCCTCCTTTTCAAAAAATAATAACCAAAAAACTATGTTTATCACATCACCAAAATGATTTCAATAATATCCAAACGGCCGCGAAAAATCTTGTTGTCGTTATTAAAAGATAGTCCATGAGACCCTAGCTCCATGGAATGGACCACAACAGGCGAAATAAATAAAATAATGACTAGAAAAATTAATTTCGTACATAACCATCTCAATGATCATGACATTGTTGCGACGAACATATAAACCTATCATAAAAGATATGTGTACTATATGTTGGATGTTGAGTTGTGGTTCCTCCATGTCCTAATACATTATTATCACTTGAATGTGAGAAAAACGGTTGGTCCGAAAGGATGGACTACTCGCGTGGATATTTTATGGTCTAAGAAGTTTGAAAGTTCTAAACTAACCTAAGAAAACTAAAATCTATACATTCTTATTTTCTAAAAGAATTGCATTAAGTATTATATCCGTATGGTCACATATTCGACACATGTATTGTTCTTAGATGACACATGTATTGTTCTTAGATAAGATAGCTCAAGATTACAACATTAATCCACCATAATATAGAAATTCTCAGGTATACCTATTTAATATATTAAAATCTTAATATGGTAGGGAAGAAGGTACATAAGGGAAATTCACACAAAAAAACCTATATTTTCCCATAAACCTAATGGCCCATATATTTATTATTAGAGCACACAAGTGTCACTAAGTAGATCATAGTCAGTTTATCATCATTATTCTAAAGGATCATATCAGATAATGTAGTCTATTCTGAGACCAAATACAATATATGAAAGGTGAAATATGCCATAAATTATTGTCACATAGAAGCAGCACATTCAATTGTCAAACTATCAAGCTGCACTTGTTATTACTAGACAAAAACCTATTACAATTTTCTACTAATACTCTAGGTGAAGAATTTTAGTCTTCATTTCTTTTAAGGTTTACGAAAATTAAATTTTATTTTTGGAAAGGAAGTTATTTTTCTAGGTTCATACTTTTGATTATTGGGTGTTTTTTCTAATATGAGAGGCTACTACACTACATCAGTCGTTATTTTTCTAGGTTCATACTTTTGATTATTGGGTGTTTTTTCTAATATGAGAGGCTACTACACTACATCAGTCACTCACCCAAAAACGCATAAACTATACTACCACAACATGCACGGCCTCTGGGTTTCTTGTTTTCTCAACTCCTAATGTTCTTTCTTATAGGTGCATATTTCATCCCTCATATGCCATGGGATCAAAACACTAACATTTTTTTTACTCCGGCTATGATTTAGTACTGTTGCCTGATCTGCTCGAACAACATATTGGATCGAGTTGTTCGGGCGTCCTATGTTTCCATGACCATTAAAGAGTCCCCGCTGTTGAATCCGAGGATAAAAACAATTATGTTGTAACCCGCGTACCTCCGGTAGATCAACCTGAAGTGTACGGCTTATTCAACACTTGTACAGTTGTACCCGCCGATCATATATGACTTAGTGCGAGAAAAGCGGGTGGAAGAAATTTGCTCATCGATCAGGAGCCAGTGTTCAGCTCCATATCGATTGATACACCACTTCTGAACAGATTGGCAACCTTGCACATCATCTACGGGCAGAAATCCTTTAAAATTTGAGCTACCGGTGATGCGCGCCTTTGCCGTGCGTTTGGTCGTGAAACGAGCGATCAGAATTAAGGCACTGGTCCGTGGTACGCGCGCTCCTTTGTCGTGCGTTTGGTCGTGGCTCGTACTACGTGACAGAGCGAGAGGTGCTGACGTGCTGGGGTACTATTGAACACGGTGCAACGGCAGTCTAATGGATGTACCCTGTCGGCCTGAACACGGACGACGACAGTCGACAGGGACGGCACGACCAGCTAGCCAAAGAATTTGGTACCATCACATCGATCGTGCCCTTGAATCTTTCATGGTACCGAAGAACCGACATGTGTACTGTCATCAGTGTTTGCCCCTCTGTTAAATTCCATGGCCTCGTCGAGTGGATTCTTGAAGTTCTTTCAACACGCTTGCACACACCAACGTGTAAAATGCGTCCATGACGGCCATTGACGAGCCAAAGTACACTAGCTGAACAGCTAGTAATTTACTCGGTAAAGAGAACGGGACTGAATTTGGGAAGGTGCACCTCGAACCCAAAAGCTGAAACCTTGCTACGACGCTACGAGGACTGGCCGGCCTTGATTGTCCAGCCGCAAATGATTGCAGTATTGACTGAGCTCGGCAGCACTGTTGGTCAGTTGGACCTGGAGCTGGAACTGCGAGGGAGCGGAAGAACATGAAGAACACTAAACTTACCGGAACCCGAGAAAAGCTGTAAAAAAGCGCGAGACATGGACTTGACTCATCGAATGCGTCAGTTTCGGCAGTTCTTCCTTTGCGTCTGTAGCGTCTACTCAAGACTCCTCAAGTGCAACAGGTTCTGCAATCCTTCGGAGGACTATCCACTCGATTGCTGGATGCTGCTGAGCAATCCTTTCCTCTCGCCTAGAGAATTGGCCCGCTCGCTTTCTCTGCCAACGAGGAAATACAGTTCTCTTTTCATTATCGCACTGGCTCACTTCGATCTTATCAGACTCGAACGGGGGCATCGGTTAGTCGTTTTTCTGTTTATTTTGTGCATGGTAAAGCTACAAATCCTAAAACTGAAACCAGTCAGAGCATCTGCAAGAGCATTGCCAAATTTGAGATAGCCAAACTGGTTTTAGAAGTAGGAGTTTGGCAATCCAATTTGATTTTTATCTTTCCAAGCCTTCCTATAATCGGATTGGTAAGACTAGAATACCAAGATTTGAGATCATGTTCTATTAGTTAAAATTACTAAATAAAACATTTAAATTAGGTAAAGTAAATTCAGGAAAAAATAGAAAACAAATAGTACACAACTATTACAGCATTTCATTGAAGGAGATCACAAAGTTCATATAATCCAAAATAGAGAACATGGCAAATCAAGTATATTGATGACCATTCCACTTGTACCATTCTTCAATGAGATCGTTTTTGAAGTTGTTGATGACCCCATGTTGAATCTCCTGGTGAACTTGAAGGAAGTGTTTGATCAGGTCTTCTCTCATACGAGGATGCACTACCCTTCCAATGAATCAGAATGTTGGTCGAAAACCTCGTGGCGCAGCTAATGTTTGATGATCCTACTGTGCAAGATCGCACACGCCATCATGAACCTTCCCAATCTTCTTTGATCCCAAAATATGCATGGTAAAACCATGTCTCCTCATATGCAACTGTCTCAAATATGATGGTTGGATCTCCAGTTAGTTGACCATGTCATGCCGTGGGCAGTTCTTACATCTCTAGTGCATGTTAAGTTAATATGCTTGATGTATTACCAGGGGGCCAAAGGCCACAATATATAGTACATGTACAGATGCAAATATGCAGGAAGCCCCCTAACATATGGGGAAACTACAATATACAGATATATACTCTAACACCCCCCCTCAAACTCATGGTGGATCCACAACACTGAGTTTGGAGAGTAAAAAGTCATGCTGCGCTCGAGTTTGTGCCTTTGTAAAGAAATCCGCCAACTGCAAATCTGAAGGCACATAATGAACCGCAACAACCTCATCCTGCACCTGAGCACGTGTATAAAAAGCATCAACACCAATATGCTTGGTCAGCTCATGCTTGACCGGATCACGTGCAATACTGATAGCACCTGTACTGTCAGACAAAAGTGGAGTGGGTGTCGTAACAGAGACCCCAAAATCTGCAAGCAACCACCGTAACCAGGTCACCTCAGCAATCAACAAAGCCATAGCCCGCAGCTCAGCCTCAACACTCGAACGAGAAACTGCTACCTGTTTCTTCGTCTTCCAAGCAACAAGCGAACCACCAAGAAACACACAGTAAGCAGAAAGTGAACGACGATCCGTAGGATCACTCGCCCACGTAGCATCCGAGTAGCACTGGAGCTGGAGAGAGCTAGAACGAGGAAAGAAAAGGCGACGAGTGATCGTGCCACGAAGGTAACGAAGAACACGGAGGAGATGACTGTAGTGAACAGTGGTAGGAGCTGAGACAAACTGACTCAGAATATGAACAGGATAAGAAATATCAGGACGAGTGACAGCAAGATAAACAAGACTCCCAACAAGATGGCGATAACGTGTGGGATCAGGAAGAGGATCACCATCAGTAGGACGAAGCTTAACATTAAGCTCCATAGGAGTATCAACCGTGCGCTCATCCCCAAGAGCAGCACGAGCAAGAAGATCCTGAATGTACTTCTCCTGAGAGATAGAAAAGCCATCAGAAGTGGAGGAAACCTCAATCCCAAGAAAATAGCGAAGAGGACCAAGATCAGTCATGAGAAACTGATCACGAAGACGAGCCTTTACAAAGGCAATATACTCAGGATCATCACCAGTAATGATCATATCATCAACATAGAGAAGGAGAAGGGTGCGTCCACGAGGAGAAGTGTGAACAAAAAGTGCTGGATCATGAAGACTAGGAGAGAAACCAGCAGCAGTCACCACAGAGGCAAAGCGCTCAAACCAGGCACGAGGGGCCTGTTTGAGACCATAGAGAGAACGTCGAAGACGACAAACCATCCCATCGGGAACAGAATACCCAGGAGGAGGCTGCATGTAAACCTCCTCACTCAACTCGCCATTAAGAAAAGCATTCTGAACATCAAGCTGGGAGACAGACCAGCGGCGAACAGAAGCAACAGCAAGAAGGGTACGCACAGTAGTCATATGAGCCACAGGGGCAAAAGTCTCATCATAGTCACGACCGTGCTCCTGCTGAAAGCCACGAGCCACAAGACGCGCTTTATAGCGCTCAAGAGATCCATCAGAGCGAGTCTTAATTTTATAGACCCACTTACATGTGATAGGACGAACACCAGAAGGGGGAGAAACAAGATCCCAAGTGCCAGTGCGCTCAAGCGCAGCGATCTCCTCTGCCATGGCAAGCTGCCATTCAGGATGACGCTCGGCATCCCGATAAGAAGTCGGCTCGGAAACGACAGAGAGACCATACTGACTAGGAGAGTAACGAACTGGAGCACGACGCTGACGAACAGGCCGTGAAGGGGGAGGCTCATCTGCAGAAGACAAGTCATCAGAAGAAGAGGAAGAAGGGACATCATCGGAAGGAGCCGAAGCCGGAGAACGAGGAGTACTAGGTGGACTAGACGAATGAGAGGATGGCGCCGAAGGGGGCGCATCAGAAGTAGGAGGGAGGGGAGGAGGGACAACAGGGGGTGCATCCGGAAAAAGAAGAAAAGAAATATCATCCACCGGGTAAGTACCCGAGGTGGGGCGAGGATAGAAGGGACGCGTCTCATCAAACGTGACGTCACGAGAGATGCGCATCCCACGACCAACGGGGTCCCAACAGCGATAGCCATTATGCTCATCACTGTATCCGAGAAAAACACACTCAACAGATTGAGCGGTCAGTTTGGTGCGTTCGCGAGGAGGCAGAAGGACATAACAGACGCAACCAAATGAACGGAGAGTCGAGTAGTCTAGAGAAGCACCAGAGAGACGCTCGAGAGGAATGCCACCCTGTAGAGCAGCGAAAGGCTGAATGTTAATGAGGTGGGCCGACGTAGCAATAGCCTCAGCCCAGAAATGTGGCGGAAGAGAAGAAGCAATCATCATAGCACGGGTGGTCTCAAGAAGATGACGATGCATACGCTCGGCGACGCCATTTTGAGCATGCGCACCGGGACAAGAAAACTGAGCGAGGGTACCCTCCTCAGCAAGGACACCACGAAGGTGCTGGGAGATATACTCACCAGCAGAATCAGCACGCAACACGCGAATGGGTGAGGAATAATGAGTGCGGACCATGGCCGCAAAACGCTGATAAATAGAGAGCACCTCACTGCGAGAGTGCATGAAAAACACCCAGGTGTACCGTGAAAAATCATCAATGAATAAGATATAGTATCGATGGCCCCCCTTCGAAGCGAAGGGAGCCGGACCCCAAACATCTGAATGGACTAAATCGAACGGTCGCTGAGAGACAGACACACTAATAGGATAGGGAAGCTGAATCTGTTTGCCTAACCTACAGCCCTGACAGTGTAACGACCCATCTCCAGAGACAGACCCCAGAAGGCCACGATGAACCAAAGACGACAGGCGAGAGTCACAAAGGTGACCAAGACGATGATGCCACTGCTGAAAAGAGCCGGTGACAGAGGCAACAACCGGAGGAGAACTGGCAGATGGAGTGGCAGCAGAAGGAACACGAAGCCAGTCTAACTCCCAAAGCCCCGGAGACTGACGGCTACGAGGGCCAGCTCCAACCAGGGCCTGTGTGCGACGATCCTGAACCGCACAAGACTCCGCGTCAAGAATGACGCGACAACCAGAATCGGTGAGCTGGCTAGCAGAGAAAAGGTTCATCTGAATGCGAGGAACATGAGAAACATCAGGGACAGAGAAAGAGGGAGTAGAAAGGGTGCCTGTACTAGAAACGGGAATAGAGGTACCATCAGCCGTGACAACACGGACAGGAGAAATAAGAGACTGAAGAGCAGACAGGATAGAAGATTCAGAGGTCATATGAAAGGAAGCTCCAGAATCCAGATACCACGGGGACGTACCTGACGGTGTAGAAAGTGGTGGTCGTGCAGTGCCAGAAGAGCCAGTCACAGAACCAGCAGCGCCCGGCGAGGAAGAGTCTGGAGTAGCGAGCAGACCACGAAGACCCCTGAGAATGTCCTGATCAGAGAGTGCAACTGCAGAAGATCCTGAAGAGCCAGCCTGCTGACGATCCTGGAACTGCTGACGTAAACTGGGATCCCGCGTCCAGCAGGTGGAGGAAGTGTGGCCAACCTTGCCACAGTAGGTGCAATGAGGACGAGGGCGGAGACTCGGACCGCGAGGCTGCTGACGTAAACTGGAATCCCAAGCATCAAGCAGGCAGTGAAGTTGCGCTATCTCATGCGCAGAGAGGGGCGCGACTGGAGAGGTCGAAGTACAATCAGGTGCCGACGAGGAGCTATCATCCACACGCACAGAGGCCACCAAAGGGGGTGACGGAGAGCAACACGCCGATGAAGACAAAGTCGGCAAAGCGCGGTCATAACCACGTGAAGAGGCCGCGAGAGTCGATGTAGAGCGGCATGCCGACGCAGACGGAGTCGACGAAGCGCGGCCATAACCGCGGGAAGAGGCCGCAAACGGCGACGAAGAATAGCGAGCAGTCATGCACGGAGGCAACGGACAAATACCAAGTACCGAAGGTGGGCCCAAAGAAGGGGCGGGATCAGCGGAAGACATAGCTCTTTTTTTTCTCTTTTTTTTTGCTTTTTTTTTTGCTTTTTTTTTTGCTTTTTTTTTTTTGCTTTTTTTTTTTTGCTTTTTTTTTGTGTAGATCGAAGTCAACTCAGCCACGCGCAAGGAGATCGATCTTCTAATCCACGCGCGGGCCGATCAGCAGGCGCAACACTACAGGGAAGATCAACCAGGAGAGAACGAGCTAGCAGGGAAAATCAACCAGGGGAAAACGAGCAGGGAAAATCAACCAGGGGAGATCAGCCAGCACGTAGCGCAGCACCGGATCGGCCGGTAGCCAGCACGAAGCGCAGCACCGGATCGGCCGACAACCAGAAGCGGATCGGCCGGCAGCAGAGATCGGGCGGGGCGGGCGGCCAGGAAAGAAAACACGCGCACGCCCGGGAAGAAGAAAAGGCCGGCACGGAGCGGATCGGCCGGGGGAGACGGACGGCCTGGGAGACGGCCGGCGAAGATGGCCGGACGGAGAGCGGCGGCCGGCGGACGAAGAACGGCAACTACGGCCGGGACAACGTACAAACTAGGACCAAGTTAAGCTTCATGCACTAGCCACTTGAACCAAAAGTTCGAACTGATGGAAAGGGTTAGGCAATCTACTTTATACACGTCAACACCCCCTCTCACGTGTGGCGGGAAGACGAGAAGACAAGTCAACACGTGTAGAAGGCAAAGAGGCAGCAGCGGGAGGCCGGATACACACGGCAGAAGGCTGCAGGGGTTTTTTAGAATAAATTGTAAAAGCCATGATTTGAACTCGAGACCTAGGGCTCTGATACCATGTTAAGTTAATATGCTTGATGTATTACCAGGGGGCCAAAGGCCACAATATATAGTACATGTACAGATGCAAATATGCAGGAAGCCCCCTAACATATGGGGAAACTACAATATACAGATATATACTCTAACAGTGCATACAATCAATGAACCCGATCATCCGTTGAAACCCCTTGCAATTTTCTTCTCCTTAAGCCTTTGTGTTTTCGGCATTGGGTGCTGTGAAGGACCATTCGCCAAAGCACTTGATAACGCCTCAAACTGAAGATGGATGTGCTCTCCGCCAATTCAGTTTGGTCATCTACCAAGCCACGGTCATTTTCTTCAAAGTGTTATGACCAAGTAAGCCCGTGCAACTCCTTTGGCCGAAGAAATTGTCTTTCTGTTTGATCATGCCAGCAACTGATGTCGTCTGTGAAAGTATTTTAAAGATATATAGGATGGAAACCCGACACTCCGAAGTAGTTGAGCATAAGACGATGGTGGGCTTCTTGTTCACTCTCTGGAGATTAACATGAACGATTAACGAATATACCGCCACGAGTATCTACCATGTGTGTAGTCTAGGCTGAAAAATGTGAGAGAGCACCACACTTTCTGCATCCATCCACAGATAAGTGTTACTCTTAGCTTTTGTATCCGGTCAATCTTTCTAAAAAACTGTTAAACTTGGCGGAAAATAGTAGCTACTTAGAGAAACCACTATGTGGGCAAAAAAGCGATTGAGACAAGCCAAGGAACCGGCTTGATACATATGGCCTTAGGCTGGTGCCAATGCATCACCCCACTATAGCCTCGCTACGTCAGTTTTTACCCTCACTCTCACCTCACTCTCACCCCACGGTGCCAGTGCACGGGCTATAGTGCCAGCTCTCACTTCCTCTCTCCTCCCTACCGCCTCCCTACCGCCCTCACTAGCACCGCTATCGCCTCCCTCTCGCCCCGCTCTCGCCTCCAACGCGGGCTATAGGCGGGCGGTACCGCCCCCTACCGCCGGGCGGTGGAACCACCGCCCGCCGCTACCGTCTCGCCTCACTATCGCCCCGCTCTCGCCTCCGGGCGGGCGGTACCGCCCGCTCTAACGCCCGCGTTGGCACCAGCCTTAGAATATAATACCTAGACTGACATAAGAAGAAAAGATGAGCAACGAGGTCATCCGTCTCCCCAAGAAACAGACAAAGAGATATGAATTTTTTTAGAGAAAAAAGAGGCCATATGCCTCCTGCCACAATCGGCTCATACATGCTCCCTCCTGCTCAAAATATGTTGCATATAAGTTTTGATAAAAGCCAAACTTGGTAAAGTTTAATCATCTATATTGATAAAAAATATAAACATATACATTAAAATAATAATATTTTTAGAATTATTATGAAATATATTTTCATATGCATTTGACATGGTAGATCATTGTATTATTATATATATTCTTGATCAAAGTTTGCACTGCTTATCTTGCACGAAAAATTATGCACAACATAAAATAGGTAGGAGGAAGTAGTAGCAAACTTGGACCGATTCGTTCTTTCTCTTGAACCGCATACACATAGTTCATGGCTTTATATGATGTCAGATTGGTATACTATGAAGGTGTTTAAAACAAATGTACTGACACGAATATAATTTCATGAATGCTACTATTGTTTTTGTTTTTGTATAATGTTGGTCAAAATGTAAAATTGACTTAGAAACGAGATGGAAACCATGAAAACACATGGTAGGGAAGGAGAGTGCGATAGCCGAAAAGCAGGCCGTGGTGGTGGTTGTCGCCGGAAATCCATCCACCGGTGTACCCTCGTCCACAAATAAGTGTACACGCGGATTTTTTCAAGATAAATTATGAAGTGGAGTGAAAATGCATTGGGAAGATACGTCTCTCATCTTTAATTCTTTCACCATCAATGGACTAAATGCATGTAGAAAATAAGGAGAATATATACTCAATATTATTGGGTTTAATTTCCGTGCGATGAGAGAGAAACGATTAAAATGCATAACCATACGTGGTGGTCCGATCCCGAGTTGCACCACTGCCCCGCCGGCCACGGCACGCACTCCACAAAACACCCACCAACAATTCCCTCGCACCGCACGCAACCGCCGGCGAGACGAGGCGACGCCGGCCTCTGTTTCCCGTCGCTGCTTCGTGCACCACAAACAATACTGGAAACACACCAGAACAATAAAAATTCCTCCTTTTGTGTTCCCCGTGTCCTCTCTTTTCGCGCCCCCTGCTTCCTTTCGAACCAGCTTAAAAGCCCACCCACACCACACGCACCCAGACTCACCGCCCGCCGCCCACACATCCTCTCCCAGCTCGCCACGCGCGCCTCGCCTCAAATGCAGATCCTCCGGCTGCTCGCGGCCCGGCGCGCCGCCTCCATCGCCACCGCGTCGCCGGCCTCCGAGAGCCGGGGCGACGACGACGAGGGCCCCTTCTTCGACCTCGACTTCTCCTCCTGCTCCGTCCGGGACTCCTCCTCCTCCAGCTCCGGCGGCAGCCTCTCCCTCTCCGACTCCGACGACGACGACGACCGCACGGACCTCGACTTCATCATCTCCCTCCAGCGGAGCCGCTCCGACTCGCCGCTCAAGTTCTGCGCCTCGGAGCCGCCCGCCAGAGCCAACAGCTTCCAGCACTCGCACCAGCAGCACTGCTCACGAAAGCGCGGCATCAGCACCCTGCGCTCGCTCAGCTTCGGCCCGAGGAAATCCGCGCCGCTCTACGGTGGGCGCCACAGCTTCGCCCGCAGCTCCAGCGGCCGCCACAGCTTCGCCCGGAGCTCTACCAGCAGCGCGCGGTCGCTACGGCTGTTCTTGGACACGCCGGTCCACGCGACGGACGAAGACGAGACAGCCGCGCAACCAACCGTCAGGCGCGCGCCGTCCCGGGACGTCATCCGGAGGTACCTCTCCAGCATCTCGCGCCGGCTCCGCCCGGCCGCGAGTCCGCGCGCCGAGTCGAGAGAGCTCCGTCGCCTTCGCAAGTGCCGTTCGGCGTCGTCTGTGCCACCCAGCACGGCTGCGTCGCGCTGGGACGACTCGGCTGCCGAGAAGCAGGACGGCATCGCCGGCGCCATAGCGCACTGCAAGGACTCGCTCCACCGAGCTTCCACGGGGGAAATGTGAAGCTGCCTCGATCGGCTCGCCGAAGCTGATGGCTACCATCACCTTGCCCAGCATGGAAGCTTCCCGCTGAACTTCAGTAAAGGAGTAAGCAGAGGAAGAAGTCTAAACAAGTGCAACCAAATCACCAAGGTGCCAAGAACACGCGGCGGTTAGGCTACGGAGATTTTCCAAGTTTCTTTGTTAATGTGTGTCGTGTGTGTTCCACATCCTTTAGTTTAAGGATTTTTGGTTAGTTAGAACTGGCGTGGGAAAGAAAAGAGCTCTTTTTAGGCTTTCTTTTCCCCCGATCACAATCCCTCATGTACAAGAGCGTGGATTGTAGCTGCTTCTTTTGGTGTCTTTTGCTCCTTATTTCTCACTCTCACTACCTTTGTCTTGTGGCTTTGTGTGCTTGCTTTCTTAGGTATAGGTATGTCATATGTGTATGTACATGTCACTTGCAAGTTGCAGTAAACAAGTTCGGCATACGATCACGGTGTTTGCAAATATCTTGGCTTTCCCAAATTATATTCAGTCGCTGCTCCTATGTGCATTCATCTAGCTAAGTTCATCTTATCCGCATTTTTTTTAGATCAACAGGGGACACACCCCCAGCTCCATTTCATTGAAAAGAAGCCAAATTTTACAGAACTGAATAAACGAAAAAGCTAAAGATCAGTTTTTTTGCTGGGGAGTTTGGCTGCCATCCCAGCCAAATCCGAAATACCAGCAAAAAACCTAAGAAAGTCACAACAAACTCAAGAAACTAAAAGTCGAAACCAAACAAACGACTAGTTTTGATTACAAACTTCAGGAAGCAAACGGAACTCTGCAACTTGAGGACACAAGCTCCTGCTTTTTTAAACACTTGACCAGATCTTCTTTTTCCACCTTCTCTTCCCTGAACTTTCTTCCCACATTCTTGATCAGGTAATATCCGCATTTGTGTTATTTTAATTTGCAAAACAATCTTAGTAATACACTTTGATTAGCCTCAAGTCACCGCTTTTCACACTGCAAAGCTAAAGAGCCGTACGTTGGTGGTCGTGGATACCACTGGGGGAAAGCTCGGGCCCTTCACGGCGTCTTGTTTTATGGCGACGATAGCGGGAACTGAGTAAAAGCGCAGTGCTGTGCAGGGCAATCCAGGGAGAGAGCCGGAGATAAGACAAAGATTTGCGTGTTATTTTGATTGTTGTCGTTATAGAAAGAGTAGATAGAGATATGATTTGTATTTGTCTTGTACTTCAAGTTGATCCCTTGCACGCATAAATACACTTGTCCATGAGGCTTAATACATCTATTATATTTCATCAATTTATCTCTCTATCATTTACATGCTATCAGCCTAATTTCGGTCTAAACCTAGCCGCCGACATATTTCCACCGTGCCACCCCCGGGGAGGTTGACCTCTGTAATCTCCACGGGAGAGGGGGGGGGGCTACTTCGCTGCTCCGTGATCGGCTGCCCTGATGAGTTCTTTTTCGATCTTTATATCGGTTTTCTCTCCGCTAGTCTCTATAGCGATATTTTTTTTTGGTTCCCCCAATCATATATCGGATTTTCTCGCCCACCGCATGTCTTCCTCATGCACCTCTACTCCGAGATCGGCATCGACAGTCTACACCGCCTCGATTATGTGGCTACCTCGATGCCGGCAACGCTGACCACAACATTGACCACGACGACCTCTCGCATAGGTATCTTGGCCACGACACCGCCTCATGCTCTCGGCTACCTCGACACCGACACAAAGGGGTACCACCCCACATGAGCACATCATCAGCTTCGTACATTCCAAGCATCCACGCTACGATACCGTCCACGATGCTCCCGCTGCGACCGGGGTGGGGGGGGGGGGGGGGTGTGGGGGTGGGGGGGAGTGTGGGAGTCGGCCTAGTGGTTCTACCTACAATGTTTCAGTTGTTCATGATGGTACCGCTACAACGGTGGGGATGTTACAGTATATTGACGTTATGGAAAGATTAGGTATTGATAAGATTTGTATCGTACTCCGAGTTGATCCCTTGTGCGTGATATACTTATCCATGACACTTAATAACACACCATATTCTCTGCCAATCCCTCTCTCTATTGTGAAACATCGATGACATGGTGTCATCGGAAGCCGCGCCGCAACAGTTTCTTTCGGCTCGCCGCCGTGGCCTTTACTTTTGCCTGCATGCTCTTCTTCTCCGTAGCTTTGGTTTACCATCGTCTCGTCTCAGGGAAAAGAACAGAAAAGGTTGGGTGCGTGCCGTTCCCATGCGATGACCCGACGAGCAACTTGGCTTTGACGACGACGACGATGCGAAAGAAAGATTTCGCAAAAGCTCTTGTTTCGTCTGGCCATTGCTGCCAGCTGGGCTTCGGTTTGCTTTTCCCAGTCATATCGCACTTGTTACCTCGGCGGCTCGGCCTAATTCTCCCGGAAAGGCGAGGCTTAATTAGGCAAAACGTTAGCAAAGTTATAAGTGCTCTTCCTTCAGCAAATAAAAATTTATACGTGCCCTGACGCCCTGTGATTGCTGCCGAATTTTCTACAGGTTCAGCGCACTGATTGTGGATTGTACCAATGCCTACCAACACTCGATAGTTAGTCAGGCAGTCAGGCTGAGGCATGATAAGCTGCAGAATGGATCATTGCCGTGCTGCTCCGTGACAGCATTTTCCTTCCCATTTACCGATGACAAGACTGCGTTCCTCTGCAGTAGCTCGTCAGTGCGTGCAGCGAGGATGATGAACTGAACTACCGTTATTCTGCAGAGCAATGGGCCCTGCGATCGATGAACGCCCACTCAAAAAACATAAGGCACTGAACTAATTGACCACCGATCCAACGACGACCAGATGCAGAGCTCGCATCGAGTAATCATCACTTATCACCGCGCGGGGCAGGGCGACCGGAACGCCAAGGATCTCGAGCCACTTGCCATTTGGCCTCGCCGTTGCGCCTCTGATTCCTGGCAGCGGCCGCAGGACACTCCGGCTGTAACTTGTTGGCCAACATTCAGCTCTATCTCCCATGCGTTCAGCATTGTTTTCGCTTCCAATTTTTGGTGATTCAGAGGTGCATGAACCAACACTCTCAGCCGCTCTGGGTTTGCGATGGAGAAGTTCTTAAAAATCACACGTGTCTATAGAGCACCGCGCGAGCAAGGAACGATCCAAGGCGACGACAGCAGATCTAATCTTCTCCGAACCCGAAAGATTGTTCTCTCGTCTCCCAGTTCCCTTGCATGAATCTCACGGCGGTGCAGTGAACTACGTCTCCTTAGGAATCCAGCAACCAGGTCCATGCAATAATCTACCACATACCAAGGGCACATACCAAGGGCACATACCAAGGGCAGAGAGATGAAGCATGCATCCAGTTTTTTTTTTTTCCTTTGGTCTCTGCGGGGCTGGGTGAAGAAAAGAGGGCATTTTAAGCTACTTTTGCTTTCCCAAAGGCGCTGTTAATTTTGAAGAGAAAGCTGTTCAATTTTTTTTTAAGAGAAAGCCAGCATACCATACATGCATGTCTATGGCCTGTTTTTCTTCTTCCTTTGCGGACTTTGAGACCCTGGTTTTATCCATTGTAGTACTATGTGGTCGTGTGTGCGCCGATCGATCGAGTGATCATCGGCATGAATCATCTGGCCCCAACCCTATCCTCCTCCCCTCCCGTGTCGGCTCCGTTTGGGCGACACCGGAGGCCCCAACCCTAGCCGCCGCCAGGGTCAGCCCCCGCCCCCTCTCTCCCCTCCGCCTCTGTCGTAGGACGTGGACGAGCAAAGCTCGCGCCGCCGCCGACGAGGGCGGGGCTTCTCTCGTGCGGTTGTGACCATCGGCCTAGGCGGCAGCGGTGGTTCCCGACGGCGTGGCGGCGTGTGGTGGCGCAGGGAGGGCGCGTGGAGGCGGTGCAGACGGCATGTGGACGCGGCTGCAGCGCGTGGCGTGTTCCCGGTGGTTGTGGCCGTCCATGGCAGCAGGGCCCGATCTGAGCCTTCACGGGCCGAGGCTTCGGGGCATGTTTGCGGCGCGGGGAGCTTCAGCTCCGGCATGCTGCGTGGATGCGACTGCCGTGGTGGTCGGACGGCATGGGGGCCTCCTGGCGGCGGATCTCGGCGGGGCTGGTGAGGCGCCAGGGCGCGGGCCTTCGGTCATGTGGCGTCGCGATCACGGCGAGTGGTGGTGGACGCCTCCGGTGGTGAGCCATACCGGCGGCGGAGGTATCGGTGGGGGCGGGCTGCAGAGGGAACCCTAGGTCCTCTTCTCCTCGCCTCTCCGTGGTGTTGGCGGCCGACGGTGGTGGGTTGGCTGTTTGGCTGCAGCGTTGCCCAGGCGTGAGCGGTGTCCCCGGACTACACGATCTGCGCTTGGTGTCTCCGGTGGCAACCTTGGCCAGCCTGGGATGGTCGGCGGCGTGGGGGGCCGACCTGAATAAAGGCAGCGGTCCTAGGGTCTCTCTTGGGCGATGATGAAGACCTGCCCTTCTTGATCAGGCAGGAGTGTTGAGTTCCGGAAGGCACCCCCTGCGAATGTAACAGTGCTTCTCTTGTCTAGAGTTTGCTGGATCGGTGGTATTCGGTCGTGAACACCCATGCTTTTATTTCGGCTGTTTGGTTCTGGAGGGAGTTGCGCGGAGCTCTGTTCTATGTTGACATCAAGTAACATTTGGTTCATGGTGAAGTCAGAAGATGAGAATATCATGAAAGCCGGATTGAAGGACTAGCTAAGGGAGGATCAAGTCTCTGCTGTATTGAGGGACTTTCCTGGTGTTCGTGGCTTCGCAACAGTGGTATGAAAGTGGGGCGGCATCACATGTGAAGTTCAGAGTTTTACCTTTCAGGGTAAAAATTCAATGTCTGGTCTTAAGTGGTTATGCTTGGCAATGATCTTGTTGAAGGCTTTGTTTTGAGAGCGAAGACTACGCTTAGGTTGATCTTTGATCGGGCAACGACGACGTTAGTGCTCTGTTCCCTTCTTGGAGACCCCGCGGATTTGGGCTCCCGCGGATTGCACTCCTGCGGATTTGGGATCGTCTATGTTGGAGACCCCGGGTCTTTGAGATTTCAGTCAATTAATGTTATGTGAACATCTGAACTGTATTGAGAAGTACGTTGCTTTCTTTCGCATGTGTGTTGTTACTTTTCCACGGACACATCTTCTAGTACTGAAGTGTTTAGCGCAACTCATAAGCACATCGTTCTAACATCAAATGGAAATCCGAGCAGTGTACGACATAGCACCACGCATTTACTACTTTGTAATTTCCTATTTTTATTAAGATAACGCCACTCAAGCCCTGGCTAGTAATCTCTAAACATACAAATTCATTTTCTGTTAGCTATCTGGTGGAGACAGATACAATAAATTACATAAAAATAATAGTTTAATGATTGTATACCCCTGAGGTGCCTTAAACCCATCATTTCGCAAACTTTTATACTAAACATTTTTACATGTTATTTTTCTATAACCTTTTTTCATTATAATTAACAAAACTAGTCTTATAAAGTGCTGGTCAATATTATACAATCATCCAACTTACAATTCTAAGGTGTGTCGTTACAAGTATGCTTGGATTGATTAATATCAGAATAATATTTTGTACAACACATTTTGCGATTGTTTTTTTATTTAATTTTAATTTTAGACGCTTCCCTCTAAGAAACGTATTCAGTTCAATTCCCTTTAGACCCAAAAATAGCAAAATAAAAGGAGAAAACTGGTTACTCGATGGGATAAATTATTCCACTTACGTGACTATGGAGTATTTGGATGTGCTCATGTATATATATCTTTAAATATAGTTAGATAAGTTACTAGATAGCTTCACCCCTCTAGGGTGTTCATACCTAACAATTTATGATGGCAGAGGGAAGTAATGTTTGTCCCTCTCAGATTTTTTTTTCAAAGCCAAAAATTATGATTGTTGATTTTTTATTGAACAATATCGAGAAAAGTTGCACATTTTAGAAGTTGCATACAATTTGGCACTCATATACATGGTGCTTTTGTTCATGGGTGCATATGCTCCCTTTATTTAACATACATTTCAAACATATTAAAAGTGTCAAAAATTGAAAACAAAATGTTGCGCATGCATCTCAACATCACACGTGGTCATGAACTCGTTTCAGGCAAAAACTACTTATTATGTGCCTTGTGCAAGAAAGACAAAAATCGATGCTAAAAAGATTTTCTCCTTAGTCAGAGATATTTGGATGTACTTATTTGGATGTACTTATTATGTGCCTTGTGCAATAAAAACTTTTACTCAGCATGTTTTTCTCTTTTTTTCACAGGCCACAAAAGTTATCATTTTACTACGAAACTCGACATAAAATTCGGAGATATACGGGCTAAAAAGATTCTCATAATATTTTAAATTTTGTTTTCTAGATAAAGAGAACATGTGCACTTAGGATTAAAAATGCATTTCCGCCTCGTAGACCTGTTTTAAAAGCCACCCACGCGCCCGCACATACGAATCGCAGTTGCAGCACGGCGTAGGACAGGGCCGTAAACGCTCCGCAACTCGCCTCAAATGCAGATCCTCCGGCTCCTGGCGGCGCGGCGCGCCGCGTTGGCCTTGAACGCGCCGCCGGTTTCTGAGCGCCGGGACGACGACGGGGCCTTCTTCGACCTGGACTTCTCATCCTCCGTCCGCGCCTCCTCCTCTAGCTCTAGCAGCAATTCTTTCTCCGACTCCGACGACGAGTGCACGGAGCTCGACTTCATCATCTCCTTGCAGCGGAGCAACTCGGCTTCGCCCCTCAAGTTCTGCGCCTCGGACCCGCCGTCTAAGTTCAAGGATGGCCGCAAGCGCGGCATCAGCAGCCTGCGCACGCTCAGCTTCGGTGCCAGGAAAGCTGCGCCGCTCTACGGCCGGCACAGCGTCGCCCGGAGCAGCTCCAGCGCGCTGCTGTTGGTGAACTCGCCGCCCGACGCGACGGAAGACGAGGAGCACCACGCCGCGGGGCAGAGCAGCAGGCGCGCGCCGTCCCGGGACGTCATCCGGAGGTGTCTGGTCAAGTTCTCGCGGCGGCTCCGCACGGCCACGGGCGCCGAGACGAGAGGGTTCCGCCGCCTCCGCAAGTGCCGGTCGGCGTCGTCCGTGCCGCAAAGCTGGGTGTCGTCGCACTGCGACGACTCTGCTGCGGAGAAGCAGGACGGCATCGCCGGCGCCATTGCGCACTGCAAGGACTCGCTCCAAAGAGCTTCCACGTCAGAGTCCGACTCGCCGCTGCTGCGGTCAAGGAGTGATCCAAGATAATGCGAGGCTGCATAGCTCGCCGAAGCTGTCGGCTACCATCCATCCCCCAATGCTGGCCGCAACGTGGAAGCTTCAGTAAAGCAGAAAGCAGAGGAAGAATTTTAAACAAGTGCAACCAAACAATCAAGTCGCCAAGAACAGGCGGCGGTTAAGCTCCGGAGATCTCTCTATCTGTGTTTGTTAATGTGTGTCGTGTGGGTTTCACGTCTTAGAGTTTTAGTTCAAATAGTTTTGGTTAGTTAGAAATTTGGGAAAAAGGGATCTTTTTAGGCTTTCTTTACCCCCAACCCAACCAGTCAATCACAATCCCACACGTGGAAGCGTGGATTGTAGTAGCTGCGTCTTTTGCTCGTTGCCTTTGTGGCTTTGTGTGAGTGGTTTGTGGTATGCTTTGTAAGTTGTAACACGTATGACATACTAGTGCATTATTGGCATTTGACTACTCCTTCCGTCCTCAAATAAGTGGACATCTAGCCTCAAATTTTGTCCATGAAAGAGTGTACTTTTATGTTCTTAATGTACTTTTAATTAGCAAAAGTTATTTCTCTCTCATTGCACGGAAATCAAACCCAATAACATTCAACACATGGTATCTTAATTTAGTCGGAATGACATTATTTTTAACAGACAAAAGGGAACTAATTTTTTGCAGGTTATCCGCCGAGCAGCATACTGGATTCAGCAGTGGGCCTTTCTACTTCCGGAGGATCAGCGGGACAGTTTGGCTACTGGATGCAACCGTCTGCTAACGGTTACTCAGGACTTCTATTTCCAGGCTACTGGGTGGCGGCACACTAGTAGATTGAAAGATGCTTAGTTTGAAGTTTCTTTCTCTCTTTTTTCGATGGTTGATACATGTCTCAACCCTTTCTGTTCCGTGATGTAAGCCTTATACTCTGTTGAACTCTACTGAACTGTTTAATAAATGAAAAGGCCGTGTGCATCACATTGATGCAGAGGCTGGGCGATGCCCCTTTTCGAAAAAAAATCTTAATTTTGTACATGCAATTAGCTAGCCTATTGGATGTGAAATAATTAAAGTGGAGAGAGAAATGTTGGTTGCATCTTCCCAATGCAAATTTTCTCTCATTTTACTAATTTACCTTGAAAATCCCGCACGTCCACTTATTTGTCTTGGCGTTGCAAAATTACTTCGAGTCCCTAGTCGTAGTATGTGCATTCTTTTTTAAACAGGAAGCTTTGGCCTTGCGTCAAATTAATACCGTCACAATGAGCAGATACAAGGTGCTCGAAGATAGCTTACAAGCAACTCACATCACCAGAAATAAAATTAAAAAAAGGTTGAGGCCCTCGTTCATCTGCTTGATGAAAACATTAGAGGTGACACGCCGAGAAGGTACGACACCGGAGAATGATCCAGCAGCCTTCATCATCGCCTGGCTCGACGTCAATGTAGAGACATCCACCTCCACCTCGGAAGAAGGCCCCTTCCTTCTGGCCCAGGGTCAAAGAGTGCCGCACTGTCGCCAGGTAGAGAAGCTCCATCTAGAGCACAAATGGCACACATGACAGGAAGCCCAGAGCAAGAACTATCGCCAAGATCACAGTGAGCGATACAATTTGATTAGCCTCAAGTCACGGCTTTTATCGCTGCAAAGCTCACGAGCCGTACGTTCATGGATAGTGGGGAAAAGCTCGGGCCCTCCACGGCGGGGTCTTTGGGCCATGATTGCGACCAGAGGAGGAACTGAGTAAAAGCGCGGTGCGGTGCCCTGCTCGTATGGCGAGAGTCCGTCCTTTGGCATTGGCAAGCTAGGGAGAGAAGACAAAGATCTGCGCGTGATTCTGATGAGAGCGACGCTGCCGCCGGGAGCCGCGCCGCAACAATTTCTTTCGGCTCGCCGCCGCAGCCTTTGCTTTTGCCTGCATGCTCTCGGTCTCCGTTTACCATCGTCTCGGCTTGTCTCAGCGAAAAGAACAGGAAAGGTTGGCTGCCATGCCCATGCGATGCGACGACCCAAGTAGCAACTTGGCTTTGACGACCACGACGATGGGAGAGAAAGAGTTTCCCAAAAGCTCTTGTTACGTCTTGCCATTCTTGTCTGCTGTGAGCTTCGCTTTGCTTTACCTCCATTAGCCTCGGCCTAATTCTACCGGAAAGACACGGTGTAATTAAGCAAAGCGTTGACAAAAGGTAGTATACCTGTTCTGACGGTGATTGCGGGTGTACCCGTCAGTGGAGGAGGTTCTTGGCCGGCTGTGATTGCGGCTGCAGTATTTTTTACACTGCGCGCGGCAAAGTGATTATGGAATGGACCAATGCTTCTCTGCATTCTAGAACTTTTAATGGTCAGTCAGGCTGAGGTATGATAAGCTGCAGAATGGATCATTGCCATGTTGCTGTGTGACAGCATTTTCCTTCCCATTTACCGATGCCAAGACCGCATCCCTCTGCAGAAACTCCCGAGTGCGAGCAAGAATGATGATCAATTATAGTTACACTGCAGTGATGGTCCCTCTCATTAACCTAGTAAAATAATACAATAATGCTGGGTCTACGGACAACCTGTTACGGGAATCAACTTACGGACATGCGTTGGGTAGTTAGGGCATCTCCACACCGACGCAAACGGACCAAACCTGCCGCGTATTCTCGGCCTTAGCTTGGGCTGGCAACGCGTCGCCGCGGACACAACACAACACGGACCACAAATGCGTCCATGACCTATTGACTTGGGCCCTCCAGGTGGAGCTTGCCGTTGCGACGCCATCAATAGCACACTTCACCTTCAGTGGCAACTCTAGGACTAGCGGGCGATGACTAGTCTTCTGCTCGCCATCAATGGCAATGCATGGTATCCAGCGACCGCAACATAGCGGCCGCGTCTCCGTTCTTTTGAAGTGTAGCAGCATTGCCCTACCATTGCAAATAGTGGCAGACCTTGAAAACAATTCATGGGCGGACCAAGCTAAAAGAAAGATAAAAAAATTATTCTGAAACATACCATTTCACTACACATTAGTCATTTATGAAAAAAATTCATTCTGGAGAAGATATGGGCTCGATTTAGTGGGAGCGGCGCTCTAGGTGCTAGACCTCCCGAAGCCGTACCTCCATGCTGCAGCTACGGCAGTCCCTAGACGCCCTCAGGATGTGGACGGTGGCGCAGCCTTGCTGTCCCCTCCGCGCTCAACTGATGAGGCTGAGACAGTCGAGCGAAGGAGGCAAGCATGCTTATGGGCTAGGCCTTAGCTGCATACAAGTCAAACAGAAAACCTGGGCAGGCAATGGCCCAGTTCCTCCCAAACATAGCTCCGCCAGTGATTGCCAACATCTCGCTCAGCTCGCCTCCACCTTGGTCCATTTCTACTTTCCAGAGAATAAGCAACGCAACCATGACCATGGGCAAGGGGTGTCCATTCAGGAAACCGAATAACGACCACGAGGCTGGGTCGTCAGAGTCAAAGAAGAAGAAGCCATGCATCCATGTCCCCGTCACTGTTAACATGAACTGGGCCCTCTACCGTGACTCCACATCGTGCGCACTGGGTGGAACGATGTCCACTTCCCTGGTGGCTAGATCTTTAGCCACCATAGGTTTCCCATGCCGCGGTATGGCCTGAAGCAGCGCCAGGAGATCACCTGACGCTGGTCCTCTTCTGCCACCCGACCTCCTCGCCAACCCCGTATACGGCATTAACTTGCCATTGTGGGACTCGTTCAACCATATCGATTGGGATCCGTGGCGCCGATCAAGGTTCCTAGGCGATGTCGAGTACAACTACGGTGCCTCCAGCCACACCTGTGAAGGTGGAGGAGGAGAAGGAGGAGGAGAAAGAAGTAGAGGAGGAAGAGGGGGAGGAGGGTGAGTACGGCGGCGACCAAGTCCCGAGAGAGGAGGAACAAGATGATAACAATAACTTCGTTGGCTACCTTGCGGAGAAGGCCAAGGAGGTGGGCACGATGGACCAACCACTACTAGAAAAGCACCCATAGGTCAAGGACTACCGTCAGCGCGCCAAAAAAAGGGCACGTCAGTGCTATTTACCGCCGGGCACCACCATATAGGGGCTCCAGTGATGCCAAATACCACCAGCGTACCAAATATTTGGTACACCGGGGGTACCGGTCGACCAGGGCAAAAATAACAGCAAATTAACAACAACTCTATGTATCTTCTTCTTCATCACTTCCCCCCCTCCTTCTCCGCTTTCGCTCCTCCACATGTTCCTCTTCTCTTTCTGCTTCCTCCTTTTCTCCTCAAGGATAGCCTACTCCTCCTCCTCTAGAGCATCGACGGTCTCATCCTGCTGCTGCATGGACAACCTTGTACTCATCCTAGACGGTCTCCTCCTCCACCTACACCGCACCTCTAGCTTTCTCCTCTTGCACCTCCTACACCAGCATGACGATGACATCATGTCGCCCACGACCACGGTTGTCGAGGACTAGCCCGAGCCCGAGCGATCTAGATCGCCATTTTTGAATTTTGGAAAAACTTACCGCCGGCGCACCAGGCTGGTGCGTCAGAAATAAATCGTGTTACCATCGGTGTACCAGCATGGTGCGTCGGCGATAAGCCTTTACCATCGACCTGTTCCCACCGGCGTGCGCTCGTGCGCCAACGATAAAGGAATTTGGTGCATCGGTGGTAGGCTGTTTCCTATGAGCTCCACCTATGAGCTCTCGAAGGTTAGTCTCAAGACAACTGTAATAACAAATCATGCGAAAAATAAAAGTTCTAGTGCAACATGAATGTAACTAAACTTAAAGACATAAAACTGACAAAAACACCTACAACCTTTCGGGTTGCCTCTCGAAAAATCGCTTTCTTCAAATCTAAGTATCCAAGCTTATTTGTTCCAAATCTATTCAGGAATGAAAACCAATTAACTAGAAGAATAGTTTTACTTACCTCTAACGAAAGGTTTGGGGATCCTAAGATCATAGTTCAGCCGAACACGTACCCGCTTGCAATGCATCTACATCTTGTAAGCAAATGAGTTGTTACTCCCACACGAGGATGGATGCACCAAGCATGGTGAACATGTCCCCTTATATGGCTGCAGCGAAAGTGTTATGGATTTATATATAAACTCTAAACTTTTACCTTGGCGACCATTATATGGGTACAGGTTATAATATTCTTCTTTTGCAAAAAGGGAAAAAAATTCAAAAGTGTCTTCTTCTTTAGTTCATCATTCTTGCTACCAAGTTCATCTCATTTAGAGTTATCATTCCAATCACAGAAAGAGTCATCATCAACAAGCATATCATTTGCATTTCTATAAAGATATCCTTAATTACCTGCTATTTTGTAACCTCCCGAGTGTGGTTGCGGCTGCAGAAATTTTTAGTGCAGCGCAGTGATTGTGGATGGGCCAATGCTTCTGTTCTCTGCATTCTATTCTCAGTACCAGCACTCCAGTGCGTTAGTCAGGCTGAGGCATGACAAGCTGCAGAATGGTGTTAGATGTATATATATTTGTATATTGTAGTTTCCCCATATGTTAGGGGGCTTCCTGCATATTTGCACCTGTATCTGTACTATATATTGTGGCCTTTGGCCCACTGGTAATACAAGCTGTCTATTACCCTAACATGGTATCAGAGCAAAATTCGATCTGTCCGTGACAGCTCCTCCTCTCCCGGCCGCCGCCCGGCTCTCCGGCCGCCGCCCGGCTGCCGCTTCTTCTTCGGCCGCCGCCTGGCCGCTGCTCCTTCTCCAGCTGCCACCCACGCCTGTCCGCCTCCCGGTCGTCGCTCGTCCGGCCGCCGCCTCCCGTACGCCGCCCGCCCGTCCGCCCTCGTCCGTCTCCGCGCGCGCCTACCAGTCTCCGTCGCGCCGTGCGCCCACCAGTTTCCGTTGCGTGATCTGATTCAGTTTTCGTTTTCGTCCCGTCCAAAAAAAAGGAGAGCTATGTCTTCCTCGTCGGGCTATCTTGCGATTCCTCGCTGCCCGGTGATCTTTGATGGCGCGAATTACCCTGATTTCGCTGCCTTTATGCGCGTCCACATGCGCGGTCTTCGTCTTTGGGGTGTGCTTTCTAGCGAGGTCCCCTGTCCGCCGCGCCCCACTGCTCCTACGGTGCCTATTCCACCGACGCCCGTTTCCCTTGCCCCCGATGCTACCCAGGAGGTCTGATAACCCACAAGTATAGGGGATCGCGGCAGTCTTCGAGGGAAGTAAATCCCAATTTACTGATTCGACACAAGGGGAGACAAAGAATACTTGAAAGCCTTAACAGCGAAGTTGTCAATTCAGCTGCACCTGGAAACAGACTTGCTCGCAAGAGTTTATCAGTAGTAACAGTTTATAGCAGTAGCAGTAGTGAAATAACAGAAGCAGAGTAACAGAGACAGCAGTAGTGATTATAGTAAACAGGAGGATTAAAATACTGTAGGCACGGGAACGGATAACGGGCGTTGCATGGATGAGAGAAACTCATGTAACAATCATTAGCAGGGCATTTGCAGATAATAATAAAACGGTGTCCAAGTACAAAGCAATCAATAGGCATGTGTTCCATATATAGTCGTACGTGCTCGCAATGAGAAACTTGCACAACATCTTTTGTCCTACCAGCCGGTGGCAGCCGGGCCTCAAGGGAATCTACTGGATATTAAGGTACTCCTTTTAATAGAGTACCAGAGCAAAGCATTAACACTCCGTGAACACATGTGATCCTCACATCACTACCATCCCCTCCGGTTGTCCCAATTTCTGTCACTTTGGGGCCTTTCGTTCCGGACAGCGACATGTGTATACAACTTGCAGGTAAGATCATAAAACAATGTATATCATGATGAAATAATAACATATTCAGATCTGAGATCATGGGACTCGGGCCCTAGTGACAAGCATTAAGCATAACAAGTTGCAACAATATCATCAAAGTACCAATTACGGACACTAGGCACTATGCCCTAACAATCTTATGCTATTACATGACCAATCTCATCCAATCCCTACCATCCCCTTCAGCCTACAGCGGGGGAATTACTCACACATGGATGGGGGAAACATGGCTGGTCGATGGAGAGACGTCGGTGGTGATGATGGCGATGATCTCCTCCAATTCCCCGTCCCGGCGGAGTGCCAGAACGGAGACTTCTGGCTCCCGAGACGGAGTTTCGCGATGTGGCGGCGTTCTGGAGGGTTTCTGGCGACTTCGACTTCTTCCTCGCGATTTTTAGATCGAACCCTTTAAGTAGTCCAGAGGAGGGCGTCGGAGGCTGGCCGAGGGGGCCACACGCTAGGGCCGCGCGCCCCCCTCCTGGGCCGCGCCGCCCTAGGGTGTGGGGCCCTCGGGCCTCCACCTTACTTGCCCTTCTGGCTCCGTGAGTCTTCTGGAAAAATAGGACCTTTCGCATAAATTCCGAGGATTTTCCTGAAAGTTGGATTTCTGCACAAAAACGAGACAGCAGAACAGTTCTGCTGAAAACAGCGTTAGTCCGTGTTAGTTGTATCCAAAATACACAAATTAGAGGCAAAACAATAGCAAAAGTGTTCGGGAAAGTAGATACGTTTTGGACGTATCAACTCCCCCCAAGCTTAGCTTATTGCTTGTCCTCAAGCAATTTAGTTAACAACTGACGCGATAAAAGAACTTTCACGAACACATTTGTTCATATGATGTATATATTCTCATGATATGGCTAATACTTAGGCAATTCATAATGAGATGCATGCAAATAAGATCATCTAATAGCTATGTCAATCATGGAAAGGTACCAACAATTAATAATAAGCATCATGAATCATGTCTATAAGCAAGATTGCAATGTTCATAAAAGAGTATGATAAAGTGGTATCTCGCTTGCCCATATTTGATCAGCAAAACATAAATGCTCAGGCACCTCTAAAGTTCATAGAAAGACTAGAAATAGTGATTGTCAAAGATAAAAGCATCAAAGTTATACCGCAATCAATCATATTTTGGGACAAGCATATTATACTAAGAATGACAGTTGTGCTCTCAAGAAAGTGCTCGAAGAAAGGATGGAGACACAACATAAAAGTAAAATATTGACCCTTTGCAGAGGGAAGCAGGGATTAACATGCGCTAGAGCTTTTCATTTTTAAAACAGGAGTAAAATTATTTTGAGAGGTGTTTGTTGTTGTCAACGAATGGTAATGGGTACACCAACTACCTCGCCAACCGGACTTCCAAGAGCAGCTCCCATGAATTATTTTTGTGTTTATGTGGCACTCCTTCCAACCTTTCTTTCACAAACCATGGCTAACCGAATCCTCGGGTGCCTGCCAACAATCTCATGCCCTGAAGGAGTGCCTTTTTATTTTAGTTTTATTATGATGACACTCCCCCCAACCTTTGCTTACACAAGCCATGGCTAACCGAATCCTTCGGGTGCCGTCCAACAATCACATACCATGGAGGAGTGTCTATTTAGGTTAATTAATTTGGGACTGGGAATCCCATTGCCAGCTCTTTTTGCAAAATTATCGGATAAGCGGATGTGCCAATAGTCCATAATGAAAGTCCGTCAAGAGTAAATGACAAGGTTGAAAGTTAAACACCACATACTTCCTCATGAGCTATGAAACATTAACACAAATTGAGAAGCATTTTGAAGGTTTTAAAGGTAGCGCATGAGAATTTACTTGGAATGGTTTGAAATGCCATGCATAGGTATTTATGGTGGACACTTTGGAACAACTTGGTTTTCAGGTGTTTGGAAGCACGAGCAGCGTTCCCGCTCAGTACAAGTGAAGGCTAGCAATAGACTGGGGAGCGACAAATCAAGAGAGCAGTAACTGTCATAATCATGCTTGCGGCAAAATAAATTAACGGAGGCATAAAAGTGATACAAGAATTCTGAAGCAATGTAAATCATAGAGGCTTAATTGACTTTTGCTCAGTCATATGCATGCGTGAGCATGTGCCAAGTCGATACAAATGAATTATTCAGAGGAGGATACCACAATGTCATACCTACTTATGAATAAAACAATGCAAGCAAACATCCATGACATGCTACTCATATTAATAAATTGGAGCTAAACATGAGAGATCATGAACTACTAGACTTTCTTAAATGACATATACCTCACATGAACCAAATAAGCATGCTCACATGGATGAGTATATGTACAAAAATGAAAACAAATAGAGTTCATAC
This sequence comes from Lolium perenne, assembly GCF_019359855.2. Lineage (NCBI taxonomy): Eukaryota > Viridiplantae > Streptophyta > Magnoliopsida > Poales > Poaceae > Lolium > Lolium perenne. The sequence goes on along the minus strand of NC_067244.2, from coordinate 262,892,107 downwards.
CAGCCTCTCACCACAATCCAATTGTCGTAGATCGTCATTATTGCCTTTCACTTGTGTAGCTTGGATAATATGAAATGAAAACCACGCTCCAGCCACCGAAGACCATTGAACTCAAGATGAACTTTACAAACCAAAGAAGAACAGCAAATATTTTTGGAGTTTTTGAATTGGAAACAAGAACGAAAGAAAACAAGCAAACAAAGCAAAATCTTTTTGCATTTTCTTATAGCAAACCAACGATAGCAAATAAAGCAAAACAAATGCAAGAAACCAAAACAAACAAATGGTGAAGAGAAACAACAGAAATATTTTTGGTCTTTTTGTGTTTTAGGAAAGAAACAAAGCAAAAACAAGAAAATGGAAACTAGAAGAGTCACATAAACACAAAGCAACAGAAATTCGTCAAACTTGACAGCAGTACAATACTCGATTTTTAAGAAATTCTTCCACTACTCAAATCGAAAAGTGTTCAACTAATGAAAGTTAGATAACAACCTGGGAAACATGCACAAAAATTGGCTTCGCAAAATATCGTTCTGTCTATTTTTGAGAATTTTTTTTGGTAACAGTCCAGAATCTGTTTTCAGGCAGCACTTCCCCAAATATCATCTCCCTCTCATTAGAAAACCACTCAAACAAACTAAACAAGTATATACAAGTATCCAGCAACCATAATATGCAAAGAATGAGTGATGCCGGTATACCTCCCCCCAAGTTTAGGCTTTTGGCCTAAGTGGAGTTCAATCCCATGGTGTCCAGGAAGTAGCACCTCCGTAGTACGAAGACGGATCAAATTCCGGGTATGTGCTAGAAGAAGCACCCGGATACGTGACGGTGTAGTCGTAGGAGGGCTCGGCGTCCTCGGAGTCATGCTGCTGGTGGAAGCCTTGTATCTTCAGTTTCTCCTCCACCTCCTCCTTAGAGCGCGACCATGGTTTCCTGTCAATACTGAACAAATCTAGCTGGGGCAAAGGAATTTCCTTCTCATCCCCGTCAGCAAACAACATTCTATAGACCAAATTATCTGAAGTGTAATCAGCGGTAACAAAATGATGGCTCTTCATGGCAGCGATATCAAGCCTCTTAGGAGTTAATGGCACATCATTAGAATCAAGAGGAATTTCTAAATATGTTAAAATGCGCAATGCAATAGTTCCTCCAAAAATAGGCCCCCTGTTAGACAGGCGGCGAGCAATAAGAGACCCAAGATGATAAGGTGTCTCTCCAGTAAGTGCAGCAATTAAGGAAGCAAGATGGTAGCTAGAAATATTACTAATGTTCTCCCTACCAAGAATGCTAGTAGCAATGTAATAGGCAAAATACTTAATGGCGGGGAGCTGGATATTCCTTATCTTGCCACGCTGAATGGTGCGACAATCATCATTGGTGATCCCTCGATAGAGCTCCAACAAGACCCTGGGGTTGTCCTCAAGCTTCCTTGCTGTACCTACACGGGCAATACCCAATGCAACACAAAAGTCTTCCAATGTCATAGTAATAGCATTACCATAAATCTTGAATGCAACTGTCGGGCCATAGTGCTTGTTGTGGAACTTGAAGCTTTCGACGAAGATTTTGGTGAGCATGTAGTATTGCTCCCTTTCATCTCCCACGTAGGCGGCCAAGCCCGCCTTGTTGACGAGGGCAAAGAAATCATCCAACAACCCTGCATTACTCAAAAAATCATAACATGGGAAAGATGAAGCGTTAGGAACTCCATTGTTTTTCTTCGGGCTCGAAGCTTGGCGCGATGACATCCTCATTGTAGGATCGCCTAAATCGGGTGGCGGTCCTAGAGGGCCTTCCGGTGCTGGTTGTCTCTCTCTCAAACACTTCTCCAAAGTTGAAATTATCCATCTTCCACCTCTGAAATTTTTCAACAAATGATATAAAATTTGATTTGGTGACATATAATTGAGGGGGACTACTATAGGAACTTGCTAGGGTACTAATCATGCATCAAAACTAGTTTCTACAACTTAGAACAAGCATGCAAGCTCACTAAACATGATACCTACAGCAGCAAAATATTCAAGATATACTCAACCAAACAAAATTCTACTTGGATAATCGGAGGAGTCACATACCGGAGAGCAAATGTGCCAAATTTCAGACAGAAATCTGGTCTGAGCAAAGATATCGAAAAATCCTGAGCTCTTGAGCAAAAACGCGAGTGAGAGAAAGCTGGTGTTGATTTTTTCGGGAGAGAGAAGAGTGTGGGAGGAAGAGATGCTGAAGTGGGGCAAAGGGGGACCCACACAACAGGGTGGCGCGCCCCCCTTGCTGGCCGCGCCGGCCTGTGGGGTGCCACCCTGGGGTGCCCCACTGGTCATCCCCAGGTGCTCCCAGGTGCATTTTCGAAAAATAGGACCAACGGTATAATTTTTGTGAATTTTTGAAAACTTTGAAAAATGCACATTTCTGGGCATTAAGTTTATTATTACTGGATATGAAATTTTTTGAAATCTCTAATTAACTAAGGAACTTTGCAAATCAAAAGTGCTACAGCAATTAGAACAAGTGGAGGAAGAAAGAAATGTTGTTTACCTCCTCTATGCATATAAAAAGTATTTGTTAACAAGGTTGATCAAGTCTTGCCACCAAATAAATTTTACATAGCATAAGAAGAAATAAAACTCAAATCAATCATGTTACCTTGAATTGTATTGATATGGATCCAATCATAAGACTTTGATACCCTTCTTTAGGCTCATATATAGGACAATCAATAGTTCCAACTTTGATAGTTCTCACATTAGAAATAGTATTGACTCCACATACTTTATCAATCCTCTTGGGGAAATAGACGGTATGCTCCTTATCATCAACATTGAAAGTAACCTTTCCTTTATTGCAATCAATAACAGCCCCTGCGGTGTTAAGAAAAGTTCTCCCAAGAATAATAGACATATTATCATCTTCATGCATTTCCAACACAACAAAATCAGTTAATATCAAGCAGTTATTAGTAACTTGAACAGGAACATCCTCACATATACCAACAGGAATAGCAGTAGATTTATCAGCCATTTGCAAAGATATATCAGTAGGTATCAACTTATCTAAATAAAGTCTCTTATAAAGAGAAAAGGGCATAACACTAACACCGGCTCCCAAGTCACATAGAGCAGTTTTAACATAATTATTCTTAATAGAACAAGGAATAGTAGGTATACCTAGGTCGCCCAACTTCTTTGGAACTTTGCCATTAAAAGAGTAATTAGCAAGCATAGTGGAAATCTCCTCATTGGGGATTTTCCTTTTGTTAGTAACAATATCTTTCATATACTTTGAATAAGGCGGCAATTTAATAGCACCAGTCAAAGGGATTTGCAAGAATAAAGGTTTCATCCAATCACAAAATTTATTATAGTGTTCTTCTTCCTTTGATTTTAGTTTCTTAGCAGGAAAAGGCATTTGCTTTTGCATCCAAGGTTCTCTTTCATTACCATGTTTCTTAACAATAAAATCTTCTTTAGTATACTTTTTATTTTTAGCATGCTTTTCTGGTTCATTTTCAACCTCTTCTTTATCAGAAGCATCTTTCTTATCATTATCATTATCATTATCATGTTCATTACCACTTTCAGTTTCAGCATCGGAAATAGAAATACTATTAGGATCATTAACAGGTTCAGAGGATTCTACAACATTTTTATGTTTCTTCTTCTTTTTCTTAGAAGGAGCACTAGGTTCAATGCGTTGAGAATCTTGTTCAATTCTTTTGGGATGCCCTTCAGGATATAGAGGATCCTGGGTAGAGACACCGCCTCTAGTTGTTACTTCATAAGCATGTTTCTCTTTAGAATTATTTTTTAATAAGTCATTTTGCAGTTTAGTGAGTTGATCAATTTGAGTTTGAACCATTTGAAAATGTTTAACAAGCATCCTAACATCATTGGAGGTTCTCTCCACAATATCATGCAAATTGCTAATAGCTTGAGAATTTTCCATTTCTGTGTTTGGTTGCGTAGAATTGGGGCGTGGAATTGGAATTTGGGCCAAATGGGCCAATTCCGCCGTTTGGTTTGCGTTCGGAATCTTCGCGTGGAAACCCAACCAAATTCCGACCTCCGAATCTTCCTATGCAAATAGCCAGCCAAACTTTCCGAGCGAGCGAGCTCGGAAATGAGCAAAACGTTTCGCTCGTCACCCTCCCCGCGTCTCTCCCGTCGGGTCCTCCGCCTCATGTCGTTCGTCTGTCGTCTGTCGCCTGCCGCTGTTCCCCCGCCGGTCGCCGCCGTTCCCCGCCGCCCACCGCCGTTCCCCCACCGCGTGGCCCCGCCGCCCGCTACCGCGTGGCCTCCAAGCTCAGCATCCCCCGCCGCCGCGTGACCTCTGAGCTCTTCATCCCCCGCCGCCGCCGCGTGGCCTCCAAGCTCCAAGTCCCCTCCCCTCCGCCAAGTTCCCCCGCCCCGTATCCCTCCCCACGCTCGCCGACAACTCGCCGCTGCATGCCCTCGCGCCCGCCGCCACTCCGGCTCGGGCTCCCGCCGCCTCATGCCCTGCGCCCGCCGCCACTCGGCTCGGGCCGGCAGCTCCGTCGCCCAGATCCAGCCGCCCGCGTCCCGCCGCCGGCCGGCTCCTTCGACGGCAGGCCGGCCGTGCCCTGCTCCGGCTCATGCACTCAGCACCGACAGATTCCCTAGTTTAATGTTTTATTATGTTTAAAATTGTCCAAATTCAACAGAACATCAGATTCCATACTTTATCCATCCAAACAGGATTTGGAATTGGTTACAACCTTTGATTCCAACATTAAATTCCAAACACAACCAAACAATGGAATTGAATTTGAAACCAATTCATTTCCATCTCGGATTTGGAATCTTGGTCCAATTCAATTCCATGCCAACTTTCTATGCATCCAAACACAGCGTTAGATGATTCTCTACTCTCATATTAAAAATTTCTTGCTTAACAATATAATTATCAAACTCATCTAAGCATTGAGCAGGAGGTTTTGAATACGGGATATCTTCCCTAGTAAAGCATTGAAGGGAGTTTACCTCAATCATGGATGAAGGGGGAATTATCTCACATATATCTTCTATGGGAGGTAGATTCTTCACATCTTTGGATTTAATACCTTTCTCCTTGAGAGACTTCTTGGCTTCCCTCATATCTTCATCATTCAATTTAATTAAAGCCCTCTTCTTCAATATTGGCGTTGGAGTTGGTTCAGGTGTATTCCAATCATCATGATTACGGCCTATTTTAGCCAATAATTCTTCAGCTTCGTCTGGAGTTCTTTTCCTGAAAACACAACCAGCACAACTATCCAAATATGCTCTAGACTCAACGGTTAGTCCACTATAAAATATATCAAGTAAATCATGCTTTTCCAAATCATGTCCAGGTCGAGCTCTGATAAGTGAGCAAAATCTTGCCCAAGCTTCTGGCAATTTCTCTCCATCTTCCTGGTCAAAGCTATAAATTCTCTGTAAAGCAATATGTTGAGCACTAGCAGGAAAGTATTTTCGAAAGAAAACATCACGCAAATCAGTTGGACTTTTAATAGAACCAGGAGGCAAATTATTATACCAAGTTTTAGCATCATCCTTTAATGAGAAAGGAAAAAATTTAGCGACAAAGTAAGTACGCATCTTGACATCATCACAAAACAAGCTACTCATAGAAGAAAGTTCAATCATGTGTTCTACAGCACTTTCTTTTTCAGTACCACAAAAGGGCGCTTTCTCTACAATAGCTATATGAGATAGATCAAGAGAAAAATCATAATCTTTATCCTTAATGCATATAGGAGATGTGGCAAATTTAGGATCAGGAGATAACTTATGTCTAACAGTATATTGTGTGAGAAACTTTTTAATTTTTCTTGCATCAGCAGTAGCATTGCATCTATTAATAAAATCATCATTAAGCTCCACATAATCTTCATCAGGATCATCACTAGAATAATCAAGTTCAGGTGAATTAACAGGTGTAGCAGCATTTTGATACGTCCAATTTGCATCACTATTTTATATCATAATTTGCTGTTATTCATTGATATATTTCATATTGGGACACAATACTTATGTTATTTCATCTATTTTGCATGTTTCATCATTATTGGAGGATCAAGCACCGGAGCCAGGATTCTGCTGGAAAAAGCACCGTCAGAACGCAATATTTCGGAAGATCAACTGTGGAAGGAAATTATACCAAAAATCCTATTTTTCAAGATGACGAAGGAAGCCAGAAGGAGGGGCCAGGAGGACCCAGGGTGGGCCCACACCCTAGGGCGGCGCGGCCCATGCCCTGGCCGCGCCGCCATGTGGTTTGGGGGGCCCACGACCCCTTTCGCCTCCTTTTCTTCGCGAAATCCTTCGTCCCGAAGACCTAAGCCACGGAGGGTACCTCGCGAAGAGTTACAGCCGCCTCTGCGGGGCGGAGAACACCAGAGAGAAAAGAGCTCTCCGGCGGGCAGGAATCCGCCGGGGAAATTCCCTCCGGGAGGGGGAAATCGACGCCATCGTCACCGTCATCGAGCTGGACATCATCGCCATCACCATCATCATCATCTCCACCATCATCACCGCCGTCTCCACCGCTGGACACCGTCACCGCCGTAGCAATTTGGGTTTGATCTTGATTGTTTGATAGGGGAAACTCTCCCGGTATCGATCTCTACTTGTTGTTGATGCTATTGAGTGAAACCATTGAACCAAGTTTATGTTCAGATTGTTATTCATCATCATATCACCTCTGATCATGTTCCATATGATGTCTCATGAGTAGTTCGTTTAGTTCTTGAGGACATGGGTGAAGTCTAAATGTTAGTAGTGAACTATGGTTGAGTAATATTCAATGGTATGATATTTAAGTTGTGGTGTTATTCTTCTAGTGGTGTCATGTGAACGTCGACTACATGACACTTCACCATTTATGGGCCTAGGGGAATGCATCTTGTATTCGTTTGCCAATTGCGGGGTTGCCGGAGTGACAGAAACCTAAACTCCCGTTGGTATATCGATGCAGGAGGGATCGCAGGATCTCAGAGTTTAAGGCTGTGGTTAGATTTATTCTTAATTACTTTCTTGTAGTTGCGGATGCTTGCAAGGGGTATAATCACAAGTATGTATTAGTCCTAGGAAGGGCGGTACATTAGCATAGGTTCACCCACACAACACTTATCATAACAATGAAGATTATTTAGCCGTATGTAGCGAAAGCACTAGACTAAAATCCCGTGTGTCCTTGAGAACGTTTGGTCTTTATAAGTAAACAAACCGGCTTGTCCTTTGTGCTAAAAAGGATTGGGCCACTCGCTGCAATTGATACTCTCGCACTTTACTTACTCGCACTTTATTCAACTGTTACATCAAAACCCCCTGAATACTTGTCTGTGAGCATTTACAGTGAATCCTTCATCGAAACTGCTTGTCAACACCTTCTGCTCCTCGTTGGGATCGACATTCTTACTTATCGAAGATACTACGATACACCCCCTATACTTGTGGGTCATCAAGACTATTTTCTGGTGCCGTTGCCGGGGAGTGAAGCGCTATTGGTAAGTGGAATTGGTAAGGAAAACCTTTACTGTTGTGCTGATTTTATTTCTGCCTGCTGCTATAAGTCATTATGGAGAGATCTTCTCTTCAATTTCTATTTGGGAAATCTACTACTACTGCAACGGTAGTGGATGAGGCGCCAGGTGAGGAAGTGATACCATATAAAATACCTATGAAAATTATTGAACGTGTTATGGATAACCGCTATGAAGGGGATGGAACTGTCCATCCTGGTGATCATTTACTGTTTTTGCATGAATTATGCAGGTTATTCAAATGTGCAGGTATTGCTATGGATGAAGTAAGGAAGAAACTATTCTCTCTATCGCTGTCTGGTAAGGCGGCGCATTGGTATAAATTACTGGATAATGGGGATTCTCTTGAATGGAATGATATTGTGCCCCGGTTTTATTCTAAGTTCTATCCTCCAAGTGAAATTCATAAGGATCGGAATCACATATATAATTTTTTGCCTCATGATGGAGAGAGTATTGCCCAAGCTTGGGGGAGATTGAAGTCTTTAATGCTCAAATGCCCCATTCATGAGCTTCCTGGTAATGTTATTATTGATAATTTCTATGCAAGACTTTCTTTTCAAGACAAGACCTTGCTGGATACTTCTTGTTCTGGATCATTTACACGCAACAAAGAAGAGTTTAAGAGGGACCTTCTTGATCGGATCCAAGAAAATACTGAAGGTTGGGAGAACGACAAGGATAGAGAATCAGGTATAATTTATGATTATAAATGCATTGAAGCTTTTATGGATACTGATAAATTTCGTAATATGAGTGCTACATATGGTCTTGATTCTCAAGTTGCTGTAAATCTTTAGAAAGCTTTTGCCTCTCATTATGAATTGCCAAAGAAGAATTTTGATAAGTATCATGAACCGTATAAAGATAAAATTGATTCATCTATTAATAAATGCGTTGTAGTTGAAACTGCTGATCATGTTATTCCTGAAGCTTATATTGAAAAAACTCCTTTCCCTGCTAAAATGAAGGAGTACTCTGTTATAAATAGTGCGGTTCATAAAAGTGAAAAGAAACCTGTAGAACCTGAAGAACAAATAAAAGTTGAACCTGCTGTTGCAATAATTAAAGATCTTGTGACTGAAAATGTGGAGGATGGTCATATTATTTTCTGTGAAGATGCTTCTAATATTGTTTCCCATCCTAATAAACCCAAACAAGCTAGTGTTCCTATGCTATCTGTTAGAATTGGTGATCATTGCTATTATGGATTATGTGATATTGGTGCAAGTGTTAGTGCTATTCCGTATGAGCTTTACACGGAGATTATGCACGAAATTGATTCTTGTGAACTTGAAGAAATTGATGTGGTTATTCAGCTGGCTAATAGAGAAACTATTTCTCCAATTGGTATTGTTCGAGATGTGGAAGTTTTATGCGGTAAGATTAAATATCCTGCTGACTTTTTGGTACTTGGTTCTACTGCTAGTGATTATTGTCCTATTATTTTTGGTAGACCTTTTCTAAATACTTGTGGAGCTATTATAGATTGCAAGAAAGAGAAAATCTTGACTAAATTTGCTGGTGAATCTTATGAGTTTAACTTCTCTAAATTTACCAAAACTCCTTATAAAGCTGATTTGCCTAGTAATGATTTTAAAATGGAGCAATGTGCATCTATTGTTCTTGTTCCTAACAATCCTTTGCAGCAACATTTGGAGGATAGCGAGAGTGAAGTTTTTAGGAAAGAAAGAGATGAGCTTGAGGAAATTTTTCTTCGCCAACCTATTCTCAAGCATGATTTACCGGTGGAAGATCTGGGTATAACACCGCCACCAAAGGAAGATCCCGTTTTTGATTTAAAGCCTTTACCTGATAATCTTAAATATGCTCATATTGATGATAAGAAAATATATCCTGTTATTATTAGTTCTAAGCTTTCAGAGATTGAGGAAGAAAGGTTATTGGAAATATTGAAGAAGCACCGAGTAGCTATTGGTTACACTCTTGATGATTTGAAAGGGATTTCTCCTTCTATTTGCCAACATGCTATTAATATGGAAGATGATGCAAAGCCTGTTGTTGAACATCAGCGTCGTCTAATTCCGAAAATGAAGGAAGTGGTAAGGAATGAGGTATTACGACTTCTTGAAGCTGGTATTATATATCCTATTGCTGATAGTAGATGGCTTAGTCCTGTGCATTGCGTTCCCAAGAAAGGAGGAATGACTGTTGTGCCTAATGATAATGATGAGCTCATCCCTCAAAGAGTAGTTGTAGGGTATAGAATGTGCATTGATTTTCGAAAAGTTAATAAAGTTACTAAGAAAGATCATTACCCTTTACCATTTATTGATCAAATGCTAGAAAGATTGTCTAAAAATACTCATTTTTGCTTTCTTGATGGTTATTCTGGGTTTTCACAAATTGCTGTTAAAGCTAAAGATCAAGAGAAAACCACTTTCACTTGTCCCTATGGAACCTATGCTTATAGACGCATGCCTTTTGGTTTATGTAATGCTCCTGCTACTTTTCAAAGATGCATGTCTGCTATTTTTCATGGTTTTTGTGAAAGTATTGTAGAGGTATTCATGGATGATTTTTCCGTCTATGGGAATTCTTTTGATAGTTGCTTGCGAAACCTTGATAAAGTTTTGCAGAGATGTGAAGAAACTAACCTTGTTCTTAATTGGGAGAAATGCCACTTTATGGTTAATGAAGGAATTGTATTGGGACATAAAATTTCTGAGAGAGGTATTGAAGTTGATAGAGCTAAAGTTGAAGCAATTGAGAAGATGCCCTATCCGAGGGACGTTAAAGGTATTCGTAGTGTTCTTGGTCATGCTGGGTTTTATAGGAGATTTATTAAAGATTTCTCCAAGATTTCAAAACCTCTTACTAATCTTCTTCAAAAAGATGTACCATTTGTTTTTGATGATGATTGTAAGGAAGCTTTTGAAACTCTTAAGAAAGCCTTAACAACTGCTCCTATAGTTGAACCTCCTGATTGGAACTTACCCTTTGAGATTATGTGTGATGCTAGTGATTTTGCTGTAGGCGCTGTTCTTGGACAGCGAGTAGATAAAAAGCTGAATGTTATTCATTATGCTAGTAAAACTCTTGATGCTGCTCAAAGAAATTATGCTACAACTGAAAAAGAATTATTAGCTGTAGTCTTTGCTTGTGATAAATTTAGATCTTATATTGTTGATTCAAAGGTTACTATTCATACTGATCATGCTGCAATTAGATACCTAATGACAAAGAAAGATGCTAAGCCGAGGCTTATTAGATGGGTACTTCTTTTGCAAGAATTCGATTTACATATTGTAGATAGGAAAGGTGCTGATAATCCTGTTGCTGATAATTTGTCTAGATTGGAAAATATTGCTTATGATCCTGTTCCTGTTAATGATAGTTTTCCAAATGAACAATTGGCTGTAATAAAGGTGAGCTCGCGAGACAGTCCTTGGTATGCTGATTATGCTAACTTTATTGTTTCCAAGTACTTGCCTCCAACCTTTTCAGCTCAGCAAAGGAGGAAATTCTTTTATGACTTGAGGCATTATTTCTGGGATGACCCACACTTATATAAAGAAGGAGTGGATGGTATTATGCGAAGATGTGTTCCCGAATATGAACAACAAGAGATATTGAGTAAATGCCATGGTAGTGCTTATGGAGGACATCACGCCGGAGAAAGAACTGCACAAAAAGTTCTACAATCAGGTTTTTATTGGCCAACTCTCTTCAAAGATGCGAGAAAGTTTATTTTATCTTGTGATGAATGCCAAAGGGTTGGTAATATCTCCAGACGCAATGAAATGCCAATGAATTATACTCTTGTTATTGAACCATTTGATTGTTGGGGATTTGACTTCATGGGACCTTTTCCGTCTTCAGAAGGTAACACTCACATACTTGTTGCTGTTGATTATGTTACTAAATGGGTGGAAGCTATACCTACAAAAAGTGCTGATGGTGAGACCTCTTTAAGAATGCTTTTAGATATTATTTTTCCTAGATTTGGAGTACCTAGATATATTATGACTGATGGAGGTTCTCATTTTATTCATGGAGGTTTTAGAAAAACTCTTGCTAAGTATGGTATTAATCATAGAATTGCTTCTGCTTATCATCCTCAAACTAGTGGTCAAGTAGAATTATCAAATAGAGAGATTAAATCTATTTTGGGAAAGACCGTTAATAAAACTAGAAAGAATTGGGCTAGTAAATTGAAGGATGCACTTTGGGCTTATAGAACTGCTTATAAAAATCCCATGGGAATGTCACCTTATAAAATGGTTTATGGGAAAGCTTGTCATTTACCTTTAGAACTAGAGCACAAAGCTTATTGGGCTGTTAGAGAATTAAATAAAGATCCTAAACTTGCCGGTGATAAGAGGTTGTTGCAATTAAGTTCTCTAGATGAATGGAGAAGTGAAGCTTATGAAAATGCTAAACTCTTTAAAGAGAAAGTTAAAAAATGGCATGATAGGAGGATTATTAAAAGAGAATTTAATATTGGGGATAAAGTCCTATTGTATCGGTCTCGTCTCAGATTCTTTGCAGGGAAATTACTCTCGAAATGGGAAGGACCGTATGTTATCGAGGAGGTGTATCGTTCAGGAGCAATCAAAATTAGCTCTCTCCAAGGCAATGCTACGCAAGTGGTGAATGGACAAAGACTCAAGCATTATATCTCAGGTGATTCCTATAATGTTGATGTTGATATTATTCAAGTGGAAACACCGGAGGCTTTCATCAAAGGGCAAATTGACAAATCCGCCGTAACTCGACTTTGAATAGGTAACAAGATCGGTAATGAAAAGTACGCAATTTACTTTCCGAACAATATTTTCACTGTTTTTGGAAAATATGAAAAATTACGAGTTCGAAACGGAGTGGAAAGGACGCACGAGGGCGTGGCACCATAGGCCGGCGCGGCCAAGCCTGGGCCCGCGCCGACCTATGGTCTGGCCGCCCCGTCGCCCCTTTCCGACTCTGGTTCGATCTGGTACTTTCCGTTTGTTGTGAAAATTTTTGCTATATAATCCCCCGGACCCCTGGAGGTCCGTAAATCGTGTTCTCGACGTGTTTTGTTTCGAGCTGTTTCTGCCAGGATCTGTTTTCGGTTTAGAAGCACCATGGCCTCCAACGACAAGGGCAAGGGGCTTTCGGAGGAAGAAGTGAAGGAGGTGCCATCAAGACAAGAGCAGCAAGCCGGAAGGAGCAAGCAAATCTTAGTGGGATCTGTTGACACTCGACGTTCTTTTTCTCATAACCTGCAGGGACCTTTACCACCCGCTCTTAGCCTCGACTCCTTCCCCATGTTGGAAGAAGTTCTACGGACTACTGATGAGTTTTGTGATCAATATCGGGCTCTAAGAAGAGAAGTGGAGATACTCCAAGAGGAGAATTGCCGTCTCCGAAGAATGCTGGAATACCACTCGATTCGCATCACAAGGTCGTCATCGCCAACTTCAGATAACAATGAATCTCTTCGAATCCTAGTGCAGAATTGTCAAGCTGAGAAACTGAAGTTGAAGGAGTTTATTAAGAAGTGCGGGAGGAGTTCATCACCACCATCGCCAAAGGAGTAATTCATCATCGGTATTGGCATCCCCTTGGTTTGTTCCAAGCTTGGGGGAGTGCCGCGGTATCACATTATCACTACCTTTTACTTTTTATTGTCAAGTAGTGTCATATCATGAGTAGGGAAGTTATCATATAAGATGGGTTGCAGTTGGAAGTATCTCTCTTTAGTTGGTTATCTATGTATCCCTTGGTGTGAGTTATCGTTATGGAATATTAATGAGAAGTCTTATCATTTACATATTGCACATCTTATTCTAGTTTGCAATCTCTATTATATGATTTACCTTGTTGTTAGTATTGGTATCACTTTGGGAGCATTGAATAAATCTATTTGGTTTTGGCAAACTTAGCATTGGTCAATAGCAACAACACTTTGAGGTTTAAGTAGAAAAGAGAAATACATGTAGATGTTTCATTGTCTTTCTTGTTAGCTCATAGCTTATTATTCTGAAGTTAAAATTGTTTGTACTTACAAGGAAGATGCATGATTGTTTCTATCATATGTATATTTGTTTGTTTCCCTAGACTCTTATGCTTGCTAATTAACCTTGCTAGCCAAAGACCAGATCGAGAGGGAATACTTCTCGTGCATCCAAACCTTAACCCAAACCTATGCCATTTGTGTCCACCATACCTACCTACTACATGGTATTTTCTGCCATTCCAAGTAAATACTTCATGTGCTACCTTTAAACAATTCAAAACTTAGTATCTCTTATTTGTGTCAATGTTTCATAGCTCATGAGGAAGTATGTGGTGTTTTATCTTTCAATCTTGTTGGGCAACTTCCACCAATGGACTAGTGGCTTCATCCGCTTATCCAATAATTTTGCAAAAAGAGCTGGCAATGGGATTCCCAGTCCCAAATTAATTAAACTAAATAGACACTCCTCCATGGTATGTGATTGATGGACGGCACCCGAAGGATTCGGTTAGCCATGGCTTGTGTAAGCAAAGGTTGGGGGGAGTGTCATCATCATCATAATAAAGCTAAAATAAAAAGGCACTCCTTCATGGTATGAGATTGTAGGCAGGCACCCGAGGATTCGGTTAGCCATGGTTTGTGAAAGAAAGGTTGGAAGGAGTGCCACACAAAATGAAAATAATATGGGAGCCGCTCTTTGGAGGTTGTCTGGCAAGGGGGTTAGAGTACCCGCTACCAGTCGTTGACAACAACAAACACCTCTCAAAATGTTACTTTTATTCCCTTTATATGATTGCAAAAACTGAAAAGGCTCTAGCACATGATTTAATCCCTGCTTCCCTCTGCGAAGGGCCTGTCTTTTACTTTATGTTGAGTCAGTAAACCTATTTCCCTCCATCTCAAGCAAGCATTTGAGTAGTTGAGATCAAACCATTATACTGTGATTTGCTTCATCATGTCTTTTATTCTTCCTTGTTTAGTACAAGTTTTATCTGAATGAATATAGCTTTGCAAGTTATAAATGATCATGAAGAGACCATTATGATTGAGTATGCAAGTTGTGCTTTATAAACTTTAACATGAGAGCGCTGCTCAATGAGATAAGTATAATCTGTTAATTGTTCTCTGACCAAGAACGAAGTTTGCCATCACCAATTATGATTTCTTATGCACCTTTACTTGTGATTACCTTATACTTGTTTCAAGTTGAGTTATAAGAGGTTGTTTACTATAATGTCTTGTGTGAAAGAATATGATGCTTCTTGTCCGTATTTTATTTATCGACTCTTCACTCCATAAACATGTGGTCCTGTCTATCGAGTTCAGTTTCGCTTGGGGACAAGCGAAGTCTAAGCTTGGGGGGAGTTGATACGTCCAATTTGCATCACTATTTTATATCATAATTTGCTGTTATTCATTGATATATTTCATATTGGGACACAATACTTATGTTATTTCATCTATTTTGCATGTTTCATCATTATTGGAGGATCAAGCACCGGAGCCAGGATTCTGCTGGAAAAAGCACCGTCAGAACGCAATATTTCGGAAGATCAACTGTGGAAGGAAATTATACCAAAAATCCTATTTTTCAAGATGACGAAGGAAGCCAGAAGGAGGGGCCAGGAGGACCCAGGGTGGGCCCACACCCTAGGGCGGCGCGGCCCATGCCCTGGCCGCGCCGCCATGTGGTTTGGGGGGCCCACGACCCCTTTCGCCTCCTTTTCTTCGCGAAATCCTTCGTCCCGAAGACCTAAGCCACGGAGGGTACCTCGCGAAGAGTTACAGCCGCCTCTGCGGGGCGGAGAACACCAGAGAGAAAAGAGCTCTCCAGCGGGCAGGAATCCGCCGGGGAAATTCCCTCCGGGAGGGGGAAATCGACGCCATCGTCACCGTCATCGAGCTGGACATCATCGCCATCACCATCATCATCATCTCCACCATCATCACCGCCGTCTCCACCGCTGGACACCGTCACCGCCGTAGCAATTTGGGTTTGATCTTGATTGTTTGATAGGGGAAACTCTCCCGGTATCGATCTCTACTTGTTGTTGATGCTATTGAGTGAAACCATTGAACCAAGTTTATGTTCAGATTGTTATTCATCATCATATCACCTCTGATCATGTTCCATATGATGTCTCGTGAGTAGTTCGTTTAGTTCTTGAGGACATGGGTGAAGTCTAAATGTTAGTAGTGAACTATGGTTGAGTAATATTCAATGGTATGATATTTAAGTTGTGGTGTTATTCTTCTAGTGGTGTCATGTGAACGTCGACTACATGACACTTCACCATTTATGGGCCTAGGGGAATGCATCTTGTATTCGTTTGCCAATTGCGGGGTTGCCGGAGTGACAGAAACCTAAACTCCCATTGGTATATCGATGCAGGAGGGATCGTAGGATCTCAGAGTTTAAGGCTGTGGTTAGATTTATTCTTAATTACTTTCTTGTAGTTGCGGATGCTTGCAAGGGGTATAATCACAAGTATGTATTAGTCCTAGGAAGGGCGGTACATTAGCATAGGTTCACCCACACAACACTTATCATAACAATGAAGATTATTTAGCCGTATGTAGCGAAAGCACTAGACTAAAATCCCGTGTGTCCTCGAGAACGTTTGGTCTTTATAAGTAAACAAACCGGCTTGTCCTTTGTGCTAAAAAGGATTGGGCCACTCGCTGCAATTGATACTCTCGCACTTTACTTACTCGCACTTTATTCAACTGTTACATCAAAACCCCCTGAATACTTGTCTGTGAGCATTTACAGTGAATCCTTCATCGAAACTGCTTGTCAACACCTTCTGCTCCTCGTTGGGATCGACATTCTTACTTATCGAAGATACTACGATACACCCCCTATACTTGTGGGTCATCACATTTTCATTTGGAGTTTCAGCATTTTCAATTTGTCTAGACCTAGCAATTGTAGCATCTAGAAAGGATCCCAATGAACCACTATCATCAAGCACAGCAGAAACATTATCAATATTATGAGAATTTTCAGATTCAGCAGAAGTACCAGCAAGTGAAGCTTGCGGCGGTGAAACAAGTTGACTTATCACAGATGGTGAATCAAGAGTAGCAGAGGTACTCAGAGTTGTACCTTTTCTTGTAGTGGATGGTAATATGGCGACTTTAGGATCGCGAGTTTTACCCATGATGGAGAATTTGCAGGCGAACAATATCAATCCAAGTGAACTTCCAAATAAAGCTATGCTCCCCGGCAACGGCGCCAGAAAACAGTCTTGATAACCCACAAGTATAGGGGATCGCGGCAGTCTTCGAGGGAAGTAAATCCCAATTTATTGATTCGACACAAGGGGAGACAAAGAATACTTGAAAGCCTTAACAGCGGAGTTGTCAATTCAGCTGCACCTGGAAACAGACTTGCTCGCAAGAGTTTATCAAGAGGTAACAGCTTTATAGCAGTAGTGATAGTGAAATAACAAAGAGTATGTAACAGAGACAGCAGTAGTGATTATATTAAACAACAGGATTAAAATACTCTAGGCACGGGGACGGATAACGGGTGTTGCATGGATGAGAGAAACTCATGTAACAATCATTAGCAGGGCATTTGCAGATAATAATAAAACGGTGTCCAAGTACAAAGCAATCAATAGGCATGTGTTCCATATATAGTCGTACGTGCTCGCAATGAGAAACTTGCACAACATCTTTTGTCCTACCAGCCGGTGGCAGCCGGGCCTCAAGGGAATCTACTGGATATTAAGGTACTCCTTTTAATAGAGTACCGAAGCAAAGCATTAACACTCTGTGAACACATGTGATCCTCACATCACTACCATCCCCTCCGGTTGTCCCAATTTCTGTCACTTCGGGGCCTTTGGTTCCGGACAACGACATGTGTATACAACTTGCAGGTAAGATCATAAAACAATGCATATCATGATGAAATAATAACATGTTCAGATCTGAGATCATGGCACTCGGGCCCTAGTGACAAGCATTAAGCATAACAAGTTGCAACAATATCATCAAAGTACCAATTACGGACACTAGGCACTATGCCATAACAATCTTATGCTATTACATGACCAATCTCATCCAATCCCTACTATCCCCTTCAGCCTACAGCGGGGGAATTACTCACACATGGATGGGGGAAACATGGCTGGTCGATGGAGAGGCGTCGGTGGTGATGATGGCGATGATCTCCTCCAATTCCCCGTCCCGGCGGAGTGCCAGAACGGAGACTTCTGGCTCCCGAGACGGAGTTTCGCGATGTGGCGGCGTTCTGGAGGGTTTTTGGCGACTTCGACTTCTTCCTCGTGATTTTTAGATCGAACCCTTTAAGTAGTCCAGAGGAGGGCGTCGGAGGCCGGCCGAGGGGGCCACACGCTAGGGCCGCGCGCCCCCCTCCTGGGCCGCGCCGCCCTAGGGTGTGGGGCCCTCGGGCCTCCACCTGACTTGCCCTTCTGGCTCCGTGAGTCTTCTGGAAAAATAGGACCTTTCGCATAAATTCCGAGGATTTTCCTGAAAGTTGGATTTCTGCACAAAAACGAGACACCAGAATAGTTCTGCTGAAAACAGCGTTAGTCCGTGTTAGTTGTATCCAAAATACACAAATTAGAGGCAAAACAATAGCAAAAGTGTTCGGGAAAGTAGATACGTTTTGGACGTATCAAGGTCAAGGATGCATCCAAAAGTGCTGATGATATTGCTCTGGCTGAGTATGACCGGAAGGTCCAGGAGTATTCTACCGTTGTTGCGACGTACCAACTGGATCTGACTGACTACACTCAGTGGATAGATGAGGATGCTTGTGCTGCTACTGTTCTCACTTCGAGTGTTCTGTCTCAGTATGTTGTTGAGTTCGTGGGTATTCCCACTGTTGCTGCTCAGTGGTCTTTTCTTCGTCAGAGCTATCAGCCGTCTGGGGATGCTCTTTACCTGTATGTGGTTCGCCAGGAGCAAGCTCTTTGGCAGGGTGATTCCACTATTGATGAGTTCTATACTCAGAGTGCTGTTATTTGGCGTCAGCTTGATTCTCTTCGTACAACTGTGTGTGCCACCTGTCCCTGCTGTCTGACTGTGCGTGCAGATCTGGAGTTTCAGCGTGTATTTGAGTTCTTGTCGCGGCTCCGCAAGGAGTTTGAGCCTCGTCGTGCCCAGCTGCTTGCTCGTTGTCGTGTTCCGCTCTCTGAGGTACTGTCTGAGCTTCGTGTTGAGGAGACTCGTCTTCGTGGTGCTGGTCTTCTTGAGGTTCCCTCTGTACTTGCTGCTCGTGGTCCTCCTGTGCCGTCTGCTCATGGTCCTCCTGTGCCGTCGGCTTCGTTGTGGTCTCCAGTATCGCCGATATTGTCTACTCTTCCGATCCAGGGCTAGAGTCAGCCTCAGCAGCCTCGTGGTCAGATCCGCCCTCCTCGTCCTCCCTGCTCCTACTCTGGCAAGCCTGGCCATGATTTATCTAGCTGCAGGAGGAGGAATCCCAGTTTACGTCAGCAGTACCATGCTCGTCAGCAGGCTAGTTCTTCAGGATCTTCTGCAGTTGCACTTTCTGAGCAGGACAATATCTGTGGTCTTCATGGTCTGCTCGCTGCTACAGGCTCTTCCTCGTCGGGTAATGCTAGTTCTGTGCCTAGCTCTTCTGGCATCGCGCGACCACCATCTTCTACACAGTCAGGTACGTCATCCCCGTGGTATCTGGATTCTGGAGCTTCTTTTCATATGACTTATGCGTCTTATTCTTTCTGCTCTTCGTTCTCTTATTTCTCATGTCCGTGTTATCACGGCTGATGGTACCTCTCTTCATGTTTCCAGTCACGACACCCTCTCTACTCCCTCTTTCTCTGTTCCTGACGTTTCTCATGTTCCTAGTCTTAAGATGAATCTTTTTTCTGCTAGTCAGCTTACTAATTCTGGTTGTCACGTCATACTTGACACTGATTCTTGTGCTATTCAGGACCGCCGTACACATGCCCTGGTTGGAGCTGGCCCTCGCAGCCTTGAGTCTCCGGGGCTATGGGAGTTAGACTGGCTTCATGTTCCATCCGCTAACACTTCATCGGCCAGTTCTCCTGCGGTTGCTGCTTCCGTCACTAGCTCTCTTCAGCAGTGGCATCATCGTCTGGGTCACCTTTGTGGCTCCCGTTTATCGTCATTAGTCTGTCGTGGTCTTCTGGTGTTGTGGGTATACTTCATGGGTGTACCATCGACAGTGCCTAGATCCGGCAAGCCCGGGTGGCCCACAGATGGTGATGAGGCATGTGGCCCATCGGGTGGCCCAGTTGCCGTTGATCTTGACGGAAGATGTCCGGCCCAGGAGCAGGGAGCCGGATCCGACCGACCTTGAGGAGGAACCCGGATCCACGGAGGCCCATTAAGGGACCCGGATCCGGTACGACATAGGTGGAAAGGCGGATCCATGGCGTACACGGCAAGACATTGTACCGTAGTGAGGAAACCTATGTTCGGGTAGGACTCTCCATGTAAACCCTAGATCCGTGCGCCTTTATAAGCCGGATCCTGGGAGCCCTAGAGGCAGAACCTCAACTCATTGTAACATCGCGAAAGCGCCCAGATAATTTCAGACAAGCAGCAGTAGGCCCTGTCATCGTGCAGGTGTTCCGAAGCTGGGTAAATCGCGTACCACCGTCCCGTGTGCACTCCGCCCTATGGCCCCTACTTCTTCTCCCCCTCGTGAGGATCCCTCCTCCGAGGTACCGTCGATTAGGCAACGACAGTTGGCGCCCACCGTGGGGCCTGCGGTGTCTGGAGGCCGGAACCGGGAGGGTTCCGCCATGGGAAGCTACGACGACACCATCGCTGTGGGGCGCGTCCTTTACGCCGGAAATCTGCCGATCGTCCCTCCGGATGAGTGCTGGATTCCGGCTAGGACAAACCCCGTCAAGCTCTCCATCGTCCCAGTTGGCGGCATAGACATCTTCATCGGGGAAACCGTCGATTCCGACGGAAACCCACTGGTAAGTAACGCAGACGCGATCGCTGCCGAGCTGGACGCAGTCGCGAAGATCCGATCTGAGATGCAGGAGCTTCCCAAGGAAGATTCCGCCTCGGATCTGGAAATTTCAAAGCCCACCCAATCCGCCCCTGAGCAGGAAATAACGGTGGAAGACCAATGCAGATCCGCCTGGGTCTCCCAGGTGTTAGAAAAGCAGAGGTGCCACTTCGTACACTTCTTGGCCCATACCGCCGGAACCGCCCCTCAAGAAGACGGAGCTGGTCCCGAGCAGGTCGAGGCACCGGAAAACGACGTTGTTCCGGATCAGGCCGAGCCTATCGGAGAAAGCGAAAATCCGGCTGAAGAGTCGATTTTGGGCAATCTGAGCCCAATTTCCGGGGATACCCCCTCCATGGATACTGACGAGTTCAACCGCAAGCTAGGGGAGTACGGTTTCGGTGATCAGCCTGAAGTTGACTCCGCCTAGCCTAAGCAGGTACTTGCGACTGTAGCGGCGCTGGGAGAACCCGGATCAGAAGGAGCAGCCACCCAATCCGATCCTCAGCCATCCCGTCAAGGATCTCCAATGTCGTGGGAGCGACCCCGCAAGGATTCTTCCTCGGAGGACCTCCTGTCACCTGAAGAGATGGTCGCACAAGCAGGCATGGATGCAGTTTATCGCTCGGATATTCTTAACAAACCCATCACTCCCGAAGACGTAGAAGCATTAGAAGCTAAAAGACTGGAGATGCTGGCCACAGCCAAGAAGTTTAAGGACACCGCAGCCGCCATGCTGGAGGAAAGGAAGCACGCCGCAGTTTTTGTGGAAGACTTCATCCATGGTGAGCAGGAGGTGGACGAAGGACTGGCAAAGGTCAAGGAACTCCGAAAGCATTGGGAGGACAAGATCGTTCAAGCTCATCATGAGGTCGAAAGGGTCCGGCGTGACTTCATAGCTCCACGCAGGATCACCTTCGCAACTCCAACGGAGCAGCAGCCGTTCGCAACCCCAAAGGACAATATGACGAAGGCTGCAGAGATCTTGAAGAAAAAGAACGAGGAGATCGACATCGACTATGTTCGCACGCTCGTCGCTTCAGCAATGAGGCAGCAGAGCAAGGCAGACACTTCGCGCAGATTGGAATCTAACCCGGAGCATTGCGTCTCCACTGCGCACGATGATCGCCATCGAGATGACGAATCGCGAACCGGATCTTCGGAACGCAGAAGGAAAGCCAGAGAACACCAAAATCCAATCCCCGTCCCATCAAGGACGCCTCCATCAGATCCAAGAAAGGGAAAGGATGCAATGTACTCTGCACGATGGTTACCCGCGTTCCCTCGCCCAATGGTTACCCGCGTCCCCCTCGACGCCGTAGTCCAGCCGGAAACACCAGGCCCCAGGGGCATGGTGGAATTGTTATCCGCGACAACGTGCTGCCCTCAAGAAACAGAAACAGGGGGCGTACGCCGGAACCTCGCCGGAACCAGAACAACGATCGTGAGCCCGAGCCTAGGAGGAGTCGGAATGAGGAACGCGACCCGGAGCCTCGCCGGAGCCGGAACGACCAGGGCAGCTAGCGCCACGGCGAAGGCAGCCACAGGAGTCGGAGCCAGCACCGGGAAGGCCGAGGAGAATCTGAAGGCGGAAGCAAGAGGTCGGATCGACCCCCTCGCAGGTCTCCCTCACCACCACCTAGCGGTGGCGGCGGAGGTGGAGGCGGAGGCGACGGCCGGAGATCTCGCTCTCGCTCACAATCTCCTCACCACGGCCCGCGCGACGCGCGGGAACGCCTCAACGAATACAGAACCGACTACATCGGTCCGAAGTGCTTTGGCAGGATGATTCGAGAGGAACCAAAGCCAAGGATGAACCTCAAGCTACCCGGAAACCTGAAGCATTATGATGGCACCGAAAGGCCGGACACCTGGATTGAGGATTACTATAATGCAGTAACCTTTGCCGGTGGAACCCCTAATATCGCCTGCCGCATGCTCCAGTTGTACCTTGTAGGTCCAACCTGGATCTGGCTCAGTGACCTTGAGAAGAACTCCATCTTTTGCTGGTTTGACCTGAAGACCACTTTCGAGAAACACTTCAGAGGCACCTACAAAAGACCTGCCACGGCAAGCGACTTACAAGCTTGTATCCAGAAGAAGGGAGAATCCTCAAGACACTTCCTCACACGATGGTTGGCATGTCGGAACGAGTGCGAAAATGTCGACCACACCACTGCCATGTACGCCTTCATTGGTGGACTGCAGAGAGGAGGATTGCTGAGGCATCAGCTCACTTGTTTGGCTAACGCAAATAAACTGACTTTGGATGAAATGATCTCCATTGCCAGTGATCATACTGCCGCCGATGATGACGCAGGCGGTGATCTCGCAGCTACAGCAATCCCCCTACATCAACAAAAGAAGAACCGTGATAACGACAACAGCAGCAGCCATAAGCGCAAGAATCCTGATGACCAGAAGAGTGGCGGATCCGAGATGGTCGCCATGGCGTTCCAACGCGGAGGTCCAGGAGGCGGAAGAGGACGCGGCCGTGGAGGCGGAGCCGGCAGGGGTCAGCAGCACGGCACTGAGGTCACAGCTGGCGGATCCCGCGCCCCGCAAACCTACGAGGAGTACAGAGACATGCCCTGCCTGGCCCACCCGGATCCGGTTACAGGGAAGTCCACTCATACCAACCGCAACTGCAAGTGGGTCAACGATCTAAAGAACGACCCGGAGGCAGGATACAAGCGAGCCCGGAAGCACCGCCCACGCGGCAAGGGAGGCAAGGGCAAGAACAAGGACAAACAGGAAGACAGTTCCGAGGCGATGGATGAGGATGATAACTCGCCGGATCCCAAGGCAGGGTCTGCAGGTAAATCCAACCCATTCGAGAAAAAGAGCATGGGGGCTTACCACACCTTCCTCGGAACTCCAACAGTCCGCGCTACCAAGTCAGCTACCCGGATCCTGAACGCCACAGTTCCGGCTGTGCCGCAGTATGTCAGGTGGTCGGAAGTCCCGTGCACTTTTGACAGGAAGGATCACCCTGCCATTGTGCCAAAAGAATGCTACGCCTTGGTTGTAAGTCCCCGCATAGACGGGTATGATTTCTCCAAGTGCCTCATGGATGGTGGAGCCAGCTTGAACATCATGTACCTGGAGACTCTAGAGCGGATGAACCTCACCAAGGAACAGCTCAAACACAGCAACACTGAGTTTCATGGCGTGGTTCCGGGTAAGAAGACGAATTCCCTCGGCAGCATCACACTTCCCGTGGCCTTCGGCGATGTTCACAATTTCCGCGAAGAAAAGATCACGTTCGAAGTTGTGCCCTTCAAGAGCTCCTACCATGTCATCTTCGGCAGGCCCACCTACCACAAGTTCCACGCAAGAGCGTGCTATATCTACAACAAGCTCAAGATTCCGGGTCCTAAAGGTATGATTACCGTATCCGGAGACTACAAAAAGTCTCATGAGTGCGAGTTGGGCGAAGCCGCCTTCGCAGAGTCTGTGATATCTGGAGAAGAGCTGAAAGGCTACAGAGCCGCGGTGGATCCGACTGAAATGCAGACCACCAAGAAGCAGATCTCCGAGCACAAAAACTCCTTCAAGGCCGCGATAGAGACCAAGAAAGTAAACTTCAAGGAAGGCGACGATTCCAAGCAGGTCTCAGTCGGAGCCAACATGGACCCTAAATAGGAAGACGCGCTCGTCGAGTTCCTCCGCGCTAACATGGATATCTTCGCATGGCAGCCTTCTGACATGTCCGGAGTACCAAGGGAACTCGCCGAGCACTACCTCAACATAAACCCGGGGGCTAAACCGGTGAAGCAAGCTATGCGACGCTTTGGAGACAAGAAGCGCCGCGCCATAGGAATGGAGTTAGCAAAGTTACTAGAGGCAGGTTTTGTAATAGAAGTTATCCACACTGATTGGATCGCAAATCCCGTCCTTGTACCCAAAAAGAATTCTGAAATACTAAGAATGTGCATCGATTACTCTGGCTTGAACAAACATTGCCCGAAAGATCCGTTCCCCCTGCCGCGGATTGACCAAGGTATTGATTCGACGGCAGGGGCAGAACTTCTGTGTTTTCTTGATGCGTATTCCGGGTATCACCAGATCCGGATGAAGGAGTCTGACCAAAAGGCGACCTCATTCATCACCCCGTTTGGCACTTACTGCTATGTTACTATGCCTTTTGGCTTGAAAAACGCAGGTGCCACCTACCAACGTACGATGCAGCGGTGCTTGAAGGACCAGATTGGCCGGAACGTACACGCCTACGTCGACGACATCGCGGTCATGACTCGGAAAGGATCCGACTTGATCAGTGATCTCACAGAAACCTTTGAGAATCTCCATCGGTACAAGATGATGTTGAATCCGCTGAAGTGCATCTTTGGCGTACCAGCTGGAAAACTCCTTGGCTTCATTGTCTCTAATAGGGGCATTGAAGTGAACCCGGAAAAAATCAAGGCAATTTTGTGCATAAAAAGGCCAACTTGTCTCAAAGATGTGCAACGGCTTACTGGTTGTGTCGCAGCAATCAGCAGGTTTGTTAGCCGTCTTGGCGAGAAGGCACTACCCCTGTACAAGCTACTGAAAAAAACAGACAAATTTGTCTGGGACGAGGCAGCAGATGCAGCACTTCAAGGGTTGAAGGAAATACTCACCTCCCCACCCATCCTAGCAGCTCCAGGAGAGTCAGAGCCTATGCTCCTTTACCTGGCAGCTACCAACAGAGTCACCAGCCTCGTCATCGTGGTGGAGCGACAGGAAGAAGGTCACGAGTATGGAGTCCAAAGGCCAGTCTACTATATTAGCGAAGTCCTTACGGAGTCCAAACAACGCTACCCTCACTTTCAGAAGTTAGCCTACGGAGTTTTCCTAGGCAGCAGGAAGCTGAGACACTACTTCCAAGAGCACCCAGTAACAGTCGTGAGCAAGGCTCCGCTGTCAACAATTCTCAACAACGCTGACGCAACAGGACGCACAGCAAAATGGGGCATCGAATTATCCGCCTTCGACATCAACTACAAAGCCAGGACCGCGGTCAAATCTCAGGTCTTGGCAGATTTCGTCGTAGATTGGACAGAAGCTCCGGATATGAACCTGGAGCCGGAACCTGAGACATGGGTCATGCACTTCGATGGATCCAAGCAGCATCAAGGCTCAGGAGCCGGAGTCACCCTGAAGTCCCCTACCGGAGAAGAACTGCAGTACGTTCTGAAGATACACTTCGAAGCTACAAACAATATGGCGGAATACGAGGCTCTACTACACGGATTGCGCATCGCCAAGGAGATAGGGATCAAGCACATTATATGTTGCGGAGATTCAGACCTGGTGGCACAGCAAGTAGCCGGAACCTGGAACGCCAGAAATTCCGTCATGGCGGCCTACAGAGAAGAAGTTGACGAGATCGCTAAACATTTCCTCGGATACGAAGTCAAGTACGTCAGACGAGATGACAACACAGCGGCAGATATGCTATCCAAACTCGGATCCGGCAGGAAGCCAATTCCGCCTGGAATTTTCCTGGAGCATCTCCGGATACCCTCGGTGAAGGGCGCTAACCCGGAAAACCCAGAGGTGGCAGTATCTCCGGCTAGAGAAGTGATGGCTGTCATTTCGGCTTGGACACAGCCTTTCCTGGACTACCTAATTGATCAGAAGTTGCCAGAGGACGAGGTCCTCGCGCGACAGATTATCAGACGAGCAAGATCCTACACAATTGTTGATGGACAGCTCTACAAGCGAAGTGCAACAGGGGTATTTCTCAAATGCGTCTCTAATCAAGATGGCATTGAAATCCTCAGAGAGATCCATGCAGGGGACTGCGGGCATCATGCCGCTCCCAGGTCACTCGTTGCAAAAGCTTTTCGGCTAGGTTTTTACTGGCTCACAGCTAAAGAAGATGCTGACAAAATAGTCAAGACCTGCCGAGGTTGTCGCATTTACGCTACTCAACCAAACGCTCCAGCCCAAGAGCTGAAGACCATACCTATCACCTGGCCATTTGCGGTCTGGGGGCTCGATATGGTTGGTAAGTTAAAAAGATCATCTCCTGGCGGTTTTGAATACCTTCTGGTCGCTGTTGACAAGTTCAGCAAGTGGATCGAGGCAAAGCCAGTGAGAAAAGCCGACGGTGCTACGGCACTAAAATTTGTCTGCAGCCTCGTGATGAGATTCGGCATCCCACACAGCATAATCACAGACAATGGCACAAACTTCGCACAGGGAGAATTGAAGGATTATTGTGAGACAGTAGGGATTCGACTGGACCTCGCATCTGTGGCTCATCCACAATCAAATGGTCAGGTTGAAAGGGCTAACGGCCTAACATTGTCAGGAATTAAGCCACGCCTTGAAGAACCGCTGCGACGAGCAGCTGGAGCCTGGGCTGACGAGTTGGAAGCTGTTTTGTGGAGTTTACGAACTACCCCTAACAGGTCAACAGGGTTTACCCCATTTTTCCTGGTATACGGATCCGAAGCCGTGCTTCCCTCCGACATCATCCACGATTCACCGCGAGTTTCCGCCTTCAATGAAGAAACAGCTGACGAGGCCAGACAGCTATCTGTCGACCTGATCGAGGAAGCTCGGAATTTAGCTGACCAGCGCTCCGCCATCTACCAGCAGAAGCTCCGACGTTATCACAGTCGTCGAGTTCGGAATCGCTCTTTCATGGCAGGAGACATGGTCCTCCGCCTTCGGCAGGTGAAAGACCATAAGCTGCAGTCTCCATGGGAAGGACCCTTTGTCGTTAGCAAAGTGCTTCATAACGGATCGTACTACCTTGTTGATTTCCGAGAGCTGAAGGACAGACCTGCTAATTGGCACCGGAAACACAAGCGTGAGGATCCGGATGACATCTACGACGAGACAGATCGCCCTTGGAACATCGCACAGCTACGTCCTTTCTACACTTAGCGTATTTTTTCCGAGTTACAAACTTTGTAATAGTTATACATGATCAATGAAATAAAGCTTGTGGTTCACTCTTTGAGTCTTTTACCTCCTTTACTTGTTCATTTTTAGATCGTGTATGTTTTCCAACTAAAACCGCAGAGCTGGATTTTTCCGCCTAGGCGTGTATAAAAGTTGTGATTTTCAAAAATCGTCCTTCAGGACGTAAGCTTAAGTTTTCTGATTAAATTGTTATCTGTTGCGAACTCGTGGATTCCTAGTAGCGATTTCCGGCACCTATGCTTGGGGGCTTGTTTCCGCGGTTATTGACGGATTGCCATTGGGCTTCGTCGCCGCTGGCGAGTGTTTCCGGCTAAGGTCTTCCGGCTCGCGGAAGGTCAAGCGGGCAAGCCGGAAAACAACGAAGTCAGCACTTGCTTTCCGACACAAAACGAAACATGCAAAAAATATTAAAGGATAGCAGGATAAGTGTTTCCGCCCCATGCATAGTCGTTTCGTTCCCTAGCTACTTAAGAATTTAAAGTTTTATTACAAACCCACTTTGGGGCCAAAATGATGCAACTTAGTTCATTGTTCAAACAGGAACTCTACTCAGAGTCCTCTTCTTCAGATTCCTGGTAGGCGGAGCCGTCGCCGTCGCTGTCGCCGGAGCCGGCCTCGGAGTCATCACCAGAGACTTCTCCGGAACGCTCGATGCTTGACCCGGATCCTTCCCCGTAATACTCCGGCTCGCCTTCTTCCTCCTCTGCATCGGAAAATCCCTGGGGCAGGTCGTACTTGTTATACCAGAACGAGTGATTCACCCGCCTGACAAACAACTGCTCGTATCCTTGGGTTTCCGAGAGGATGGCGCCCATGTCGGAACCCTTTGGGGCTCCGCGCGCAACATCCGCAAAGTTGAGTGCAGGGAAGTGAGCCTTGCAGGTGGCTAAGACCAGGGAGGCGACTCCGCGCGTGGAAGATTTCTGCCAATCCTTAATGAAGTCTGGCACTTGCTCCATTAGCTTGGTCATCGTATCGATGATGGAAGTTTTGGCCTTCTTCAAAGACAGAGTCTTGGCGATTCCGCGACAGGCTTCAAATAACGCGTCAATGGAAATCCGCGCTTCGTCGTATGCCTCCGTCCTCTTCAGGTTCGACTCTTTTGACCACTCGAAGCCAAGGCTCGCTGTGGAAGAAGGAGGTCTAGTTCCGTTACGAAGAGAATAGCATATGAGGTAGTCGGAGCAACAACACGGAAAAACGCTTATGGAAGATAAGCTTGTCGATGGCCTCCGCCTCCGCTTCTAGAACTTTGTTTTTGCCCACCAAGGAAGTCACACGACTCTGGCTCTTCTTGAGTTTATCATTCAGATCCGCCAGGTCGCGGGCATGCTTCTCGGAGAGCTCCTTCCTCTTCTCATTCTCCTTGTTGGAGGATTCTTTGATGAAGCTTTTTAGAGACTCGTTCTCCGCCTCCAGCACCTTGACTTTGGCGGACAGATCATCGAGCGTAGAGTGCTTGGCAGTTTCTTCTGCAGGCGGAAAATTGCACATATTATGCATCATGAATAGTTATATCAGCACAAGAAATCAAAGTCCGGATTCTGTACCTTGGAGGCGGGTCTCAAGAAGCTGGATAGCCTTTTGGCTGTTTTCCGCGTTCTGACGCAGCCCTTCGATCTCCGTGATCTGCTCCAGCACATGAACGCGTAGATCTTCGTGTAATTTCCGCGTGGTCTGAGAAGCAGAGAGGAGTTAATCGGATATTACAATCCTGGGGGCTGGCGAGGAATTCAAAGTCTTGAAGGTATACAATTGTAAATTTCTGCTTAAGGTACATCTTGAGAAAGCATCGGCTAACACATGTTACACGGAAATGTCTGACCCAATGCTTGGGGGCTAGTATTACCTGCCGCACTTCTTTGTGCTTGGCAAAAAACACTCTCAGACCATCCTCCAGATCGGTGAGCTCTTGCATCTCCTCATCCGACTTCCCCCAGACCTTGTTCAGCATGGCGGAAACTTCCGCGTGGCGCTGTGCGAGGGTAAGCTTTTGCAGAGACTGAGTCGGTCGAGGGTCAACCCGAACCACGTTGGAGGCTTGAACGAGCTTTACTTTCTCCTCGTATTCTTCCTCTGTGGGCTCCGCGAAAGTGGCATCTGGTTGATCTTGCGGAGGAGCAGACGAGGAGGCACCCTTGGCGGAATCGCCGTGGTCGGTGGGATCTTCCGGGAGGTCATCAAGGTTGATGACATCTTTGGGATCCGGCTTGGAGGCAGATGAAGCCTTGGGTGGGATCTCCACCTCAGGAGTAACAGGAACTGAAGCCGGAGACGGCTTGACCTTCTTCTTCAAGACCTTTGGAGCCTTGGGGGGCTGGCTTCCGGAACTTCAGTAAAAGGAAAAAAGCATGACAATTAAGTAAGGGTTTACTTGTGAAGCCAGAACTTGGATCTCGGAAACAGACACTTACCCGGAAGGCTTGAAGAAGTGCTGGATGGCTAGCTGCCCCTTGTTGCTGGTGTTAATCAGCTTGAGGCGTTTCTTTTCCGCCTCCGCTTTCCGAGTGGCCGCAGTGCTAGGCACTTCGCGGGCTGGAAGGAGCCGGCCTCTTCCTCTTAGGAGGGCGCGGAGCTTCGTGAGCTTCCGCTTCTGATGCAGCCTCCGGATCAGTGTTGCCAGTGGTGGGAACCCGGAGGAGAGTTCCGAGTTCACTTTCTTCGAGGGCCTCGAGCTAGTGCATAGAGTTAAACACTTAGATAAAAAGTTTGAAACGCAAAGGAAAACAATGGACTAAAGTCAAGACGACGTACCGCGGTTCCGGAACCATTCATGTGAATGTCTTTGTTGCACACGTGAACGTGAAGTTCGCGCGGAATCTTGATGAGGAGCCGGATCCTCTTGTCGATGGCGTCGGCGGAAAGGTTGTCTTTTGTGGCGCGCATTGGGTCGTCGCGCCCTGTGTACTGGAACATCAGCTGGTCCCTGTGTTGGAGCGGCTGGATCCGCTTGGTGAACCAGGAAAGGGTCAGGTCCTTCCCTGTCAACCCCTCCTCCGTTAGCTTGCAGATCCGCCTGACGACGCGTGTGAGCTGGGGCGACTCGGAGAGGTGGGGGCAGTGCGACCATGACGGAAGCTCGGTGGCGGGAGAGTTCTTGAACGGTGGCAATCTCCTTGCGCTCGCTGGGTCGGAGACGTCCTTCAAGTAGAAGAAGCCCCCAGACCAGTACCGCGCGGATTCGTGGCGATCGGTGTGGGGGTAGACGCGGCCTGGGCGGATCATGAAGGTGATGGATCCGCATGTTGCTAGCTCGGTGGACTGTCGGATCCTCTCCTTCTTGACAGTGAAGTAATATTGGAACAGGGAGAGCTCGGGAGTTACCCGGAGATTGCCCTCGCAGAGGGTGACGTGATTGCTGATTGCAAGCACGCTATTCGGAGAAATGTTATGGGGCTGGAGCCCATAAACCTTCAGGATCTCCAGGAAGAAGTCCGAAGGTGGAAATGAAAAGCCCCGCTCTACCAGTGCTTTCGTCAGCACCATCTCGTTGTCCTCCGGAGCTGGGGCTAAGGCGTTCGGAACTGACCTCCAGCTTCCGGGTTGTAGGAAGCCCTCTGCCTCGAGGTTCGTCAGCTCCATCTTAGTGGTGGTGCATGGCCACCATTTTCCCTTGGCTTCAGCATCTCGTTGACGAGCCTTCGATTTTTTGGCGGCGTTCTCTTCCGCCTTGTGCTCCGACTGATCTTCCCCAGAGGCTTTCTCCGGGTTGGCAGAAGTCCCTTCAGCTTCCTTGCCGGAATCCTTTGAAGGACCCAGCTTGACTGGGACGAAGGGTGGAGGGGCGGAGGAGATTGGGGTGGCCAGGATCGGTTCAGAGGTTGGAGGCGGAGTCGTTGAAGACATCTGAAGAAAAGACGAATGGCGGAAAACATTCTTTAGTCGGATCCAGCATCGTCAACCTAACGTTCATCCCTACCAACTACGGCGCAAGGGCGAAGCTCGAAAAGTCACCGTAATGGCTTCTGCGGTGGTCGGAGTCGCCGGCGACGAGGTTTCCGCACGGTGGCTCGCTGACGTTAAGAACAGGATGAACTTCGTGCGGCGGCGAAGTAACTTCGGCGAAACTCCGGCAAGATTCCGGCACGGCGGAGAGAGAGCTTGAGGCGGCGCTTTGCAGAGAGGTGAAAAGGGGGGGTGAATGAGGGTTAGGGGTCGACGGCGGATATTTATAGGCCGGTGGGACGAGATTCGTGCTCCGTATCCTATGGTCGGAACGCAAGCGTCGCACCGTTGAATGTGTGACACGTGTCCCAAACCCTAAACGGTAAAAATGGCTAGAGATAAGTTACCGCGCGTATAGCGCGAAAATGGCGCCAGAATTGGCGGAACCGTTTGAGTCTTTTAAGATTCCGGGTAATCGTGTGAAGATAAGTAGCTCTCATTCGCAAGCAGGGAAGTAACCCGGAAATGTAATTCGAACCGTCGATGGATGAAGTCCCGCAGGATGGGAGCATTTTCCGACTAAAGGTTGGGAAAAGAAGAAAATGAGAAGTTGGAGTTCTTCAAGTTTCTCCGCGTTACCAACGTTACCGGAAACCATGGTGTACCACCGAGGCGGAAACAGCAGGTGAAACTCGGAGAACTCTGGGGGCTACTGTTGTGGGTATACTTCATGGGTGTACCATCGACAGTGCCTAGATCCGGCAAGCCCGGGTGGCCCACAGATGGTAATGAGGCATGTGGCCCATCGGGCGGCCCAGTTGCTGTTGATCTTGACGGAAGATGTCCGGCCCAGGAGCAGGGAGCCGGATCCGACCGACCTTGAGGAGGAACCCGGATCCACGGAGGCCCATTAAGGGACCCGGATCCGGTACGACATAGGTGGAAAGGCGGATCCATGGCGTACACGGCAAGACATTGTACCGTAGTTAGGAAACCTGTGTTCGGGTAGGACTCTCCATGTAAACCCTAGATCCGTGCGCCTTTATAAGCCGGATCCTGGGAGCCCTAGAGGCAGAACCTCAACTCATTGTAACATCGCGAAAGCGCCCAGATAATTCCAGACAAGCAGCAGTAGGCCCTGTCATCGTGCAGGTGTTCCGAAGCTGGGTAAATCGCGTACCACCGTTCCGTGTGCACTCCGCCCTATGGCCCCTACTTTTTCTCCCCCTCGTGAGGATCCCTCCTCCGAGGTACCGTTGATTAGGCAATGACATCTGGGGTCTGTCTCATGACATGTGTCTTTAAACTGTCAGGTTGTAGGTTAGGCAAACAAATTCAGCTTCCCTATCCTACCAGTGTGTCTGTATCTCACCGACCTTTTGATTTAGTTCATTCAGATGTTTGCGGTCCGGCTCCCTTTGCTTCAAAAGGGTTCATCGATACTGTAGTTTATTCATTGATGATTTTTCTCGGTACACCTGGTTGTTTTTAATGCGCTCTCGCGGTGAGGTGCTCCCTATTTATCAGCGCTTTGCGGCCATGGTTCGTACTCAGTATTCCACTCCTATTCGTGTGTTTTGTGCTGATTCTGTAGGCGAGTATATCTTCCAGCACCTGCGTGGTGTCCTTGCTGAGAAGGGCACCCTCGCCCAGTTCTCGTGTCCCGGCGCGCATGCTCAAAATGGTGTCGCCGAGCGTAAGCATCGTCATATTCTTGAGACTACCCGTGCTATGATGATTGCTTCCTCTCTTCCGCCGCATTTCTGGGCTGAGGCTGTCACTACGTCGACTTAGCTCATTAACATTCAGCCTTGTGCTGCCCTTCAAGGTGGCATTCCTCTCGAGCGTCTCTCTGGTAGTTCTCCAGACTACTCGACTCTTCGTTTATTTGGTTGCGTTTGCTATATCCTCCTACCTCCTCGCGAACGCACCAAACTAACCGCTCAGTTTCTTGAGTGTGTTTTTCTCGGCTACAGTGATGAGCATAAGGGCTATCGTTGTTGGGACCTCGTTGGTCGTCGGATGCGCATCTCTCGTGACATCACGTTTGATGAGACGCGTCCCTTATATCCTCGCCCCACCTCTGGTACCTACCCGGTGGATGATATATTTTTTCTTCTATTTCCTGATGCACCTCCCGCTGTCCCTTCTCCTCGACCTCTTAGTTCGGATGCGCCCCCTTCGACCTTGGTGCCATCCTCTCCTCTGTCTAGTTCCCCTAGTTCTCCTCGTTCTCCGGCTTCGGACCCTTCCTCTATTGTTCTTTCTTCCTCTTCTTCCGATGAGTCGTCTTCCGCCGATGAGCTTCCTCTTCACGGCCTGTTCGCCAGCGTCGTGCTCCAGACCGTTACTCTCCTAGTCAGTATGGTCTCTCTGTTGCCTCCGAGCCGACTTCTTATCGGGATGCCGAGCGTCATCCTGAATGGCAGCTTGCCATGGCTGAGGAGATTGTTGCGCGTGAGTGCACTGGCACTTGGGATCTTGTTTCTCCCCCTCCTGGTGTTCGTCCTATCACGTGTAAGTGGATCTATAAAATTAAGACCCGCTCTGATGGATCTCTTGAGCGCTATAAAGCGCGTCTTGTGTCTCGTGGCTTTCAGCAGGAGCACCACCGTGACTATGATGAGACTTTTTTCCCCTGTGGCTCATACGACCACTGTGCGTACTCTTCTTGCTGTCGCTTCTGTTCGACGCTGGTCTGTGTCTCAGCTTGATGTTCAGAACGCTTTTCTTAATGGTGAGTTGATTGAGGAGGGTTACATGCAGCCTCCTCCTGGTATTCTGTTCCCGATGGGATGATTTGTCGTCGTCGACGTTCTCTTTATGGCCTGAAACAGGCCCCTCGTGCCTGGTTTGAGCGCTTTGCCTATGTGGTGACTGCTGCTGGTTTCTCTCCTAGCGTTTATGATCCAGCGCTATTTGTTCACACTTCTCCTCGTGGACGCACTCTTCTCCTTCTCTATGTTGATGATATGATCATTACTGGTGATGATCTGAGTATATTGCCTTTGTCAAGGCTTGTCTTCGTGATCAATTTCTTATGACTGATCTTGGTCCTCTTCGCTATTTTTTTGGGATTGAGGTCTCCTCCACTTCTGATGGCTTTTCTATCTCTTAGGAAAAGTATATTCACGATCTTCTTGCTCGTGCTGCTCTTGGGGATGAACGCACTGTTGAGACTCCTATGGAGCTTAATGTTCAGCTCCATCCTACTAATGGTGATCCTCTTCCTGATCCAACATGTTATCGTCATCTTGTTGGGAGTCTTGTTTATCTTGCTGTCACTCGTCCTGATATCTCTTATCATGTTCATATTCTGAGTCGGTTTGTCTCAGCTCCTACCACCGTTCACTACAGTCATCTCCTCCGTGTTTTTCGTTATCTTCGTGGCACAATCACTCGTTGCCTTTTCTTTCCTCGTTCTAGCTCTCTCCAGCTCCAGTGCTACTCTGATGCTACGTGGGCGAGTGATCCTACGGATCATCGTTCACTTTCTGCTTACTTTGTGTTTGTTCTTTGTTATCTTCATGGCACAATCACTCGTTGCCTTTTCTTTCCTCGTTCCAGCTCTCTCCAGCTCCAGTGCTACTTGGATGCTACGTGGGCAAGTGATCATACGGATCGTCGTTCACTTTCTGCTTACTGTGTGTTTGTTGGTGGTTCGCTTGTTGCTTGGAAGACGAAGAAACAGGTAGCGGTTTCTCGTTCGAGTGTTGAGGCTGAGCTGCGGGCTATGGCCTTGTTTTTTTTTGCGAGAAAAAATTATTACTCACTCCATAGGAGTGCCATCCTGATTACAAGGTTGCCTAATAATGTCTGGTCCATGGCGGAACCAAACCATAGAGAGCTGGTCTTTGCAACCTAGTTTAGCTAGGGTGTGACTCACACCATTTAAATCTCTACTGATATGGGCTAATCTGAACTACTCTATCAGAATTACACAAATGCCTAGCAGCATCAATGAGTGCTGCTACCTCAGATCTATTAGTGCTCTCACTATTGATCATCGACACTGCTTCTAAGCAGTCACTCTCCATGATGATCGGCTTGGTCGTCCTCTCCAAAGCTAGTGCTAGACCATCGATACATGTCGTCACCTCCGCTTCGAGTGGACTCCCACAACTCTGTAGGAACCTACACCCAGTGACAATGATGCTGCCTTCTTCGTCCCTCAAAACCATTCATGTACCACCTGTGTGATCTGCCGTAGCCCAAGCTCCATCAACATTTAACTTCGCCCATCCCTGTGGAGGTTTTGACCGCACCCCGTATCTCCTAGGCTTCTCAGGTTCCTTGTGCTTGCGAGTTCTTGCCATAGTGCATATAGGGATGATGGCCTTCCCTTTAATCGGGTCAAGCATTGGCTCTTGTTTGATGCATAACAGCGAGTCCACATAGCTGCAGAGGAACCTACGAGAAGCTTCAACTGGTGGCGCCGCCTTCTGATGTACAAGCTCATTCCGCACATGCCATATTCTCCAGAATGTCATCAACATCATCAGCCTTTCCTGTTCCGTGGCTTGATCCAGTGCTTGGAATAACCACTCCTTTCCAGTATTGGGTATGTGCTCCTTGAGTGGCCAAACCTCTCGCATCGTGTCCCATAACGATCTCGCCGATGGACATCTGCAAAAGGTGTGGTATGTGTCCTCACATTCCATGCCACAAAGAACACAAATGTTAGATACTTCCAGTTTCCTTTTATTTTTATTTTCCCACGTGGCTAACGAGTTTGTAACCAGACGCCATGCAAAGACGCGTACCTTGGGAGGAGAAGGGCACCCCCAAACCGTGTCCCAGACGGCTCGACTGCCGTCCGGTGCCCTGCTCGCGGCGCACGTAGACGTGCGATGAGAAGCCTCCCATGCCACCTTATATGCGCTGCTGACGGTGAAGATTCCTCGACGATCGGGAGCCCATGCAAGGACATCTGTACATCTTCTCGGTGAAGCCTTGATCTTCAGGATCTCCTCCACGTCCATGCTTCGGAAGAATCGATGAAGGAGGTCGACTTTCCATTCTCCCGTCTCCGTAAGCAGCTCCAAGACTCGTTTGAGTCTGCAGGTCCCTCTCACCGAAATTGGCCGGTAGGAGAAGGGTTTGGGTAGCCAGGGATCTCTCCAGATACGGATCTGGCTACCATCCCCCACCCTCCATACTAGCCCCTTTTTGAGCAAGTCCAGTCCATGTTGAATCGCCTGCCAAGATGACGACGCATTACCTGCAAAAACAGTGTCCTCAAGCCGGCCATTAGGGTAATAGCGCGCTTTAAGGATCAAGGCACACAGACTGTTAGGTTTAGTTATAAGGCGCCACGCTTGTCGAGCTAGAATAGCTTGGTTAAAGAGCCGAAAATCCTTGAACCCTAAACCACCTTGGTTCATTGGGTGTGTCAGAGCCTCCCAAGACTTGCAGTGAGTTTTCCTTGCTCCCTTCTTTGACCCCCACCAGTAGTTGGAGATCATCCGATTTAGGTCATCACACAATCCCAAAGGCAATTTAAATACACCCATTATATAGGTTGGTATCGACTGGGCCACAGCCTTGATGAGCACCTCTTTTGCAGCTTGCGATGGAAGACCATCTCCCCACACCATGAACCTCTTGGTGAATTTGGTCTGCAGGTTCTGGAGCTTACCTTTATTCAGTCGACCTTCTAGAGTGGGAAGACCGAGGTATTTCGCTTCAAATTGTGGTTTCTGTACCTGCAAGGTACTCCCGATCTCCTCCTGCAAGGTAACTGGACACCCACGGCTAAACATGGTAGAACATTTGCTATGATTAATTAGCTGCCCGGTGGCTCTTCCATACACCTCCACAATTTCCTTCACTTGTTCAGCTTCCTGCACCGTTGCTTTAAAGAAGAGCAAGGTATCATCAGCAAATAACAGATGTGACACACCTGGTGCCCAGGGACAGATTCTGATCGGTGTTATACTTTGTTGCTCCATTCCTCGCCTTAGTAGCGCAGACAAACCATCAGCCACAAAGAGGAATAAGAAGGGGGATAGGGGATCACCTTGCCGAAGCCCACGCGTCGGTGCAAACGAATCTAAGATGGCTCCATTAAATTTCACTTGATATTTCACCTTGGTGACACACGTCATGATCCACCTCACCCACCGGCGATCAAAGCCCATCTTAATCATTGTTTGCTCCAAGAATCTCCAATCCACTCTATCATATGCCTTTGAGAGGTCAAGTTTGTATGCACAGAAGCTCTTCTCTGGATCCTTCTCTTGCTGTATATAGTGAAAGCACTCAAACGCCACTAGTGCATTATCAGTGATCAATCGTCCAGGGACAAATGCACTCTGATTCATGGAAACTATGTCATCAAGTATCGGCCTCAGTCTATTCACCAGACACTTAGCGACGATTTTGTAAATCACGTTACATAGACTTATTGGTCTGAAGTCAGTAACTTTTGTTGGGTTGTCCACTTTGGGAATCAAAACAATGATAGCGTCGTTGACACCTGGTGGCATAGCTCCGGTTACGAAAAACTCCTTGACCGCAGGAATTATCTCTTCCTTCAAAGTACTCCAGTTCCTTTGAAAGAATCTGGCCGGGAATCCATCTGCTCCTGGTGCCTTCAAGGGCCCAATTTGGAAGAGCGCATCCGATATTTCCTTGTCTGTGAACTCTACCAGCAACCTGGCATTCATTTCAGGCGATACCCTTGTTTCTATTAAGGGGAGTATGAGGTCCGGGTCCAGGGAACTATCAGCAGAAAACAACCCTTCAAAGTATTCATTGACTAGCTTTCCCGTCATAGCTTGGTCATCATGCTCAATACCCTGATCGTCAATGATCTTCTTCACTTTATTCTTCCTAGCCCTCCATACTTCCTTTCTATGAAAGAATTTCGTATTACGATCACCTTCTCGAAGCCAGTAAATTCTTGAACGTTGCATCCACATCATCTCCTCTCTGTACAGTAGTTCATTCATTTGGTCAGCCACGGCACGGATTTCCTCTCTATCAGCATTCATACTCTGCAATTCTTCCAAAGAGGGTCCGGGACTTCTCCAACTGCAATTTGATGCTCCCAAATTTAGTTTTGCTCCATTCCTGTAGACGTTTCATGACCTCTGCCAGGCCCGTCTTAATCTGGCCCAAATTTTCCTTTGGCCCAGCCTCAGCCCACGCATTTGAAATGTACTCTGGGAGGCAAGCTTCCCGCTCCCACATAACCTCATATCTTTTGTAGTTTTGTCGCTGTGTTTGTACCACTTCTTTTTCACATTGTAAAAGAATAGGGCAGTGATCCGAGCACAGCGAAGTTTTATGAATGACGCTGGCTTCCGCAAATAAATTTCTCCACTGATTATCGGCGACCACTCTATCCAACCTGACCTTGACATTGCCACGACCCCGTCTATTGTTATCTTATGTAAATGGCAATCCAGAGAAGCCGAGATCCACTAACTCACAAGTCTCCAACATATCCCTGAAGGCCAACATCTGTGTTTCCGACCTCTGGGACGCCGAGAAATGCTCAAAGGCCCACATTGCTTCATTGAAATCTCCTAGCACACACCAAGGCAGATCCGATTGTTGCTTTAGATTACACATAGTGGACCACATATTATGTCTATTTTCCACCCTAGGTTCTCCATATACACAAGTCAGACGCCATACTGGATCATCTTCAGATATTCTAACATGGACGTCAATGTATCTCTCGCATTGGCTCTGCACCTCCACATGTATCTGATCATTCCAAAATAATGCCAAACCACCACTAAGTCCTTCGCTGTCAACTCCTGTAAAGCCCCTCAGACCAAGCCTTCCTCGCAGCCGGCGGACCTTTTCAGCTTTCTGGCGTGTTTCACAAAGAAAAATCATACTTGCTTTGGTAGCACGGGTGATCTCACCCAAATCTCGAACTGTCGGCTTGCCACCTACACCCCGACAGTTCCATCCTAAGCAATTCATTGCGCCTGACGGGTCGCGCCTTGCGAACCCGTCAGTTGACCAGCGGCCCCTAGGCTGGTTGCCTCCGAATCATCCCTCAGCCCATCACAAGCATCTATCTTAATTTTCCTCCGACCCTTCTTTTGTGAACCCTCCACCATATCTGTTCCTCCCTCCTCATAATCTTTGGAACGGTCCACTGATTCACAGTCCTGCTGTTGAGAGCCTCTCTTTCCGAGTATGGAATCGGCATCCGACATCAGAGTATCCCCTGCCGAGAAGACAAAGGAGCCCAGGCCTCGCAATGGTGGTATCATCTCCTCACTTCCAAGGCCTGCCAGATAGCTAGCAGTTGGAAACGCCGGGTACATGGCAATCGGCAAGGTATTTTCAATAATTTTTGGGTCACTCTCCACAGCCGTAAACCCTTGTCTACCTCCTGCACTTGCACCCCGGCCACGTCCTGGCCGAACAACAGGTTTCTTATAGCTTCGTACTTTGCGTAACTCAACGCCTACGCACACAAGCGGCAAATTCAAGTGGTTTATTTTATGTGCTAGCTCATTATCGACCTCCACAGATCCTTCCTTTTCCTGCTCTTCAATGCCATCCCATGCATCAATTCTTGACGGAATGTGATTTCCAGAGTGTCTGACCACATTACTGTTCCTTCGGCGATCCATAGGTACCCCAAGTGTAGCAGAGTTCTCTTCACTAGACGAAAAATTCAGGCCCTTCTTCACCTGGCCGTGTTTCTGTGGTGGACCATAAGCCTGTCTGCGCTCAAACTTCCGCACCGGTGAGCACCGTAAACGGGAATCATACTCCAGCGAAGGTACACCAATACGTTTCTTCTCACATTCTGTATCATCATGCCCAATAAAGCCGCACCAAAAACAGAAATAAGGCACCCTCTCATATCGCAGAACATAGGTACCCGTCTCGTCCTTCCCTTTCACCTGGGTAGTGATGGACCGTTTCAGCCTCTGGTTGATCGGGATATCCACGCGAACCCTCAGGAAAACATACGGGCTGTTCCCATCCATATCAAGATCAGCAGTCAAATACTTACCCAGTCTATTCCCAATCTGCGTAGCAGTACCCTTCTTCTGGCGGTTCCATGGCATATCATAAACCTGCACCCACAATGGCACAGTATTCAGTTCCGTCTCAGACGGCCTCAGATCACCCTGCACCTTAGCCACCAGGAAAGGATATCCATGATAAATCCATGGACCACATTGGGTAACGAAGTTGAAATCTCCCTCAGAGAACAACGTGATCTTGAACCAGTTCTTCCCCATCGGTGCAAAGTTTACCCCCGTCCTCAACCTCCAAACCTTGGAGTTAAAGTGAATCGTCATGTCATCAATATCAGGTTTCCTCTGCGAGATGTACCTACCCAACAGACGCCATCGCTGCTGGACCTCAGGTGGATCCTCCTCCTCCTCATCCTCCAGAACTAAAACTTCATCGTCCTCCATGTCCACTTCCCCTTCCACTATCCCATCCAGATCCCTCAATCCATCCTTCTCCGCAGTATGCCAATTGCCCACCTCCGGTGCCTCCCGTCCAAGGTCCGACACCCTGCTCCGATCACGCGTAGCTCCTGACGAGGTTCTCACCAACAACTTTGGGCGGGCAGGAGCCTCATCGGCTCCCCCATGATCGCCCCAATTGCTAGCAGAATCCATCGCCCTATCACACGCAAGAGGTTGATCAGAACTGGGATCGAAATCAAAGACTGGATTATCGAAAACCATAGAAGCGTCGGAAGATTTCCCCGCTCCTAGGCCTAAAAAAGGCCTGAGACCTGTTCTACTTTCCTTCTCCCTGGCGGCCGCCACAGGTCGTAGATCCCTGGGACTCCGCTCCGTGACCGACTTGGACTTCCCTTTGACCTCGGAGACTTGAATACTTCGAAGACTCATAATGCTCCCGAGATTGGTAGGGTGGCGGCTTGCGATCACCCGCGCGTCGCCAACCCTAACCCTAGACTCGTAGCCAGACGCGGCGTTAGGATAGTGCAACCTTGAGAGATCCATTCTGCAACAACATTGGGCTATGGCCTTGTTGATTGCTGAGGTGACCTGGTTACGGTGGTTGCTTGCAGATTTTGGGGTCTGTGTTACGACACCCACTCCAGTTTTGTCTGACAGTACATGTGCTATCAGTATTGCACGTGATCCGGTCAAGCATGAGCTTACCAAGCATATTGGCGTTGATGTTTTTATACATGTGCTCAGGTGCAGGCTCAGATTGTTGCGCTTCAGTATGTGCCTTCAGACTTGCAGTTGGCGGATTTCTTTACAAAAGCAC
Organism: Lolium perenne; assembly: GCF_019359855.2. Classification (NCBI taxonomy): domain Eukaryota; kingdom Viridiplantae; phylum Streptophyta; class Magnoliopsida; order Poales; family Poaceae; genus Lolium; species Lolium perenne. The sequence goes on along the minus strand of NC_067244.2, from coordinate 262,850,560 downwards.
AAACTAGAGCGCAGCATAACTTCTTACTTTCCAAACTCAGTGTTGTGGATCCACCATGAGTTTGAGGGGGATGTTAGATGTATATATTTGTATATTGTAGTTTTCCCATATGTTAGGGGGCTTTCTGCATATTTAAACCTATACCTATACTATATATTGTGGCCTTTGACCCTTGGTAATACAAGCTGTCTATTACCCTAACAAATGGATCATTGCCACGTTGCCCCGTGACAGCATTTTCCTTCCCATTTACCGATCATTCATCTGGAGAAGCTGGTGAGTGCGTGCAGCGATAATGATGATGAACTACCGTTAGTCCACACAGCGATGGTTCAAAAATGAGAGCATCTGACCACCGATCCAATAACGACCAGATTCAGAGTTCGCCTCGAGTACTCATCAGCTATCACCGCGCGCGGCAGGGCGACCGGAACGCCAAGGATCTCGAGCCACTTGCCGCTCGGCCTCGCTGTTGCGCCTCCGATTCCAGGCAGCGGCCGAAGTACAACTGAAGATGTTGTAATTCTTTCAACCTACACGCTTGCTGCATCTTGTTGGCGAAACAAGAGAATACCTTAGATTAGATATATGCCTCGGATTATTCAGTTATATCCATGCATTCACTAAGCCGCGCTCGGGCAAGGCTAGAGAATGTATTCAAGAATTGCATATCACACGTGTCTACGGACCACGGCCAGGGTCACACGCACCCAGGAAGGAATGATCGAAGATGATGACAGGAGATCTAATCTTCTCCGAAACCGAGAGATTGTTGTCTGGTCTCGCAGTTCCGTTGCATGAATCTCACGGTAATACAGTGTACTAGGTTCTTCAGAAACCTCACAAATCCAGCAATCATGCATGTCCACGCAATAGTATGAATTTGGTGGTACAATGTACTCTTTACTAATAATATGAAATAGAGGGAGAGCGATCTGGTGGCACTGAAGTTGAAGAGTGTACCGAGAACTGGCCACTGATCCAACCAGGACCAGATTCAGAGTTCGCATCGAGTAGTAATCAGTTATCACCGCGCGGCAAGGCGACCGGAACGCCAAGGATCTCGAGACACTTGCCATTTGGCCTAGCCGTTGCGCCTCTGATTCCTGGCAGCGGCCGGAGGACACGCAGGCTGCAACTTGTTGGCGAAACAAGAACAGTTTCCCTTAGATATATGCCTCGGAATATTCAGGCCTATCATTGTTTTCGCTTTCAGTTCTTGGGATTCAGAGGTGCATGAACCAACACTCAGCCGCTCTGCGTTCAGTTTAATGAATTGCACATCACACGTGTCTACGGACTACGGTCAGGGACACATGCACACCCATGAAGAGAGGATCGAAGGTGATGACCGGAGTCCGGAGATCTGTTCTTTTCCGAAGCCGAAAGATTGTTCTCTGGTCTCGCAGTTCCGTTGCATGAATCTCGTCGTTGTACACTGTACTAGGTCCGTCAGATAGAGTCCTTAATTTCAGCCAATTACTATTATGTGGACATCATCTGATCTGATAGGCCGGAGAAGTATGGTTAAGTATATTAGGGACACACGGGCACGAGAGGAAATCTAATCTCACTGAAGACGAGAGATTGTTCGTCCCGGCTCTTGCGGTTCCGTAGCATGAATCTAGCGGTTGGTACAATGTACTCTTACATGCACTGGGTAACATTCACAAACCAAATCCATGGTTAAAACTGATCTTGTTTTTGTTTTCTTTTGCGCGTTGTACCCTAAAAGGACTACTGTATGTTGCTTTCTTTCCCAAGGTGTCCTATTCCGTATTATTTTTCCACTAGAATATCTTAGTAATTTTTTCTGTAGAAAGGCGTCATGCGTGCGGCATGGCTATGCCATCGATGTTGGTCCATTGTGGGTACAGAACTAAACGACCACCCTTTGTAGCAGATTTTATCATCCGCGAACTATGCATCATGATGCATAAAACCAAAACATTATTGCATGGTTTATTAAATTTGATGAAAAACCTTGCCACATCAAGAGGATTAAACATGTCACACTAACGAATTAGAGCACCAATAAGCCTAAGAGCATTACATGACCCAAACTAGCTAACTAGGACATACTGTATAAACTAGTTGTCAAATCTATCCAATCTCTTGGCGCCCAACTCGAGTTACTACTTGTGTTTTGATCGTTGTAGAATAGTCCACAACCTAGTCAATTTCACTTAATTCCAACCATAATTGATAATAACAGTTTCATGATAGTATAAGAAATCAGATAAACGCTTTTTATCTTGAGCGGTAATTTGTGTAGCATAATTTATATTGGAAATGAACTTGTAAATTTAGCAAGGCTTAATATACAAACTGGACTGGAAAAAACCATGTGGCATGTAGATTTCACATAATGATATGGAATGAAAAAACTATTGTGGTGTGTTTGTGGAGGATAATTTTAGAAAGCATAGGGTCAGTTCCACATAATATTTTCCATTTAAAAAATGTATGGTATTGACATTCCCAACTCGAAAGGAGGAAAACTGGAAAAAGAATCTTATAGGCTTGCATCTGCCCTTAATTTTTTTTTTGGAGTCCCCGAGGTTTACAGAGCCGAAAAAAGTAACAAGTTTCGTTCCGAAGTAAGGATGGTCAAAAACATCCTCTGTGAGAAGATTGAACAACATATTAATAGGATATTTACTTCTCGATGGAGCTCCTCGATACCATATCCCCTCATGTTTTTGTACATTTCTAGTCTTCATTTATTGTGTGGTAACCTCTAGATTTTGGTTGCATTACTATGTGTCAAGTTTGTATTATTGTGTCTTTTGACATTAAATCTCACCGGACAAGACAATTCTAGTCACAATTAGATCACAACAAAACCTACATTTGACAAAATTTGTGTTGAGATAAAAATAAAAATAATTATGAAAGGTAAAAACAAATCCTCTGATCAATGTGCCAAACAAGGTTGGAGTATTTGCTAGCAACCATGGCTCGATCCGAAAGTTTTCTTTGCAAGGCCGGATAAGCAATTGATGGTGGATTTCATGAAAAACAACAACTAAATTTATATCCCTGATGCTTGAGGGGCGTTAAAAACATCAATTGTCGAACTTTATATTAATTTTTTGTCCTTGTTTATTTTTGGTGTAACCTTTTTTTAATTATAGATAACAAAACTAGCCTCATAAAGTGTTTCACAATATTATGATACAATGTTACAATTCTAATGTGTATCATTGCAAGCACGCTTCGTCAAACTTTAATATTGAATTAATATTTCATAACACAAATTGAGCCAACACTTCGTTTTAAATTTAATTTTGCACAGTTTCCATTAGGAACCATTTTTTCTATAACGGATACTTTGTTACTTAAAATTTTCATTCATTACAGTCGATTTATGCATAACTATGATGCAATAAAGGTAATACTAAAAAATTGTAATAATCCATTAAGAAACATATGCACTTCAATTCTCTTTAGATGTAGAAATAGCAAAGCAAAAGTAGGAAATTCCTTGCTTGATGTATATTAAAATATTCAACATACGACCATGTAGTTTTTAGATGTGCTCATGTATATTTAAATATATTTTAGATAACTTACTATATAATTATATATATATATATATATTAAATAACTTACTAGATAGAACTAGGGCGTATACACCTGTCAAAAGTATTCCGGGTGAGGTATCATCGGTGTACGTTTGTCCATCTCAGATCTACTCCCTCCATTCCTTGATATAAGATGTATAGTTTTTAGAAAAAAGCTCCAAATATAAGGTGTATTGCGTACAACCACTTATTTAGACATTTTTTACGGATTCGATTGCATTTTATTAGCTCATGCAAACTCCTCTATTTTTTTCAAAGCAATAATTTAGGGGTAATCTTACCCAAAACTCGCGTAACTTGTCCTTAGTGTGTGTTTCTTAATTTTCGTACAGAAACTATACACCCTATACCTAGGAATTGTAAGCCAGTAATAATTATGATAGTTCCCGTCAGCTCTGTTTCCCGTCACGGACAGGGAATCATGGACATCGACAGCATCGGCGGCTCTGTTTCCCGTCATCTCCCCACCGATGCCGTCAGTGATCTTTCAAACTTGTTTTTCCTGCTCGCGTCCTCTCTTTTCGGGCCACGCAAACCAGTTAAAAGCCCGCTCACTCGCCCATAGCCCCACACATCCGTGTCGCCATCGCAGCACACCGCACGATAGGACCCTAACGCTCGCCTGGCCTCGCGTCCAAATGAAGATCATCTGCCTCCTGGCGGCGCGGCGCGCCGCGTCGATCATCATCGAGTCGTCGGTTTCCGAGCGCCGGCACGACGAGGCGGGCTTCTTCGACCTCGACTTCTCCTCCAGCTCCAGCAGCCTCTCATTCTCCGACTCCGACGACGAGTGTACGGTGCTCGACTTCATCATGTCCCTGCAGCGGAGCAGCTCCACTTCGCCCCACTTACCCATCGTGCCGCAAAAGTTCTGCCCGTCGGAGCCTCCGGCTAGAGCCGACAACTTACCGTCTCAGCAGCACGGCGACCGTAAGCGCGGCATCGGCACCATGCGCACGCTCAGCTTCGATGCCCGGAAGGCAGTACCGCGTTACGATGGCGGGAGCCACAGCTTCGCCCGGAGTTCTAGCCGCCGCCGTAGTTTCGCCCGGAGCACCTATGCAAGCGCGCAATCGCTCCGGCTGTTCTTAAACGCGCCGCCCCATGCGACAGAAGACGGCGAGCACCACGCCGCGGAGCAGACCTGCAGGCGCGCGCCGTCCTGCAACGTCATCCGGAGGTGTCTGGCAAAATTCTCGCGCCGGCTCCGCACGGCCGCGAGTCCACGGGTCGCCGAGGCGAGAGGGCTCCGTCGCATGCGCAAATGCCGGTCGGCCTTGTCCGCGACGCCTAGGCCAAGCTCGCTGGCACGGCGTGACGACTCGGCCGTCGAGAAGCAGGACAGCATCGCCGACGCCATCGCGCACTGCAAGGAGTCGCTCCACCGAGCTTCCACGTCCGACTGCGAGTCACCCATGCTTCGGTCAAGGGGTGACCTGGGGAAAGGCGAAGCTGAGTAGCTCGCCGGAGCTTATCATGGCTAGTTGGCTACCATCCCCATCCTGGCGGCCTCTGGTCGCCGAAATGGAGGTCCGAACTGGAAGCTTCCCATAAAGGTAAAGGATAAAGAAGAGGGCGGATTTCAGCAAGGTGTCAAGGACATGCGGCGGTTAAGCTCCGGAGATCTTCCAATAGTGTTTGTGAATGTGTGTCGTGTGTGTTTCACCTTTCACGTCCTTGAGTTTTAGTTTGAGGACTTTTGGTTAGTTAGAAGGGTGGTGAAAAGGGCCCTCTTTTTAGGCTTTGTTTACCCCTAATCAGTCAATCACATTCCCTCATGTCACGTGGAAGAGCGTGGATTAATGTAGCTGCGTCTTTTGGTGTTCTTTTGCTCCTCATTTCTCCTTACCTTTGTGGCTTTCTCCTTTATGTGTGCTTGCTTTTATGTATGACTGTATGTACATGTGAATTACTACGACATACTAGTACACTCCTGGCATTTAACTGTCACAAATTACTTGGATATTTGAACTTGTGTTTGGCATTTGGCGAAAAAAGGACCCCCCCCCCCCCCCCGTCCCGTGTCGCTCCCCTAGGCGGCGCTTGGGGCGCGAAAACTGGTGCCGCCTCGCCCTTCCCCGTGCAAGCAGTCCTTGCCACTGCAGCCGGCGGCCTCTGCCGTGGCGGTGCTGCCCCTAGCACTGAATGTCGTTAGGGTTGTCTGTTGCTTGTGTAGGGGGAGACCAACTTGTGGGGGCGGTCCGGAGAGGGGAAGCCGAGTCGGCATATTCGGGACGATGCAATGGGTGGAGGAGCGGCCGACAGCGAGGCATGGTGCTTGGTTGCTGGCTCGACGTCGGCGGTGATGCAGGGAACCCTCCCGTGCGCTCGCGTAGGCAGGCCAGCAGGCCCGACCGCGGGCCGAAGGTGCGGGTTTCATTGCGCCCTGATGTGTGGAGTTGGCGTTGAGCAGGGTGGCTAGGCTCCGTGGTTGAGCTGCCGGCGAGGCAGCGGTGGAGTCGGGTGGCCAGCGAGGCTGCAATAGAGCTGACGGCCAGGATCAGTGCCATCTTGATCGTCATTGTTGGTTGAGGTGGGATGGTGGTCGATGCCCTCCGGCTTGACAACAACGAGGTTTGGCTCGCCTCTCAGTGTGGCGGCCTGTTGTGGGTATACTTCATGGGTGTACCATCGATAGTGCCTAGATCCGGCAAGCCTGGGTGGCCCACAGATGGTGATGTGGCATGTGGCCCATCGGGCGGCCCAGTTGTTGTTGATCCTGAAGGATGAAGTCCAGCCCAGGAGAAGGAAGCCGGATCCGACCGACCTTAGGAGGAACCCGGATCCATGAAGGCCCATTAAGGAACCCGGATCCGGTACGACGTACAGAGGAAGGCGGATCCTTGACATGCACGGCAAGACATTGTACCGTAGTTAGGCAACCTGTATCCGGCTAGGACTCTCCATGTAAACCCTAGATCTGTGCGCCTTTATAAGCCGGATCCTGGGAGCCCTAGAGGCACAACCACAACTCATTGTAACATCGCGAAAGCGCCCAGATAATTCCAGACAAGCAGCAGTAGGCCCTGTCATCGTGCAGGTGTTCCGAAGCTGGGTAAATCGCGTACCACCGTCCCGTGTGCACTCCGCCCTATGGCCCCTACTTCTTCTCCCCCTCGTGAGGATCCCTCCTCTGAGCCACCGTCGATTAGGCAACGACAGTTGGCGCCCACTGTGGGGCCTGCGGCGTCTAGAGGCCGGAATCGGGAGGGTTCCGCCATAGGAAGCTACGACGACACCATCGCTGTGGGGCGCGTCCTTTACGCCGAAAATCTGCCGATCGTCCCTCCGGATGAGTGCTGGATTCCGGCTAAGACAAACCCCGTCAAGCTCTCCATCGTCCCAGTTGGCGGCATACATATCTTCATCGGGGAAACCGTCGATTCCGACGGAAACCCACTCGTAAGTAACGCTGACACGACCGCCGCTGAGCAGGACGCAGTCGCGAAGATCCGATCTGAGATGCAGGAGCTTCCCAAGGAAGATTCCGCCTTGGATTTGGAAATTTCAAATCCCACCCAATCCGCCCCTGAGCAGGAAATAAAGGTGGAAGACCAATGCAGATCCGCCTGGGCCTCCCAGGTGTTAGAGAAGCAAAGGTGTCACTTCGTACACTTCTTGGCCCATACCGCCGGAACCGCCCCTCAAGAAGCCGGAGCTGGTCCCGAGCAGGCCGCGGTACCGGAAAACAACGCTGCTCCGGATCAGCACGAGCCTGTCGGAGAAAGCGGAACTCCGGCTGAAGAGTCAATTTTGGGTAACCTAAACCCAATTTCCGGGGATACCCCCTCCATATGGATACTGAAGAATTCAACCGCAAGCTAGGGGAATACGGATACGGTGATCAACCTGAAGTTGAATCCGCCCAGCCTAAGCAGGTTCTCGCAACCTTGGCGGCACTGGATCAACACGAATCAGAAGATGAAAACACCCACTCCGACCCCCAGCCATCCCGTCAAGGATCTCCAATGTCGCGGGAGCGACCGCATAGGGAAGTCCTGTCCCCTGAAGAGATGGTGGAACAAGCAGGCATGGACGCAATCTATCACTCGGATATTCTCAACAAACCCATTACTCCCGAAGACGCAGAAGCGCTAGAAGCCAAAAGACTGGAGATGCTGGCCACAGCCAGAAAATTCGCCAACACTGCAACCGCCATGCTGGACGAAAGGAAGGAAGCCGCAGTCTTCGTGGAAAACTTTCTCCAGCGCGAGCAGGAGGTGGACGAAGGACTGGTGAAAGTCAAGCAACTCCGGAAGCATTGGGAGGACAAGATCGCTGAGGCTCAGCAGGAGGTCGTTAAAATCCGGCGAGAAAATATAGCTCCTCGTAAGATCACCTTCGCGACTCCTACCGAGCAGCAGCCATTGGCCACTCCAAAGGACAATATGCAGAAGGCTGCGGAGATCTTGAAGAAAAAGGACGAGGAGATCGACATCAACTACGTCCGTACGCTTGTCGCTTCAGCAATGAAGCAGCAGAGCAAGGCAGACACTTCGCGCAAGTTGGAATCCAACCCGGAGCATTGCGTCTCCACTGCGCAGAAGGATGCCTACGGCAATCGCCATCGAGATGACTGATACGTCTCCGACGTATCGATAATTTCTTATGTTCCATACTACTTTATTGATGACACCTACATGTTTTATTCATACTTTATGTCATATTTATGCATTTTCCGGCACTAACCTATTAACGAGATGCCGAAGAGCCAGTTGCTGTTTTCTGCTATTTTTGGTTTCAGAAATCCTAGTAAGGAAATATTCTCGGAATTGGACGAAATCAACGCCCAGGATCTTATTTTTCCACGAAGCTTCCAGAACACCGGGAGAGATACGAAGTGGGGCGACGAGGCGACGCCACACTAGGGCGGTGCGGCCCAAGCCCTGGCCGCGCTGGCCTGTTGTGTGAGCCCCTCGCGTCGCCCCTAAACCTACCTCCTCCGCCTACTTAAGCCTTCGTCGATAATAACTCCAGTACCGAGAGCCACGATACGGAAACCTTCCAGAGACGCCGCCGCCGCCAATCCCATCTCGGGGGATTCAGGAGATCGCCTCCGGCACCCTGCCGGAGAGGGGAATCATCTCCCGGAGGACTCTTCACCGCCATGGTCGCCTCCGGAGTGATGAGTGAGTAGTTCACCCCTGGACTATGGGTCCATAGCAGTAGCTAGATGGTCGTCTTCTCCTAATTGTGCTATCATTGTTGGATCTTGTGAGCTGCCTAACATGATCAAGATCATCTATCTGTAATGCGACATGTTGTGTTTGTTGGGATCTGATGAATATGGAATACTATGCTATGTTGATTATCAATTTATTATCTATGTGTTGTTTATGATCTTGCATGCTCTCCGTTACTAGTAGAGGCTCTGGCCAAGTTTTTGCTTGTAACTCCAAGAGGGAGTATTTATGCTCGATAGTGGGTTCATGTCTCCATTAAATCTGGGGGAGTGACAGAAACCTCTAAGGTTGTGGATGTGCTATTGCCACTAGGGATAAAACATCAATGCTATGTCTAAAGATATATTTGTTGATTACATTACGCACCATACTGACGAGGGATCACCTCGGCAATGCCTACGTATTGTAGACATGGGTTTCGGGAGAGAGCGACGATGGAGATTCCGGGGTCGAGATTAGGCACACGACATACCTAGCTTCGGGTCCCCTCGGTGAAGGATCCCTACGTGCTGCTAGCAATCCAGTATATGATCATAGATATGTTTTCAGGGTGCCGCCGTAGCGGAGCTATGTTGTCTATATTCTATCTATCTGTTGGCCTCTCTATTTCGGGTGCCCTGGCTAGCTTTATATATGCAACCAGCCTAGGGTTTTACAAGAGTCCTAGTCGACTACTTCTTCGGGTTGCCTTGTTGGGCCTTCTCCATATTTGGTCTTCTCCATATTGGGCCGAGCCAGGTATACTAATAATGGGTACCCGAAGGGTATGCCCATGTCAGTAGCCCCCGAGTTTATAGGGAAGTCGAAGACTTGCGTAGAAACTCCAAGCATAACCAGTTCCGAAGTCGAAGAAAATACAAGGCGAGGTCCATGTCGTAGATCATGTGTAGCGTAGATGATGTCGACAATCTTCGAAGTTATTTTTCTACCGGGTGCACGACCAGCGCTCCCGATGGGAGTAGCCCCCGAGTCTATGGGCAAGTGCTTGCACTTGGGCATAGACTCAAGTTGCACTACTCAATGAAGAACTTTAACTATATTTTTGGAGGACTCGATGAAATCCATGTGCTCCCGATGGGAGTAGGCTCCACTTGAGTCGTAGAATCGAGTTGAGTCTGCAAACCTTGATTGTCATAGATGCTGTCGAAGTTATTTTCTATCGGGTGCGCGACCAGCGCTCCCGATGGGAGTAGCCCCCGAGGCTACAGCCAAGTGTTTGCACTTGGGTGTAGGCTCAACTTGCTTTTAATCGACCCCATAATTTTTCCTCTTGTATCTTGTCGGGAGAGTGAACAATGCTCTCGATAAGAGTAGCCCCCGAGCCTATGGGCAGGTGCTTGCACCTAGGCATAGGCTCAAGTTGTACTACTCGATAAAGAACTTAGCGCAGCCCCTCTTTTTATCGAATCCAGGCCGTTGCTATTTTTATTTGACATTGATATCTATATTGTAAAGAGATAATGGTAGTTGGGGCTAGTTCATCTGACCGATCAGGTACTAGTTAACTGCTCTAGTGGCAATCCGCAAAAACCTACTTCAAGATCACGTCCCTGGACATGATCTCGGGATACTGGTGTAAACTTCGACAGGTGCCGCTTAAGATCTTACCATTCTGTCGAGTCCCAGTCATATTTATCGGGTACCTAACGCGTCCGTTAGGATTTTTCTTCGTATCTGTTGATACGGATAAAAGTAGCAGAGCGCAGTCTTTGGCGATGCCACGCCACACAGAACGGATCTGGGGTCTTACCTTCGCAGAGTTTTGCGGCATTCAGAGATTGTTCGCGACTTTGGCGCTCTGAGAATATTTTGTCAAGTGCCTTGTTCGGCTGATGCAATGACCCATCTTGCGGGTTCTTCTATATTTTTCTCGGGCGTGATGAGACAGCCGAATATATTGGGTTCTTCAATATTGTCGGGTACATCACCGATGCTCTTGCTCGAAACAAATGACGAGTCAATGGACCCGAAGATTTGCCTATCCTCTTCTCTTTTTTTTTTGTTTTTTTTTCCTTCTTGATGATAATTTCGTCGAGTTCCTCCTTCAGGAAAATATTTCGTCGGGTCCTCCCTAATTCTTTGGGTCCTCCCTGAGGATAATTCTTCGGGTCCTTCCTGAGGACAATTCTTCGGGTCCTCCCTGAGGACAATTCTTCGGGACCTCCTTGGAAATAATTTTTTGGGTTCTCCTTGAATAAAATTTCGTCGGGTGCTCTTTTGAATTCGTCGGGTTCTCTCTTGAAGACAATTTCGTCGGGTTCTCTCTTATATACTTTGAATTTTTCTTTCTCCTGCACAAATAAACAAACTTTTTCTATCTTTCCCTTGACTCTCTTTTTCGCATGCGGTGTTAGATGCTCAAATTCTATGATATGTAAAGTAAATATATGCCGCACAGCCCCCGTGTGTGACGAAAGTAAATGATAATCAACTTTGTGCAAAATAAAAGAACACTTAGCTTTTTTGACACGACGAAGTCGATGCATGATGAAGTCTTCGAGTGTAGATAAGAAATCTAGCCAAAGTAGAAACCACCAAATAGCAAAAGTGGATGCCGCGAAATTGTTGATGAAGAAATAGCCGAGCCCCCGAGCGTTGCTGAGGTGATGTCATGATTGTTGTGTCGCAGTCGTGACCCGAGGCGAAATCATTGTCGAGCCCCCGAGCGTTAGGCGTGACGTCGAAATAAATTGATGGAGTCGCGGCGTCATATTTGGTGAAGCCATTTAAGATGAAGCCATGGACAATAATATACGAAGATGAATCCCAGATGAAATATTTCAGATGAATCCATATTGAAGATTACGCCATTAAATATAGAGCATATATTGAAAATAAATCCGTCGATATCATAGAGGATGAATCCACTGGCCCAAAGAATCCAGTAATAATCATAGAAGATGAATCCGCTGATATGATAGAAGATGAATCCATTGATCCGAAGAAAATAGTTCAAATAGTAACCATAGAAGATGAATCCATTGTCCCGGAAACGCATCGGGTAATATTGTATAAGAGTGAACCAATAATAACCCAAAGAGAAATAATCCAGCAAGCCGGAGAAGATAAATCCACTGTTCTGAAGAAGATAAATCCATTAAGCCGAAGAAAATAATTCCACTGAGCCGAAGAAAATAATTCCACTGAGCCGAAGAAAATAATTCCACTGAGCCGGAGAAGATACATCCAGAGCCGAAGAAAAGAAAAATCCACCAAGTAACCGAGTATATTTGTGGTAACGAAGTAATAGCGCAGCCCCAGATGTCGGATGAATTTGTTATAATAATGCAATTGTGTAGACCCCGAGTATTCGGGTGTAGCGAAAATACAGAAATAATTGAATCTTAGAGGAAAAGGAAAACTTAGCTTTTTATCGGCTGCGTCGATGTGGACGCAAGTCGTGCCGCGGACACGGTCTGTAGTTGTGCGACGCCTGGCTGGAAGTAGTGGATGTAGCCGACATAGTCGATGAAGAAGACGTAATCGATCCGACGGATCCACGACGGATGAGCCCCCAAGTATGATGAGTGCGCGATGGCGGGCGTGGTCGACCGAGTAGACCAGTCAAATCTTTATTTCAGTATCTCCATGATCAGATGAGGTAACGTTGTCTACTTCTGATTTTGGCGCTGAGTCATGAATAGTCTTTGTTGAAGATGATGATGCGCTGTCGACCGGTATGTACATGCAGTGTCGAAGCCGCCGAGTTGAGCTCTGTTCTCCTACTCATGAAGCCATGAGCACTTTCGCCTTGGTGGTGCACACAACGTGCTGCTCTAGGACATAGCTGCCATATCCTTCCCGTGATGATGGATGATGCCTCGCTAGCTGCTCCGCGTCTCCGTCTGCTCCCGAAGGAATTCAACGCGGAGATTTTTCCGCCACGATGGAGCTGCGTGCGCACACGCGTTGCAAACTATTGGATCGCCAACTCTGCTGTCGCCATGAAGTTGCTGTTTCTTGAACAAGACGAAGATTCTCGCCCGGATGACAAAATCCAGTCGCCGCGATCCCCACAGACGGCGCCAATTGACGAGGGATCACCTCGGCAATGCCTACGTATTGTAGACTTGGGTTTCGGGAGAGAGCGACGATGGAGATTCCGGGGTCGAGATTAGGCACACGACATACCCAGCTTCGGGTCCCCTCGGTGAAGGATCCCTACATGCTGCTAGCAATCCAGTATATGATCATAGATATGTTTTCAGGGTGCCGCCGTAGCGGAGCTATGTTGTCTATATTCTGTCTATCTGTTGGCCTCTCTATTTCGGGTGCCCTGGCTAGCTTTATATATGCAACCAGCCTAGGGTTTTACAAGAGTCCTAGTCGACTACTTCTTCGGGTTGCCTTGTTGGGTCTTCTCCATATTTGGTCTTCTCCATATTGGGCCGAGCCAGGTATACTAATAATGGGTACCCGAAGGGTATGCCCATGTCACATACTTAATGCAATTGTCTGTTGTTTGCAACTTAATACTGGAGGGGGTTCGGATGATAACCTGAAGGTGGACTTTTTAGGCATAGATGCATGCTGGATAGCTGTCTATGTACTTTGTCGTAATGCCCAATTAAATCTCACAATACTCATCATAACATGTATGTGCATGGTCATGCCCTCTTTATTTGTCAATTGCCCAACTGTAATTTGTTCACCCAACATGCTTATTCTTATGGGAGAGACACCTCTAGTGAACTGTGGACCCCGGTCCATTCTTTTAATCGAATACAATCTACTGCAATACTCGTTCTACTGTTTTCTGCAAACAATCATCATCCACACTATACATCTAATCCTTTGTTACAGCAAGCCGGTGAGATTAACAACCTCACTGTTACGTTGAGACAAAGTACTTTGGTTGTGTTGTGCAGGTTCCACGTTGGCGCCGGAATCCCTGGTTTTGCGCCGCACTACACTCCGCCGCCATCAACCTTCAACGTGCTTCTTGGCTCCTACTGGTTCGATAAACCTTAGTTTCTTACTGAGGGAAAACTTGCCGCTGTACGCATCACACCTTCCTCTTGGGGTTCCCAACGGTCGCGTGCTGTACGCGTATCAAGACTGTTTTCTGGCGCCGTTGCCGGGGAGACCAAGACACGCTGCAAGGGGAGTCTCCACATCCAATCTCTTTACTTTGTTTTTGTCTTGCTTTGTTTTATTTACTACTTTGTTTGCTGCATTATATCAAAACACAAAAAAATTAGTTGCTAGCTTTACTTTATTTACCGTCTTGTTTGCTATATTAAAAACACAAAATAATTAGTTACTTGCATTTACTTTATCTAGTTTGCTTTATTTACTATTGATAAAATGAGTAATCCTGAAGTTGAAGTTTGTTCATTTAAGCAACAAGGGGGAGAATGTTTAAAAGATGCTTGGTATAGAATTAGTGATGCTCATAATAGGTGCACTAAGAAACACTCCACCACTATTCTACTCAGGAATTTTTATGTTGGTATCTCTAGCTGGAATAGGTATGTTCTTGATTGTCTCGCGGGAGGTAATTTCCTAGGCACTCCTGCTTTAGAAGCTAGTTGCATTATTGAGAGTCTATTTGGAATACCACCTATCAATAAAGTTAAAACTGAAATCTCTTTTGAAGATGTCATGAAAAAGTTAGAAACCATAGAGCAAAATCTTCCAAGCATTGAGACTAAGTTGGGAGAATTACTTAATAGCACTGATAAACTTGACAAATCTCTAGGTGGAGTTAATGAGAGAATTGCCATCTTAGAAACTTGTGCTATTCATGATAATCAAACCCAAAGGATTAGTGAACTTGAAGAAGCTATGGGAACCTTAGGTTCAACTTTTTCTTCTATTAAGTTTAAGGAGAAAGCTTATGTGGGTAAGGAGCAAAAGTTCATGTACGTCTCTAAGGTGCCTAAACCAAAACATTATAGGCCTAAAATTGGTAAATATTTTAATACCACTATAGATAATGGAGCATCTAATGCATCATCTCTTGATAATACTTGATACACACTTTCTGCGCCTAGCTGAAAGGCGTTAAAGAAAAGCGCTTATGGGAGACAACCCATGATTTTACTACTGCACTTTTATTTTATATTTGAGTCTTGGAAGTTGTTACTACTGTAGAAACCTCTCCTTATCTTAATTTTGTTGCATTTTTGAGCCAAGTAAAGTCTTTGATAGTAAGGTTCATACTAGATTTGGATTACTGCGTAGAAACAGATTTCTTGCTGTCACGAATCTGGGCCTAATTCTCTGTAGGTAACTCAGAAAATTCTGCCAATTTACGTGAGTGATCCTCAGATATGTACGCAACTTTCATTCAATTTGAGAATTTTCATTTGAGCAAGTCTGGTGCCTCTTAGAAATTCATCTTTAGGAACTGTTCTGTTTTGACAGATTCTGCCTTTTATTTCGCATTGCCTGTTTTGCTATGCTTGATGGATTTTTCTATTCCATTAACTTTCAGTAGCTTTGTGCAATGTCCAGAAGTGTTAAGAATGATTATGTAACCTCTGAACATGTGAATTTTGATTATGCACTAACCCTCTAATGAGTTGTTTTGAGTTTGGTGTGGAGGAAGTTTTCAAGGATCAAGAGAGGAGGATGATACAATATGATCAAGGAGAGTGAAAGCTCTAAGCTTGGGGATGCCCCCGTGGTTCACCCCTGCATATTTCAAGAAGACTCAAGCGTCTAAGCTTGGGCATGCCCAAGGCATCCCCTTCTTCATCGACAACATTATCAGGTTCCTCTAGAGAAACTATATTTTTATTCCATCACATCTTATGCACTTTGCTTGGAGCGTCGGTTTGCTTTTGTTTTTGTTTTCTTTGAATAAGTTGGATCCTAGCATTCATTGTATGGGAGAGAGACACGCTCCGCTGTTGCATATGGACAAATATGTCCTTAGGCTTTACTCATAATATTCATGGCGAAGGTTGAACTGCTTCGTTAAATTGTTATATGGTTGGAAACGGGAAATGCTACATGTAGTAATTGGAATAATGACTTGGATAATGTGATACTTGGCAATTGTTGTGCTCATGTTTAAGCTCTTGCATCATATACTTTGCACCTATTAGTGAAGAAATACATAGAGCTTGCTAAAATTTGGTTTGCATAATTGGTCTCTCTAAGGTCTAGATAATTTCTAGTAAGGGTCGAACAACAAGGAAGACGGTGTAGAGTCTTATAATGCTTACAATATGTCTTTTATGTGAGTTTTGCTGCACCGGTTTATACTTGTGTTTGTTTCAAATAACCTTGCTAGCCTAAACCTTGTATCGAGAGGGAATACTTCTCATGCATCCAAAATCCTTGAGCCAACCACTATGCCATTTGTGTCCACCATACCTACCTACTACATGGTATTTCTCCGCCATTCCAAAGTAAATTGCTTGAGTGCTACCTTTAAAATTTCCATTCTTCATCTTTGCAATATATAGCTCATGGGACAAATAGCCTAAAAACTATTGTGGTATTGAATATGTACTTATGCACTTTATCTCTTATTAAGTTGCTTGTTGAGCGATAACCATGTTCCTGGGGACGCCATCAACTCTTTGTTGAATATCATGTGAGTTGCTATACATGTCCGTCTTGTCTGAAGTAAGGGCGATTTACCATGAGTTGAATGGTTAGAGCATGCATACTGTTAGAGAAGAACATTGGGCCGCTAACTAAAGCCATGATTCATGGTGGAAGTTTCAGTTTTGGACAAATATTCTCAATCTCATATGAGAACATTAATTGTTGCTAAATGCTTATGCATTAAAGAGGAGTGAATTATCTGTTGTCTATGTTGTCCCGGTATGGATGTCTAAGTTGAGAATAATCAAAAGCGAGAAATCCAATGCGAGCTTTCTCCTTAGACCTTTGTACAGGCGGCATAGAGGTACCCCTTTGTGACACTTGGTTAAAACATATGTATTGCGATGATAATCCAGGTAATCCGAGCTAATTAGGACAAGGTGCGGGCACTATTAGTATACTATGCATGAGGCTTGCAACTTGTAGGATATAATTTACATGATGCATATGCTTTATTACTACCGTTGACAACATTGTTTCTTGTTTTCAAAATCAAAGCTCTAGCACAAATATAGCAATCAATGCTTCCCTCTGCGAAGGGTCTTTATTCTACTTTTATGTTGATTCGGTTCACCTATTTCTCTCCACCTCAAGAAGCAAACACTTGTGTGAATTGTGCATTGATTCCTACATACTTGCAAATTGCACTTGTTGTATTACTTTACATTGACAATATCCATGAGATATACATGTTACAAGTTGAAAGCAACCGCTGAAACTTAATCTTCCTTTGTGTTGCTTCAATACCTCTACTATGAATTTATTGCTTTATGAGTTAACTCTTATGTAAGACTTATTGATGCTTGTCTTGAAAGTACTATTCATGAAAAGTCTTTGCTATATGATTCAATTGTTTACTCATTGCATTACCATTGTTTCGAATCGCTGCATTCATTACATGTGCTTACAATAGTATGATCAAGATTATGATAGCATGTCACTTCAGAAATTATCTTTATTATCGTTTACCTACTCGGGACGAGTAGGAACTAAGCTTGGGGATGCTGATACGTCTCCAACGTATCGATAATTTCTTATGTTCCTTGCTACTTTATTGATGATACCTACATGTTTTATGCATACTTTATGTCATATTTATGCATTTTCCGGCACTAACCTATTAACGAGATGCCGAAGAGCGAGTTGCTGTTTTCTGCTGTTTTTGGTTTCAGAAATCCTAGTAAGGAAATATTCTCGGAATTGGACGAAATCAACGCCCAGGATCTTATTTTTCCACGAAGCTTCCAGAACACCGGGGGAGTTACGAAGTGGGGCGATGAGGCGACGCCACACTAGGGCGACGCGGCCCAAGCCCTGGCCGCGCCGGCCTGTTGTGTGAGCCCCTCGCGTCGCCCCTAAACCTACCTCCTTGATGTCTACTGGACCTTCTATTCTTGTAGACAGTGTTGGGCCTCCAAGAGCAGAGGTTTGTAGAACAGCAGCAAGTTTTCCTTAAGTGGATCACCCAAGGTTTATCGATCTCAGGGAGGAAGAGGTCAAAGATATCCCTCTCAAGCAACCCTGCAACCACAAAGCAAGAAGTCTCTTGTGTCCCCAACACACCAAATAGGTGCACTAGTTCGGCGAAGAGATAGTGAAATACAGGTGGTATGAATAAGTATGAGCAGTAGCAACAGCGCCAGAAAAGTGCTTTGCTATCCAGGGCTGGCGTGTGGATGATGGTGGTAATATTGCGGACAGTACAGATGCAGTAGAACAGTAAACAAGCAGCGATAGCAGTATTTAGGAACAAGGCCTAGGGATTATACTTTCACTAGTGGACACTCTCAACATTGATCACATAAATAAATAGATAGATGCTAGACTCTACACTCTCTTGTTGGATGATGAACACCACTAACTGTGTAGGATTACACGAACCCTCAATGCCGGAGTTAACAAGCTCCACAATATTCGATGTTCATGTTTAAATAACCTTAGAGTGCATGACAGATCAACATAACCAAACCAAGTACTAACATAGCATGCACACTGTCACCTTCACGCTACGAAAGGAGGCATAGATCACATCAATACCATCATAGCAATAGTTAACTTCATAATCTACAAGAGATCCACAATCATAGCCTACGCCAAGTACTACAGGATGCACACACTGTCACCATTACACCGTGCAGGAGGAATAAACTACTTTAATAACATCACTAGAATAGCACATAGATGAATTGTGATACAAAACACATTGTAATCATAAAGGGATATAAATAAGCACTTCACTATGCTCTTCATAACAGTGAATAAGTATTCTGTGAAATATAGCCTAAGAGACCCACACGGTGCACACACTGTCACCTTTACACACGTGGGACAAGGAGTCTCCGGAGATCACATAAGTAAAATCCACTTGACTAGCATAATGACATCTAGATTACAAGCATCATCATATGAATCTCAATCATGTAAGGCAGCTCATGAGATTATTGTATTGAAGTACATAGGGAGAGAGATTAACCACATAGCTACCGGTACAGCCCCGAGCCTCGATGGAGAACTACTCCCTCCTCATGGGAGACATCAGCGTTGATGAAGATGGCGGTGGTGTCGATGGAGAAGCCTTCCGGGGGCACTTCCCCGTCCCGGCGGCGTGCCGGAACAGAGACTCCTGTCCCCCAGATCTTGGCTTCGCGATGGCGGCGGCTCTGGATGGTTTCTCGTACCGTGGCTTTTTTCGTCTCGAGGTTTTAGGTCGAGGAGGCTTAAATAGGCGAAGAGGCGGCGTCAGAAGGTCAACGAGGCGACGACACCATAGGGGGGCGCAGGCCACCCCCAGGCCACGCCGGCCTACCATCTGGTGGGCCTGTGGCCCCCCTCTGGCGACTCTCGGGTGTTCTGGATGCTTCCGGGGATTCTAAGGTGCTGGGCGTTGATTTCGTCCAATTCCAAGAATATTTCCTTACTAGGATTTCTGAAACCAAAAACAGCAGAAAACAGCAACTGGCCCTTCGGCATCTCTTCAATAGGTTAGTTCCGGAAAACGCATAAATATGACATAAAGTGTGCATAAAACATGTAGATATCATCAATAATGTGGCATGGAACATAAGAAATTATCGATACGTCGGAGACGTATCAGCATCCCCAAGCTTTGTTTCTGCTCGTCCCGAGCAGGTAAACGATAACAAAGATAATTTCTGGAGTGACATGCCATCATAACCTTGATCATACAATTGTAAGCATATGTAATGAATGCAGCGATCAAAACAATGGTAAATGACATGAGTAAACAAATGAATCATATAGCAAAGACTTTTCATGAATAGTACTTTCAAGACAAGCATCAATAAGTCTTGCATAAGAGTTAACTCATAAAGCAATAATTCAAAGTAAAGGTATTGAAGCAACACAAAGGAAGATTAAGTTTCAGCGGTTGCTTTCAACTTGTAACATGTATATCTCATAGATAGTTGTCAATGCAAAGCAATATAACAAGTGCAATATGCAAGTATGTAGGAATCAATGCACAGTTCACACAAGTGTTTGCTTCTTGAGATGGAGAGAAATAGGTGAACTAACTCAACATAAAAGTAAAAGAAAGGCCCTTCGCAGGGGGAAGCATTGATTGCTATATTTGTGCTAGAGCTTTGGTTTTGAAAACATATAGAGAGCATAAAAGTAAAATTTTGAGAGGTGTTTGTTGTTGTCAACGAATGGTAGTGGGCACTCTAACCCCCTTGCCAGACAAACCTTCAAAGAGCGGCTCCCATTTTATTTTATTTTTGTGTGGCACTCCTTCCAACCTTTCTTTCACAAACCATGGCTAACCGAATCTTCGGGTGCCTGCCAACAATCTCATACCATGAAGGAGTGCCTTTTTATTTTAGTTTTATTATGATGACACTCCTCCCCACCTTTGCTTTCTCAAGCCATGGCTAACCGAATCCTTCGGGTGCCGTCCAACAATCACATACCATGGAGGAGTGTCTATTTTTGTTAATTAATTTGGGACTGGGAATCCCATTGCCAGCTCCTTTTGCAAAATTATTGGATAAGCGGATGAAGCCACTAGTCCATTGGTGAAAGTTGCCCAACAAGAATGAAAGATAAACACCACATACTTCCTCATGAGCTATAAAACATTGACACAAATCAGAGGTGATAAATTTTGAATTGTTTAAAGGTAGCACTCAAGCAATTTACTTTGGAATGGCGGAGAAATACCATGTAGTAGGTAGGTATGGTGGACACAAATGGCATAGTGGTTGGCTCAAGGATTTTGGATGCATGAGAAGTATTCCCTCTCGATACAAGGCTTAGGCTAGCAAGGTTGTTTGAAACAAACACAAGGATGAACCGGTGCAGCAAAACTCACATAAAAGACATATTGTAAACATTATAAGACTCTACACCGTCTTCCTTGTTGTTCAAATTCAATACTAGAAATTATCTAGACCTTAGAGAGACCAATTATGCAAACCAAATTTTAGCATGCTCTATGTATTTCTTCATTAATGGGTGCAAAGTATATGATGCAAGAGCTTAAACATGAGCACAACAATTGCCAAGTATCACATTATCCAAGATATTTTAGCAACTACTACATGTAGCATTTCCCAATTCCAACCATATAACAATTTAACGAAGCAGTTTCAACCTTCGCCATGAAAATTAAAAGCTAAGAACACATGTGTTCATATGAACCTGCGGAGCATGTCTCTCTCCCACACAAGCATTTATTCAAATAAAAACAAAAACAAAAGCACACAGACGCTCCAAGCAAAGTACATAAGATGTGGCCGAATAAAAATATAGTTTCAAGAGAAGGAACCTGATAATTTGTCGATGAAGAAGGGGATGCCTTGGGCATCCCCAATCTTAAATGCTTGAGTCTTCTTGAAATATGCAGGGATGAACCACCGGGGCATCCCCAAGCTTAGAGCTTTCACTCTTCTTGATCACATTGTATCATCCTCCTCTCTTGACCCTTGAAAACTTCCTCCACACCAAACTCGAAACAACTCATTAGAGGGTTAGTGCATAATCAAAATTCACATGTTCAGAGGTGACACAATCATTCTTAATACTTCTGGACATTGCCCAAAGCTTCTGAAAGTTAATGGAACAAAGAAATCCATCCCACATAGCAAAAGAGGCAATGCGAAATAAAAGGCAGAATCTGTCAAAACAGAACAGTCCGTAAAGACGAATTTTACTGAGGCATCAGACTTGCTCAAATGAAAATGCTCAAATTTAATGAAAGTTGCGTACATATCTGAGGATCACTCACGTAAATTGGCATAATTTTCTGAGTTACCTACTGAGAATTTTGCCCAGATTCGTGACAGCAAAGAAATCTGTTTCTGCGCAGTAATCCAAATCTAGTATGAACCTTACTATCAACGACTTCACTTGGCACAACAAAGCACAAAACTAAGATAAGGAGAGGTTGTTACAGTAGTAACAACTTCCAAGACACAAATATAAAACAAAATACTGTAGCAAATTAAACACATGGGTTATCTCCCAAGAAGTTCTTTCTTTATAGCCGTTAAGATTGGCTCAACAGTTTTAATGATGCACTCGCAAGAAATAGTATTTGAAGCAAAGGAGAGCATCAAGAGGCAAATTCAAAACAAATTTAAGTCTAACATGCTTCCTATGAAGAGGAATCTTGTACACAAATGAATTCATGAAGAACAAAGTGACAAGCATAAGAGGATAAAACACGAGTAACTTCAAGATTCTCAACATAAAGAGGGGAAACTTAATATTATTAAGATGCATATAACCATGTTTCCCTCTCTCATAATAACTTTCAGTAGCATCATTGATGAAATCCACAATATACCCATCACTTAAAACATTCTTATCATGGTTCATATGTATAGAAGTATCATTAATTTTGGCATAAGAAGAGTTCTTCTAATTAATGGTAATTGGAGCAATATTATTATCAAGGATTTGAACATGGTAAACAAGTTGCATATTAAGGGAATTGTTTGTGGTAATCCAATCATGACTATGACAAGTTTCATAAGGATAGTTATAACCTATATCATAGCATTCTTTATAATAATCATCAAAGGTCGGAGGCACAGTGTCATCATAAGAAGTAGAATAGTTATCTTTCACAGTCGGTTTATCCGTGACCATACCATCATTGTTATTAGAAGGAGATGTATCAAACACATAATGATCAGTAGCAAAAGGATTTTCAAACACCTCTTCCCCAAGCTTAGAGCTTTCTATATCATTATGGGAGGAAGCGTGGATAGCACTGACACTATGGCAATTATTACCATCATCATTTTTAGAATTAGTTTCCCAGAGATTTGCAATATCAAAAGTAGGGTGCTCATTCAAATCATGATCACTAATGTATGTAAAGGGCATAGGAAGATCATCGTATTCAGATTCATTATCACAATAATCATTAGGAGCAACATACTTACGGTTACCTAGCGTTATCTCATTCACGCGGGAATATGCTGTTACCTCTTTCTTTTTATTCTTCTTCTTCTTCTTCTTCTTCGTTCCCTTCTTCTTCTTCTTCTTCTTCTTCTTCTTCTCTTCCTTCTCCTCGTTCCCTTCTTTAGGAGGAAGAGGCTTGAAGGGTGGCTTGTCCGCATAACCTGATTTACTTTCAGAAACAATAGAAGAAACTTGGGAGGATCCCTCCTTTTCATTAATTAGTTCAAAACACACAGCGGTCCTATCATATTTTGGCAAGGTGTCATCTTCTAAAACATTTTGTATGTAAGTATTTGTATGGCTATTATCAATGCAATGAGAAAAACACCCATGCAGGACATCATCAATATCAAGATCATTAATATCTAACAAATAAATTTTCCTTGATAACTCTTCACACCACAAAAATAAAGTGAGTTCATCATGCTGATTAGGAGTAATTTCATCATCACAATACAAATTTGCAGCACTCATTGGGTTCAAATTATCATTGGAGGAGCATTGAAAATTAAAATGACCCACTTCATGGCAAACTTCACAAATAAAAGGATAGAGGGCACAAACCTTTTTACCAAGATCATCTAGAGTCCTAGCCCACTTTCTAGTTTTTTCATTACTATGATGGATACAATATTCATCTTCGATTTGATTAATTCCACAAGGTCTATGCATTCCACAAAAATTAACATGCTTATAGGAAATAGCATTCTTAGGAGTTTGAGCATGCTTATTGCAATCATTAACAACAATTTCATTCTTCATGCAAGCATCTTTAAAAGGTTCGTGATACTTATCAAAATTCTTCTTAGGCAATTCAAAATGAGAAGCAACGGCTTTATAAAGATTTGCAGCAACTTGAGAGTCAAGACCATAAGTAGCACTCATATCTCGAAATTTATCAGTATTCATAAAAGCTTCAATGCATTCATAATCATAATTTATACCTGACTCTTCACCTTTGTTGTTCTCCCATCCTTCAACGTTCTCCTTAATCCGATCAAGAAGATCCCACCTAGCTTCGACCTCCTTGCTTGTGAAAGATCCCTCCGAACAGGCATCCAGATAGTCCTTGTGTTGTCCTGAAAGCCTCGCATAAAAATTGTTAACAATAACATTACGGGGGAGCTTATGAATGGGACATTTGATCATTAGTGATTTCAATCTCCCCCACGCTTGAGAGATACTCTCTCCATCACGAGGATAAAAGTTATAAATGTGATTCCTATCAATATGCACTTCATGAGGAGGATAAAATTTGGAGTAAAAGAGAGATACAATTTCCTCCCAACCAAGAGAATGACTATTCTCCAACAATTTATACCAATGCGCCGCTTTACCAGACAGTGAGACAGAGAATAGCTTCTTCCTCACTTCATCCATAGAGATACCTGCACAATTGAATAACCCGCATAATTCATGCAAAAACAGTAAATGATCTCCAGGATGGACAGTTCCATCCCCTTTATAGCGGTTATCCATAACACGTTCAATAATTTTCATAGGTATTTTATACGGAATACTTTCAGCAGGTGGATTTAAAATATCAGAAGCATCATTAGAGTTATCGCATATGGGAGATAAAACATTATCAGAGCAAAATATTTCTTCCAAAGCTGAGGAGCAAAAAGGATTATTTTTATTTAGACTAGCTTCCCCAAGCTTAGACTTATCCATATCATTAGCAGTGATTGCGTTCATACCAATAACATTGATACTAGCATGCAAATGAGGTTCCATAGGTTCTTTAATTTTCGCATCACACAATTCATGTCTTAACTTAGGAAATAAATCAAAAAGCTCATAGTTGTATTCCATTATGCCTAACTAGTGTAAAACAAGAAACAAAAAGATGCAATTGCAGGATCTAAAGGAAATAGCTTCGAGCACAAACACAATGGCGCCAGAAAAGTACTGTTACCTGGAACCGAAGTATGAGTGCCTTTTACCTTTCCTCCCCGGCAACGGCGCCAGAAAAGTACTTGATGTCTACTGGTGCTTCTATTCTTGTAGACAGTGTTGGGCCTCCAAGAGCAGAGGTTTGTAGAACAGCAGCAAGTTTCCCTTAAGTGGATCACCCAAGGTTTATCGATCTCAGGGAGGAAGAGGTCAAAGATATCCCTCTCAAGCAACCCTGCAACCACAAAGCAAGAAGTCTCTTGTGTCCCCAACACACCAAATAGGTGCACTAGTTCGGCGAAGAGATAGTGAAATATAGGTGGTATGAATAAGTATGAGCAGTAGCAACAGCGCCAGAAAAGTGCTTTGCTATCCAGGGCTGGCGTGTGGATGATGGTGGTAATATTGCGGACAGTACAGATGCAGTAGAACAGTAAACAAAGCAGCGATAGCAGTATTTAGGAACAAGGCCTAGGGATTATACTTTCACTAGTGGACACTCTCAACATTGATCACATAAATAAATAGATAGATGCTAGACTCTACACTCTCTTGTTGGATGATGAACACCACTAACTGTGTAGGATTACACGAACCCTCAATGCCGGAGTTAACAAGCTCCACAATATTCGATGTTCATGTTTAAATAACCTTAGAGTGCATGACAGATCAACAAAACCAAACCAAGTACTAACATAGCATGCACACTATCACCTTCACGCTACGAAAGGAGGCATAGATCACATCAATACCATCATAGCAATAGTTAACTTCATAATCTACAAGAGATCACAATCATAGCCTATGCCAAGTACTACACGATGCACACACTGTCACCATTACACCGTGCAGGAGGAATAAACTACTTTAATAACATCACTAGAGTAGCACATAGATGAATTGTGATACAAAACACATTGTAATCATAAAGGGATATAAATAAGCACTTCACTATGCTCTTCATAACAGTGAATAAGTATTCTGTGAAATATAGCCTAAGAGACCCACACGGTGCACACACTGTCACCTTTACACACATGGGACAAGGAGTCTCCAGAGATCACATAAGTAAAATCCACTTGACTAGCATAATGACATCTATATTACAAGCATCATCATATGAATCTCAATCATGTAAGGCAGCTCATGAGATTATTGTATTGAAGTACATAGGGAGAGAGATTAACAACATAGCTACCGGTACAGCCCCGAGCCTCGATGGAGAACTACTCCCTCCTCATGGGAGACAGCAGCGTTGATGAAGATGGCGGTGGTGTCGATGGAGAAGCCTTCCGGGGGCACTTCCCCGTCCCGGCGGCGTGCCGGAACAGAGACTCCTGTCCCCCAGATCTTGGCTTCGCGATGGCGGCGGCTCTGGATGGTTTCTCGTACCGTGGCTTTTTTCGTCTCGAGGTTTTAGGTCGAGGAGGCTTAAATAGGCGAAGAGGCGGCGTCAGAAGGTCAACGAGGCGACGACACCATAGGGGGGCGCGGGCCACCCCCAGGCCGCGCCGGCCTACCATCTGGTGGGCCTGTGGCCCCCCTCTGGCGACTCTCGGGTGTTCTGGATGCTTCCGGGGATTCTAAGGTGCTGGGCGTTGATTTCGTCCAATTCCAAGAATATTTCCTTACTAGGATTTCTGAAACCAAAAACAGCAGAAAACAGCAACTGGCCCTTCGGCATCTCGTCAATAGGTTAGTTCCCGAAAACGCATAAATATGACATAAAGTGTGCATAAAACATGTAGATATCATCAATAATGTGGCATGGAACATAAGAAATTATCGATACGTCGGAGACGTATCACTCCTCCGCCTACTTAAGCCTTCGTCGATAATAACTCCAGTACCGAGAGCCACGATACGGAAAACCTTCCAGAGAAGCCGCCGCCGCCAATCCCATCTCGGGGGATTCAGGAGATCGCCTCCGGTACCCTGCCGGAGAGGGGAATCATCTCCCGGAGGACTCTTCACCGCCATGGTCGCCTCCGGAGTGATGAGTGAGTAGTTCACACCTGGACTATGGGTCCATAGAAGTAGCTAGATGGTCGTCTTCTCCTAATTGTGCTATCATTGTTGGATCTTGTGAGCTGCCTAACATGATCAAGATCATCTATCTGTAATGCTACATGTTGTGTTTGTTGGGATCTGATGAATATGGAATACTATGCTATGTTGATTATCAATTTATTATCTATGTGGTGTTTATGATCTTGCATGCTCTCCGTTACTAGTAGAGGCTCTGGCCAAGTTTTTGCTTGTAACTCCAAGAGGGAGTATTTATGCTCGATAGTGGGTTCATGTCTCCATTAAATCTGGGGGAGTGACAGAAACCTCTAAGGTTGTGGATGTGCTGTTGCCACTAGGGATAAAACATCAATGCTATGTCTAAGTATGTATTTGTTGATTACATTACGCACCATACTTAATGCAATTGTCTGTTGTTTGCAACTTAATACTGGAGGGGGTTCGGATGATAACCTGAAGGTGGACTTTTTAGGCACAGATGCATGCTGGATAGCGGTCTATGTACTTTGTCGTAATGCCCAATTAAATCTCACAATACTCATCATAACATGTATGTGCATGGTCATGCCCTCTTTATTTGTCAATTGCCCAACTGTAATTTGTTCACCCAACATGCTTATTCTTATGGGAGAGACACCTCTAGTGAACTGTGGACCCCGGTCCATTCTTTTAATCGAATACAATCTACTGCAATACTCGTTCTACTGTTTTCTGCAAACAATCATCATCCACACTATACATCTAATCCTTTGTTACAGCAAGCCGGTGAGATTGACAACCTCACTGTTACGTTGGGACAAAGTACTTTGGTTGTGTTGTGCAGGATCCACGTTGGCGCCGGAATACCTGGTGTTGCGCCGCACTACACTCCGCCGCCATCAACCTTCAACGTGCTTCTTGGCTCCTACTGGTTCGATAAACCTTGGTTTCTTACTGAGGGAAAACTTGCCGCTGTACGCATCACACCTTCCTCTTGGGGTTCCCAACGGTCGCGTGCTGTACGCGTATCAATGACGAATCGCGAACCGGATCCTCGGAACGTAGAAGGAAAACCAGAGAACACCCAAATCCAAACCCGGTACCATCAAAGACGCCTCCGTCAGATCCAAGAAAGGGAAAGGATGCAATGTACTCTGGTAAGGACAAGTACCGCAACCCCTCTCCTCCGCCCAATGGATATCCGCGTCCTCCACCCCCTCGTCGCCGTAGTCCAGCCGGAAACACCAGGCCCCATGGACCTGGCGGAATTAGTATCCGCGACAACGTGCTACCCTCAAGGAATAGGGCCAGGGAGCGAACGCCGGAACCTCGCCGGAGCCAGAACAATGACCGCGAGCCGGAGCACAGGAGGAGTCGGAACGAAGACCGCGACCCGGAGCCTCGTCGAAGCCGGAACGGCCATGGCAGCCAGCGCCAAGGCGAAGGCAGCCACAGAAGCCGGAGCCAGCATCGTGAGGGGCGAGGAGAATCTGAGGGTGGAAGCAAAAGGTCGGATCATCCCCCTGGCAAGTCTCCCTCACCACCACCTAGCGGTGGAGGCGGAGGTGGAGGCGGAGGTGGTGGCCGGAGATCTCGCTCGCGCTCACAATCCCCCCGCCACGGCTCGCGTGACGCGCGGGAACGCCTCAACGAATACAGAACTGACTACATCGGCCCGAAGTGCTTTGGCAGGATGATTCGAGAGGAACCAAAGCCAAGGATGAACCTCAAGCTACCCGGAAACCTGAAGCATTATGATGGCACAGAAAGGCCGGATACCTGGATTGAGGATTACTACAATGCAGTAACCTTCGCCGGAGGAACCCCTAACATCGCCTGCCGCATGCTTCAGCTGTACCTTGTAGGTCCAGCCCGGATCTGGCTCAGCGACCTCGACAAGAACTCCATCTTTTGCTGGTTTGACCTGAAGACGGCCTTCGAGAAACACTTCAGGGGCACCTACAAAAGACCTGCCACAGCAAGCGACCTACAAGCGTGTATTCAGAAGAAGGGAGAAACCTCAAGACACTTCCTCACACGATGGTTGGCATGCAGGAACGAGTGCGAAAATGTTGATCACACAACTGCTATGTACGCCTTTATTGGTGGACTACAGAGAGGAGGATTGTTGAGGCACAAGCTCACCTGCTTGGCTAACGCAAATAAACTGACTTTGGATGACATGATCTCCATTGCTAGTGATCATACTGCCACCGACGACGACGCGGGCGGAGATCTCCCAGCTATAGCAGTCCCCCTACACCAATAGAAGAAGAACCGTGACAACGGTAACAGCAGCGGCCACAAGCGGAAGAACCCCCCTGATGACCAGAAGAGTGGCGGATCCGAGATGGTCGCCATAGCGTTCCAGCGCGGAGGTCAAGGAGGCGGAAGAGGACGCGGCCGTGGAGGCGGAGCTGGCAGGGGCCAGCAGCATGGCACTGAAGTCACAACTGCCAGATCCCACGCCCCGCAAACCTATGAGGAGTACAGATACATGCCCTGCCTGGCCCACCTGGATCCGGCTACGGGGAAGTCCACTCACACTAACCGCAACTGCAAGTGGGTCAACGATCTGAAAAATGACCCGGAAGCAGGATACAAGCGAGCCCGGAAGCACCGCCCACGCGGCAAAGGAGGCAAGGGCAAGAACAAGGACAAATATGAGGACAGTTCCGAGGCGATGGATGAGGATGATAACTCGCCGGATCCCAAGGCAGGATCCGCAGGTAAATCCAACCCCTTTGAGAAAAAGAGTGTGGGCGCGTACCACACCTTCCTCGGAACCCCAACAGTCCGCGCCACCAAGTCAGCTATCCGGATCCTGAACGCCACAGTTCCGGCTGTGCCGCAGTATGTCAGGTGGTCGGAAGTCCCGTGCACATTTGATAGGGAGGATCATCCCACCATTGTGCGAAAAGAGGGCTACGCCTTGGTTGTAAGTCCTCGCATAGACGGGTATGACTTCTCCAAGTGCCTCATGGATGGTGGAGCCGGCTTAAACATCATGTACCTGGAGACTCTGGAGTGGATGAACCTTACCAAGGAACAGCTCAAACGCAGCAACACTGAGTTTCATGGCGTGGTTCCGGGTAAAAAGGCGAACTCCCTCGGCAACATCACACTTCCCGTGGCTTTCGGTGATGTTCACAATTTCCGCGAAGAGAAGATCACGTTTGAAGTTGTGCCCTTCAAGAGCTCCTACCATGTCATCTTCGGCAGGCCCACCTACCACAAGTTCCACGCAAGAGCGTGCTACATCTACAACAAGCTCAAGATTCCGGGTCCCAATGGTATGATTACCGTATCCGGAGACTACAAAAAGGCTCATGAGTGCGAGTTGGGCGAAGCCGCCTTCGTAGAATCTGTGATATCTGGAGAGGAGCTGAAAGGCTACAGAGCCACGGTGGATCCGACTGAGATGCAGACCACCAAGAAATAGATCTCCGAACAGAAAAACTCCTTCAAGGCCGCGATAGAGACCAAGAAAGTCAACTTCAAGGAAGGAGACGCTACCAAGCAGGTCTCAGTCGGAGCCAACATGGACCCCAAATAGGAAGACATGCTCGTCGAGTTCCTCCGCGCTAACATGGATATCTTCGCATGGCAGCCTTCTGACATGTCCGGAGTACCAAGGGAACTCGCCGAGCACTACCTCAACATAAACCCGGGGGCTAAACCGGTGAAGCAAGCTATGTGACGCTTTGGAGATAAGAAGCACCGCGCCATAGGAATGGAATTAGCAAAGTTACTAGAGGAAGGTTTTGTAATAGAAGTTATCCATACTGATTGGGTCGCAAATCCCGTCCTTGAACCCAAAAAGAATTCTGAAATACTAAGAATGTGCATCGATTACTCCGGCTTGAATAAGCATTGTCCGAAGGATCCGTTTCCCCTGCCGCGCATTGACCAAGTCATTGATTCGATGGCAGGGGCGGAACTTCTGTGTTTTCTTGACGCATATTCCGGGTATCACCAGATCCGGATGAAGAATTCCGACCAAAAGGCGACCTCGTTCATCACCCCGTTTGGCACTTACTGCTATGTTACCATGCCCTTTGGCTTGAAAAACGCAGGTGCCACCTACCAACGTACGATGCAGCGGTGCTTGAAGGACCAAATTGGTCAGAACGTGCACGCCTACGTCGACGACATCGCGGTCATGACTCGGAAAGGATCTGACTTGATCAGCGACCTTACAAAAACCTTTGAGAATCTCCGACGGTACAAGATGATGTTGAATCCGCTGAAGTGCGTCTTTGGCGTTCCAGCCGGAAAACTCCTTGGCTTCATTGTCTCTAACAGGGGCATTGAAGTTAACCCGGAGAAAATCAAGGCAATCCTGTGCATCAAAAGGCCAACTTGTCTAAAAGATGTGCAACGACTAACTGGTTGTGTTGCAGCAATAAGCAGGTTTGTTAGCCTTCTTGGCAAGAAGGCGCTACCCCTGTACAAGCTATTGAAGAAAACAGACAAATTTGTCTGGGACGAGGCAGCAGATGCAGCACTTCAAGGGTTGAAGGAAATACTCACCCCCCCACCTATCCTAGCAGCACCAGGAGAGTCAGAGCCTATGCTCCTTTACCTGGCAGCTACCAACAGAGTCATCAGCCTCGTCATCGTGGTGGAGCGACAGGAAGAAGGACACGAGTATGGAGTCCAAAGGCTAGTCTACTACATTAGAGAAGTGCTTACGGAATCCAAACAGAGATATCCTCACTTTCAAAAACTAGCCTATGGAGTATTCCTAGGTAGCAGGAAGTTGAGACACTACTTCCAGGAGCATCCAATAATAGTCGTGAGCAAAGCTCCGCTGCCAACGATTCTCAACAACGCTGACGCAACAGGACGCACAGCAAAATGGGGCATAGAATTATCCGCCTTCGACATCAACTACAAAGCCAGGACTGCGATCAAGTCCCAGATCTTGGCAGATTTTGTCGCAGATTGGACTGAAGCTCCGGATATAAATTTGGAGCCGGAACCAGAGACATGGGTTATGCACTTCGATGGATCCAAGCAGCATCAAGGCTCGGGAGCCGGAGTCAACCTGAAGTCCCCTACCGGAGAAGAACTGCAGTACGTTCTGCAGATCCACTTCGAAGCTACAAACAATATGGCGGAATACGAGGCTCTACTACAAGGACTGCGCGTCGCTAAGGAGATAGGGATCAAGCACATCATTTGCTGCGGAGATTCCGACCTGGTGGCACAGCAAGTAGCCGGAACCTGGAACGCCAGAAATTCCGTCATGGCGGCTTACAGAGACGAAGTTGACGAGATCGCCAAATGCTTCCTCCGATACAAAGTCAAGTACGTTTGGAGAGACGATAACACAGCGGCATACATGCTATCCAAGCTCGGATCCGGCAGGAAGCCAATTCCGCCTGGTATTTTCCTAGAGCATCTCCGGATACCCTCGGTGAAGGGCGCTAACCCGGAAAACCCAGAGGTGGCAGTATCTCCGGCTAGGAAAGTGATGGTCATCACTCCGGCCTGGACACAACCTTTCCTGGACTACCTCATTGATCAAAAGCTACCAGAGGACGAGGTCCTCGCACGACAAATCATCAGGCGAGCAAGATCCTACACAATCGTGGGCGGACAGCTCTACAAACGAAGCGCAACAGGAGTATTTCTCAAATGCGTCTCAAGTCAAGATGGTATTGAGATACTCAGAGAGATCCATGCAGGGGAATGCGGGCATCATGCCGCCCCCAGGTCACTCGTTGCAAAAGCCTTTCGGCTTGGGTTTTACTGGCTCACAGCTAAAGAAGATGCTGACAAGTTGGTAAAAACTTGCCGAGGTTGCCAGTACTACGCTACTCAACCAAACGCTCCAGCCCAAGAGCTGAAGACCATCCCTATCACCTGGCCATTTGCGGTCTGGGGGCTCGATATGGTTGGTAAACTAAAGAAATCATCTCCTGGCAGTTTTGAGTATCTCCTGATAAGTTCAGTAAGTGGATCGAGGCAAAGCCAGTGAGAAAAGCCGACGGTGCTACGTCACTAAATTTTTTTTGCAGCCTCGTGATGAGATTCGGCATCCCACACAGCATAATCACAGATAATGGCACAAACTTCGCACAGGGAGAATTGAAGGATTACTGTGAGGACGTAGGGATACGGCTGGATCTTGCTTCTGTGGCTCATCCACAGTCCAATGGTCAGGTTGAAAGGGCCAATGGTCTGTGATATCTGGAGAGGAGCTGAAAGGCTACAGAGCCACGGTGGATCCGACTGAAATGCAGACCACCAAGAAACAGATCTCCGAACAGAAAAATTCCTTCAAGGCCGCGATAGAGACCAAGAAAGTCAACTTCAAGGAAGGTGACACCACCAAGCAGGTCTCAGTCGGAGCCAACATGGACCCCAAATAGGAAGACGCGCTCGTCGAGTTCTTCCGCGCTACCATGGATATCTTCGCATGGCAGCCTTCTGACATGTACGGAGTACCAAGGGAACTCGCTGAGCACTACCTCAACATAAACCCGGGGGCTAAACCGGTGAAGCAAGCTATGCGACGCTTTGGAGATAAGAAGCGCCGCACCATAGGAATGGAATTAGCAAAGTTACTAGAGGCAGGTTTTGTAATAGAAGTTATCCACACTGATTGGGTCGCAAATCCCGTCCTTGTACCCAAAAATAATTCTGAAATACTAGGAATGTGCATCGATTACTCTGGCTTGAACAAACATTGCCCGAAAGATCCGTTTCCCCTGCCGTGCATTGACCAAGTCATTGATTCGACGGCAGGGGCGAAACTTCTGTGTTTTCTTGATGCGTATTCCGGGTATCACCAGATCCGGATGAAGGAGTCCGACCAAAAGGCGACCTTATTCATCACCCCATTTGGCACTTACTGCTATGTTACTATGCCTTTTGGCTTGAAAAATGCGGGTGCCACCTACCAACGTACGATGCAGCGGTGGCTGAATGACCAAATTGGCCGGAACGTGCACGCCTACGTCGACGACATCGCGGTCATGACCCGGAAAGGATCCGACTTGATCAGCGACCTCACAGAAACCTTTGAGAATCTCCGACGGTACAAGATGATGTTGAATCCGCTGAAGTGCGTCTTTGGCGTACCAGCTGGAAAACTCCTTGGCTTCATTGTCTCTAATAGGGGCATTGAGGTTAACCCGGAAAAAATCAAGGCAATCCTGTGCATCAAAAGGCCAACTTGTCTCAAAGATGTGCAATGACTAACTGGTTGCGTCGCAGCAATCAGCAGGTTCGTTAGCCGTCTTGGCGAGAAGGCGCTACCCCTGTACAAGCTATTGAAGAAAACAAACAAATTTGTCTAGGATGAGGCAGCAGATGCAGCACTTCAAGGGTTGAAGGAAATACTCACCTCCCCACCTATCCTAGCAGCTCCAGGAGAGTCAGAGCCTATGCTCCTTTACCTGGCGGCTACCAACAGAGTCATCAGCCTCGTCATCGTGGTGGAGCGACAGGAAGAAGGTCACGAGTATGGAGTCCAAAGGCCAGTCTACTACATTAGCGAAGTGCTTACGGAGTCCAAACAGCGCTATCCTCACTTTCAAAAGCTAGCCTACGGAGTATTCCTAGGCAGCAGGAAGTTGAGACACTACTTCCAGGAGCATCCAGTAACAGTCGTGAGCAATGCTCCGCTGTCAACGATTCTCAACAACGCTGACGCAACAGGACGCACAGCAAAATGGGGCATCGAATTATCCGCCTTCGACATCAACTACAAAGCCAGGACCGCGGTCGAATCTCAGGCCTTGGAAGATTTCGTCGCAGATTGGCCAGAAGCTCCGGATATGAATTTGGAGCCGGAACCAGAGACATGGGTTATGCACTTCGATGGATCCAAGCAGCATCAAGGCTCAGGAGCCGGAGTCACCCTGAAGTCCCCAACCGGAGAAGAACTGCAGTACGTTCTGCAGATCCACTTCGAAGCTACAAACAATATGGCGGAATACGAGGCTCTACTACACGGACTGCGCATCGCTAAGGAGATAGGGATCAATCACATCATCTGTTGCGGAGATTCCGACCTGGTGGCACAGCAAGTAGCCGGAACCTGGAACGCCAGAAACTTCGTCATGGCGGCTTACAGAGACGAAGTTGACGAGATCGCCAAATACTTCCTCGGATACGAAGTCAAGTACGTTAGGAGAGACGATAACACAGCGGCAGACATGCTATCCAAGCTCGGATTCGGCAGGAAGCCAATTCCGCTGGCATTTTCCTAGAGCATCTCCGGATACCCTCGGTAAAGGGAGCTAACCCGGAAAATCCAGAGGTGACAGTATATCCGGCTAGAGAAGTGATGGCTATCATTCCGGCTTGGACTCAGCCTTTCCTGGACTACCTCATCGATCAGAAGTTGCCAGAGGACGAGGTCCTCGCACGACAGATCATCAGACGAGCAAGATCCTACACAATTGTTGACGAACAGCTCTACAAACGAAGTGCAATAGGGGTGTTTCTCAAATGCGTCTCTAATCAAGATGGCATTGACATCCTCAGAGAGATCCATGCAGGGGACTGCGGGCATCATGTCGCCCCCAGGTCACTCGTTGCAAAAACTTTTCGGCTAGGGTTCTACTGGCTTACAGCAAAAGAAGATACTGACAAGATAGTCAAGACTTGCCGAGGTTGTCAGTACTATGCTACTCAACCAAACGCTCCAGCCCAAGAGCTGAAGACCATACCTATCACCTGGCCGTTTACGGTCCGGGGGCTCGATATGGTTGGTAAGTTAAAAAGATCATCTCCTGGCGGTTTTGAGTACCTCCTGGTCGCTGTTGACAAGTTCAGTAAGTGGATCGAGGCAAAGCCAGTGAGAAAAGCCAACGGTGCTATGGCACTAAAATTTGTCTGCAGCCTCGTAATGAGATTCGGCATCCCACACACCATAATCATAGATAATGTCACAAACTTCGCACAGGGAGAATTGAAGGATTATTGCGAGACAGTAGGGATTCGACTGGACCTTGCATCTGTGGCTCACCCACAATCCAATGGTCAGGTCGAAAGGGCTAACGGCCTCATATTATCAGGAATTAAGCCACGTCTTGAAGAACCGCTGCGACGTGCAGTCGGAGCTTGGGCTGACGAGTTGGAATCTGTCTTGTGGAGTTTGCGAACTACCCCTAACAGGTCAACAGGATTTACCCCCTTCTTCCTGGTATACGGATCCGAAGCCGTGCTCCCCTCCGACATCATCCATGATTCACCGCGAGTTTCCGCCTATGATGAAGAAATAGCTGACGAGGCCAGACAGCTATCTGTGGACCTGATCGAAGAAGCTCGGAACTTAGCCGACCAACGTTCCGCCATTTACCAGCAGAAACTCCGATGTTATCACAGTCGTCGAGTTCGGAACCGCTCTTTCATGGCCGGAGACTTGGTCCTCAGCCTTCGACAGGTGAAAGACCATAAGTTGCATTCTCCATGGGAAGGACCCTTTGTCGTGAGCAAAGTGCTTCACAACGGATCGTACTACCTTGTCGATTTCTGGGAGCTAAAGGACAGACCTGCTAACTGGTACCGGAAACGCAAGCGTGAGGATCCGGATGACATCTACGACGAGACAGATCGCCCTTGGAACATTGCACAGCTACGTCCTTTCCACACTTAGCATGATTTTCCGAGTTACATACTCTGTAATAGTTATACATGATCAATGAAATAAAGCTTTTGGTTCACTCTCTGAGTCTTTTACCTCCTTTACTTATTCATTTTTAGATCGTGTATGTTTTCCGACTAAAACCGCAGAGCTGGATATTTCCGCCTAGGCGTGTATAAAAGTTGTGATTTTCAAAAATCGTCCTGTAGGACGTAAGCTTAAGTTTTCTGATGGAAGTGTTTCCTGTTGCGAACTCGTGGATTCCTAGTAGCGATTTCCGGCACCGAAGCTGGGGCTTATTTCCGCGGTTATTGACGGATTGCCATTGGGCTTCGTCGCCGCTGACGAGTGTTTCCGGCTAAGGTCTTCCGGCTCGCGGAAGGTCAAACGAGCAAGCCGGAAAACAATGAAATCAGCACTTGCTTTCCGACAAAAAACGAAACATGCAAATAATATTAAAGGATAGCAGGATAAGTGTTTCCGCCCATGCATAACTGTTTCGATCCTATCTACTTAAGAATTTAAGTTATATTACAAACCCACTCTGGGGCCAAAATGATGCAACACTGTTTCTTTGTTTCACAGGAATTCTACTCGGAGTCCTCCTCCTCGGATTCCACATAGGCGGAGCCGTCGCCGTCGCCGGAGCCGATGTCGGAGTCTTCGTCAGAGCCTTCCTCGGATAGCTCAACGCTCGACCCGGAGCCTTCTGCCTAGTATTCCGGCTCGCCTTCCTCCTCATCTTCCGCATCGGAGAAACCCTTGGGCAGATCATACTTGTGTTACCAGAACGAGTGGTTAACTCGCCTGACAAACAGATGATCAAACCCTTTGGTCTCTGCGAGGATGGAGCACATGTTGGCACCCTTGGGAGTGTCACGCGCAATATCCGTGAAGTTCAGTGAAGGGAAGTGCGCCTTGCAGGTGGCTAAGACAAGGGAGGCGACTCCGCGAGCGGAAGACTCTTGCCATTCCTTGATGAACTCCGGCACCTGCTTCATCAGCTTGGTCATCGTATCAATGACTGAAGTCTTGGCCCTCTTCAAGGACAGGGTCTTGGCGATGCCGCGACACGCTGCGAACAGCTCATCGATGGAACTCCGCGCCTCATCGTATGCCTCCGTCCTCCTGAGGGCTGACTCTTTGTTCCACTCAAAGCCAAGGCTTGCTGTGAAAAATTGGGGATCAGTTCCTTCGCGGACAAAGCAACGCGTGGTGAAGTCGGAATCACAGTAGGAAAGAATGCTTACGGAAGATCATCTTGTCAATGGCCTCCGCCTCCGCTTCTTGGACCTTGCTTTTGGCCACTAAGGTTTTCACATTCTGTTGGCTCTTCTTTAGCTTGTCAGCAAGTTCCGCCAAGTCACGGGCGTGCTTCTCGGAGAGCTCCTTCCTCACCAAATTCTCCTTGTCGGAGGACTCTTTGATAAAGGCTTTGAGGGATTCGTTCTCCGCCTCAAGCACTTTGACTTTGGCGGACAAGTCATCGAAGGCGGAGTGCTTGGCAGTTTCTTCTATAGGTGGAAAGTCACAACATGTTATGCATCATGAAATATTATAGCAAGATACAAATCCAACTCGGAGTTCGTACCCTGAAGGCGGGTCTCCAATTGCTGGATAGCCTTCTGGCTATTTTCCGCGTTCTGGCGCAGCCCCTCTATCTCCGTTATTTGCTCAAGCACGTGAACGCGCAGATCTTCATGCAGCTTCCGCGTGTTCTGAGAAGCAGACAGGAGTTAGCCGGATATTTAAAATTCTGGGGGCTGGCGAGGAATTCAAAGTCTTGGAGGTATAAAATTTTAAATCTCCTCCTAAGGTACTTATTGTAGAAAGCATCGGCTAACACATGTTACACGGAAAAATGTCTAACCCAATACTTGGGGGCTAGTGTTACCTGGCGCACGTTCTTATGCTTGGCAAAGAAGACCTTGAGATCACTCTCGAGGTCGGAGAGTTCCTGCATTTCCGTATTCGCAGGCCCCCACACCTGATCCATCATGGCGGAAATCTCCGCGTGGCGTTGAGAGAGGGGAGCCTTTTTCAGAGTCGGAAACAGCTCAGGATGAGTTTGCGGCGTGCGAGTCGCATGGATAAGCTACACCTTTTGCTCGTATTGTTCTGGCGTAGGCTCGGCGAAGGTGGCACTTGGTTGCTCAGGCGGAGGCGCTGAGGAGGATGCACCCTTGCCGGAATCGCCATGGCCAGAAGGGTCTTCGGGAAGGTCATCGATGTTTACGTCCTTGGGATCCGGCTTGGTGGCGGAGGAGGCCTTGGGCGGAACCTCGACTTTCGGCGTGGCAGGGATGGAAGCCGGAGATGGCTTGACCTTCTTCTTGAGGGCTCTTGGGGCCTTGGGGGGCTGGCTTCCGGAACTTCTGCAAAGGATAAAGCATTTGAATTCGGGTGATAACTAAGTAAGTGCTTACTCGTGATAATAGAAGAGTTTGAATTCGGAAATCACGCATTTACCCGGAAGGCTTGAAGAACTGGTGGATGTCGGGTTGGACTCTGTTGCTTGTATCGATAAGCTTGAGGCGCTTCTTCTCCGCCTCTGCCTTCCGAGTAGCCGCAGTGCTAAGCACTTCGCGGGCGCGTTTGGCTGCAGGGCTGGAGGGAGCAGCCCTCTTCCTCATGGAGGGGCGCGGAGCCTCGGGAGCTTCCGCTTCCGACGCGGCTTCCGGATCCGTGTGGCCCATAGATGGGACCCGGAGAAGGGTTCCGAGTTCGCCTTCCTCGAGGGCCTCGAGCTAAGTTGCAGAACCAACACTTAGACGAATTTTTGAGTACAAAGGAAACAATGGTCAAGTCAAGTTAACATACTGCGGTCCCGGAGCCGTTGATGTGAATATCCTTGTTCCACACATGAACGTTAAGTTCACGCGGAATTTTGATGAGGAGCCGGATCCTCTTGTCAATGGCGTCGGCGGAGAGGTTGTCCTTCGTGGCGCGCATCAGATCGTCGCGCCCTGTGTAGTGGAACATCAAGCGGTCCCTGTGTTGGAGTGGCTGAATCCGCTTGGTGAACCAAGACAAGGTAAGGTCCTTCCCCGTCAGTCCCTCCTCCGTGAGCTTGCAGATCCTCCTAACGGCGCGGGTCAGCTGAGGCGACTCGGAGAGGTGGGGGCATTGCGTCCATGCCGGAGTTTCGTTGGCGGGGCTGTTCTTGAAGGGCGGCAGCCTCCTTTCGCCCGCCGGGTCGGAGACGTCCTTCAGATAGAAGAAGCCTCCGGACCAGTACCGCGCGGATTCGTGGCGGTCGGTGTGGGGGTAGACGCGGCCGGGGCGGAGCATGAAGGTGATGGACCCGCAAGTTGCCAACTCGGAGGTCTGGCGGATCTTCTCCTTCTTGACGGAGAAATAGTATTGGAAAAGAGAGAGTTCGGGAGGTACCCGGAGGTGGCCCTCGCAGAGAGTGACGTGGTTGCTGATCGCCAAAACACTGTTCGGCGATATGTTGTGGGGCTGGAGCCCATATATCTTCAGGATTTCCGAGAAGAAATTCGAGGGCGGAAAAGAAAAGCCTCGCTCCACCAGCGCCTTAGTCAGCACCATCTCGCCATCATGAGGGGCTGGAGCCAAGGAGTTCGGAACTGTTCGCCGGCTTCCGGGAGGCAGGAAACCTTCCGCCTCCAAGTTCTTCAACTCCATTTCAGTGGTGGTGCAGGGCCACCATTTCCCATTGGCTTCGGAGTCTCGCTGACGAGCCTTGGATTTCTTGGCGGCGTTTTCTTCCGCCTTCTGCTCCGCTTGTTCCGCCCCGGAGGTCTTCTCCGGGTTAGCAGAAGTACCTTCGGCGTCCTTACCGGAGTCCTTGGTGGGATCCAGTTGGACTGGGACGAAGGGAGGAGGGGCGGAGGAGAGGGGGGTTGCCGTGATCGGCTCGGAGGTTGGAGGCGGAGTCGCAGAAGACATCTGAAGAAGAAGCAGTGGCGAAAACATAGCTTAGTCGGATCCACATCGTCATCCTAAAGGTCGTCCCTTCCAACTACGGCGAAAGGCAGAAGCTCAAGAACTCACAGTGATGGATTCCGCGGTGGTCGGGGTCGCCGGCGACGAGGATTTCGTGCGGTGGCTCGCTGAAGTTAAGAACACGATGAACTGCGTGACGGCGAGGCAGCTCCGGCGAAACTCCGGCGGGTTTTCCGGCAGACTCCGGCACGGCGGAGAAGGAGCTCGAGGGAGGCGCTTCGCAGAGAGGTGAAAGAGGGGGTGAATGAGAGGTTTAGGGTTGACGGTGGATATTTATAGGCCGCGGGGAGGAGATTCGTGCTCCGCATCCTGTGGTCGGAACGCAAACGTCGCGCCGTTGGATGCGTGACACGTGTCCAAACCCTAAACGGTAAAAATGGCTAAGGATAAGTTACCGCTCAAATCGCGCGAAAATGGCGCCAGAATTGGCGGAACCGTTTGAGTCTTTTAAGATTCCGGGTAGCAGTGTGAAGATAAGCAATTCTCATTCGTGAGCAGGGAGTAACCCGGAGACATGTCGTGTGTTGTCGATGGATGAAGTCCTGCAGGATGGGGAGATTTTCTGACTAAGTGTTGGGAAACAAGAAAATGAGAAGTTGGAGTTCTTCAAGTTTCTCCGCGTTACCAATATTGCCGGAGACCATTAGGCGTTAGCAAGGCGAAAACAGGAGGTGAAACTCGGAGAACTCTGGGGGCTACTGTTGTGGGTATACTTCATGGGTGTACCATCGACAGTGCCTAGATCCGGCA
The DNA here is from genome assembly GCF_019359855.2 of Lolium perenne. Lineage (NCBI taxonomy): Eukaryota > Viridiplantae > Streptophyta > Magnoliopsida > Poales > Poaceae > Lolium > Lolium perenne. The sequence continues at coordinate 262,809,572 of NC_067244.2, read as the reverse complement.
AGCCCGGGTGGCCCACAGATGGTGATGTGGCATGTGGCCCATCGGGCGGCCCAGTTGCTGTTGATCCTGAAGGATGAAGTCCAGCCCAGGAGAAGGAAGCCGGATCCGACCGACCTTAGGAGGAACCCGGATCCATGAAGGCCCATTAAGGAACCCGGATCCGGTACGACGTACAGAGGAAGGCGGATCCTTGACGTGCACGGCAAGACAATGTACCGTAGTTAGGCAACCTGTATCCGGCTAGGACTCTCCATGTAAACCCTAGATCCGTGCGCCTTTATAAGCCGGATCCCGGGAGCCCTAGAGGCACAACCACAACTCATTGTAACATCGCGAAAGCGCCCAGATAATTCCAGACAAGCAGCAGTAGGCCCTGTCATCGTGCAGGTGTTCCGAAGCTGGGTAAATCGCGTACCACCGTCCCGTGTGCACTCCGCCCTATGGCCCCTACTTCTGCTCCCCCTCGTGAGGATCCCTCCTCCGAGGCACCATCGATTAGGAAACGACACGGCCCGTGTTCTGTCTTCTTCTTGGACTAGGGGTTGGTGGTTTGTGTTTGCTGACAACGGCGATGCCTGCGGGCGCCTTATCCTCCTTGGGGTCGTTGTCATGGTGGGGATCGCCCCCTAGATGCCACAAGCACTGGGGGAAACTCTAGATCCGGCGTTTCGGATCGGGCGGTGGCGGCACCACGGTGCCGTTCCCTCGTTGGAGGTGCCATGTGGGGTTGCTTGTGGAGTCCTTAGAAGATAGTTGTAGGTTGCTGCTACTTAGAGTATGAGTCTCAAGGGCGCAATGTATTTCTTCGCCAGTGTTTTCTTCATGGCGTCTTCCTCCACGATGGTCAGGTTCTGCCGGATCACTGGCCGATCCTCTAGGTACTTTGAGGTGAACGGTACGTTGTTTACCTGAGTTGTTGTGGGTTAGGGCATCTCCAACCGAGCAACCCAAACGGACGCGCTGGACCGTCCGTTTTGAGCCGTTTGGGTGACCGAGTGGACACCTGGACAGCGGCCCGCGTCCGCGTGTCTGGTTGGGTCGCACGCTGCGCCCAACGCACGGACGCAGCACATATTCGAAGAAATAGAAAAAAGAATATTAAAATGCAAATTTAAACGAAATTTGATTAAGCATATGCCCTATTTTGGGCAAATTTATACACAGACCTATTTTGGGCAAATAACTAACAAAAGAAGCCCTCTATATGGGCTTTCAAATTTAAACTAAAAAACCCTACGTTAGGGTTTGGTCGACGACGCGGTGGCCGCCGGTGCACCGCCTGGTCCCTGTGGGCGTCGTCGGCGTCAACGACCTCCCCGGGCGGCGAGGCACTGTTGTGGCTCGACCGCGCCGGGGACTCCGTCCACAGAGACCACAGGGCCTCCTCGTAGGCGGAGTGGCGGTCCGGAGCCGGCCGCTGCTCCACCGCAGCAGCACGGAGCTGCGCCTCCCTCTCCTGCCAGGCGAGGTGCCTGGCCTGTTGGCGCCTCCCTGCTCCATGCGGCGCCTCCCCCTCCTCCGCGCGGCGCCTGGCCTCCTGCCGCTGCTGCTCCTCGCGGCGGAGCCGGGCCTCCTCGCGCCGCCGCGTCTCTTCCACCTCCCGGCGGGCCTGGGCGAAGAGGTCGCAGGCCTCGGCGTCCTCGACCGCCTGCCGGGCCTCCTCCTCCATCGCGGAGGTTCGAAGGGCCGCTTCGAGGTGCGGCCACTTCGCTTCCTCCTCCGCCACCGATATCATCAGCGCGGCGCGGAGGTCAGGGTCCTCCTCCGAGGACTCCGGCTTGGTCTGCAGCAGCAGCGACGCCGGTTGCGGCAATGCTACGCCGCCGTGGGCGGCCTCTCCGATGTGGAGGCCGCCGCGGTTCCCTCCGGCCCGCAGCGCCTGCGGCGGACGACGGCTGCTGCTGGCCTCGTCGTCATTGGCTCCGGGAGCGAACCGTCGCTTGGGGGCCATGGCGGCGGTTGCGCTCGGGGAGTGGAGTGGGGACTGGACTGGAGGGACAGATCCCCTCCAGTCCACATTTAATAAGCCTCCCCGGTCACCGACAGGTGGGCCCAAGGGAGACGAGCAGCCAAGCGGCCGGACGCGACCGGGCGCCACGTGCCATCCGCGGCCATGCAAACCTAGCCCAGATTTGGGCCGGGTTTGCGTTGTTCCGGACGCCGCGGCCATCCGTATTTGCGGTGTGTCGCCGCGTTGGGCCGCATTTTTGTCCGGCTGGACCCATCCAGACGCGCGGGCGCGGGATGGGTCGCCGCGTTGGAGATTCCCTTAGGGTCGTGGTAGTGACATGGCCGGTTCTTGGTAGTGACGTGGTTTTGTTGCTCTGTGCCTTGTCTCTTTGCCATTGTTGAGTAACATAATTTATAGGTATAGGTCCCCGTGTTTTGTCAGGGTTGTACCATTAATTGTACATGTGTCCGCCTATATATATATGAGCAGCCGACCCTATTGGTGTTGTGCATTCTCCATATATCTCTTCTACATGGTATCAGAGACCCTTCGGGTCCTGACCTAGCAGCCCTCTCTAGCCCTAGCCACCGCCCCTCCCCACCCCAGGCGCCGCCGGCCTCCACCCCAACCCTAGCCCTAGCCGCTTCCGCCTTCCACCACCGCTTCCGCCATGGTCGGTTTCTCCTCCTCCGGCTCCGACCCCTTCAACTCCTCCCGCTCTGGTAGAAGCAACCCCTTCGCCGGCCCCTCCGTCGCCGTCATCCGCGACATCCCCATCGCCGAGCGCGTGCCGGTGAAGCTCTCCACCACCGCTGCCAACTTCTTCTCATGGAAGATGTACTTCGGGCTGCTCTTCCGCGAGTATGATCTCCTTGATCACGTCGACGTCACCATCGACCTCCTCGCCATGCCGCACGACCCAGAGTGGCTCGCGATCGATGCCACCATCATCCACTGGTTCTACCAGACCGTCTCCAACGACATCCTCCGCACCGTCGTCCGCCACGGTGACTCCGCCCACACGGTCTGGGCCAAGATCACCAGTCTCTTCACCGACAAGAAAATCCAGCGGGTCACCTTCCTCCAGCAGGAGTTCTTCGGCACCCACCAGAACGACCTGTCTCTCGACGAGTACGCCCTCAAGCTGAAGAGCCTCTCCGATGAGCTCCGTGACTTGGAGTTCCCGATCGATGACAAGATCATGCTGTCCACCCTGTCAGCAGGTCTCGGCGAGTATCTCAGCAACGCCGCCTCCAACCTCACGCTCCTCACCACGCCCACCTTCGAGCAGGCCGTGGCCTACCTGCGCCTCGAGGAGCGCCGCCTCAAGCATCTCCGGGCTCGGGCGGCCCACACCACCTTCGTCGCCGGCTTCTCCCGCGGTGCCCAGACTCCCGCGCCCGCGCCCCAACGCCTCGTCCCACGGGTCCGCCGGCGGCCAGCCGCCCGGTCAGACCGGGCCGTGGACCGGCCAGTCCGGTCACCAGGCCGGCCCGACCGGACCGTGGACCAGCCACGCCGGCGCCCAGGCCGGCCCCTGGAACGGGCAGACGGCTCCTTCTGGCGGTAGTCGCCGCGGCCGTCGTGGCCGTGGCGGCGGTGGCAATGGTGGCGCCAACACCACCGCCCCCGCGCCTCGTCCCCCGCAGTACACCGCCCCTCCGCCACGGACCGTCGGTCACAACCCATGGACCGGGGTCGTTCACGCCTACTCCATGCCCGTGCCGCGCGCCCCCTACCCGGGCATCATGGGGACGCGTCCGACCACCCACCAGGCATTCTACGTGGCGCCCCAGCCCGCCCCGGCCTACGCCGCCCCCCCCGGGTTCGGCCCCATGGGATCCCGCGCTCCTGACCGCCCTCCAGAGCGCCCCCTCCGCTGGGGCGTATGGTGGCGGTGGCGACTGGTTCATGGACACCGGCGCCTCCGCGCATATGGCTGCGCACCCCGGTAACCTCTCATTTTCTACACCCGCTTCCACTTCCTCTCGCATCATCGTTGGCAACGGTCATGCTCTTCCCATTACTCACACTGGCTCCGTCTCCTTTCCTTCCACCTCCACTCCTCTCTCTCTACATAACGTTCTTGTTTCTCCTGACTTGATTAAAAATCTTGTTTCCGTTAAGTCCTTCTGTCGTGATAACCCTGTGACTGTGGAATTTGACGCTTTTGGTTTTTCTATAAAGGATGGTCGTACCCGGATGCTCCTCCACCGATGTGACAGCCCCGACGATCTCTACCCTGTTGGCGCGGCCTCCACCACCACCGGTCGCCCACTCACCCTCTCCGCCGGTGTCGACCTTTGGCACGCCCGTCTTGGCCATCCTAGCTCCACCACTCTGGGTCAAATAATGCAAGGCTTCTCCTTTACTTGTAATAAAACGGATGCCCACTCTTGTGAAGCATGTCGTCTAGGCGAACATGTTCGCCTTCCGTTTAGTTCCTCCTCCACAGTCGCGTCTTTTCCGTTTCAACTTATTCATAGTGATGTTTGGACCTCGCCGGTTCCGAGTAATTCTGGTTATACTTATTATCTTGTGATTCTTGATGATTACTCGCATTTTGTATGGACTTTTCCCCTTCGCCGTAAATCAGATGTTGCCGCCACCCTCGCCGCCTTCTTCGCCTTTATCTCCACTCAGTTCGGTCGCCCCATCCACGCCTTACAAACCGACAACGGCAAAGATTTCGACAACATCACCATTCGCTCACTTCTCGCCACCCACGGCGCCGTCTTCCGCCTCACGTGTCCATACACTTCTTCACAGAACGGCCGTGCCGAACGGATGCTTCGTACCCTCAACGACTGCGTCCGCACCCTTCCGTTCCACGCATCCATGCCCCCACGATTCTGGCTGGATGCTCTTGCCACGGCGACTCTCCTCGTCAACATCCGCCCGTGTCGTGTGCGTTGGTCATACACGCCGCATCACCTCCTCTACGGTGCGCCGCCCACTTATGATGACCTTCGCATCTTTGGCTGCCGGTGTTATCCTAACACTGCTGCCACCGCCGCACACAAGCTTGCGCCGCGCTCTCTCCCTTGTGTGTTTCTCGGCTACCCCGCCAACACCGAGGGCTACCGCTGTTACGACCCAGTCTCCCACCGTGTCCTCACCTCCCGGCACATGTACTTTGACGAGTTGGTTTTTCCGTTTCAGCAGGGACTTTTGACGACACCTCCGACGACGCCCCCGGCGCCCGCTGGCCCTCCTGTGGCCGCGCGGACTGTAGATTAGGCTAAGTCAAGCTTTCGTTGTGTGGTGTTTGGAGGTGTGTTGTAAGCCGTTGGGCCTGGTGCGTAGCTTGAGGAGGCGTGCGTGGAGTGATCGCTATCCGTGGCTTGTATCTTGATGCAGAAGACATACAGTTTGGCACTTTTTTTAAAAATAGAACTATAACCTTCGTTTGAGTACACATATGCCTTGGCTTTCAGGACGGGAAAGAGTTTCGCAAAAGCTCTTTTCCGTTTGACTGACCATTGTTTCGTTGTTGGCCCCCGCTTTGCTTTGCCCTCAGCTCGCGTCGCTCGCATCGCAGTATCGCACTCACGCACGCACGCCACACCCTCCTTAACATCGGGCAAATTCCGCCGGAAAGGCTTCTCCACCGGCTGTGATTGCGGCTGCAGACAGATGTTTTACAGTGCAATCAGTGATCGTGGACCGGTGTTGGGTCAGTCAGGCTAGGAATGACAATCTGCAGCCGAGATCATTGCCTGGCGGCAGTGTTTGCCAACCCATTTACCGATGATAAGACTGTCATTCCATTGCTAATGTGCACTGACGAGTGACGATGATGAACTACCGTTAGTCCACACAGCAATGGTCCCAGCACCCAGTCAAAAAATAACTGACCACCGGCCCAGATGCAGAGTTTGCATCGAGTAGTCATCAGTTATCACCGCGCGCGGCAAGGCGACCGGAACGCCAAGGATCTCGAGCCACTTGCTATTTGCCCTCGCCGTTGAGCCTTTGATTCCTGGCAACGGCCGGAGGACACGCCGGATGCAACTTGTTGGCGAAACAACTATAGATATATAGATATGCCTTGGAATGTTCACTTCTATTCCTATTATGTGATTCAGCATTGCTTTCGGTTTCAATTTTGTGATTCATAGGTGCATGAACCAACACTCAGCCGCTCTGGCGTCTGGTCTGAGACGGAGAAGCTTTTGAGAAACTGCATATCACACGTCTACGGACTACGGTCAGGGTCAGACGCACCGAGGAAGGAATAATCGAAGATGATGACATGAGATCTTATCTTCTCCGAAGCCGAGAGATTGTTGTCTGGTCTCGCAGTTCCCCGTTGCATGAATCTCACGGTAATACAGTGTACCAGGTCCGTCAGATACCTCACAGATCCAGCAACCATGTCCACGCTATAATCTACCACATACCAAGGGCAAAGAGATGAACTGTCTAGCTTTTACTTGTTTATTATCCTTATACTCAGCGTTGGGTAGGAAAGATGACATTTATGCTTCTTTTGCTTTCTCAAATGGCGTTATTAATTTTAGACGAGCCTGTCCCATTTCTGGAGAAAGACAGCATATCATGGATTATGGCCTGTTTTTGTTCTTATTTTGGGGACTTCGATTCATTGGGATTTGATCCAACCTCGCTCCCTTTTTTCCCCTCACCCTCCTCGCTCCCTCCGTCCCCTTGTTCTCTCCCAGATCCGGGCCGGCAGGCCCCTCCCCTTCCCTTCTCCGGTGATTGCCGGCGTTGTGGTCGGAGAGGGACCCTCCCCTTGTATAGTAGGTGTAGTTTTAGGTCTAGAGTTTGCTGTTTGCATCAAGTTTCGGCTCCTTGCCGTGGTTTCAGGTGCTCCTGCTGCTCTCGAGCTGCAGCCAGGGGGTGCTCTTCCTCTTCTTGCTCGCCGCGCTTCCATGGTGGGAGCCAAAGGTCGCGGAGGAGGCAGGGCGAGATCCTGTCCAAATAAGCTCGTTTGGCCTCTAGATCTTGATCTAGGGAATGGCTGCTGTGTGGATGCGAAGGGGGCGGAGGGCCGGATTTTCTTATTCTGCCACCATGGAGGTGGAGATGGAGGATTATGGGAAGCTGCCCTGCTTCGATCTGTACAGCAAGGAACTGCAGATATCTTCGGAGTTCATCAACTGAGGCCTCGTTTTGCCTCAGTTATCCATGGTCGACGGAGCCACTCCGTTCTGTGGTGCTGTGTGCACTGCGGTGTCTTCTACCTCCAGGCCGGCGTGCCATCAAGGAGGCCCTTCAGCGACTCAATCACAGCGCTCAACGTCAGCCCATCGCCAAGTGGTCTAGTCCCCGGCGGCGGCGCCGGCGGCTGTGGTGTCGAGTGCATCTTGCCGCGGTGGAGAAGGACCATGAGGATTCAATTGCTTCTCTTCATCTTGTTTCAGGGTCCTTTCTGTAAGGTTGTTGGTCCTAGTAGATTTTCCTTTTTCCTTTTGGACCACTTTGTAATTTGTAACCCACCGCTGTTTTAATTGCAGTTCCTGGTCCTTCGGGACCTTTCCTTGTTCAAAAAAAAAAAAAAAGATTCATTGGGATTTCAGCCAATTACTATAGTATCATCTATGCGCCGGAGAGGTCTTTTTAAGAATTTTATATGTGTGTCTACAGTTAAGAACACAAGGGGGGCAGAGGAAATCTTATCTTCCCAAAGTCGAGAGATTTTTCCTAGGTCTCGCAGTTTTGATGCATGAATCAAGTGGTGGTACAATTTACTCTTACTCGTGCATTGTATACAATTTATGAATATCCCAGATTCAACGACGATAAAAAATTCAATGATTCGCCTTGGTCTTGTTTTTGTTTGCGTTTGGGCTGTTGTAGCTAAGAAGGTCAACTATATGTTACTTTCTTTCACGGAGTGTGTTACTAGTTCGAAACCAGCCTAATCTTCTATTTTCCATAGAAATGCACCATGCAGGCCACATGATCATGCCGTCAATGTTTTCTAATCAATTGTGAGAAGTCCACTAGACAATTGCCCTTTTTAGAAACGGGAGATTTTATCATCCCTGGACGTCGCGTCATGATTCATACAACCCACATATTATTGCATGGCTTCTTTGTCGGGGGGAAGACCCCGGGTAGGGCAATGGACGCAGAGCAGCCGGCTGACCACTGGCCGGCTCGCGGCAAAGGCCGGCTGAGGAGCAGCCGGCTGGCGCCGTGGCCGGCTGGTCCGGAAGCCGGCTAGCTCTAGGTCCTAGTCGGCCTGGCTACGGCCGCCAATGCTGTAGCTGGGCCGGCTTCTACAAGCCATATCCGACTGGGGGTTTGTACCTCAGGCCAACTCGAGGCTGGCGAGTCTTGCACTGGAAGGAACCGGGTTGGTGATCCGGGTTCCCAAAGTCCACGCTGACTTCATCTTCCGTAAAGCGCGGGGCACTGTGGAGCAATAGTGCCACGCGCCGGACAGGCCATCATGGTCTACGTCGATCCGTACTGGCTACAGTGGCTGATGGCGACAGGGACATCTCCTCTCCATACCGCTGACCTGGGCAGCCGGATGGGACAGGCCATGAGGCCTCAACGGCTCCTGACGTCACTGCCTCGGGAAGGAGCGGAAGCCGGAGCCGGCCAAGCCGGCCAGTAGACTATAGGGTCTTATATGTAAAGTGCCGGTGCCTATATAAGCCGCACTACCCCCTCTCGTGCAGGGGATCGATCATTCTCACTTCATTCCACCCTTAGCGCTGCCCTGTGAGAGAGACCATCGTCTCCCTTAGCCTCCCAGGAGCAGCCGGACACAGCTCTAGGAGCACCATTGTATTGTGTGATCATCATATACACTCGTAGCAGGAGTAGAGGTGTTACCTCCATCGGAGGGCCTCGAACCTGGGTACGTCGCCGTGTCGCTCGTCCCCATACCCGCATCCGGATACCGCCGTGAGATCTCTCAGGAACCACCTTCGATTAGCCACCCTATGGCATATGCCGTGACGATACCACGACATTTGGGGCCCACCGTGGGGCCCTCAGCGTCCTCGGCCGGTGTCTTCATCCGGACGGGCCTCACCATCACCACCGGCGAGCGAGTCGCTTCAGGCTTGATCTGGAGATTCGGCTCCCTCGACTGCGTCAGCGACAACGCTGGCTGCTTCGCCGACCGGCCCTTCCCAGCCGGCGGCAGCGTCATCTCCTTCGGCGGCCACGACGTCTACGTCGCCACCGTCGCACCGCCGCGCTACCCGCGGCAGGTGCTGCGCTGCGCAAGCCCTCCTCCGCGAGCCGGCAGCAGCGCTCCCGCCAGCCCCGCCGTCGTGCAAGTCATGATGGCTGGCGAGGAGCTCCCCACCAAGAACCCGCGCACCCGCGACCCTCACCTGGAGCGCAACGTCGACCCCAACGCCTCCGGCTCGGGCCCAAAGGCGCCACCACCACCGTCCCGGCTGGACGAAGTCCGGGCAAAACTGAGCACCCCGCTCACGCCTGGCGCCGACCCCACCACCATCGAGGCGGATTTGGAGGCGCACCGCCAGCTCCTCCTCAAGCAAACAGAAGAACTGGCTGCTGCTAAGCGCCAGATGGAGATCACCCAGCGCGAGTACAACCGCGCCCACGGCCTCACTCCAGGCGGCGACGGTCCCAGCCGAGCCGGCCAGATCCGCCGCAGAGGCCGCGACCTTGGCGCCGAGATCGCCCGCGATGGTGCTCCTTCGCCGACTCTGTCCGCGGAGCAACCCGTCTACAACACCCCCGACAAGAACATGCGCGTGGCACAAGCCGCCGCAGAAGAGCTGAACCGCCTTGAAGGCGAAGAGTTACGCCGCCAGACCAAGCGGGTGACTGAGCTGCTCAACGCAGCCACCAGGCAGGCGGCCGACCCCAGGTATGTCAATGCACCCAGAGCTTCTCACGCTCGTGGAGATGCAGGCAACGACAGGGAAGGCGCCAGGGACACGGCCGAGTCCGCCTCCCCAGCACCAAGCCGGCACCGTGACTCCCGGGCCACACACGCAAGCTCGAGCCGGCCGAGCCACCAGCCGGGCGGCAACAGCCGCAGCCGGCCTCCTCCAAGCCGGAACCAGGAGCAAGACTCCGAGCCCCGCCGCCAGCACCGGCCGGCTCCAGAAGCAACCGGCACCCGCCAGCCGGCACGTTCCCGGCTGGGCCCCGCATCGAGCCCGCCGACGCCAGAGACCGCCTCGATCGACTGGTCGAATCCCGCATTGCGGAAGAAGAAGCGCCAGCCGGCCCAAAGTGCTTTGGGCCACGCATCATCAACGAGCCCATGATCGACGGCTTCCAGCTCCCGCGCGACACCCCCAAGTACGACGGCACTGCCAAGCCGGAGGACTGGCTGCAGGACTACTCCACCGCAGTCGGCATCGCCAAAGGCAACAAGCGCTGGGCTGTGCGCTACTCCCCCCTCATGCTGCTCGGCTCCGCCCGCACATGGCTCAACAACTTGCCAGCCGGCAGCATAAAAGGCTGGCTGGACTTCGAAGCGGCCTTCATCAGCAACTTCACCGGCTGCTACCGCCGGCCGGGTCGGCCCCAACAGCTTGAGATGTGCAAGCAGGGCCCGGACGAGACGGACCGCGCATACCTGACGCGCTGGTGCGAGATGCGCAACTCCTGCGAGGGTGTGCACGAGATCCAAGCCATCAGCTTCTTCATGGGCGGCTGCCGGCCCAACACCATGCTGTGGCACAAGCTGCGCCGCAGCGAGCCCAAGTCCATGGCCGCCCTCATGGCCATTGCCGACAAGTACGCGCTGGCTGAAGAAGCCGGCAAGGCGCCGGCTGACCCAGCGCCGGCTCCCTCCAGGCGGGACCACCACAAGTCGGCTGAGCACAAGCCGGCAGACGGCGCCTCTCATGGCAGCCGGCGGGACAACTACCGCGGCAAGCGTCACAGCGACCAGCCGGACCGCCGGTACGGCTCCGCCCACGTAGCCGCCGTGGCGGAACAACGCGGCGGCGGCAGCCGCCGCCAAGCAAGACCGGCGGTGGAAGCCGAAGTACACCTTGGACCATATCCTCGACTCGCCGTGCAAGTACCACAGCGGCAAGAACCCCTCCAACCACACCACCCGCGACTGCCACTTCATGAAGCGGCTGACAAGCGGTGAACCTCTCCCGCCTCCACCAGCCGGCGGGCCGGGTGGCCAAGCCGGCGCAGAGAACGCCAACCTCGAGCACCACGAGGCTAACCAAGTGCACCATGGCGGCCGATACTTGGCCGAAGATGCTACCTACATCATCTTCACCTCCGAGCCCGAGGACAAGACGAGCCAGCAGAGCCGTTCCCTCGAGGTCAACGCGGTTATACCGCCGGTCCCCCAGTACCTAAACTGGTCAGAGCAGGCCATCACCTTTGATCGCCGCGACACACCGGCTGTCCTGCCGAAGCCGGGCAGCTACGCCATGGTCCTCGACCCCACCATAGGCACAACCCGGCGCAGCGTGCGTTTCTCGCGCGTCCTCATCGACGGCGGCAGCAGCATCAACATCCTCTACCTCGACACCGCCCGCAAGCTGGGCATCCAGGAGGCCGAGTTGCGCCCCACCCCCACCGTTTTCCATGGCATCGTGCCGGGCCACTGCTGCCAGCCGATCGGCCGGATCACGCTGGAGGTGATGTTCGGGAAGCCGGACCACTTCCGCACCGAGAGAATCGAGTTCGAGGTGGTGGACCTCGTGAGTCCCTACCACGCACTCCTGGGCAGGCCGGCCCTGACCAAGTTCATGGCGGTGCCCCACTATGGGTACCTGAAGATGAAGCTGCCTGGCCCCAAGGGGGTCATCACCATAGCCGGCGACTATCGCCGCTCCATGGACTGCGCCACGCAGAGCTCCAAGATGGCCCAGACGCTGGTCATCGCCACCGAGAAGCAGCTCATCCACGACGCCGTCGCCCTCGCCAAGGCCGCGCAGACAGACATGCCGGCTGCAGGCAACCCGGCTGGGACGACTCACTTCCAGCCGGCCGACAACACCAAGAAGATCCTGCTGGACCCGGCGCAGCCGGACAAGTACGTCACCATCGGTGCCGGCTATGTATGTATCCCTTGTATCCCTTTTGCAAGCTATGAAAAAGCACGTGCCAAGAGCGCCGTTTCCGACAAGTTTTTCGCGTACTTTACCTTGTTTCGCCAATTGGCTTGAACCCTCTCACGCGGTCGGCTCAGTAACGTGATCCGGTTTCCGACAACCGGCTTCCGATCCAGCTACAGACCGCAACCCGGCTGTCCGGCTGGCGGGAGTAAGGCCTAGGGAGCCGGCACGCGAAAAATGACTAAGGGAAAGAGTAAAAGCGAGTTGACTTGCAACTTTTCATAAAAAGTGCCGAAGTGCCGAACTCAGCTCGTTCGACTGAAATACTGTCGGCCTCACCCAGCGGCCCGCTCTTGATCCGGCGACGGATCGCAAGTCGGACGTACGACCGGCAAGAGCACAGCCAAAGAGTGGGGCGGATGGGAAAAAGCGAACGAGTCGAAAGAAAGCAACTCGGCACACAGATGATTAACAAACACATTAAAGTGTGACATAATAAAAGGACGATAATATTCATACATATGCACCCGGGATCCCGGGGATTTAATAAATTGTCTTGGCAAAAGCAACATAAGAGACAGGTAAACTAGGCAGCGGCTGAAGAAGGACCAGCCGGAGGAGCGTCAGCGGAGCCGGCTGCCGGGTCGTCTTCGGGCGCCTCTTCCGCCTCCTCATCGTCCATCTCGTACTCCTCATCAGATTGAGGGTTCGGGTCCGCGACGAAGAGGCCCTTGTCGATGAAGTCGGCAATGGCGCTGGCTCGGGCAAGCCGGGCGGTCTTGTGTTCGGCCGGAAGCTTGTCCTCCACGCCGGCTCGCCGATACTCGAGCTGCCCCAGGTCCACCTCGTTGTACCAGGAGAGGACAAAGGACAGCGCCATGTCAGCGCCAGCGCGCGTGGCAGACTCCTTCCAGTCGAGGAAGCGATCCGGCGCCCGCTCCATCAAGGAGGTGAGATTGGAGATATCTTGCGGTGCCGCCTCCCCGGGCCACAGCATCGGGACCAGCTCCTCAGCCGCCTTCCGGAGCTCCCAGCCGAGTTTGGTGATGGGCTCGACGCGGGCAGCCATGGACGCCATATAGTCCTCCATGGTGAAGTACTCCGAGCTGCCCTCGCCAGTCGCCCGCCTCCTGGACTCGCGCGCAACGCCAACGGCTGCTAACGCCGCGTCCTGCGTTTCCGGGAAGGCCGCTGCAAGAAGAAGCAAGTCAGAAACCATCGAAGCCGAAATAAGCTAAAAAATGCAAATTTTCGAAGTCCTAAAGTAAGCCTGGCGGCAGCCGGCACGAGCCGACTGCCCCCAGCCCGAAGATGGAGATTCCGAAGCTCTAAAGTAAGACTGGCGGCAGCCGGCACGAGCCGACTACCCCCAGCCCGAAGATGGAGATTTCGAAGGATAACAAAAGGAAAAGCCTGGCGGCAGCCGGCAAGAACCGACTGCCCCCAGCCCAAAGATAAAGATAGCGAAGAGATCAGAAGTTTCTGCCGCCGGCTGCCAACGAAAGCCGGCAGCCGACAGCCGAAAGCCGGCAAAGGGAAGGGAACATAGAGATGCACTCACCCGACAAGCCACGATCAAGCGCGCCAATCTCGTCCGTCCAGCGCTTGGCGGTGGCCGACAGCTCTGTGGACTTGGTGGTGACCTCCTCTTGAAGCGCAAGCCGCTGCTTCTCCACCTCAGTCAGCCGCCGGCTCAGATCCTCCACCTTCTCCTTCTCCGCCGTCCTAAGGGAGGCAAGCTCGGAGAGGTGGTTCTGCTCAAGCAGGCGCAGCCGCACCAGCTCCCCCTCAGCCACCTTGAGCTTGGCGGCTGCAGATCGGCCCGCCTCCTCGCTCTCGGCGCACTGGGCGCGAGCAGCCCGGAGATCCGCCTCCAGCCGCGGCACCTTGGCGGCTTCAGCTGCGAGGCAGCTGGAAAGAAACGTCAGCCAACGAAGACTAAAAAGAAAGAAGACATCGAGTCGGAAGAAGCAAGATCTTACCCTTGGCGGCCTCCAGCTCGCGAGACAAGGCGGCCCGGTCTAGCTTGGCCTTGTGGTAGTGGGTCACGGCGCGATTGTACAGAGTGGTGCGCCGATCCGCCACAGCCTAAGGAAAAAAGAAAAATCAGTATGCTAGGCGAAACCCGGACCGGCTTCAAGCAGCCGGCCCATGCCTCGGAGGGCTACCAGGATGATAACCAAATCGAAAAACATATGAAGCTTACCTTGCTGGCTTCCTCCACCTTGGCGAGATTGGCCGCGGCCTCGGCAGCCCTAGCCTTGAGGTTGGCCTGCAGGCTGGAGAAGAACATCTCCACCGATGCTTGGCCAGGGTTCCCCTCCCGGCTGGTCACCTCATAGGAGTCGGCGCGGAGCCACGCCTGCTCCATAGTGCCAGCCGAGCCAAGGCTGGAGTCGGAGGCGGACGGCACATGCAGGAGCAGAGCGCCCTTGGCCACGTGCAGGCCCTGCTGCGGCGCCGATGGGGCTCCCGTCCTCACCAGCGCGCGCGAGTCGGCGCCCTCCGTGCGCGCCGGCTCATCCCTTGCCGGCTCTTGCCTAGCCGGCTCCTCCGCCCTCGGCTCCGGCGGTGGCGGCGCTCCGGCGGGCGAGATGGCCCAGCCGGCGCAGCCGTCTCCGGCGCTCGAGGTGCCCCCTCCGGGCTCTCATCCAGCACCACCACGCTTGGCCTGGCTCCGGCTCCGGTCGCGGGCGGTGCAGCCCTGCCGGCTCGGCTCCGGTCAAGGGCGGCATGCCCGGCCGGCCCCGGCCGGGCTGGGTCCAAGACGAGTCCGGCGCGGGAACATGTCGTCCAGCGTCGGCTGCCGAGCCGGCTCAACCCGCGTGCCGCGATCAGGCGCTGAGGCCAGCGGCACGGCGAAGGAAGGCGCCCCTGCGGGAGGCGGAGTACCCGCAGGCGGCGGCGGCGTAGGTGCGCGCGATGGAGGCTGTGGCGTCGGCTCCCTCCTTTGGCGCGGAGGCGGCGACGCGACGCGCGGAGTCTGCCGAGAGCCGCCGCCCTGGGCAAACTTGATGGGAGCCCTAGCCGGACAAACAAGGAGAAGATAAGCATAAAGAGTAAGGAAAGAAAAGGAATCAAACAAAAGAAAAAGAGAGCTCACCCGGCTTGCTCCGGAACCTTCTTCGGCTGCTGCCGGCGGAGCTTCTTCGCCTTCGCCTCCAAGGCGGCAGTAGAGCGGGGCTCGCTGGCCCGCTTCTTCCCCTTATGCGCTGAAGTCGCCGTGGTGCTTGGCGGCCTCGCGCGCAGAGGCACGGCGGGGATTGGCCCCGTGGCGGACGTCGCCGGCTCCTCGTCCTCCTGCTGCTCCGGAGAGGGGGGCGGATTGTGCTCCCCCTGGCCGCCTAGGTCAGGCGCCTGCAGCAGGTCGTCGTCGCCAGCCTGGTCGCCGGCTTGGTCAGCCGGATCGACGTGATCCAGCGTCCACCTCCTCGTCGCCGGGTCGCCATCCTCGACGTTTTGGCGGTCAAAGAGCTAGAAAAAACAGAAAACATGAGCAAACAACAAGCCGGAAGTCGGCAGAAAGGAAAGGAAGTCGGCCTCGCAGCCGCAAGCCGGAAGCCGGCGAAAACACAAAGCTTACCAGCTCGGGTGGGTGATCCCTGTCGCGGGGCGCCAGCCCATAGTTCCACTCCTCCGGCATGTTCGCCTTGGTGATGTTGTTCACCCGGTGGGCCACCTGGGCCTTGGAGAGCAGCGCCTTGGACGTCCGGTTCAGGTCGAACCGGCCGGACATGTGCCCGATTTTGTGGGTGCGCCTTTGGAGCGGCAGCACCCGGCGCTCGGCGATGGTGCAGAGGAGGTCCTCGGCGGTCAGCCCGTTCGCGACGGCCGCCCCCAGGAAGTCCCAGAGCTGGTTCACCTCAGCGTCCGGGTCCGTCGTACGGGCGTTGTAGCTCCAGTTGATCCGGCCGACGGGAGGAGCCGGGTTGAACTCCGGCAAGTTGATCCGGTCGACGAGCTGGCCCTCGTTGCGCACGTAGAAGAACGACATCTGCCAATTCTTCACCGAGTCAACGGTGGGGATTTTGGGGAAGGGCGTACCCGGCCGGGTGTAGATCGAGGCGGCGCCGCAGGCCCGCAGGCGGCCCTCAGTGGTTTGCGCCTTGAGGTAGAACAGCCGGCTCCAGAAGTCGATATCCGGCCACAAGCCGGCGTAGGCCTCCATGAAGGCCACGTAGCAGCTGAGGAGGATGCAGGCGTTGGCCGGCAGGTGGTGCGGCTGCAGGCCAAAGTTGTCGAGGAACTGGCGGAAGAAGGTCGAAGCCGGCAGGCCCAGCCCGCGATCGAGATGCGCGCCGAAGACGACGCGCTCGCCGGGCTGCGGCTCAGGCTCCGTCTCCTCGCCGGGCGCCCGCGTGACCAGCGACGACGGGATCCGGCGGAGGCGCACCAGCCGCTCGATGTCGTCCTCCCGCATGTACGAGCCCCTCCACGATCCGCTGGCGGAGGCCATCGTCGAGGAAGAAGAAGAAGATGACCACGAAAGACGGAAAGGCGAGGAAGAACCTTGCGACGACGGCGGCGGAGGACGCTCCGTCGAAACGCGGGGCCCCGTGGCGCTGGCTTGTCGGAGTAGCGGCGGCGGATCGGTGGAGATTCGCTCGCCGGAGTTCGCCAGCGGGAGACGTTCGCCGGAGCAGCAACGGGCTCGAGCGCGAAGGAGAGAGCGAAGTGGAGCGGGAGCGCGAGGAAGACGAAGTGAGGCAAGTGGCCGCCTCGGTACCCTCCCCCGCGGCATTTATAGCCGACCGCGGCGGACGGTTAACCTCCAGGTGGCGATCGTGGCCACGTCGCCCGGATCCTCTGCGCATTAACTTCCCCCACGACCGCTGCCGTTACTGGAAACCGCCACACCACGTCGCCCACGACCGCACCGAATCCGGAGGGGACATTGATGTGACCAGACGAACCGGCGGCAGAGCCCAGGCGTCAGAACCGGTCAAGTTGGGTGCAGGGCCCGAGGCGGCGGAGACTCCGGCGCACCGCAAGTCGGAGCCGGACAATAAGTTCAACTCGGACCAAAAGTCGTCCAGCAAGGCGGAGACGCCACCAAAACTTGCGAGAAAGCAAAAGCTGCATAAGTGTGAATAGCGGCCGGCTAGAAGCACTCGGCCGGAACGAGCCGGACGAGGGCGCAGCCGGCTGAATGGAAATTCTCAGTCGGCCCCTCCAAGTGCCGTCAAATATATTCGAGAAGCCAGGAAAACCTGCCTAGGTCCTTCTAAACGCAGGACCTTGCCAGCTTCGGGGGCTAATGTCGGGGGGAAGACCCCGGGTAGGGCAATGGACGCGGAGCAGCCGGCTGACCACTGGCCGGCTCGCGGCAAAGGCCGGCTGAGGAGCAGCCGGCTGGCGCCGTGGCCGGCTGGTCCGGAAGCCGGCTAGCTCTAGGTCCTAGTCGGCCTGGCTACGGCCGCCAATGCTGTAGCTGGGCCGGCTTCTACAAGCCATATCCGACTGGGGGTTTGTACCTCAGGCCGACTCGAGGCTGGCGAGTCTTGCACTGGAAGGAACCGGGTTGGTGATCCGGGTTCCCAAAGTCCACGCTGACTTCATCTTCCGTAAAGCGCGGGGCACTGTGGAGCAATAGTGCCACGCGCCGGACAGGCCATCATGGTCTACGTCGATCCGTACTGGCTACAGTGGCTGATGGCGACAGGGACACCTCCTCTCCATACCGCTGACCTGGGCAGCCGGATGGGACAGGCCATGAGGCCTCAACGGCTCCTGACGTCACTGCCTCGGGAAGGAGCGGAAGCCGGAGCCGGCCAAGCCGGCCAGTAGACTATAGGGTCTTATATGTAAAGTGCCGGTGCCTATATAAGCCGCACTACCCCCTCTCGTGCAGGGGATCGATCATTCTCACTTCATTCCACCCTTAGCGCTGCCCTGTGAGAGAGACCATCGTCTCCCTTAGCCTCCCAGGAGCAGCCGGACACAGCTCTAGGAGCACCATTGTATTGTGTGATCATCATATACACTCATAGCAGGAGTAGAGGTGTTACCTCCATCGGAGGGCCTCGAACCTGGGTACGTCGCCGTGTCGCTCCTCCCCATACCCGCATCCGGATACCGTCGTGAGATCTCTCAGGAACCACCTTCGATTAGCCACCCTATGGCATATGCCGTGACGATACCACGACATTCTTACAATTGATGAAAAATCGTACCAAGTCAGGAAGATTCAACAGGTCACACTAAAGAATTGAGAACGACGAAGCCTACGAGCAGCACAAGAACCAAAACAAACAAGGACATAAAGTACTTATAAACATAGTAAACGCATAATAAACATCGTGCCACACAACAATATCCAAGTCACGATGTTTATAGAGGGAGTACAACATAGTAAACGCATAATAAACATCGTGGCACACAACAATATCCAAGTCATTGGGCAATCCAAAAGAAGCATAAAATTGGTCTCTTGTTAATACAAAGCTACAACTTGTATTCCCAAGACAATTCCACTTAATCTAGTTATCTTTGATAACAAAAACTCCATGACATATAAACTAGAAAAAACTTCTTTTATCTTGAGCAGTAATCCAAGTTTCCATAATATCTTATGCTATAATTCAAGTCGTGAATTTAACAAAGCTTAATATACACACGTGGACTGAAAACAAATGTGACATATAGTTCTCACGCAAATATGTCTTGTTATGTAGAAAAATCGCTGGCAGGACCTGCGAATTATTTTATGTCAATTGGTCAAATGTCGACAATAGTAGTTCGTCGGTAATCTACTTGCATGACACCGAACCTACCACAAAACTATTGTGGTATGTTTGTTGTGGACAATATTAAAAAGCTTATAGATTGCACTTAATAATTTGTTGCCTAAACATTTGTCATTCTGGATATGTAAAATCTCAAGGTCTAGATATCCGAACTCGAAAAGAAAACCACACTAAAAAAACTCTCCTAGCTTGCATGGGGCCCCATAAAAATCAGAGTCCCATGGACTCGCATGGCCGAAGTGAACGCTGAATTTTCATTCCATGTAAGAATTTCCCAAAAAAATTGTTGTAAGAAGTTTGAATAAGAGTTTAATAGAAATTTATTTTTCGATCTAGTTGTTGGATACCGATTTTTTCTTCATATTCTTCTACGTTTTGGAAAAGCCCTTTTGGCTAAGCACTGAGAAGATGCTGAATCAGCTGAGCTTGCATTTTTGGCGAAGCCGAAGAAGTCACTGGAGTCAAATACCTTGATCTTATTTGTGGTGGAGAGCGAGATGGTAAATTGGGCAAAAAATACTTCAGCGAATTTATAACCTCCAGGTGTGTTAAGAACACCAATTCTTAGAGTTTTATACTAATTTTTTTTACTTGTTTGTTTTGTGTAACCTTATTTTATTGTAGCTAGCAAAATTAGTCTTATAGCCTATCGGTCAATTTCATGATGCAATGTTCCATCTTCCAGTTCTAAGGTGCACTCTGACAATATTTAATACTAAAATAATTTTTTGAGCACAATTCTTGAGAGTTTATCTTGGAAGTTTCCTATTAAAAAACATATTTAGGTCAACTCCCTATAGATCCAGAAATAGAAAAAGAATGAGAATATTTGTCACTCATGGAATTAAATTTTATTTTGCTTACAGGACTATGGAGTATTTAGATGTGCTCATACGTTTCTTAATATATTTTAGATAACTTGCTAGATAGCTCTAGTACGCATATTACATATACCTACTAGAGGTATCATGGGGGGCATATTTTCCCATTAGATTTTTTTTTCTAAGCCAAATTTATGATAGTAGATTTTTTTATTCTACAAGAGATTGCACATTTTTAAAGTTTCATACAAATTGACAAAAATAGAACTAACTATGGACAATGCTCAGCATGGCAGATAGATTTCGTTCTTTCCGAACCGCAAGGTCTTCAAAAAAAACATGAAATTCTGATGCTATGATCGTTGCATGCCCCTCACCTACAAAACAAACTATTGCAACATCATAGCAACATATTGTTTTCCTACTGTGAGTCTTAGCCGTACAAGAAAATGCCATAATATTCAAAAGAACAATGCATCAAGACAAATATAGTTATGCGAAAAACCTTCACTTGTTCCAGCAAATCCTGTCGGTACGGTTGCCGGAAAATCCTCGAGAAAAGTCAAAAGACGAGTGCAATATGGGAGGGCAACGTTTGGGGCACCCAAAAAGAATATGGTTTCTTTTTTGCGGGTAGCAAAAATATGTTGCACCAGTTTGTGTTGCAGTCCCTAATCATACTCCAGAGAGGAACGAACGTCGGTAACATATCTCAGGATCACGGTCGCGCTGTGATTGTTTAGTCCTCGTTGAACGGAACGATAATACACACATCTACAAGAGCCAAAGAACTAGGGGAACGAGTTGGTGTAGATGCAGGCCTGTGCTGTTTCCATGGCGAGTCGTTGCTACCGGAAAACGAAATTCATCCACCCCGGTATGCTAAGAGCATCTCCAGCCGTTTCCCGACTCCAGCCGTTTCCCCGACGAGGCCTCCATGACGCCTTTTTTTCATCCGGATGGACGAAAAAGGTCCAGCTGCGCCCTCATCTCCTCGTTTTCGTTCGGATTAGGTCTTTCATCCGTCCGGAGAGCCCAGGCCATCCCCGGCCCCCGGGGGAGCGCTCGGGGACTCCGGACGAGAGAAAAGTGCGAGAACCATCGAGAAAGTTTCCCGCGCGGTTGGTGGCCCCAACTTGTCGGCGAGAGACCGATCGTCGTCCTCATCGCATCGTCTTCCGCGCGGTGGAAAATCCTGTCGCCGGTCAGTCTTCGCCGGGCACGTCGTTTTCACATGGCGAGTTAATGTCGTCGCCTCGGTTTCACGCGCGTCGGCCTCTATTTATCGCGGAACTACCGCGTCTAGCCGCATTCACCATGCTCACTGTGCTCAATTTTTCCCAATCTTCTCCAACCTCGAGCGAGAGCTAGCTGCGAACAAACAATGGCGAACGACGACGCGACCAACAATGGCTTCGGCCGCCGCTCTCTCGACCAATGGGAGGGCCGGGTTCTCCACATGGCGGGCTACCCGGCGCCACCGAACTTCCGCGCGCCGGGAGGATGGCGACTCAGCGCGGGCGGCGTTCCGATCCCGCCGCCGCCGATGGGTCGGGCCGCCCTCGAGGTGGAGATCGACGCGGTGCTCGTCACTCTCAGTGACGAGCAGCGCGCGGATCCGCGCTTCTTCCCCAACAACTACAACTCGTGGAGCAACTTCTTACGGCGCAGGTACGAGCGCGAACTCGCCGCGTATGACGGTCCTCCTCCTCCTCTGGCAAGGAACAATGCCGCTGGCCACCACGATGACCTGTACCGGCCGATGCTGCCACGCGCCGGCGACCCTGGCCACGGTTCCAGCCGATGGCACGAGGCGCCGCCGCCCGAGGAGACCTCGAACTCAAGCGACGACGGCGACTACACGGCCTTCTACCGCCATTTGGGCATGTAGAAGGCCGCTTTTAGTGGCGATTTACACAAAAATAACCTTTTTCTGAAACTATAGCACAGACTGACCCTCCGGACAAACTATTTCACTCATCTAACTTTTTTTTTGTGGCGCCTATGCGAGCGACGCCACACTTCACTGTGTGGCGCCCATGCGATGGGCGCCACACATCTTGCCTGCGTGGCGTGCATGTGTGTGCGTGGCCTACAGCTGCCAACGTGGAAGCATGTGTGGCGCCCATGGCAAAGGCGCCACACTACTCTTTATAAATAAATGTTGTCTAGAATTGATAGAACATAGTGGTAGCTCAGCTGGTTGAAGTCTTTGGTGCAAATCTGTTGGTCTTGAGTTCAAACCTCCAAAATACTTGATTTTATTTTTACTTTTTAAAATTGGGCTAGACATTGTAATATGTTCTAAAATATAGAACCAAGCTCCGTATTGTTTTTAAAACTTTTTATCATTTTTTAAATTATTGTAGGAGTCCAAAATTTACTTTCGATTTTTTAAATTATTGTAGGAGTCCGAATGATATGTGCCGATGATCCAGCTTCCCATTTTGATTTACTTTCGATTTTACGACCGACATATTGTCATGTAA
The DNA here is from genome assembly GCF_019359855.2 of Lolium perenne. Classification (NCBI taxonomy): domain Eukaryota; kingdom Viridiplantae; phylum Streptophyta; class Magnoliopsida; order Poales; family Poaceae; genus Lolium; species Lolium perenne. The sequence goes on along the minus strand of NC_067244.2, from coordinate 262,787,567 downwards.
TTTTCTTCATATGGTTCTGTTTTCATCAAGTGCCTTTCCTATTACTATTGATCTGCTTATGAAAAAAGCAGGTACATGTACTATTTGTGTTGTAAAAGAAATTCCAATGGACTTTCGTAACATACTCTTTAAATTTCCTAACCACTCTTTTTGCGGGTAGTTAAATTTCGTAAAGTTGTGGCCATTTGTTTTTTCATTTTCTTAAGCGGTTTTACATACTCAGCTTCTAAGTCCCATATCATTCAATTGTATTTTAGACTGTAATTAAGATTTGATGATATCACTGGATAGGTAGAAATTGCACTTGATATTTTGAGATTTAATGATATCACTGGATAGTAGGCAGTATGTTTCATTTTGGACTCCTACAATGATTTAAAAAATGATAAAAAGTTTTAAAAACAATACGGAGCTGGGTTCTATATTTTAGAACATACTACAATGTCTAGCACAAATTTTAAAAGTAAAAATAAAATCAAGAATTTTGGAGGTTTGAACTCAAGACCTACGGATTTGCAACAAAGACTTCAACCAGCTTAGCTACCACTATGTTCTATCAACTCTAGACAACGTTTATCTATAAAGAGTAGTGTGGCGCCTTTGCCATGGGCGCCACACATGCTTCCACGTTGGCAGCTGTAGGCCACGCACGCGCATGCTCGCCATGCAGGCAAGATGTGTGGCGCCCATCGCATGGACGCCACACTTGTGTGGCGCCGTTCGCATATGCGCCACAAAAAAGGGTTAGATGAGTGAAATAGTTTGTCCGAAGGGTCAGTATGTGATATAGTTTTAGAAAAGGATTATTTTTGTGTAAATCGCCGCTTTTAGTTTAAGTTTTAGTTTGCCTAAAGCCGAATTCAAATATATGTACGAATTCGGCCTATTTATGTATGAACTCGCCTATATATGTTAAATATTATTAAACTTCGCTTATGTTTGAACGAGTTTCGCCCATTTTTATCTGAATTCGTCGTATTTTGTCAAAAATTTACATCCATGCTGAGCTTGCCGCTGAAAAAATAGGCTCCTCAAACCAAAAATTACATTCATCCGGCTCTAAATAGCGCCGGACTTGGGATGTAGGCAGCACCAGCGGCTGGGATGCTCTAACGAACTAGACATCACCTGGTCCGACCCTATTCTGCACGGGTACAGCGAGGTAGCACCATGCAACGGCCACACATAATTCTCCCGGGCAGCGCTCAGCGTCGGTCGGCCGACGTGGCCTGCTGAAATCGGTTGCTGTCCCGGCCGTTGGATCGCGATCTACCGGCCAAAAATAGCAGCAGCAAACGTTTTTGCATTTTGCCCCCTAGTTTTTGGAAAATCAACCCACGGTCCTAAGCCTATCAGTTTAAACCGAACACGTGTTTCCCTTTGCCCCCAAACTTTCAGATATTTACAACAAAACCCGCTGTTTACTGTAGCAACAAAAACCCGCCGCTTTGTGTACAAAAAATAAAAAGTATTACAACAAAATTTTCACAGTAAATCTTCACATATATGTACAACAAATTATCAATATATTTACAATAATAATTAACAACAAAAACAATATTTTTTATTTGGGTGTTTACAATAATAGTCAGTTTTCATGCAATAATATCTTTACAACAAATCGGAAACATACTTACAACAATAATTAATAACCAAAAACCAACATTATTTTATTTGGATGTTTACAATAAAAGTCTGCTTTCATTCCAGAAATATCTTTACAACAAATCAGTAAAATATTTACAATAATAATTAGCAACACATGCCACAAATAAATTGGGTGTTTACAATAAAAGTCGCAAACATCATCCACAAAAGAGTAAAGTCTGTATTGAACCTTGAACTTGTAGAGGGTGTCGAAATCAAACCCTCAACTCTTTATCCCAGAAATTAGCACCCTATATTCATCAATCCCGGTTAATCTAAACCCTAGTGCAGTTCTAACTAGTTTGGCGCACCGGAAATAAGATGATCCTGGCCGGGATTAGCCTCTACTCTGACTGACTACCGTGGCCTATATGGCATGCCTATCTCCTTGATCTATTTCTCTCTCACGTCCACTGCCACATAAGTTTCCCCTTCACCATTCTCTCCTCGTTACTGCTCAGCCGCATCAACAGGCATCTCTGCAAAAGGACATCAACAGGGCTCAGCTCGTAGATAATGTCTGAACTAGGCAATAGATTCCACACACCTCCATATTGAGACCTTCAGGACATCTTCAACACGCCGATCCAAATTAGACGCGTTGGCTCGTTTGGATTGGGCCGTTTGGGTGGCCGCACGGACAACAAACACGTGGACCTGGCTGACGGTCTGTTTGGGTGCGCGCACCATCGTAAAATTAAAGACAACAAAAAAACAAAGTTCATTTAAACTTAGCCCTATTTTCGGAAAAAAATTACACAAAAGAAAGCCCTATATGGACTTTAAACTAAAAAAATGGTGGAAACCCTAGTCTAGGGTTTGGGACACGGTGGCCGCCGGCGCGCCACCTACTCCCAGTAGTACTCGTCGTCGTCGCCGTCGATGAGGACGACGCCCCCTGGCGACGACGCACTGTTCCAGCTGGACGCGCTGGAGGGCGCCGAGGACTCCGGCCAGGGTGAACACTGCGCCCTTTCCCAGGCGAAGTGCGGGTCCGGAGGGCTCGTCGGCCTGCGGAGGCGTGCCAGCCGCGCCGCCTCCTTCTGCCGTTGCTCCGCCGCAGCGGCCTGCAGCTTCGCCTCTTGTCGGAGCGCGGCCTGGCGCGTGGCCTCCTCCTGCCGGCGTGCCACGGTGAGGAACGCCCACTAGAGAAGGAATCGGTGGACGGGATCAGCATCACCGGAACCCGATCTGGGCTCAGGTGTCAGCCGTGGGGAGGTTCACGTTGCCCCACGACATTGGGGCGCCGGCCTCCCAGAAGATCTGCGCCACCACGACGGTGACGTAGATCCGGTCGCGCATCGGCGCCGGCGGCCCCATGTTGAAAGCCGCTAGCGCGGCACGCCGACTGCTGCCGGCCTCATGGTCATTCGCTGATGGCTCGAACTCGCGCTTCGGGGCCATGGCGGTGCAAAAGCTCGAGCTCGAACGTGCGTGCGGAGTGGAGCGGGAAGTGGGGATTAGATAGGGACAGCCCCCTGATGCGTGTAGTTGACACGTCCGTTGGGAACCCCAAGAGGAAGGTGTGATGCGCACAGCGGCAAGTTTCCCTCAGTAAGAAACCAAGGTTTAATTGAACCAGTAGGAGTCAAGAAGCACGTTGAAGGTTGATGGCGGTGGGATGTAGTGCGGCGCAACACCAGAGATTCCGGCGCCAACGTGGAACCTGCACAACACAACCAAAGTACTTTGCCCCAACGAAACAGTGAGGTTGTCAATCTCACCGGCTTGCTGTAACAAAGGATTAACCGTATTGTGTGGAAGATGATTGTTTGCAGAAAACAGTAAAACAATTATTGCAGTAGATTGTATGCGATGTAAAGAATAGGACCGGGGTCCACAGTTCACTAGAGGTGTCTCTCCCATAAGATAAACAGCATGTTGGGTGAACAAATTACAGTTGGGCAATTAACAAATAGAGAGGGCATGACCATGCACATACATATTATGATGAGTACTATGAGATTTAATTGGGCATTACGACAAAGTACATAGACCGCTATCCAGCATGCATCTATGCCTAAAAAGTCCACCTTCAGGTTATCATCCGAACCCCCTCCAGTATTAAGTTGCTAACAACAGACAATTGCATTAAGTATTGCGCGTAATGTAATCAGTGACTACATCCTCGAACATAGCACCAATGTTTTATCCCTAGTGGCAACAGCACATCCATAATCTTAGAGATTTCTGTCACTTCCCCAGATTCACGGAGACATGAACCCACTATCGAGCATAAATACTCCCTCTTGGAGTTACAAACATTTACTTGGCCAGAGCATCTACTAATAACGGAGAGCATGCAAGATCATAAACAACACATAGATATAAATTGATAATCAACATAACAAGTATTCTCTATTCATCGGATCCCAACAAACACAACATATAGAATTACAGATAGATGATCTTGATCATGTTCGGCAGCTCACAAGACCCGACAATTAAGCACAATGGGGAGAAGACAACCATCTAGCTACTGCTATGGACCCATAGTCCAGGGGTAGACTACTCACTCATCACTCCGGAGGCGACCATGGTGGCGTAGAGTCCTCCGGGAGATGATTCCCCTCTCCGGCAGGGTGCCGGAGGCGATCTCCTGAATCCCCCGAGATGGGATTGGCGGCGGCGGCGTCTCTGGAAGGTTTTTCGTATCGTGGCTCTCGGTACTGGGGGTTTCGCGACGGAGGCTATTTGTAGGCGGAAGGGCAGGTAAAGAGGCGGCACGAGGGGCCCACACCATAGGTCGGCGCGGCCAGGGCTTGGGCCGCGCCGCCCTATAGTCTGGCCACCTCGTGGCCCCACTTCGTCTCCTCTTCGGTCTTCTGGAAGCTTCGTGGCAAAATAGGACCCTGGGCGTTGATTTCGTCCAATTCTGAGAATATTTCGTTACTAGGATTTCTGAAACCAAAAACAGCAGAAACAAAGAATCGGCTCTTCGGCATCTTGTTAATAGGTTAGTTCCAGAAAATGCACGAATATGACATAAAGTGTGCATAAAACATGTAGATATCATCAATAATGTGGCATGGAACACAAGAAATTATCGATACGTCGGAGACGTATCACTCCCCTCTCCATTCCACATTTAATATGACTCGCCCGCCGACAAGTGGGCCTAGGAGGCGAGCAGGCGGACGCGCGAGGACGCCCCGTCCCATCAGCGCCCACGCAAACCTGAGCTAGATTTGGGCCAGGTTTGGATGCGCGGGGGCGGGGTGGGTCGACGCGTTGGAGATGGCCTCATTGCTATTGGCATTAACACAAACACCTAACCTGCAACGCTGCTCCATTCCCTCCAACTAGCCGCGTAGCGACACCGTGCTGGACGTCGGTTGATGTAGGTAGTAGTGCAGTTGGGCACTTGTCCAGGACCTCGCACGCCTAGATAGCTGGGGCGACGCATTACAACGCGCCGACGGAGTTGTTGCCGTGGACGATTTCTTAAACGACGCGAGCAAGGAGTCGGCGGAGACGCATGTTCGTGGCGGTCCAGGGAGGGACTCGAATGGAGGTGGAGTGACCGTGGTGGACGAGGCGGGGGCGGGGAGGGTCGTTGCTGCATGGGGAGGCGGAGTCGAGAGAAGCTGGGTTAACAGCCACGAGTACGTCGTGGTCGTGGCAACTGCCGGAGCTGGAAGTGGATGGGGAGTTCGAGAATCGGGAGCAGGCCAGGTACAGGGAGGCCTCCGAGTTGGAGCTCTCGCGAGCTGCGGTGCCGACGCCGGGCCGCTAGACGCCTGCCCTCCGTTGCTCCACTAGAGAAGGAACTTCAGATATATCGCCGCCGCGGAGCTTGAGCTCATCGTTGTTCTTCCGGGAGGCTAGCTAGGGATGCAATGATTATAACTGCTTCAGGCGAGAACGGCAAAGCGGTCGGTAGCGAAGAAGACAGAGAAATACATTAATGAGAGAGATGAACATGGCACGTGGGCCACGGTAATCAGTGAGACACATGTAATCCCGGATGGGATCGATCTGTCTTATTTCCAGTGCGGCAAACTAGTTTTAACAGGTTCATGGTTTAGATTGACCGGGATTAATAAGTAGAGGGTGCTGATTTCAAGGATCAATAGTTGAGGGTTTGATCTCCACATCCACTACGAATTTAAGGTTTAAATCAGACTTTACTCTCCACAAAAACCATAGACTATTTAATTTGTTACAGATAGAATTATAACAAAAATCACCTACTATTTTATCCAAAGTCACAAATGGTTACAACAAAATAAAAAATCACTTTGTTATTAGCATCAAAAAAAAGTTGTCTCTTTACAACAATTGTTAACAACAAATCCTACAAAAATTACAGATTATTTACAACAAATAGTTCATCATCTCACTTATGTGTTTTGCAGCGAAACCATTCTTGAGCCGAAAAAAGAAGGCCCGTTAAGCCGGCGCGGGAGCGAGGCCGGACGACCGATAGGTGACGCGCGATCGGTCGCCGAATCCAAAGCGTTTTCCTAATTCTCCCGCCGCCCACACAATGGCCCTGGCACCGCGCGCACCAACGGGCCTCTGTTTTCTTACCTCAAAAAAGAAAAAAAAAAGAAAAAAAGGGCCTCTGTTTTCCGTCGATACCGTCATTGATTTTTGTCCTGCACGCGTGCTCTCTTTTCGCGCCACGCAAACTAGTTTAAAACCCACACACTCGCCCACACATCCGCGTCGCCTCGCCGTCGCAGTGCAGGACAGGGTCCTAACGCTCTCGCACCTCGGCTCAAATGCAGATCCTCCGGCTCCTGGCGTCGCGGCGCGCCGCGTCGACCATCATCGCGTCGCCGGTTTCCGTGCACCGGAACGACGAGGAGGACTTCTTCGACCTCGACTTTTCCTCCAGCTCCGTCCGCCCCTCCTCCTCCAGCTCCGGCAGCCTATCATTCTCCGACTCCGACGACGAGTGTACGGTGCTCGACTTCATCATGTCCCTGCAGCGAAGCAGCTCCTCCTCGCCCCTCATCGGCGGCGGCGCCACCGCGGCTCCCCTCAAGTCCTGCCCCTCGGACCCGCCGCCCAAGATGAAGGCTGGCCGCAAGCGCGGCATCAACAGCCTGCGCACGCTCAGCTTCGATGCCAGGAAGGACGTCCCGGTCTACGGCCGGCGCAGCTCCAGAAGCGCGCGGTCGCTCCGGCTGCTCATGGACTCGACATCTCGCACGATGGAAGACGAGCACGCCGTAGTAGACGCGGCGCAAACCTCCAGGCGCTCGTCGTCCCGGGGCGTCGTCCGAACGTGCCTGGCCAAGATCTCGCGCCGAATCCGCACGGCCTCCAGCGCGAGAGGGATCCGCGGCGTGCGCAAGTGCCGATCGGCGTCGTCTGGGTCGGCGCCGGCGTGCGGCGACGACGATTTGGCTGCGGAGAAGCAGGACGGCATCGCTGGCGCCATCGCGCACTGCAAGGACTCGCTCCAGCGGGATTCCACGTGAGTGCGACTCGTGGCTGCTACGGTCGAGGAGCGACTGAGCGACATGAAGCTGCATAGCTCGCCGAAGCTGATGGCTACCATCTGCCACCATGCGGCACATACTCGGGCCTGAATTAATGGAGGTCGAACCACGAAGCTTCCCGCTGAACTTGAGTAAAGAAGAAAGCAGAGGAAGAGTTTTAAACTATATAGTCCATTAAGCAAATCATCAAAGCGCCAAGAACATGCGGTGGTTAAGCTTCGGAGATCTCTCTTTCGTAATGGTTTTTGTTGTGTGTGCGTGTTTCCGTTTGGTAGATCGAACTTCCGCGGGAGAAGAGCTCTTTTTAGGCCTCTTTGTTCGCCCCCAATTGCAATCCCTCGTGTACATGAGCTGGATTGTCCTTGTTATATTGTGACTCAAATTTATATTAAAGGGGACTAACTTTTGACGAGTGGCGCGAGGCTCATCGCCAGCGGATGCGGGGGGCAGCCCCCCGCGGTACGGAGTGAGACCACCGCCTATATATATCTCTTGTAAACCGCTAGCTAAGGCTGATCAGATTATGAGATAACCCACGATGTTTATAATATTCTTTGATATAGTGAACTTTTGCTAGCTGGTGTCCATGATTTTTACCTCTCTTTGTTGGAGAGGGTCAGGTTAAAATCTTGTGTTCCATGTGTGTGTTTTTGTTTCGTTTTTCGTTATTTCTTGTCGCGTTTATAACAGTCCTAGCTAGCTATGGCATCATTTCTCAATGGGAAAGCCAGACCCTAGTTCGGTCTCGTTGGATGAAGACAGAGCAAAAGATATCCCGCAGTTGTCGGCGGAGGAGAATACATTGTTAATTGCGAACTTCTTAATGGAGGAGGTTCATGATGCTGTCTTTCAGATGGAACATAATAAATCACCCGGACCTGATGGCTTCCCAGCGGAGTTTTACCAGCATTTTTGGGGGGTTATTAAATATGATTTGATGGCTTTATTTGAGAGCTTTCAGAAGGGGGAGTTGCCTTTGTACAAGCTGAATTTTGGGGTGATTACATTACTACCTAAAAAATAAAATGCGACTCAGATTCAACAATATAGGCCCATATGTTGCTCAATGTGAGCTTCAAGATTTTTACTAAAGTTGCGACAAACCGTATTTCTGAGGTTCCTCAAAAAGTAATTAGACCTACACAGACGGCGTTCATCCCTGATAGACGTACATATTCTGGAAAGAGTGGTAGTTCTTCGTGAGACAATACATGAAATGCATAGGAGAAAACTAGATGGGGTGATTTTTAAAATTGATTTCGAAAAAGCATATGATAAGGTTAAATGGCCCTTTTTGCAACAAGTTCTACGTATGAAAGGTTTTGACCCTATTTGGTGTGATAGAATAAAGCAATTTGTGCAAGGGGGGAGTGTAGGTATAAGAGTTAATGATGTTATTGGGCATAATTTTCAAACTAGGAAAGGACTACGCCAGGGAGACCCTTTATCCCCGATTCTCTTCAATATTGTCGCTGATATGTTAGTGATCCTAATTGCTAGGGCTAAGGATTATGGTAAAGTGGGGAGTTTGCTGCCACATTTGATTAATGGTGGTATATCCATTTTACAGTATGCGGATGATACAATTCTTTTTTTTGGAACATGATGTTGCTAAGGCTGTGAATATGAAACTTGTTTTATGCATTGTTGAACAATTATCGGTTTTAAAGATTAACTTCCACAAGAGTGAAATTTTTGCTTTTGGTAAGGCAAAAGATATAGAGGAACAGTATAGGCACATTTTTGGGTGTGAGTCGGGAACCTTACCTTTGAGGTATTTAGGGATCCCAGTACATTATAGGACGTTAAGAAATGTTGAGTGGAACCCGATTGAAACTCGGTTTGTGATGTCTACTTCCCCCTCCTTTTCCTGTAGACAGTGTTGGGCCTCCAAGAGCAGAGGTTTGTAGAACAGCAGCAAATTTTCCCTTAAGTGGATCACCCAAGGTTTATCGAACTCAGGGAGTAAGAGGTCAAAGATATCCCTCTCATGCAACCCTGCAACCACAAAGCAAGAAGTCTCTTGTGTCCCCAACACACCTAATAGGTGCACTAGTTTGGCGAAGAGATAGTGAAATACAGGTGGTATAAATAAGTATGAGCAGTAGCAACGGTGCCAGTAAATAGCTTGCTGGCGTGTAGTTGATGGTGGTAGTATTGCAGCAGTAATAACGCAGTAAAACAGTAAACAAGCAGCGATAGCAGTATTTAGGAACAAGGCCTAGGGATTACACTTTCACTAGTGGACACTCTCAACATTGATCACATAACAGAATAGATAAATGCATACTCTACACTTTTGTTGGATGATGAACACATTGCGTAGGATTACACGAACCCTCAATGCCGGAGTTAACAAGCTCCACAATTAATATTCATATTTTAGTAACCTTATAGTGTAAGATAGATCAAAAGACTAAACCAAGTACTAACATAGCATGCACACTGTCACCTTCATGCATATGTAGGAGGAATAGATCACATCAATACTATCATAGCAATAATTAACTTCATAATCTACAAGAGATCATGATCATAGCATAAACCAAGTACTAACACGGATGCACACACTGTCACCATTACATCGTGCAGGAGGAATAGACTACTTTAATAACATTGCTAGAGTAGCACATAGATAAATTGTGATACAAATACATTGCAATCATAAAGAGATATAAATAAGCACCTCACTATGCCATTCATCAGTGAATAAGTATTCTGTGAAATATAGCCTAAGAGACCCACACGGTGCACACACTGTCACCTTTACACACGTGGGACAAGGAGTCTCCGGAGATCACATAAGTAAAACTCACTTGACTAGCATAATGACATCTAGATTACAAGCATCATCATATGAATCTCAATCATGTAAGGCAGCTCATGAGATTATTGTATTGAAGCACATAGGAGAGAGATGAACCACATAGCTACCGGTACAGCCCCGAGCCTCGATGGAGAACTACTCCCTCCTCATGGGAGCAGCAGCGGTGATGAAGATGGCGGTGGAGATGGCAGCGGTGTCGATGGAGAAGCCTTCCGGGGGCACTTCCCCGCTCCGGCAGCGTGCCGAACAGACTCCGTCCCCCGGATCTTGGCCTCGCGATGGCGGCGGCTCTGGAAGGTTTCTGTGGTTTTCGTCGAACGTATCAGGGTTTTCGATCCAGGGGCTTTAAATAGGCGAAGAGGCGGCGCAGGAGGGCTTCTGGGGGGCCCACACTATAGGGGGGCGCGGCCCCCCCTGGCCGCGCCGGGGTGTGGTGTGGGGCCCCCAGGGCTTCCCTCTGGCGGCTCTCGGGTGTTCTGGATGCTTCCGGTGAAAATAGGAACTTGGGCGTTGATTTCGTCCAATTCCGAGAATATTTCGTTACTAGGATTTCTGAAACCAAAAACAGCAGAAAACAGGAACTGGCACTTCGGCATCTTGTTAATAGGTTAGTTCCAGAAAATGCACGAATATGACATAAAGTGTGCATAAAACATGTAGATAACATCAATAATGTGGCATGGAACATAAGAAATTATCGATACGTCGGAGACGTATCAGTTTGCTTCCAAATTGGGGTGCTGACGTAGTAAGATGTTGTCTTATGGTGATAGGTTGGTCCTCATTAATTCGGTTCTTACAAGTCTCCCTATGTTTATGCTTTCCTTCTTGGAAATCTCAATTGGGGTGAGGAAGAGCTAGATTATTATAAATCAAATTTTTTCTGGCAATCGGATGAACACAAGAAGAAATATAGATTATCTAAATGGAATATTCTGTGTAGACCTAAGGATCAAGGAGGGTTGGGTTTCGAGGTTTTGGAATTAAAGAACAAATGCTTATTAAGAAAATGGTTGTTTAAACTCCTTACTGAGGAGGGTATGTGCCAGCAGCTTTTGAGTAACAAATACCTTAAAAATAAAACTTTGTCACAAGTTGAGGTTAAACCTACTGATTCACCTTTCTGAAAGGGTCTCATGCATGTTAAAGATGACTTTTTCGAGAGGGGATATTTTAGAGTGGGGGATGGAACATCTGTTAGATTCTGGGAGGATGTGTGGCTGGGGGATACGCCATTATCTCATCAATATCTGGCACCGTATAATATCATTCAACATAAAAATGTGTTAGTATCGACTGTGTTTGCTACTGTGCATATTAATATTTCTTTTAGACGAGGGTTAAATGATAATAAGTGGGTACAATGGTTACATCTATGCCAACGTTTAATTACAATTGATATAACATCTGAACCCGATAAGTTTATTTGGAAACTTACGGATTCTGGCATCTTTTCAGTTAAGTCTATGTATCTTGATTGGATGAATGGCCACACGGTTTATCTTCGCAAATATCTATGGAAGTTAAAGATTCCCTTGAAAATTAAAAAATTTATGTGGTTTCTTAGTAATAAGGTAATTCTAACTAAGGATAATCTAGCTAAACGGAAGTGGAAGGGTTGTCAAAAGTGTTGTTTTTGTAATTCCATGGAAACCATTAATCATTTACTCATTGAATGTCCTTTTGCGAAGATAGTTTGGCGTATGTTGTACCTTGCTTATAATATTCCTCCGCCAGCTAATATTACTAATATGTTTGGTAGATGGCTGCATAGAGTGAGGAAAGAGGATAAACAGAAAATTCGAATTGGTGTCTCTGCCATTTGTTGGGCTATTTGGAGAACTAGAAATGATATTATTAACAAACAAAATGGAACTAATTTTTTGCAGGTTATCCGGCGAGATGCTCATTCAATTCAGCAGTGGGTACTACTTCTTCCATTGGAACAACGGGAACCTATGGTTATTGGATGCAACCGGATGCTAGTGGTTGCTCGGGACTTCTTTTTCCAGGCTACTGGGTGGCGGCATCTTAATAGAATAGCAAATGTATGGCTTTTCTATTAGCCTTTTTTTTAGAATTTCTCTGCATTCATATCACGGAAAGATACAAAATTGTTGACCCTTACAAGCACAGAGAAACACATACACAAAGGACCAAGAACACCTAAAACACCCTAACACCACCATAACCCATGAAGATCTCCGGAGCCCTATGCCATCATCCCATAAACTTGAGAGAAGACCCCTGCAGCAGAAAGAACTACAACCAAGCGCAAGCAGGTCATCATCTTCGACCACGGTGCAATTGCCACCAAGCTGCTTCCTCCTTCCTTGACACCAGCGCCGAGAAGGCATGGACACCAATCCAACACGCCTGCAGCAGCCGTCACCATCTTTGATTAGCCATATTTTCAGTTGGTTGATTCATGTATCGACCCTAGCTTTTCCGTGATTGTAATAAGTGATTTTGGATCTATTATAACTTGATACCGTATTTTTAATAAAGCAAGCCGTGTGCATCTATTGATGCAGAGGCTGAGGCTATGATCCTTTATCGAAAAAATGACATCATTTCTCAGTACCTTTGTGTTGTGGCCTTAGTGTTGTGGCTTTCGGATGTGCTTGCTGTGTATATATCCACACCCTTGAAATATGCTTTCGTCTCACTACATTAATATAGAAATCATTCAATACAACCATAGTCTAGAAACGGAATGAAAATGTTGGGTAGTAGCAAACACACTCCCAGCGAAAGAAAAAAAAAAGCGAAAATAGAGACAAAGGCGGATCGACTAAACGATGGTGACCCACCACCGCCGCGCCCTCCGGAGAAGTACCACAACGCTCCTAGCACCGGATCATCTCCCACCAAGCAACACCTTCAAGAAGGAAAGCGACCGCTGCTGCCCGGACCAGATAGTCCTAGGGTTTCCCCCGACACACATAGGGAGGTGGATGGAAGGCAGCCACAATGCCCTTCATGAAGGACTGATGCCACTAGTGGGCAGCACCATGTCGGTGTCGGGCGAGCCGAGAAGAATTTCTCCCAAAAAACCCTATCCACAACCCCCGGACGATCCGTCGCGTCGGAGCCTCGCGAGGACTCGGTCTTGACACCACCAATCTCACCGCCCACGAACATGCGCCAATACGGTCACGAAGTCTCCATCATCGTCTCAACGCAGTTACGGTTGCGAGGTCTGCAAGGTAGAGCCGAAAGAAGTCTCCATCATCGTATATATCTACATGTGACTTGCAAGTTGTAACAAACGTTTAAAACATCACGCTATTTCTTTGCTATTTTGGCAGTCCATGCTAATTCTAGTAATTCTGCTCGCTATGACGCTATTTTGCTCGCTATGATGCTAAATTCTAGAAAAATTGACTTGGTGTTCAGGGTCGAGTGTGTGTTCGGGGGGGGGGGGGGGGGGGGGGGGGGGTGGTTACACCCTTTGCATTTGCTTGACACCTGTCATATCCAGTCAAATATGCTCGTACAGACATAGTGCATACAATAAGTGGCTTGCCTCTGTGGAATAGAAGTGGTCTTTAAGCCTTAGGTTTGCACTATTTATAAAAAAATATAGGTGTGAAAGGCATGGCTTTTGCCATCAAATTAATAATTCATGCTCGCCCAAATGTACAATGTCACTATCTTCCTGCGGGAATTAATCATTGCCTCGTATTTTCAATTATGATTTTGACTCTTCAAGGTCTCCCTATAGCACGTAGACTAAATGGGTCGGACAATAATGCATGCAGTCTTTCCCGGTCTCGGCATGGATCATATGTCACTAGTGAAAGTACACTGCGAGAAAGAATGGCTGCCATGTAGATACGACGAGCTGTCCTAGAATGTGGGAGGAGTGGCCAACAAGGGGTCGGAAGAGACTCTTCTTAGACGATGGCGGCATGCGGGAAAGCTCATTCCTGCCAAAACGTAGGAGGTCATGGGGCAGGAAGGATGACCAGATGACGTCTGAGTCAGCGGCGCCGCCGATGAGCCGAGATACGGCAGCCTCGCCGTAGGCATCCCGAGGTGATGTGAGAGAGATCACTGCCTAGAGAATCTCCTCCGACAGCCTCTCGATCTCCTTGGGTATGAAAACATACATTGTAGTATGTGATAAGGATACGGTAATGCTGAAGCAACTCTCATTTATTTGTTATGTGCTAGTTGCAATGTTGCTCATACGCCTATTTAAAGAGCCTGCTTATATATTATTGACAAACTTGCTCTCTAATCCACTTGGCCACTAATCTAACAAAACAAATTTTACCATTACTATCCCTAGGAAGGTTAGTATCTACTTTTAATTATTATTGGTAGGTAGCCAAGTCGTTGGCGCGCCACTATCTTTCTAACCAGAATTAACCACCCCTATGTTTTTAATGCGGACTTTGATGCTTCAATATCTCACAGGATCACGGGTTAGCCATTAAATTGAATGACTCTGTTAGCAATGCTATCGGTTCTTCCCCATCTACTCGTGGAACATATGTCACTAATGGCATATTCACACACACCCGAAACAACTAAGTTTTTTTCTTACTCTTTAAGTTTCGGTAAATTTACGCATGTCTCAACTCTATAACATGGTGCAAATATATATGTGAGAAGAGACTTAGAAAGACCATCACGTTGGCATTGGTTAAGTTTAATATATGGCTCTCTCTCTCTAATTTATATTGAACTATTTTACTTATAACTTATTATACGAGTGGAAATTTTTCAATGGTGTATTTATGTTTTTCTTATTAAAATTACTATCCTAATAATGTGAGTAAATTTGAAGAAACAATATTAACAATCCAAACATCCATTAATAAAAGTTAAATGGTGGTAAATAGAAAACTAGAATCACATCATATGAACCCCCCTTGGTTATAAGTTATTTAATGATGAAATATGACACATACTTAAAATGTGTTTGGATATGTACTCACTTTTATTTAATTTATTTTCATAACCATTGAAAGGAGCTCATGGAAAAAAGAAAATTCTAGAGATTGTGATACACATATCTAAACAAAATCTTATGCGAGTTTGAATTGGTATTACTACCTATCTTACGTGTAGATAAATAGAAAATTCTAGAGATTGCGGTACACTTACATCATGAAGCTGATCTAGGATGCCGAGCTTTATAAACAATTAGTTACATGTATGTATGATTTTAATAAGATTATACACATTCAAATAGTTAAATGTTTTTTAATAAAACAATAATTTGGTCCTCGTCAAGATGTCCAAAAAATATAAATTTTGATACATTTTAAGTAAGTTTTGACGTGTTTTACAAAAAAATCTATTTTGTTTTTCTTAAGTGTTGAAATAAAATTGTCCTGTACCAGTTAAACATCGGAGAAATTTTGATGAAATCCTTAGTATCAACCACACCGACAGATTGAGGTGCTGAGTTGACTCCATGAGTGAATTCTTAGTGGGTTTTGAGGTTTCTTGTGTGGCTCCTTGTCCTCATCAGCATATTTTTTAGATATGGGAGCATCGCCCCAGCCTCTGCATCAATAGATGCACACGGCTTTCTTTATTGAAACAAAAATGTTCCGTATCAGTTTACAAAATTCAAAATTACACTCATGGGAAAGCTAAGGTCGACACATGAATCAACCAAAGAAAAATGCAACACAAAGATAGCCTATCCATTTGCTAATCTATTAATGTGTCGCCATCCAGTAGCCCAGAAAAAGAAGTCCTGAGTAACCACTAGCATCCGGTTGCATCCAGTAACCATATCCTCCCGATGTTCCAATGGGAGAAGGAAAACCCATTGCTGAATCCAATGAGCAGCGCGTCGGATAACCTGCAAAAAGTTAGTTCCGTTCTGTTTGTTAAAAATAATATCATTCCTAGTCCTCCAAATGAACCAACATAGAGCAGATATTCCCACACGGATTTTATGTTTATCCTCCTTACGTACCCCATTAAGCCATTTACCAAACATATTAGTAACATTAGCTGGTGAAGGAATATTATAAGTAAGATAAACCATGCGCCAAATAATTTTTGCAAAAGGGCAATTAATAAACAAATGGCTAACTGTTTCAGCGGAATCACAAAAGCAACATTTTTGACACCCATTCCACTTCCTTTTGGCTAGATTGTCCTTAGTAAGAAGCAGTTTGTTACTAAGGAACCACATAAAGATCTTTATTTTCAATGGTATCTTTAATTTCCACAAATATTTTCGAAGAAAGATAGTATGTCCATTCATTAGATCAAGATACATAGACTTGACTGAAAACAGGCCAGATTCCGTAAGTTTCCAAAGAAACACATCCGGTTCAGTAGTCAAAGTAATTGTCATTAGCCGTTGACATAAATTTAGCCATTGTAACCATTTGTTATTATTTAAACCTCGTCTAAAAGAGATATTCAAAGGTGTATTTGCCAAGACCGTTGAGACTAGGACATTTTTTATGTTGAACAATATTATATAAGGCTGGGTATTGCTGACACAACGGAGCATCCCCCATCCAAACATCTTCCCAGAACCTAACTGTCATTCCATTTCCCACTTTAAAAAACCCCCGATTAAAAAAGTCATTCTTCGCATGCATAAGACCTTTCCAGAATTGTGAATCATTAGGCTTCGCTTCGACTTGTGAAAGAGTTTTATTTTTAAGGTACTTATTATACAACAGCTGCTGCCACATACCCTCCTCTGAGAGCAATTTAAACAGCCACTTACTGAGCAAGCATTTGTTCTTTAACTCAAGTACCTCAATTCCTAATCCCCCTTGGTCTTTAGGTCTACACAAAATATTCCATCGAGAGAGACGATACTTCTTTTTATTCTCATCCGATTGCCAAAAGAAATTTGATCGGTAGTAATCTAACCTTTTCCTCACCCCAACTGGGATTTCCAGAAAGGAGAGCATAAACATAGGTAAGCTTGTTAGAACCGAGTTAACCAGAACAAGTCTATCCCCATAACAAAGCATTTTTCCACGCCAACAACTTAGTTTTGAAGCAAAACGATTCTCCACAGGGTTCCACTCCGCATTTCGGAGTGCCCTATGATGTATAGGGATACCCAGATATTTAAAAGGCAAGGATCTAGTTTCACATCCAAAAATATTTTTATATTGATGTTCCATATCTTTAGCCTTACCAAAATAAAAAATTTCACTCTTATGAAAATTAATTTTAAGTCCTGATAGTTGTTCAAACATAGAAAGAATAAGCTTCATATTAATGGCTTTAGCTATATCGTGCTCCATAAATAAAATCGTATCATCCGCATATTGCAAAGGGCAATGCCTTGTAGGGTATAGAGATATAATGATTTGATCATGGACTGGTGGTTGAACTACGAGTGTTGTTATTTTCCAGTCATTAGCACTAGAGCACATGAGTGAACTGAGTGCAGATTATATGTGGCAAAAATAAAGTTGCATTTCTGGAGTGGGTCCCATGACAATGGCATACATCTGGTGTGTTCTTGTATATATGGTTGGTGTTGCTAATTATTATATGGTTTTTGACTGACTAAGAACACCCTTTCTGTCTCAAGTGGTTCAGCATTTTGCAGGCAACCTCGAGGTAAAGAGCACCCAAATACGGATCGACAACCTTCAATCATCGTTGAGCGCTTCACCTGTCTTGGCCGTGGTGGCTTGATGATATCGTCATCTGCGTTTTGGTGAGATATTCACTCTCGCCTGTGATTGCAGATGTGGATTTTGTTTACAGCGCAGAGTAGTGATTTTGAAATTGACCACTGTTGCTGTGCATGCTAACTCTATTGCCACTACCAGATTACTCCAATTCCAATATTCAGTTATTCTGCCAGGCTAGTTGCTTTCATTGATTTAAGAGGTGTAAAATACTACTCCCTCCGTTTTGATTTACTAGTCCTACGCGCATTCTTAGGTCGTCAATTTGACCAACTTAATATAAGATATATAATACTAAAAGTATACCATTAGAAATTTTAGTTGTATACTTTCTAATAATATAATTTTTATGTTATATAATTTTTATTATATATATCAAACTGACGATCTAGGTACACGTGCAAAAATAGAGGAAATACAAAGGATGAAAAATCAGAATATGACAAGTAACGTCTGTACTCTGTACTGACTGACACGCGGATTAACCATTATACTCCCTTACGTATTTCAAGAGAAAACTTTGACTATAAATTTGATCAACAAAATATAAGATATATAACACAAAAATTATACAATGTATATTTTGTTGACCAAATAAGTAGTCAATTTTTTTCTCGAAATATGTAATTACCCTGTAGACCGGTAAGCAGGGAGTACTCACCGTAAGTGAATGGGTTCGACCTTTATGGTCGATGGAACCACTATGTCTCATTCATCCCGGCAAGATTCCAGGCGAGAAGATCAGAGAGGATGAGGTCCCTAACTGCAGTAGCTGGGTAAGCAAGTTGTTCCTTTCCTTGCAAATGGCCAATGAGTTCAGAAATCAGAATGTTGAAAGAGCACCACTTATCGTACCGGTCATAAAGGAAAAGAAACCATCTGCTATTCACACGTTGTTGATGCCCTAAGCTCTACGCCACGCACAATAAGACCACTCTTATCAACGTTTGATGTTATCTCCGTCAAACTAATGGAAACCTCGCGATCATCGCATTCCTCATTGTAGAATTGACCAAGCTCCACCTCCATCCAACCATCTGCCCTTCTTCGAGGGAGCACCACGTCCTCTCCCGGTGTAACCGTGCTAGGACCCACAATAGATGGCAGGATGTGATACGGCGGCGCCCCGGCTACAACGTCTTCTTCCTCGTTGAGGCATGCTTGGAGGCAAACTTGCCGGGTCGATTGTTGGATCCCTCCAACGCTGACCGATGCTTCCTGGAAGGGGAAATCCAGCCGATGGAGCCTTTCTCCTAGCTTGAACACCATGTAAGCAGCGTACGCTGTGTTCTCGGAGAGCATCTTGCTCCGTATCTTGCCACTGATATCCAGCCGCCTAACACCCAAAAATTGAGCTGCCTCCGAGAACCTACGCAGAGATAAGATTTAAGACCGTTTAGATTATGGGAAAACGCTACTACCACCGTTTTTAAATCTTAAGGCTTCATCTTTTAGAAAAAATCTATCAACATAGATGATATTTTATAGATACCATATGGAAATATATTTCATATCTATCTAATGATATTACTTTGTATTTTGGATGTTAATAATTTTGATAAAAAATTAGTCAAATTTAACATAGTTTGACGTTCTAAAAAATAATATAAGCCTTTAAAGCTTCGGAATGGAGGAAGTACTCCCTCCTTGCCATAATGTAGTGTATATAAGATTTTTAGAACGTCAAAGGATGTCAAATTTGACCATGTTTTTAATAAAAATAACTATATCTACCATACCAAATGTATACCATATGAATATATACTTGTGAGAAATCTAATGTTATTAATTTGGTATTCTAGATATTGATACTTGGTCAAACTTTACATCGTTTGACATTTAAGAAAAAATATACACACTACATTTTAGCAAGGAGGGAGTATACAACAATCGCCTCGTGGAAAGGAAAAATCATCCGAGAATAGGAACAGGATCCGAACCTTTTGCCCCCTGTGATGAAGTCAATCTCGATGTGGATCCAACGGCTAGAGCGCCGCGTGTCGCCCCAGGAAGGAACGCGCAGCGCTCTTGCCGACATCGTGTAGCACTTGGCGCCAGTTACCCTGTCAAGTTGCATGCTCTGCACGTGCGCTCACAGATTAAATCATTATGCGAACAATCAAGCTAAAAACTGCTACTCCCTCGATCTGTTACGTCAAGGTTATCTTTGATTTATCAAAATTTAGATGTTTTCACGTACTAGATAGCTTTTAGATACATTTAATTTTAACAAATCTAAAACAAACTTGGTGGAACAAAGGAAGTACAAAATAATGGCTGTCATATACGTACCACAAGCTTGCCTGGGAGGAGCGCGGGCTGGGCAGCGAGGCGTTCGAAAAGGCCCTTCTTAGACGACAACGGCGAGCGCGGGAGCTGTTTCCGGCCGAACCGTGGGAGGTCGCGAGGTAGGAAGCATGACCAGACGACGTCGGAGTCGGCCGCAGCACGGAAGGCCCGGGATACGGCGGCCGTGCGGCAGGCGTCTTGAGGTGAAGTGAGAGAGATCACTACCTGGAGGAGCTCCTCCGGCAGCCTCTCGATCTCCATGGAATCTTGCTCCGCTCTCAGATCAATGCGATTCAAGAACAGTCAAAGGGAATACGTGAGAAGGAGACAGTGGTGCTGGAGCAATTCTCATTTTTATTCTGTGTTAATTGCGGTCTTACTCATACTCTGGTCGACTCAAAGGGGTCGCTTATATTGTATTAGCAAACTTGATCTCTACTCAACTTGGCCACTAATCTACCTAACAAACTTGACCATTACTTTGCCTACCAAAGCATACTTGCTACTTTGTAGCATTACTCAGTCAGATGGATAGCCCAGTCAGCGCCTGGCAACTATTTGGACGATGTCAGCGCATGCTTTACCGAAAGCTGGGTTTCACTAAATGGGGTTAAATATGGCACAAGTTGTTAGAGGGGGTCAATGATCTCACAAGTGCAATTTCTAAGAGTTGAAAAGTGGATTTTCTCGAGAAATATGCAAATTAGTTTTCATTTCTCTCTGGTTTTCTTGGCATATTCTTGATTTTAACCACTTCAACTTTTTTCAATCAAAATAGATTGTACATTTCTCAATTAATTTGTAACTACCTATATGTTTTGAATAATGTGGTAAGTAGAGCCAAGAAAGTACAAAGATACAAATTATATTCACTTTATGAAACATGATCCAAGGTGATTGCCGAAATCTTCACGTAATGTGTAATGTGTAATGTGAGACCGTGTGCTCCTTTTATTAAAAATGCATTTTTAATATACTTGGAAATGTCAAAATATTTATTTTAAAAGTGATCCTGTTATCACCAGAATTTGACCGAGTCAGAGGTGTGCCGCGATCAAGATGGATTTGAAGAATATACATGGAGGAAATATGTGAATCGGCCTGTTATGCAAAGTTTGGGCTAGTTGGCCCGTGTATCTGTAATATAGTAGGATACGTGTCGGTTAGGTAGAGTTTGTCTCGTGCACGGTGGGGATTATTTCCACGTTAGAAAGTCCCCTGGACTATAAATATGTTTCTAGGGTTTATGAAATAAACAACAACCAACGTTCAACACAAATCAATCTCGGCGCATCGCCAACTCCTTTATCTCGAGGGTTTCTTCCGGTAAGCATCATGCTGCCTAGATCGCATCTTGCGATCTAGGCAGCATAAGCTTATTTCGTTGTTCATGCGTTGCTCGTACTGAAGCCTTTTTGATGGCGAGCAACGTAGTTATCTTAGATGTGTTAGGGTTAGCATTGTTCTTCGTATCATATGCTGTCGTAGTGCAACCCTTATACATCTAGCCGTCCTTACACCTATCTTAGGTGTAGGGGCGGCACCCCGCTTAATCTTTATTTAGTAGATCCGATCCGTTACGGTTGCTCCTTGTTCTTCAAGGATTAGTTTAATATCTGCAATAGTTAGGCCTTACAAAGAGTTGGAGGATCCAGCGACGCGTAGGGTGTCGTTTGCTAGCCCTAGACAGGATGTTCCGAGGATCAACCTCGTGTTGGTTTTTAGGCCTTGTCTAGGATCGGCTTATGATCACCGTACGTGACCGCGAGGCTCAATCGTGAGTAGGATGATTCGATTATGCGGTGAAAACCCCAAATCGTCGTAGATCGCTTTAGCTTTATCTTAATCAAGCAGGACCACCATATATTCGTACACCTCGTGCGAATCATGGGTGGATCGGCTCCTTGAGCCGATTCACAGGATAACCTGATAGCCGATCGAGGCTCGTATTTAATGTTTACGTGTATGCCATGCAGGAAACTAAGCGAGGTATCTCCATCACCTTCCTGACCAGGTATAGGTCAGGTGGCACGCCCTTGCACCAGCATCGGACGTGCGTACCAGAGGCTTTGCGGGCCGTCGCTCGGAGGGACCAGGGCCAGCCGCAGCCCTAAGTTGTTCCCGGCTCTACTGTGTTGCCCGTCGCTACTCGCCGGTGGGTTTCTGACCGCAACACATTCTGGCACGCCCGGTGGGACAAGCTTCGACATCAACCTGTTATCACCAGATTTTGGCCAAATCAGGAAGTGAGCCGTAAGAGAGATGGGCTTGGAAGATTACACGTGGAAGATCTCTGAAGCGGCCTTACACGAAGAGTTTGGGCTAGATTGCCCGTGTATCTTTAGTTATAGTAGATTGTATCTTAGATTAAAAGTTAGAGTTTGTATCGTGCACGGTGGGGATTATTCCCACGATAGAAAGTCCCCTGGACTATAAATATGTATCTAGGGTTTATGGAATAAACAACAACCAACGTTCAACCAACAAATCAATCTCGGCGCATCGCCAACTCCTTCGTCTCGAGGGTTTCTACCGGTAAGCAACATGCTGCCTAGATCGCATCTTGCGATCTAGGCAGCACAAGCTCCACGTTGTTCATGCGTTGCTCGTACTGAAGCCTTTTTGATGGCGAGCAACGTAGTTATCATAGATGTGTTAGGGTTAGCATAGTTCTTCGCGTAACATGCTATCGTAGTGCAACCCTTGCATATCTAGCCGCCCTTACACCTATCTTAGGTGTAGGGGCGGCACCCCGCTTGATCATTATTTAGTAGATCTGATCCGTTACGGTTGCTCCTTGTTCATCAAGGATTAGTTTAATATCTGCAATAGTTAGGCCTTACAAGGGGTTGGAGGATCCAGCGGCACGTAGGGTGTCGTTTGCTAGTCCTAGACAGGATGTTCCGGGGATCAACCTCGTGTTGGTTTTTAGGCCCTATCTAGGATCGGCTTACGATCACCGTGCGTGGCCGCGAGGCCCAATCGTGAGTAGGATGATCCGATTATGCGGTGAAAACCCTAAATCGTCGTAGATCTCATTAGCTTTATCTTGATCAAGCAGGACCACCATATATTCGTGCACCTCGTACGAATCATGGGTGGATCGGCTCCCTGAGCCGATTCACAGGATAACCTGAGAGCCGATCGAGGCTCGTATTTAATGTTTACGTGTATGCCATGCAGGAAACTAAGCGAGGCATCTCCATCACCTTCCTGACCAGGTATAGGTCAGGTGGCACGCCCTTGCATCAGCATCGGACGTGTGTACCAGAAGGCTTTGCGGGCCGTCGCTCGGAGGGACCTCGGCCAGCCGCAGCCCTAGGTTGTTCCCGGCTCTACGGTGTTGCCCGTCGCTGCCCGCCGGTGGGTTTTGGCAGCAACACATTCTGGCACGCCCGGTGGGACCAGCTTCGACATCAACCACCTCGCCATCTACATCTGAGATGGCGGACGGCACTCCAGTCACGTACGAGGATCTGACCGATGAGCTCAAGAAGAAGTATGACGAGATCAAAGTCATCCTCGAGGCCGACCTCATCGGCTCTTTCCACAGAACCCGTTCCCATGGCATCAGGTGGAAGGGGTTCTCGCCTAATGGTGCACTAGATGGGATAGACCTCTCTGCCCCGTCGGAAGAACGCACCAGGTCCCTGCGGCAGGAGATCAACTACCTGGTGGCTCACTCGCTACACCGCCACTCTGAGAACCTGGTCAACACGTTGGAGCGTGTCGCTCTTCGCGTGATCCAGGAGATCATGAGGCACCAGTACTCGCCGTCAGGACCAGCTCTCGGGACGCACCAAGGAGAGTTGCCACTCCAGTCCCGTCCACCGCTGCCATTTGCGTTGGCAGCACCAGAAGTGCCGGCTTCACCGGCATTCGTCGTCTACAAGATCGGTGGTGACCCTAGTGACTACCAGTTCTTGCCTGAGGCGCCTAAGGAGATCCCTCACGGGTACAGGTGCACGTATGTGCCAGATTGCGGTAACTGGGCGCTCACAAACCAGGCCACAACATCAGGGACTTCTGGGAAAACAGGAGGGACGTCAGCAACAGATCTTGAGAAGCAGACGTGGCTTACTAAGTACGCCACCCCGACGAACCTCCAGAGCTCAGCTCCTGCAGTTGGCTCAGAGCTGGAAAAGCAAACATGGCTGGCTAAGTACGCCACCCCGACGAATCTTCAGAGTTCAACTCCTGCAGCCAGCACAGCGGATCAGATCACCACCCAACTGAGACATCAGTACCGCATGGTGCCGAAAAGGAGGGCAATCGGCTATTCCAAGCCGTACCCCGACGACTACGAGATGATCCCGCTACCACCTAAATATCGGCTCCCTGATTTCTCCAAATTCAGTGGATCAGATGGTTCCAGCTCCATCGAGCACGTAGGCCGATATTTGGCACAAGTAGGACCGGCCTCAGTGTCGGATCAGCTACGCGTGAGGCTCTTCTCACAGTCCCTCACGGGATCGGCTTTCGGGTGGTACACCTCGTTGCCACCAGACTCCATCCGGACTTGGAAGCAGTTGGAAGAACAGTTCCATATGCAGTACCATTCAGAGGCTTCCGAGTCCGGCATTGCCGATCTAGCACAATTACGTCAGAAGCGTGGAGAAACTGTGACAGAATACATCCAGCGCTTCAGGAATCTTAGGAACCGATGTTATTCGGTTCGTATAACTGAAAAGGAAGCAGTCGAGTTGGCAGTAGCGGGCCTCGCAACACCGCTCAAGGACATGGCCTCCCAAGCGTACTATCCTCACCGGCGCACATGGTTCGTAAATCGTCGGCATATGAACAGCGCCACCGGACTGCACTCAGACAAATTCAAGCGTGCAGTAGTCCTGGTCGATGCAGAGGAAGACGAAGTTTCTGCGGGAGATCAAGAGATAGCAGTGGCTGAATGGACTCGGGGAGGAACCCCCGTGTCCTGCAAATGGGTAAAGCCACCAGGCCCGCCCCGGGGGTTTGATTTTGACGTGACCAAAACTGAGCAAATCTTCGACCTCCTGCTCAAGGAGAAGCAGTTGACGATTCCCGAAGGTCTCAAATTCCCCACGGTGCAAGAGCTGAACGGAAAGCCATACTGCAAATGGCATAACTCGCTCTCCCATGGCACCAACGACTGCAGGGTATGGTGTCAGCACATCCAAGCGGCGATAGAAAAAGGGCGTCTGATTTTCAACCAGTACGCCATAAAGGTCGACACCCAGCCCTTCCCCGCCGTTAACATGGTAGAATGCACTTACCCTGAAGGTTGCCAGCCAGGGTCCTCGTTCAGCATCAACATGGTAGGACCTGGGCATCACTCTGGCAAAGATGGAGACGAGGGCAGCTGCTCTCGTAGCAAGGACACAGAGGAGGCCGCTCCACGCGATCGGCTCCGTTATGATGGCAAGCGCTACGTCACAGAGGGAGAAGTGAAGAACATGAGATATCAGCGACCCCTCTCTGATCACCTCCTCAACAAGTATGTGAGTCAGTATGACCGACGCCGACGATCCAGTGATGATGATGAAAGAGATCGTCTGGCTAGAGAAGTCAGAAGACATCGTCAGCATGATCGCGATGAGGAGGAGCACGAGCGCCGTGCCAAAGAAAAATCAAGGGAGCGAGACGACAACGACAGGCACTGGGACTGCCCCTTCTTCAGACACTGCTGGGATTCAGGAATGAGCCGATTGCCCACAATTGGCAATTGCCCAGAGTGCAACCAGAAGAAGAAGGAGGCAGCCAACGTGTCTGTGTTCAGGCGCTTAGGGCCTCTCCCGCCACAAAGCAAACGCGCTGAGTCCCCTCGGTGGGCAGATCTCGAGGATTCAGAAGACGAGGGACAAGAAGAAGAAGACAGGTACCACCGGCCAAGGTGGTGCCCTGATGGACTCAGCCGTTCACAAAAGCGCAGGGTTCAGCAACTGCGCGGTTTAGAGGAAGCCGAAAGGTTATACTTGCATACGCTAAGGAAGGCACGACCAGATCTGGCTGCGAAAGTCCAGCGAACCCTGGACGAAGAGGGTCGTCCACGGAAAATGGAGTGGCGCCCCAAGCAAAGGAAAGCCGATGATGAAACATCGGCTGGTACAAACATGGTGCTCGTCCTTCCAACGGAGCTTAGTGCTCCACGATTCTACGATGCACTCAAGATGGACGACAGCAAGCGCATCAAGTCAGAGGTTGGGCTGGTTTTATCCACCAGCCTGACCGAGTAGCTGAAGCAAAGCGATGAGCAAACGTGGCGAGGCTGATCCTTGTGATCGGCCCCAAAAAAAAAAATTATGAAGGAGCATTACAGAACCTTCAGTCAGCGCTTCAATCGATATGGAGGCCGATTCCAGCAATCGGCCAAAATTATCTTCACCACATGTTCTGCTTGTGTTCAGCATCGAGCTACTGGGCAGCGGCCACGTCGGCGGATGAAAGTCAGCACGAACCCTCGCGGAACCGACGTACAAGTGCAGTGCCCTGGCTAACCACAAAAGCCGAAATCTGCAGTCATCTGGCAGATTCGGCTCGGGGGGCATATAGTCAGATGAACATGTGCAGATAAACATGTGTAAACATGTGTGCAGTGAAACACTGGGAGCCGATTAGGAAAAATCGGCCAGTAAAATTTTTTTTACAGCCGATGCAAGGGCATCGACTTTAGAATTAAGAAACGAAGCCGATGCGCAGCCATCGACTCTAGTACAGTTACACAAGACCAAGACCTACTGGCTATGTGCTCAAAGTTCACATCAACATCGACGTTCAGTGGAATAAAGCTGATCAACGATCTGTGCATCCTCGCCGGCATTCTCGCCTTGATTAAGGCTCGGGGGGCAGCTAACTTGGTAGATGTTCTGTTTTGGGAGCCGATTGGAGTCGCATCGACTGACCCTGCATCGTGATCTTCTCTGAAAGCAGTTCAGGTGTTGCAAAGGAAAACTGCTAAAGCTACGGAGAGGAACCGGAAAAGGAGGCCGTCGGCTTTACAGGTTTTGGACCGTCCTGTCGCTGCAAGAAAAGGAAAGGGACTGGATTCTCAAAATAGCCGATGAGTAGTCATCGGCTAAGGGATTGCGAAAAATTATGGTCGATATCAAATCGCAGCCTGAATTTGAGAAGTGCTTG
Source organism: Lolium perenne (assembly GCF_019359855.2). NCBI lineage: Eukaryota > Viridiplantae > Streptophyta > Magnoliopsida > Poales > Poaceae > Lolium > Lolium perenne. The sequence continues at coordinate 262,760,595 of NC_067244.2, read as the reverse complement.
ACTGACGGGCTAATCGACATGTGAGTCCGGCTTCACGGGCGTCCAAAAGAAAAGGAATCCGATACGTTGCTATCGGTCTTGGCATGACAGGCGGAAGGAATGAAATTGGATTAATTGAAAGAACAATTTTCATTAATTCAAAGGAGCGGCTTTACAAGAAAGAGCCGATGGCTCTCAAAAGAAGGATCTAGCGCCTAGTGCACTGCTACTACTAGTCCTACTCTACTAGTCGTCGCTGTCCTCATCATCGCCGTCGTCGATGTCGTCGGCGCTGCTCCCAGGAAGCTCCTCGTCGCTGCTACCCCAGCCTTTGGCCGGAGCTTCGTCTTCCTCGTCATCATCATCATCCTCGCTGTCCGCCCAGTAGCGGAAGCGCTGGGTCGGCGGATACCCAATGGAGGAGGAGGATTCTTCCTGCTCCTATTCCTCCCTCGTCATCATCATCGTCCTCACTGTCCGCCCAAGCGCGGAATCGCTTGGCCGGCAGAAGCTTAGCGGGGGAAGGGGGCCGCCCTCCTCTTTTCCTTCCTCTTCCTCTACTTCTTCCCCCTTCCCGTCGGGGGAGGTGGGTTTCGCCCAAGGATGGAGGTCGTCTTCACTTTCGCTTATCAGCTCCCCATCGATGAGGAACTTGAGGTCCTCTTCCCCATCGGTCAGAGGCAGGTCGTCCACTGGCGCGTGGTCGGAGTTCCACTCCGGCTCGCTCGAAGAGAAGGACTGGAGGGAGAGGCCGGAGGAGACAGAGGAAGAGGAAGGCATCGCTACAGAGGAAGAGGGTTTTTTGGTGCCGATGGCTGGAACAGAGGAAGGGGATGAAGTGGGCTAATCAATCGGCACGGTTAAATAATGAGGAGCCTGGTGGAAATTTAATGCCATTGCAGTTTCCGAGGAAGTGATGCCAAAGCTATCGAATTTTGCAGAGAAGCTGGAAAGACAGGGCATCATGATGAAGAATACTGCGACAGGTCTGCTCTGCCACGACATGACCCTTCGAAGGAAAAACAGAGTGGTTTTGAAATTATCATTGCCAAAACCAGGGGGGCATGTGTTATCACCAGATTTTGGCCAAATCAGGAAGTGGGCCGTAAGAGAGATGGGCTTGGAAGATTACACGTGGAAGATCTCTGAAGCGGCCTTACACGAAGAGTTTGGGCTAGATTGCCCGTGTATCTTTAGTTATAGTAGATTGTATCTTAGATTAAAAGTTAGAGTTTGTATCGTGCACGGTGGGGATTATTCCCACGATAGAAAGTCCCCTGGACTATAAATATGTATCTAGGGTTTATGGAATAAACAACAACCAACGTTCAACCAACAAATCAATCTCGGCGCATCGCCAACTCCTTCGTCTCGAGGGTTTCTACCGGTAAGCAACATGCTGCCTAGATCGCATCTTGCGATCTAGGCAAAGACAAGCTCCACGTTGTTCATGCGTTGCTCGTACTGAAGCCTTTTTGATGGCGAGCAACGTAGTTATCATAGATGTGTTAGGGTTAGCATAGTTCTTCGCGTAACATGCTATCGTAGTGCAACCCTTGCATATCTAGCCGCCCTTACACCTATCTTAGGTGTAGGGGCGGCACCCCGCTTGATCATTATTTAATAGGTGTAAGGGCGGCACCCCGCTTGATCATTATTTAGTAGATCTGATCCGTTACGGTTGCTCCTTGTTCATCAAGGATTAGTTTAATATCTGCAATAGTTAGGCCTTACAAGGGGTTGGAGGATCCAGCGTCACGTAGGGTGTCGTTTGCTAGTCCTAGACAGGATGTTCCGGGGATCAACCTCGTGTTGGTTTTTAGGCCCTATCTAGGATCGGCTTACGATCACCGTGCGTGGCCGCGAGGCCCAATCGTGAGTAGGATGATCCGATTATGCGGTGAAAACCCTAAATCATCGTAGATCTCATTAGCTTTATCTTGATCAAGCAGGACCACCATATATTCGTGCACCTCGTACGAATCATGGGTGGATCGGCTCCCTGAGCCGATTCACAGGATAACCTGAGAGCCGATCGAGGCTCGTATTTAATGTTTACGTGTATGCCATGCAGGAAACTAAGCGAGGCATCTCCATCACCTTCCTGACCAGGTATAGGTCAGGTGGCACGCCCTTGCATCAGCATCGGACGTGTGTACCAGAAGGCTTTGCGGGCCGTCGCTCGGAGGGACCTCGGCCAGCCGCAGCCCTAGGTTGTTCCCGGCTCTACGGTGTTGCCCGTCGCTGCCCGCCGGTGGGTTTTGGCAGCAACACAACCACATCGCCATCTACGTCTGAGATGGCGGACGGCACTCCAGTCACGTACGAGGATCTGACCGACGAGCTCAAGAAGAAGTATGACGAGGTCAAAGCAATCCTCGAAGCCGACCTCATCGGCTCTTTTCACAGAACCCGTTCACATGGCATCAGGTGGAAGGGGTTCTCGCCTGATGGTGCGCTCCATGGAATAGACCTGTCTGCCCCATCAGAAGAGCGCACCAGGTCCCTGCGTCAGGAGATTAACTACATGGTGGCTCACTCGCTGCACCGCCACTCTGAGAACCTGGTGAACACTTTGGAGCGTGTCGCTCTTCGGGTGATCCAGGAGATCATGAGGCACCGCATACTCTCCGTCAGACCAGCTCTCGGGACACACCAAGGAGAGATGCCACTCCAGTCCCGTCCACCGCCGCCATTTGCGTTGGCAGCACTGTAAGTGCCGAATTCACCAAAGATTCGTCGTCTACAAGATCGGTGGTGACCCTAGTGACTGCCAGTTCTTGCATGAGGCGCCTAAGGAGATCCCTCACGGGTACATGTGCACATACGTGCCGCATCGCGGTAATCGGGCGCTCACAAACCAGGCCGCGACAGCAGGGACTTCTGGGAAAGCAGAGGAACGTCACGACAGATCTTGAGAAGCGTACGTGGCTAGCTAAATATGCCACCCCGACGAACCTCCGAGCTCAGCTCCTGCAGCTTGGCTCGTAGCTGAAAGCAAGCATGGCTGGCTAAGTACGCCACCCCGGCGAATCTTCGTAGTTCGACTCTGCAGCCCAAGACCGTGGACCAGATCAGCACGATCCTGAGGGACCAGTTCGGCATGGTGCCGAAAAGGAGGACAATCGGCTATTCCAAGCCGTACCCCGATGAATACGAGTTGGTCCCGCTACCACCCAAGTATCGGCTCCCTGACTTCTCCAAGTTCAGTGGATCAGATGGTTCTAGCTCCATCGAGCATGTGAGCCGATATTTGGCACAGCTAGGAACGGCCTCAGCGTCGGATCCACTACGCGTGAGGTTCTTCGCACAGTCCCTCACGGGATCGGCTTTCTGGTGGTACACTTCGTTGCCACCGGACTCGATCCGGACTTGGAAGCAGTTGGAAGAACAGTTCCACATGCAGTTTCACTCAGAAGCTTCCGAGACCGGCATTGCCGATCTAGCTCAAATACGTCAGAAGCATGGAGAAACCGTGGCAGAATACATCCATCGCTTCAGAAATCTGAGGAACCGATGTTATTCGGCTCGTGTAACTGAAAAAGAAGCAGTCGAGTTGGCAGTGGTGGGCCTTGCCTCGCAAATCAAGGATATGGCTTCCCAAGCAGACTACCCTTCGCTGGCGCACATGGTTCGAAATCACAAGATATGAACAGCGCCATCCGGACTTGTACCAGGACAAATTCAAGCGTGCGGTAGTCCTGGTTGAGGCAGATGAAGACGAAGGCTCAAGGAGATCAAGAGGTAGCAGTGGCTGAATGGACTCGGGGGGCAAACCCCGTGTCCTGCAAATGGGTAAAGCCACCAGGTCCGCCCAGAGGGTTCGATTTTGACGTGACCAAAACTGAGCAAATCTTCGACCTCTTACTCAAGGAGAAGCAGTTGAAGATACCCGAAGGCCTCAAAATCCCCACGGTACAGGAGCTGAACGGAAAGCCATACTGCAAATGGCATAACTCGGTCTCCCATGCCACCAACGACTGCAGGGTGTGGCGTCAGCAGATCCAAATGGCGATAGAACAAGGACGTCTGATTTTCAATCAGTACGCCATGAAGGTCGACACTCACCCCTTCCCCGCCGTTAACATGGTGGAGTGCACTTACCCTGAAGGTTGCCAGCCAGGATCCTCGTTCAGTATCAACATGGTAGGACCTGGGCACCACTCTGGCAAGGATGGAGACGAGGGCAGCTGCTCTCGTAGCAAGGACACAGAGGAGGCCGCTCCACGCGATCGGCTCCGTCACGATGGCAATCGCTACGTCACAGAGGGAGAAGTGAAGAACATAAGATATCAGCGACCTCTCTCTGGTCACCTCCTCAACAAGTATGTCAGTCAATATAGCCAACGCCGACGATCCAGCGACGATGATGATAGAGACCGTCTGGCTAGGGACGCCAGGAGAAATCGTCGGCATGATCGCGATGAGGAGGAGTACGAGCACCGTGCCAAAGAAAAATCAAGGGAACAAGACGATGAAGATAGGCACTGGGACTGCCCCTTCTTCAGACACTGCTGGGATTCAGGAATGAGCCGATTGCCTACAATCGGCAATTGCCCAAAATGTAACCAGAAGAAGAAGGAGGCAGCCAACGTGTCTGTGTTCCAACGCTTAGGGCCTCTCCCGCCTCGAAGCAAACGCGCTGAGTCCCCTCGGATGGAAGATATCGAGGATTTGGAAGACGAGGGAGAAGAAGAAGAAGACAGGTACCACCGTCCAAGGTGGTGCCCTGATGGACTCAGCCGTTCCCAAAAGCGTAGGGTTCAGCGATTGCGCGGCTTGGAGGAAGCCGAAAGGTTATACCTGCACACGCTAAGGAAGGCGCGGCCTGATCTGGCCGCGAAAATTCAGCGAACCCTGGATGAAGAGGATCGACCACGGAAAATGGAGTGGCGCCCCAAGCAAAAGAAAGCCGATGATGAGACATCGGCTGGCACAAACATGGTGCTCGTCCTTCCGACGGAGTTTAGTGCTCCAGGATTACACGAGGCACCCAATTTGGACGACTGCGAGCGCATCGACGTGACGAAGGGCAAGGTTAGGCTAGTCTTATCCACTGGCCTGACCATGTAGCAACAACAAACCAATGAGCAAACGTGGCGAGGCCGATCCTTGGGATCGGCCCCAGAGATCTATGAAGGAACATTACAAAACCTTCATTGAGCGCTTCGATTAATATGGAGGCCGATTCCAGCAATCGGCCAAAATTATCCTCACCACATGTTCTGCTTGTATGCAACGTCGATCTACTGGGCACCGGTTTTACGTCGGCTGATGAGTTAGGAAAAATCAACATTGGGCCTACCAGAGTCGACGTGCAAATACGATGCCTTGGCTAAATTACAGAGCCGATATCTGCAGTTACCTGACGGATTCGGCTCGGGGGGCACCTAATCAGGTGAACATGTAAAGCGAACATGTGTGCAGTGAAACATTGGGGGCCTATTAGAAAAAATCGGCCAGTAAAAAAAAATCAGCATCACGATATACAGCCGATGCAAGTACATCGACTTTAGAACTAAGAGACAAAGCCGATGCACAGCCATCGACTCTAGTATAACTACGCAGGATCTACTGGCTACGTGTTCAAAGCGCAGATCTTCACCAAGTCCAGTTCAGCTGTGGGGCCTTCTGCTTCCTCGAGGGAGTAAAATAATGAGAGCTTCCTCAGCTGCCTTGAGCCGATTCTGGTGCCTGAACCTTCTTGTCGAGGATTTTCAACCCTTTGTGCTAGTTCAGCAGTGCTGTCAGAAGAAATATATCGGCTTTCGAGGGGAGAAAGGTGATCGGCTTTGGTGCATCCTCACCGATTTTCTCGCCTTGAGTAAGGCTCGGGGGGCAGTTGGTCTGGTAGATCCTCTGTTTTAGAATCCGATTGGGATGTCATCGGCTGATCCTTCGTCGCAACCTTCTTCAAAGTGGTGAATCCTTGCAGAGGAGGGTCAGGGGCCTGGTTGGAAGAATTTAAAGGCTCTCTTGAAGACTCCACATTATCCACCAGTTGAAGAATTGGAGGATGGATCGTAAAGGACCGATGCGTTGCTATCGGCTCATTAAGCATTGGCTAAGGGAATAAATCGGCAAAATCAGTATGAGGGGAAATCGGCTAAATTGGCTCAAAGGAAATCGGCAAAATCAAATTGGGGGAATTCTTCATTGATAAACAAGATTTCTTACATAAAGAGCTGATTGCCCTCAAAAGGAAGTACTAGGGGATACATTGCCCCGTCTACTACTACTGATCCTATGCTACTGGTCCTATCTACGGGCCGTCGCTGCCCTCGTCGTCGCCGTCGTCACCGCTGTCGGCGCTACTCCCGGCGGGCTCGTCGTCGCTGCTCCAGCGGCCGCCGACCGGGCCCTCATTGTCCTCATCCTCCTCGTCAGCGTCGTCGTCGTCGCTGTCGAAGTCACTGAGGTTCCCCGGCCAGGGACAGAAGCGTTTGGCCGGCGGCTCGTCGGAGGAGGTGTCGTCCTCCTCCTCCTCCTCCTCCTTCTCCTCCTCCTCCTCCTAGGGAGAGGTGAAGTCGTCGAAGGAGAAGCGATCGTCGTCGCTCTCCTCCTCCGTTTCCCCGTCGGCGAGGAAGCGGAGGTCGCTTTCCCCGTCGGTCAAGGACTTGTCGTCCTCAGACCAGACGGAGAAGTCATGGCTGGACTCCTCCCCGGCCTCAATGGCGCGGCGGGTGTTGGCCGCGTGAACCTCCTCCGGGTTTGGCTCCGGCGTCGGCTCGCGGGAAGAGGAAGACTGGGTGGAGAGATCCGATGAGACAGAGGAGGAAGAAGACATGGTGGCGCAGGAGGGTTTTTTGGAGTGCTAATGCGAAAGGGATGCGGAAGCAAACTGTTTGGAGCGGTTAAATAAAAGGTGATATAGTGGAAATTCAATGCCACAGCAGTTTCCGAGGAAGTGGTGCCTAAAAGAAAAAAAAAACTGCCAGGTCACGCGGAGAAGTTGAGAAGGCAAGGCATCATGATGAAGGATACTGCGACGGTTCTGCCACGACATGACCCGACGAAGAAAAAGCAGAGTGATTTTGGAATTATCAATTCCAAAACCAGGGGGGCATGTGTTATCACCAGAATTTGACCGAGTCAGAGGTGGGCCGCGATCAAGATGGATTTGAAGAATATACATGGAGGAAATATGTGAATCGGCCTGTTATGCAAAGTTTGGGCTAGTTGGCCCGTGTATCTGTAATATAGTAGGATACGTGTCGGTTAGGTAGAGTTTGTCTCGTGCACGGTGGGGATTATTCCCACGTTAGAAAGTCCCCTGGACTATAAATATGTATCTAGGGTTTATAAAATAAACAACAACCAACGTTTAACACAAATCAATCTCGGCGCATCGCCAACTCCTTCATCTCGAGGGTTTCTTCCGGTAAGCATCATGCTGCCTAGATCGCATTGCGATCTAGGCAGCATAAGCTTATTTCATTGTTCATGCGTTGCTCGTACTGAAGCCTTTTTGATGGCGAGCAACGTAGTTATCTTAGATGTGTTAGGGTTAGCATTGTTCTTCGTATCATATGCTGTCGTAGTGCAACCCTTATACATCTAGCCGCCCTTACACCTATCTTAGGTGTAGGGGCGGCACCCCGCTTGATCTTTATTTAGTAGATCCGATCCGTTACGGTTGCTTCTTGTTCTTCAAGGATTAGTTTAATATCTGCAATAGTTAGGCCTTACAAAGGGTTGGAGGATCCAGCGACGCGTAGGGTGTCGTTTGCTAGCCCTAGACAGGATGTTCCGAGGATCAACCTCGTGTTGGTTTTTAGGCCTTGTCTAGGATCGGCTTATGATCACCGTACGTGACCGCGAGGCCGAATCGTGAGTAGGATGATCCGATTATGCGGTGAAAACCCCAAATCGTCGTAGATCGCTTTAGCTTTATCTTGATCAAGCAGGACCACCATATATTCGTACACCTCGTGCGAATCATGGGTGGATCGGCTCCTTGAACCGATTCACAGGATAACCTGAGAGCCGATCGAGGCTCGTATTTAATGTTTACGTGTATGCCATGCAGGAAACTAGGCGAGGCATCTCCATCACCTTCCTGACCAGGTATAGGTCAGGTGGCACGCCCTTGCACCAGCATCGGACGTGCGTACCAGAGACTTTGCGGGCCATCGCTCGGAGGGACCAGGACCAGCCGCAGCCCTAAGTTGTTCCCGGCTCTACTGTGTTGCCCGTCGCTACTCGCCGGTGGGTTTCTGACCGCAACAGATCCACGTACATTTACACATCGTATGTTCTCATAAAGTCGTTCCAAAGAAAAACAGTTTTTGATGCAGCTTTTGTAAAAGACATAATTCAGTGCTAAAATAAGGCTCGTTAGGAGACACCATTTTGTCCTTTTTGTACTCAAGGCACAAAAACTGTCGTTTTCTCGCAAAACTTCACGTGCAGACATAGAATATTAGATAGACAGGAGAATGTTTTTTTTCTAAAAAATAGCATTTTTAACTTTTGGTAAAGGGAGCATATGCTCCCGGGATTAAACATGAATTTCCAGATGTTTTGCTGCTAGCCTACTTCTAATACATGGACATAAAAATAACTGTAGAAAAAATGAGGACGTAGATTGTTTCCATCCACCAATGTCACTGACTTCTTGGAAAAAGTAATGCATTGTTAGCTAAGATCTAGACCTGCAGACTTAATTTATCTTTTTCATTATATATAAATAGGTTGTTATTAAATCAAAAGTTTTCATCAAGGCTAAAAAAATAGTGTACTAGGTTGTTATTAAACGCTATGACCAACAAAATAAGACACTATTCTAAGTCCATATTGATGTCTCCATCAATTTGATGAACACCTCATCTTTATCATGTTTCTCATTACATAATTCATCTTGTTCCACCTCAATCATTTGGATCCACCTTAATATGACCATCGGTCATTCTTCGAGGGAGCAACAATTCCTCTCCTAGAGTAATTGTGATGTTTGCCCAAAGACCTCCCAATGAACTTGATAGAAACATATGATATGGAACCACTCTAGCTGCATTGCCTCTATCAAGAAATTCTTTTAGCACCATTTGTGATTGCCCCGAGTAAAAAAGATGGACGAGCTAAAAGTCTCAAGTATCATGAAATCTCCCGAGTATCTACCTTATGGCACTCGTGGAATTATTTTATCTATCAAATGTAATACGTATCACTATGGGATTATCTGTGAGCTCGGTGAGTTTTATAACTCTCATGAGTTACCGGCCAAATATTCTTGGTAAACTAGTAAACACTTAGGAATTTCTCAGATTTTGGTAGTGCTTGGAGGAACATGTATGTGTCTGGTTAGTTTGCTCCTCACACATTGGGAAAGTGTTGGATATCCTCCTCATGTGGATTGTGAGGAGATAGCCTTTTGAAGCCCTTTCAGACGATCCAAACAGGTGAAAAGTCAACTACCCACTAGGATTATGACCAAGGGTCATTTGGAATATTGCACATGATGGAAGGGGGATGTTAAGCCGCATATCCAACCACCGGTAGATGGAGTGAGGAAAAAACACATACTAGCCTCCGTCAAAGAAGGGAGTATATATGTGGGAGTTCTTTTGGGTTAGAATATATGTTTGAATAAAATTAACGGATGAAGCCTGGTGATCAGGGGGATACGTGAGCACCCATTCTCTCCTCGACACGTGTCTAACGACATTACCACTCTACACGTATCGACGCGGTCCAACGCGTCGAGTGGAAGAGCGGTGAGACGCGGGGAAGATGCACGGCGACGCACTTGGCCGGGGAGACACTGGCGCGACCTCAGATGCGCGAGGTTGATGCCGGCGAGGTGGAGCTGGAGGCCGGCGAGGTAGCGGCCGTTAGTGAGTGGCCGTTAGTAGTCATTAGTGAGCAGCAGGATCCAACGGTGGTGGACCAAATCCAACGGTGATAACCGGGTACTCACGTATCCCCGATCACCAAATTCACTATCAAATCCAACTTCAAAATTTAGGAGTCCCGTACAACTTAGTCGGCATACAAATAGAACAACTTGATTAAAAAAATAACAATTTTTGTTCCTGCCCAGCATTAGAGACATCCTAGCAAGATGCTTTGACATGAATCCAATATTTTAAGCGTGTGCAATGTAGCTTGGCAAATTAAAGGTACGCTCTGATCATACAAGAATTGCAAACTGAAAGTTAGAATAAACATTGGGCGTCAGATTTATCTCACACGGCGGGGGAGGAGGATAGGACGATCACAAATCAACAAGAAGATAGTACCACGCCATGCGCGCGCGAGCAAATCACGACATCGCGCGCGGCTTGGACGCGCGTCAACGCCCGAAGTCGGCAACGCACGACGGCGAGCCGGCCACGACGACGACCGCCGACACGTGCAGCACGACCCGGCACCGCATGGCCACGCGCACCTTCCGGCGCCCGTACAGCCCGCCGAGAACGCTGATCCTTCCGTGCACCGCCGTCCGGCTGGCGAGCCGCACCTCGCCGCGGCCGAACAGCACCTCCTCGACCACCGCTGGCGCCACCCTGTCAAGAAACACGTCCATGCCGGCGCGCACCGTGCTGGCTCCCCGCGCCGACGCCTCCCCGGGCGGCGCGCTGCCGAGGCCCACGCTGCCCGGCACGCCGTCGAGGAAGATCTCCGTCGTGCTGGCGCCGAACCGCATGGACGCGTAGTTGGGGTTCCGGATCACGATCGCCCCGGACAACGTCGCGTTGATGCGCAGCGGGAGGCCGAGGTCCACGTGGAAGCGCTCCACGGCGACGGAGTCCATGGTGATGTCGGGGTCCCGGACCTTCAGGACGGTGAGCGACAGGACGAGGATCGCCACCGCGGTGGCCGCGGCGAGCGCGGCCAGGCCGCAGCACGCGCGCCGCAGCAGCCGGTTCCGGTGCCCCTGCTCGGCCGGCAGCTCCGCGGTGTCGACATCATGCCCATCCTCGACGTCAACGTTGAGGGCGGTTTTGTTCTTGGCCTTGGCCTTGGCGTCGGCGTCATGGACGACGGCGGATTTGGAGAAACCTTTGCTGATGAGTTTCGTGGGAGTGGCGTGCGCCATGGGCAGTGGTGCGAGTGGCGTGGGGGAGTTGGCATGGCGCGCGGTGGCGAGGTGGCAATAGCTAGCTGTTGATCAGCTCGAACGGAGGTTGGGCGCTGGAGGATTTATGGCGTGTAGCCATCGGAGGCGGCCGGGGAAGCGAAAGTGCAGTGATTTGGCGCCAATTTGGTGGTTAGGGAGATGCACGTCGCATTCCGAAAGCCATTTCTGTACGTCCGTCTTTAAATCGGTCAGGGCTTGTCGCTCGGATCGGCAGGTCGTTGATGCTGAACTCAATTTGGGAATGGGGCCCGTTCCCCGATCCCGGTGATTAATCCACCTATTAGGGAACGGGAACGGTTTTGGTTAGTACTTCATCTTCGTGGGAATTTTATTGGAGGCAAACTCTCCTTATTAGGTAAAGTGGGGATGGTTCTGTGTTACCATTATCCATACCCGATAATCATAAAATCTCCGTTAGGCACATGAGATGTGGCACTAGGGTACAAGATATGTATGTATAGATATTAGGAGAACGTAATCCTATTGTGCTCACATCCCCCCCCCCCCCCCCCCCCCCCGTCCCCAACTGCCGTAGTCCCCAAACCCCAACTCCCAAACGTTTGCCTCTCCTTCCTAAATTGCTGATCCAGCCAGCCCCGTCATGTTACCATGTTGTCATTTTATTTTAGGCTCATTGCTACTAGCTAAAGCGGGAATGGTTAACCAATGGTTATTTGTTTACCCGATGGGGATGTGGATGGTAAAAGAACTAGCCCCATTAAAGTGGGGATGGGGACGGAGAAAGAAAATTTTGCATGGGGATGGTTATGGTTGAGCAATAACTAGTGGTTAGTGTTCCCGTTGCAATATGGATGCTGAACTGACATCGTGCGAGCATGTTGACTAATATTGTGCTTCACTGTTTTTTAGCTCAGAATAACCCGCAAGTTTAATATTGATCAGTAGGCCAAAATTACAGTACCAGTATCCTTTTTTGAAATAGATGTGGTAGAGAAAGCCTCTATAGCGAGTTTTTTCTTTTTTTTTTTTAGAAAATAAGAACTCAAGTCTAGGTCGTGACAAGTTTGACTAGAACGGCTAGGTTATTGACAACTCATACATTCTACATTATCTTTTTTTAAAATTATAATAAATATATTAAGGTTAGCAAGCCGTCTCATTAAAAGCTTCCAGCCACCTTAGGTACCCTAGAAAGAAAAAAGTTCGTTTGGTACTTGCAGCCTGTAGAGCAATAGTACAATTACATGGTTGTGCGGGGGAATCAACCTCCCAAACCATGTTCTCTCTAGTGGTATAAGCAAATTTTGCAAACTCATGCGCCACCTACTCCAGCAAAAGGGAAACCTCTATGGAAGTATAAGTTATTCAATATTAAATACTATCAACATTTGTAGATATTTAAAGATAATATAAATAAGGCATCTGTAAATGCATTGTATTAAGAAACATATATTAATTTAAGAACTCACATGATGTATTTTGTTTGCTTAGATTTATTGATAATTTATTGCAAAAAAATACTGAAATGTACCAAATAAAGTAACAAAGAAACTATTGCAACAGAAATACATTTTAGTTTAGCCCAAAAAACTAAAAGTGTAAATTGTTTAACAAATTCATATGTCAATGGAAAATAACAAGATTATATACTTTTAATTTCACTACTTACATATAAATTACACTATTCAATCAAGATGATAAATAATAAATGGTAGACATTTACTAACAAAATAGTTATCAAAAAGAAAAAATGTTCAATATAAATTAGATGTAAAAGCGCTACTTTTAATTTTGGCATTGCCTATTTTGAATTACGCTTGATAGTAGTGGTATGGGTGGTATCATGATGGGAATGGTACGGATCGACCCGTTGCGTCACCAACCCGGCCCAAAATTTTGAGGCCATTGGGGCGCACAAGTTGGCATTGAGCGTTTTTTGGGTCAATAGAGCCGCCTTCGACCGACCTACTGGGTAGAAAGGATGAACCCACCGATTTCATCTAGCTACACAGACTACAACAAAACAAGCATGTAGCGACGTTAAATTTACTGTCTTATTTCATCTCTAGATGCTTGTAGAGCTGCTTTTATAAAGGGTGCTTCAAATGTCTCCTTATGCACCATCTCAGACAATTTAAAGATGTTTGCTAAGCATGTTAAAATGTTATAGGGATGCACTATAGAGACATTGAAAGCATATCTACCCATATGAAGACGCTTTATTTAATACACATTTGTGGTGTCTCTCCTGAGATGAACACGTACGTTGTATTTGTGTGGCCGCAAGTATATTAAAGAGGATATGTTTGTATATACGTTGTAGCGGTGTCTTCATACATACTAGATTTAGATGTCCGCATTGGCGCATGACCCCGTGAATCTAAGAAGAATACACACTTCGTATAGTACCCATAAAAATTAAGTGCAAAAATAATAATCCATTTCTTAGGTTTTAGAAAACGAGGTCGATAGGATGAACTTAGGATAAGGCAAACAAAATTCCAAACAAAATTGGAAACATTTATATATAACTAGGAAAACATAGGAGTATATTATAGTAGGAAACAATCAATGGCTATGTCAAGAGCAATAGAAGTAATGAAAGAACAACAAAAGCAACATCGATATCTACATAAGTTGGGCATTGTTGCGGCACCGAGGAAACGTAAATGGTACTTGCACCACCAAAATTGAACACCCCTGCAAATGGAAATATAAATTAAGCAACAGTCAAATGTCAGAAACGCTAACAACGGAACATTAACACATATTCGATACTATAATATCATGATTATCTACCTAGGTTCTATATCTAAGGGAAGTAATTCTTCCTCTCATTTTCTCCAAACACTTTTCCAGGACAACACATGCATGTTTAAGGCCAAAGCCCATGGCTTGAATGCTAATAAAAAAGATACACAATATTGAGCACCTGTCTAGATAAATGAAGACATGCCTCCCATCAATAAACCAGCTCCTAGAACGGATGAAATTGTCATAGAGAACAAAAAAACAATACTAAAATACTTGAGATCTGAGATCGAGTGCCTTGCTGTCGCCTTGACCCAAACAACCACCGTCCAAGCACATCCCACGGCCAGCAGCAGTTCACAACCCAAATCATCACCCACGGGATCAGACAGTCTCTTCGTCCTTGCGCACGCTTCGGGAAGAGGAAAATACTATGTCGTTGTATTCCACACAAATGGCTGAGCAATGCCCACATCACAAAGTAAAAGTTCAGTATTCAGTGCAACAGAGTAAATATCTAGAAACAATGGGAATCAATAATAGTACTCCTCTATTTACAACATAGGGCATAAATCTTGCAAACAGAGGAGTACTGTAGTAACAAATCCTTGATGTGTAAATTAAAGAAACAATGAAAGGCATGACAACAAACGTATAGAACGGGAAGGCATCTCCATGTCCGGTACTCTGATCCAGGATACTCCACACAGATGACGGAAATCAAATCAATGAGTAGGCTAAGCAAATTCTGAATGTGACAGTAGATCGAAGATACTAAAAAGTCTCACCTACTACCCTAATTATAAGGGTTTATAAAAATGATGGATATGTCACCTTTGCTACACAAAACATGATCATAATACGTGGCCATCAAGATCAATTGTCCGTGAAAATGTGAAATGCTTTCGGAGTGTTCACTCTGCATGGACGATACAAACTAATCTCTTTTATGTTGAAAGCAAAAGAGTGGATATTAAACCACTACTTTTGTAGGCAACAAATCAATTAAATTCAAAGCATCGACCTCACATTCTTGAACCGGTTCTTCTTGGATAAACAACAAAACACTGAATCTATTGATCTCCATTGCCACATTCTAGTACAAACAAATGAGTGCATGAAAAGGCACAGAAAGTGTTATCTTCCCAAAATCAAGATTAGTTAGTTGAATTAATAAAACCAACTATCTTAGCTGAGTTAACAACAATCACTGAATTCCCAAACTATTAACAGAGAAAAGGAGGCATATATAAGAAAGTAATTCCGAAAATGTTGGATAAGAAAGTAATTCCGAAAATGTTGGGAGCTAGCATGACCATCAGCAACATCGCAAACATCTAACATGCATAGAAACATAAATGACTACTGTAAAATCGGAAGGACAACTCCAGAGTGAGGCCCCAAAGGAAATCAGTTTGTTAAGAAGAACAAACCGGCCACACGCATTTGGATGTGTAGTATCTTGAAACAGAGCATTTCAGCACACCCTTAACATGCTAATAAACAACAGAAAATCCTTAAAACCCCAGTCAAAATGAAAATGAGGAGAATTTTTTTGTAAGAGGGATCTCCATAAACTGTCATAAATCACACTGATTGGACAACAACCTGTAAATTTGGTAGTATTTACCAAAATGAAACTTTGAAGATCATGCATGAATAATATATGCAGGGAACATATGCAAACCTGTTCAGCTGCAGCATTATACAATGTTGCGACTACAAAATCTGATTGTTAGCAAAAGAACTACCTCCATGTGAAAAAGCTGCATTATAATTATGCAATATCAATGAGTTACTCTGTATAAGTTTGCTTTGCAAATCAATAAACACTATGGGTCATATGTTATTAAAACCCACCAATATCAAAGTACAATGACACACCTAAATATTCTTGGCACCAGGTTCATCTCTTTAGGTAGGGTGCGACGATGGAAGAGACACCAACCCTTAACCATTCAGATTAAGGTATCAAGAGATCAACTATTTAACCACAAGTAACTATATGAACACACCCAGAAAGCTCAGAATATACTGACATGAGTTCTAAATAATCGATTCAAGAAAGAAGAATTAAGCACTAGTAATTGAGTGAGTATATAGAGGGTGATTCTGAAGCAAATAGTTGTGGTGTAAAAAGGAAAACTAATATATTTACCTCTCTGCATTCGAACTGAAGATATCAATAGGTTCTCCTGGTGGAGAGGCAGGCATGTTTCTTCAGCATGTCCATCAGGATCGTCCTGACAGGTAAAGATGGAACAATCAGGAATAATCTAACATTATTTCTGTAAACCTAGTTGACAAAATTATATGGTAAAGTCCATACAAAGTATTCATCTTAAAGAACATCCCATGGGAAAATAGATCTAAAAAACAGGAGAGTTGATAGCTGATACGTCCAATTTGCATCACTATTTTATATCATAATTTGCTGCTATTCATTGATATATTTCATATTTGGACATAATACTTTTGTTATTTCATCTATTTTGCATGTTTCATGATTATTGGAGGATCGAGCACCGGAGCCAGGATTCTGCTGGAAAAAGCACCGTCAGAATGCAATATTTCGGAAGATCGACAGCTGACGGAAATTATACCAAAAATCCTATTTTTCCAGATGACGAAGTGAGCCAGAAGGGGGAGTTGAGGGGACCCGAGGTGGGCCCACCCCATAGACCGGCGCGGCCCAAGGCCTGGCCGCGCCGCCCTGTGAGGAGGGGGGCCCACAGCCCCTCTCGCCTCCTTTTCTTCGTGAAATCCTTCGTCCCGAAGACCTAAGCCACAGAGGATACCTCACGAAGGGTTACAGCCGCCTCTGCGGGGCGGAGAACACCAGAGAGAAAAGAGCACTCCGGCGGGCTGAGATCCGCCGGGGAAATTCCCTCCGGGAGGGGGAAATCGACGCCATCGTCACCGTCATCGAGCTGGACATCATCTCCATCACCATCATCATCATCTTCACCATCATCACCGCCATCTCCACCGCTGGCCATCGTCACCGCCATAGCAATTTGGGGTTTGATCTTGATTGTTTGATAGGGGAAACTCTCCCGGTGTTGATTTCTACTTGTTATTGATGCTATTGAGTGAAACCGTTGGACCAAGGTCTATGTTCAGATTGTTATTCATCATTATATCACCTCTGATCATGTTCCATATGATGTCTCGTGAGTAGTTCGTTTAGTTCTTGAGGACATGGGTGAAGTCTAAATGTTAGTAGTGAAGTATGGTTGAGTAATATTCAATGTTATGATATTTAAGTTGTGGTGTTATTCTTCTAGTGGTGTCGTGTGAACGTCGACTACACGAC
The DNA here is from genome assembly GCF_019359855.2 of Lolium perenne. NCBI lineage: Eukaryota > Viridiplantae > Streptophyta > Magnoliopsida > Poales > Poaceae > Lolium > Lolium perenne. The sequence goes on along the minus strand of NC_067244.2, from coordinate 262,743,505 downwards.
ACTTCACCTTTATGGGCCTAGGGGAATGCATCTTGTACTCGTTTGCCAATTGCGGGGTTGCCGGAGTGACAGAAACCTAAGCCCCCGTTGGTATATCGATGCAGGAGGGATAGCAGGATCTCAGAGTTTAAGGCTGTGGTTAGATTTATCTTAATTACTTTCTTGTAGTTGCGGATGCTTGCAAGGGGTATAATCACAAGTATGTATTAGTCCTAGGAAGGGCGGTACATTAGCACAGGTTCACCCACACAACACTTATCAAAACAATGAAGATTAATTAGCCGTATGTAGCGAAAGCACTAGACTAAAATCCCGTGTGTCCTCGAGAACGTTGGGTCATTATAAGTAAACAAACCGGCTTGTCCTTTGTGCTAAAAAGGATTGGGCCACTCGCTGCAATTGTTACTCTCGCACTTTACTTACTCGTACTTTATTCAACTGCTACATCAAAACCCCCTGAATACTTGTCTGTGAGCATTTACAGTGAATCCTTCATCGAAACTGCTTGTCAACACCTTCTGCTACTCGTTGGGATCGACATTCTTACTTATCGAAGATACTACGATACACCCCCTATACTTGTGGGTCATCAAGACTATTTTCTGGCGCCGTTGCCGGGGAGTGAAGCGCTATTGGTAAGTGGAATTGGTAAGGGAAATTTCTACTGTTTGTGCTGATTTTATTTCTACCTGCTGCCATAATTCATTATGGAGAGATCTCCTTTTGAATATTTATTTGGGAAATCTACTACTACTGCAAAGGTAGTGGATGAGGCGCCAGGTAAGGAAGAGATACCATACAAAATACCTATGAAAATTATTGAACGCGTAGTGGGTAACCGTTATACAGGGGATGGAACTGTCCACCCTGGAGATCATTTACTGTTCTTGCATGAATTATGCGGTTTATTCAAGTGTGCATGTATTGCTATGGATGAAGTGAGGAAGAAACTATTCTCTATATCGCTGTCTGGTAAAGCGGTGCATTGGTATAAATTACTGGATAATGGGGATTCTCTTGAATGGAATGATATTGTGCCCCGGTTTTATTCTAAGTTCTATCCTCCAAGTGAAATTCACAAGGATCGGAATAGCATATATAATTTTTGGCCTCATGATGGAGAGAGTATTGCCCAAGCTTGGGGGAGATTGAAGTCTTTAATGCTCAAATGCCCCATTCATGAGCTTCCTGGTAATGTTATTATTGATAATTTCCATCCAAGACTTTCTTTTGAAGACAAGACCTTGCTGGATACTTCTTGTTCTGGATCATTCACGCGCAACAAAGAAGAGTTTAAAAGGGACCTTCTTAATCGGATCCAGGAAAATACTGAAGGATGGGAGATCGACAAAGATAGAGAATCAGGTATAAATTATGATTATAAATGCATTGAAGCTTTTATGGATACTGATAAATTTCGTAATATGAGTGCTACTTATGGTCTTGATTCTCAAGTTGCTGCAAATCTTTATAAAGCTTTTGCCTCTCATTATGAATTGCCTAAGAAGAATTTTGATAAGTATCATGAACCGTATAAAGATAAAATTGATTCATCTATTAATAAATGCGTTGTAGTTGAAACTGTTGATCATGTTATTCCTGAAGCTTATATTGAAAAAACTCCTTTCCCTGCTAAAATGAAGGAGTACTCTGTTATAAATAGTGCGGTTCATAAAAGTGAAAAGAAACCTATAGAACCTGAAGAACAAATAAAAGTTGAACCTGCTGTTGCAATAGTTAAAGATCTTGTGACTGAAAATGTGGAGGATGGTCATATTATTTTCTGTGAAGATGCTTCTAATATTGTTTCACATCCTAATAAACCCAAACAAGCTAGTGTTCCTATGCTATCTGTTAGAATTGGTGATCATTGTTATTATGGTTTATGTGATATTGGTGCAAGTATTAGTGCTATTCCTTATGAGCTTTACACGGAGATTATGCACGAAATTGGTTCTTGTGAACTTGAAGATATTGATGTGGTTATTCAGCTGGCTAATAGAGAAACTATTTCTCCAATTGGTATTGTTCGAGATGTGGAAGTTCTATGTGGTAAGATTAAATATCCTGCCGACTTTTTGGTACTTGGTTCTGCTGCTAGTGAATATTGTCCTATCATTTTTGGTAGACCTTTTCTAAATACTTGTGGAGCTATTATAGATTGCAAGAAAGAGAAAATTTTGACTAAATTTGCTGGTGAATCTTATGAGTTTAACTTCTCTAAATTTACCAAAACTCCTTATAAAGCTGATTTGCCTAATGATGATTTTAAAATGGAACAGTGTGCATCTATTGTTCTTGTTCCTAATAATCCTTTGCAGCAACATTTGGAGAATAGCGAGAGTGAAGTTTTTAGGCAAGAAAGAGATGAGCTTGATGAAATTTTTCTTCGCCAACCTATTCTTAAGCATGATTTACCGGTGGAAGATCTGGGTACAACACCACCACCAAAGGAAGATCCTGTCTTTGATTTAAAACCATTGCCTGATAATCTTAAATATGCTCATATTGATGATAAGAAAATATATCCTGTTATTATTAGTTCTAAGCTTACAGAGTTTGAAGAAGAAAGGTTATTGGAAATACTGAAGAAGCACCGAGGAGCTATTGGCTACACTCTTGATGACTTGAAGGGGATTTCTCCCTCTATTTGCCAACACGCCATTAATATGGAAGATGATGCAAAGCCTGTTGTTGAACCTCAGCGTCGTCTAATTTCCAAGATGAAGGATGTGGTAAGAAATGAGGTATTAAGACTTCTTGAAGATGGTATTATATATCCTATTGCTGATAGTAGATGGGTTAGTCCTGTGCATTGTGTTCCTAAGAAAGGAGGAATGACTGTTGTGCCTAATGATAATGATGAGCTCATACCTCAAAGAGTAGTTGTAGGGTATAGAATGTGCATTGATTATCGTAAAGTTAATAAGGTTACTAAAAAAGATCATTACCCTTTGCCTTTTATTGATCAAATGTTAGAAAGGTTATCTAAAAATACTCATTTTTGCTTTCTTGATGGTTATTCTGGGTTTTCACAAATTGCTGTTAAAATTAAGGATCAAGAGAAAACCACTTTCACTTGTCCCTATGGAACTTATGCTTATAGACGTATGCCTTTTGGTTTATGTAATGCTCCTGCTACTTTTCAAAGATGCATGTCTGCTATTTTTCATGGCTTTTGCGAGAGTATTATAGAGGTATTCATGGATGATTTTTCTGTCTATGGGAATTCTTTTGATAATTGCTTGCGGAACCTTGATAAAGTTTTGCAGAGATGTGAAGAAACTAACCTTGTTCTTAATTGGGAGAAATGCCACTTTATGGTTAATGAAGGAATTGTATTGGGACATAAAATTTCCGAGAGAGGTATTGAAGTTGATAGAGCTAAAGTTGAAGCGATTGAGAAGATGCCCTATCCTAGGGATGTTAAAGGTATTCGTAGTGTTCTTGGTCATGCTGGGTTTTATAGGAGGTTTATTAAAGATTTCTCCAAGATTTCAAAGCCTCTTACTAATCTTCTTCAAAAAGATGTACCTTTTGTTTTTGATGATGATTGTAAGGAAGCTTTTGAAACTCTAAAGAAAGCCTTAACAACTGCTCCTATAGTTGAACCTCCTGATTGGAACTTACCATTTGAAATTATGTGTGATGCTAGTGATTTTGCTGTAGGCGCTGTTCTTGGACAGCGAGTAAATAAAAAACTGAATGTTATTCATTATGCTAGTAAAACTCTTGATGCTGCTCAAAGAAATTATGCTACTACTGAAAAGGAATTGCTAGCTGTAGTCTTTGCTTGTGATAAGTTTATATCTTATATTGTTGATTCAAAAGTTACTATTCATACTGATCATGCTGCAATCAGATACCTTATGCAAAAGAAAGATGCTAAGCCAAGGCTTATTATATGGGTACTTATGTTGCAAGAATTTGATTTACATATTGTAGATGGAAAGGTGCTGATAATCCTGTTGCTGATAACTTGTCTAGATTGGAAAATATTGCTTATGATCCTGTTCCTGTTAATGATAGTTTTCCAAATGAACAATTGGCTGCAATAAAGGTGAGCTCGCGTGACAGTCCTTGGTATGCTGATTATGCTAACTTTATAGTTTCCAAGTACTTGCCTCCAACCTTTTCAGCTCAGCAAAGGAGGAAATTCTTTTATGACTTGAGGCATTATTTCTGGGATGACCCACACTTATATAAAGAAGGAGTGGATGGTATTCTGCGAAGATGTGTTCCCGAATATGAACAGCAAGAGATATTGAGAGTGCTTATGGAGGACATCACGCCGGAGAAAGAACCGCGCAAAAGGTTCTACAATCAGGTTTTTATTGGCCGACTCTCTTCAAAGATGCAAGAAAGTTTATCTTATCTTGTGATGAATGCCAAAGGGTTGGTAATATCTCTAGACGCAATGAAATGCCTATGAATTATACTCTTGTTATTGAACCGTTCGATTGTTGGGGATTTGACTTCATGGGACCTTTTCCCTCTTCAGAAGGTAACACTCATATACTTGTTGTTGTTGATTATGTTACTAAATGGGTGGAAGCCATTCCTACAAAAAGTGCTGATGGTGAGACCTCTTTAAGAATGCTTTTAGATATTATTTTTCCTAGATTTGGAGTTCCTAGATATATTATGACTGATGGAGGTTCTCATTTTATTCATGGTGGTTTTAGAAAAACTCTTGCTAAATATGGTATTAATCATAGAATTTCTTCCGCTTATCATCCTCAAACTAGTGGGCAAGTAGAATTATCAAATAGAGAGATTAAATCTATCTTGCAAAAGACTGTTAACAAAACTAGAAAGAATTGGGCTAGTAAATTGAAGGATGCACTATGGGCTTATAGAACTGCTTATAAAAACCCCATGGGAATGTCACCTTATAAAATGGTTTATGGGAAAGCTTGTCATTTACCTTTAGAACTAGAGCACAAAGCTTATTGGGCAGTTAGAGAATTAAATAAAGATCCTAAACTTGCCGGTAATAAGAGGTTATTGCAATTGAGTTCCCTAGATGAATGGAGAAGTGAAGCTTATGAAAATGCTAAACTCTTTAAAGAGAAAGTTAAGAAATGGCATGATAGAAGGATTATCAAAAGAGAATTTAATATTGGGGATAAAGTCCTATTGTATCAGTCTCGTCTCAGATTCTTTGCAGGGAAATTACTCTCGAAATGGGAAGGACCATATGTTGTTGAGGAGGTGTATCGTTCAGGAGCAATTAAAATTAGCTCTCTCCAAGGCAATGCCACGCAAGTGGTGAATGGACAAAGACTCAAGCATTATATCTCAGGTGATTCATATAATGTAGATGTTGATATTATTCGAGTGGAAACACCGGAGGCCTTCATCAAAGGACAAATTGACAGTTCGCCAGAACTCAACTTTGAATAGGTAACAGTACTAGTAATGAAAAGTTCGCAATTTACTTTCCGAACAATATTTTTGCTGTTTTTGGAAAATATGAAAAATTACGAGATCGAAACGGAGTGGAGGAGACGCACGAGGGCGTGCCCCCATAGGCCGGCGCGGGACCCAGTCAGGCCGCGCCGCCCTATGAGCTGGCCGCCTCGTCGCCCCTTTCCGACTCTGGTTCGACCTGGTACTTTCCTTTTGTCATGAAATTTTTTGCTATATAATCCCCCGGACCCCTGGAGGTCCGTATATCGTTTTCTCGACGTGTTTTGTTTCGAGCTGTTTCTGCCAGGATCTGTTTTCAGTTTAGAAGCACCATGGTCTCCAAGAACAAGGGCAAGGAGCTTTCGGATGAAGATATTCAAGATCCCGAGTGGAAAGAGGAGGACAAGAACGTCAAGGAAGAGGATGAAGAAGAGGTGGAGGAAGACTCGCGCGCACACCCGCGTGCTGCCATTGCAAGCATCAAGGTGGTGGACAACCCTTTTAGTGCAAACAAGAGCGCAAGAATTCGCACCGGGGGAGGAGTTCCACGTCATTACCTAGCTCCGAAGACATCTTTCTCAGGCACTCACCATCCCTTCCGCAATCTAATTTTCAATAGTCAAATTGAAAGGACTCCCAGGGCAGCATTGCCTAGCAATTGGGATATAGATCGTTCTAACACTGCAGGAAGGATGAAGCCTGAGGGTGAAGAGTGGGGAAATAACTCCAAGAGTTGGGACTCGCCGTCGGACATACTTCTTAACCGCGTCGAGCACAATTCGGAGATGATTCGCAACCTCACGTACAAGATTGATGAGCTTCAGGAGCTTGTTGAGAAGCTTGTCAGGAATTCATCACCACCACCGCCGCAGGAGTAATTCATCATCGGTATTGGCATCCCCTTGGTTTGTTCCAAGCTTGGGGGAGTGCCGCGGTATCACATCATCACTACCTTTTACTTTTTACTGTCAAGTAGTGTCATATCATGAGTAGGGAAGTTATCATATAAGATGGGTTGCAGTTTGGAAGTGTCTCTCCTTTAGTTAGTCGTCTATGTATCCCTTGGTGTGAGTTATCGTTATGGAATATTAATGAGAAGTCTTACCATTTACATATTGCACATCTTATTTTAGTTTGCAATCTCCACTATATGATTGATCTTGTTATTAGTATTGGTATCACTTTGGGAGCATTGAATAAATCTATTTGGTTTCGGCAAACTTAGCATTGGTCAATAGCAACAACACTTTGAGGTTTAAGTAGAAAAGAGAAATACATGTAGTTGTTTCATTGTCTTTCTTTCTTGTTAGCTCATAGCTTATTATTCTGAAGTTAAAATTGTTTGTGCTTGCAAGGAAGATGCATGATTGTTTCTATCACATGTATATTTGTTTGTTTCCTTCAACTCTTATGCTTGCTAATTAACCTTGCTAGCCAAAGACCTGTACTGAGAGGGAATACTTCTCGTGCATCCAAACCTTAACCCAAACCTATGTCATTTGTGTCCACCATAACTACCTACTACATGGTATTTCCTGCCATTCCAAGTAAAGACTTCGTGTGCTACCTTTAAATAACTCAAAATTTACTATCTCTTATTTGTGTCAATGTTTTATAGCTCATGAGGAAGTATGTGGTGTTTTATCTTTCAATCTTGTTGGGCAACTTTCACCAATGGACTAGTGGCTTCATCCGCTTATCCAATAATTTTGCAAAAAGAGCTGGCAATGGGATTCCCAGTCCCAAATTAATTAATCTAAATAGACACTCCTCCATGGTATGTGATTGATGGACGGCACCCGAAGGATTCGGTTAGCCATGGCTTGTGTAAGCAAAGGTTGGGGGGAGTGTCATCATAATAAAACTAAAATAAAAAGGCACTCCTTCATGGTATGAGATTGTTGGCAGGCACCCGAGGATTCGGTTAGCCATGGTTTGTGAAAGAAAGGTTGGAAGGAGTGCCATACAAAATAAAAATAAAATGGGAGCCGCTCTTTGAAGGTTTGTCGGCAAGGGGTTAGAGTACCCGCTACCAATCGTTGACAACAACAAACACCTCTCAAAATGTTACTTTTATTCTCTTTATATGATTTCAAAACTGAAAAAGCTCTAGCACATGATTTAATCCCTGCTTCCCTCTGCGAAGGGCCTGTCTTTTACTTTATGTTGAGTCAGTAAACCTATCTCCCTCCATCTCAAGCAAGCATTTGAGTAGTTGTGATCAAACCATTATATTGTGATTTGCTTCATCATGTCTTTTATTCTTCCTTGTTTAGTACAAGTTTTATCTGAATGAATATAGCTTTGCAAGTTATCAATGATCATGAGGAGACCATTATGATTGAGTATGCAAGTTGTGCCATATAAACTTTAACATGAGAGCGCTGCTCAATAAGATAAGTATAATTGTTAATTGTTCTCTGACCAAGAACGAAGTTTGCCATCACCAACTATGATTTCTTATGCACCTTTATTTGTGATTACCTTATACTTGTTTCAAGTTGAGTTATATGAGGAAGTTGTTTACTAGAATGTCTTGTGTGAATGAATATGATGCTTCTTGTCCGTATTTTATTTATCGACTCTTCACTCCATAAACATGTGGTCCTGTTTATCGAGTTCAGTTTCGCTTGGGGACAAGCGAAGTCTAAGCTTGGGGGAGTTGATACGTCCAATTTGCATCACTATTTTATATCATAATTTGCTGCTATTCATTGATATATTTCATATTTGGACATAATACTTATGTTATTTCATCTATTTTGCATGTTTCATGATTATTGGAGGATCGAGCACCGGAGTCAGGATTCTGCTGGAAAAAGCACCGTCAGAATGCAATATTTCGGAAGATCGACAGCTGACCGAAATTATACCAAAAATCCTATTTTTCCAGATGACGAAGTGAGCCAGAAGGGGGAGTTGAGGGGACCCGAGGTGGGCCCACCCCATAGGCCGGCGCGGCCCAAGGCCTGGCCGCGCCGCCCTATGAGGAGGGGGGCCCACAGCCCCTCTCGCCTCCTTTTCTTCGCGAAATCCTTCGTCCCGAAGACCTAAGCCACAGAGGATACCTCACGAAGGGTTACAGCCGCCTCTGCGGGGCGGAGAACACCAGAGAGAAAAGAGCTCTCCGGCGGGCTGAGATCCGCCGGGGAAATTCCCTCCGGGAGGGGGAAATCGACGCCATCGTCACCGTCATCGAGCTGGACATCATCTCCATCACCATCATCATCATCTTCACCATCATCACCGCCATCTCCACCGCTGGCCATCGTCACCGCCATAGCAATTTGGGGTTTGATCTTGATTGTTTGATAGGGGAAACTCTCCCGGTGTTGATTTCTACTTGTTATTGATGCTACTGAGTGAAACCGTTGGACCAAGGTCTATGTTCAGATTGTTATTCATCATTATATCACCTCTGATCATGTTCCATATGATGTCTCGTGAGTAGTTCGTTTAGTTCTTGAGGACATGGGTGAAGTCTAAATGTTAGTAGTCAAGTATGGTTGAGTAATATTCAATGTTATGATATTTAAGTTGTGGTGTTATTCTTCTAGTGGTGTCGTGTGAACTTCGACTACACGACACTTCACCTTTATGGGCCTACGGGAATGCATCTTGTACTCGTTTGCCAATTGCGGGGTTGCCGGAGTGACAGAAACCTAAGCCCCCGTTGGTATATCGATGCAGGAGGGATAGCAGGATCTCAGAGTTTAAGGCTGTGGTTAGATTTATCTTAATTACTTTCTTGTAGTTGCGGATGCTTGCAAGGGGTATAATCATAAGTATGTATTAGTCCTAGGAAGGGCGGTACATTAGCACAGGTTCACCCACACAACACTTATCAAAACAATGAAGATTAATTAGCCGTATGTAGCGAAAGCACTAGACTAAAATCCCGTGTGTCCTCGAGAACGTTTGGTTATTATAAGTAAACAAACCGGCTTATCCTTTGTGCTAAAAAGGATTGGGCCACTCGCTGCAATTGTTACTCTCGCACTTTACTTACTCGTACTTTATTCAACTGCTACATCAAAACCCCCTGAATACTTGTCTGTGAGCATTTACAGTGAATCCTTCATCGAAACTGCTTGTCAACACCTTCTGCTCCTCGTTGGGATCGACATTCTTACTTATCGAAGATACTACGATACACCTCCTATACTTGTGGGTCATCAATAGCAAAGAGTTACCGAAATGACGCAAGCATGCTTGTTCCCTTTTACCTTCTATGTTATAATTCAGCATGTTACTTATCATCGCACAAACCAAGTCTCTCACTGTATTTTCTCTTTTTTACACTAAGTGTTGACTACAACTCTGCTTTGAATTTTTTTCTTACATTCTAATACAGTATTGTTTCAATGTAATTGGAAGACATAAAAAAAACCAAGATTTTCCATTTCCTACATTGATACCAGAAGTACCCAAACCTCTTGTCAGTTCTTATTTTCTGGCATTCGTAACTATGGTTTATCAAAAGGCTTGTCATTGACTTTTACTGCATCTTATTTTCTTCTCATAAAAATAGCAAGAAATAACTTGATTCGGTCAAAGCAAAAAAAACACCCACCTATCCAAAGCCACAACTTGCAAAATTTGACAGTCGGTACATGTAAAAACTCTAGAAAGCATGAGACAACTACCATATTACAACTGATGTTGCTTATCAAGATGAAGTGAGGATGCAGCCATCTATGTGTCTTATTCCATATCTCCAATAATAAAAAAATAAAAAATATATATGTACCAATAAGCATAAAACATGTCATCTTGTGCATATGCCAATAGAAGGGAAAAATATCAATAAGCATTAGGAGGCAACCCCCTAGACCCGCTAAAATGGTGCCATACTACAGGGATAAACATAGTGCACTTAGAATCGCATAAAGAGTTCGCCTCTAAGATTATTAGTGCATATCGCAGCAGCATGCTGCTTCCTCCACCGCATTGCAATGCAAAGAGAAACAATAAACCTGCAGGTCCTCTCCACCTCATAGATGCACAATTGCATGCAGATCAGAAACCAGAATCATGTATTTCATTTTCCTTGACACATAGGGACCCTAGAATATACCTTGACCTAATGTCTTCTGATTGCCGAAAAGATTGTTTCTTCGAGCAGGATATTTCAACTCCATTTGCAGCGGTGCACTATATATTTTTAGTTTACACACATTATTTAATAAAATAAGCAAGAAGTTTTCACCATACACAAGTTAGGACAATCGATCTTCATCGCCCAATATGCTATTGTCAATCTACAAATCTACCACTTAAATTCATGGAAGACTTCAAAACTATTGATGTAAACTGAAGTAGGGCACGAGATTGAGTTTGTTACCTTTGCATACGGCATGGTGGTGTGGAGTGATAACGCTGCGCTGAAGGGGTCATGAGGGCTGGGTCGCCTTGCAGTCTGTTGGGTGGCAGGACTTCCAACTTAGTAACCTGCATTTGTAAATGAGACTGATCAATTTTTTATCGCCACTCCTGCTGCATGCACATTATTAAAGCTGATGCTTACTACCAAATTGTACAGAACATAAAAAAGGAAACTTATTTAAAACTCACTTAATAGGAGAAGCGATCGCAGCAGAGAGTACCAGATAAACATACTTATTCAGCACGAGCTACCACACTAATGCCATATCAAATCCATCATTCCTTCGTAGAAGAAAGATGTGTGTGGTTTATATGAACTTCAGCACGTAATGGTAATTTAGAATTGAAATGCACAAACTAAATAAAACAGAATTCTGTGCCAAAACAGTACTTGCATGGATCCTAATAGATTGCACAAATAACCTAAAAAATAAAAAAGACTAAGCTTGACTGCATCCAAATAGTTCGCAGAAGTCAAATTATGAGCACACCTAAAAGCTTAACTGTCGAGATTACTAACACGCAGACAGCTAATTAAGTTGACCAGAGAAAAAGAAAGATTAGATGGTCTTCCAATACTAAGATAAGTAGGCAACATGAAGTAGTTAACAATATAAAGTTAAACATGACTATCATGGATATAAACTTCACCACATGGATTCTAAAAAAAGATTGGATTGTTACTGAACACATATATGTTGTTTGGAGAATAAAAAGCACTTCCTGGTACATTTTGTTCCTTGTTTCTGTACTTGGTTCACGTTTTCATCAAGTACAAGCACTTTTAATAGCCTCTGTGAGGGGTAAACCGTAGGAAAAATAGTGTAGTGAACATGCGAATTAATAAAACATAGTATTTGGTGATGCAAACAAAGGCAAGAAGAGAAAAGGCTAACTATATCTTGCTATCCAGGCCTATAGGTCATCATGTACTCTTATTTTCTCCGTGAAGATTCAGAGTCTAGACCTGCATCTGCCATAGCTGTACACCCAGTTGTAGGAGGTGGTCAGGTACTGCCCGTAGTCGTCTAAGCTCCCATCGATCCCATATCTGCTTGACAACAGTACAACAATCCTTATGACGATGCAAATAGATGAGAAAAGAAACGCTTACTGCATTGTAAGCACTACACACTGATAAGGTCCGACAGAAATCCATGTACTCATTCTGGAGTGTAATGAGGCAAAATCACAACCAAATAATAAAATTAGAAAATATCGTCTTGTGAAAGGTCAACAGTAGGAAAATAGTCTACTGTGAAAATATATATTAATAAAAGAGGCTATGCGAAGAGGCAAAAAATAAAGAGAAAGATATACCTGACAGAAAGACAAATGTTGATACGTCCTTTGGACGCAATACCCCCAGAAACAAACAAAAGAGAAGGAGCAAAGCTGACTTTATAACACAGATATACATGATGACATGGCAAAAAAAAACTACTGCCTAGGAGAATAGAGCACATGCTAACCATGGGAAATAAAAAATATTCAAAGTCATATTATTCAAAACAAGTATCATCGAGGCCAAGGAAAATGTATCTAGAAGAAATAGATAACACAAGAAGCAAGTAGCATAGGTTGAGTATGAAGACGAGAAAGGCGTGAGTCTAACTGCTGTAGTATACCATGGAGAAACAGTCTTACATACTTTAAGAGGTTGGCATCAACTATTAAAAGGAAAGTGAGAACCTTAATAAGAAAAGCAGGCATCATATGCATATCTGTCAAAAAACGCATCTGATATAACTCCTTGATTTAAAGAGCTCTACAGACTAAACAATTCTTGCTCTCTGTGGTACTTTTAAGTTCCTACCAGCTACTGCGATAGGTAATAACCATACCTAATTGATAATGCTACATTAATTTTAATGCTTTATCTACAACAATATACACAACTACAGTAACATTAAAACCTCTTATTTTCTTTGATGCATTTTTCCAAGCCTGGAACAAATGAATATAGTTAACCCAGGAGAAAGGGGTGGATTTGGCCTGCTTATAGAAACAAAGGCTTACAGTAAATAAGAAGTATATGAACAATGCAAGTAGATGTGGGATTTTTTGAAATTTCAATTGGGGTGATGGGATGAGGTTGCATATTCACATGTTTGTCAGATCCTCCTGGAGCTATTCAGTATTTTTATCTTCTCATTACAACTATCTTTTTGCTACACTTGGATCCTGAATTCCACACTGAAGCACAGTTATCTAACGTAATATTTCTAGGGATACAGTAAGCTCACCATAAATCCATTATCGTTGCGCAACTCATATATTTTACTACAGAATTCTGTGAAAAGCACTTGTCCAAATGGCTTCTTTCAACTGGTCCATGAGTTCTTTAAAAGAACCTTTTCAAATTCTTATGTTGGAGTGATTATGGGGCAGCAGTCAGTTTAACAAGTTTTTAAAGAAAATATACCAAAAATTGTATAAGTATGGTATCACCATCCAATTAACTAATATTTCCAAATGAGGTGAACACACCGAGTTATTGTTCAAAAATAGCATGTAGTACAAGAAAATTTCTATCCACGATATGCACAACAGGATATAAAATATTAAATTGTCCAATAGTACCAAAAATCATCGCCTTGTGGGTCATGATATGCTCTCCCTCGCCCTTCCTATAAAAGGGTGCTATATAAACTGTGAAAAGAACACAAATGTCGCTATGATGCTAAGAGAAGATAGCGGATACCTCTCTGCCACTGAACAAAGCTGATCATGTACAACATTTGTTTCAATCTTGTTATCGTTCAAGCAACCAGGCCATGCTGAAATGACATGAGAACCATATACAGATTCAGTTTAGACCGTTCTCACTAATTTGAGCATACTATAAACATGTAGTGCTCACCAGACATCATCAGCTGATTTGCGTGATAATCTCAAATCCCTGTGTCAGTTTGCCTCGGCCAAAATAAACTGAAAACGGGAAATAGCAAGCGACCTACATAATTGGGGAGAGATATCCATATCAAACTCAGAAGGAAAAATACTCACCTCCACGCAGCAATTTTAAGCAACTATCTACTGCAGCTAGCTTTTAGCCAAAATTAGTAATATGTAAGAACAAATGTAGGCAAAAAAGACAAATCTGAATCTTACTGAATCCATGAAAATGTTCATCTTTGCTCAATCAAGAGATCAAGAGAGCAAATAACCTGTTCAGAATTATTTGCTGAATCTTACTGATTTTTTTTAGATTATTTGTCTGACTTTTGAAAATAAATAAAAGGCATTCCTGTTTAAGAATCATCTAAAGCCATGGTTAGTTCAAATAGGAGTAGCTGCAGAGGCACGTGTGAATGAAATTAGAGAATGAACCAAACCTGCAGTATGGTTGTAAGTAATTTTACTTGAACAATGAAAATCCACAACTTGGAGTATGGTTCGAAGCATAAATGGCAAACACTTACATGCCCGAAGAGCAAGATTTTGGCCCAAACTTCCACTTCCAACGCTGAACTGATTCAGGTAATATGTGAAGCAGTGAGTATTTAGCACAATCAGCAACAACAAAAGTTTGAATGTTGAATCATAATACCTGCAGCCCAACAGGTGCACAATTTCGAAAACAAATCCATGCCAGAGAGATAAATTACCTTGCAAAATTAATCTGTTTCTACCTGGGAGTGGCTCCACCTGTTGAACTGGGTCGTGCGTGCTCTGCCTCCTCTAGCCATGGCGCCCAAAGGGGAGTTGAGGAAGACGAGGACGAAGATCCTCCGCACATTTGTGCCTCGTCCAACCCCACAACGCCTGGAAGTCAACGACGGAGAAGATCCTCCGCACATCTCTGCCTCGTCCAGGCATGAGAGGCCCCGCTGCCGTCCGACCGCCGCTGTCGTCGAAGCTCCCGCAGAGACACCCCACACCCACGGCAGTCGCCCTTCCCCGCACTGACTCTGCCCCAATACCTCCATAAGCGACGAGGAGGCGGCGACCTGTTGCTCCACCGGGCAGCCGCCGAGAAAGAGGGGAGGCACGCACAGGAGGAGGAGGCGGCACGAAGGGAGGAAGGAGGAGGCGCAGAGGAGGGCGCGGCTGGAGGCGTGGGGACGCCCGGCGGAGGCGATGGAGGCGCGAGGGGAGGGGAGAAGGCGAGAGGCGGCTGCGAGGGGACGAGGATAGGGTTTGGCTGGCCTCCCGATATTTCTCTCCTCCTTCTACTGAGCCAGTCATATGGTGCCACGTGGACCAACCGGTTGAGATCAAGCGAACCAACGCCCAGCCGGTGAGCGCGATGTGGCTATCGTGGATGGCCTGAGAAGGCCCCTATGGGGGGCATCTATTATAGGTTAGATTATGTATGCACGATTCAAGGCACACACATTATACATATATATTTACCATAATGTGTACTTACCATTTTTCAGATGATGTAGGTACATCATTTGATAAAATATCTTTTTGATATTCGCTTTTTTATTTGTACATGAATCATGTTTCGGTCGGTTTGAAGAAACTTTGGGCGAGGAGCACGTACAAAAATCAGACAATTCAAGAACGTCATAGCACATGTCACATAGAACACCGATGAGAAAGGATCCGCTGAAAGGGGGTCATGGCTATGTATTTAGTTTATTTTAGTATGTAGATTCACTCACTATAATGTGTCTATTTTAGTGTGTAGATTCACTCACTATGGTCCATCTAGCTCAATTTAAAGTATCTAAATCGTTTTATATTTATGAACAAAGCAAGTACTTTAGAATATCCCGCTTGTTTATTATTAATCAGAAGACAAAATTACATGTACCACCATGAGCAACCTGTCGTTGCCATTGGACACCGACATCGAGGGGAAGCTGCCGGGATGGCGGCGTTGGTGGGAAAGGGCTGCCACGTCGAGCAACCATAGCTCCGTACCGACGGAGGGCGAGGAGGAGGGGGATGCCGTTGGCCTCGACGACCAGGAGGAGGAGGAGGAGGAGGACTCAGACGCAAGGTGGACAGGGCTGGAGGCGCAGGAGGTGGCCGACTACGCGGCCGCGACAAGGAAGGAGGCAAGGGCCCGAGCAAGGTCCCAAGCGCGGGCACAGGCGGAGGCTCATCATCCATTCACTGACGACGAGGAAGACCCCAATGACCACTCGTCGGAGGGGAACTCAACCTCATCGGACGCGTCGACCGGCAGTTCCTCTTCGGAGGAGGTGACGAGCAGGAAGCGCGTCCGTGTGGATGACGAGACGGGGCCTTCTAACAAGAAGTGCAAGAAGTAGCTAGTTTCAAATTTGTTTGTTCCCGTTTTTGTTCTTGTAGTTTGTATGATTAATTTGTTTTGAACTTGTTCGATTCAACTTTCGCATGGCATGATCAAACAACATATCGATTCTACTTCGCAGCCGTGATCTAAATTGATAATCGATCGACGATAGAATCCTGGCGTAGTTATCAATGTTATAATGGCTGTTATGTTTGACGCAACGTAAGTTTTGTACATGGGTTCATGCAAGTTTCTCCAAAATGCGTCAGACCACCTTGACGCAAACGGACAATTTGCGCCTAGTGACCACTTCAACGTCCATGGGACGACGCAAATGAACATTTTGGGCGTCCGTAATACTTCGATCCACTGGAGATGCTCTAAGCCTAAATACCGCAGACAGCCTAGCACTGTATTGGTCCTCTTGGCTCTGGCTTGAAACAGTGGTGATTTGGCTCCCTAGTTCTCACTAGTATTTTATACATTTAAGAAAAAATAAAAATAATTTTTTTCTTGCGGAACACAGTACAATCAAAGACGCTCATACATACGCGCACACACGCACACCCTACCCCTATGAGCACCTCCAAGAGACTGCGTTGAAGAACTGATCCGGCGGATCTTAAGATTGACGAAGTCACCACAGGCGCCTCGCTGTCGACGGGAACGTCGCCTCCCACTGAAGAAAATTCCGCCTTTATGAGACACCAAAATGTTAAATCTGGGATTTGAACTCTAGTGGGCTGAAGGTGCCACTGCCCTCCTAACCATCCAACTACAGGTTGGTTCTCAAATAAAAATAAATATTTGTGTGTGTTAACTGTAAATCAATAAATCTAGGTAATGAGTGTTACGGTGAATTCGTGTAACGTTGTGGCTCGTGTGGGCTTTTGGTGCCGAGGCGGTGTAAGTCGGAGCGGCCCCGGCCGGAGCTGGAGGTGTGGGCTTGTTACTATGTTCGGTGGTTGTATTGTGTGGATGAAGAGTCTCCTCAGGCTTTTCATCTCGGTTTTCCCCGTAAACTAGGCAACCACGCAACGCATAGTTTGTATGGATTTTGGACACAAGCAGTTTTTTTTATAAACTCGGTTACTCTATTCTGTCTATTCGAACTACGGGGATGGCCGCCTTTACTTCAAAATAAATAAATCCTCAAAGTATTGAAAGATAACACTAGGGGGTGGGCGATCGGTCACAACCGGAAATTTGATCATTTTATTTTAGTCTATTTTAAATTGGGTCTTCTAGAAATGAAGTCTCAATCTATTCGGTTTCAGTTTTAGGTCACCGGTTTTCTCCACCCCTAGGTATATAACATGCTTTTTTTGGGTACTCTCAAAAGACACTTTAGTTCCTTCAAAATTCTTCCTTGTGATCACATATAAAAATATATTTGAATGCCAATTTGACGTAGATACTAGACACAGAGGAAATAGCACATAACACCAGCTGTTGGTGAATCTTTTGCACAAAACCACAGGTTGCAGTTTGTTTTGCACAGAACACCAGATTTCTTGGTAATCTTTGCAAAAAACACATAATACTTGATTATCCTCTGTTGACACAGCAATTAGATGACCGGGCCAGTAGTAGTAAGGGCATCTCCAACGGGGCGACGTAAACGGACGCTGAGCAACCGTTTACGTCCGTGCATGCCGAAAATGCGTCTGGTACCCCTCCAGCGGTGCGATGCAAAGTGACCGGGACATCCGCATCGCCGCAAACTTGGCGCATATTTGCGCATGGAATGTGTCACGGCGGACGCCCCAAGTGACCGCTCACTTCTCCACTAGGCCCGCCTGGTAGCGAGCCTGTATCGAGGTCATCGCTTCCGCGGCCATCGCTTCCACGTCTGCGCCGCAGCCTTCGTCATCAATATCGCGGCTGCCTCTTCTGCGCGCGCACTGGCGGAGGGTGGGCTTCCTGGGCTTTAGGTTTCCGAGCCGCTGACGCATCGGGCCCGCGTCGGCTCGCCTCGCTTTTCGTTGTGTCCGGTGTGCCCGGTGCGTCCCCTGTGGGACGGGGATGGGCTCGGGGCGCCGGACACCGTATGGGGGTGTGCCGGACAAAAATAGGCTTTAGGGGACGCGGCTGGAACGGTTTTTTTGGTCCGGCGCGCTCCAAATCCCTTGGGGTGACGCTTTGGGGGGCGCGGCTGGAGATGCTCTAAATCTGGATAAATATGATCTTCTCAAGCTTTTGGATGGATATGTTAACCGAATGGATATGTTGATTGTGTTAATATAGAGGTATTTTTTTGCACGTTACACTACAACACTTTGGTTAGTAGAAGAATATATTGGTCGAACTAGATTGATCGAACCAAACCACTCCTCTAATTGCTATGTCAAATAGGCTAATTATGTTTTATGTGTTTCTTGCAAAGATTACGGGGAAATATGGTGTTCTGTGCAAAACAAACTGTAACTTGTGGTTCTATGCAAAACATTCACCAACAACTGGTGTTATGTGCTATTTCCTCCTAGACACACGTTGTATGGTTTTCAGATTTTTTTAGAATTATTATTTTATTTTAAGCAGGAGTATCGGAGCTAGGGCGCATGAAGGATGGAGTACTCTTATAGAAAGGGACGGGACAAGTTGGAGGATTTTATACGATGCGGAGATTCTACATGGACGTGGGCGTCCCGGTCTTATCACCACTGTCCACTTCCTGTTTGAGATTCGTGTGTTTCTTTTTGCACAAACAACCTGCACTTGTACACCTTCCGTCCCCTATAGGCAACGAAATGTACCTGCACAACTTGTCCGTCTCCCATCCCGTGACTCATCTCTGCTTCTTTCTTTCTCACACGTTCTCTCCTTGCGCCATAGCGGGCGATTCTGGTGCGGAAGGAGCGGGCCGATCTATCTACAACTGCTCATGCCACCAGATCCAGTCGATCTGCTCTCTCTAAACATAGTCCATCCTCATCCCGATGGATTGCATTGCATTGACTTTTCTTTCCTTTCCTATCCCCTAAATCTGGTGTCTTTCATATCTGAACGTCTTCATGAAATTTGTTGATTTGTTCCGGAATTTCGGTGCGCAACTTGATTTTGTTTGATTTACGGGTGATATTTCTCTGTGCATGGTACATATGCAAGATTGGTGGAACTTTCCTTTCTCCCAAATAGATGCTAATTTCTACATATGTGGATTTGATATAGCTTTCCATCTTTGGTTTGCTCAGATTCTTTTTGATGAAATTTGGCTGGTTTGGATATGGTGGAATGATAGATGTAGCAAACCAACGAAATTAATCTGGGATGCTGTAGATACACAATGAAACAAATTACATACTTGACTCTTGAGAGATCCAAACGGAACATAGTTTGTTCGTCTAAATTTATGGAATGTAAAAAGGACAAGGTGTATACTGTAAAAGGGGAGGGGCTTACTGACATTAAAGAGATATAGCACAGGGTCTATTCTGCAATATACAAGAAGCTGCTGCACGAATATCAAAGCATAAATAGACGTCCCAGAGATAAGCCCGGGACACCCACATATATGTAGACTTGTATTTCCGGATTTTATACAAAATCGGTGTACTTGGTCAGTTTGTCGGCGCGTTGGAGTGCCGACGTACGAAAGCAGATGCTGATTCTATTCAGCACCGTCCAACCATGGGGAGCATCGCGGCGCGTGGGATGCCGCGTGCGTAGAAGTTTCCTCAACGTCGAACCCACCGGCCGACTCGACGTCTCCCACGTACCACGTAGTACCCGATCGGATTCCACGCGGCTCTGCGCGTGTCGCCCACTCGGCATTCGCCTCCTATAAACAAACGCTGCGCCGATACTTCGATTGCCTTCTTATACTATCACGTATCACCTATCCATCCCTCCATCTAAGCAGCAGCACAGCACATCGATCGATCCAGTGGTAATTAAGTTCAAGGCAGAGAGCAACAGAGGAGGAAGCTAAGCTTAGCGTGGGCGGCCATGGCGGGCCTGATGGACAAGGCGAAGGGGTTCGTGGCGGACAAGGTCGCGCACATGCCCAAGCCGGAGGCGTCGCTGGACAAGGTGTCCTTCAAGGGCATGACCCGCGACTCCATCACCGTGCACAGCAACGTCAACGTCACCAACCCCTACTCCCACCGCATCCCCATCTGCGACATAACCTTCTCCCTCAAGTGCGGCGGCAAGTAAGCACCACCTCCTCCCCATCTTCTCATCGTCTCATCGTCTACTTCGTCTAATCTGTCTTGCTACAGGGAGGTTGCGTCCGGCACCATCCCTGACCCGGGCTGGATCGAGGACAGCGGCGAGGTCACCAAGCTGGAGGTGCCCGCCAAGGTGCCCTACGACGTGCTCATCACGCTCATGAAGGACCTGGGCAGAGACTGGGACATCGACTACGAGCTGCACGTCGGCCTCACCATCGACCTCCCCGTCATTGGCAACTTCACCATCCCGCTCGACACCGCCGGCGAGTTCAAGCTCCCCACCATCGGTGACTTCTTCGGCGGATCCAAGACCGAGGAAGCTGCAACCACTTAGGAAATGTTATGTTCCATCTAGCTTGCTCTGCATTTACATGGCCCCTGTATGAGCATGAGCACAGTAATAATAAGCTAATATGCGTGGTTCAAGTCCTGAGAATAGATCACCTGTAAAAACCCTACGTCTTGGTGGTGGTTATGGGGTTATATATGTATGAGGTGTTGATGGATCCGGCTTCCGGGGGAAGCCAGTTGAGGCCTGCTATTCTCTGTTGGGCAAGAACAGGCTATGAACTAGTTGTGTCGTCTCGTTATCTCCGAGTGCGGGAGATAAAGAGGGTCTCATCGTTTGCTCGAGCCTCCTTGTGGTTTTTTAGTGATTGACTTTGTATTGTCTTTGTTGGGTTGAGTTGGTTTTTCGCTTAGTCTCTTCCTGTAGTAGAGGAATCTATTTGTAATATGAGGGAGTAACCTCGCTTGTGAAGGAGAGGAGGCCATGTCCCTGGCGTACCAACACCTGCGGGTCCAGTACGTGTCCAATACTTAGATGGGACGGTTGCACTCCTGAGTGTTATGGCATGTTTATTCTGTTGCGGTGTTCGTCATTATGGGCATGGGGAAGTTCCTCCCCCGTTCCCAATTGTGCGGGACATTACATGAGAGCAAGTACAATAAGGACGGTCACAGTGCAGATACGGTGAAATCGTATCTACCGCCGCATGCTAAATTAGATACACAATTCAGCAATGGGTTGTATCTAAGTGTGGGTCTAGGTACTAACTATAGCTGCTTTGGTTTGGGTCAGTGATTGGGGGAGGGCAAGCGCATGGAGAAAAAGCGAGCGGGGAAAGACGCTGGATTGGGCTGAACTTTAATTCACCTCAAATGAGTCAATAAGATTCGTATCGTTAAGACTAGCCTTAATGGGAGTATCATAAGTAGTATCATGCATGCCATGTTGGCAAAAATTTAATGTGTCACATCAATTAATGAGGTGAGAGATGAGAGTAGTATCATAATATGATACTGTATCATGACACATAAACCTAGAAAATTTCATGATAAATACATCATGTACACACATTTGCATTGAGATTCTACAAAACATTAAATATGACATAAGTATGATACCATATTAGACTGCTCATAGTGGGAGTAACTTCGGTAGTAACATCACACATTTCAAGGTATTTTGGTGACATGGCATAGCAATAAATGAATAAAGAGAGGGAGGTGGTAACTAGCTATGTTACCATAACATCACACAGCCCAAGATAAAATGAGTGTACAAACTAATAAATGAGACTTTGCATGATACCATCTCTAAGTTACTTTCCACTATGAAGGTAGTAACATGAACTAGTAACTTATGCATGACACCACTTTATGTTACTTCCCACTATGAGCAGCCTTATAATACTATGCATTGTGGAGGTGGTATTACAAACTAGTATCATGTACATGATACTAGTGTATGATACTTCTCATTATGACTAGTGTAACAAGATACGATCATTCTCTCTTTCCTCTTAATTGCTATTACACCTAAGCAAATAATCTGAGCTGGCAGCTTTAGATACAGTCCAGCGTGTAGCATTGGAGACGCCCTAAGGTACAGTCAGCTAGCTATAAGAGATAAAATATTATAAATTTGTTTAGTTGGAGGAGAGATATTAGGAGAGAGAAGAGAAGTGGGCTACTATCTAATAGCCAGCTCTAGCACGTGCTCCTAGGCACTATGTGAGACTAAAAGGTGGGCCATGTATTATAAAAGTACTACACTTTTATAGCTTACTATTGTACATCCTAGCTATAAGTTGACTTTAGATGATGTGGCAAATTATTATAGCCGACTACCAGCTACACTATTGTTCTTGCTCTGAGGGGGCATATAGGCCTTCTTCGGTCTTCTCAAGGTGACGTTGTGTCGACTAGGTTGTTCTCTTCTTCCTTTTTCTGTCCCTCTTCTTCTTGGGGCGGTGTGGAAGCGCTTATCTTCCTCTCTCGGCTGCCGAAAAGCCAGTGGCGCTTCAAGTTGTCCCTCCCTTTCATCGAGCTATGGTGGAACTCATGTACCCTATAACTGAATTTTCCACGTCATTTTACTTAAAGTTATCACAATTTGACACTAACTCAAAAGATTAATAAAATGCAGCCATTTGCTAAGTGCCCTTAACAATTTACAGAGGCAGTTCTGTTGCGGTCAGAAACCCACCGGCGAGCAGCGACGGGCAACACAGGAGAGCCGGGAGCAACTTAGGGCTGCGGCTGGCCCTGGTCCCTCCGAGCGACGGCCCGCAAAGATTCGGCACGCACGTCCGATGCTGGTGCAAGGGCGTGCCACCTGACCTATACCTGGTCAGGAAGGTGATGGATGATGCCTCGCTTAGTTTCCTGCATGGCATACACGTAAACATTAAATACGAGCCTCGATCGGCTCTCAGGTTGTCCTGTGAATCGGCTCAAAGAGCCGATCCACCCATGATTCGCACGAGGTGTACGAATATATGGTGGTCCTGCTTGATCAAGATAAAGCTAAAGGAATCTACTACGATTTAGGGTTTTCACCGCATAATCGGAACATCCTACTCGTGATTGAGCCTCGCGGCCGCGCACGGTGTTCGTAAGTCAATCCTAGACAAGGCCTAAAAACCAACACGAGGTTGATCCCCGGAACATCCTGTCTAGGACTAGCAAACTACACCCTACACGTCGCTGGATCCTTCAACCCTTTGTAAGGCCTAACTATTGCAGATATTAAACTAATCCTTGAAGAACAAGGAGCAACCGTAGCGGATCGGATCTACTAAATAATGATCAAGCGGGGTGCCGCCCCTACACCTAAGATAGGCGTAAGGGCGGCTAGATGTCTAAGGGTTGCACTACGACAGCATATGGTACGAAGAACAATGCTAACCCTAACACATCTAAGATAACTACGTTGCTCGCCATCAAAAAGGCTTCAGTACGAGCAACGCATGGATGACGAATAAACTTGTACTGCCTAGATCGCAAGATGCGATCTAGGCAGCATGATGCTTACCCGGAAGAAACCTTCGAGACAAGGGAGTTGGCGATGCGCCTAGATTGGTTTGTGGTGAACGTGATTGTTGTTTATTTCATAAACCCTAGATACATATTTATAGTCCGTAGACTTTCTAACGTGGGAATAATCCCCACCGTGCACGAGACAAACTCTAACTAACCGATACGTATCCTACTATGTTACAGATACACGGGCCAACTAGCCCAAACTTTGCATATAAGGCCGATTCACGTATTTCTTCTATGTATATTCTTCAAGTCCATCTTGATCGCGGCCCACCTCTGATTCGGTCAAATTCTGGTGATAACACATGCCCCCCTGGTTTTGGAATAGATAATTCCAAAATCACTCTGCTCTTTCTTCGTCGGGTCATGTCGTGGCAGAACCGTCGCAGTATCCTTCATCATGATGCCTTTATCAACTTCTCCGCGTGACTTGGCAGATTTATTCCTGTTGGGCACCACCTCCTCGGAAACTGCTGTGGCATTGAATCTCCACTATATCCTCTTTATTTAACTGCGCCGAACGGTTCGCCACTTTATCCTCTTGCTCTGCTCTGGCCATCGGCACCAAGAAACCCTCTTCCCCTGCAGCAATGTCGTCCTCTTCCTCCATCTCCTCAGGCCTCTCCCTCCAATCTGCCTCCTTGAGCGAGCAGGAGTGGAATTTTGACCAAGCGCCAGACGGTCCACCCGAGGCACTCGTCGGGTCAGATGGTGACCTTCCTCTGACCGATGGGGAGGACGACCTCGGGTTCCTCCTCGAAGGGGAACTGAAGAGCGACAGCGAAGACGACCTCCACCCCTGGGCGAAACCCACCTCCTCCAACGAGGAGGAAGAAGAAGAAGTAGAAGAAAAGGAGGAGGATGATTCCTCCTCCTCTGCAGGGTACCCGCCGGCAAAGCGATTCCGCGCATGGGCGGACAGCGAGGACGATGATGATGACGAGGAAGAAGAGGAGCAGGAGGAGGATGATTCCTCCTCCTCCGCTGGGTATCCGCCGGCAAAGCGCTTCCGCGCTTGGGCGGACAGCGAGGATGATGATGATGATGACGAGGAAGAAGAGGCTCCGGCCGAGGGCTGGGGTAGCAGCGACGAGGAACTCTCCGGAAGCAGCGCCGACGGCAGCGATGCCGACGACGAGGCCAGCGAGGACTAGTAGAGTAGGACTAGTAGCCCCTGAGCAATCGTCTCTTCTTTTGTTTTCCCCTTCTTGAGCAATCGGCTCTTCTTTTGTAAAAAATCCCTCTTATTATGAAGAAGAACTTTTCAGCTGATTCTGTCCTTCCACCAAATTTACCGATTGCTAAAATAAGTCAACAAATTACGAGCCGATGGCAGCGCACCGGTCCTTGCCATGAAAACACGAGCAGAACCAACTCTATTGTTTTCCAAACGGTAATTTGTGGCCTGTCCGCAAGGGCAAAACCCAATTCCCCAAAACGCCATTTGAACAGATCCAACCTACGGCCACACGAACCTCAGATGTCAATTGCGCAGGTTCGCAACTGCAATGAATCCATGGGCAGCACCATCCAAAGCCCACGCTATGGTTCCCAGCCTGAAGGTGATCCTTAACTGCCCCTTTACTGTCCGAACATAGCGCCTTACTCTATCTTTTCGCAGCAACAGAGATGGTTCTGACTCTGTAAATGATGGCGGCTTCCTTTTCAGCAGTGATACGTCCCCGACGTATCCATAATTTCTGTTGTTCCATGCTTGTTTTATGACAATACTTACATGTTTTGCTTGCACTTTATGATGTTTTCATGCATTTTCTGGAACTAACCTATTAACGAGATGCCACAGTGCCAGTTCCTGTTTTCTGCTGTTTTTGGTTCCAGAAAGGCTGTTCGGGCAATATTCTCGGAATTGGACGAAATCAACGCCAAACCTCCTATTTTTCCCGGAAGGCTCCAGAACACCGAAGAAGAGTCGGAGAGGGGCCAGGGGGCCACCACACCACATGGCGGCGCGGGCCAGACCCTGGCCGCGCCGGCCTAGGGTGTGGCGCCCCCAGGTGCCCCCCTGCGCCGCCTCTTCGCCTATAAAATCCCTTTCGACCTAAAAACGCAGTACCAATTGATGAAACTCCCGAGAGAAAAGTTCTTTGTGGCGCCGCATCATCGCGAAACTCCAATTCGGGGGACAGAAGTCTCTGTCCCGGCACCCTGCCGGGACGGGGAAGTGCCCCCGGAAGCCATCTCCATCAACGCCACCGCCTCCGCCATGCTCCGTGAGTAGTTCCCCCATGGACTACGGGTTCTAGCAGTAGCTATGTCGGTATTCTCTCCTCCATGTACTGCAATACAATGATCTCATGAGCTGCCTTACATGATTGAGATCCATCTGATGTAATCGGTGTTGTGTTTGTTGGGATCCGATGGATGATACATTATGATTAGTCTATCTATAAAGTTTGTGAAGTTATTGTTGCTGCAATCTTGTTATGCTTAATGCTTGTCACTAGGGCCCGAGTGGCATGATCTTAGATTTGAGCTCTATACTTATTGCTTAGATTGTATCTACAAGTTGTATGCACATGTCACTGTCCGGAACCAATGGCCCCGAAGTGACAGAAATCGGGACAACCGGAGGGGATGGTAGTGATGTGAGGATAACATGTTTTCACGGTGTGTTAATGCTTTGCTCCGGTACTCTATTAAAAGGAGTACCTTAATATCCAGTAGTTTCCCTTGAGGCCCGGCTGCCACCGGCTGGTAGGACAAAAGATGTTGTGCAAGTTTCTCATTGCGAGCACGTACGACTATAATTGGAAAACACATGCCTACATAATTAATAATCTTGATGTTCTTTCTTAATGCTTTGATTCCTATCAATTGCCCAACTGTAATTTGTTCACCCAACACTTGTCACTTATTGGAGAGTTACCACTAGTGTAGATCGCTGGGAACCCCGGTCCATCTCTCATCATTATATACTTGTTCTACATGGCATTGGAAGTAGTATCAACTATTTTCCGGTGCCATTGCTCTCATATTGCTATTACTGCTGCTGTGTTACTGTTACTACTGCTCTCATATTACTGCTACTTTCACATCACCCCTGTTGCTAGTGCTTTTCCAGGTGCAGCTGAATTGACAACTCAGTTGTTAAGGCTTATAAGTATTCTTTACCTCCCCTTGTGTCGAATCAATAAATTGGGTTATACTACCCTCGAAGACTATCGCGATCCCCTATACTTGTGGGTCATCAAGTAGCTCTAATAGTCTTCTACTGCAACAACTCACCGCTCTCGAAGGAGGTTATGATGCAGGGTCAGCCGACGACACTCCAATCGGCTTCTAAAAACAGAGTAACTAGCAGGCCAGCTGCCCCCCGAGCCTCAGTTAAGGCGAGAATATTGGTGAGGATGCACAGATCAGAGGGCTTTGAACTCAGGTAATCTGAGATAGCCACCACGTAGAGTCAGCCACACTTGCCTCCATTGACCACCTTTCTTCCGCTGAAAGCCGATGTTGTAGGCGAAACACCAACGGCTTACTCCCAACTGATGCTTCTGACAGTACTGCTGAACTGGCGCAAAGGGTTGGAAGTCCTTGAAGAGAAGATTTGGGCACCAAAATCGGCTCATTGCAGCTGAAGAAGTTCTAATTGTACTAGAGTCGATGGCTGTGCATCGGATTTGTTTCTTAGTTCTAAAGTCGATGTCCGTGCATCGGCTATATATCGTGATGCTGATTTTTTTTACTGGCCGATTTTTCTATCGGCCCCCAACATTTCACTGCACACATATTCATCTGCACATGTTCCTCTGATTAGGTGCCCCCCGAGCCGAATCTGTCAGGTAACTGCAGATATCGGCTCTGTAGTTAGTCAAGGCACTGTATTTGCACGTCGGCTCTGGTAGGACCAATGTTGATTTTTTCCAGCTCATCAGCCGACGTAAAACCGCTGCCCAGTAGATCGATGTTGAACACAAGCAGAACATGTGGTGAGGATAATTTTGGCCGATTGCTGGAATCGGCCTCCATATTGATCGAAGCGCTCAATGAAGGTTTTGCAATGTCCCTCCATATATCTTTGGGGCCGATCCCAAGGATCGGCCTCGCCACGTTTGTCCGTAGGTTGGTTCTTGCTACACGGTCAGGCCGGTGGATAGGACCAGCCTAACCCCGTTCTTCGTCACGTCGATGCGCTCACAGTCGTCCAAATTGATACCTGAGAGTGGCTCTTGGCCTGCTTTGTTTCCCAAGCGTTCATGCCAGCCGTTGAAATCTCGGCTGAGTCATTGGCACAGACGACCTCTACCTCATCTCCATCCCACTGTATTACGCATTGGTGCATCGTGGAGGAATGCAACGGTTGGCGTGGATCCAATCTCTTCCTAGCGAAACGACATAGGTGCTCTTGCTATCGACGATGAAGAACGTCGTAGGGATGGTTTTCCTTCCTACGGTCAGATCCACGTTCAGAACACCTTGTGCGTCAGACGCTTGGCCGTTGAAATCGCTCAATGTCACGTTGGTCTTGATCAGATCCGAGCTAGAGCGTCCCAACCGACGTAGCATAGAGTATGGCATAATGTTGACTGCCGCTCTGGTGTCCACCAGCATCTTGTTGACAGGCCTCCCATCGATATAACCTCGCAAGTACAGGGCCTTCAGATGTCTGTAGCTTCTTTCTCGTGGCTTCTCAAAGATAACCGGCCATGGGCCGCAGTCAAGTTGTGCCACGGGTGCCTCGTCCAATCCTGGAGCGCTAAACTCCGTCGGAAGGATAAACACCATGTTTGTGCCAGCCGATGTCTCATCATCGGCTTTCCTTTGCTTGGGGTGCCACTCCATTTTTTGTGGTCGACCCTCTTCATCCAGGGTTCGCTGAATTTTCGCGGCCAGATCAGGCCGCGCCTTCCTTAGCGTGTGCAGGTATAACCTTTCGGCTTCCTCCAAGCCGCGCAGTCGCTGAACCCTACGCTTTTGGGAACGGCTGAGTCCATCAGGGCACCACCTTGGCCGGTGGTACCTGTCTTCTTCTTCATCATCGTCTTCCAAATCCTCGAGATCTTCCACCCGAGGGGACTCAGCGTGCTTGTTAAGAGGTGGGAGAGGCCCTAGACGTTTGAACACGGACACGTTAGCTGCATCCTTCTTCTTCTGTATACATTCTGGGCAGTTGCCGATTGTAGGCAATCGGCTCATTCCTGAATCCCAGTAGTGTCTGAAGAAGGGGCAGTCCCAGTGCCTATCCTCATCGTCTTGCTCCCTCGATTTTTCCTTGGCACGGCGCTCGTACTCCTCCTCTTCGCGATCATGCCGACGATGTCTCCTGGCGTCCCTAGCCAGACGGTCTCTATCATCATCGTTGCTGGATCGTCGGCGTTGGCTATATTGACTCACATACTTGTTGAGGAGGTGATCAGAGAGAGGTCGCTGATATCTTACGTTCCTCACTTCTCCCTCTGTGATGTAGCGCTTGCCATCGTGCCGGAGCCGATCGCGTGGAACGGCTTCCTCTGTGTCCTTGCTACGAGAGCAGCTGCCCTCGTCTCCGTCCTTACCAGAGTGGTGTCCAAGTCCTACCATGTTGATGTTGAACGAGAAACTTGGCTGGCACCCTCCAGGGTAAGTGCACTCCACCATGTTTACGGCGGGGAAGGGGTGGGTGTCGACCTTCATGGCGTACTGGTTGAAAATTAGACGTCCTTGTTCTATCGCCATTTGGATCTGCTGACGCCACACCCTGCAGTCGTTGGTGGTATGGGAGAACGAGTTATGCCATTTGCAGTATGGCTTTCCGTTCAGCTCCTGTACCGTGGGGATTTTGAGGCCTTCGGGTAACTTCAACTGCTTCTCCTTAAGTAAGAGGTCAAAAATTTGCTCAGTTTTAGTTACGTCGAAATCAAACCCTCTGGGCGGACCTGGTGGCTTAACCCATTTGCAGGATATGGGGGTTGCCCCCCGAGTCCATTCAGCCACTGCTACCTCTTGATCTCCAGCAGAGCTTTCGTCTTCGTCTGCCTCAACCAGGACTACCGCACGCTTGAATTTGTCCTGGTACAAGTCTGGGTGGCGCTGTTCATATAACGACAATTTCTGAACCATGTGCGCCAGTGAAGGGTAGTCTGCTTGGGAGGCCATATCCTTGATTGGTGATGCAAGGCCCACCACTGCCAACTCGACTGCTTCTTTTTCAGTGACACGAGCCGAATAACATCGGTTCCTAACAAGTCTGAAGCGCTGGACGTATTCTGTCACAGTTTCTCCACGCTTCTGACGTACTTGTGCTAGATCGGCAATGCCGGCCTCGGAAGCCTCTGAGTGATACTGCATGTGGAACTGCTCTTCCAACTGCTTCCACGTCCGGATTGAGTCTGGTGGCAGCGATGTGTACCACCCGAAAGCCGATCCTGTGAGGGACTGTGCGAAGAACCTCACACGCAGCTCATCTGCTGCTGAGATCGTGCCCAGCTGTGCCAAATATCGGCTCACATGCTCGATGGAGCTGGAACCATCTGACCCATTAAATTTGGAGAAATCAGGGAGCCGATATTTGGGTGGTAGCGGGATCAACTCGTACTCGTTGGGGTACGGCTTGGAATAGCCGATTGTCCTCCTTTTCGGCACCATGCCGAACTGGTCTCTCAGGATCGTACTGATTTGATCCGCGGTGCTGGCTGCAGGAGTCGAACTCTGAAGATTCGCCGGAGTGGCATACTTAGCCAGCCATGCTTGCTTTTCCATCTCTGAGCCAACTGCAGGAGCCGGGCTCTGGAGGTTTGTCGGAGTGGCATACTTGGCTAGCCACGTCTGCCTCTCAAGATCTGTCGCTGAAGTTCCTCCTGCTTTTACAGAAGTCCCTGCTGTTGCAGTCTGGTTCGTGAGCGCCCAGTTACTGCAGTCTGGCACGTATGTGCACGTGTAACCATGAGGGATCTCCTTAGGCGCCTCATACAAGAACTGGTAGTCGCTAGGGTCACCACCGATCTTGTAGACGACGTATGCCGGTGAATTCGGCACTTATGGTGCTGCCAACGCGAATGGCAGCGGTGGACGGGACTGGAGTGGCATCTCTCCTTGGAAAGTCCCGAGAGCTGGTCCTGACGGAGAGTACTGATGCCTCATGATTTCCTGGATCACCCGAAGAGCGACACGCTCCAAAGTGTTCACCAGGCTCTCAGAATGGCGGTGTAGCGAATGAGCTACCATGAAGTTAATCTCCTGACGCAGGGACCTGGTGCGTTCTTCTGACGGGGCGGACAGGTCCACTCCATCGAGCGCGCCTTCAGGTGCGAACCCTTTCCACCTGATGCCATGTGAGCGGGTTCTGTGAAAAGAGCCGATGAGGTCGGCTTCGAGGATTGCTTTGACCTCGTCATACGTCTTCTTGAGCTCCTCGGTCAGATCCTCGTACGTGACTGGAGTGCCGTCCGCCATCTCAGATGTAGATGGCGATGTGGTTGATGTCGAAGATGCGTCCCACCGGGCGTGCCAGAATGTGTTGCGGTCAGAAACCCACCGGCGAGCAGCGACGGGCAACACAGGAGAGCCGGGAGCAACTTAGGGCTGCGGCTGGCCCTGGTCCCTCCGAGCGACGGCCCGCAAAGATTCGGCACGCACGTCCGATGCTGGTGCAAGGGCGTGCCACCTGACCTATACCTGGTCAGGAAGGTGATGGATGATGCCTCGCTTAGTTTCCTGCATGGCATACACGTAAACATTAAATACGAGCCTCGATCGGCTCTCAGGTTGTCCTGTGAATCGGCTCAAAGAGCCGATCCACCCATGATTCGCACGAGGTGTACGAATATATGGTGGTCCTGCTTGATCAAGATAAAGCTAAAGCAATCTACTACGATTTAGGGTTTTCACCGCATAATCGGAACATCCTACTCGTGATTGAGCCTCGCGGCCGCGCACGGTGTTCGTAAGTCAATCCTAGACAAGGCCTAAAAACCAACACGAGGTTGATCCCCGGAACATCCTGTCTAGGACTAGCAAACTACACCCTACACGTCGCTGGATCCTTCAACCCTTTGTAAGGCCTAACTATTGCAGATATTAAACTAATCCTTGAAGAACAAGGAGCAACCGTAACGGATCGGATCTACTAAATAATGATCAAGCGGGGTGCCGCCCCTACACCTAAGATAGGCGTAAGGGCGGCTAGATGTCTAAGGGTTGCACTACGACAGCATATGGTACGAAGAACAATGCTAACCCTAACACATCTAAGATAACTACGTTGCTCGCCATCAAAAAGGCTTCAGTACGAGCAACGCATGGATGACGAATAAACTTGTACTGCCTAGATCGCAAGATGCGATCTAGGCAGCATGATGCTTACCCGGAAGAAACCCTCGAGACAAGGGAGTTGGCGATGCGTCTAGATTGGTTTGTGGTGAACGTGATTGTTGTTTATTTCATAAACCCTAGATACATATTTATAGTCCGTAGACTTTCTAACGTGGGAATAATCCCCACCGTGCACGAGACAAACTCTAACTAACCGATACGTATCCTACTATGTTACAGATACACGGGCCAACTAGCCCAAACTTTGCATATAAGGCCGATTCACGTATTTCTTCCATGTATATTCTTCAAGTCCATCTTGATCGCGGCCCACCTCTGATTCGGTCAAATTCTGGTGATAACAAGTTCTCAATTTATTTTCTCCTTTCTATTTATGTTTAACGGAGCAACTCACATACCTATTAACTTAATACTTCCCACCAAACAACTGTTGGGAATTCATACATTCAATATTCCCTAGTTAGTACTCCAGAAACATCGATCCACCGAGATATTTTTTACACACCATTAAATACAACCAACATTAATTTGTAGATAATGAAATATATTAGGCATTTATACTTGTATTATATTAAGAAGCATAGATTGAGTTATGAATTGGCATGATACCTTCTGTTAGCTTAGATTTATTGAGGATTCATTGCAACACTATCCTAGTCTAAAGAATAAAGTAAACCTTTTGTGCGACAAAATACATTTTTAGTTTAGCACAAGGACGTGAAATTGTAAATTGTATAACAAATGCATATCTTAATATATAATAGTGTGATTATATTTCTACTTGTACTACTTTTACCATAAATTAATGTTAAATCAAGATGACAAAAGATGAAAGGACATATCTTTACTGACGAAATAGTCATCATAGTGAAATAGAAAAGTTCAATATAAAAATGCAAAAGAGACTGGATCTAGTCCTCTAGTTTGTTTGACCATTTTCAGCTAGCCGTAGAAAATCCGTATCCGAATGCATGGCAGATTCATGGCAAGGGTTGTCCCGTGTTGGTTCGTCGAAATAGACCTAATTATACACACGCGGTATGCAACCACATATGATTTAGCCCAAAAATAGAAAATATATAGTTTAGTAATAATCTGTCAATTTATTGTGAGCATTGTACTATAAAAGCTAGAAGTGCTATTAGTATTTATCATGGGTAGTATGGCAATGTAATCTTACGTGTATATAGTACATCGGGCAACATAATGTGTACGGAATCACGTTGTAACAGCCACTATTAATTCTCTGTCTAGAAGTTTGACAATACACTTGAGCGCAGAGATTTTGTTTAACTTTTCACCATTTGCTCTCAAACACAGTAGGTTATGGGCAGTCATCTAGAAAAGAATGCAAGCCAACATCCCACATATGCCCGCTAAATTATGCGTTAATTCAAACTGAATTACTCCGCCATTTATAAAATGCATAGCCTAACTGATTTTAACTTTGGAGTAGCTTACATCGGGCCTAGCTCTCAACCTAGGTAGCATTGGCCTAGCCGAGCCATCGATGCTTATAGACCGGAGAGCGGTCCATACTGAGGCAAATCATATACGCCGCATAGGTCGTTCGCTACCATAAGCCACACACCCCCACGCGGTGCATGGGCCTGGCTCATAGATCATGAATCCGTTTTTTTAACTAAGGTTTTCCGATTTTCTGTCTGTTTCTTTTACGATTTCTTTTTCCGGTTCTTCTAGTTTTATGATAGGTTCTTGTGTTTCAAAAATGTTTTTTTGAAAATTATTAATAAAATAAATCAGATTACAAAATGAATAGGTTGAAAAAAAATGTTTAGATTTGAAAATTGTTGAAATTTGAAATATGTTCAAATTCAAAATTTATTCAAAAAAGAGATTTTGGAAAAAATATTTAAAAATAACTGGCTGAAAAAAATTAGATTGAAAAAAATGTTAAGATTATGAATAAACCAAATTTGGATAATGTTCTAATTTGAAAACGTTTAGATTTAAAAACATATTAAGTTGTTTTAAAAATGTTCAATTTTGTAAAACACATAAAAGAACATAAAAACAAAGAAAAGAATAAAGAAAGAAAAAGTGAAACAAGAGAAAACACCCTGCCTCGGGTGTGCGACCCGTAGTAACAGCCGCCCAGGTCATGGTATAGGACCTCCCACATGAGGCACCTAGTCAACATAGTAAGAGCATCTCCAACGGCCTGACACAAACGGACGAAAAGTGACCGTTTGCAGTACGGACAAAAAATGGGTATGCTCTTTGCCCAGCGTCGCAACGCAAACTGACCGTTATGTCTATGCAGACATATTCCCAGCCCAAATATGTGCACTGAATATGGCGCCGCAGACACAACGCGGTCAGCGCACGCGTCCGCGTCGTTCTCCTTCGGGCCCATCTGCCAGCGACCGTGCGTGTTTCGCCTTTCGCACACTAGTAATGGCTCCGGTGCCGCTTCTTTTTTTCACGCCACGTTAATGGCGTTGCCCTGCCTCCCCGCGCGCCAACATTGGCACGGGTGGCGCTTGATCATCCCGCCAGTAGAAGGCGGCGTCCAGCCTATTTAAGAAGGGTGTGGCCACTCCTCGCCTACAACCAACCTCCATCGCCATGGGCAACAGGGCAAGGGCTGGCTGTTCCGCAAGACAGATAACAACCACGAGGCAAGATCCTCCTGCGCTGCTAAGGGAAAACCCCATGCAACCGCCGTTATGTTCTCGTGGAA
The DNA here is from genome assembly GCF_019359855.2 of Lolium perenne. NCBI lineage: Eukaryota > Viridiplantae > Streptophyta > Magnoliopsida > Poales > Poaceae > Lolium > Lolium perenne. The sequence goes on along the minus strand of NC_067244.2, from coordinate 262,709,016 downwards.
TCTGGCACCGGTTGTTCGAGGATAACCAGTCAGTCCTCTGGCACTATGTAAATGGTTTGAAAAAGAAATATTTTGGGCAAAATAATGTTTCATGCCTTTAGAGCTATCCCTGATCCAAACTGACATACCAGCAAACGAGACCAATTTATTAGTTGTAGCCCGACCCAAATAAACCTAAACGGCGAAACTAACACTTTTCTTATCTAAAATGGGTCGGGCCGCCGGATTGGGCTGGGCTGGGCTGAAAACCTTCTCGGACTATTATGGGCTGTCGGCAGGATGCAACTTTGGAAAATACTGAAATATCACACCAGGACCTAGCACCGTCGGCTGTCGCAGTCGGGGAGTGCTGTACACCGACCTGGTCGGCGTGTACGGGCCACCGCACACCCCACCGACCAGGCCGGTTGGTTGGGCCGCGGCCCATTAATACTAGGTACTTTTTTTTTCGTTTTTGTGCTGTTTCTTTTCTGTTAATATTTTTCATTTTCAATATCTAACTTTTAAAAATATATTTCGGAGAACAAAATTTTAAAATCTGTTTAGATTCGAAATTTTGGAAGTTTTGAAAATGTTCAGATTTTGATTTAATTTTTTTCGAAATTTGAACATTTTCGGATATGGACATAATTTAAATTTGAACATTTTTTAAAATTTGTAAAATTTATTTTTTCCAAAAATTAACATTCTTAGTTATGAACATTTTTGAATTTGAACATTTTTCCAAATTTGAACGCTTTATATGAACGGATTTCAAATTTGAACGCTTTTATAATTTGAACATTTTTTGTATTTGAACATTTTTCAAATTTGAACGGATTTCAAATTTGAACATTTTTTGTATTTGAACGTTTTTAAAATTTGTACATTTTTTAAATTTTGAACGTTTTTCAATTTTGAAATTTTTCTGAATTTGAACTATTTTCAAATTTGAACAAAAATAAAAATAAACAAAAAAGAAACAAAACAAAAAAAGAAACAAAAAGGAACAGAAAATAAAAAAGGAAAAGGAAAGAAAAAAAAAGAGAAACAGAAAACCGAAAAAGAGGCGAACTGGGCCGACCAGGCCGGCCCACACCCCCGCGCGCGGTATGGGCCGACCTGGTCGGTGTATAGGATTTGCCTGCTGGGAGGGGGGCTGCTTTACACCGACCGAGCGTGGAGCCGCACACCCCCGGTCGTTGATGGGCCCGGCCCACTATACCCGACCAGCTGTTTCATTTCGCTGCCCGCTGCGGTGGCTAGCTGGGCCGCGGCCCACTGGAAGGTAATTCTCATTTTGTTTCCTTTTTTTCTGCTGTTTCTTTTTTATTTTCCATAATCCGGGTTTTTCCGGAAAAATATTCTATTTTTCACAAACATGAATTTTTTTAAATACGAATATTCTTAAAAATATAATTTAAAATAAATTAGAACAGTTCTCAAATTTGAAAAGATTTTATGTCTGAACGATTTTCAAGTTTGAATGATTTTTAAGTTTGAAAAGATTTTATGTCTGAAAGATTTTACCAGGCGCGCGGTAACCACCGACCTGGTCGGTGTATAGGAATTGCCGTCGCAGTCGTCTCTCTCGCGCTTGAAAGTGACAGAGGTTGGCTATATAGAGCAGCCACAGCCCACAGGTATTCGATCCAGAAACTCTCAGCCTTCAAGTGTACTGCAAAGGATGGAGTATTGAGATCCCACTGGGGAAAAAAAATCGGGGCAACTGGGAGTATTTTACACAAACTGCTCTGCATTTGGCGCGAGTTTGGTGGGCACGATGCGATCGGTACAAGGTAGGGGGCGACGGGCGGCAACAGATAAGGACGGGAGGGGAGGAGATGCCAGATTCGACCGCAGGCAGAAGCTTCCTCGCTCGCCTCTCCATTTCCCATCACCGAATTCCCCTCGCCGCTGCACGAATTCACGCAAACCAAAATATCCACCACAACTTCAAACAGTAGCTCGTTTGGCCGGTCGATCTTGTGACCTGCCGCGATAGATTCCCCACTCGATCGATCGGAATCCACGCGGCTGCACGTGGTGCCCTCTCCTATAAACGCCGCCGCGTCGTGCGTCTTGTTCCCGCTTCCATATTCGTCTTCCCCTTGAGAAAGCCCCCGAGAAGAGGAAGCTAGAGGGAACCGGCGGCCATGGCGGGGCTGATGGACAAGGCGAAGGAGTTCGTGGCGGACAAGATCGCGCACATGCCCAAGCCGGAGGCGACGCTGGACAAGGTGAGCTTCAAGGGCATGACCCGCGACGCCATCACCGTGCACAGCCACGTCAACGTCACCAACCCCTACTCCCACCGCATCCCCATCTGCGACATCACCTTCTCCCTCAAGTGCGGCGGCAAGTGAGTGCTAGCTACTGCACCTCCATCTCCTCATCTCTCCAACTCGCCACCGGATCCATCCATCCGTCGATCGATCCTTGCGCAGCTCTCGGTTGACCATCTATCTATCTTGCAGGCAGGTGGCGTCCGGCACGATCCCGGACCCGGGCTGGATCGAGGACAGCGGCGAGGTCACCAAGCTGGAGGTGCCGGCCAAGCTGCCCTACGACTTCATCATCACGCTCATCAAGGACCTGGGCAGGGACTGGGACATCGACTACGTGCTCGACGTCGGCCTCACCATCGACCTCCCCATCATCGGCAACTTCACCATCCCGCTCTCCACCGCCGGCGAGTTCAAGCTCCCCACCATCGGCGACTTCTTCGGCGGCAACAAGGAACCTGCTACCGCCCACGAGTAGGCAAAGCAACAGTTGTTGGATCAGAGTCAGAGCTGCTCTGCTCTGCTCGATCTTGCTTGCTTGCTTGCTTTTCGATGCCTGTATGGTGAAGAATAATTGGCGAATATGCATCGTTGAATTTTCCAAATCCTTGCGTCCTCTGTGATCTCGAGGAGATCTGCTTGTCGACATCACACGCGCATTCCCAGTAAATTAAGGTGGACTTCTTCAATTGAAGAGCAAATCCCAAAATTATCTGCTAGTTGCCTTATTTTGTTCGACGTATCGATGATTCAGTAGCATATATATACGGAAAAGCAAAAGAGCATCTATTGCAAGGGGGCGCACTTGGTAGAGGCATCTTCGAGAGGATATATTCTCTGAAATGATATTCTTCAAGGTTGTCACATCAGCTTCTACGATGCGAGTGACGGAGTGAGTCAACACGAGAGATTTATGGGAGAAGCAGGAAGAGGGCAACTTATATTTTTAAGCTGGTAAAAACTTTGAGCCTTTGCGATTTACATGTGCTCAATTAAATCGTCTTAGAAATATTGTTAAAGTCTATGAAATTAACGCAGTGAATGATTTTGGCTAGTTAATCATTTAGCTCGGGAATTAGCCCCCTTAATCTACACTTAGATGATCATCACACTCATTCCCATTCCCACAATATCCCCGTTCCAGAGTGGGCGCTCTCGCGACATTGGCCTCTATAGGTGAGACCTCGCCACCTTCGTGTTGATCTTGAAAAAACGCAATATATGTCGTCCCGACGTACCTCGTCGGGTAGGGATCTTCTCATTATATAGTAGTATCAATACGGTTACAAGTAGTTCTATACGTATACAAAGTGTATATGTTATATCTATTCTAACACCCTCCCTCAGTGTCAACTAGAGAAAAAATGAGATTGCGCTTACAATTATCATACAAAGATAAAGGGAGTGGTTTAGTGAATATATCAGCAACTTGATCCTTCGAAGAGATAAAACGAATCTGAAGTTGCTTCAGAGACACACGCTCACGAACAAAGTGAAAGTCCACTTAAATATGCTTAGTACTCGCATGAAAAAACTGGATTTGAGGATAAGTAAGTTGCACCAATGACATGGGTATACCCTTCGGGTACCCATTATTGGTATACCTGGATCGGCTCGGCCCAATATGGAGAAGGCCCAACAAGGCAACCCGAAGAAGTAGTCGACTAGGACTCTTGTAAAACCCTAGGCTGGTTGCATATATAAAGCTAGCCAGGGCACCCGAAATAGAGGACAACAGATAGACAGAATATAGACAACATAGCTCCGCCTACGGCGGCACCCTGTAAAAACATCTATGATCATATACTGGATTGCTAGTAGCATGTAGGGATCCTCCACCGAGGGGACCCGAAGCTGGGTAAATCATGTACCCAATCTCGCTCCCGGAATCTCCATCGTCGATCTCTCCCGAAACCCTAGTCTACAATACGTAGGCATTGGCGAGGTGATCCCTCGTCAATTGGCGCCGTCTGTGGGAAACGCGGCGACTGGATTTCGTTATCCGGGCAGGATCCTCGTCATCAACATCTTCGAGATCGCATCAGGCTGGTTATCTGCGACGAGCGTTCGGTCGGAGGATATATCAACTAGTCTCGGAACATCCGTGTTTCCGTCACGCGTTGGCTGACGGCGTACGACACAAGCAACAGCGGGAACAATTCAAGGGCAGACGAAGAAGCTGCATGTTTTCGTTGATTAAGCAAAAGAAAGGCACCCGCTGAAAATGAATTGGAGGGGAACTCGGCTTACTGTGCGCCGCATCATCAGGCAGAGTCCACAAAAAGCGGCAGAAGAGAGGCGCGGCCACGCGAAAGGAGCACATGTCTTCTCGAGGGAAGTGCACGCACACATGCACTCATCATTTGTGTCCACGGCTGACGGAATTCTTCCTTATACAATCTCGTCTCTCTCTCTTTATAATTTCGTTTTTTGTTGTTGTTGATTATTCTATTCACAGCTAACCTCTTGTACAGCGCAAGGTTGGATTGGAAATCTAGCTGGGGATTCATCTACTTCAAAGTGCACCCACGTGGGGATCTCCATGCCAGCTAGTATTGATCTATCTGGCCAAACCAGCGTACATGAATTTCTGCTGTCGGGAGCTGTTGTCAAGTCCGGTCGGCAGCGCGTTGCAAAACTCAGACACGTCTAAGTCAGTTTCAAAGCTGGAAATAGCAGCCACCACAACGGGTCAAGCCCAAGGAAGAGAATTTGTTTCTACCATCGTTCCTTACAAGAAGAAAACCAGGTGCTATTATTCGAAGTTTTTCGTAGCTAGTACTTGATTTCCTTGTTTACACAGCGAGTACTTGTTCAATTTATCTTATGACTATTTGCTCAGTTTGCTTAAATCTGAATTTTACCCCTGTCAAACTAATCGGTCTGCAAGGAAACTGATTCCACAATATCGAGTACAAGTAATACAACATCGAGTAGACCACATATGCAGATGTGCCTTAAGTTCTCACCTATATGGATTTCGTAGCCAACACCTAGTAATGGTCAATCATAAAAGCAATGTACCTTGATACGTAAAAAAAAAAGGAAAAAGTATAGTATATCGACAAGTCACTAGGTCGGACAACCCAAAAAATTCCTCAACTTTTTCTATGGTTAATTGGTAGATTCATCTATATGGTTATTATTGGTTTTTATCCTTATATAATTCTACATCATGCATTTTCGGGCGAGTGGATTCATATTATATGGTTATTATCGGCTTCATCTTATATGGTTATTGTCGGCTTCGTCTTATATGTTTATTATTGGACTTAACTTATATAATACTGGCTCGATGCACTTCCGAATTCTTACTATACGGTTATCAATGGTTTCATTTTCTAAGGTGGTATAATATTGACTCGACGCACTTCTGCGGGATTTCATATTTAATGGCTTACTCTTCAGCGGATTCATCTTATAAGGGTATCAGTGGACATATCTTATATGATTATTATTGGATTCATCTTCAGTCGATTTATCTCACTATGGAATTCATCTTCATTGAATTTATTTTACAATTGGATTCATCTTCTGTCGATTTATATTTATCTTACTATTGGGTTTATCTTATATAATACTACCCGACGTATTTCCGGGTCAGTGGATTCATCATCTATGATTATTATTGGATTTATTTTCTTCGGGTCAATGGATTCATCATCTATGATATCGGCGGATTCATCTTTAATATATGTTTCATATTTAATGGCGTAATCTTCAATATGGATTCATCTCAAATATTTCATCTTGGATTCATCTTCAATGACTTCATCTCTTATGGCGTTACATATTCATGGAGCCAACACTCGGGGGCTCGACAACGACTTCGCCCCTGAGCATAGCTACAACATAATATTCCAGGCGATCACTACTTCGGCACAACGTTTTCAGCAACGCTCGGGGGCTTGACAACGCCTTCGCCCCGGGTCACAACTATGGCGCAACGTCTAAGCAACAATCATGACATCACCTCAGTAGAGCTCGGGGGCTCGGCTATCTCTTCATCAACAATTTGACGGCATCTATTTTCGCAATTCGGTGGTTTCTACTTTGGCTAGATTTTTTATCTACACTCGAAGACTTCATCATGCATTGAATTCGTCGTGTCCAAAAAGCTAAGTGTTCTTTTATTTTGCACAAAGTTGATTATTGTTTACTTTCGTCGCACCCGACACTCGGGGCTGCGCGGCGTATATTCACTTTACATATCATCGAATCCGAGCATCTGACACCGCATGCGAAAAAGAGAGTCAAGGAAAGGATAGAAAAAGTTTGTTTATTTGTGTAGGAGATAGCAGATTTAAAAGTATATAAGAAAGAACCCGACGAAATTGTCTACAGGGAGAACTCGACGAAATTGTCTTCAAAAAGAACAGGACCCGACAAAATTTTCCTGAAGGAGGAACCCGAAGAATTTTCCTCAGGGAGTTCCCGATGAATTATCTTCAAGGAGGTCCCAAAGAATTATCTTCAAAAAGGTCCCGAAAAATTATCTTCAAGGAGGTCCCGAAGAATTATCTTCAAAAAGGTCTCGAAGAATTATCCTCAAGGAGGACCCGAAGAATTGTCCTCAGGGAGGACCCGAAGAATTGTCCTCAGGGAGGACCCGAAGAATTGTCCTCAAGGAGGACCCGAAGAAATTTTCTTCAAGAAAGAACTCGACGAAATTTTCATCAAGGAGGAACCAAAAAAAAAAGATGGACAAATCTTCGGGTCCATTGACTCGTCATGTTCATCCGAGCAAGAGCATCGTTTATGTACCCGACAATATAGAAGAACCAATATATTCGGCTGTCTTATCAAGCCCGAGAGAAAATTAGAAGAACCCGCAAAATGGGTCATTGCATCAGCCAAACAAGGCACTTGAAAAAATATTCTCAGAGCGCCAAAGTTGCGAATAATCTCTGAATGCCGCAAAACTCTGCGAAGGTAAGACCCCGGGTCCGTCCTGTGTGGCGTGGCATCGCCAAAGACTGCGCTCTGCTACTTTTTTCCACATCAACAGATGTGAAGAAATATCCCAGCGGACGCGCTGTGGACCCGATAAAACATGACTGGGGCTCGACAGATGGTAAGACCTTCAGCGGCACCTGTCGAGCTACCACCAGTATCCCGAGATCATGTCCAGGGACGTGATCTTGAAGTAGGTTTTTGCGGATTGCCACTAGAGCAGTTAACTAGTACCTGATCCGTCAGATGAACTAGCCCCAATTACCATTATCCCTGTACAATATAGATATGGATGTCAAATTAAAATAGCAACGGCCTGGAGTCGATAAAAACAGGGGCTGCGTCCAGAAATATAGCAAGTTCTTTATCGAGTAGTACAACTTGAGCCTATGCCTAGGTGCAAGCACCTGCCCATAGGCTCGGGGGCTACTCTTATCGAGAGTATTGTTCACCCTCCCGATAAGATACAAGAAAGAGGAAAAATTGTGGTGTCGATTAAAAGCAAGTTGAGCCTACACCCAAGTGCAAACACTTGGTTGTAGCCTCGGGGGCTACTCCCATCGGGAGCACTGGTCGCGCACCTGATAGAAAGATAACTTCGACAGCATCTACGGCAATTAAGGTTTGTAGACTAAACTCGATTCTATGACTCGAGTGGAGCCTACTCCCATTGGGAGCACATGGATTTCATCAAGTCTTCCAGAAATATAGTTAAGTTCTTCATCGAGTAGTACAACTTGAGACTATGCCTAAGTGCAAGCACTTACCCATAGACTCGGGGGCTACGCCCATCGGGAGCGCTGCCGCGCACCCGATAGAAAAATAATTTCAAGAATCGTCGACATCATCTACGCTACACATGATCTACGACATGGACCTCGCCTTTGGAGATGATTATGCTTGGAGTCTCTACGCAAGTCTTCGAGTTCCCTAGACACTCGGGGGCTACTGACATGGGTATACCCTTCGGGTACCCATTATTGGTATACCTGGATCGGCTCGGCCCAATATGGAGAAGGCCCAACAAGGCAACCCGAAGAAGTAGTCGACTAGGACTCTTGTAAAACCCTAGGCTGGTTGCATATATAAAGCTAGCCAGGGCACCCGAAATAGAGGACAACAGATAGACAGAATATAGACAACATAGCTCCGCCTACGGTGGCACCCTGTAAAAACATCTATGATCATATACTGGATTGCTAGCAGCATGTAGGGATCCTCCACCGAGGGGACCCGAAGCTGGGTAAATCGTGTGCCCAATCTCGCTCCCGGAATCTCCATCGTCGCTCTCTCCCGAAACCCTAGTCTACAATACGTAGGCATTGGCGAGGTGATCCCTCGTCAACCAATGTTGTCACACCACAAAACTGGAGGTTGATCTTGAGTCACACCAAGCTCACACAACAAGGACTGTACCCAAAAAAGCTCAGTTGTAGCATTAGCAAGAGCTTTATACTCAGACTCTGTACTCGATCTCGAGACAGCTATTTTCGTGCACTCCAAGCGATTAAATTTCCTCCATAAAAGATAGCATATCCTCCCGTGGATCGCCGATCATCCATACCGTCAGCCTAGTCAGCATCTGAGAATACCGAAAATAGTGTGGCGGAGGATGACCGAAAATGCAAGCCACAATGAATGGTGTGACGCACATAACGAAGGATCCGCTTGACAGCTGACCAATGAGGTATCCAAGGCTCATGGAGGAATTGGCAGACTTTGTTAACCAAAAAGAATAAATCCGGTCGTGTCACTGTGAGATATTGAAGGCCACCAACAATGGAGGGCGATGACACTTCAATGCCCAGAAAATAATGTAGGGCACCAAGATCCTTCACTGAGAATTTAGACCGAAGCTGACCAATCAGCCTGGAAATAGCAGCCTCCAGTGAGCTGAGAGCAATGATGTCATCAACATAGACCAATAGATAAATAGTCACATCCAGGCGGCGAAGAATGGCAAAGGACGTATCTGCCACTGATGGGGAGAATCCTAGGGAACCAACAACCGAGCTGAGACAGGCATGCCAAGCAAAATGAGCATGCTTCAGGCCATAGAGTGATTTGACAAGTCTGCAGTAATGATCCGGCTTAGCAGAATCAACAAAGCCAGGAGGTTGTGTGATGACCCACAAGTATAGGGGATCGCAACAGTTTCCGAGGGAAGTAAAACTCAAATTTATTGATTCAACACAAGGGGAGCCAAATAATATTTATAAGCTTTAACAAGTGAGTTGTCAATTCACCTGCACCTGAAAATAGACTTGCTCTCAACAGTTTATCATTAGTAATAGTTTTATAGCAGTGGTAGTAGTGAAGTAACAGCAGTAGCGAAATAAAAACAGCAGTAGCGATGATTGCAGTAGATAACAGGATTAAAATACTGTAGGCACATGGATGGATGAACGGACGCTGCACGAATGAGAGAGTCCATATAATAGCAAGACATAGGCATTGCAAGTAATAATGATATAAGAATCCTAGCATAATATAACCATAGGCGTGTGTTCCTATTTAGTCGTGTGTGCTCGTAGTGAGAAACTTTCACGACATCTTTTATCCAACCAGCCCGTTGCAGCGGGGCCTCTAGGGAAACTACTGGTAATTAAGGTACTCCTTTTAATAGAGTACCAGAGCAAAGCATTAACACTCCATGAACACACGTGATCTTCACATTATAGCCATCCCCTCCGGTTATCCCAATTATCGTCACTTTGGGGCCTCGGGTTTCGGACAACAATATGTGTATACAACTTGCAGATATGATAAAAAAAATTACCATCATGAATCAATAACATGTTCAGATCTGAGATCATGGCACTCGGGCCCAAAGTGACAAGCATTAAGCATAGCAAGTTGCAACAATGTCAAAAATACTAACAACGGATACTAGGCACTATGCCCATACCAATCTTATAGCTATTACATGACCAAACTCATCCAATCCCTACCATCCCCTACAGCCTACAGCGGGGAATTACTCACACACGGATGGGGGAATCACGGATGGATGATGGAGAGGCGTCTGATGGCGATGGCGATGATCTCATCCAAATCCTCGTCCCGGCAGGGTGCCAGAACGGAGTTTCTGGTCCCCGATTGGGGTTTCTAGTGACGGCGGAGCAGCGGAATTCTTTCTGGAAAAACGTCGAACCCCCCTCGGTTTTCAGGTAAGGGGCTTCTTATAGTGCGAAGGAAAGGTCGAGGGGGTGGCCGAGGCAGCCAAACCACCCATAGGCGCGGCCAAGCCTGGCCCACGCCTAGGGTAGGCGTGGGCCTCTCGTGGCCCTCTCCGTCTCGTATTATGGCTCCGTGAGTCTTCGGGTGAAATATGGATTTTGCGATATTTTCCGGGAATTTTCCTGAAAGTTGGATTTCTGCACAAAAACGAGACACCAGAGCAATTCTGCTGAAAACAACTTTAGTCCGCATTAGTTGTATTCAAAACACACAAGATAGAGGGCAAACAACAACAAAAATGTTCGGGAAAGTAGATACTTTTTGGACGTATCAACTCCCCCCAAGCTTAGCTTATTGCTTGTCCTCAAGCAATTCAGCGACAACTGAGTGCGATAAAAGAAACTTTCACGAACCTATTTGCTTCATATGATGTATATATTCTCACTACATGATCAAATGCTCAGGCAATTCATAATAATAAGCATGCAACTAAGGATACTCAATAGTTATGCAAGTCATGAAAGGATACCAACACAATAATAAGCAACATGAAACATAAGTATTTGTAGAATTGCAATGTTCATAATATGATATGATAAAGTGGTATCTTACTTGCCCTATATGCGGAGCAAAACATAAATGCCGGGGCACCTCTGAAGTTCAAGAGGAGACTAGAAGTAAAAATATCGAAAGATTCAAGCATCACAGTTATACCACAATTAATCTTATTTCGGGACAAGCACATTAAACTAAGAATGAAAGTTATGCTTTCAAGAAAATGCTCGAAGAACGGATGGCGACTCATCATAAAAGTATAATATTGGCCCTGCGCAGAGGGAAGTAAGATTGCTCATGTGCTAGAGCTTTTCAATTGTGAATGCAATAGGAGTGTGGAAAATATATATTTTGAGAAGTGCAACTCATGTCAGCGCTAGTGATAAATAATATGGCTCATGCATAAAACTTCCTATAAGTTGCTTGCCTCATGCATAATATACTAATAGTGCTCACACCTTGTCCTAATTAGCTTGGATTTCCATGGATTTCATCGCATACATATGTTTCAACCAAGTGTCACAAAGGGGTACCTTCTTGCCTCCTGTACAAAGGTCCTAGAAGATGAATCTCATTTGATTTCTCAATTTTGATGAATCTCAACTTTTTGGACATCCATACCGGGAAAACAAGGACAACAGATATTTGGACTTTTGTCCAGCTGAAACTTCCACCATGTGAACATGGCTTTAGTTGGTGGCCCAATGTTCCTCTCTAACAATATGCATACTCAAATCTTTGCAACTCATGGTAAATCTCCCTTACTTCAAATAAGATGGGCATGCATAGTAATTCACACGATATTCAACAAAGGCAAGTTGATGGTGGTCCCCCATGACAGCATGGTTATCACACAACAAGAAACTTATAAGAATTGATACATTAGCTGTGTGAGCCTGGTCAGTGTCATGGTAGGGCTCACAGGTGGTGAGCTTGTCTAGCTCATGAGTAATGTGGTGAGTGGCGCAGGAGTCTACATACCACGCTGGGTCGACAGTCGGAGGGGCGCCAGAGGAGCCATGAGAGGCAGTCATTGCCATGGAAAGTTGCTTCTCGGTGCTACTCCCATCATTGCCAAGGCCAAGGAAGTCGCGGTTAAACCGCTTGTAGCACCAGGACGCAGTGTGGCGAGGAACTCCACAGAGCTGACAGACAACACTAGCATGCCCACCAGTGGAATTAGTGTCCGTGGATGCGGGTAACATCTTGGGCGGTGGAGCAGAGGGTCGGGGGCTGCCACGAGAAATCCATGCAGCAACTTGGTCGGCGGGAACGGGAGTAGCAACATGAGTTGTAGGATAGTGAGTTGCACTTCCTTCAGTGCGACATTGCGCCAGTTTGCGCTGCTCCGTAGCCTGGAGCTGCGAAAACAGGTCGTGAATCTATATAGGAGTGGTACGAGCATTAACCAATTCAAACAAAGACTCATACTCATCACCTAGGCTAGCGAGGATTGATGCGCGTAGTTGACACGTCCGTTGGGAACCCCAAGAGGAAGGTGTGATGCGCATAGCAGTAAGTTTTCCCTCAGTAAGAAACCAAGGTTATCGAACCAGTAGGAGTCAAGAAGCACGTTGAAGGTTGATGGTGGCGGAGTGTAGTGCGGCGCAACACCAGGGATTCCGGCGTCAACGTGGAACCTGCACAACACAATCACAGTACTTTGCCCCAACGTAACAGTGAGGTTGTCAATCTCACCGGCTTGCTGTAAACAAAGGATTAGATGTATAGTGTGGATGATGATGATTGTTTGCGAAGAACAGTAAAGAACAATTGCAGTAGATTGTATTTCAGATGTAAAGAATAGGACCGGGGTCCACAGTTCACTAGTGGTGTCTCTCCCATAAGATAAACAGATGTTGGGTGAATGATGACCCACAAGTATAGGGGGTGTATCGTAGTATCTTCGATAAGTAAGAATGCCGATCCCAACGAGGAGCAGAAGGCGTTGACAAGCAGTTTCGATGAAGGATTCACTGTAAATGCTCACAGACAAGTATTCAGGGGGTTTTGATGTAACAGATGAATAAAGTACGAGTAAGTAAAGTGCGAGAGTAATAATTGCAGCGAGTGGCCCAATCCTTTTTAGCACAAAGGACAAGCCGGTTTGTTTACTTATAATAACCAAACGTTCTCGAGGACACACGGGATTTTAGTCTAGTGCTTTCGCTACATACGGCTAATTAATCTTCATTGTTTTGATAAGTGTTGTGTGGGTGAACCTATGCTAATGTACCGCCCTTCCTAGGACTAATAGATACTTGTGATTATACCCCTTGCAAGCATCCGCAACTACAAGAAAGTAATTAAGATAAATCTAACCACAGCCTGTAACTCTGAGATCCTGCTATCCCTCCTGCATCGATATACCAACGGGGGCTCAGGTTTCTGTCACTCCAGCAACCCCGCAATTGGCAAACGAGTACAAGATGCATTCCCCTAGGCCCATAAAGGTGAAGTGTCGTGTAGTCGACGTTCACACGACACCACTAGAAGAATAACACCACAACTTAAATATCATAACATTGAATATTACTCAACCATACTTCACTACTAACATTTAGACTTCACCCATGTCCTCAAGAACTAAACGAACTACTCACAAGACATCATATGGAACATGATCAGAGGTGATATGATGATGAATAACAATCTGAACATAAACCTTGGTTCAACGGTTTCACTCAATAGCATCAAAAACAAGTAGAAATCAACACCGGGAGAGTTTCCCCTATCAAACAATCAAGATCAAACCCAAATTGTTACAGCGGTGACGAGGTGCAGCGGTGGAGATGGCGGTGATAATGATGAAGATGATGATGATGGTGATGGAGATGATGTCCAGCTCGATGACGGTGACGATGGCGTCGATTTCCCCCTCCGGGAGGGAATTTCCCCGGCGGATTTCAGCCTGCCGGAGAGCTCTTTTCTCTCTGGTGTTCTCCGCCCCGCAGAGGCGGCTGTGACTCTTCGCGATGTACCCCTGGAGCTTAGGTTTTCGGGACGAAGGCGTATGCGAAGAAAAGGAGGCGAGAGGGGGCTGTGGGCCCCCTCCTCACAGGGCGGCGCGGCCAGGCCTTGGGCCGCGCCGGCCTATGGGGTGGGCCCACCTCGGGTCCCCTCGGCTCCCCCTTCTGGCTCCCTTCGTCTTCTGGAAAAATAGGATTTTTCATATAATTTCCGTCAACTGTTGATCTTCCGAAATATTGCATTCTGACGGCGCTTTTTCCAGCAGAATCCTGACTCCGGTGCGCGATCCTCCAATAATCATGAAACATGCAAAATAGATGAAATAACATAAGTATTATATCCAAATATGAAATATATCAGTGAATAACAGCAAATTATGATATAAAATAGTGATGCAAATTGGACTTATCAACTCCCCCCAAGCTTAGACTTCGCTTGTCCCCAAGCGAAACTGAACTCAGTAAACAGGACCACATGTTTATGGAGTGAAGAGTCGATAAATCAAATACGGACAAGAAGCATCATATTCATTCACACAAGACATTCTAGTGAACAACTTCCTCCTATAACTCAACTTGAAACAAGTATAAGGTAATCACAAATAAAGGTGCATAAGAAATCATAGTTGGTGATGGCAAACTTCGTTCTTGGTCAGAGAACAATTAACAGGTTATTCTTATCTATTGAGCAGCGCTCTCATGTTAAAGATTATATGGCTCATCTTGCATACTCAATCATAATGATCATTGATAACTTGCAAAGCTATATTCATTCAGATAAAACTTGTACTAAACAAGGAAGAGTAAAAGACATGATGAAGCAAATCACAATATAATGGTTTGATCACAACAACTCAAATGCTTGCTTAAGATGGAGGGGAATGGGTTTACTGACTCAACATAAAGTAAAAGACAGACCCTTCGCAGAGGGAAGCATGGATTACTATATTTGTGCTAGAGCTTTTCATTTTGAAAACAAGAAACAATTTTGTCAACGGTAGTAATAAAGCATATGTGTTATGTATAAGACATCTTATAAGTTGCAAGCCTCATGCATAGTATACTAATAGTGCTCGCACCTTGTCCTAATTAGCTTGGATTAACACAGATTATCATTGCATAGCATATGTTTCAACCAAGTGTCACAAAGGGGTACCTCTATGCCGCCTGTACAAAGGTCTAAGGAGAAAGCTCGCATTGGATTTCTCGCTTTTGATTATTCTCAACTTAGACATCCATACCGGGACAACATAGACAACAGATAATGGACTCCTCTTTAATGCATAAGCATTCAACAACAATTATTATTCTCATAAGAGATTGAGGATTAGCTGTCCATACTGAAACTTCCACCATGAATCATGGCTTTAGTTAGCGGCCCAATGTTCTTCTCTAACAGTATGCATACTCAAACCATTTGATTGTGAAAACCGCCCTTACTTCAGACAAGACGAACATGCATAGCAACTCACATGATATTCAACAAAGGTAAAAGAGTTGATGGCGTCCCCAGAAAACATGGTTACCGCTCAACAAGCAACTTACTAAGAAATAAGACACATAAGTACATATTCTTCACCACGATAGTTTTTAAGCTATTTGTCCCATGAGCTATATATTGCAGAGGTAAAGGATAGAAATTTTAAAGGTAGCACTCAAGCAATTTACTTTGGAATGGCGGAGAAATACCATGTAGTAGGTAGATATAGTGGACACAAATGGCATAGGTTTGGGTTGAGGTTTGGATGCACGAGAAGCATTCCCTCTCAGTACATGTCTTTGGCTAGCAAGGTTAATTAGCAAGCACAAAAGTTGAGGGAAACAAACGAATATACATGTGATACAAACAATCATGCATCTTTCTTGTAAGCACAAACAATTTTAACTTCAGAATAATAAGCTATGAGCTAACAAAAAAGGAAGACAATGAAACAACTATATATATTTCTCTTTTCTACTTAAACCTCAAGGTGTTGTTGCTATTGACCAATGCTAAGTTTGCCAAAACCAAATAGATTTACTCAATGCTCCCAAAGTGGTACCAATACTAAAATCAAGATCAATCATATAATAGAAATTGCAAACTAAAATAAGGTGTGCAATATGTAAATGATAAGACTTCTCATTAATATTTCATAACGATAACTCACACCAAGGGATACATAGACAACCGACTAAAGGAGAGATACTTCCACACTGCAACCCATCTTATATGATAACTTCCCTACTCATGATATGACACTACTTGATAGTAAAAAGTAAAAGGTAGTGATGATGTGATACCGCGGCACTCCCCCAAGCTTGGAACAAACCAAGGGGATGCCAATACCGATGATGAATTACTCCTTTGGCGATGGTGGTGATGAACTCCTCCCGCGCTTCTTACAGATCTCCTTCAGCTTCAGTTTCTCAGCTTGGCAATTCTGCACTAAGACTCGAAGAGATTCATTGTCATCTGAAGTTGGCGGTGGCGACCTTGTGATGGGTATCGGGTAATATTCCAGCATTCTACGGAGTCGGTAATTCTCCTCCTGGAGTATCTCCACTTCTCTTCTTAGAGCCCGATATTGACCACAAAACTCATCGGTAGTCCGTAGAGCTTCTTCCAGTACAGGGAAAGAGTCGAGGCCAAGAGCAGGTGGTAAGGGTCCCTGCAAGTTATGAGAGAAAGAACGTCGAATGTCAACAGATCCCACCAAGATTTGCTTACTCCCAACAGCTTGTTGCTCTTGTTTTGACGACACCCTTTTCACTTCTTCCTTCGAAAGCCCTTTGCCCTTGTTGTTGGAGGCCATGGTGCTCCTAGATTGAAAATAGATCCTGGCAGAAACAGCTCGAAACAAAACACGTCGAGAAAACGATATACGGACCTCCAGGGGTCCGGGGGATTATATAGCAGGAATTTTTATGTCATAAGGAAAGTACCAGGTCGAACCGGGGTTGGAAAGGGGCGACGAGGCGGCCAGCTCATAGGGCGGCGCGGGCCAAGGCCTGGCCGCGCCGGCCTATGGGGGCACGCCCTCGTGCGTCTCCTCCACTCCGTTTCGATCTCGTAATTTTTCACATTTTCCAAAAACAGCAAAAACATTGTTCGGAAAGTAAATCGCGAACTTTTTATTACCTGTACTGTTACCTATTCAAAGTTGAGTTCTGGCGGGCTGTCAATTTGACCTTTGATGAAAGCCTCTGGTGTTTCCACTCGAATAACATCAACATCTACATTATAAGAATCACCTGAGATATAATGCTTGAGTCTTTGTCCATTCACCACTTGTGTGGCATTGCCTTGGAGAGAACTAATTTTAATTGCTCCTGAACGATACACCTCCTCAACAACATATGGTCCTTCCCATTTCGAGAGTAATTTCCCTGCAAAGAATCTGAGACGAGACCGATACAATAGGACTTTATCCCCAATATTAAACTCTCTTTTGATAATCCTTCTATCATGCCATTTCTTAACTTTCTCTTTAAAGAGTTTAGCATTTTCATAAGCTTCACTTCTCCATTCATCTAGAGAACTTAATTGCAGCAACCTCTTATTACCGGCTAGTTTAGGATCTTTGTTTAGTTCTCTAACAGCCCAATAAGCTTTGTGTTCTAATTCTAAAGGTAAATGACAAGCTTTTCCATAAACCATTTTATAAGGTGACATTCCCATGGGGTTTTTATAAGCAGTTCTATAAGCCCATAGTGCTTCCTTCAATTTACTAGCCCAATTCTTTCTAGTTTTATTAACAGTCTTTTGCAAGATAGATTTAATTTCTCTATTTGACAGTTCTACTTGCCCACTAGTTTGAGGATGATAAGCGGAAGCAATTCTATGATTAATACCATATTTAGCAAGAGTTTTTCTAAAACCACCATGAATAAAATGAGAACCTCCATCTGTCATAATATATCTAGGAACTCCAAATCTAGGAAAAATTATGTCTAAAAGCATTCTTAAGGAGGTCTCACCATCAGCACTTTTTGTAGGTATGGCTTCCACCCATTTAGTAACATAATCAACAGCAACAAGTATATGAGTGTTACCTTCTGAAGAGGGAAAAGGCCCCATGAAGTCGAATCCCCAACAATCAAATGGTTCAATAACAAGAGTATAATTCATAGGCATTTCATTGCGTCTGGAGATATTACCAACCCTTTGACATTCATCACAAGATAAAATAAACTTCCTTGCATCTTTGAAGAGAGTTGGCCAATAAAAACCTGATTGTAGAACCTTTTGCGCGGTTCTATCTCCGGCGTGATGTCCTCCATAAGCACTACCATGACATTTACTCAATATCTCTTGTTGCTCATATTCGGGAACACATCTTCGCAGAATACCATCCACTCCTTCTTTATATAAGTGTGGGTCATCCCAAAAATAATGCCTCAAGTCATAAAAGAATTTCCTCCTTTGCTGAGCTGAAAAAGTTGGAGGCAAGTACTTGGATACAATAAAGTTAGCATAATCAGCGTACCAAGGGCTATCTCGCGAGCTCACCTTTATTACAGCCAATTGTTCATTTGGAAAACTATCATTAACAAGAACAGGATCATAAGAAATATTTTCCAATCTAGACAAATTATCAGCAACAGGATTATCAGCACCTTTCCTATCTACAATATGCAGATCAAATTCTTGCAAAAGAAGTACCCATCTAATAATCCTTGGCTTAGCATCTTTCTTTGTCATAAGGTATCTAATTGCATCATGATCAGTATGAATAGTAACTTTTGAATCAACGATATAAGATCTAAACTTATCACAAGCAAAGACTACAGCTAACAATTCTTTTTCAGTAGTAGCATAATTTCTTTGAGCAACATCAAGAGTTTTACTAGCATAATGAATAAAATTCAGTTTTTTATCTACTCGCTGTCCAAGAACAGCGCCTACATCAAAATCACTAGCATCACACATAATTTCAAATGGCAAGTTCCAATCAGGAGGTTCAACTATAGGGGCAGTTGTTAAGGCTTTCTTTAGAGTTTCAAAAGCTTCCTTACAATCATCATCAAAAACAAAAGGTACATCTTTTTGAAGAAGATTAGTAAGAGGCTTTGGAATCTTGGAGAAGTCTTTAATAAACCTCCTATAAAACCCAGCATGACCAAGAATACTACGAATACCTTTAACATCCCTAGGATAGGGCATCTTCTCAATGGCTTCAACTTTAGCTCTACCAACTTCAATACCTTTCTCGGAAATTTTATGTCCCAATACAATTCCTTCATTAACCATAAAGTGGCATTTCTCCCAATTAAGAACAAGGTTAGTTTCTTCACATCTCTGCAAAACTTTATCAAGGTTCCGCAAGCAACTATCAAAAGAATTTCCATAGACGGAAAAATCATCCATGAATACCTCTACAATACTCTCACAAAAGCCATGAAAAATAGCAGACATGCATCTTTGAAAAGTAGCAGGAGCATTACATAAACCAAAAGGCATACGCCTATAAGCATAAGTTCCATAGGGACAAGTGAAAGTGGTTTTCTCTTGATCTTTAGTTTTAACAGCAATTTGTGAAAACCCAGAATAACCATCAAGAAAGCAAAAATGAGTATTTTTAGATAACCTTTCTAACATTTGATCAATAAAAGGCAAAGGGTAATGATCTTTCTTAGTAACCTTATTAACTTTTCGATAATCAATGCACATTCTATACCCTACAACTACTCTTTGAGGTATGAGGTCATCATTATCATTAGGCACAACAGTCATTCCTCCTTTCTTAGGAACACAATGCACAAGACTAACCCATGTACTATCAGCAATAGGATATATAATACCAGCTTCAAGGAGTCTTAATACCTCATTTCTTACCACATCCTTCATCTTCGGAATTAGACGACGCTGATGTTCAACAACAGGCTTTGCATCATCTTCCATATTAATGGCGTGTTGGCAAATTGAGGGAGAAATCCCCTTCAAGTCATCAAGAGTGTAGCCAATAGCACCTCGGTGTTTCTTCAGTATTTCCAATAACCTTTCTTCTTCAAACTCTAAAAGCTTAGAACTAATAATAACAGGATATATTTTCTTATCATCAATATGAGCATATTTAAGATTATCAGGCAATGGTTTTAAATCAAAGACAGGATCTTCCTTTGGTGGTTGTGTTGTACCCAGATCTTCCACCGGTAAATCATGCTTAAGAATAGGTTGACGAAGGAAAATTTCATCAAGCTCATCTCTTTCTTCCCTAAAAACTTCACTCTCACTATTCTCCAAATGTTGCTGCAAAGGATTACTAGGAGCAAGAGCAATAGATGCACACTGTTCAACTTTAAAATCACTATTAGGCGAATCAATTTTATAAGGAGTTTTGGTAAATTTAGAGAAGTTAAACTCATAAGATTCACCAGCAAATTTAGTCAAAATTTTCTCTTTCTTGCAATCTATAATAGCTCCACAAGTATTTAGAAAAGGTCTACCAAAAATGATAGGACAATATTTACTAGCAGCAGAACCAAGTACCAAAAAGTCAGCAGGATATTTAATCTTACCACATAGAACTTCCACATCTCGAACAATACCAATTGGAGAGATAGTTTCTCTATTAGCCAGCCGAATAACCACATCAATATCTTCAAGTTCACAAGAACCAATTTCGTGCATAATCTCCGTGTAAAGCTCATAAGGAATAGCACTAATACTTGCACCAATATCACATAAACCATAATAACAATGATCACCAATTCTAACAGAGAGCATAGGAACACTAGCTTTCCTAGACTTATTAGGATGCGAAACAATATTAGAAGCATCTTCACAGAAAATAATATGACCATCTTCTACATTTCCAGTCACAAGATCTTTAATTATTGCAACAGCAGGTTCAACTTTTATTTTTTCTTCAGGTTCTATAGGTTTCTTTTCACTTCTATGAACCGCACTATTTATAACAGAGTACTTCTTCATTTTAGTAGGGAAAGGAGTTTTTTCAATATAAGCTTCATGAATAACATGATCAACAGTTTCCACTACAAAACATTTATTTATAGATGAATCAATTTTATCTTTATATGGTTCATGATACTTATCAAAGTTCTTCTTAGGCAATTCATAATGAGAAGCAAAAGCTTTATAAAGATTTGCAGCAACTTGAGAATCAAGACCATAAGTAGCACTCATATTACGAAATTTATCAGTATCCATAAAAGCTTCAATGCATTTATAATCATAATTTATACCTGATTCTCTATCCTTGTCGTTCTCCCATCCTTCAGTATTTTTCTTGGATCCGATTAAGAAGGTCCCTTTTAAACTCTTCCTTGTTGCGTGTAAATGATCCAGAACAAGAAGTATCCAGCAAGGTCTTGTCTTGAAAAGAAAGTCTTGCATATAAATTATCAATAATAATATTACCAGGAAGCTCATGAATGGAGCATTTGAGCATTAAAGACTTCAATCTCCCCCACGCTTGGGCAATACTCTCTCCTTCATGAGGCCAAAAATTATATATGCTATGCCGATCTTTGTGAATCTCACTTGGAGGATAGAACTTAGAATAAAACCGGGGCACAATATCATTCCATTCAAGAGAATCCCCATTATCCAGTAATTTATACCAATGCGCCGCTTTACCAGACAGCGATATAGAGAATAGTTTCTTCCTCACTTCATCCATAGCAATACCTGCACACTTGAATAAACCGCATAATTCATGTAAGAACAATAAATGATCTCCAGGGTGGACAGTTCCATCCCCTGTATAACGGTTACCCACTACACGTTCAATAATTTTCATAGGTATTTTGTATGGTATTTCTTCCTTACCTGGCGCCTCATCCACTACCCTTGCAGTAGTAGTAGATTTCCCAAATAAACACTCAAGAGAAGATCTCTCCATAATGAATTATAGCAGCAAGCAGAAATAAAATCAGCACAAACAGTAGAAATTTCCCTTACCAATTCCACTTACCAATAGCGCTTCACTCCCCGGCAACGGCGCCAGAAAATAGTCTTGATGACCCACAAGTATAGTGGGTGTATCGTAGTATCTTCGATAAGTAAGAATTTCGATCCCAACGGGGAGCAGAAGGTGTTGACAAGCAGTTTCGATGAAGGATTCACTGTAAATGCTCACAGACAAGTATTCAGGGGGTTTTGATGTAACAGATGAATAAAGTACGAGTAAGTAAAGTGCGAGAGTAATAATTGCAGCGAGTGGCCCAATCCTTTTTAGCACAAAGGACAAGCCGGTTTGTTTACTTATAATAACCAAACGTTCTCGAGCACACACGGGATTTTAGTCTAGTGCTTTCGCTACATACGGCTAATTAATCTTCATTGTTTTGATAAGTGTTGTGTGGGTGAACCTATGCTAATGCACCTCCCTTCCTAGGACTAATACATACTTGTGATTATACCCCTTGCAAGCATCCGCAACTACAAGAAAGTAATTAAGATAAATCTAACCACAGCCTTAAACTCTGAGATCCTGCTATCCCTCCTGCATCGATATACCAACGGGGGCTCAGGTTTCTGTCACTCCGGCAACCCCGCAATTGGCAAACGAGTACAGGATGCATTCCCCTAGGCCCATAAAGGTGAAGTGTCGTGTAGTCGACGTTCACACGACACCACTAGAAGAATAACACCACAACTTAAATATCATAACATTGAATATTACTCAACCATACTTCACTACTAACATTTAGACTTCACCCATGTCCTCAAGAACTAAACGAACTACTCACAAGACATCATATGGAACATGATCAGAGGTGATATGATGATGAATAACAATCTGAACATAAACCTTGGTTCAACGGTTTCAATCAATAGCATCAATAACAAGTAGAAATCAACACCGGGAGAGTTTCCCCTATCAAACAATCAAGATCAAACCCAAATTGTTACAGCGGTGACGAGGTGCAGCGGCGGAGATGGCGGTGATGATGATGAAGATGATGATGATGGTGATGGAGATGATGTCCAGCTCGATGACGGTGACGATGGCGTCGATTTCCCCCTCCGGGAGGGAATTTCCCCGGCGGATTTCAGCCTGCCGGAGAGCTCTTTTCTCTCTGGTGTTCTCCGCCCCGCAGAGGCGGTTGTGACTCTTCGCGATGTACCCCTGGAGCTTAGGTTTTCGGGACGAAGGCGTACGCGAAGAAAAGGAGGCGAGAGGGGGCTGTGGGGCCCCTCCTCACAGGGCGGCGCGGCCAGGCCTTTGGCCGCGCCGGCCTATGGGGTGGGCCCACCTCGGGTCCCCTCGGCTCCCCCTTCTGGCTCCCTTCGTCTTCTGGAAAAATAGGATTTTTCATATAATTTCCGTCGACTGTTTATCTTCCGAAATATTGCATTCTGACGGTGCTTTTTCCAGCAGAATCCCGACTCCGGTGCGCGATCCTCCAATAATCATGAAACATGCAAAATAGATGAAATAACATAAGTATTATATCCAAATATGAAATATATCAGTGAATAACAGCAAATTATGATATAAAATAGTGATGCAAATTGGACGTATCAGTGAACAAATTACAGTTGGGCAATTGACAAATAAAGAAGGCATAACAATGCACATACATATATCATGATGAGTACTATGAGATTTAATCAGGGCATTACGACAAAGTACATAGACCGCCATCCAGCATGCATCTATGCCTAAAAAGTCCACTTTCAGGTTATCATCCGAACCCCTTCCGGTATTAAGTTGCAAGCAACAGACAATTGCATTAAGTATGGTGCGTAATGTAATCAACACAAATATCCTTAGACAAAGCATCGATGTTTTATCCCTAGTGGCAACAGCACATCCACAACCTTAGAACTTTCTGTCACTATCCCAGATTTAATGGAGGCATGAACCCACTATCGAGCATAAATACTCCCTCTTGGAGTCACAAGTATCAACTTGGCCAGAGCCTCTACTAGCAACGGAGAGCATGCAAGAACATAAATAACGTATATGATAGATTGATAATTGATTGCGCGTAGTTAACATGTCCGTTGGGAACCCCAAGAGGAAGGTGTGATGCGCACAGCAGCAAGTTTTCCCTCAGTAAGAAACCAAGGTTATCGAACCAGTAGGAGCCAAGAAGCATGTTGAAGGTTGATGGCGGTGGAGTGTAGTGCGGCGCAACACCAGGGATTCCGGCGCCAACGTGGAACCTGCACAACACAACCAAATTACTTTGCCCCAACGTGACAGTGAGGTTGTCAATCTCACCGGCTTGCTGTAACAAAGGATTAGATGTAGTGTGGAAGATGATGTTTGCAGAAAACAGTAGAACAAGTATTGCAGTAGATTGTATTCGATGTAAAGAATGGACCGGGGTCCACAGTTCACTAGTGGTGTCTCTCCAATAAGAAATAGCATGTTGGGTGAACAAATTATAGTTGGGCAATTGACAAATAGAGAGGGCATAACAATGCACATACATATCATGATGAGTAGTGTGGAATTCAATTGGGCATTACGACAAAGTACATAGACCGCTTTCCAGCATGCATCTATGCCTAAAAAGTCCACCTTCAGGTTATCATCCGAACCCCTTCCAGTATTAAGTTGCAAACAACAGATAATTGCATTAAGTATGGAGCGTAATGTAATCAACAAATACATCCTTAGACATAGCATTGATGTTTTATCCCTAGTGGCAACAGCACATCCACAACCTTAGAACTTTCTGTCACTGTCCCAGATTTAATGGAGGCATGAACCCACTATCGAGCATAATTACTCCCTCTTGGAGTTACAAGTATCAACTTGGCCAGAGCCTCTACTAGCAACGGAGAGCATGCAAGATCATAAACAACACATAGATAATAGATTGATAATCAACATAACATAGTATTCCATATTCATCGGATCCCAACAAACGCAACATGTAGCATTACAGATAGATGATCTTGATCATGTTAGGCAGCTCACAAGATCCAACAATGATAGTACAATGAGGAGAAGACAACCATCTAGCTACTGCTATGAACCCATAGTCCAGGGGTGAACTACTCACACATCAATCCGGAGGCGATCATGGCGATGAAGAGTCCTCCGGGAGATGATTCCCCTCTCCGGCAGGGTGCCGGAGGCGATCTCCTGAATCCCCCGAGATGGGATTGGCGGCGGCGGCGTCTCTGGAAGGTTTTCCGTATCGTGGCTCTCGGTACTGGGGTATTCGCGACAAAGGCTTTAAGTAGGCGGAAGGGCGGAGTAGGAGGGCTGACGGGGGCCCCACAGTACTTTGCCCCAACGTAGCAGTGAGGTTGTCAATCTCACCGGCTTGCTGTAAACGAAGGATTAGATGTATAGTGTGGATGATGATGATGGTTGTTTGCGAAGAACAGTAAAGAAGAATTGCGGTAGATTGTATTTCAGATGTAAAGAATAGGACCGGGGTCCACAGTTCACTAGTGGTGTCTCTCCCATAAGATAAACAGATGTTGGGTGAACAAATTACAGTTGGGCAATTGACAAATAAAGAAGGCATAACAATGCACATACATATATCATGATGAGTACTATGAGATTTAATCAGGGCATTACGACAAAGTACATAGACCGTTATCCAACATGCATCTATGCCTAAAAAGTCCACCTTCAGGTTATCATCCAAACCCCCTCCAGTATTAAGTTGTAAACAACAGACAATTGCATTAAGTATGGTGCGTAATGTAATCAACACAAATATCCTTAGACAAAGCATCGATGTTTTATCCCTAGTAGCAACAGCACATCCACAACCTTAGAACTTTCTGTCACTGTCCCAGATTTAATGGAGGCATGAACCCACTATCGAGCATAAATACTCCCTCTTGGAGTCACAAGTATCAACTTGGCCAGAGCCTCTACTAGCAACGGAGAGCATGCAAGAACATAAATAACATATATGATAGATTGATAATCAACTTTACATAATATTCAATATTCATCGGATCCCAACAAACACAACATGTAGCATTACAAATAGATGATCTTGATCATGATAGGCAGCTCACAAGATCTAACATGATAGCACAATGAGGAGAAGACAACCATCTAGCTACTGCTATGGACCCATAGTCCAGGGGTGGACTACTCACACATCAATCCGGAGGCGATCATGGCGATGAAGAAACCTCCGGGAGATGATTCCCCTCTCCGGCAGGGTGCCGGAGGCGATCTCTTGAATCCCCCGAGATGGGATTGGCGGTGGCGGCGTCTCTGGAAGGTTTTCCGTATCATGGATCTCGGTACTGGGGTTTTCGCGACGAAGGCTTTAAGTAGGCGGAAGGGCAGGTCAAGGGCGCCACGATGGCCCCACACGCAAGGGCCGCGCGGCCCAAGCCTTGGCCGCGCCGCCCTGTTGTGTGGGCGCCTCGTCGCCCCACTTCGTTTCTCCTCCGGACTTCTGGAAGCTTCGTGGAAAAATAAGATCCTGGGCGTTGATTTCGTCCAATTCCGAGAATATTTCCTTACTAGGATTTCTGAAACCAAAAACAGCAGAAAACAGCAACTGGCTCTTCGGCATCTCGTCAATAGGTTAGTGTCGGACAATGCATAATAATGACATATAATGTGTATAAAACATGTGAGTATCATCATAAAAGTAGCATGGAACATAAGAAATTATAGATACGTTTGAGACGTATCAAGCATCCCCAAGCTTAGTTCCTACTCGCCCTCGAGTAGGTAAACGATAACAAAGATAATTTCTGAAGTGACATGCTATCATAATCTTGATCATACTATTGTAAAGCATATGAGATGAATGCAGCGATTCGAAGCAATGATGAAGATAATGAGTAAACAAATGAATCATATAGCAAAGACTTTTCATGAATAATACTTTCAAGACAAGCATCAATAAGACTTGCATAAGAGTTACTCATAAAGCAATAAGTTCAAAGTAAAGGTATTGAAGCAACACAAAGGAAGATATAAGTTTCAGCGGTTGCTTTCAACTTCAACATATTTATCTCATGGATAATTGTCAACACAAAGTAATATAACAAGTGCAATAGGTAAACATGTAAGAATCAATGCACACAGTTGATACAAGTGTTTGCTTCTGAGATAGAAGGAATAGGTAAACTGACTCAACAATAAAGTAGAGAATGGCCCTTCGCAGAGGGAAGCATTGATTACTATATTTGTGCTAGAGCTTTTCATTTTGAAAACAAGAAACAATTTTGTCAACGGTAGTAATAAAGCATATGTGTTATGTATAAGATATCTTGTAAGTTGCAAGCCTCATGCATAGTATACTAATAGTGCTCGCACCTTGTCCTAATTAACTTGGATTAACACGGATTATCATTGCATAGCATATGTTTCAACCAAGTGTCACAAAGGGGTACCTCTATGCCGCTTGTACAAAGGTCTAAGGAGAAAGCTCGCATTGGATTTCTCGCTTTTGATTATTCTCAACTTAGACATCCATACCGGGACAACATAGACAACAGATAATGGACTCCTCTTTAATGCATAAGCATTCAACAATAGTTAATTTTCTCATAAGAGATTGAGGATTAATTGTCCAAACTGAAACTTCCACCATGAATCATGGCTTTAGTTAGCGGCCCAATGTTCTTCTCTAACATTATGCATACTCAAACCATTTGATCATGAAAATCTCCCTTACTTCAGACAAGACGAACATGCATAGCAACTCACATGATATTCAACAAAGGTGAAAGTTGATGGCGTCCCCAGAAACATGGTTACCGCTCAACAAGCAACTTATTAAGAAATAAGACACGTAAGTACATATTCTTCACCACAATAGTTTTTAAGGCTATTTTGTCCCATGAGCTATATATTGTAAATACAAAGAATAGAATTTAAAGGTAGCACTCAAGTAATGTACTTTGGAATGGCGGAGAAATACCATGTGGTAGGTAGGTATGATGGACACAAATGGCATAGTAGTTGGCTCAAGGATTTGGATGCACGAGAAGAATTCCTCTCAATACAAGGCTAGGCTAGCAAGGTTGTTTGAAGCAAACTCAAGTATAAAAGGCGCAGCAAAGCTCACATATGAATATATTGTAACTATTATAAGACTTTACATTGTCTCCTTGTTGTTCAAACACCTTAACTAGAAAATATCTAGACTCTAGAGATCAATCATGCAAACCAAATTTTAACAAGCTCTATGTAGTTATTCATTAATGAGTACAAAGTACATGATGCAAGAGCTTAAACATGATCTATATGAGCACAACAATTGCCAAGTATCACATTATTCAAGACATTAAACCATTTACCACATGCGGCATTTTCCGTTTCCAACCATATAACAATGAATGAAATAGTCCAACTTTCGCAATGAACATTAAAGATAAAGCTAAGAACATATTTGTTCATACGAAACAGCGGAGCGTGTCTCTCTCCCAAACAAAGAATGCTAGGATCCGATCTTATTCAAATAAAAACAAAAACAAAAACAAAAGCAAACAGACGCTCCAAGTAAAGCACATAAGATGTGACGGAATAAAAATATAGTTTCACTAGAGGTGACCTGATAAGTTGTCGATGAAGAAGGGATGCCTTGGGCATCCCCAAGCTTAGACGCTTGGGTCTTCTTAAAATATGCAGGGATGAACCACGGGGGCATCCCCAATCTTTGACTTTTCACTCTTCTTGATCATATTGTATCATCCTCCTCTCTTGACCCTTGAAAACTTCCTCCACACCAAACTCAAAACAAACTCATTAGAGGGTTAGTGCATAATCAAAAATTCACATGTTCAGAGGTGACATAATCATTCTTAACACTTCTGGACATTGCACAAAGCTACTGAAAGTTAATGGAACAAAGAAATCCATCACACATAGCAAAACAGGCAATGCGAAATAAAAGGCAGAATCTGTCAAAACAGAACAGTCCGTAAAAACGAATTTTTTTGAGGCACCAGACTTGCTCAAATTAAAATGCCCAAATTGAATGAAAGTTGCGTACATATCTGAGGATCACGCACGTAAATTGGCAGATTTTTCTGAGTTACCTACAGAGAGGCAGATCGAAATTCGTGACAGCAAGAAATCTGTTTCTGCGCAGTAATCCAAATCTAGTATTGACTTTACTATCAAAGACTTTACTTGGCACAACAATGCAATAAAATAAAGATAAGGAGAGGTTGCTACAGTAGTAACAACTTCCAAGACTCAAATATAAAACAAAAGTGCAGAAGTAAAATAATGGGTTGTCTCCCATAAGCGTTTTTCTTTAACGCCTTTCAGCTAGGCGCAGAAAGTGTGTATCAAGTATTGTCAAGAGACGAAGCATCAACATCATAATTGGTTCTAATAATAGAATCATAAGGTAACTTCATTCTCTTTCTAGGAAAGTGTTCCATACCTTTCTTGAGAGGAAATTGATATTTAATATTACCTTCCTTCATATCAATGGTAGCACCAACAGTTCGAAGAAAAGGTCTTCCCAATATAATGGGACAAGATGCATTGCATTCAATATCCAAGACAACAAAATCAACGGGGACAAGGTTATTATTAACCATAATACGAACATTATCAGTCCTCCCGAACGGTTTCTTCATAGCATTATCAGCAAGATTAACATCCAAATAACAATTTTTCAATGGTGGCAAGTCAAGCATATCATAAATTTTCTTAGGCATAACAGAAATACTTGCACCAAGATCACATAAAGCATTACAATCATAATCATTGACCCTCATCTTAATGATGGGCTCCCAACCATCTTCCAACTTCCTAGGAATAGAGGTTTCAAGTTTTAGTTTCTCTTCTCTAGCTTTAATGAGAACATTTGTAATATGTTTTGTAAAGGCCAAATTTATAGCACTAGCATTGGGACTTTTAGCAAGTTTTTGTAAGAACTTTATAACTTCAGAGATGTGACAATCATCAAAGTCTAAATCATGATGTCCTACAGCAATGGAACCATTGTCCCCAACATTTTGAAAAATTTCAGCAGTTTTATCACAAGCAGTTTCAGTAGTTTTAGCAGTTTCAGGCAATTTTGCACGCTTTGCACTAGGAGTAGAAACATTGCCAACACCAATTATTTTACCATTGATAGTAGGAGGTGTAGCAACATGTGAAGCATTATCATTACTAGTGGTGGTAATAGTCCAAACTTTAGCTACATTATTCTCTTTAGCTAGTTTTTCATTTTCTTCTCTTTCCCACCTAGCATGCAATTCAGCCATCAATCTAATATTCTCATTACTTCGAACTTGGATGGCATTTGCTGTAGTAACAATTTTATTATAAATATCCTTATTAGGCATAACTTTCAATTTAAAAGATCAACATCAGAAGCAAGTCTATCAACCTTAGAAGCAAGAATATCAATTTTATCAAGCTTTTCTTCAACAGATTTGTTAAAAGCAGTTTGTGTACTATAAATTCTTTAAGCATGGCTTCAAAACCAGGGGGTACACTCCTATTATTGTTGTAAGAATTCCCATAAGAATTACCATAACCATTACCATTAGCAGCAGGATATGGCCTATAGTTGTTACCAGAATTATTCCTATAAGCATTGTTGTTGAAATTATTACTTTTAATGAAATTCACATCAACATGTTCTTCTTGGGCGACCAATGAAGCTAAAGGAACATTATTAGGATCAACATTAGATCTACCATTCACAAGCATAGACATGATAGCATCAATCTTATCACTCAAGGAAGAGGTTTCTTCAACAGAATTTGCCTTCTTACCTTGTGGAGCCCTTTCCGTGTGCCATTCAGAGTAATTTATCATCATATCATCAAGAAGCTTTGTTGCCGCCCCCAAAGTGATGGACATAAAGGTACCTCCAGCAGCTGAATCCAATAGGTTCCGCGAAGAAAAATTCAGTCCTGCATAAAAGGTTTGGATGATCATCCAAGTAGTTAGTCCATGGGTTGGGCAATTCTTTACCAAAGATTTCATTCTCTCCCATGCTTGAGCAACATGTTCATTATCTAATTGCTTGAAATTAATGCTACTTCTCAGAGATATAATTTTAGCGGGAGGATAATATCTACCAATAAAAGCATCCTTACATTTAGTCCATGAATCAATACTATTTCTAGGCAGAGATAGCAACCAATCTTTAGCTCTTCCTCTTAAGGAGAAAGGAAACAATTTTAATTTTATAATGTCACCATCTACATCCTTATACTTTTGCATTTCACATAGTTCAACAAAATTATTCAGATGGGCAGCAGCATCATCAGAACTAACACCAGAAAATTGCTCTCTCATAACAAGATTCAGTAAAGCAGGTTTAATTTCAAAGAATTTTGCTGTAGTAGTAGGTGGAGCAATAGGTGTGCATAAGAAATCATTATTATTTGTGCTAGTGAAGTCACACAACTTAGTATTTTCAACAGTACCCATTTTAGCAGTAGTAAATAAAGCAAACTAAATAAAGTAAATGCAAGTAACTAATTTTTGTGTGTTTTTGATATAGAGAGCAAGACAGTAAATAAAGTAAAACTAGCAACAATTTTTTGTGTGTTTTTGATTAAGTGCAGCAAACAAAGTAGTAAATAAAATAAAGTAAAACAAAGCAAGACAAAAACAAAGTAAAGAGATTGGATGTGGGATACTCCCCTTGCAGCGTGTCTTGATCTCCCCGGCAACGGCGCCAGAAAAAGAGCTGGCGTGCAGTTGACGTGGGAGTTAGAAATCTTTGAGGAGTAACTTTTCTTCAGTTCCTCGGCAATGGCGCCAGAAAAAGAGCTTGATTGCACGTAGTTAACATGTCCGTTGGGAACCCCAAGAGGAAGGTGTGATGCGCACAGCAGCAAGTTTTCCCTCAGTAAGAAACCAAGGTTATCGAACCAGTAGGAGCCAAGAAGCACGTTGAAGGTTGATGGCGGCGGAGTGTAGTGCGGCGCAACACCAGGGATTCCGGCGCCAACGTGGAACCTGCACAACACAATCACAGTACTTTGCCCCAACGTAACAGTGAGGTTGTCAATCTCACCGGCTTGCTGTAAACAAATGATTAGATGTATAGTGTGGATGATGATGATGGTTGTTTGCGAAGAACAGTAAAGAACAATTACAGTAGATTGTATTTCAGATGTAAAGAATAGGACCGGGGTCCACAGTTCACTAGTGGTGTCTCTCCCATAAGATAAACAGATGTTGGGTGAACAAATTACAGTTGGGCAATTGACAAATAAAGAAGGCATAACAATGCACATACATATATCATGATGAGTACTATGAGATTTAATCAGGGCATTACGACAAAGTACATAGACCGCTATCCAGCATGCATCTATGCCTAAAAAGTCCACCTTCAGGTTATCATCCGAACCCCCTCCAGTATTAAGTTGTAAACAACAGACAATTGCATTAAGTATGGTGCGTAATGTAATCAACACAAATATCCTTAGACAAAGCATCGATGTTTTATCCCTAGTAGCAACATCACATCCACAACCTTAGAACTTTCTTCACACTCGTCCTGCATTTAATGGAGGCATGAACCCACTATCGAGCATAAATACTCCCTCTAGGAGTCACAAGTATCAACTTGGCCAGAGCCTCTACTAGCAACGGAGAGCATGCAAGAACATAAATAACATATATGATAGATTGATAATCAACTT
Source organism: Lolium perenne (assembly GCF_019359855.2). Taxonomy (NCBI): domain Eukaryota; kingdom Viridiplantae; phylum Streptophyta; class Magnoliopsida; order Poales; family Poaceae; genus Lolium; species Lolium perenne. The sequence continues at coordinate 262,676,563 of NC_067244.2, read as the reverse complement.
GACATAGTATTCAATAATCATCGGATCCCAACAAACACAACATGTAGCATTACAAATAGATGATCTTGATCATGATAGGCAGCTCACGAGATCTAACATGATAGCACAATGAGGAGAAGACAACCATCTAGCTACTGCTATGGACCCATAGTCCAGGGGTGGACTACTCACACATCAATCCGGAGGCGATCATGGCGATGAAGAAACCTCCGGGAGATGATTCCCCTCTCCGGCAGGGTGCCGGAGGCGATCTCCTGAATCCCCCGAGATGGGATTGGCGGCGGCGGCGTCTCTGGAAGGTTTTCCGTATCGTGGCTCTCGGTACTGGGGTTTTCGCGACGAAGGCTTTAAGTAGGCGGAAGGGCAGGTCAAGGGGCACCACGAGGGCCCCACACGTCAGGGCCGCGCGGCCCAAGCCTTGGCCGCGCCGCCCTGTTGTGTGGGCGCCTCGTCGCCCCACTTCGTTTCTCCTCCGGACTTCTGGAAGCTTCGTGGAAAAATAAGATCCTGGGCGTTGATTTCGTCCAATTCCGAGAATATTTCCTTACTAGGATTTCTGAAACCAAAAACAGCAGAAACAAAGAATCGGCTCTTCGGCATCTCGTCAATAGGTTAGTGCCGGAAAATGCATAATAATAACATATAATGTGTATAAAACATGTGAGTATCATCATAAAAGTAGCATGGAACATAAGAAATTATAGATACGTTTGAGACGTATCAATAATCAACTTGACATAGTATTCAATATTCATCGGATCCCAACAAACACAACATGTAGCATTACAAATAGATGATCTTGATCATGATAGGCAGCTCACAAGATCTAACATGATAGCACAATGAGGAGAAGACAACTGTTGACGTGGGAGTCGTAGCTTCCTTGTGACGGTAAAGCACTCGTCCGTTGGGAACCCCAAGAGGAAGGTATGATGTGTACAGCAGCAAGTTTTCCCTCAGTAAGAAACCAAGGTTTATCGAACCAGTAGGAGCCAAGAAGCACGGTGAAGGTTGTTGGTGACGGAGTGTAGTGCGGCGCAACACTAGGGATTCCGGCACCAACGTGGAACCTGCACAACACAACCAAAGTACTTTGCCCCAACGAAACAGTGAGGTTGTCAATCTCACCGGCTTGCTGTAACAAAGGATTAGATGTATAGTGTGGATGATGATTGTTTGCAGAGAACAGAAAAACAAGTATTGCAATAGATTGTATTCGATGTAAAAGAATGGACCGGGGTCCACAGTTCACTAGAGGTGTCTCTCCCATAAGAAATTGCATATTGGGTAAACAAATTACAGTTGGGCAATTGACAAATAGAGAGGGCATAACAATGCACATACATGACATGATGAGTATTGTGAGATTTAATTGGGCATTACGACAAAGTACATAGACCGCTATCCAGCATGCATCTATGCCTAAAAACTCCACTTTCAGGTTATCATCCGAACCCCTTCCGGTATTAAGTTGTAAACAACAGACAATTGCATTAAGTATGGTGCGTAATGTAATCGATATCTATATCCTCGAACATAGCATCAATGTTTTATCCCTAGTGGCAACAGCACATCCATAATCTTAGAGGTTGCTGTCACTCCCCCAGATTCACGGAGACATGAACCCACTATCGAGCATAAATACTCCCTCTTGGAGTTACAAGCAATGACTTGGCCAGAGCCTCTACTAGCAACGGAGAGCATGCAAGATCATAAACAACACATAGATAGATTGATAATCAACATAACATAGTATTCTCTATTCATCGGATCCCAACAAACACACATGTAGCATTACATATAGATGATCTTGATCATGATAGGCAACTCACAAGATCAGACAATGAAGCACAATGGGGAGAAGACAACCATCTAGCTACTGCTATGGACCCATAGTCCAGGGGTGAACTACTCACTCATCAATCCGGAGGCGACCATGGCGGTGTAGAGTCCTCCGGGAGATGATTCCCCTCTCCGGCAGGGTGCCGGAGGTGATCTCCAGAATCCCCCGAGATGGGATTGGCGGCGGTGGCGTCTCAGTATGTTTTCTCGTATCGTGGCTCTCGGTACTGGGGGTTTCTCGACGAAGGCTTTAAGTAGGCGGAGGAGATAGGTCAGGGGGGTGCCCTAGGGGCCCACACCACAGGCTGGCGCGGCCAGGGCCCAGGCCGCGCCGCCTGGTGGTGTGGCCACCTCGTGGCCCCACTTCCTTTCCCCTCAGGTGTTCTGGAAGCTTCGTCCAAAAATAGGACCTTGGGCGTTGATTTCGTCCAATTCCGAGAATATTTCCTTACTAGGATTTCTCGAAACCAAAAACAGCAGTAAAAACAAGAATCGGCTCTTCGGCATCTCGTTAATAGGTTAGTGCCGGAAAATGCATAATAATGACATATAATGTGTATAAAACATGTGAGTATCATCATAAAAGTAGCATGGAACATAAGAAATTATAGATACGTTTGAGACGTATCAAGCATCCCCAAGCTTAGTTCCTACTCGTCCCGAGTAGGTAAACGATAACAAAGATAATTTCTTAAGTGACAATGCTACCAACATAATCTTGATCATACTATTGTAAGCACATGTAATGAATGCAGCGATCAAAACAATGGTGAATGTCATGAGTAAACAACTGAATCATAAAGCAAAGACTTTTCATGAATAGTACTTAAAGACAAGCATCAATAAGTCTTGCATAAGAGTTAACTCATAAAGCAATAATTTCAAAGTAGAAGGTTTGAAGCAACACAAAAGAAGATAAAGTTTCAGCGGTTGCTTTCAACTTGTAACATGTATATCTCATGGATATTGTCAACATAGAGTAATATAACAAGTGCAATATGCAAGTATGTAGGAATCAATGCACAGTTCACACAAGTGTTTGCTTCTTAAGGTGGAGAGAAATAGGTGAACTGACTCAACATAAAAGTAAAAGAATGGTCCTTCAAAGAGGAAAGCATCGATTGCTATATTTGTGCTAGAGCTTTTATTTTGAAAACAAGAAACAATTTTGTCAACGGTAGTAATAAGGCATATGAGTTATGTAAGTTATCTCCTACAAGTTGCAAGCCTCATGCATAGTATACTAATAGTGCCCGCACCTTGTCCTAATTAGCTTGGACTACCGGATCATCGCAATACACATGTTTTAACCAAGTGTCACAATGGGGTACCTCTATGCCGCCTGTACAAAGGTCTAAGGAGAAAGCTCGCATTGGATTTCTCGCTTTTGATTATTCTCAACTTAGACATCCATACCGGGACAACATAGACAACAGATAATGGACTCCTCTTTAATGCATAAGCATGTAGCAACAGTTAATGTTCTCATATGAGATTGAGGATATATGTCCAAAACTGAAACTTCCACCATGATTCATGGCTTTAGTTAGCGGCCCAATGTTCTTCTCTAACAATATGCATGCTTAACCATAAGGTGGTAGATCTCTCTTACTTCAGACAAGACGGACATGCATAGCAACTCACATGATATTCAACAAAGAAATAGTTGATGGCGTCCCCAGAAACATGGTTATCGCACAACAAGCAACTTAATAAGAGATAAAGTGCATAAGTACATATTCAATACCACAATAGTTTTTAAGCTATTTGTCCCATGAGCTATATATTGTAAAGGTGAAGAATGGAAATTTTAAAGGTAGCACTCAAGCAATTTACTTTGGAATGGCGGAGAAATACCATGTGGTAGGTAGGTATGGTGGACACAAATGGCATAGTGGTTGGCTCAAGGATTTTGGATGCATGAGAAGTATTCCCTCTCGATACAAGGTTTAGGCTAGCAAGGTTATTTGAAACAAACACAAGGATGAAGCGGTACAGCAAAACTCACATAAAAGACATATTGTAAACATTATAAGACTCTATACCATCTTCCTTGTTGTTCAAACTCAATACTAGAAATTATCTAGACCTTAGAGAAACCAAACATGCAAATCAGATTTTAGCATGCTCTATGTATTTCTTCATTTATAGGTGCAAAGTATATGATGCAATAGCTTAAACATGAGCACAACAATTGCCAAGTATCACATTATTCAAGGTGTTATACCAATTACCACATATATCATATTCCAATTCCAACCATATAACAATTTAACGAAGAAGAAACTTCGCGATGAATACTATGAGTAAAGCCTAAGGACATATTTGTCCATATGCAACAGCGGAGCGTGTCTCTCTCCCATACAATGAATGCTAGGATCCATTTTATTCAAACAAAACAAAAACAAAAATAAACAGACGCTCCAAGCAAAGTACATAAGATGTGACGGAATAAAAATATAGTTTCAGGGGAGGAACCTGATAATGTTGTCGATGAAGAAGGGGATGCCCAAGGCATCCCCAAGCTTAGACGCTTGAGTCTTCTTGATATATGCTGGGGTGAACCACCGGGGCATCCCCAAGCTTAGAGCTTTCAATCTCCTTGATCATGGTGTATATCATCCTCCTCTCTTGATCCTTGAAAACTTCCTCCACACCAAACTTAAAGCAACTCATTAGAGGGTTAGTGCACAATTAAAATTCACATATTCAGAGGTGACACAATCATTCTTTATACTTCTGGACATTGCACAAAGCTACTGAAAGTCAATGGAATAAAGAAATCCATCAAGCATGGCAAAACAGGCAATGCAAAATAAAAGGCAGAATCTGTCAAAACAGAACAGTTCGTAAATACGAATTTCTAACAGGCACCATACTTGCTCAAATGAAAAAATTTAAAACTAATGAAAGTTGCGTACATATCTGAGGATCACTCACGTAAATTGGCATAATTTTCTGAGTTTCCTACAGAGAATTAGACCCAGATTCGTGACAGCAAAGAAAACTGTTTCTGCGCAGTAATCCAAATCTAGTATCATACTTTTATTAGAGACTTTACTTGGCACAACAATGCAATAAAACTAAGATAAGGAGAGGTTGCTACATTAGTAAAAAACTTCCAAGACTCAAATATAAAACAAAAATATTGTAGTAAAAATATGGGTTGTCTCCCATAAGCGCTTTTCTTTAACGCCTTTCAGCTAGGCGCAGAAAGTGTGTATCAAGTATTATCAAGAGACGAAGTATCAACATCATAATTTGTTCTAATAATAGAATCATAAGGTAACTTCATTATCTTTCTAGGGAAGTGTTCCATACCTTTCTTGAGAGGAAATTGATATTTAATATTACCTTCCTTCATATCAATGGTAGCACCAACAGTTCGAAGAAAAGGTCTTCCCAATATAACGGGACAAGATGCATTGCATTCAATATCCAAGACAACAAAATCAACGGGAACAAGGTTATTGTTAACCATAATACGAATATTATCAACTCTCCCCAAAGGTTTCTTTGTAGAGTTATCAGCAAGATTAACATCCAAATAACAATTTTTCAATGGTGGCAAGTCAAGCATATCATAAATTTTCTTAGGCATAACGGAAATACTTGCACCAAGATCACATAAAGCATTACAACCAAAGTCATTGACCTTCATCTTAATGATGGGCTCCCAACCATCCTCTAGCTTCCTAGTAATAGAAGTTTCGCGTTCTAGTTTCTCTTCTCTAGCTTTTATGAGAGCATTTGTAATATGTTTCGTGAAAGCCAAATTTATAGCACTAGCATTAGGACTCTTAGCAAGTTTTTGTAAGAACTTTATAACTTCAGAGATATGACAATCATCAAAATCCAAACCATTATGATCTAAAGCAATGGGATCATTGTCCCCAATGTTGGAAAACATTTCAGCAGTTTTATCACAGTAGCTTTTAGCTTTAGCAGTTTCAGGCAGTTTTGCTCGCTTTGCATTAGGAGTAGAAACATTGCCAACACCAACTATTTTATCATTGATAGTAGGAGGTGCAGCAACATGTGGAGCATTAGCATTGCTAGTGGTGGTAATAGTCCAAACTTTAGCTACATTATTCTCTTTAGCTAGTTTTTCATTTTCTTCTCTTTCCCACCTAGCATGCAGTTCAGCCATTAATCTTATATTCTCATTAATTCTAACTTGGATGGCATTTGCTGTAGTAAAAATTTTATTTTCATTATCTCTATTAGGCATAACTTTCAATTTCAAAAGATCAACATCAGCGGCAAGACTATCAACTTTAGAAGCAAGCATATCAATTTTCCCAAGTTTTTCTTCAACAGACTTATTAAAAGCAGTTTGTGTACTAATAAATTCTTTAAGCATGGCTTCAAGACCAGAGGGTGTATTCCTATTATTGTTGTAAGAATTCCCATAAGAATTACCATAGCCGTTGCCATTATTATAAGGATATGGCCTATAGTTGTTACTAGAATTGTTCCGGTAAGCATTGTTGTTGAAATTATTATTTTTAATGTAGTTTACATCAACATGTTCTTCTTGTGCAACCAATGAAGCTAACGGAACATTATTAGGATCAACATTTGTCCTATCATTCACAAGCATAGACATAATAGCATCAATCTTATCACTCAAGGAAGAGGTTTCTTCACGTAATTTACCTTCTTACCTTGTGGAGCTCTTTCCATGTGCCATTCAGAGTAATTAACCATCATATTATCAAGAAGCTTTGTTGCTTCACCAAGAGTGATGGACATAAAGGTACCTCCAGCAGCTGAATCCAATAGGTTCCGCGAAGAAAAATTCAGTCCTGCATAAAAGGTTTGGATGATCATCCAAGTAGTCAGTCCATGGGTTGGGCAATTTTTAACCAAAGATTTCATTCTTTCCCATGCTTGTGCAACATGCTCAGTATCTAATTGTTTAAAATTCATTATGCTACTCCTCAAAGATATAATTTTAGCAGGGGGATAATATCTACCAATAAAAGCATCCTTGCATTTAGTCCATGAATCAATACTATTCTTAGGCAGAGATAGCAACCAGTCTTTAGCTCTTCCTCTTAATGAGAAAGGGAACAATTTTAATTTTATTATGTCACCATCTACATCTTTATACTTTTTCATTTCACAAAGTTCAACAAAATTATTGAGATGGGCAGCAGCATCATCAGAACTAACACCAGAAAATTGCTCTCGCATAACAAGATTCAGTAAAGCAGGTTTAATTTCAAAGAATTCCGCTGTAGTAGCGGGTGGAGCAATAGGTGTGCATAAGAAATCATTATTATTTGTGGTTGTGAAGTCACACAACTTAGTATTTCCAGGAGTGGCCATTTTAGCAATAGTAAATAAAGTAAACTAGATAAAGTAAATGCAAGTAACTAATTTTTTTGTGTTTTTAATATAGCAAACAAGATAGCAAATAAAGTAAAACTAGCAACTAATTTTTTTGTGTTTTGATATAATGCAGAAAACAAAGTAGTAAATAAAGTAAAGCAAGACAAAAACAAAGTAAAGAGATTGCGATGTGGAGACTCCCCTTGCAGCGTGTCTTGATCTCCCCGGCAACAGCGCCAGAAAAAGAGCTGTTGACGTGGGAGTCGTACCTTCCTTGTGACGGTAAAGCACTCGTCCGTTGGGAACCCCAAGAGGAAGGTATGATGTGTACAGCAGCAAGTTTTCCCTCAGTAAGAAACCAAGGTTTATCGAACCAGTAGGAGCCAAGAAGCACGTTGAAGGTTGTTGGTGACGGAGTGTAGTGCGGCGCAACACCAGGGATTCCGACGCCAACGTGGAACCTGCACAACACAACCAAAGTACTTTGCCCCAACGAAACAGTGAGGTTGTCAATCTCACCGGCTTGCTGTAACAAAGGATTAGATGTATAGTGTGGATGATGATTGTTTGCAGAGAACAGTAAAACAAGTATTGCAGTAGATTGTATTCGATGTAAAAGAATGGACCGGGGTCCACAGTTCACTAGAGGTGTCTCTCCCATAAGAAATAGCATATTGGGTAAACAAATTACAGTTGGGCAATTGACAAATAGAGAGGGCATGACAATGCACATACATGATATGATGAGTATTGTGAGATTTAATTGGGCATTACGACAAAGTACATAGACCGCTATCCAGCATGCATCTATGCCTAAAAAGTCCACTTTCAGGTTATCATCCGAACCCCTTCCGGTATTAAGTTGTAAACAACAGACAATTGCATTAAGTATGGTGCGTAATGTAATCGATATCTATATCCTCGAACATAGCATCAATGTTTTATCCTTAGTGGCAACAGCACATCCATAATCTTAGAGGTTGCTGTCACTCCCCCAGATTCACGGAGACATGAACCCACTATCGAGCATAAATACTCCCTCTTGGAGTTACAAGCAATGACTTGGCTAGAGCCTCTACTAGCAACGGAGAGAATGCAAGATCATAAACAACACATAGATAGATTGATAATCAACATAACATAGTATTCTCTATTCATCGGATCCCAACAAACACACATGTAGCATTACAGATAGATGATCTTGATCATGATAGGCAGCTCACAAGATCAGACAATGAAGCACAATGGGGAGAAGACAACCATCTAGCTACTGCTATGGACCCATAGTCCAGGGGTGAACTACTCACTCATCAATCCGGAGGCGACCATGGCGGTGTAGAGTCCTCCGGGAGATGATTCCCCTCTCCGGCAGGGTGCCGGAGGTGATCTCCAGAATCCCCCGAGATGGGATTGGCGGCGGCGGCGTCTCAGTATGTTTTCTCGTATCGTGGCTCTCGGTACTGGGGGTTTCTCGACGAAGGCTTTAAGTAGGCGGAGGAGATAGGTCAGGGGGTGCCCGAGGGGCCCACACCACAGGCTGGCGCGGCCAGGGCCCAGGCCGCGCCGCCTGGTGGTGTGGCCACCTCGTGGCCCCACTTTCTTTCCCCTCAGGTGTTCTGGAAGCTTCGTCCAAAAATAGGACCCTGGGCGTTGATTTCGTCCAATTCCGAGAATATTTCCTTACTAGGATTTCTGAAACCAAAAACAGCAGAAAACATCAACTGGCTCTTCGGCATCTCGTTAATAGGTTAGTGCCGGAAAATGCATAATAATGACATATAATGTGTATAAAACATGTGAGTATCATCATAAAAGTAGCATGGAACATAAGAAATTATAGATACGTTTGAGACGTATCAACAACCATCTAGCTACTGCTATGGACCCATAGTACAGGGGTGGACTACTGACACATCGATCCGGAGGCGATCATGGCGATGAAGAGACCTCCGGGAGATGATTCCCCTCTCCGGCAGGGTGCCGGAGGCGATCTCCTGAATCCCCCAAGATGGGATTGGCGGTGGCGGCGTCTCTGGAAGGTTTTCCGTATCGTGGCTCTCGGTACTGGGGTTTTCGCGACGAAGGCTTTAAGTAGGCGGAAGGGCAGGTCAAGGGCGCCACGAGGGCCCCACACGCCAGGGCCGCGCGACCCAAGCCTTGGCCACGCCGCCCTGTTGTGTGGCCACCTCGTGGCCCCACTTCGTATCCTCTTCGGTCTTCTGGAAGCTTCGTGGAAAAATAGGACCCTGGGCGTTGATTTCGTCCAATTCCGAGAATATTTCCTTACTAGGATTTCTGAAACCAAAAACAGCAGAAAACAGCAACTGGCTCTTCGGCATCTCGTCAATAGGTTAGTGCCGGAAAATGCATAATAATGACATATAATGTGTATAAAACATGTGAGTATCATCATAAAAGTAGCATGGAACATAAGAAATTATAGATACGTTTGGGACGTATCAAGCATCCCCAAGCTTAGTTCCTACTCGCCCTCGAGTAGGTAAACGATAACAAAGATAATTTCTGAAGTGACATGCTATCATAATCTTGAGCATACTATTGTAAAGCATATGAGATGAATGCAGCGATTCGAAGCAATGATGAAGATAATGAGTAAACAAATGAATCATATAGCAAAGACTTTTCATGAATAATACTTTCAAGACAAGCATCAATAAGACTTGCATAAGAGTTACTCATAAAGCAATAAATTCAAAGTAAAGGCATTGAAGCAACACAAAGGAAGATATAAGTTTCAGCGGTTGCTTTCAACTTCAACATGTATATCTCATGGATAATTGTCAACACAAAGTAGTATAACAAGTGCAATAGGTACACATGTAAGAGTCAATGCACACAATTGATACAAGTGTTTGCTTCTGGGATAGAAAGAATAGGTAAACTGACTCAACAATAAAGTAGAAGATAGGCCCTTCGCAGAGGGAAGCATGGATTACTATATTTATGCTAGAGCTTTTCATTTTGAAAACATAGAAACAATTTTATCAATGGTAGTAATAAAGCATATGTGTTATGTATAAGATATCTTATAAGTTGCAAGCCTCATGCATAGTATACCAATAGTGCTCGCACCTTGTCCTAATTAGCTTGGATTAACATGGATTATCATTGCATAGCATATGTTTCAACCAAGTGTCACAAAGGGGTACCTCTAGACCGCCTTTACAAAGGTCTAAGGAGAAAGTTCGCATTGGATTTCTCGCTTTTGATTATTCTCAACTTAGACATCCATATCGGGACAACATAGACAACAGATAATGGACTCCTCTTTAATGCATATGCATTCAACAACAGTTAATATTCTCATAAGAGATTGAGGATTGATTGTCCAAACTGAAACTTCCACCATGAATCATGGCTTTAGTTAGCGGCCCAATGTTGTTCTCTAACAGTATGCATACTCAAACCATTTGATCATGAAAATCGCCCTTACTTCAGACAAGACGAACATGCATAGCAACTCACATGATATTCAACAAAGGTAAAAGTTGATGGCGTCCCCAGAAACATGGTTACCGCTCAACAAGCAACTTATTAAGAAATAAGACACATAAGTACATATTCTTCACCACAATAGTTTTTAAGGCTATTTGTCCCATGAGCTATATATTGTAAAGACAAAGAATAGAATTTTAAAGGTAGCACTCAAGTAATGTACTTTGGAATGGCGGGGAAATACCATGTGGTAGGTAGGTATGGTGGACACAAATGGCGTAGTTTTTGGCTCAAGGATTTGGATGCATGTAGGCTAGCAAGGTTGTTTGAAGCAAACTCAAGTATAAAAGGTGCAGCAAAGCTCACATATGAACATATTGTAACTATTATAAGACTTTACGTACATTGTCTCCTTGTTGTTCAAACACCTTAACCAGAAAATATCTAGACTCTAGAGATCAATCATGCAAACCAAATTTTAACAAGCTCTATGTAGTTATTCATTAATAGGTACAAGGTACATGATGCAAGAGCTTAAACATGATATATATGAGCACAACAATTGCCAAGTATCACATTATTCAAGACATTATATCATTTACCACATGCGGCATTTTCCGTTTCCAACCATATAACAATGAATGAAGTAGTCCAAACTTTCGCAATGAACATTAAAGATAAAGCTAAGAACATATGTGTTCATACGAAACAGCGGAGCGTGTCTCTCTCCGAAACAAAGAATGCTAGGATCCGATTTTATTCAAACAAAAACAAAAACAAAAACAAACAGACGCTCCAAGTAAAGCACATAAGATGTGACGGAATAAAAATATAGTTTCACTAGAGGTGACCTGATAAGTTGTCGATGAAGAAGGGATGCCTTGGGCATCCCCAAGCTTAGACGCTTGGGTCTTCTTAAAATATGCAGGGATGAACCACGGGGGCATCCCCAAGCTTTGACTTTTCACTCTTCTTGATCATATTGTATCATCCTCCTCTCTTGACCCTTGAAAACTTCCTCCACACCAAACTCAAAACAAACTCATTAGAGGGTCAGTGCAAAATTCATATATTCAGAGGTGACATAATCATTCTTAACACTTCTGGACATTGCACAAAGCTACTGAAAGTTAATGGAACAAAGAAATCCATCAAACATAGCAAAACAGGCAATGCGAAATAAAAGGCAGAATCTGTCGAAACAGAACAGTCCTTAAAGACGAATTTTTTAGAGGCACCAGACTTGCTCATATGAAAATGCCCAAATTGAATGAAAGTTGAATACATATCTGAGGATCACGCACGTAAATTGGCAGATTTTCCTGAGTTACTTACAGAGAGGCATATTGAAATTCGTGACAGCAAGAAATCTGTTTCTGCACAGTAATCCAAATCTAGTATTGACTTTACTATCAAAGACTTTACTTGGCACAACAATGCAATAAAATAAAGATAAGGAGAGGTTGCTACAGTAATAACAACTTCCAAGACTCAAATATAAAACAAAGTGCAGAAGTAAAATAATGGGTTGTCTCCCATAAGCGCTTTTCTTTAACGCCTTTCAGCTAGGCGCAGAAAGTGTGAATGAAGTATTATCAAGAGACGAAGCATCAACATTACCTCGGGCTTTATGCATACCCTTCTTATTCTTTTTCTTACTCTTTGGTTTAGGGAATACATGTCTACCTCCCGGTGTAGAGGTGAATTTTAGGGTGCCTTCTCCCACATTTATGACCGCTCCCAATAGTTTCAGCAGGGATCTTCCAAGTGTGATTTGTCCTGTTCCTACACATTCAATAACAAGATAATCAGTGGATACTGTTCTTCCAAGAATGGTTGTATGCACACCCTCGGCTATTCCCTTAGGAATTATAACAGAGTTACCAATAAGAGTTATTCTTTCTCTGCCTTCAACGAGTCCCCAAAGTGTCAAAGATTCATAAATACTCTTAGGAATAAGGCAAAATTCAGACATAATATCACAATGGGCATGAAAAGTTTCACCACCAATAACAACTTTAATAGTAGGGTCCCATTTTGAAGGTTCAGAGTTCACTAAAACTTGATCAAGATGGTTACGAACATAACTATAATTTTCTTTCAAGCAAGATGCACTTGTCTCAAGAGTGTTTAATCTATTATAAATGCTAATAAGAGCTGAATCAAAGTTATTAGCTGAACTATGTGATGCAACCAATTTTTTTATGGCATTAAAAGCTTGATCCCCATTGCAATGAAGGAAATCTCCTCCTACTATAGCATCCAAGGCATATCTATAGCGAATCATAAGCCCAAAATAAAAATTACTAAGGAGCAGACTTAGAGTCATTTGAGGTTCAGCTTTACGATAAGAATCAAAAATTCTAGACCAAGCATCTTTAAAACTCTCCTCATCCCCTTGTTTAAAAGTAAAGACTAATTCCTCAGGTGAAGAAGTAACAGGTACAGAGCTAGAAATGGTAACAAAATAAACTAAATGCAAGTAGCTAAATTTTTTGTGTTTTTAATATAGAGAGCAAGACAGTAAATAAAGTAAAGCTAGCAACTAATATTTTTGTGTTTTTGATATAAGAGCAAACAAGGCAGTAAATAAAGTAAAACTAGCAACTAATTGTTGTGTGTTTTTGATATAAGAGCAAACAAAGCAGTAAAAAAGTAAAGTAAAGCAAGACAAAAACAAAGTAAAGAGATTGGAAGTGGGAGACTCCCCTTGCAGCGTGTCTTGATCTCCCCGGCAACGGCGCCAGAAAACAGTCTTGATGCGCGTAGTTGACACGTCCGTTGGGAACCCCAAGAGGAAGGTGTGATGCGCACGCCAGAAGTTTTCCTCGGTAAGAAACCAAGGTTATCGAACCAAGAGGGAGTCAAGAAGCACGTTGAAGGTTGATGGTGGCGGAGTGTAGTGCGGTGCAACACCAGGATTCCGGCGCCAACGTGGAACCTGCACAACACAATCACAAGATTTCTTGCTCCCAACGTAACGTGCTGAGGTTGTCAATCTCACCGGCTTGTCAGAAACAAAGGATTAGATGTATAGTGTGGATGATGATGATTGTTTGCGAAGAACAGTAAAGAACAATTGCAGTAGATTGTATTTCAGATGTAAAGAATAGGACCGGGGTCCACAATTCACTAGTGGTGTCTCTCCCATAAGATAAACAGATGTTGGGTGAACAAATTACAGTTGGGAAATTGACAAATAAAGAAGGCATAACAATGCACATACATATATCATGATGAGTACTATGAGATTTAATCAGGGCATTACGACAAAGTACATAGACCGCTATCCAGCATGCATCTATGCCTAAAAAGTCCACCTTCAGGTTATCATCCGAACCCCTTCCAGTATTAAGTTGTAAACAACAGACAATTGCATTAAGTATGGTGCGTAATGTAATCAACACAAATATCCTTAGACAAAGCATCAATGTTTTATCCCTAGTGGCAACAGCACATCCACAACCTTAGAACTTTCTCACCTGTCCTGCATTTAATGGAGGCATGAACCCACTATCGAGCATAAATACTCCCTCTTGGAGTCACAAGTTTCAACTTGGCCAGAGCCTCTACTAGCAACGGAGAGCATGCAAGAACATAAATAACATATATGATAGATTGATAATCAACTTGACATAGTATTCAATATTCATCGGATCCCAACAAACACAACATGTAGCATTACAAATAGATGATCTTGATCATGATAGGCAGCTCACAAGATCTAACATGATAGCACAATGAGGAGAAGACAACCATCTAGCTACTGCTATGGACCCATAGTCCAGGGGTGGACTACTCACACATCGATCCGGAGGCGATCATGGCGATGAAGAGACCTCCGGGAGATGATTCCCCTCTCCGGCAGGGTGCCGAAGGCGATCTCCTGAATCCCCCGAGATGTGATTGGCGGCGGCGGCGTCTCTGGAAGGTTTTCCGTATCGTGGCTCTCGGTACTGGGGGTTTCGCGACGAATGCTTTAAGTAGGCGGAAGGGCAGGTCAAGGGGCGTCACGAGGGGCCCACACAGTAGGCCGGCGCGGCCAGGGCTTGGGCCGCGCCGCCCTATTGTGTCGCCACCTCGTGGCCCCACTTCGTATCCTCTTCGGTCTTCTGGAAGCTTCGTAGAAAAATAGGACCCTGGGCGTTGATTTCGTCCAATTCCGAGAATAATCCCTTGCTAGGATTTCTGAAACCAAAAACAGCAGAAAACAGCAACTGGCTCTTCGGCATCTCGTCAATAGGTTAGTGCCGGAAAATGCATAATAATGACATATAATGTGTATAAAACATGTGAGTATCATCATAAAAGTAGCATGGAACATAAGAAATTATAGATACGTTTGGGACGTATCAAGGATGGAGGAGATAAACTCATCATCTCGGAGAGGCATCCCGATACTGGTCAGCGAGTCTGAGAGTGCCTTCATCTAATGAAAGTAGACATTGATAGTCTTGTTGTCCTTCTTCAAATCAGCCATCTCCTCTCTGAGAGCTGAGGCACGAGCAATGGAGGTAGACGCAAAGGCACCACTCAAGGTGTCCCATGCCTCGCGGGAGGTAGCGGCGAACATGATCATGCCAGGAACACCCACGCTCATCGGGGAGACGAAACCCGATAGAATGGTCTGGTCCTACCGAGTCCAGTGTTGGTGCGCCGGGTTCGGCTGCGGGTGTAGGCCGCCAGCGAGAAAGACGACGACAAGAGGGTCGGGGCAGACGAAGGATACATCAACATAGCCCATTAGCATATGGCTGCGAAGTAGCAGACCAACCTGAGCACGTCAGAACATATAGTTATCGCTAGTCAGCTTGATCGTGATAGTAGGCGCGATGGTGACAATGCTGAGAAGAGCAATATGGTGGAGTGGTCCGGCGCCGTAGGACGATAGCTGCTGTTGGTGACGTGGAAATCCAGAGGGCGTCGCGCTGAAGGCAACATGCCAGCATACGGTATCGATGGCGCGCTGGAGTGAGGCAACGGTGGCGCCCGCGGAAACCCTAGCGCGAGAGGTTACGTTCCATGGGGAGACAACCCTGCCATCTGAGGATAGGTGCGGGCAGGATGGAGAGTCCGACGGAGGACGAAGTCGAGGTTGACACCGTGGTGACGGCGGACGACTCGAAATCCATGGTAGCGACGAGCTGCAATGGAGAAGTGCGGAAGCGGAAGGCGGCGACGAAACCCTAGGTCAGGTCGTGGCTCCTAATACCATGAAAGAAACGCAATGTATACTGTCCCGATGTACCTCGTCGGGTAGGGATCTTCTCATTATATAGTAGTATAAATATGGTTACAAGGAGTTCTATACGTATACAAAGTGTATACATTGTATCTATTCTAACAGATCTCTCCCATCTGTCGACTCTATGTCCTCTCTAGCTGCCTCGTTGAAGCCCACCACTGATGTCGCCCGGGTCACCACGGTCGAGCTCTTCTTCATCCATTTATGAGTTGAATCATCATGAGCTTCTTCGCCAGCTACTTGTTCTTCCGAGGAGGAGGTAGTAGGGGAAGCTGGCACTACTAGGAAAATGGCTATCCGCTCCATGTTACCGTCGGCGCCCCAAAAAGTGGGTCCGCTGGTGCTATTTACCGTCGGCGCACATGTTTCCTTTGGCACCGCTTACCTAGTATTTGACACGCCGACGATTAATGTCGCTCAGGCCCAAGAAGTACCGCTAGCGCACCGGCCCAGTGGTGCACTTGGGGTATTGTGCTATCGCCGGCGCATCACTGCGTAGGTGTGCCAATGGAGCGACACCAGACATTTACCTATTTACACGAGACAATGGGTATTGGGCTTGTCTCGGGATACTTCAGCGCTGATGCAGCGACACCAGACATTTACCTATTTACATTTAATAGTAAATATATAGGGATTTCTATTTTCGTGCCCCTGCTTCGTTAGTTGTACTCAGTTTTCCCCAGCTCGTTAGTTTTTCCTCAGTTTTCCCCTCCCTCTAGTTTGAAACCCCTCGAAGACACGGGTTACCGTCAGGTCAGAGGCCTTACCGTTACCATCAGGGCAGTTCCTCTCTGACCGTCTCGTGCTGACGGGTAGCCATCCATCTATCGCTGACGCGTGGGCCGTTTTATTTCCTGATTGTATACACGGTGCTGCCAATGACAAATGGGGCCACTCTATGGGGCTGCCGCAGCCAATGACCATTGGGTCATCTATTTATTTATAAAAAATCATATATTGCCGCTCTGTGGGGCCTCCGCAGCCAATGACCGCTGGGGTCATCTATTTATTTAGAGAATATAATATAGAGCCGCTCTATGGGGCCGCCTCAGCCCATGGCAGGTGACTATTTTCGCAGCTTAATCTAAAGTGACTCTTATGCTAAACATTGTGCATCACGACGGTGACCTAGCAGTGGCGGCGAGCATAGCCGTTCTGACCATGCCGATATCGGCATCGGCATCGGTATCGTTTGGAGGCTGTGGTGCTCGAATAATAGTGGAAATGCGATATTATTTTTTACATGCATAATATATAGAAAATAGCTAGATCTCTACATCGATGCATATGAAGCTACATATATATTCTTGGTCATAATCCCCTTATCTAAAGGGGATGGATGCATGGCTTCACGTTATCGTCGCTTTCATCATCAGTATCTTCGTCGTCTGAGTAGAGTACCTCCTGCACATTGTTCCGTCGAACACCTTCACTGTGAGCACATCATCGCCTTCATAATTGAAGTGTACGTAGCAGCCGAAATCCACACCGTGCGCAATGGCGAAATTCTCCTAGCCCTTGTCGAGGTACATCCGGTCTTGTCAGTCAAATAGGACCTCCACGGTCTAGAGACGAGGACCGCAGTCAGCTGCTCGCAGATACACCTTAGCTGGCTCCTGCCCTTCAAGATAGTCCGCAAACTTTTTTGGGAGTGCCTGCAAAGAGATCGAGCGCCGATCGTTTGAAATTAAAGGTTTTTTAGAACATGCCCATAATTAATCACATGCATCATATATGTGGGAACGCGTACGTACCTTCTTGACCAAAGGGTCTTCATAGACGACAATGAAGAACTCCTCTATGATCAATGGCAGTGTTAACGGTGGTGGTGGCAATGATGATGATCCACTTCCCCTTCCCCTTCCCCTTCCCCTTCCCCTTCCGGTCCGCGTCCGAGAGGTGGAAGCCATGGCAATGGATCAAGTGTATGTGAACGAAGAAGAGAGAGGCAGAACCTATTGACACAAGGGATGGCCGTGTGGGTGTTTATAAGGGAGAGATGACCCTTGTAGGGGTTTACACAATAAATTAAGGAGGAGGTGACCGTTGGTGGGGGTTTACACAATAAATTAAGGAGGAAATGACCGTTGTGGGGGTTTACACAATAAATTAAGGAGGAGATGACCGTTGTGGGGGTATATATCTCAACAAAAAAGTAATGCGGACTATCTTGACGGAAATGGAACTTCGTGATATAGTTTATCATTTTACCGTGAAATTAATGCCTAAAAGAAATGGTAATTCGTGATAGTTTATCATTTTACCGTAATGGCTACAACAAATCGTTGATGGTTTATCATTTTTTGCGTGTAAAGTGATGGTGCATCATTTTTTGCGTGAAAAGTAATGGCTACAAAAAATCGGTGATGGTTTATCGTTTTTTGCATGGAAAGTAATGGCTACAAGAAATGGGTGATGGTGTATCATTTTTTGCGTGAAAAGTAATGGCTACAACAAAATCGGTGATGGTTTATCATTTTTTGCATGAAAAGTAATGGCTACAAGATATGGGTGATGGTGTATCATTTTTTGCGTGAAAAGTAAGGGCTACAACAAAATCGGTGATGGTTTACCATTTTTTTGCGTGGAAAGTAATGGCTACAAGAAATGGGTGATGGTGTATCATTTTTTGCGTGAAAAGTAATGGCTACAACAAATCGGTGATGGTTTATCATTTTTTGCGTGAAAAGTAATGCCTAAAAAGAGTTTATAATTTAGCCCGTGAAAAATAATGCAGAAAACCAAACTTTAGCGTACTGGGTAACCGCCATTTCGCATACATAGAGGGTGGAAGCTAACCGCCGACAGAGAGAGAGAGAGAGAGGGTGGTGGCCCCGACCAGAGAGAGATAGGGGTTATCCTGCCCGTTAGATCATACGATCAACGTCGGCGGGCACGATCCGCGTGACATGGGCTAGACCAGTCAGGGCAATGTTGGGCGTCTCTGAGAGTTTGTGAAGGGAGAGGGCAAAACTGAGTAGTATCAAGAAACCAAGGGCAAGTGAGTAGTAAATAGACTAAGGGATTAAAATATGAGATTTAAAAAATGGAAAATGCGTGTTTTGTACAATGAAACTCATCTTGGCCTACCTCAAACTATTTGCAATACAAATATACATGAGTGTGAAAATTATGGCCTCATTCAGACAAAGTATGTTTTGGGGAAAGCTGTTTTGGGTAGGGCTTATTATGGAAAACCATGAACCTTCATAGCTACTAGGTGATTTGAGAAGTGGAAATTTGTGGTAAAACTTGATTTATCTATGATTTGAGAAGTGGCAATTTGTGGTAAAGACTCCATGAGTAAGTGCCACTCTTTTTCGGAATTTTTTGCACATTAAATAACTCATTTAACTAGTTAATCCCATTTGTTGACTCTCTGTTAACCAGCCACGTGAGGGTAAAACTGAGTATATTGCACTAGCCAGTATTAGCACTCAAGGCGAAAACTGAGCACACAAAAAATGCTAGTATATGACTCGAGGGTATACCTGAGTATATCTAAATTTCCAGCGTTAGACTCGAGGACGCGTGTTGCGGTGCAGAAGTGGAAGACGTTCCATTGTTGACGTGTGTCGCGGTGCAGACGTGCAATAGTGGACGCGTAGGACGCGGGTCGCATTTAGGACGCGTAAGCCCCTCTCTCCCTCCCTCTGCACACAGTACGTCTCATTCTCGCTCACGCACGAAACCACGCCTCTCACATCCCATCAACTTCTCCAAATCGAAAAACCCCAACCGCCGTACGCGCGCTACCCTGCCGGCGATGGAGAAGAAGAATGCGCCGGCGGCCGTCGCCTCCGAGCCCTTCGCAGGCGAGCCCATCGCCGCCGAGCCAGTCGCCTCCGAGCCCGTCGCCTCCGAGGGCGGCGCATCGAAGCGCTGCGCCTCCGTGAACTGGGCCTCTCTCTCGGCCGATGGACCACTTCACAAGATCGGCGAATTCTTACTGGCGAACGAGGAGTACGCGGACACCTACTCTGCTATGAGGCAAGTCTGTAGAAATTGGCGCTCAGGTTTACCTAAGCCCGACGTGCACCTGCACGAATGGATCATGCTAGACCACGCCCTTCCACGCGTCGCTGAGTTCACCTTCCTCCAACTCGACACATCACGCTACGTCACCATAGATCTATCGGAAGTTCATGCAAGGTTCAAATTCCTCCATATCTATAGGGTTAATCTACCTTTTTATTTTCAATCTTAAACATCTTAGTGCTGAATGTTATCTTCATCAATATATTTTAGATACTACTTCGTCGGCTTTTGCCATGGCGTCATCATGCTTGCCCAGAAGAACCCACCGCACAAGATACGGCTTCTGAACCCACTCACAAAGAAATCGAACAATATGTTTGAGGCGCAGATGCCATCTGTTTTTCTGGATTCAGTCGCTGTAATCAAATCCCCGACTATGGTCTTCGTTGCTGCACATTACCCGCCGGAAATTGGTTGGGTCGATGAGCGCACTCCAACTAAGGATATATATGAAGATTGGGGAGAAGAAAGATTTTCGATCGAGAACCATTGTCTGCGTTGCATTACCCCGTTCAATGGTGAACTGTATGCAGTAGCTGTGGACAATTTTGAGTCCGGAAGAATAGTGTGCACCAATGTACAGTTGCAGCAGCGCGCGAGCACTGTCAAGGTGGAGACACTAATTTCATTTCCAGAACTTGGAAATTTGAAGTTCTACCTTGTGAAGTCGGATGGTGATCTGCTGCTTTTGTTGTTGGTTAACCTGGCTTTGGCGGGCAAACCATTGGTGTACCGTGTGGACACTCAGAGCCGCTCTCTTCATCCGGTCAGTAACATTGGCAGTAATGCCTTCTTCGTGAATTATATCCGGTGTATCTCCGTCGACACCAAAGTGCACCCGACACTTCGACCTGGTTGCATCTACTACACGGATTTGGGTTATATCAGAGAGTACTCTCATGATTCAAAGGCCTGGGATGAGTGGCCACTACGTGTGGATAGAATAGGAAACTACAGTATGACAAATGAACACATGCCATACCGTTTGGAGGATGTATTGGCCGCACACTGCAGACGGAAGGAGTTCAATGAATATTTCCTTGGGTTAATGCACGAATGGAGCGACGAAGAAATATATGAGGAATGAAGAACAAATTCATTCATCTTGGGGTATCCTAATCTTCTTGTTGTCCATACATTGTGTGCGTCTTGTATTTTTTTCAGCTTAGTTTGTCGTGAACATTAACAACGTTATTGGCTGTTTTTGGCTGCTGTATGCAGTTTATGTATTATACTTAGTTTTCTGATTATGCTGCTGTGAATTTATCATATACTAGCTTCTAGATTTGCTACTAGATTTGCTGTCATATTGGGCAAAAAATGAGGACCAAAAGGCATAAATAATTGAAGAAAGACAGAAATAGAAGCTTCTCTAGATTTGATACTAATTTGGTGAAAAAGATAGAGAGAGAAAGAGGGGAAAAGGTGCTCTTAAAAATGCCAATTTGGGCCGAGAGAGACAAAACCCAGCTCTCACGTACAACCAAACACGGTCTCGTGCTGTTCCACGCGGTCCCTTCCTACCAACCCCACACGACGCGGCCCCACAGACGACGCGGCCCCACAGTCGACGTGGCGCAACACGTCAGCACAGAACGTTCAAATAAACGGATTCCTTCCATCTGAGCTCCTTCTGCGGGTTTCAGACAAAGGCTTGGGGAAAACTAAGGAAAAACTAAGGGGCTGGGGAAAACTGATTACAACTAAGGACCCGAGGGCATGAAAATAGAAATCCCAAATATATATGTGACATGTGGTAACGTAGAATCTTGTAAAAATTTAAAACTGGACTTATATAAGTTTTGAGTGACAATGTTGTTTGACTGGGGTGCCTACAAAGCACAATGAGAGCGCAATGTTCAAAGAGTGAATCCGAGAGGCCGGTGGGGAAGGACAATGAATGGCAAAAGGAATTATCAATATCATGACACATTGAGTTTGGGTAACCCATATGGGTTCTGTTGGGGTCTGTTTGGTAGCCTGGCTTCCCTTGGCTCGCATTGGGGTGCAATTTTTGGCCCGTTTGGTTTCCTGGGTTCCTCCATGTTATCGCACAGCACGGTTCTTAAAGCTCCCTCGGGCTAGACCCTAGGGGAACGCCCGGTTCGGCCGTTTCCAATGAGCGACCTTCATCTCCACACAAATCGACAACGCCGCGTTCCCGCAGAGCCACCGAGGGGAGATGGCGCGAGCTCGAGCGAAACAGCGAAAACACGGCGGGATGAATTTGGTCACCACGCTCCAAATTTTTCCAAAGTATATAGGGGCGGCTCTCTCACCGCCAAATCTAAATCCCCCATTCTCTCTTATTTCGAGCTCTTTCACCCTTCCCGATCTAGCGACATGGACGGCTCTTCCTAACCCGCATGGTCGGTGAGGCTGGCGGCAGCAACGTTGGTTGTGGCGGCAGCTACTAGCCGCGTCTTGTCGTCTTCTTCCTCTGTGTCGATCACTCAAGTTGTTGTAAGCTTCAGCAAACCCAAGCCTTAGATCTTGATCTTTTGGGTACGCATGGGGGTCTGATAGAATCCATTGTAGGCCATTCATTCGTCGTCGGTCAAGGTTGGATCTAACTCGACCACGAGGATCGTTTTCGAGGTTGCATGTGACTCTACCACAGGGACAATAGTGGTATTGATGTGCTAGCGCTTAGCTACGTCTTCTGGTGTTTGTCATGTAGGCAATCATAACATTGGGCTTCTGATGTCTACTTCCCCCTCCTTTTCCTGTAGACAGTGTTGGGCCTCCAAGAGCAGAGGTTTGTAGAACAGCAGCAAGTTTTCCCTTAAGTGGATCACCCAAGGTTTATCGAACTCAGGGAGGAAGAGGTCAAAGATATCCCTCTCATGCAACCCTGCAACCACAAAGCAAGAAGTCTCTTGTGTCCCCAACACACCTAATAGGTGCACTAGTTCGGCGAAGAGATAGTGAAATACAGGTGGTATGAATATATATGAGCAGTAGCAACGGTGCCAGAAAATAGCTTGCTGATGAATCAGAGCAAAACATGTGAAGAGAATTATTAATGCAAGTTGTAATTAATTGGGGCTGGGAACCCCATTGCCAGCTCTTTTTGCAAAATTATTGGATAAGCGGATGAAGCCACTAGTCCATTGTGAAAGTCTGTCAAAAGTAAATGACAAGGTTGAAAGATAAACACCACATACTTCCTCATGAGCTATAAAACATTAACACAAATTGAGAAGCATTTTGAAGGTTTAAAGGTAGCACATGAAGTATTTACTTGGAATGGCAGAAAATACCATGTAGTAGGTAGGTATGGTGGACACAAATGGCATAGTGGTTGGCTCAATGATTTTGGATGCATGAGAAGTATTCCCTCTCGATACAAGGTTTAGGCTAGCAAGGTTGTTTGAAACAAACACAAGGATGAACTAGTACAGCAAAACTCACATAAAAGACATATTGAAAACATTATAAGACTTTACACCGTCTTCCTTGTTGTTCAAACTCAATACTAGAAATTATCTAGACCTTAGAGAGACCAATTATGCAAACCAAATTTTAGCATGCTCTATGTATTTCTTCATTAATATGTGCAAAGTATATGATGCAAGAGCTTAAACATGAGCACAACAATTGCCAAGTATCACATTATCCAAGACATTTATAGCAATTACTACATGTATCATTTTCCAATTCCAACCATATAACAATTTAACGAAAAAGAAACTTCGCCATGAATACTATGAGCTAAGAACACATGTGTTCATACGAACCAGCGGAGCGTGTCTCTCTCCCACACAAGCATGATGTAATCCAATTTATTCAAACACAAACAAAAACAAAAACAAACAGACGCTCCAAGTAAGGCACATAAGATGTGATGGAATAAAAATATAGTTTCAGGGGAGGAACCTGATAATGTTGTCGATGAAGAAGGGGATGCCTTGGGCATCCCCAAGCTTAGACGCTTGAGTCTTCTTGATATATGCAGGGGTGAACCACCGGGGCATCCCCAAGCTTAGAGCTTTCACTCTTCTTGATCATGGTATATCATCCTCCTCTCTTGATCCTTGAAAACTTCCTTCACACCAAACTCGAAACAAACTCATTAGAGGGTTAGTGCATAATCAAAAACTCACATGTTCAGAGGTGACACAATCATTCTTAACACTTCTGGACATTGCCTAAAGCTACTGGAAGGTAATGGAACAAAGAAATCCACCCAACACAGCGAAAGAAGCAATGCGAAATAAAAGGCAGAATCTGTCAAAACAGAACAGTCCGTAAAGACGAATTTTAAAAGGGCACCAGACTTGCTCAGATGAAAATGCTCAAATTTAATGAAAGTTGCGTACATATCTGAGGATCACTCACGTAAATTGGCATAATTTTCTGAGTTACCTACAGAGGGATTTTGCCCAGATTCGTGACAGCAAAGAAATCTGGAACTGCGCAGTAATCCAAATCTAGTACTTACTTTTCTATCAACGGCTTAACTTGGCACAACAAAACACAAAACCAAGATAAGGAGAGGTTGCTACAGTAGTAAACAACTTCCAAGACACAAATATAAAACAAAGTACTGTAGCAAAATAACACATGGGTTATCTCCCAAGAAGTTCTTTCTTTATAGCCGTTAAGATGGGCTCAGCAGTTTTAATGATGCACTCGCGAGAAATAGTATTTGAAGCAAAAGAGAGCATCAAGAGGCAAATTCAAAACACATTTAAGTCTAACATGCTTCCTATGCATAGGAATCTTGTAAATAAACAAGTTCATGAAGAGCAAAGTAACAAGCATAGGAAGATAAAACAAGTATAGCTTCAAAAATTTCAGCACATAGAGAGGTGTTTTAGTAACATGAAAATTTCTACAACCATATTTTCCTCTCTCATAATAACTTTCAGTAGTGTCATGAGCAAACTCAACAATATAACTATCACATAAAGCATTCTTATCATGAGTCTCATGCATAAAATTATTACTACTCCCAACATAAGCATAGTTATTCTTATTAATTGTAGTGGGAGCAAATTCAACAAAGTAGCTATCATATATAGGAGGCATATTGTAATCATAATTAAATTTATCCTCCATAACAGGTGGAACCAAAAGACCAATATCATTATAATCATTATAAATAGGAGGTAAAGTATCATCAAAGTAAATTTTCTCCTCAATGCCCGGGGGACTAAAAAGATCATGCTCATCAAAACCAGCTTCCCCAAGCTTAGAATTTTCCATATCATTAGCAACAATGGTGTTCAAAGCGTTCATATTAATATCATTGCTACTAGCATGCAAATAAGATTCCATAGGTTTTTTAATTTTCGCATTAAACCATTCATGTCTTGACTCAGGAAATAGAATAAAAAGCTCACAGATGTTGTCCATTATGCCTTACTAGTGTAAACAAGAAACAAAAAGTTGCAATTGCAGGATCTAAAGGAAATAGCTTCGAGTACTTACAATGGCGGAAAATAGCTTAGTAGCCGAGATCCGGAGTGTGAGTACCTTTTACCTTTCCTCCCCGGCAACGGCGCCAGAAAATTAGCTTGATGTCTACGTTCCCCCTCCTTTCCTGTAGACAGTGTTGGGCCTCCAAGAGCAGAGGTTTGTAGAACAGCAGCAAGTTTTCCCTTAAGTGGATCACCCAAGGTTTATCGAACTCAGGGAGGAAGAGGTCAAAGATATCCCTCTCATGCAACCCTGCAACCACAAAGCAAGAAGTCTCTTGTGTCCCCAACACACCTAATAGGTGCACTAGTTCGGTGAAGAGATAGTGAAATACAGGTGGTATGAATATATATGAGCAGTAGCAACGGTGCCAGAAAATAGCTTGCTGGCGTGTAGTTGATGGTGGTAGTATTGCAGCAGTAGTAACACAGTGAAACAGTAAACAAGCAGTAGTAACGCTTAAGCAGGTATTTAGGAACAAGGCCTAGGGATTAGACTTTCACTAGTGGACACTCTCAACATTGATCACATAACAGAATAGATAAATGCATACTCTACACTTTTGTTGGATGATGAACACATTGCGTAGGATTACACGAACCCTCAATGCCGGAGTTAACAAGCTCCACAATAATGCTCATATTTTAGTAACCTTTAGTGTAAGATATATCAAAAGACTAAACCAAGTACTAGCATAGCATGCACACTGTCACCTTCATGCATATGTAGGAGGAATAGATCACATCAATATTATCATAGCAATAGTTAACTTCGCAATCTACAAGAGATCATGATCATAGCATAAACCAAGTACTAACACGGTGCACACACTGTCACCTTTACACACGTGCAGGAGGAATAAGACTACTTTAATAACTTTGCTAGAGTAGCACATAGATAAATTGTGATACAAAACTCATATGAATCTCAATCATGTAAAGCAGCTCATGAGATTATTGTATTGAGGTACATGGAAGAGAGATGAACCACATAGCTACCGGTACAGCCCCGAGCCTCGATGGAGAACTACTCCCTCCTCATGGGAGCAGCAGCGGTGATGAAGATGGCGGTGGAGATGGCAGCGGTGTCGATGGAGAAGCCTTCCGGGGGCACTTCCCCGCTCCGGCAGCGTGCCGGAACAGAGACTCCTGTCCCCCAGATCTTGGCTTCGCGATGGCGGCGGCTCTGGAAGGTTTCTGTGGGTTTCGTCGTACGCCTCAGGGTTTTCGCGATGGAGGCTTTATATAGGCGAAGAGGCGGCGCAGGAGGGCTGAAGGGGTGGCCACACCATATGGCGGCGCGGCCAGGGCCTGGGCCGCGCCGCCCTATGGTCTGGGGGCCCAGTGCCCCCCCTCTGGTCCTTCCCGGGTGTTCTGGATGCTTCCGGTGAAAATAGGAACTTGGGCGTTGATTTCGTCCGATTCCGAGAATATTTCGTTACTAGGATTTCTGAAACCAAAAACAAGCAGAAACAGCAACTGGCACTTCGGCATCTTGTTAATAGGTTAGTTCCAGAAAATGCACGAATATGACATAAAGTGTGCATAAAACATGTAGATAACATCAATAATGTGGCATGGAACATAAGAAATTATCGATACGTCGGAGACGTATCAGCTTCCCTAATCTTTTTTGCTTCAACTGTGAATGCTCGTCGTTGTCTGTTTGCAAACAGAAGTGCCATGCTTTGGCAACCTAAGATTTTAGAGTTTGTGCAGAATCGGTTGGCTGAGCTCATCCATAGCGGCGTTTGTTTTAACCTAGGATTCAAAGAGACCTACATGAAGAAGGTAGCTGCTGATGTTCTTGCATTCACTGGCATACATGTGAGCACTCTTCAGATCTACAACCACATCAGAAAGTGGAGTTTCGATTAAGTGAAGCGTCATAAGCAAGATCAAATCCGATCGCACTCTCGACTGGAGCGAAGATCGTTACTGCTTCTATATTGTTGATGAAGAGAGGATGCATGGGTACATTAAGGTAGTAAGCTTCATTAAGTTCCTTCATAGATCTGAAAGTATTTCATTGTCATCCACACTAACACTTGTTCCTTTTGGATTGCAGCGCTACCCGAGGCATGTCGAGTACGTTGGGACCCTGATCATGAACTATCCTCAGATGAAGACGATCTTCACACCCCGGTTTGTATGCAAGGCACAACTGTTCCAACCTAAGCTGCTGGTCATGGCAATCAACTACATTGCAGATAACGAAGAAGAGTATGCCGAGTACCATCAACTACAGCCATCGGAGAGGGCGACCTAGCTTAGAACTTGGCTACACAATCAATTTGCTGCTTAGTGCTTCTGCTTTGTTCTTCATCATCCTCTCGATAATGGGCATCCGCTGATGAGATCATGTATATTTTGGGAGGTGCTCTCGTATCTCTCCATTAGCTAGGACTTGCTTGAACTTGATCCCCGGTTTGTAATGTTGAACTTGTTCGAGGTGGTATATACTAACCCCTAGTGTGATGAACCTGTGATGCACACGAAGTATAGTTGCTTTGCTCTTGATGTATCGCCCAACAGGGGAACTACTAACTGTGTATTACCAGCAACTTTTCATGAACTGAATGTAGCTGAATGTGTTGTTATTCGGTACCAGTACTAGGTAGTCTCACCTCTCTAAGGGAAGGGGTTACCGCAAATGCTCATGTCTGCAACCAAACAAGGTGTGTGTTGCACGACCAGGACAAAAAAAAACGTCAGGCACCCAAACAATGGAGGCTGACTTTCCTCTCCAGTGCAGAAATGCCACGTGGGCAACCCAACGATACGCCTTTTATAGTACATGGCCCATTCGCAACGCACAGACACTCTCATCTCACTAGCGCAGTCATGCAAGAATTCAGCCCAGGCTACCAAATAGGTCCTTATTGAATACATATGCGACGGGGAAGAATTGTTGAGGGCATATTGCACCTGTTGAATATTCAAGTACATGCTTAGCAACGTCCTCGACAATGGTGATTCGTACTCTTGGCTCTCCATCAACGTCGACAAGACTGATCATTTGTTATTTCCCTAACATACTGGTATTGGTACTCTTGCCGATGTTGATTGACAACTTTAATGGTTGCGCGCGTGCACGCAACCTTGGCATTGCGGCTCAAATTAAAATTATGGGAGAACCTTCGTTAATATTTGCAGGTCTATAGTTTGTTATCTATCTTTGACTGCCTTAAGAAAAATACAAGATTGTCTCTTTAAAGAAGAAAGAATTTGACGACCTTGAAGATTTGCTAGTATCTTTTATGCTTTATTTTGTAATGGTTTTGAACATTGTACCATGTACTATTTATTATTATAAATATATGTGGTATTGATTGTTAAAAAAAATACACGCTTAGCAAGCTACTCCCTCTGTCCACAAATAAGCGTACATGCGGGTTTTCCAAGATAAATTATGAAATGGATTGAAAATACAGTGGGAACATGCATCGCTCCTCTTTAATTCTTTCACCTCCAATAAGCCAAGTGAATACAGAAAACAAGAAGAACATACGCTTGATATTATTGGGTTTGATTTCCGTGCAATGAGAGAGAAGTAATTAAACTGCATTGGGAAGATAGGAGTACATTTTTTTGTGGACAAAGTTTTGAGCTAGATATCCACTTATTTGTGGACGAAGGGAGTAGACGAAAAGAATCTTCCACTTTGCATTGATTACCCGTGATAGAAAATTGTAGGGACAATGCGAACATAATCAGGTCATCACTTTTGTGCTAGGTCGGCATTTGACGCACGGCCGAAGGCGGAGCATGAGGTGAAACGTCGCCTCCTTGGTTATGCCATAGGACCACAGGGTGCGACCATCCTGCACTTGGGACTAGGAGTACCTTCATTTCAAGAAATAATGTGCATGCGTATTTTAAGACGAATTTTAACCATAAAAATTGAGCAACAAAATCTTAATTATATTATATATAATTAGTATTGTTGGATTTTTATTGAAAAACACTTTCTAATAATGCTATTCATACAAAAAAAAATTATATATTTAAATTAATTCTTGATCAAATAAAAACACGTAAAACGAGAATGCCTTATTCCGTGAATCCGAGGGAGTAGGAGTTATTTCAAAATTTTCTATGCAACATGAATTCTGAACCTAGAATTTGAAATTTAAATGAGTTTGAAACCAATTTTTGACCAAAAAAATACTATTAGGCTGCACATAATTAAAATTTTAGTTGAGGCT
The DNA here is from genome assembly GCF_019359855.2 of Lolium perenne. Lineage (NCBI taxonomy): Eukaryota > Viridiplantae > Streptophyta > Magnoliopsida > Poales > Poaceae > Lolium > Lolium perenne. The sequence goes on along the minus strand of NC_067244.2, from coordinate 262,647,011 downwards.
GCACATAACTAAGATTTTAGTTTCTCATATAAATAATGTTTTGATCATATTTGGGTACAATGTGTTTGCAAAGTGATGACAACATTTTCAAGCTATTCACCCTGATGGAATGGAGTTGATAATTTGTAAGGTTTAGGCAGATGTTTTTTTTTTGGTTCTTCACCACTACATGACTGGAACATTTTGGTTTTTGTGTAATTAAAACATCTCACATAGTAAAATACATGCCGTCCATCCTCTAGATGTGGCAAGTCTACATTCGATTCTAATCATTGTCTCTGAATAAGAACTAACGGATATCCTCTCTCAATGCGGACGAGACCAAACTAGTTGAATGCCCGTGCGTTGCTACGGGTTAATTTTAATTTTATACATTTTATTTATGGCTCGTGGTGTGAAAAATAGTTTCTTTATGGGACAAAATGACATACTCTCTGTCGCATTAAAGATGTCTTATATTTATCTAAATTTGAATGTCTACCTATATCTAAATTTAAACTAATATATGACATCATCTTTTACTTTCCATAAGAATGTTTATTCTCGAAAAAAATGACATCATCTTTTACTTGACATAAGACTATTTATTCAAAATATTGGTCATTGTGAATTGGAATGATATAAATGTTTTATACATGGAACCCAAAAGATTGAATAGTCCATGCCTCTTGTCTCAGAAAGGGAAGTTAAAGTACAATTAAGCTTCTTCTCAATGGCACGCCAAGAGCATGCCATAATTTTATAGAAGGCGGAAATATTTTTAAGAGATTGATAATTTGTCGCGAACAACAACCGCCGCAATGAGATCCGATCAGTAGGTCAGTATTTACTTTAAAAAAACAATATACAACAGAAACAGAGGTTCCACCTTCAAAGTTTAACACATACCATCAATTTCTGCAGCAACAAAAATGCACCATATGAAGAGACCAGAAATAGAACGGGACATAATACACAACCACATATATCGATTGTACATGTATAACGAAAAAAGCCGATATAGGCTTCATTTTGAAAACTCAGACAAAAAGGCAACAACTTATAGCCATTTTCGAGATGAGCTAAGGCGACTCACAACCCAGCTTCTTTTCAACAGAGTGTTGTTTTTCGAGAGGAGGGAGCATGAAAACGTTGTTGATTAAAAGTAATGGTTTTGCTAATTTTGTGTCATTGCGCAGAACCATCGATCTGACGTTAAGAACCTTGCAAAAAATCAATTTCATACTGAAAATAAAACCGTACGTGCTAAAACCACCTTGAAGCACTTGACCGAGAGTATAAATTTAAATTTCTAGAGCATGTAATCCGATTGATATAGAAGCATGACAACACTGGTTTGATGGCTTTTATGCGAGCTTCACGGTCAACGGACCAACTTCTTTTTTTCTCTTAACCATGGTGGTGATAGCCCTACATACCTACATGCTGCATCCATACATAGCTCGTTTCTAGGCAAGATTGGAAAATTGCCACGTCGAACAAGAATTCTTTCTGTGCATGGGCGAGTGTGGTATGCCTCTCTAATGAACACGTACCCAATGGGAAATACGTGTATGTTTTCCTGTCATAAACAACTTCCAGTCCGGTTAGGATCTAGCTTGGTCGGTTTCCATATGAGCTACCTCGAAATTTAGCTCTGTTCCGTTTCTTGTGTGCCATAAGCAGCACGTCTGACCGTCCGGAGTCGTTACCTATTGGATATAAGCCTGACCTGACCCTCTGTCCCACCGGAAAGAAACGAAAATCAAAGAGATCGTTTAGATGGGCAACGTGGGCTTCTATGGAATTTCAAGTAGGCCCGGCCGTGACGGAAATTATTTGGCCTGATTGTGACACCAGGCAGTCACCTATTCCAATTTAATAGTAAAAATGTGGAGACATTCCTTTTGTGTACTACTATACTCAGCAAAATTAACAACATAATTATATAATTAAACTAATATAAAAATCTAACATAACAAGGTTTCCTTCTATAATTGTAAATAAACTTTTTGTATTTTGCAACAGAAATCATATTAGGTTTACATTGGTTCTTAAAGACATGTTTTGTTAAACGAATTTGACCGTATCTATGAAAAAGAATGAAAAATCACATGCCTTCAACGTTTCATTTGTGCCATTCAGATGAGCTGAAGTGTTTATATGTTTCAGCGTGCATTTTAGATCAACGAGATTTAGAGCGTATGTTCCTAACAAATATCTTGATGTAGATTTCTCGTCTGCATATAAGTGCAATCAATAAAACAGAAGTTCTAGATCCTAAGAAGTGCCCATAGAGAGTTCGTCCTCACGTCATTGGCATTATTGTGGCATGAAGCTCTGATAGCATAGTAGTATATGACTGCAGTAAGAGGTAGACGAGGTTGCGGGTTTGAAACCCAGCTCCACTCCGTCAATGTAGCCCAAGACCTCGACCATCCCCACGCTTCCACCATAGATAGCGGACGGTGGGGGTTGGCATTAGATGTTGAACGCCGCCTAATATCCAGTTGGGTAACTCAGACTCATGTAAAGAGCATCTAGTTGCGTCCTCCAAATGACATCCGACAAAAAATCACGTTTTAAAAATAGATTTTAAGTTTACATTTTAAAAATAGGTTTTAACTTTTAAGTGACAACATTGTTTGAGTGGGTGCTTATAAAGCACAATAAAATGGTAACGGTGAAAGATTTGAATCCGAGAGGCCGGTAAGGGAAGGACAATAGATACCAAATAGATACATGTAGTTTGAGTTACCTGAATAGGCTGTGTTGTTAAAATAAAAAATATTCACGTGCGTGCATTATGCGCGGCGGCGGGAAAAGAAATTTCTAGGGCCAAGCTGCACTTGAAGATTCAAGTATAAATGTTTAGCAAGAAAACAGATGTTCAACTTTATATTGATTATTACAAGTTTGATAGAAAATTGTAGGGGCACAGTGCGAACATAACCAGGCCAGCACTTTTGGGCTAGGTCTGCACCGGGCATTTGACACATGACCGGAGGCGAAGGCAGAGGTGAATTGTCGACTCCTTAGTGATGCCATAGTCCTTCAAGGTGCGACCGTCCTCCATCTGACCCCCGCCAAAAATAAGCCTCTGCTCGCTCACGGGGGCATCCTCGACGTCCTGGATCATGGACTTGACGCTCTCGACGGTGTCCAGCTCCTAAACACGAAGGGTCCTGGTCTTGCCGGTCAGCCCCTTGACGAAGATAACCATCTTCGTTCTCTTGGGGCAGCGCAGATCGAGGTCAAGACTGGACTCGTCCTGAATGCCGTAATCGGCCAAAGTGCACCTATCGTCCAACTCCTTCCCGCCGAAGAGAAGGCGCTCCTGGTCCTGGATCTTCGCCTTGACGACGTTGATGGTGTCTGATGGGTCCACCTTGACGGTGATCGTCTTGCCGGCCAGGGTCTTCACAAAGATCTTCATCTGTTGAAAGAAAGCACGGACATCACACACATCTACAGGGGCTATAAAAATAGAGCAGAGTCGAGGATCTTCATCCATCGGCCACACACCTCTACCTAGGTTATAAAAATATCGGACGACACATCTACTTAACGGCAGCAATTGTCGATTAGAAAACTCGAGTAAGTGGATACGAACAACCTCGATTCCAAGTGCTCTGGATTCTGGTTCTAGTATGTAGTATACGCGTAAGGACGTTCTAAAGATGGGATCAACAATGACACTACGAAGGGAGAGAATAAGATCAGGCAGCTCGCGTACCTCACCTTGAACTCGATGACGGGGAAGGAGAAGCTCGAGATCGATCCATACGTGCTAACTGGGGGATGTGTTTATATGTATCGCCACGAGCCCACAACTAATTTGGTTCCTTCCAAAGCACGGCGCGCAAGCCGTTTTGCCTCCTGAATCGGCGGCTCGGCGCAGAGTTACCGGGACTCTGTTTTCCCAATCTTCCTCCTGAATTTCTATCTTGTTGCTTCTAACAAATTCTCCGCGACATGGCTGGCGAGGAATCGGCTCGGATCGGACGCACTGAGGTCAGCTCCATGTACAGGGTAATCAGCGCCAGACTCTTCGATTAAAATCTGTCACGTATATCTAGCCGATCGATCGATTGGGGCTGCTAATACCTGATGAGCTGACGTGCAAAACTATACGTATAGATACGTGCATGTACCGGCTCCATCAGTTTGCTCTCTGTTGGTGGACCTCTCCGGCCGGTCGCCCCGTACGTACGTACATGTACACGTGACGAGGTAGTTTACGTGTATCTTAGGCCCCTTTCAGACTATTGAGGCTACATAATCGTACATATTATACTATATATGTATCCAGCTGTATTTGTATTTGAAGTTTGCTAGTATTTAAGCTGTGGAACTCTGCAATTTTCGTGCCGCAAACCCATTGAACAAATTGCCCCCTCACCAAGGTAAGTTTGAGCGCGAAGCTGATGGAACTTGGCTTGGTGAATATTTAATTATCGTGTGCGGAGAGGAGTTTGAAGATTCCAACCGGCCTAGATTGCATCTGGTCGTATTGTCGGTTGCGTCTTGCCGCGGTTCCGCTTATATAACGCCCTGCCCTCTGTGTCTTCTTCTCCACGAGCTACCTGCCCAATCGTCTGATCCTTGCTCCAGCTTTGGAGATCAGGTAAAACCGATCTTTTCAACCCCGAAGGCGGAGGATTTATCATCTGGAAGCACCAGTGCTGCCGCCAGTTTCGCCAAGGCGTCTGCAGGCGCATTTCTGCTTCGTGGCACATAGAGAACTTCAACCTGGAGAAATTTCCCCATGAGATTCCGGGCCGCATTGTAGTACGACACCAGTTTAGGCTTGCGTACCTCATAAATGCCGTTGACCTGCCTGACGATGAGCTGGGAATCTCCATAGGCCCGTAAAGAACAGACATCCATGGAGAGAGCCAGGAGGAGGCCGAAGATGAGTGTCTCGTACTCCGCCTCGTTGTTGGAGCACTCCTCCTTGAGAAGGGAGAAGGAGTGATACATCACCTCCCCTCGTGGAGTCTTGAACACCAGTCCTGCGCCGGCTCTTCGTCTTGGGGTTTCGTCTGAATTGGCCTCCGTACGGGAAGCACCGTCGAAGTAGAGCTCCCATGGACCTTCGAGCTCAGCGGTGAACACCTCCTCATCAGGAAGGTTGGTGATGAGCGGGGAGTCCTCCGGGATGGGGTGCGCTGCAAGGAAATCTGCCAAGGCACAACTGTTCCAACCTAAGCTGCTGGTCAGGGCAATCAACTACATTGCAGATAACAGATAACGAAGAAGAGTATGCCGAGTACCGTCAACTGTAGCCATCGGAGAGGGCGACTTAGCTTAGGAACTGGCTACACAATCAATTTGTTGCTTAGTGCTTCTGCTTTGTTCTTCATCATCCTCTCGATAATGGGCATCCACTGATGAGATCATGTATATTTTGGGAGGTGCTCTCGTATCTCTCCATTAGCTAGGACTTGCTTGAACTTGATCCCCGGTTTGTAATTATGAACTTGTTCGAGGTGGTATATACTAACCCCTAGTGTGATGAACCTGTGATGCACACGAAGTATAGTTGCTTTGCTCTTGATGTATCGCCCAGCAGGCTGTGTATTACCAGCAACTTTTCATGAACTGAATGTAGCTGAATGTGTTGTTATTCGGTACCAGTACTAGGTAGTCTCACCACTCTAAGAGAAGGGGTTACCGCAAATGCTCATGTCTGCAACCAAACAAGGTGTGTGTTGCACGACCAGGACAAAAAAAAACGTCAGGCACCCAAACAATGGAGGCTGACTTTCCTCTCCAGTGCAGAAATGCCACGTGGGCAACCCAACGATACGCCTTTTATAGTCCATGGCCCATTCGGAACGCACATACACTCTCATCTCACTAGCGCAGTCATGCAAGAATTCAGCCCAGGCTATCAAAAAGGTCCTTATTGAATACATATGCGACGGGGAAGATTTGTTGAGGGCATATTGCACCTGTTGAATATTCAAGTACATGCTTAGCAACGTCCTCGACAATGGTGATTCGTACTCTTGGCTCTCCATCAACGTCGACAAGACTGATCATTTGTTATTTCCCTGACATACTGGTATTGGTACTCTTGCGGATGCTGATTGACAATTTTAATGGTTGCGCGCGTGCACGCAGCCTTGGCATTGCGGCTCAAATTAAAATTATGGGAAAACCTTCGTTGATATTTACAGGTCTATAGTTTGTTATCTATCTTTGACTGCCTTAAGAAAAATACAAGATTGTGTCTTGAAAGAAGAAAGAGTTTGACGACCTTGAAGATTTGCTAGTATCTTTTATGCTTTATTTTGTAATGGTTTTGAACATTGTACCATGTACTATTTATTATTATAAATAGATGTGGTATTGATTGTTAAAAAAAATACACGCTTAGCAAGCTACTCCCTCTGTCCACAAATAAGCGTACAAGCGGGTTTTCCAAGATAAATTATGAAATGGATTGAAAATACAGTGGGAACATGCATCTCTCCTCTTTAATTCTTTCACCTCCAATAAGCCAAGTGAATACAGAAAACAAGAAGAACATGCGCTTGATATTATTGGGTTTGATTTCCGTGCAATGAAAGAGAAGTAATTAAACTGCATTGGGAAGATAGGAGTACACTTTTTTGTGGATAAAGTTTTGAGCTAGATATCCACTTATTTGTGGACGGAGGTAGACGAAAAGAATCCTCCACTTTGCATTGATTACTCGTGATAGAAAATTGTAGGGGCACAATGCGAACATAATCAGGTCATCACTTTTGTGCTAGGTTGGCATTTGACGCACGGCCGAAGGCGGGGCATGAGGTGAAACGTCGCCTCCTTGGTTATGCCATAGGACCTCAGGGTGCGACCATCCTGCACTTGGTACTAGGAGTACCTTCATTTCAAGAAATAAAGTGCATGCGTATTTTAAGATGAATTTTAACCATAAAAATTGAGCAACAAAATCTTAATTATATTATATATAATTAGTATTGTTGGATTTTTATTGAAAAACACTTTCTAATAATGCTATTCATACAAACAATTTTATATATTTAAATTAATTCTTGGTCAAATAAAAACACGTAAAACAAGAATGCCTTATTCCGTGAATCCGAGGGAGTAGGAGTTATTTGAACATTTTCTATGCAACATGAATTCTGAACCCAGAATTTGAAATTTAAATGAGTTTGAAACCAATTTTTGACCTAAAAAAAACTATTAGGCTGCACATAATTAAAATTTTAGTTGAGGCTGCACATAACTAAGATTTTAGTTTCTCATATAAATAATGTTTTGATCATATTTGGGTACAATGTGTTTGCAAAGTGATGACAACATTTTCAAGCTATTCACCCTGATGGAATGGAGTTGATAATTTGTAAGGTTTAGGCAGATGTTTTTTTTTGTTCTTCACCACTACATGACTAGAACATTTTGGTTTTTGTGTAATTAAAACATCTGACATAGTAAAATACATGCCGTCCATCCTCTAGATGTGGCAAGTCTACATTCGATTCTAATCATTGTCTCTGAATAAGAACTAACGGATATCCTCTCTCAATGCGGACGAGACCAAATGTGGAGACATTCCTTTTGTGTACTACTATACTCAGCAAAATTAACAACATAATTATATAATTAAACTAATATAAAAATCTAACATAACAAGGTTTCCTTCTATAATTGTAAATAAACTTTTTGTATTTTGCAACAGAAATCATATTAGGTTTACATTGGTTTTTAAAGACATGTTTTGTTAAACGAATTTGACCGCATCTATGAAAAAGAATGAAAAATCACATGCCTTCAACGTTTCATTTGTGCCATTCAGATGAGCTGAAGTGTTTATATGTTTCAGCGTGCATTTTAGATCAACGAGATTTAGAGCGTACATATGTTCCTAATAAATATCTTGATGTAGATTTCTCGTGTGCATATAAGTGCAATCAATAAACAGAAGTTATAGATCTTAAGAAGTGCCCATAGAGAGTTCGTCCTCACGTCATTGGCATTATTGTGGCATGAAGCTCTGATAGCATAGTAGTATATGACTGCAGTAAGAGGTAGACGAGGTTATGGGTTTGAAACCCAGCTCCACTTCGTCAATGTAGCCCAAGACCTTGACCATCCGCACGCTTCCACCATAGATAGCGGATGGTGGGGGTCGGCATTAGATGTTGAACGCCGCCTAATTAATGTCCAGGTGGGTAACTCGGACTCATGTAAAGAGCATCTAGTCGCGTCCCCCAAACGACATCCGACAAAAAAAATTACGTTTTAAAAATAGATTTTAAGTTTACATTTTAAAAATAGGTTTTAAGTTTTAACTGACAACATTGTATGAGTGGGGTGCTTATAAAACACAATAAAATGGTAACGGTGAAAGAGTTGAATCCAAGAGGCCGCTGGGGCAGGATAATAGATACCGAAAGGAATGATCGGGATCATGACATGTAGTTTGAGTTACCTAAATAGACGGTGTTGTTAAAATAAAAAAATATTCAAGTGCGTGCATTATGCGCGGCGACCTGAAAAGAAATTTTGAGGATCAAGCTGCACGTGTTGAAGATTCAAGTATAAATGTTTAGCAAGAAAAAAAGATGTTCAACTTTATATTGATTACTAGTACAAATGCCTGTGCCTTGCCACGGGTCCTCAAATTTAATTTCTCAATGCAGATATGTAATTAGGAACTCGGTATGAAAATTTAAATCAAATCAGGGGATATTATAATGTACTACAATATGATAATACTGAGCGTAATAACAAGATAGCATTGTTGTGCATCTTCGTGGCTTCAAGTTCTAGGTCTTCTTGTTACTCTTCTGCGGTAAGTCCCACACATGTGTTCTGGTCCATCAGACAACTCAACAACCTCTACTTTTGGATGTATTATTGTCTCACAAAATGTGGGTGCTGCAAACACATGTATAATTGAAAGAATACTTCTTTTTCTGATTAGTCCAAACAACACTTTGATATTCATAAATATCCGAAGAAATCCTGGATGGTAGCCTTCTGTGTCAAACATACAAAAAGGGTTTAGCAAATCTTCAATTATGGTTGTGGTAAAAAAAACTCCATTGGCAGGTCGGTGGTGCGGATGCTAAATTTTTTAGGTGAGCGGCGCTGACGAACGAATTCGTGGGTGCGGCGTAGAGGGATTTGGGGGCACACCTCTCGTCCATGCTTGACGATGAGTATTGGTGGTACCGACGCTGTTGTTGAAGGTTGATAAGGGAGGAGAGATGGGAGTAATAGGTACCCGTGCATTGCTACCTCTGTTTTCAATTTTTTGACAAATTTTCGGTATCTTCTAACAACATCGCGTTGGTGTCTGGGTTAGTGGTTTCTTTCGACGCATCAAGAATATCTATTTCTGTCTCGTTCATGACCTACAAAAACAAACTACATATCGGTTAAGAAATTAAGAAACATGCATAAAAAGAAGGCAACAATGCTGGACACACACACCTCGTTTGATTATGTTAGGCCAGGTAATTTTTATTCACCTCAACTGTTGCTCTATCGAACCCTATTGTCTCCATAATCATCTATTAAAAAATTGAACAAATAAATAAATATCTTTACCGATGAATAAACTCTAAATTTGACTCGATAGACGCATTACTTATGAATTCATTTTTGGTACCCCCCAAATTTGCTAAAATGTACATCTAAAAGAAGGCTCAAGTCCTCTCTCGAGGTCTCACCTGTAAAAGGAAAAAAGTACAACATCCCCTCACGGGGACACGAGCCACTCCCCCTCACTTCCCCGTCTTCCATTTCTCTTGTTCCCAATGTAGTCGGCCCAGCTCCTGATGTTGCCCCCGCCCATTTCTCTCCCAGCTCGATCTGGCCGCCTCCTAGGACTCTATGGTGTGCCACGCCGCCTGATCTCCCTGGCTCCCACGGGCTCGCCCCATCGCCAGTTCCTCGCATGGCATCGGCGGTCGGCCCTCCGCCTGGCGTGAGGAGGGCATGGGACCGGCAGGCGTTGCTGCTAACTGCTGCATGACGCCGGTGGTATACGGCGGCGTGATGATGGCTGCGAGCACAAAGAGGGAGCGGCCGACGATGTGGTCGAGGAGCTGGAATTGGGACGTTGGGTGGAGGAGTTCATCTCCGCGCTCCGGCACCATCTCAGGATTGAATCCTCTCCTCGTTGTCGTCTAGAAGGTTGCTAGGCAGGGGCTCGTGGATCCGAGGGGATTTGTGGTTGCTGATTTGTGCGTTCAGAGCTGGTTAAGCTGAGAAGAAGGGAGGGGCAAAGCCTGCAGGTGATGGAATATATCAAGAACAGAACTACTGATGAGCTTTGAGATCACATGGGAAGTTTGAACCAGCGTACTTGTCCGGTGAGTGCGGAGCCCTTTGGTCTCAATTTTCTTTCCCGTTAGTTTATTTCACATATGTTTGAGTGGAAATCCTAGATTATGCTTAGAAATATCATGTTCAGATCCAATACAGAGATGCAGGATATGCAACAGTTAATATGATCTGTCAGACTACTCATAATTCCCTGAAAGGTATCTTTATTTCCATCTGAAAGCATGAACAAAAAATGGTCATACTTAGGCATCTACTTTCCAACCAATTTAGAGGGGAGACAACCAATATCTCTACTATCTATAAACAAGTTACTCTCTACTATTCCGAAAGCATGAACGAAAGCTGAAAGCATAGTAGAAGTTCTTCATCCGAAAGCATGAACAATGGACAAAAGCATAAACATAAATTCATTAGTTCTTTTTTTGATGCCTTTAAGATAATTGATGATGCTGCAAAGTTATCTATACTATATGTATTCATTGGTTATCTGATTTTGTACCAGAGACCAGTTCAAGACGTACATATAAATACAGATACCATCATTTTCCTTGAGCTGGAGTAACAGGATTTATCTCATCTAAGATTGATGGTTCAATGTCCACACGCAAATCTCACACATCCGAGACATGTTAAATTCAGAGCTCCAGGCAGGTATATATCCATAACTAAATGTGTAAACCTACTTCCTTTTATTCGCACATAGATTCACCTTGAATAACCAAATAGCGAAGCTGAGAAGTGCAAAATAATAAAAAGAACCGTTTTAATTTCCTTAAAATATTTGGTATCAATAAATTAGAGCACAACACCCATTACAAGGGATATATAACAAAAATCTGGAATTCTTGGGATACATAATAATCTTCATGTACCCGTTCCCTCATAGACTGAATTTGTGTGTTGTAGCCCCAAAAGAATAAACCAGTGCTTTGATATATCAGTAACCAATGCCAATAAACCAATTGCAGCTTTCAGAATTTAACGAAAGCAAATTTTGAGCACTCTATGAAAGTAGGTATGTTTATGTTATCACCAGAATTTGACCGGATCAGAGGTGGGCCGCGATTGGAGATGGGCTTGAAGAATATATATATGGAAGAATATGTGAACCGGCCTTGTACACGAAGTTTGGGCTAGTTTGCCCTTGTATCTGTAATATAGTAGGATACGTGTCGATTAGATAGAGTTTGGCCCGTGCCCGGTTGGGATTATTCCCACGTTAGAAAGTCCCCTGGACTATAAATATGTATCTAGGGTTTATGAAATAAACAACAACCAACGTTCAACCAACAAATCAATCTCGGCGCATCGCCAACTCCTTCATCTCGAGGGTTTCTACCGGTAAGCAACATGCTGCCTAGATCGCATCTTGCGATCTAGGCAGCACAAGCTCCACGTTGTTCATGCGTTGCTCGTGCTGAAGCCTTGTTGATGGCGAGCAACGTAGTTATCATAGATGTGTTAGGGTTAGCATAGTTCTTCGCGTAACATGCTATCGTAGTGCAGCCCTTGCATGTCTAGCCGCCCTTACACCTATCTTAGGTGAAGTGCACCCCGCTTGGTCATTATTTAGTAGATCTGATCCGTTACGGTTGCTCCTTGTTCATCAAGGATTAGTTTAATATCTGCAATAGTTAGGCCTTACAAGGGGCTGGAGGATCCAGCGGCACGTAGGGTGTCGTTTGCTAGTCCTAGACAGGACGTTCCGGGGATCAACCTCGTGTTGGTTTTTAGGCCTTGTCTAGGATCGGCTTACGATCACCGTGCGTGGCCGCGAGACCCAATCCTGAGTAGGAGGATCCGATTATGCGGTGAAAACCCCAAATCGTCGTAGATCTCATCAGCTTTATCTTGATCAAGCAGGACCACCATATATTCGTGCACCCCGTACGAATCATGGGTGAATTGATACGTCCAATTTGCATCACTATTTTATATCATAATTTGCTGTTATTCATTGATATATTTCATATTGGGACACAATACTTATGTTATTTCATCTATTTTGCATGTTTCATCATTATTGGAGGATCAAGCACCGGAGCCAGGATTCTGCTGGAAAAAGCACCGTCAGAACGCAATATTTCGGAAGATCAACTGTGGGAGGAAATTATACCAAAAATCCTATTTTTCAAGATAACGGAGGAAGCCAGAAGGAGGGGCCAGGAGGACCCAGGGTGGGCCCACACCCTAGGCGGCGCGGCCCATGCCCCGGCCGCGCCGCCATGTGGTCTGGGGGCCCACGACCCTTTCGCCTCCTTTTCTTCGCAAAACCCTTCGTCCCGAAGACCTAAGCCACAGAGGGTTCCTCACGAAGAGTTACACCGCCTCGCGGGCGGAGAACACCAGAGAGAAAGAGCTCTCCGGCGGGCAGGAATCCGCCGGGGAAATTCCCTCCGGGAGGGGGAAATCGACGCCATCGTCACCGTCATCGAGCTGGACATCATCGCCATCACCATCATCATCATCTCCACCATCATCACCGCCATCTCCTCCGCAGCACCTCGTCACCGCCGTAGCAATTTGGGTTTGATCTTGATTGTTTGATAGGGGAAACTCTCCCGGTATCGATTTCTACTTGTTGTTGATGCTATTGAGTGAAACCATTGAACCAAGTTTATGTTCAGATTGTTATTCATCATCACATCACCTCTGATCATGTTCCGTATGATGTCTCGTGAGTAGTTCGTTTAGTTCTTGAGGACATGGGTGAAGTCTAAATGTTAGTAGTGAACTATGGATGAGTAATATTCAATGGTGTGATATTTAAGTTGTGGTGTTATTCTTCTAGTGGTGTTATGTGAACGTCGACTACATGACACTTCACCATTTATGGGCCTAGGGGAATGCATCTTGTATTCGTTTGCTAATTGCGGGGTTGCCGGAGTGACAGAAACCTGAACCCCCGTTGGTATATCGATGCAGGAGGGATCGCAGGATCTCAGAGTTTAAGGTTGTGGTTAGATTTATTCTTAATTACTTTCTTGTAGTTGCGGATGCTTGCAAGGGGTATAATCACAAGTATGTATTAGTCCTAGGAAGGGCGGTACATTAGCATAGGTTCACCCACACAACACTTATCATAACAATGAAGATTATTTAGCCGTATGTAGCGAAAGCACTAGACTAAAATCCCGTGTGTCCTCGAGAACGTTTGGTAATTATAAGTAAACAAACCGGCTTGTCCTTTGTGCTAAAAAGGATTGGGCCACTCGCTGCAATTATTACTCTCGCACTTTACTTACTCGTACTTTATTCAACTGTTACATCAAAACCCCCGAATACTTGTCTGTGAGCATTTACAAAGTGAATCCTTCATCGAAACTGCTTGTCAACACCTTCTGCTCCTCGTTGGGATCGACATTCTTACTTATCGAAGATACTACGATACACCCCCTATACTTGTGGGTCATCAAGACTATTTTCTGGCGCCGTTGCTGGGGAGTGAAGCGCTATTGGTAAGTGAAATTGGTAAGGAAAACCTTTACTGTTGTGCTGATTTTATTTCTGCCTGCTGCTATAAGTCATTATGGAGAGATCTTCTCTTCAATTTTTATTTGGGAAATCTACTACTACTGCAACGGTAGTGGATGAGGCGCCAGGTGAGGAAGTGATACCATATAAAATACCTACGAAAATTATTGAACGTGTTATGGATAACCGCTATGAAGGGGATGGAACTGTCCATCCCGGTGATCATTTACTGTTTTTGCATGAATTATGCGGGTTATTCAAATGTGCAGGTATTGCTATGGATGAAGTGAGGAAGAAACTATTCTCTTTATCGCTGTCCGGTAAGGCGGCGCATTGGTATAAATTAATGGATAATGGTGATTCTCTAGAATGTAATGATATTGAGACCCGGTTTTATTCTAAGTTCTATCCTCCAAGTGAAATTCACAAGGATCGGAATCGCATATATAATTTTTGGCCTCATGATGGAGAGAGTATTGCCCAAGCTTGGGGGAGATTGAAGTCTTTAATGCTCAAATGCCCCATTCATGAGCTTCCTGGTAATGTTATTATTGATAATTTCTATTCAAGACTTTCTTTTCAAGATAAGACCTTGCTGGATACTTCTTGTTCTGGATCATTTACACGCAACAAAGAAGAGTTTAAAAGGGACCTTCTTGATCGGATCCAAGAAAATACTGAAGGTTGGGAGAACGACAAGGATAGAGAATCAGGTATAATTTATGATTATAAATGCATTGAAGCTTTTATGGATAACCGATAAATTTCGTAATATGAGTGCTACATATGGTCTTGATTCTCAAGTTGCTGCAAATCTTTATAAAGCTTTTGCCTCTCATTATGAATTGCCAAAGAAGAATTTTGATAAGTATCATGAACCGTATAAAGATAAAATTGATTCATCTATTAATAAATGTGTTGTAGTCGAAACTGCTGATCATGTTATTCCTGAAGCTTATATTGAAAAAACTCCTTTCCCTGCTAAAATGAAGGAGTACTCTGTTATAAATAGTGCGGTTCATAAAAGTGAAAAGAAACCTGTAGAACCTGAAGAACAAATAAAAGTTGAACCTGCTGTTGCAATAATTAAAGATCTTGTGACTGAAAATGTGGAGGATGGTCATATTATTTTCTGTGAAGATGCTTCTAATATTGTTTCACATCCTAATAAACCCAAACAAGCTAGTGTTCCTATGCTATCTGTTAGAATTGGTGATCATTGCTATTATGGATTATGTGATATTGGTGCAAGTGTTAGTGCTATTCCGTATGAGCTTTACACGGAGATTATGCACGAAATTGATTCTTGTGAACTTGAAGATATTGATGTGGTTATTCAGCTGGCTAATAGAGAAACTATTTCTCCAATTGGTATTGTTCGAGATGTGGAAGTATTATGCGGTAAGATTAAATATCCTGCTGACTTTTTGGTACTTGGTTCTCACTGCTAGCGATTATTGTCCTATTATTTTTGGTAGACCTTTTCTAAATACTTGTGGAGCTATTATAGATTGCAAGAAAGAGAAAATTTTGACTAAATTTGCTGGTGAATCTTATGAGTTTAACTTCTCTAAATTTACTAAAACTCCTTATAAAGCTGACTTGCCTAGTAATGATCTTAAAATGGAGCAATGTGCATCTATTGTTCTTGTTCCTAATAATCCTTTGCAGCAACATTTGGAGGATAGCGAGAGTGAAGTTTTTAGGAAAGAAAGAGATGAGCTTGAGGAAATTTTTCTTCGCCAACCTATTCTCAAGCATGATTTACCGGTGGAAGATTTGGGTACAACACCTCCACCAAAGGAAGATCCTGTTTTTGATTTAAAGCCTTTGCCTGATAATCTTAAATATGCTCATATTGATGATAAGAAAATATATCCTGTTATTATTAGTTCTAAGCTTTTAGAGATTGAGGAAGAAAGGTTATTGGAAATATTAAAGAAGCACCGAGGAGCTATTGGCTACACTCTTGATGATTTGAAGGGGATTTCTCCTTCTATTTGCCAACATGCTATTAATATGGAAGATGATGCAAAGCCTGTTGTTGAACATCAGCGTCGTCTAATTCCGAAGATGAAGGAAGTGGTAAGAAATGAGGTATTACGACTTCTTGAAGCTGGTATTATATATCCTATTGCTGATAGTAGATGGGTTAGTCCTGTACATTGCGTTCCCAAGAAAGGAGGAATGACTGTTGTGCCTAATGATAATGATGAGCTCATCCCTCAAAGAGTAGTTGTAGGGTATAGAATGTGCATTGATTTTCGAAAAGTTAATAAAGTTACTAAGAAAGATCATTACCCTTTACCATTTATTGATCAAATGTTAGAAAGATTGTCTAAAAATACTCATTTTTGTTTTCTTGATGGTTATTCTGGGTTTTCACAAATTGCTGTTAAAGCTAAAGATCAAGAGAAAACCACTTTTACTTGTCCCTATGGAACTTATGCTTATAGACGCATGCCTTTTGGTTTATGTAATGCTCCTGCTACTTTTCAAAGATGCATGTCTGCTATTTTTCATGGTTTTTGTGAAAGCATTGTAGAGGTATTCATGGATGATTTTTCCGTCTATGGGAATTCTTTTGATAGTTGTTTGCGAAACCTTGATAAAGTTTTGCAGAGATGTGAAGAAACTAACCTTGTTCTTAATTGGGAGAAATGCCACTTTATGGTTAATGAAGGAATTGTATTGGGACATAAAATTTTTGAGAGAGGTATTGAAGTTGATAGAGCTAAAGTTGAAGCAATTGAGAAGATGCCCTATCCGAGGGATGTTAAAGTATTCGTAGTGTTCTTGGTCATGCTGGGTTTTATAGGAGATTTATTAAAGATTTCTCCAAGATTTCAAAGCCTCTTACTAATCTTCTTCAAAAAGATGTACCATTTGTTTTTGATGATGATTGTAAGGAAGCTTTTGAAACTCTTAAGAAAGCCTTAACAACTGCTCCTATAGTTGAACCTCCTGATTGGAACTTACCCTTTGAGATTATGTGCGATGCTAGTGACTTTCTTTGTAGGCGCCTGTTCTTGGACAGCGAGTAGATAAAAAGCTGAATGTTATTCATTATGCTAGTAAAACTCTTGATGCTGCTCAAAGAAATTATGCTACAACTGAAAAAGAATTATTAGCTGTAGTCTTTGCTTGTGATAAATTTAGATCTTATATTGTTGATTCAAAAGTTACTATTCATACTGATCATGCTGCAATTAGATACCTAATGACAAAGAAAGATGCTAAGCCGAGACTTATTAGATGGGTACTTCTTTTGCAAGAATTTGATTTACATATTGTAGATAGGAAAGGTGCTGATAATCCTGTTGCTGATAATTTGTCTAGATTGGAAAATATTGCTTATGATCCTGCTCTGTTAATGATAGTTTTCCAAATGAACAATTGGCTGTAATAAAGGTGAGCTCGCGAGACAAATTCTTGGTATGCTGATTATGCTAACTTTATTGTTTCCAAGTACTTGCCTCCAACCTTTTCAGCTCAAAGAAAGGAGGAAGTTCTTTTATGACTTGAGGCATTATTTCTCGGGATGACCCACACTTATATAAAGAAGGAGTGGATGGTATTATGCGAAGATGTGTTCCCGAATATGAACAACAGGAGATATTGAGTAAATGTCATGGTAGTGCTTATGGAGGACATCACGCCGGAGAAAGAACCGCGCAAAAGGTTCTACAATCAGGTTTTTATTGGCCAACTCTCTTCAAAGATGCGAGGAAGTTTATTTTATCTTGTGATGAATGCCAAAGGGTTGGTAATATCTCCAGACGTAATGAAATGCCTATGAATTATACTCTTGTTATTGAACCGTTTGATTGTTGGGGATTTGACTTCATGGGACCTTTTCCGTCTTCTAAGGTAACACTCACATACTTGTTGCTGTTGATTATGTTACTAAATGGGTGGAAGCTATACCTACAAAAAGTGCTGATGGTGAGACCTCTCTAAGAATGCTTTTAGATATTATTTTTCCTAGATTTGGAGTACCTAGATATATTATGACTGATGGAGGTTCTCATTTTATTCATGGAGGTTTTAGAAAAACTCTTGCTAAGTATGGTATTAATCATAGAATTGCTTTCGCTTATCATCCTCAAACTAGTGGTCAAGTAGAATTATCAAATAGAGAGATTAAATCTATTTTGGGGAAGACCGTTAATAAAACTAGAAAGAATTGGGCTAGTAAATTGAAGGATGCATTATGGGCTTATAGAACTGCTTATAAAAATCCCATGGGAATGTCACCTTATAAAATGGTTTATGGGAAAGCTTGTCATTTACCTTTAGAACTAGAGCACAAAGCTTATTGGGCTGTTAGAGAATTAAATAAAGATCCTAAACTTGCCGGTGATAAGAGGTTGTTGCAATTAAGTTCTCTAGATGAATGGAGAAGTGAAGCTTATGAAAATGCTAAACTCTTTAAAGAGAAAGTTAAAAAATGGCATGATAGAAGGATTATCAAAAGAGAATTTAATATTGGGGATAAAGTCCTATTGTATCGGTCTCGTCTCAGATTCTTTGCAGGGAAATTACTCTCGAAATGGGAAGGACCATATGTTGTCGAGGAGGTGTATCGTTCAGGAGCAATCAAAATTAGCTCTCTCCAAGGCAATGCCACGCAAGTGGTGAATGGACAAAGACTCAAGCATTATATCTCAGGTGATTCTTATAATGTTGATGTTGATATTATTCAAGTGGAAACACCGGAAGCCTTCATCAAAGGGCAAATTGACAGTCCGTAACTCAACTTTGAATAGGTAACAGTACTGGTAATGAAAAGTACGCAATTTACTTTCCGAACAATATCTTTGCTGTTTTTGGAAAATATGAAAAATTACGAGTTCGAAACGGAGTGGAAAGGACGCACAAGGGGACGCCACCATAGGCCGGCGCGGCCAAGCCTGGGCCCGCGCCGACCTATGGTTTGGCCGCCTCGTCGCCCCTTTCCGACTCTGGTTCGATCTGGTACTTTCCGTTTGTCGTGAAAAATTTTGCTATATAATTCCCCGGACCTTTGGAGGTCCGTATATCGTGTTCTCGACGTGTTTTGTTTCGAGCTGTTTCTGCCAGGATCTGTTTTCAGTCTAGAAGCGCCATGGTCTCCAAGAACAAGGGCAAGGGGCTTTCGGAGGAAGAAGTGAAGGAGGTGCCATCAAGACAAGAGCAGCAAGCCGGAGGGAGCAAGCAAATCTTGGTGGGATCTGTTGATACTCGACGTTCTTTTTCTCATAACCTGCAGGGACCTATACCACCCGCTCTTAGCCTCGACTCCTTCCCCATGATGGAAGAAGTGCTACGGATTACCGATGAGTTTTGTGATCAATATCGGGCTCTAAGAAGAGAAGTGGAGATACTCCAGGAGGAGAATTGCCGTCTCAGAAGGATGATTGAATACCACTCGATTCGCATCACAAGGTCGTCATCGCCAACTTCAGATAACAATGAATCTCTCCGAATCTTAGTGCAGAATTGTCAAGCTGAGAAACTGAAGATGAAGGAGCTTATTAAGAAGCGCGGGAGGAGTTCATCACCACCATCGCCGCAGGAGTAATTCATCATCGGTATTGGCATCCCCTTGGTTTGTTCCAAGCTTGGGGGAGTGCCGCGGTATCACATTATCACTACCTTTTACTTTTATTTGTCAAGTAGTGTCATATCATGAGTAGGGAAGTTATCATATAAGATGGGTTGCAGTTTGGAAGTATCTCTCCTTTAGTTGGTTATGTATGTATCCCTTGGTGTGAGTTATCGTTATGGAATATTAATGAGAAGTTTTATCATTTACATATTGCACATCTTATTCTAGTTTGCAATCTCTATTATATGATTTACCTTGTTGTTAGTATTGGTATCACTTTGGGAGCATTGAATAAATCTATTTGGTTTTGGCAAACTTAGCATTGGTCAATAGCAACAACACTTTGAGGTTTAAATAGAAAAGAGAAATACATGTAGTTGTTTCATTGTCTTTCTTTCTTGTTAGCTCATAGCTTATTATTCTGAAGTTAAAATTGTTTGTGCTTACAAGGAAGATGCATGATTGTTTCTATCACATGTATATTTGTTTGTTCCCCTCGACTCTTATGCTTGCTAATTAACCTTGCTAGCCAAAGACCTGTACTGAGAGGGACTACTTCTCGTGCATCCAAACCTTAACCCAAACCTATGTCATTTGTGTCCACCATACCTACCTACTACATGGTATTTTCTGCCATTCCAAGTAAATACTTCATGTGCTACCTTTAAATAATTCAAAACTTAGTATCTCTTATTTGTGTCAATGTTTCATAGCTCATGAGGAAGTATGTGGTGTTTTATCTTTCAATCTTGTTGGACAACTTTCACCCATGGACTAGTGGCTTCATCCGCTTATCCAATAATTTTGCAAAAAGAGCTGGCAATGGGATTCCCAGTCCCAAATTAATTAAACTAAATAGACACTCCTCCATGGTATGTGATTGATGGACGGCACCCGAAGGATTCGGTTAGCCATGGCTTGTGTAAGCAAAGGTTGGGGGGAGTGTCATCATCATAATAAAGCTAAAATAAAAAGGCACTCCTTCATGGTATGAGATTGTTGGCACGCACCCGAGGATTCGGTTAGCCATGGTTTGTGAAAGAAAGGTTGGAAGGAGTGCCACACAAAATGAAAATAATATGGGAGCCGCTCTTTGAAGGTTTGTCTGGCAAGGGGGTTAGAGTACCCACTACCAGTCATTGACAACAACAAACACCCCTCAAAATGTTACTTTTATTCTCTTTATATGATTGCAAAACTGAAAAAGCTCTAGCACATGATTTAATCCCTGCTTCCCTCTGCGAAGGGCCTGTCTTTTACTTTATGTTGAGTCAGTAAACCTATTTCCCTCCATCTTGAGCAAGCATTTGAGTTGTTGTGATCAAACCATTATATTGTGATTCACTTCATCATGTTTTTATTCTTCCTTGTTTAGTACAAGCTTTATCTGAATGAATATAGCTTTGCAAGTTATCAATGATCATGAAAAGACCATTATGATTGAGTATGCAAGTTGTGCCTTATAAACTTTAACATGAGAGCGCTGCTCAATGAGATAAATATAATCTGTTAATTGTTCTCTGACCAGGAACGAAGTTTGCCATCACCAATTATGATTTCTTATGCACCTTTACTTGTGATTACCTTATACTCGTTTCAAGTTGAGTTATGAGAGGTTGTTTACTATAATGTTTTGTGTGAATGAATATGATGCTTCTTGTCCGTATTTTATTTATCGACTCTTCACTCCATAAACATGTGGTCCTGTCTATCGAGCTCAGTTTCGCTTGGGGACAAGCGAAGTCTAAGCTTGGGGGGAGTTGATACGTCCAATTTGCATCACTATTTTATATCATAATTTGCTGTTATTCATTGATATATTTCATATTGGGACACAATACTTATGTTATTTCATCTATTTTGCATGTTTCATCATTATTGGAGGATCAAGCACCGGAGCCAGGATTCTGCTGGAAAAAGCACCGTCAGAACGCAATATTTCGGAAGATCAACTGTGGGAGGAAATTATACCAAAAATCCTATTTTTCAAGATAACGGAGGAAGCCAGAAGGAGGGGCCAGGAGGACCCAGGGTGGGCCCACACCCTAGGGCGGCGCGGCCCATGCCCTGGCCGCGCCGCCATGTGGTCTGGGGGGCCCACGACCCCTTTCGCCTCCTTTTCTTTGCAAAACCCTTCGTCCCGAAGACCTAAGCCACAGAGGGTTCCTCACAAAGAGTTACCGCCACCTCTGCGGGGCGGAGAACACCAGAGAGAAAAGAGCTCTCCGGCGGGCAGGAATCCGCCGGGGAAATTCCCTCCGGGAGGGGGAAATCGACGCCATCGTCACCGTCATCGAGCTGGACATCATCGCCATCACCATCATCATCATCTCCACCATCATCACCGCCATCTCCTCCGCAGCACCTCATCACCGCCGTAGCAATTTGGGTTTGATCTTGATTGTTTGATAGGGGAAACTCTCCCGGTATCGATTTCTACTTGTTGTTGATGCTATTGAGTGAAACCATTGAACCAAGTATATGTTCAGATTGTTATTCATCATCACATCACCTCTGATCATGTCCCGTATGATGTCTCGTGAGTAGTTCGTTTAGTTCTTGAGGACATGGGTGAAGTCTAAATGTTAGTAGTGAACTATGGATGAGTAATATTCAATGGTGTGATATTTAAGTTGTGGTGTTATTCTTCTAGTGGTGTTATGTGAACGTCGACTACATGACACTTCACCATTTATGGGCCTAGGGGAATGCATCTTGTATTCGTTTGCTAATTGCGGGGTTGCCGGAGTGACAGAAACCTGAACCCCCGTTGGTATATCGATGCAGGAGGGATCGCAGGATCTCAGAGTTTAAGGCTGTGGTTAGATTTATTCTTAATTACTTTCTTGTAGTTGCGGATGCTTGCAAGGGGTATAATCACAAGTATGTATTAGTCCTAGGAAGGGCGGTACATTAGCATAGGTTCACCCACACAACACTTATCATAACAATGAAGATTATTTAGCCGTATGTAGCGAAAGCACTAGACTAAAATCCCGTGTGTCCTCGAGAACGTTTGGTAATTATAAGTAAACAAACCGGCTTGTCCTTTGTGCTAAAAAGGATTGGGCCACTCGCTGCAATTATTACTCTCGCACTTTACTTACTCGTACTTTATTCAACTGTTACATCAAAACCCCCTGAATACTTGTCTGTGAGCATTTACAGTGAATCCTTCATCGAAACTGCTTGTCAACACCTTCTGCTCCTCGTTGGGATCGACATTCTTACTTATCGAAGATACTACGATACACCCCCTATACTTGTGGGTCATCATGAATCGGCTCCCTGAGCCGATTCACAGGATAACCTGAGAGCCGATCGAGGCTCGGATTTAATGTTTACGTGTATGCCATGCAGGAAACTAAGCGAGGCATCTCCATCACCTTCCTGACCAGGTATAGGTCAGGTGGCACGCCCTTGCATCAGCATCGGACGTGTGACCAGAAGGCTTTGCGGGCCGTTGCTCGGAGGGACCCCGGCCAGCCGCAGCCCTGGGTTGTTCCCGGCTCTACGGTGTTGCCCGTCGCTGCCCGCCAGTGGGTTTCTGACGACAACACATTCTGGCACGCCCGGTGGGACCACATCGGCTTGAGAGCTCGAGGAAATCGGCATTGGTCATGTCTGCAGAGCCGATGTTCAGGTATAGTTCTGTGGATAACTGCAGAGCCGATATCTGCAGTAACCTGACAGAATCAGCTCGGGGGGCACATAATCAGATAGACAGATGCTATGAACATGTGCGATACATGTGCAGTGAAATATTGGGGGCCGATAGAAAAATCGGCCAGTAAAAAACGAAATTGCACAGGATCTACCCGCTGCGTGTTCAAGACGAGGATTTTCACCAAGTCGGTCTTCAGTGCAGCTTCTGTATACCGCCATGGTAAAGACAAAGAAGAGAGCAGTCACTCTGGTGGCAAGGACAAAGAGGAGGCCGGTTCAAGCGATCGGCTTCGATATGATGATAAAAGGTACAATAATGAAGACGGTATAGAGTCTTATAATGCTTTCAATATGTCTTTTATGTGAGTTTTGCTGTACCGGTTCATACTTGTGTTTGCTTTAAACAACCTTGCTAGCCTAAACCTTGTATCGAGAGGGAATACCTCTCATGCATCCAAAATCCTTGAGCCAAATACTATGCCACTTGTGTCCACCATACCTACCTACTACATAGTATTTCTCCGCCATTCCAAAGTAAATTGCTTGAGTGCTACCTTTAAAATTCCATTCTTCACCTTTGCAATATATAACTCATGGGACAAATAGCTTAAAAACTATTGTGGTATTGAATATGTACTTATGCACTTTATCTCTTATTAAGTTGCTTGTTGTGCGATAACCATGTTTCTGGGGACGCCAGCAACTATTCTTTGTTGAATATCATGTGAGTTGCTATGCATGTCCGTCTTGTTTGAAGTAAGAGCGATCTACCACCTTATGGTTAAGCATGCATATTGTTAGAGAAGAACATTGGGCCGCTAACTAAAGCCATGATCCATGGTGGAAGTTTCAGTTTTGGACAAATATCCTCAATCTCATATGAGAAAATTACTAATTGTTGTTACATGCTTATGCATAAAAGAGGAGTCCATTATCTGTTGTCTATGTTGTCTCGGTATGGATGTCTAAGTTGAGAATAATCAAAAGCGAGAAATCCAAAATGCGAGCTTTCTCCTTAGACCTTTGTACAGGCGGCATAGAGGTACCCCTTTGTGACACTTGGTTAAAACATGTGCATTGCGATGATCCGGTAGTCCAAGCTAATTAGGACAAGGTGCGGGCACTATTAGTATACTATGCATGAGGCTTGCAACTTGTAAGATATAATTTACATGATACATATGCTTTATTACTACCGTTGACAAAATTGTTTCATGTTTTCAAAATCAAAGCTCTAGCACAAATATAGCAATCCATGATTCCCTCTGCGAAGGGCCTGTCTTCTACTTTTATTGTTGAGTCAGTTTACCCATTTCTTTCTATCTAAAAAAGCAAACATTTGTGTTACTGTGCATTGATTCCTACATACTTGCATATTGCACTTGTTATATTACTTTATGTTGATAATATCCAGAAGATGCCACCTTTTGCCCTTTCAGTCCAAATGTCATTTGGTTTTGCAATGTTCTTCCATAGATGATTTTTCATGACATACAGCCGATGCACAACCATCGACTCTAGTACAATTACGCAAGATCTACCGGTTGGGGTGCAAGACACGGATTTCTTGAGGCCCTCTGCTTCCTCGAGGGGGCAAACGATGAGAGCTTCCTCAGCTGCAATGAGCCGATTACAACAGTGCTGTCAGAAGTAAGTTTTGGCGTACAACATCGGCTTTCAACGGGGGAAGAGGCAATCGATGGGGTCAAGAGCGGCTGAATCGGCAGGGTGGCTGTCTCAGAATTATCTGAGTTCCAAGCCTTTGGTCTGATCTGTGCATCTTCACCAGTATTCTCGCCTTGGCTGAGGCTCGGGGGGCAGCTGGCCTGGTAGATGCTCTGTTTTAAAAGCCGATTGGGGTGTCATCGGCTGGTCCTTCGTAGAAACCTTCTTCAAAAATGGGAGTTCACGCAGAAGTGGAAGAGGCAAGGCATCATGATGGAGGATACTGCGACGGTTCTGCTCTGCCACGACATGACCCGACGAAGGAAAAGCAAAATGATTTTGGAATTGTCATTTCCAAAACCAGGGGGGCATGTGTTATCACCAGAATTTGACCGGATCAGAGGTGGGCCGCGATTGGAGATGGGCTTGAAGAATATATATATGGAAGAATATGTGAACCGGTCTTGTACACGAAGTTTGGGCTAGTTTGCCCTTATATCTGTAATATAGTAGGATACGTGTCGATTAGATAGAGTTTGGCCCGTGCCCGGTTGGGATTATTCCCACGTTAGAAAGTCCCCTGGACTATAAATATGTATCTAGGGTTTATGAAATAAACAACAACCAACGTTCAACCAACAAATCAATCTCGGCGCATCGCCAACTCCTTCATCTCGAGGGTTTCTACCGGTAAGCAACATGCTGTCTAGATCGCATCTTGCGATCTAGGCAGCACAAGCTCCACGTTGTTCATGCGTTGCTCGTGCTGAAGCCTTGTTGATGGCGAGCAACGTAGTTATCATAGATGTGTTAGGGTTAGCATAGTTCTTCGCGTAACATGCTATCGTAGTGCAGCCCTTGCATGTCTAGCCGCCCTTACACCTATCTTAGGTGTAGGGGCGGCACCCCGCTTGGTCATTATTTAGTAGATCTGATCCGTTACGGTTGCTCCTTGTTCATCAAGGATTAGTTTAATATCTGCAATAGTTAGGCCTTACAAGGGGCTGGAGGATCCAGCGGCACGTAGGGTGTCGTTTGCTAGTCCTAGACAGGATGTTCCGGGGATCAACCTCGTGTTGGTTTTTAGGCCTTGTCTAGGATCGGCTTACGATCACCGTGCGTGGCCGCGAGGCCCAATCCTGAGTAGGAGGATCCGATTATGCGGTGAAAACCCCAAATCGTCGTAGATCTCATCAGCTTTATCTTGATCAAGCAGGACCACCATATATTCGTGCACCCCGTACGAATCATGGGTGAATCGGCTCCCTGAGCCGATTCACAGGATAACCTGAGAGCCGATCGAGGCTCGGATTTAATGTTTACGTGTATGCCATGCAGGAAACTAAGCGAGGCATCTCCATCACCTTCCTGACCAGGTATAGGTCAGGTGGCACGCCCTTGCATCAGCATCGGACGTGTGACCAGAAGGCTTTGCGGGCCGTTGCTCGGAGGGACCCCGGCCAGCCGCAGCCCTGGGTTGTTCCCGGCTCTACGGTGTTGCCCGTCGCTGCCCGCCAGTGGGTTTCTGACGACAACAGTTTATGATCCACTCTTATATTCAACCCTGAAAGTTCATTTGTCCTATGCATGATGGGTGAACTGGTATCTACTTTCTCCCCTAGATGCAAACTGATCAGTTTTGATTTGTCATTGAATTTGCTGGGCGCTTAAACGGTGCTCATCGTTTGGTTGTTCATTACTGCACATTCAAAGGCTATTCTAACAAGTGGGATTACGTACCTTCACTAAATCTGATAATCCCAACAGAGGCTGTAAACCTGATGAGAAATACTCCCTGATCACACACAAGGTATTAAAACAGGTTAGATCTCAAAGCATGAAACAACAAGTCTCCTAACAAGTGGGGAGACAACCAAAGCACCATAGATAAATTGTCAATTTACCACCAAAGTAAATTCCATGATTTTGATTAGAATGAAGAACCAAAGCAAACTGCACTTTTCAAGGGATTGATGCCACATAACCACAGTCTTAATTATGAGGCATTCCTGAACCAGCACACTATTTCGTAATCATGAATTCATGAGGGAAATAAAATTATCGATGCAAAGTTCCTGAATAGGCATCATGTAGCACCACAAATTTTAACTTACAAGAGAATTGTCGATATATCTCTTTGTGTACAAATTTGTGCTTGCTCGTGTGTTGAGGATACTAACATTCATTATGTAGTAATGCCAGACTAAGACTACTAGCATGGAAGGGCGCGGCGGCACGCCGCGCCGACTGTGTAATATGATGGTGGTAATAATTTAAAGCCATACTTGAATTGATAAATATTTTCTTGTTTAAACCATTTACAAAGGAGCAGCTTATAAATATTCATTACCAATCATCTTAAAATGCACTATTATGATGGCTTGCACGCTCTTAGAACTATTATGAGCAGCTTACATACTGTTACAAACTTGGTTATTATGACGGCTTGCACGCTCTTAGCAATATCATTGGAAGCAGCTTCAATTGACGCAGCATGAAATGAGTATGGCGGGCAGATTGCTTAAGCGCCAGCGAGGATTCATTTCCCCTTGAACAATTCTCTCTCCAAATGTGGCCTCCTCCATCTGCAGAATAGAACATGCCACTTTAAACATGACATTATGCATTGGAACTGTTAACTTCTTATTTGTAGCAGTTAGAGGTCTCTACTCGCCCTGCTTTAAAAAGAGCCTCTAAATGCAATATCAGTCAAATCATTGGTGTATTAGTTATCAAACAAACTCGTTCATCTTTTGAGAATTGAAAAGGCAAGGAAATAGGTGGCAAGCACTGTCTTTCTCATGGTCAGCCAAATCAATATACCCATTTTATCCCCCGCCTAAGCAATGCTAATCATTTAGAAACATCAGTTTTGGGCACTTATCTTCATGTCATGTCACATGTATAGTCATCAAAAGAAACAAAGTTTTTTGACGATGAACAGCTTATGATTATAGAGGAGGGAACACAATTTTATTACAGAGAGCAGGATTGTGTCTTAAGTACGGAAAAATGCATAATCTATAGACTTAATTATGTAAAGAAAATAAAGATTGATGTAACGGTAAGCTAAAAAAAAGGTCAACATGTGGTGCGTGTTTTACTGGTGAGGGATTTCGTGTCACAGAAAGCAGCAGTTCTTCAGAACAATACATAAACCTCAAGAATGGATTTTGTCACACAATGCAGTATTGATTGTGGCCAACAAAATGATGTTGGGCCAAACTAATATTTAGTACAACATAAATTTAAAGAAATACATGAGAAAGATCACCTGATTCCAATGGTGATCTTTTGGAAGGCGCAAATGAGTTGATCTGATCATGACAGCAGGCTTTTGGGACCAAATGAAAGCTTGGAGATTGAGCTGTTGCCTTCATCCTTCTATCTGGTTGCATATAATAGTTTGAGACCAATTTTCCGAAAATAACAAATGGAATGGTGCATTCGACTCCTCTGAATACGAATATGCAAAACATGTGCCTCATCTGAATACGAATATGCAAAATGTGTGAAGGGTAACATATCACTATGTATGGGTATTGGGTAATCAGCTAAACAATGGTCTTTGCTCAATATGTATGCATCCCTTGTTCTCCTTACCAATTGTATTGTTAGATTTATAATTCTGGAGGAACATCAAGCAGTATTTTGAATGAAGTGTTAGATCTGCTCATATACACGTGCACACGTGCACATGCAGTAGTAAATCTACAGAATGCTAATCAAATTTGCCACTGAAATTGTGCAAGTAATGGGTAAGATCAAACCATCGTTCAGCTCCAACTATGCACAATATTTCTACATGGCAACACTCATTTGTAGGGAAACCATCAGATGCAGTGGGGTCTTTCTCTCCTAGATGTTACTTGGGTATGTCTCTCTGTACCCCTCCCGCACGATTGCTAGTCCGTCGCTTCATGATGAGACGTACAGAAAGAAATGGACATCAACAATGTGATGGTAGTATGGATATTTATTTGGAATGATTCATATCTATGTCAAGAAAAAGATGTACGCAATAATAATTGCA
Organism: Lolium perenne; assembly: GCF_019359855.2. NCBI lineage: Eukaryota > Viridiplantae > Streptophyta > Magnoliopsida > Poales > Poaceae > Lolium > Lolium perenne. The sequence continues at coordinate 262,618,290 of NC_067244.2, read as the reverse complement.
GGCTATGTGTGTATTAACAAACCAATTAACCAGATCTCAACTCTCAAGATAAATGATTGGCATCAATTTGAAGTACACAACTTAGTAGCTAACTTTGTGGTTACAGTTGGGGTTCAAAGATTTCTATGTATCAAAATTGGCATACAAGTGACAACCTTGGATTAAAAACAACCTCAACCGCCTATGGTACACATTCCACCAACTGTTGAAGTTCATCATAGTACTAAGAAATATTAGAATGAATCACAATAACAGATAGTGGGAATCTAATAAGCATTGGAAATTTTCCAAGAAATAATGTTTTTTGTTAAGTACAAAAACTACCTGCATGGAATTTACGGAGAACCATCTTTCTCTGGTGATCATCCAGCAAGTGTAGGGTATGTGATCATTCTAGCTCAACTCCACCTCTTTGCCTTTTCACCGATTTCCGTTCCAGCTTACTCTGTGGGAGGGCCTACACTTTTTCTTTCTTCCTTGCAATTTCTCCACCTGCATTCAGGCCCAGAGAAAGAATATTTGGGGTTGGGAAAATAAATAAAATAGTTTATACTTTATGGTATGATTACAGTATGGTAGCATGTGTAAATGTAGCAACAGGTTGGAACAAAATCAGCTCAAAAAGTGTGGCTTTGGTCTGCACCCTGAGGTCTTAGCAGACAGAGTTGACATGTAGTACATAAATTCAGGAAAGCCACAAAGATGTATTAGAGCAAATAACTAAATAATATCCATCCATGTTAATCCCTTTTCCATACAGTGGAATTTTCCTGTTACAACCACTTTTAAATATTTACACCTATTTCAGTTTTTTATTCAATAACACCTAGAAAATAAGGGACCATAATCGACACTCCCTTTCTAAAACTAAAACATATATGTCGAATACAGGGATACCTTAAACCAATAGCACAAGTAACCGACGACACATTTGTTATCTGTAAATAACTGGTAGTTTTTTTTAGTACTGAACTGCTCGTCTAAAGTACTTCGAAGCATACACCGGTCTCAGTAATGTCTTGTAGGTAGGTGCATTTATATTTGACTGGTGTACTTTTCTGGAAGATGCTTACATGAGTTAAAGAATAGTTAGGACAACATATCTTGAAAGGAATATAATAAAATTAGTTTCCAACTGATAATCCCTAATATATACCTAAGACCCCAGAAATGCATTAATAGAATAATACTCCCTTTGACATATGTTTCAAAAAACGCCACTTAAAAAAGGAAGAAAGTGAAGTCATTCTTTCAAAATAAGGAGTGTGCAATATTAAGGGATATATATATAAGAACGCTATACAAAAGAAAATGATCTCTTTTTCAGAATATAATTGAACCAGTTCAGAGATATAAGCAAGCAACATATATAAGGTTCCTGGGCACCACAGTATTAAGGAAAGTAGCAAGGACAGGCGCGGCGGCACGCCGCGCCCTTGTGGCACCCGTGGGTGTAAGAATAATAGATGTTTCTATCGTACATTACGAAGACGATGCTGGGGTTATGCAGAAAATCAGGGAATACACACGTTAATTTTTTTTTATCAATTTTGAGAGAAAAGTTGACTTGCTATCACATAATCCTCAGGATCGTGTTCTTTACAAATATCATTGAACTTATATAGACCAAGGTAGATGGAAGAAGCAATTCAAAATGCACATTTCTGTTCCGTAATTTTCTAACCCAAGGTAGATAGAAGGAGAAATTCAAAATGCACAGTTTAGTTCCATAGAATCTGCTAACCTGTTAGCACCTCGATAAATAAATGAAAAAAATGGTAGGTGATGATGTTCGTGTTCCTATTAATATGAGGAAAATTGAAGTCCCTGTGGTTAATTAGACAGAATATATTTACAAAAAAGCAGAATGGGATTTTGCTTGAGTTAGTGTAGTGTCATGGTTCAAAATAGGGATGGGATGTTGGTCAGAATGTTCCATATAAAATCTATCTCCCTCTCATTTATAGTTGAAGTATTAATCATTCTTTAGAAATCTGAACCAAATAGGAATTGAAAACACTGACAGAGAACTCCTCAGGAGCAATGCGGAAATAAGCTGAATACATATATTAAATATTAGGTATATATGTCAATACTATTAGGCAACCGGTATCAGCCGTACCATGTATATAAAACTGTCAGATATGAAAACTGTAGCTATACTCTACAATATAGGGATGCAGCACTGCAGCTATATAAACCACAAGAATATAAAACTGCAGCACGGAATTTTGATTGCAGTTATAGATATGAAAATTGTGTACCATGTATCCAAAAAGGGCTCTTTCGGAAGTTAAGAACAGAAAATAAAGTAAAATGACATTTACTACAGCTATATTCTACAATATTATTGCAGCAGCTCATAGTTGGTAGTGAGCATTTCTTACACCCTCTTTGAGATGAAGTGTATGTAACTGTCAAAGATCTATACGAAGTTTCTTTATGTAACAAATATCACAAAACTTAGCCGACTACCTGAATATAGTAAGTATAAGAAGAAGAAAATAACAATACTTCAACAGTAATATGATCAGTTGTAAGACCTGATGCTCCTCCTTGTAAGATTAACCTGACCATAGTAGCTTCCTTCCATATTTCTAAAACCTGATGCTCTTCCTTCAAACATTAACGTGTTTGAGAAGTTATAAAAGAAGACATGCAAAGATCATGATCTAAACTGGAAATCTAGAAATTGAAGAGAAAATAGATAGCCGAAGTATTGTACGAAAATGCTAATATGGCCCCGGCACAAAAATATCAACACATGTATCAATGCTCCGAACCGAGCTCCAAGTTTGAAAGCAAAACAATACAAATGCTTCTAATCTCGATATTGCTTTGTTGCATTGTAAATTGGATGTATACACGAAATTCCTGCTGTAACCATTGTGACGAATTGCCATCCAAAGAAATTACTATGAGGAATTTAGGACCGGTTCAACCTTTTTTGTACAGAAAATATAGAAAGAAAATGGACATAACTGAATTTTAATATTTAAAGAAGGGAGGAGGGGAACTATCAAACTCCTATGGCCACAGACAATGGCAGACAATTGGGTGACGGAGGGATTGGCGCCAGAAGGAATAACATGGGTAGTAGATGGTGCACAGATTGTGAAATCGGACTGAAGGGTTAATCCTAGGCGGCGAGTGGTTGTCAGAAAATTCAGATGAAGGAAGTCTTCGAGGGGCCTTGTCCAGTTTATTAGTGATTTAGAAAAGTATGAGACACTAACCAAGAAAAAATTATCGCTGTATTGCTTGCTTGACAGCTTGGTTCATTGGCATTCAAATGTGGGTCAGGAAGATTACTGACCACTGATTATAAAAATATCGACTCTAAAGTAATAACCTGCCCTTAAAACTCATCATTAGTACTTCCTCCGGTCCATATAAAAATAACTTAGTATAAAAATCTGCGACACTTATTATGGATTGGAGGGAGTAATCATTTGTAGAGCTTATCTTAAAAGACACATATCTTATTATCTATTTATAGCTTGGCTACCTACTACAAACCTAAACCAACAATGCATACTTTGTGTTTTTCATCTCCGTCATACAAGTTGTAGCATAAGGAAGTTGGTGTTCAGATATGAGACATAACAGGCTTTATCAATATACATTATCATTTTCATTGTGTAACGATGCATCATGCATCCATTTGTTTGAGTCACATCGGAAATACATGAGACAATCCTGAAGCCAACATCAACCTTGTAACTCTATGATAACACTATATCCTATAATGTTGTAAAACATAATATAAATATCAGGAAAATAAAATTGGAATGCAGTTCCAATATTTTAGTTATTAATAATAAGCATTGAATAAAAGACGTTAAAAGCATATGTGAATACTGGAAAAGTACTACCGTCTATCTATATTTGTGTCTCCATCCATACACAAAATATATCTTAAGATCAGAAGTAGTACTATAATTATGATAATCAAACTATCAAAGAAAATCATTTCAATGGAAACTCATATGTATCTGGTAACAATACTTATGAATGGAAGCTAAGCAAGAGTTGAATTAATTTGTTGGAGCAAGTAACTATAAAAGTTTGTGGAAGCCAACCGTCAGTACAGTCAAATAGCTGAAACAAAATACATGAGATATATGTATGATCAACAAATTGCTCACTTCAAATATATATTTTAAGCACTCATGGAAGAAATATCATCTGAGTCTAATTTGCATATTAGTATATCAGACAAAGAGTCGAACAAAACAAATAGATGGTTGCAGGCATAAATTAGGACATGTCAATGCAATTTGTTTACCTAACATAACAGTCTACATGAACTGTAACGGAAACTTACTGTATTCAAGTCTTTTTCCTTCAGAATCCCTTGACCAGCTCTCCTTCTGGATCTATTGGGCTGAAACGTACTGAACAATATAAAACATGACTGGACTTATAACAGCAAGAAAAATAGATCTTCAGTCTCAGAAATTTCAGAAACTTTAAACAAAACAGTAAATCACAGGTAGGAAAAAATTCAGGCTTTCCCTTTGCAAGATTGAACATGTGACAGCGAACCTGGAAAACACACTACTACCGAACCTGCAATCCAGACGTGCTCCTTGAGTAAATCTTCCATAGAACCATCAACTCTCCACGGACCAACGACACTGGTAGAAGACCAAACCAGCTGCTGGAGTGCTGGACGCGGCCTACGCTCGGTGCTGCTCATCGCGGCACGCACGTACCTGCAGTAGTAGCATCCGTTGGAAGAACGGCTGTGTGGGAAGATGAAATAGACACTCTCACGCGTGCAGATGACAGGGAGCGTGATGGAGACGATGCGGTGGTGTACTACAAAGTGAGCGGCAGCAGCATGATATCTGCCGTGGACTCCATCCTCGCGGAGGCGGCCGATATGGTTGTTCTGGAGCAAGTGCTTGGATGAAGACCGTGCCCCTCAACGACACGGCGGCGCCATGTCCAGACTCAAATCCCGCAGATGAAGCAACTCCCCACCGGCGACAGTCCGGCAGGGTCGGCGGCCGCCATCCAAATGCTGAGCTACAGTGGGAAAGCAGAGCGGGGGGCAGGTAGGGCGCCTCGGTGACGGCCACCACTCCGAGGGGACCCCAGCCTAGGCCACGGCCGACGACCACGAAGGAGACCCTGGCAGCGGGTCAGCACCTGGCCCCCTTTACCCATCGCTTCTCCCACTGTATCCCCGTGTCATTGCACGATGAATAGACGTCAGGGCGCACCCGCGAGGACCGCCGCTACTGGGAGCCCCTCCGTCCATGCGCCTCTTCCCCACTCCTGCCGCTAGATTTCTCCTTGCCGACGGCGTCGTAGTTGTCGGTGGCGGCGGTGCGGCCCAAAGGAAAGGCAACCCCGATCCGGAATTTCGGAGCAGCCGCCGGCGTTGTTAGCCGCGCTGTGCCGACCCGGCGAACCAGACATCAGGGCCTAGCGTCGCCATCTAGGAGAGGAGCTATGGCGGCGGCGGGGGACGACGGGAGCGGCATCGAAGGACTAACACGCAAGGCCGGCGGCCACGGAGGAACTCGGGCATGGAAGGGCCGGTGCGGAGAAGAATCTGAGGCAAGGGAAGATGGTGGAAGTAGAGGATGGTGAGGTGAGGGTAATTGATGTGGAGCTCTCGAGGAAGATGAAGGAAGGGCGTCCAACTTGATGGGAATCTTCTGAAGCCAACGGGGACACGCGTAAAAAATTAAGGAGAGAAATCCATCCGGTCAAAGCGGTTCTGAAGGACCAAATCCATCACGCATGGATCTCAGCTGGCCCATCATCTAAACAGCAAAAGCCACACAGCAAACGAACCAATATAACCCATGACAAAAGCAGAGACGAAGGGATGGGACCAAAACGCACACGCGCTGGCAGCACAAAAATCGGTAGCTCCTCTTAAATTCTCACACGGCACCTAAGATGCATACCGGAAAATACCCAGCAGTAATCAATCAGAAAGTAACTTAGGTGTCAGCTGCAGGCTAATCTGAAAAATAATCCAAAATTAGGAGAAAAAAGATGTTTGTTAAGGTTTAGTATAGTAGTTATAGTCACATATATTGGATGGCAGAAGGTACTACCAGATTTTACAGGTCCAAAGAAACGGCCAGATCCAATATCATCAATGTACTCTTATGCAATATTTAGTAAACCATTAGAATTTCAATGCTCTACCATCTGCGGGAAAGCAATGGTTGAACTGTAGTATTACTGATTTTGACTTAACCATGAGAAAGAACTTCAAATGTGTGTTCATGAAAAGAACCAAGAAAATCTCCTTAAAAATCAGAATTTATCTTTTTGATTGGTTCATCTAGATAGATACATTGTAGATATGATAATTAGGGGAAAGAAAAAGATGCGTTATCAAACATATAGTCGTATAGTACTAAAATCACCAGACACACACCACACATCATCTAGCACTCCCTATTTAGCATCTTTGCCGCCAATCCATTTTTTCATGCAAATACTTCAAACATTCAGGTATGCACATATAGTAAACTTTCATAAAGCAATGGTGATCTGAATTGCAGCTTTTGATATGATCGAGTCTGAATTCCGTAGTCTTTGTGCGGATGTGCTCCTCTATCTTCTTCCAGTTGCAGCCAAACCTGAAATCCACATGAATCAATCAGCTTGCTCAGCGAATAGCAATGGTGATCTAAATTACGTATCAGTGCCATGTCCTTGCTCTGACCTGTGAATGGCATCAAGGATTCATCACCTTCAGTAGATATCTCCCTGATGATTCCAGGAGATCTCTCGATGATGCCCTCGAATGCTTTCAGGTACCCTTTATATGCTTGCACCATTAATCGCCCAGCCATGCTTCAAGGGATTCTCTGATCTGGGACTTTTATTTCCAGGAGATTTCTGATCACAGGTGGGTGCGAAATCTCTAGATTTCTAGAATTTATATTTGATGTAATTTTATTTCCTTTCTGATGCTCTCGAATTATGGGCGGTGATGATGCCATGAAGTATGGTGCGGTGATGGAATGTAATCCCTGTAATTCTTGTTCCATGTGATTCTTGTTGCCTGATGGTACCCTGAAAGTATGGTGCAGTGATGGAATGTAATCCCACGAATTATGGTCGGTGATGGTGGACAACATTTATGGCACGGTGATGGTTGTCAGAAAATTTGTAATCCCTTGAATTATGGTCATTGATGGTGGACAACATTTATGGTGCGCTGATGCATTGTTTGATGGTGTGGTGGAAGGGTAAAATGGTCAAATGAAAATATGTAGGACGAAACCTTTGACCGGAGGAAACAGAACCAGTTCCTCCTTTTTATATAGTAGAGATAGAGATAGAGAAGATAGAGATTTCTAGTGATAGAAAATTGTAGGGGCACCCCAAGTACATAACCAGGCCAGCACTTTTGGGCTAGGTCTTCACCGGGCATTTGACGCACGACCGGAGGCGAAGGCAGAGGTGAATCGTCGACTCCTTAGTGATGCGATAGTACTTCAAGGTACGTCCGTCCTCCATCTGACCCCCGCCAAAAAGAAGCCTCTGCTCGCTCACGGGGGCGCCCTCGACCTCCTCGATCATCGCCTTGACGCTCTCGACGGTGTCCAGCTCCTCAACACGAAGGGTCCTGGTCTTGCCGGTCAGCCCCTTGACGAAGATCTGCATCTTCCTTCTCTTGGGGCGGCGCAGATCGAGGTCAAGACTGGACTCGTCCTGAATGCCGTAATCGGCGAGAGTGCACCTATCGTCCAGCTCCTTCCCGCCGAAGAGAAGGCGCTCCTGGTCCTGGATCTTCGCCTTGACAACGTTGATGGTGTCTGATGAATCGACCATGACGGTCATCGTCTTGCCGGCCAGGGTCTTCACAAAGATCTTCATCTGTTGAATGAAAGAATGGAAAAATTAGGGCGGAGTCGAGGATCTTCATCTGCCACACACCTCTACATAGCTATAAAAATATCGGACGAGACATCTACTTAACGCCAGCAATTGCCGATTAGAAAACTTGAGTTAGTGGATGCGAACAACCTCGATTCAAAGTGCCATGGATTCTGGCATACGCGTATGCATGTTCTAGAGATGGGATCAACGATGACACTACGAAGGGAGGATATATATAAGATCAGGCAGCTCGCGTATCTCACCTTGAACTGGATGACGGAGAATCCGAAGCTCGAGATTGATCCATATGTGCTAACTGGGGATGTGTTTATATATATCGCCACGAGCCCACAGCTGATTTGGTTCCTTCCAAGGCACGGCGCGCAACCCGTTTTGCCTCGTGAATCGGCGCAGAGTTACCGGGACTCTGTTTTCCCAATCTTCCTCCTGAATTTCTCTAAAAAAATATCCTCCTCCTGAATTCCTTTCTTTTAGAATTTCTAGTACCGTGGGCTTGGGCTGGTTTAAGCTTCAAGGAACCAATTATGGCCGTGCAAATGCAAGGCCACGTCCGATATAGTGAAGAAACAAGGAAAAACCTATACACTGGACCAGATCGGTGGCTACCGGCCGCCGCACACCCCCTGATCGGGTTTGGGCCAGGCCCATTTGTTTCTGTTTAGCCTGTAGTATTTCGGTTTTTTTTCTGGTTCCTTTTTCTGTTTTTTTTTCTGTTTTCTGTTTTCGGTTTTGTTTATATTTTTTCAGATTCGAAAATTTTAATTTTTAAAAATTGTTCAAATTGAGAAAAAATTCAAAAATGTTCAAATTTGAAAACCATTCAAATTTTAAATCTGTTCAGAATATTACAAATGCGAAAATCTAAATAAAATGTTTATATTAAAGAATATTCAAATTTGAAAACCGTTCAAATCTGAAAACCGTTCAAATTTGAAAACTGTTCAAAATATTTCAAATGCGAAAAATATTGAAATTCGAAAAATGTTCAGATACTAAATTTGTTCAAACTTTTAAAAAGTTTAGATTCAAAATTTGTTCATATTCAGCAAAACATAAATGAAACAGAAGAAAAAAAAAGGAGAGAAAAGTTACTGGGCAGCCCAGTACTCCCGCCTGGGGTGTGCGGTGAGTGCACTGGCACCGACCAGTTCGTTGCATAGCACCTCCCAACTTCCCAAGAAACAATGGGTCGCCCGGCTTATCAAAACTAAGAAAGGCATGCATTATGGGCCGTGCAGAGGATTAATTTTCTTTGTACTTCTACGCTTTTTTTAAATAGACAATCTTTACCTTTGCAAGAATAATTTATTTATATGGAATGTTTTAGCCTCCTATATGATCATCCGCCTCTAGAACCTCCCGACTTTTCATCAAACGTGAAATCTAGGCCATCCGACCCTTGTAGTATAACCTCCTCCCGTGCAGCAATTTTTGCATAATTGCACGTCATTGCATCATTTTCCGCTGGTTGCAACCATAAAAAAAGGTACCGTGTCATTTCAAAACACTAATGTAGCAAAACATTATGAGCAGGCATCAAATCTCCAGTAGTCGCTGCAAATCCCCAAGATAAAAGTCAACTTACATATGCAGCAAAGGAGGTAACATTTGCAGCTACTGGAGAAATATTTTGCAGCATGGAAACAAGATTTCAAGCAAACGCCTAGTAGTTGTAAAAAAATAGCCACGCGTCACCAAAATCTGGAAGTTACTTACCTTAATTGGACTACCAATTTCACAGCCATCAGGCTCGCCGGAGCCCTATAGGGACCGGATACGGCTACCCCATACCAGTTCCCCTCGGTCCACCATCTCTCTTTGATTTAGTATGTAGACAACATCATCTCTCGAGCTCCACCCGTGAGGCTTCCCATGGCTGCACAGAAGAGGAAGAAAGCGGGGACTAGAAGGAAGGAAGGCGCTTATGATGGCAATATCGGCCGCGTGAGCAACAGTCGGCGAGTAACGCTACGCAAGAAAATTTATTGTTACAGTAGGTATACGAGATAGACTAGGATATAAGCATCTTGCCCTGTACTCCAAGTACCACCTTTGTACATCTTTATGTAAGAAATTTAGGCACACGAACAATACAATAACATAATTACAGGTACGCGTCTACTTTGACACATACTAGGTAGGCGAGAGTTGCTTTGTATGGAGCCTAGGGATGGATCCTTCGGGGTTATTGAATTGATGCACTCATCAACTCAACTGTGTGTCGAGCACCACTTCTAGAGCATGTCTTGTGGATACAGGATTCTTCATCTTTGTGGGAGCGTTCCGGATCTGCTCCTTCCATAGTAGATGCGGCTTCTTGTCTTCGGCACTGGTTGGAGGTCAGCTAGTTTGGTGGAGCTGGTCACCGTTGCTTGTGTCTGTGTGGTTGGCCTCTTTTTGCTAGTCTTCGATGTGTTGTCGACGAGTGGGTGGCCCTGTTTTGTGTTTTGTTGTGGTGCCTCCCTGTTTGTATCAGTTTTTACCCAGTTTTACTCTAAAAACTAGGCAATTTCTTCTTAGTTAATGGATAAGGCAAATATTTTGACTTTGTTAAAAAAAAGTCAACCTGTCTAGGCCATTTTACCCCTTAAATGTAGGTACGATGTAGGCCATGTAATGTTTTTAGTACTACATGAGGAGGTTTTTATACTTCAGACCTCTTGGTTCCGATAACTTATTGAATTGATGCACTAACCATCTCAATTAAGAGTTTGAACTAATGAAAGGGTTGGGCAACATATTTATTTCATCAGGGGTAACAATAGGCTTTTCACTTTTGAATTTAAGTCCTAAATTCAAATTGTTCATATCATGAAATTCTTTCATAAAACTCTATCTTTGGCCATGAACGTGCAATGTATCTGCAAATCTGTAGCCAATTGATATCTCGAGCCATAATGATCTAAAATCTGCCGAGAACTTGCATTCCTATGTGGTGCTATTAAACATGTCTCCCTCCCAAACTAGAGCCAAACCGATCGCCCGAAAACGTCATCATCGCCTTCATCAAAGAAATTGTCAAAATCGTGGTCGAATGCGCCAAAAAAATCATCTAGACCCATGTCCATGTCCACAGGCGCCCAGAGCTCGGACTCGTCATCCGCGGCAGCGACGGAGGACGAGACGTCAGCGCTGTCATTGTCGTCCTCGCGCCTGCTGATCGCTTCGTCGGACTCGGACCTGGGCGGCGATTGTAGCGCATTTCGCGCGGTGCCGGGGGGCGTGTTGATGTACGTGGGAACGGCGTGGCAGTGGTCGGCGATGTAGGTGATGACGAGCACGCCGGGCTTGGCCGGGCTGCGCTCTACCAGCTTCCGCGCCGTGCACGCCTTCAGACTGCTGCACTTGTAGTACCCTCTGCACGAACAGATTATTTCAGTCTCACTGTCGTGTCGGCTGGTTATTGTGGTTAGAGGCTAGCTTGGAGCATATGATTACCGTGGGTAGGGCGAGCCCTTGATGGGTTTCTGTCCGTACTTGCGCCACGCCCACTGGTCGTCGGGGTCGCAGACGCCGCCGTCGCCACCCGGCACCTCGCGCACAACTCTCTTCACCTGGCTCTTCTTGCTCTTGCTGCGTAATCAAGCACGTACTTGTCAATTATCACTTTATCGATCTTGCAGGGGCAAAGTAGTTGCTTCAAACTTACAGTAAGAATTACTTAGTACCTTCTCTTTGGCCGCCTGGGAGCACGGCCGCCCGGTTTCCGGCTGGCTTGCTTCCTCGCCTGACCGGACGTCGTGGTGGCAGGGAAGGAGATGAAGACGTCGTCGCGCTCGCGCGCCAGCTCGTGGCCGGACGACGACGGCGTGATGGAGAACGGCGCCCGAGGCAGCAGCCGCTCGTGCTCCAGGTCCAAGTACTCCAGCACGTCGTATAGCGACGACGAGCACGCCGGAGCAGCCTGCACACGCTCGACGACAACGGATTCCCGAGTATCAGCCACCGGTGGAGGCGACGGCTGCTCCAATTCCAAACCGGGGACGACGACGCCGAAGCAGCTGCGCACCACCGCCCCAAGACCCCAGTCGTCGGAGTTCATCAGAGCTACCCTTAAGGCCTCGGTCAGCCGATGATCAGAAGTTGAGAACGTGCCGGCAGACGCAGAGGAGAAGGTAGCGTACGTTGTTAATTGTGTCGTGTGCGCGAGGACAGTCGATCACGCAGAGCTAGCTAACCGGCGGGGCTGACACTTGCATTGGCTTCGACCGTGCATATATAGTGCTCGCAAGCAGCGACATAGGCCGAGAAGGCGAGAACTAGCTTGGAGTCAAACAAGACGGCGCAAGTTGCTGAAAAGAACAGACGCAACGGCGCGTGGTGATCAGTTCACTCACAGCCCGAATGGTATACAGACGCCAGATCGCGTCAGGATCCTACGCGACCGACCGATCGATGTGCAGCTGTCTGTCACTTGACCACCACAGCGATTTCTATATTTCCTGCTCTCTGTTGACATTGCTCCGAATGTCAAAGGAGGGAGGGAGAGAGAAAGGGGCCTGGGGTATATACTCCACGAAAACATCCGATGAGATCATCAACAGTGAAAATATTCAAAGAGTGAAGCTGTCATGCCTCCATTACAAGGGAATAAACCAGGGTTTATGCCTTGTGCGACCGAATTGTTAAAGCCTCACGTACCATCATTGACATCTCCGACAGGTTCGTATACTTCCGGATCTGGCATCCACTTGTTAACTGTCATTTGACTTTTGGTAATGTCAAACCGAGAGGAGGAATGACTAACGAGAGCTGTAATAAGCAACTCCTCCGCCGCCGTACAGAACAGGTACGGCAGTACGATCACGTACTAGTGAGATCGATCTTGCGTCGCCATCGACTGTGTTGGCAAACCGTAACCCTTTCTCTTGTATGTGCGGCCCCCACCCTTGCTTTCGTTAGAGGTTTTTCTCTAATTGATTCTTATCCACCCACCCTATGGTTTGACATTGCAAGGTACACATATGTGCCCAATATAGGCACGTTATTACGAACTATGACATAGATATGCGGATGTTGACGTGTACAAGTAGATTGCCTAGCCCTTTCATTAGTTCGGACTTTTGGTTCAAGTGGCTAGTGCATGAAGCTTAACACTCTAAACGGGGGACGAACTCCGTGTAGCTCTTTTTCAAAAAAGAAATCAAAAATCATATTTAAATTTCTCAAAAATATAAAAGAAAACTAGATTTAGCCAATCGCACTAGTAGAAAACCTCTCATCCATCTAAGACTTTAATACCGGTTCCCTTACGAACCGGTATTAAAGGTGGCATTTGTACCGGTTTGGACGCTGAGGCATTCGTACCGGTTCGTTACGAGCTTTCGTACCGGTTCGTGTTAGGAACCGGTACGAAAGGTCTTCGGCCAGAATGGCAGGTGAGGGTGGGGCCAAGGTTGGACCTTTGGTACCGGTTTGTGTTAGCAACCGGTACTAAAGGGTGCCTCATATGCTCACTGCCCCTGCCCCGCCCCCGATCCAATCTCATTTTCATCTCTCTCACATTTCTAAAACTTTTGCACCTCTCACACTCCAACAAATTTTCATTCTTTCTCCACCATTTTAACAAGATTAACGACCTCCATCTATCCAAGGGTTAGCAATATCATCCTTTCTTCCGGCGTTCCTAATTTAGCTCATTTCTTTGGTAGTTTAACTCGTACTATTTTTCTAGTGCTAGCAAGGTGTTTGATGAAATGCCTAAGTTAGGGATTTTACTTTTTTTATAATCAATTTGAGCTGAAATTATGGTATATTTTGTAGGTTTTAATTAGTATCATCCCCGTCCTCACCGCCGTCGATCGCTAGCGTCGTCCCCTAGCCGGCACCGTACAACCTCGGTGAGCCTCTTCTTTTTTATAAAAAAACTTAGTTTTATGTGATGAAATTGAATATTAATTAAGTTGGTCACTCATATATCCATGATGTTGTGTACTTAATGATTTTTGATATACATATAAAATGCAGATGAGTCGACAATGGATGTACGGTGACCGGTGCCATCCCGAGTTCATTACTGGCATGCATTATTTTCTCAACGTGGCTGAGGCAAACAGGCGGTCGAATGGTTCCATGTATTGTCCATGTAGTTCCTGTAAGAATATGAAGGATTACTCTACCTCGAAGACCCTTCACGTCCACCTGCTGGAGAATGGTTTCATGCCCAGCTATAATTGTTGGACCAAGCACGGAGAAAGAGGGGTTATATTGGAAGATAACGAAGAAGAAGAGGATAGTGACAACTATCCCTTATTCACTGAAGACGGTGGTAGTAGAATGGGGGAAGACGAAGCTGAAGAAGAGCTCATTTTCGATGAGCCGATTTTTGATGACCCGGATGACGATTTGGGTCGGGCCATTCTTGATGCGAAGATGAACTGCGGAAATGAAAAGGAGAGGTTGAAGTTGGAGAAAATGTTAGAGGATCACAACAAACTGTTGTACCCAAATTGCGAAAATGGTCAGAAAAAGCTGGGTACCACGCTGGAATTGCTGCAGTGGAAGGCAGAGAATGGTACTTGACAAGGGATTTGAAAAGTTGCTGAAAATAATAAAGAAGATGCTTCCAGGGAGAACGTGTTGCCCTCTAGCACGTACGAAGCAAAGAAGGTTGTCTGCCCTCTAGGATTAGAGGTGCAGAAGATACATGCATGCATCAATGACTGCATCCTCTACCGCGGGGAGTACGAGAATTTGAATGCATGCCCGGTATGTAGTGCATTGAGGTATAAGATCAGGCGAGATGACCCTGGCGATGTTGAGGGTGAGTCCACCCCCAGGAAGAGGGTTCCTGCGAAGGTGATGTGGTATGCTCCTATAATACCACGGTTGAAACGTTTGTTCCAGAACAAAGAGCATGCCAAGTTGTTGCGATGGCACAAAGAGGACCGTAAGAAAGATGTGATGCTGAGACACCCCGCTGACGGGTCGCAGTGGAGAAAAATCGACAGAGAGTTCAAGTCATTTTCAGATGACGCAAGGAACTTAAGATTTGGTCTAAGTACAGATGGCTTTAATCCTTTCGGGGAGCAGAGCTCCAGTCATAGCACCTGGCCAGTGACTCTATGTATCTATAACCTTCCTCCTTGGTTGTGCATGAAGCGGAAGTTCATTATGATGCCGTGCTCATCCCAGGGCCCGAAGCAACCAGGCAACGACATTGATGTGTACCTGAGGCCATTGGTTGAAGAACTTTTAGAGTTGTGGCGTGACGAAGGTGTACCTGTGTGGGATGAGCACGAACAAAAGGAATTTAACCTACGAGCGTTGTTATTTGTAACCATCAATGATTGGCCTGCTCTTGGTAACATTTCAGGGCAGTCAAACAAGGGATACAATACATGCACACACTGTTTAGGTGAGACTGATAGTAATTATTTGGGAAACAAGAATGTGTATCTGGGGCATCGTCGATTTCTTCCAAAACAACATCACGTAAGAAAGAGAGGAAAGCATTTCGGAGGTGAGGCAGATAACCGAACGAAGCCTACCCGCCCTAGTGGGGAAGTTATATATGATATGGTCAAGGATTTAAAAGTGATCTTTGGAAAGGGTCCCGGCGGACAATCTGTTCCGCATGATGTTGACGGACACGTACCCATGTGGAAGAAGAAGTCGATATTTTGGGAGCTACCCTACTGGAAATTCTTAGAGGTTCACTCTGCAATCGACGTGATGCACGTGAAGAAAAATCTTTGCGTGAACCTGCTAAACTTCTTGGGCGTGTATGGGAAGACAAAAGATACACCGGATGCACGGCAGGACCAGCAAAGTATCCACGAAGGAAACAACCTGAATCCAGAGAAGTATCAAGGTCCTGCCAGCTATGCTCTTACCAAAGAGGAGAAGGAGATCTTTTTTGAAGTCCTGAGTAGCATCAAGGTCCCGTCTGGCTTCTCGTCGAATATAAAGGGAATAATAAACATGTCGGAGAAAAAGTTTCAAAACCTAAAGTCTCATGACTGCCACGTGATTATGACACAATTACTTCCGGTTGCATTGAGGGGGCTTCTGCCGGAAAATGTTCGAGTACCCATTGTGAAGCTATGTGCGTTTCTCAATGCAATTTCTCAGAAGGTGATCAATCCACTTACTCTACAAAATTTACAGAAGGATGTGGTCCAATGTCTAGTCAGCTTCGAGTTGGTGTTCCCACCATCCTTCTTCAATATTATGACACATCTCCTAGTTCACCTGGTCGAAGAGATTGGCGTTCTCGGTCTTGTATTTCTACACAACATGTTCCCCTTTGAGAGATTCATGGGAGTCTTAAAGAAGTACGTTCATAACCGTGCTAGGCCAGAAGGAAGCATCTCCAAGGGCTATGGAACAGAGGAGGTCATTGAGTTTTGTGTTGACTTTATTCCTGACCTTAAGCCGATCGGTGTTCCTGAATCGCGCTATGAGGGGAGACTGCGTGGAAAAGGCACGCTAGGAAAGAAATCAGCAACGTGTATGGACGGACATTCTTTCACTCAAGCACACTACACAGTTCTACATAATTCCATCTTGGTGGCTCCGTACAAAGAGGAACACAAGGAGATCTTACGCTCTAAATACCCGGAGCAACGTGAAGATTGGATTGATGGAGAACACATGAAGACTTTCGGCGGTTGGTTGCAAACACGTCTCATGAATGTCACCGATGACGAGCAGCTGTACTTGTTGGCCAAGCAACCATCTTCTACTATATCGACTTTTCAAGGGTACGAGATTAATGGGAACACATTTTACACTTTCGCCCAAGACAAAAAGAGCACCAACCAAAACAGTGGTGTCCGCTTTGATGCAGAAGATGGCAATGGGAACAAGGTCACATATTATGGGTACATAGAGGAGATATGGGAACTTGACTATGGACCTAATTTCAAGGTCCCTTTGTTCCGGTGTAAATGGTTCAACCTGAAAGACGGGTACCGTAGACCCGCAGACGGAATGACTACAGTGGATTTCAAGAATCTTGGGTACGACACCGAACCATTCGTCCTAGCCAGTGAAGTGGCTCAGGTTTTTTATGTGAAGGATATGTCTAGCAAACCGAAAAAAAGAAAAGAAAGGCAAGAGGACACATCATACGAGGAGCCAAAGCGGCACATAGTTCTTTCAGGAAAAAGAAACATCGTGGGAGTAGAGGACAAGACAGACATGTCAGAAGATTATAATAAGTTTGACG
The DNA here is from genome assembly GCF_019359855.2 of Lolium perenne. Taxonomy (NCBI): domain Eukaryota; kingdom Viridiplantae; phylum Streptophyta; class Magnoliopsida; order Poales; family Poaceae; genus Lolium; species Lolium perenne. The sequence goes on along the minus strand of NC_067244.2, from coordinate 262,601,234 downwards.
ATATTCCACCCTTCAAGGTAAAAATTGACCCAAGCATCATCTTAAACAATGAAGATTGTCCATGGTTGCGTCGCAGTAAGAAGAAAGGGAAACGGGCGAAGAAAACTCAGAAGACTAGGTAGCTACATATAGGGATCATAACTTGTGTAATGATGTTACTGTATGTAAGATATTAACAATGGAGATGGTTGGCTTGTTTTACTAGTTAAGTCACGGGCTTGCAGGGAAATTTTTCCGAGGCGGAACTTCCGAATATGCCATATATAGGGCATGTGCACCAAGGGCATATTCGAGAAGTTCCGCCACGGGAGATTTCCCAACCCTTTCCGCAACATTGTTAGAGGAGATGGAGTCTTCCACGGGCTTGCAGGGAAATTTTTCCGAGGCGGAACTTCCGAAGATGCCATATGGCGTGTGCACCAAGGGCATCTTCGACAAGTTCCGCCACGGGAGATTTCCCAACCCTTTCCCCAACATTGTTAGAGGAGATGGAGTCTTCCACGGGCTTGCAGGGAAATGTTTCCGAGGCGGAACTTCCGAAGATGCCATAGGGCGTGTGCACCAAGGGCATCTTCGACAAGTTCCGCCACGGGAGATTTCCCAACCCTTTCCTCCATCCATGGTGATGAAACTCTCCATCCATGTTGGCTTGTTGAGCTGCTTCCCATGGTGTATCGATGCTCCTTTTATAGGCAGAGCGTCCTTATCCTGCCGACAGGGCGTCGTGCGCTACATACTTTATCTCATCGAGCAGGGCGTCCTTATCCTGCCGACAGCTTTAGTACCGGTTGCACCCACCATCCGGTACTAAAGGTTACCCACGCGTCCTTATCCCACCGACAGGGCGTCGTGCGCTACATACTTTATCTCATCGAGCAGGGCGTCCTTATCCTGCCGACAGCTTTAGTACCGGTTGCACCCACCAACCGGTACTAAAGGTTTGCCTCTGTCTTCCCGCCTATTTTCTTCCCACGCTTTCCACCGGTTCCCGCCTTTGTCTTCCCGCCATTTTTTCACTATATATATGTAGGCTTGGCCACCATTTACATATCACATCTAGACTCATATCTGCAAACCTCATCATTCTCTCCCATGGCTTCCATCGCATCTCTAACCCCCCGGGAGGCGGAGGCGCTTTGCGCCTCGAACTACCCCTGCCCGCCGGGCTACCGCGTCCCGACCGGCTGGTTGCTAAGCGTCGGAGGCGTACCGGTCCCTCCAGTCCCTCTAGGTGTGGCGCGCGAGATGGCCATCACGAACCACTACTACTTCGAGCTCACGCCAGAGCAGCGGAGGAATCCCCAGTGGCATCCCGACTACAGCCCGACTTGGGAAAGCTTCTTCATCAATCGGCGTGAGAGGGCGCTTTCCAGGCATGAGGAGGGCGGACCGCCTCCTTCGAACTTCAACGAGGCCGGCCGTCGGCTGTGGTGGCGCGGCCGGACTCTCCAGGGCGTCATGGCCTACCGTGGCCCCCGCCTGCGCTACCCTCAGTCCCAGCCCACGCGTGCTCACCCGCCGACCGGAGAGTACCGCGACCCCGATGCCAGCGACGATGATGACGGCGACTACGACGACTACAGTGGCGACTACTACAGGGCTAGGCAGGAGTATGACTGAAGAATGACTCCAACATTAGAATTTGGCCATGTATCTTTAATTTTCAGTTAAGCTATGTACTTTTAATTCGAGTTCAATCGTAATAAAATTTTATTCCCGCCCTTTCTTTCCCGCCTTTTTCCGTCGTACGTGGCGGGAAAGTTTCCCGCGCGGACGGCGTCGTGGCAAGAGTAAAGAATAGAAATAGATAATATATAGAAAAGAATTAGAAAATATATAGAAAAAAAATATAAAAAAGGATATAGAAAACAAATAGAAAAGAAAACAAACGGAAATAGAAAAAGAAATAGAAAACAAATAGAAAATAAAAAGAAAAGAAAAGAAACACAAAAGAAAAGAAAAAAAACAGAAAAGAAAAGAAAAGAAAGAAGAAACAGAAAACAAAATAAATAGAAAAGAAATATAAAAGAAATATAAAAAAGGATATAGAAAAGAAATAGAAAATAAAACAAACGGAAATAGAAAAAGAAATAGAAAACAAATAGAAAAGAAAAGAAATAGAAAAATAAAAAGAAAAGAAAAGAAACACAAAGAGAAAAGAAAAAGAAACAGAAAAGAAAGAAAAAACAGAAAATAAAAAAGAAATAGAAAAGAAACAGCAAAAGAAAAGAAAACAGTAAAACAAAAAAGAAAACAAAAAAAACCCTTTGGTACCGGTTGGTACCACCAACCGGTACGAAAGGTCTTTCGTACCGGTTGGTACCAACCGGTACGAAAGGTCTTTCGTACCGGTTGGTGGTACCAACCGGTACCAAAGGGTACTCTCCGTATAACACTTAGGCGTGGCCAAACTTGGCCAAAAACAGCACACACCGCCGCGCGCACACAGAGCCCACGCGCCGCTGTCGCCGTAGCCCGCAGCTCCACGCGCCGCCGCCGTCGCCATCGCCCGAAGCTCCACGCGCCGCCGCCGTCGCCGTAGCCCGCAGCAGCAGCCGGTCGCCAAGCCGCAGCAGCAGGCCGGGTCGCCGTCGTCGCCGCGCGTCGACGCCCGCCGCTCCACCCTTTCCCGCGCCGGCAACCGAGGTGAGGACCTCCCTCTCCCTCCTCGCCTCGCCTCCCTCACCTCGCCTCCCTCACGTCGCCTCCCTAGCCGCCGCGCGCTCGCCGGGAGGAGCCCGCGCACGCGCGACGATCGCCGCGGTGAGCTCGTGCCGGCCTCCTCACGCACGCTGCGGCGTGTTCGACGAAATGCGCGCTGCCGTGCGGAGGGTAGGCGCCGGCCAGGCCACCCCGCCCCTTCACCTCGACGACCAGCAGCAGCAGCCGGTCGCCAAGCCGCAGCCGGCCCGGTCTTGGCGACGGCTTGGCGATGGCCTTGGCGTCGGCCTTGGAGGCGAGGCAGTACAAGTCCGGCCCGATGGCGGCCCTGGAAGATGGCCGTGAGCGCGGCGCCCGCGGTGTGCGCCGTGTGCCAGGGCGCCGGGCCGGCCGTGAAGGAGCCAGAGCAGCCGACGGCGGTGAGGGTGTGCCAGGGCGCCGGGCCGGCCGTGAAGGAGCCAGGCATTCGAATTTTGTCTACTGACATATTGAACTCTCTACGCTAATTTGGTCGGCTGCAAGATCGTTATGTCTTCATACGTTGCATAGAAAGAATGACACAACGACACAGTTAGTTTCCAATTTTGATGAAGTTCAAATTTCAAATAGGGATTTTGATTATTAATCATATTTTAAAATTTTAGGCGGAGAAAAAATCAAGTTTTCAATGGGTAACTTTGAAGCTTTCCCTTTTATGCATCAATAGAGAGAAGAGCGAGAGGAAGAGCGCCGAGTGTTAGGGTTAGGGTCGAGAAAAAGAGAGAAGAGCGAGAGGAGGAGCGCCGAGTGTTAGGGTTAGGGTCGAGAAAAAGAGAGAAGAGCGAGAGTAAGAGCGGCGAGTGTTAGGGTTAGGGTCGAGAAAAAGAGAGAAGAGCGAGAGGAAGAGCGCCGAGTGTTAGGGTTAGGGTCGAGAAAAAGAGAGAAGAGCGAGAGGAAGTGCGCCGAGTGTTAGGGTTAGGGTCGAGAAAAAGAGAGAAGAGCGAGTGGAGGAGCGCCGAGTGTTAGGGTTAGGGTTTTTTTTTGCTTTCTTCATTTCAATTGTTATCCATCTAGCAATCTGTTATATGATCATTACATGATGAATGAAATACAATTGCTTTCTTAATTTTGCAGTGACATTGAGGTATGGAGGACGGCACCTTCGTCCGAGATGAGGAGGGGGAAGAAGCGGTGCAGCAATTGATCTTTGAGAGTGCCCGTGGTCCGGAACCCGACGATGGAGATGACAACAATTTCCAAGACTTTCTGAATGATTTCGGCGAGGGACTTGAGTCTGAACAAATTAGAAGAGACAACGAATTGTCCATCACAAACTCAGGCGAGGTGTATATCTATGTATCAATTAGTCTATATGTTCATCCCTAGATGCATTCATTTATTTGTATTGCACTTATTAACGAATAATTTTTTCTTTTAGCCTTCTGGATCATCGAGCAAGTCTGTTAGATCAAAATGAGGCCCGACGCGGGTGCTAAAGGGCGAGGGCAGGTTAGCCCTCACGGCATTCAAGGATAATGGTGAACCAGTGGAGCCCAAGGAGTTTTGCCGCAAATTTACAAGTCAATCCGGAGTTATTGTTAGGGACCATGTACCGATCAGCATTCAAGAGTGGCATAAGCCGAAGAACCCGGAGAGTGGTGCTAGTTATGTCAACGACAAGATGAAAAAATTTCTTTGGGACACGCTAATGACAAAGTTCAGCCTACCGGAAGACATGACGGAAGGCCAGAAGAATAAAGTCAAGGAATGGACATGGAAGAAGATGGCCATACAATTCCAGAGCTTCAAGAAAAATTTATGGGACAAATATAAGAATGAAGATCCAGTATTCGATGATAATCTAGTGAAGATAAAAGATCACTGGGCCGCATTTAAGGAATATAAGAAATCGTCTACTTTTGTGTCCCGATCGAAGAAAAATACCGAAAATGCTGCAAAGAAGAAACTTCCGCATCATTTGGGGTCAGGTGGCTACAAGAGTGCCATTCCGAAGTGGACAGCGTTTGAGAATAAACTGATGGATCATGGAATCACTCCACAGACATGGGACTGGCCCGAACGGCCCAAGTTCTGGTTGTTCGCTCATGGGGCAGGTTGGACCCAAAGACAGGGCTGATCGTTGCGAAGGGAAAATGGAAGGAAAAAATTGAGGCAATTGTACCGAAGCTTGTAGATGCAATTGAAAAGGTCAGAAAGGGAGAGTACATTCCCGATCGAGAGAATGACGAGCTGACACTCGCTCTGGGAACCCTGAACATGTTGGACGGGTACGAGCTCGCCCAGGTCTCACCATGAAGGAAGCGTGGCCGGATAGCGCTGACACTTATAGAAGCCGTTCGCGAAAGAAGAAGAAGGACGCCGACATTGTAACGGAGTTGTTATCTAGGGTGGAGGCTCTTGAGAGAAATCAGAGGGCACCTGATCAGCCGCTGTTTATACAGGATCCACAAGCCGATGCTGCCCCATCTCAGCGAAGAAGCAGTGTCGGTTCCTCGCATCTTGACGGATGTGGAGGAAGCTACCCCGTGGATTATGTCACGGAGAAGACAGATTGCGAGCTACATATGTTAATCAGGACCGCGTCTGTTAAGGTGGCGGTCGGCTATGTATACCCAAGTGAAGATGGAGCAATGCACCATCATATGCCCATTCCACCTGGTTGTGTTCGTGTCGGGGTGGATGAAGTTGTTTCGGGTTTTGAAAAAGTGGAGCTTGATATTCCTAGAGGTGAAGATGAGAGGACACTGGCCGATGTCAAGCACGGTTTCGCCCTATGGCCGAAGAAGTACGTCGTCCTTTTGCAAAGGCCACCGACTCCTACACATGAGCAGCAAATGCCATCGACTCCTCCTGGTGGCAGTCCTGGTGAGCAGCCAAGTCCACACCTACCTGAGAGGGACCCCAGCGTGAGTCCACCATCTCGAGATCCTCCGCGTAAGACAGCGTCCGTTAAGCGGAACGGTACGCCGCCTAGGAAGAAAGCTAGAAAGGAGAAACAACTGCCGCCTCCTGAGAAGTTACCTTGGGAAAAAACTCCAGAGGAAAACGCGGAGGCCGTTCAGGCCGAGGTGAAGAAATTTTTTGCACCGAAAGTGCCAGAGATACCTTTCGAGAAGACACTAGATCGGGAGAAAGTTGTGCGTACCGTTGACAATCTATATGACCCTGTACCATCGCCGCCATCTGACTATGCGCGTTCTATTGAAAGGTCGTATGACAAGATGATCGAGGCGACAAAACCCGTTCAATCGGGTATCAGGGAGATAAAAGGGATACACAGTGTCTACCAGCTCGGACAACAACCCGTTCAATCGGTCGCCCCTCTCAAGGTGTTTGACGGGAAGACCGTTCAAAGTTCTCGACAAGACGCAACTGATTACGCCTTAGCTGAACGAGCATATCAGTTTGTTCAAGGGAAAGATTTGGTCGAGAATCTCAGGAAGGTACCAACATGTATGCGTAACTTGCATTCGTGGTACCTTAAGGCCTCAAAGGAAGGGATCCAGACTATCATGGTGCGAGTTAGGGAAGAGCACTACTTCCAGGAGTACTGTGTGAACGTTGACTTCGCCGAACTCTTTCAGTTATACAATCTCCGGGCCCTCGACAAATCAATCATCAGTTGCTATTGTCTGTAAGTGATTTATTTATTTAATTTGAGAAGTCGTTCATTGTCTGCAGATTATAATCTTTTGTGCGCTATATTATGCAGATCGAAGATGCTCGAATGCAAAAGGGACGATATCACAGACATTGGGTTCATTGACCCGAACACAATGCATGTCAAAACCATAGAGAATCCCCTCTATAACAAGGATACACCGCAGACTTTGCTAAGGTTTTTGAAGCGACAACGTGACAAAAAGCTAATACTTTGGCCTTACAACTTCGAGTGAGTCTTACTGTCTTATAACACATTATATTTTGCTCACCGTATGTCAAAATTTTAACTAATGACTTATGTATATGACACTACATATTGAAACGTGCGTAGGTTTCACTTTATTCTTCTCGTCATCAATTTGGAAATTGGAGAAGTTGAAGTCTTTGACTCACTAAGCAAAAAATCGGAACTATACGTGTCTTGTTTTTTAATGCTCAGAAGGTAATTTTAATTCTTATCGGTTTGTTTCGTTAATTTCCTGCTTTGAACTAATTGATGACTATTTTATGCATTTTCTTTTGTCGAGCAGCATATGGCAAACTTTCATCAAGGAAGATACGTCCCGTGAATGGACACCGAAGCTGCGATGGCGTGCGAAAGTAAGTAGTACTACCTAGGTCCACACACCTTTTAATTATCATACTTGACTATTGTTTGATTGAATTATATTCTTGTAAAGAAATGCCCGCAACAACCTCCGGGACCGATCTCTGTGGATTCTTCGTTTGCAGTACATCCGTAATTGTCAGCGAGAGAACGAATAATGAAAGAAATAAAGAGGTACAAAAACAATCTTCACAAATTTGTTTTGTTATCATAAGTTGTGCTGAGTTTCAGTAATAGTTGTTTCATGTATTCATTTGTATCTTATTCTTTTATAGTTGGCAAGAAAGCGGAACAAGCTCTCAATCGATGACCGCTTCATAGCAATAGGCGAGGAATTGGCGGGATTTTTCCTTCGGGACGTCATACCACCACTCGCAGAGTACCACTATGAATGAAGATGTACATGTTACATATATAGTTGACTCAAAGAGTACCACTATGCTACATGTAATAGACATATATAGAGTACGCCTCGGAGAGTACCACTATGCATGAAGATCGATCTTCATGCATAGTGCTACTTAATTTGCGATCTTATGCAATAACATGTGTGTTATATTATATGCACCAACTTGCTATGCATCATCTTGATCTTCATGTACTACCTAAACCCAAACGCGTTTCTGGTGCATCGACGCGATATGAAACAAACCGATATCCTAAACCCCTCCAAAAACCCTAAAAAACCAATTCTCTGCCGCGGCAGAGATTTGGGCAAATTCCCTGCCGCGGGTGGGAACCTTTGGTACCGGTTCGTATTACCAACCGGTACCAAAGCTCCTTGGCCCTGAGCTCTCCTGGTGGCCCACGTGGAGGCCCCTTTTATACCGGTTCGTAAGCAACCGGTACGAAAGGGGGGGGGGGGGCTTTAGTGCCGGAAGTTTTATACCGGTTGCAAAACCGGTACGAATGCCCCTCTGGAACCGGTACGCATAGACGTTTTTCTACTAGTGTCGTATTACAATAAGCAATTTTAAATCTCAATGCGAAATAATATGTATTTTAGGCTACACAAAAACGACAAAAAATGTGGACATGAGAAGAGTGAATTGTATAAATTTTAAAAACTCTTAAATTTGTCAGATTTGTCTTTTTTCTATAGCCCGAAATACCAATAAATTTTGCACTATGGTTTTGCACGCCTATAGTACACATCACTGGATACATATGGAAATAAATTCAGATTTTTCAAACTACTAACTATTTTTTTGGAATTTTGTGAAATAAAGGGTTCCACTGAGCTTGGGAGCCATTTATCTACACTCATAGATATGCCCATAACCTTGGTTCTTTGGCATGAAAGTCATGAATGTCTATACATGATAAGTCATTTTGTGAATTTTTTTAATTGCCATATTTTAATTTTATTATTTTGTCACAAGTAGTACACATAAAAGGACTCCACGCAGAAGGATTAAAGTTTTTTATTTTTCTTCATTTTTTTTCAAAATAGAGACAACATGGCAAGCTTCCTATTCATATGAAGGGGGTGGATATTTCGAAACTCTTAGTTGACTCTCCATTCAATTATTTAGTTGTGTATTTTAAATGATTTTCGTGAAAACTATAATACACTTGTAGTTCAAATTATTACTTTGGAAAATTAACATAAAGTCATTTAAATAGGAAAAAGTATGAAGACAGATTCAAAATTCACAAAAATTGGTAATTTTCCATAGAATATGGTATACTTTGTGTGAAAATTGGACTTATTCCATTTTGCACCATATTTTATGTACTTTCTCAACAACAAAAAAACCTATTTTGTCACTTGGAAAATGGAAAGTGGTTTTTGTACCACAAAGTTGGAAACTTTAATTGGAAACATTGTTTGGCATGATAATAAGCATATATATACCCACCATGGGAACATTATAATGAATTATGCCACGGATATAGCCATAACCTTGGTCATTTGGCTTGAAACGCCTGAATGTTTGTATGTGATAGCTCATTTGGTGAATAGTTTTTGAATTGTTACATTCCAAGTTTATGATTTTTTCCTCGCAGCTTGTACACATAACATGGCTCCATGTGGAAGTGTTGCTTTTTTTAGTTTCTTCATTTCCTTCCATTTTATAAAAATGGGGTCAGAAAGGTAGGCATGGTTATTCATAGCAAGTTTTTGAATCTTTCAATCCTAAGTGCTTCTTCTATATAATGTCAACTTATGTACCTTAAAATGCTTTTCATAATTTTTAGGAACAAACCATAATACACTTGTAGTTTAAATTTGAATTACTTTTGGGAAATCAGCATAATTTTTCATTTGAGAGAAAATAACTAGAAAGCTCGAAAAATTCATAAAAGTTGTGTATTTTCCATCAAATATGTTCTAATTCATGTGGATATTGGAGTGGTGTCATTTTGGACCATATTTTCTATACTTTGTTCACCAAAAACTGCATATTGGTACTATTAAGTGGAATTAAGATTTTACCAAACAAAAGTTAATTCTATTTTGGCAACATTGTTTTCATGCTAATATGCACCTCTATGCACAATTTGGGCACATTATCAAGAAATATTCCGGAGATGTGGCCATCAATATGGTCATTTGCCTTCAAAATCATGAATGTTCTTACATATATCCAATTTTGTGAACAATAATTTTAATTCATATTTTCAAAGTTGATTTTTCTTGCAAACAGTACACATAAAAGACTACGCTGCAAACATTACACATAAAAGACTATGCGTAATGATTGCATTTTCTTAAAAAAATGATTTTCTATTTTTTTTTCTTCAAATTTCATCAATATGGTCGGCATGACTATTCATAACAAGGAGTTGAATCCTTCAAAGCTCTCATTTTTTCTTACTTATATTGATTTATTATGTACCTTAAATGGGTTTTCTGAATTTCTCGGATCATACTAAAATAATTGTTGGGTAAATTTGAATTCATTTTGAAAAATTTATATAAAACATTTAAATGGTCAAGAATAGCTAGTAAGTTTGAAATATAATTAAAAAGAATTTTCTATCAAATATGGTTCTAATTTTTGTAATTTGAGTGGTGTCATGTTTTCACCATATTTTGTGTAGTTTCTTGATGAAAAAGTAATTTTGGTACTTAGAAATGACAAGTATCTTTTTTAAAAAATAATTTTATTTGGCAACAATTTTCCATACAAATAGGCACTTGTGTGCACAATTTGGGCACATAATCAAGAACTAATCCACCTATACTGCCATGAATGTGGTCATTTGGCTTAAAAGCCATGAATGTTCTTACATGCTAGCATATTTTGTGAACAATTATTTTAATTGTCATATTCCAACTTGATATTTTTCATGCAATTAGTACACATAAAAGATTCCATGTGTAAGGATTGAATTTTTTGAAATTTTCTTTATATTTACATTATTTGAAAATGGGGTCAATATGGTCATCATTACTATTCATAGCTAGCAGTCAAGTCCTTCAAAAGTTTCATTATTTATTATCTATAATGACTACTTGTGTATCTTAAAATAAATTTTTTATGAATTTCCAGGAGAAATTTATAACACGTTTATTTCATATTTCAATTATTTAGAAAAATCGAGATAAAATCATTTAAAAGGGAAAATATCTTGAAAGTTTGAAAATTAATAAAAGTTGGGAAATTGCCCATCAAATTTGGTCCAATTTGTGTGAAAATTGTGTGGTGCCATTTTCCAAAATATTTTGTGTACTTACTTAAAAAAAACTATTTTTGGCACTTAAAAATGAAAAAGAAATGCAGAAACAGATACTCCCTCCGTTTTATACAAGGCCACTAAGTATTTTGAGGCAAAACTTTAATTAATAATTTGACCAACAAAATCTAAGTTATATAATACGTAAAGATATTATTAAAAACATATTTCAAATATAAATTCAATGATGTACTTTTGTTGACATATAACTCATATTTTGTTGGTCATCATTTTTTAATGATTCTGACACCATGCACATTAATGCCGCCTAAAAATGTCTGTGGAATATTAATGTGTTTTCATCACATTTAGAACCAAAAAAAACCTAGAGCACAGGTGAAAGGCATGTGGAGCTACTATCCAAGGTTTTGTCTTTGTTATATTAGCAGATTAATTTCTTTTTTTTTTGACCTGGGCTACGGCGGGCTTACGCCAGCCTGAACGGTTATATTAAACTGCTCCGGAAAGGAGCGAACCAGGGGACATAACAACAGTTTTAGAGGGCAGAGGGAGGAGAAAAAAGGGGGGGAGTTCAGGGGGGGTCATAGTTATTACACCAAAAATTTAGAGCATCAGAGGAGGAGGGGGTGTTACAGCGATAGGCCCAAAGCCTAACATCTTCAATGCAGCGGCGGGACACGAGGGAGAGGTCTTCCACAATTCCATCAAAGGCAAGCGCATTCCGCCTCTTCCAGATGGTCCAAGCGATGGCAGTATTGATCGAAGCTTCCTCGTAAGAGTGGTCTTGAGCCAACCAAATGTCTGTAAAGCGGGTGATCCCGCGGGAGCCGAAGTTGTTGTGGAAGAAAAGCCAAACTTCTTGAGCACGGGGACATAGAAGCAGGAGGTGATCAATGTCTTCATCTTCAGGGCATGAGAGGCAGGTGGCGGAGGTGGAGAGGTGGTGCCGGAACCGTCGCTCATTGGTTGGGAGGCGCCAACGTCTAGCAAGCCAGCAGAAAACCTTGCACTTCAGGGGGGCTGCACTCCTCCAGATCCCCACGGCCAGCTCGTCAGTCTGCAGGTGCCTGAAAGAATTGGCATAGAAACTTTTGTTTGAAAGCTTTTTGTTAGTGAGGCGGCTATCGCGAAAGTCCGGGTTGTCACGGAGCTCCAAGGAGCTAAGCTCGGAGGTAAGCACACAGAGCTCGGTCACGGCAGCGGCCGAAAGGCGCGGCCCAAGGTTCGAAGGGAGGCCAGAGCGAAGGATGGCGGAAACATTCGCATGGGGGCGGATGGAGTGGGAGAAGAGGCAGGGGAAGCGAATACTAAGAGGGGTGGACCCAAGCCAGAGGTCAACCCAAAAGGCAGTAGAGTCACCGTTTCCAACAGCGACCTTGGAGACGGAGCGGAAGGTATCAAGCCCGGCGAGAATATCCTTCCAAACGGGAGTGTCAAGATAGTGGTGATCTCCTAGATCTCTGGATGTCCCCCAACCATACATCCGGCGAAACCAGCAAGCCCAAGGAGCGGCGGAATCAGAGTGGAGCTTGGTAAGGAATTTAGCAAGAAGCGCCGTGTTTTGGGCAGGGATAGATAGAATGCCTAGACCCCCAAGAGTTTTTGGAGCACAGACGTTGGCCCATGCGACCTTGCATTGCCCACCATTACAAGTTTCGTTGCCGGTCCACAGAAACGCCCGACGTCGCTTATCAATAGCCTCAATGACGCCAGCCGGAAGCAGTCCGGCTCCCATAGCGTGGGAGAGCATGGAGGTTAGAACGGAGTTTACAAGAAGCAGGCGCCCACCAATGGGGAGAGAGCGACCTCGCCACCCTGAGAGGCGTTTGTCGCTCTTGGAGATGATGGGGGCAAAATCGACGAAGCGGAGCTTATGGGTGGACAGGGGCAGGCCAAGATAAGTCTGGGGGAAGGAGGAGACGGCACACCCAAAGGAAGCAGCCATATTGAGAGAGATAGCCGGGTCAGTCTTGATGGGGACGTAAGTACTTTTGTGGAAGTTTATGGTAAGACCCGTGGCTGCGGAAAAGGCGTCGAGGACCCTTTTAAGGTGGACTACATGTTCGGGGATAGCCCTGATGATGATGAGGGTATCATCCGCATACTGGAGGATGGGGCAAGGGAGATCATCCACTAAAGGGTGAAGGAGGAGACCCTCCCTGGAAGCTTGGAGGAGCATTTGCTGAAGGACATCAACAGTGATGTCGAAGAGGAAGGGGGACAGGGGGTCCCCCTGGCGGAGCCCTCGACGACATTGAATCCATCGTCCAGGAACTCCGTTAAGGAGGACAGCTGTATGGCTGGAGAGATTTAGAAGCTTAATCCAGGAGCGCCAAAGGTCTGGGAACCCTTTTGCCACAAGGATCCTGTCCAGGGCATCGCAGCTGATAGAGTCAAAGGCCTTGCGGAAGTCCAGTTTGAAGACAGCCGCGGGGGCCGATCTGCGGTGGCAGGTTTGGACGATGTCCGCAGCGTAGACAAAGTTTTCAGCAATGGCACGCCCAGAGATAAAACCAGTTTGGTCAGGATGAACAAGGTAGGGAATAAGGTCATGAAGGCGAAGGGTTAGGCACTTTGAGTGAACCTTGAGGCAGCAATTTTGAAGGGAGATAGGGCGAAAACTATCCGCTTTGTTTGCGCCTTCTTTTTTGGAAGAAGAACGATGTAGGATTTGTTGATGGGGCGGAGGTCAGAGTTGAGGGAGTGGAAATCAACAAGAGATTGAAGGAGGTTATCCTTGACGAGGTTCCAATTCCGCTTGAAGAAAGCAGGACCAAAACCATCCGGACCAGGGCTGGAGTTGTCATTCATAGACAAAAGGGCGGCTTTTATCTCTTCAAGGGTGAAGGGGCGGACCAGCGAGGCAGCCTGGGAGGAGGTGAGGGAGGTCGAGCGAACAAGGGAGTAGAGATCAAGGTTGTCAGAAGAGAGGACCGGAGTCCCCAGAAGATCTTTGAAGAAACCATGGAGAACGGCGGCTTTGCCAGGGTGGGAGAAAATGGGGTTCCCATCGTCGGCCTCCAAGGACTTAATCTGATTCTTCCTGAGGTGCCCGGAAGCGCAAAGGTGGAAGTATCGAGAGTTCTCATCCCCCAGGATGCAGTGTTTTATTTTGGCACGCTGGCGCCAATAGGCGGCCTTATCTGCATTCTTCCGACTGAGGTGAGTTTTTGCAGCGGCGCGAAGGCGAGCCTCTAGGGGGGAAAGGTTGTGAACTTCTTCCAACCGATCAAGGAAGGAGATAACCGAGCGACAATTAATCAGGTAGATGGAGGGAAGGCGACGATCCTTGGCCCAGGCTCTGGCGGTAGACCGGACACGTTTAAGCTTAAGGCACAAGCGCCCGACAGAAGGAAGGTGCGAGTGCGAAGCACCCACACTGTTCCAATTTGCGGAAACAAGGGGGGGGGGGGGGGAATCAGAATGAGAGAGCCAGGAGTTTTCCATCCAGAAGATGGAGCTTCGGGGGGCTTTGGAGGAAGCGGCAAGGTGAAGAGGGACATGATCGGAGGTGGGACGGGAAGAGGAGGTGAGAGTCGAGTCGGGGAGGGCGAGGCTCCATTCAGAGTTGACAAGCACCCGGTCCAGGCGAGCCAAGATGGGGGGATCTTGCTGATTTGACCAAGTGAAATGCCGATCGAGAAGCGGGATCTCGATAAGGCCAAGACTGTTAATGAAGTCATTGAAGGAAGCGGCTTCGGAGGAGTTGAAGTTATTGTTTGATTTGTCTCGCGGAGCGCGAACAAGGTTGAAGTCACCCATAAGAGCAACAGGCCAGTAAGAGTGGAAAAAAGTTGCTCGAGGGAGGCCAGAAAGGCGGGTTTTTCAGCATGAACGCACGGGCCGTAAACATTGACGATGGAGAAACAGAGATTGTCGGTTCGCAGAGAGAAAGTGGTTGTAACAGAGTAATCATCAATGGAGTGGGAAACAAGCTCAAACAGATTTTCATCCCAAGCAGTAATAATACCTCCGGAAGAACCAACCGAAGGTTTAAAAGAGAAGGAACGAAGGGAAGGCGGAAGAAAGGAAGAGGCTAAGAAGGTGGAAATATTGGTAAGCTTAGATTCTTGGAGACACAGGATGGAAGGGAGGAAGTTTTCGACAGCAGCCCGGACGTCAATCCTTTTTTGCCGTTGTCCAAGACCCCGAATGTTCCAACAAGCGAACAACAGTTTAATTAACATGGTTAAAAAAATGCGACATAAGTTGGAACAGCTAGAACAGTCGTTGTAAAGAGGAGAAATAACAGCAATAGCCAAGTCATACCGAAGTAGCTTAGCAGGAATGAGAAAGGAGTTAACAGTACAACCCAAAAAAAGAGCCAGGGTGTCCATGCACAGCCGCACGGAGCTAGCTCCAGGCAAAGGATGCCCAGAGATCAAATTACAGCACGAGCTCAACCTTGCTAAGGTAGGAACAACGATACAGAAGAAAAGACTAGCGGAACAGCGGGCCAACGTAGCACAAGGCGAAAGCAAACTGATCATGGAGACTGATGACACAACAGGGGCGCGGTGACGCCGAGCTCCGAGGCCGAAATGTCGCAGGCGCCAGCAAGAGCTACCACATCGCCATCCCTCAGGATAGCACCATCCTCAACGACAATGGCAAGGAGGTCGTCGGCAAGCAGCTCCCCGCGACGTCGAGGAGGCTGAGCAGGTTGAGAAGCGCCTTCATTGAGAGTTTTTTTGCGCAGGATCGCCTTGTCCACAATGGAGACAAACATGGCATCCTTGGCAAACCGAGAACTGCGACGAGGCTCTGAAGGATCAGAGTCAGCTGCTTCAGCCTGTAAGGTGATCGCCGAGGCAGGTTCCAGGGGCACTTCCGGGGCCAGCGCTTGAGAGAGTATGGCCGGCCCAGAAGGCAGCTCCGGGGCACCGCCGAAGAGAAGCTGCTCGGCCACGGCGAGCGGGGCAGCAAGGTCGTCGCTGGGCTGCCCCCCACGTGCCAGGACACTCACCGATAACATCGGGCAGCGAAGTGGGCCGACTGTGGTGATAGAGTTAACCAAGCCCACCGAGGCGGTGGCAAAGTTAGCCACCATTAAGCCCTTGCAGCCAGGGTCGGAGGAGGCCCGACGCAAAGGAAGGCGGAAGGCTACAGAGGTGCCATTGTCGCCGGTGACGAAGACGTCGAAGAAGCCCAGGCGGAGTTTAACCTCCACATTTTGAGGTTTCGTGAGGATAGGCTGCCCAGAGACAAGGGGCAGAGGAGGAGCATTGGCGAGCGCCCTGGAAACAGGAGAGGCAGCAGGGGCAGCACCATGGGGCTCGCCATGGGGAACCAGAGGGGCAGGGACGCCCAGCACTTGCATCATCTCAGCATAGCCTGTCCCACCCTCAAGCTCGATACCCTCTTCGTCCTCCTCAGAAGAGAAAGCTTCAGGAATAGGGTCGAAATCGGGGCCAGAGGAGGGATCTGAGCCAGGGGTAATATCATCGAAGTCGATGATAGTGATCTCACAATAGGATCCGGAGCTACAATGGTTTTTGACGCAGAGATGCATGGGGACGTCAGTGATGGTTTCAGCTTTGACCGTAACGAGAACAGCCGAGAAATCGACACCGGTGAGACAAATGGGATCAATGGAGTGGGGATTGGCAAAAGGGCCAGAGGTGTGGGTGATAAGATGACGCTGCCAATGTTCAGTGGGAAATTTTGCGATGGACAGAGCCGCCATGGTTTCGTGCTCGAAGAGGAAGCGGTTGTCCGTTTCGTACTGGCGACGGAAAAAGACCGAGGTCTCCAGTCCAAGGAAAGGGCCATTATTGACAGCATTCTCCCGGTCCTGAGGAGAGGAGAAAACCGCCATCCTGGCACCGAAGGAAGAAGGGAAAAGCGACACACGATCAGGCCCCGTAGCGAGGTCAGCGGCTTGATGGATAAGAGGATCGGGGCTGAGGAGAGCTGGGTGGACGAAGGCGAAGGCTAAGTTGTTGAAGTGGCAAAGGTTGATAAAAGGCATGTAAACATCAAGATGATCGGGCCTCTCAGGTTCTTGCAAGTCTTCCTCATCAGGAGCAGCATCCGAGTCAGACCCCGGCGCAGGGAGAAAGTCCGCAGCATCAGAGATAGGTAGGAAGAGCACATCCTCATCGGAAGCAGAGGGGTGGGCAACAAGAGCTACAGGAGGCAGGGGGGCCTCGTCTTCGCTCGAGCCAGAGCCAAAGACAAGCTCCTCCGGGTCTTCCTCCTCTTCATCGCTGACAGCAGGTTGATACGTCCCCGACGTATCCATAATTTCTGTCGTTCCATGCTTGTTTTATGACAATACTTACATGTTTTGCTTGCACTTTATGATGATTTCATGCATTTTCCGGAACTAACCTATTAACAAGATGCCACAGTGCCAGTTCCTGTTTTCTGCTGTTTTTGGTTCCAGAAAGGCTGTTCGGGCAATATTCTCGGAATTGGACGAAATCAACGCCAAACCTCCTATTTTTCCTGGAAGGCTCCAGAACACCGAATAAGAGTCGGAGAGGGGCCAGAGGGCCACCAGACCATAAGGCGGCGCGGCCTGGCCTGGGCCCGCGCCACCCTATGGTGTGGAGCCCCCAGGCACCCTCCTGCGCCGCCTCTTTGCCTACAAAATCCCTTTCGACCTAAAAACACCGTACCAATTGACGAAACTCCAGAAAAGTTACTGTGATGCCGCCGCCATCGCGAAACTCCAATTCGGGGGACAGAAGTCTCTGTTCCGGCACCCTGCCGGGACGGGGAAGTGCCCCCGGAAGCCATCTCCATCGACGCCACCGCCTCCATCATGCTCCGTGAGTAGTTCCACCATGGACTACGGGTTCTAGCAGTAGCTATGTCGGTATACTCTCCTTCATGTACTTCAATACAATGATCTCATGAGCTGCCTTACATGATTGAGATTCATCTGATGTAATCAGTGTTGTGTTTGTTGGGATCCGATGGATGATACATTATGATTAGTCTATCTATAAAGTTTGTGAAGTTATTGTTGCTGCAATCTTGTTATGCTTAATGCTTGTCACTAGGGCCCGAGTGGCATGATCTTAGATTTGAGCTCTATAATTATTGCTTAGATTGTATCTACAAGTTGTATGCACATGTCACTGTCCGGAACCAATGGCCCCGAAGTGACAGAAATCGGGACAACCGGAGGGGATGGTAGTGATGTGAGGATCACATGTTTTCACGGTGTGTTAATGCTTTGCTCCGGTACTCTATTAAAAGGAGTACCTTAATATCCAGTAGTTTCCCTTGAGGCCCGGCTGCCACCGGCTGGTAGGACAAAAGATATTGTGCAAGTTTCTCATTGCGAGCACGTACGACTATATACGGAAAACATGCCTACATAATTAATAATCTGGATGTTCTTTCTTAATGCTTTGATTCCTATCAATTGCCCAACTGTAATTTGTTCACCCAACACTTGTCACTTGTTATTGGAGAGTTACCACTAGTGTAGATCGCTGGGAACCCCGGTCCATCTCTCATCATCATATACTTGTTCTACATGTCATTAGAAGTAGTATCAACTATCTTCTGGTGCCATTACCTCTGTGTTACTATTCATTTCTTGTATTCTTGTTACTATTGCTCTCATATTACTGCTACTTTCACATCACCCCTGTTACTAGTGCTTTTCCAGGTGCAGCTGAATTGACAACTCAGTTGTTAAGACTTATAAGTATTCTTTACCTCCCCTTGTGTCGAATCAATAAATTTGGCTTTTACTTCCCTCGAAGACTGCTGCGATCCCCTATACTTGTGGGTCATCAAGACTGTTTTCTGGCGCCGTTGCCGGGGAGGCATAGCTCTACTCATAAGTTCACCTGGGGAGTACACTCTACCTCTCTCTCTGTTTTTAATTTGTTTTATTTTGCTTTGCTTAGTTTACTTTTGCCTAGTTTATTTGCGCTTAGTTTATTTCTGTCTAGTATTACTTTGCTTAGTTTACTTTTGTCTAGTTTATTTTAGTTTTTTTTTATTTTCCTCATATACCCAAAAATCCATAAAAATTTGAAAAACCGAAAAATTAAAAACTGCTGTCATGGGAGAACCAACAACCTACTTGGAGCTTATGGAATGTTATAATTGTTATAGAGAATCAAGAACTGGTAAAATAATGAGTGCTATGATAGAAAAATTGAATACAATGGCTAGAATCTTGCTTAGACACCATGACATAAACTGTTGCTCTCAACAGGATACTAAACATCTTAAATTTCAATGTGGCTTTAGTGAGGAATATTTTATTAAGAGCTATAATCGGAATTACTATATTCATTATGGGTTCAAAGAGGTAGAACAATTTGTCTTATTTATGGGAGCCTCCGAGATAGAATCCTTCATGGTTGAGAATTATGAAACTTGTGCTATTTGTAAGGACCTTAAAGATTATGTCTCTACTATCCTTAATTCTTGCATAGAATGCTACAGTAGGAATCCTTATATCCTTGATTATAAAGAGAGACACATTAATGCACAAGAATGCACTCACAATTTGTAGGAACCGGTGGAAGAAGAAATTGATGAACATGAAAGCTCATTGGATGAAGAAGAGGAGGAAATTGATGAACTTGAAAGCTCATTGGATGAAAAAGAAGAGGAGAGCGACGAACAAAAGGAGGAAGAATGGATTAGCTACCCATGCCAACCTTCTAATGAGAGTAACTCTTTATCTCTTACATTATTTGATTGTCCTCCATGCTTACCGAAAGAGGTTGAATGTTATGTTCCTGTGGATTCTCTTGAAATAGTACCTATGAGTAATACTTGTGAGAATAATTATGCTACTGTTATTTATGATAATCCATGCTACTTTGATAAATCTTATGATAATGCTTTGTTTGTGCCTGATGTCGAAATGCGTGGTACTAAAGAATTTTGCGTAGCGAATGTTTATGATAAAGCTCTAGATGATGGTCCTATGTTACTTGATAATATTAATTGTACTACTAATGAAAATGGGATTGGAGAGTTCTTGACTTATTCTATGAGTCCCATATCTCTTGAGATTGATCAATCATCTTGTTATATTATTGATAAAAGTGAGTTTGGAAGTTTTGATCCCACTATTCTTGAGCTTGATAAAAATTATGTGTTTATGGATCATGAAAAGTATGCTGCATGTGATAGTTATATTGTTAAGTTTGTTCATGAAGCTACTGAAAATTATTATGAGAGAGGAAAATATGGTTGTAGAAATTTTCATGGTACTAATACACCTCTCTATATGCTGAAATTGTTGAAATTACACTTGTTCTATCTTCCTATGCTTGTTACTTTGCTTTTCATGAACTTGTTTATTTACAAGATTCCTTTGCATAGGAAGCATGTTAGGTTTAAATGTGTTTTGAATTTGCCTCTCGATGCTCTCTTTTGCTTCAAATACTATTTCTTGCGAGTGCATCATTAAAACTGCTGAGCCCATCTTAATGGCTATAAAGAAAGCAACTTCTTGGGAGATAACCCATGTGTTATTTTGCTACAGTACTTTGTTTTATATTTGTGTCTTGGAAGTTGTTTACTACTGTAGCAACCTCTCCTTATCTTAGTTTTGTGTTTTGTTGTGCCAAGTGAAGCCTCTAATCGAAGGTTGATGCTAGATTTGGATTTCTGCGCAGAAACAGATTTCTATCTGTCACGAATCTAGGCTGTTTTCTCTGTAGGTAACTCAGACAAATATGCCAATTTACGTGCGTGTTTCTCGGATATGTACGCAACGTTCGTTAGTTTTGAGTTTTCTGATTTGAGCAACGGAAGTATTAATTTAAAATTCGTCTTTACTGGCTGTTCTGTTTTGGCAGATTCTGTCTCTATTTTTTGCATTGTCTTGTGGACTTTAAGCGAGCTTTTCTAGACATAGAGAGCTATAGCTAATGTTTTATTGAGTTCTTGCAATGTGCCACTACAGGACCAAGGTGGATTCAAATTTTTGAGTACTAACCCCTCTAATGAAGTTTATGAGAAGTTTGTTGTGAAGGAAGTTTTCAAGGGTCAAGAGAGGAGGATGATATATGATCAAGAAGAGTGAAAAGTCTAAGCTTGGGGATGCCCCCGTGGTTCATCCCTGCATATTTCAAGAAGACTCAAGCGTCTAAGCTTGGGGATGCCCAAGACATCCCCTTCTTCATCAACTTATCAGGTTCCTCCCCTGAAACTATATTTTTATTCGGTCACATCATATGTGCTTTACTTGGAGCGTCTGTGTGTTTACTTTTTCGTTTGTTTTGTTTGAATAAATTCAGATCCTAGCAATCCTTGTTTGGGAGAGAGACACGCTCCGCTTTTTCATATGAACACTTGTGTTCTTCGTTTTACTTTTAATGTTCAATGATAAAAGTTGGAAGCTACAATACTTATGGTTATTTGGTTGGAAACAGAAAATGCCTCATATGTTTTGGATAATTTGACACTTGGCAATTGTTTTGAGCTCTTAAGTAGATCATGATTAAAGTTTTTTCATGTAGTTTAAACCTATTAATGGAGAACTACCGTAGAGCTTGTTGAAATTGGTTTGCATAATTGATCTCTCTTAAGGTCTAGATTTCTGGTAAAAGTGTTTGAGCAACAAGGAAGACAGTGTAGAGTATTATAATGCTTGCAATATGTTCTTATGTAAGTTTTGCTGTACCGGTTCATACTTGTGTTTGCTTCAAATAACCTTGCTAGCCTAAGCCTTGTACTGAGAGGGAATACTTCTCGTGCATCCAAATCCTTGAGCCAAAACCTATGCCATTTGTGTCCACCATACCTACCTACTATGTGGTATTTCCTGCCATTCCAAAGTAAATTGCTTGAGTGCTACCTTTAAACAATTCAAAATTTATCATCTCTGATTTGTGTCAATGTTTTATAGCTCATGAGGAAGTATGTGGTGTTTATCTTTCAATCTTGTTGGGCAACTTTCACCAATGGACTAGTGGCACATCCGCTTATCCAATAATTTTGCAAAAAGAGCTGGCAATGGGATTCCCAGTCCAAAATTAATTAACTTAAATAGACACTCCTCCATGGTATGTGATTGTTGGACGGCACCCGAAGGATTCGGTTAGCCATGGCTTGTGTAAGCAAAGGTTGGGGGGAGTGTCATCATAATAAAACTAAAATAAAAAGGCACTCCTTCATGGTATGAGATTGTTGGCAGGCACCCGAGGATTCGGTTAGCCATGGTTTGTGAAAGAAAGGTTGGAAGGAGTGCCACCCAAAAATAAAATAAAATGGGAGCCGCTCTTTGAAGGTTTGTCTAGCAAGGGGGTTAGAGTGCCCACTACCATTCGTTGACAATAACAAACACCTCTCAAAACTTTACGTTTATGCTCTCTTTATGTTTTCAAAACCAAAGCTCTAGCACAAATATAGCAATCAATGCTTCCCTCTGCGAAGGGCCTTTCTTTTACTTTATGTTGAGTCAGTTCACCTACTTCCTTCCACCTTAGAAGCAAACACTTGTGTTAACTGTGCATTGATTCTTACATACTTGCATATTTGCATTCATCATATTACTTTGTGTTGACAATTATCCATGAGATATGCATGTTGAAAGTTGAAAGCAACCGCTGAAACTTATATCTTCCTTTGTGTTGCTTCGATGCCTTTACTTTGAATCTATTGCTTTATGAGTTAACTCTTGTGCAATCTTTTGATGCTTGTCTTGAAAGTACTATTCATGAAAAGTTTTGCTATATGTTATCTATTTGTTAGCAACTATAGATCATTGCCTCGAGTCACTTCATTCATTTCATATGCTTTGTAATAGTATGATCAAGGTTATGTAAGTAGCATGTCACTACAGAAATTATTCTTTTTATCGTTTACCTGCTCGGGACGAGCAGGAACTAAGCTTGGGGATGCTGATACGTCCCCGACGTATCCATAATTTCTGTCGTTCCATGCTTGTTTTATGACAATACTTACATGTTTTGCTTGCACTTTATGATGATTTCATGCATTTTCCGGAACTAACCTATTAACAAGATGTCACAGTGCCAGTTCCTGTTTTCTGCTGTTTTTGGTTCCAGAAAGGCTGTTCGGGCAATATTCTCGGAATTGGACGAAATCAACGCCAAACCTCCTATTTTTCCCGGAAGGCTCCAGAACACCGAAGAAGAGTCGGAGAGGGGCCAGAGGGTCACCAGACCATAAGGCGGCGCGGCCTGGCCTGGGCCCGCGCCACCCTATGGTGTGGAGCCCCCAGGCACCCTCCTGCGCCGCCTCTTCGCCTATAAAATCCCTTTCGACCTAAAAACACCGTACCAATTGACGAAACTCCAGAAAAGTTACTGTGACGCCGCCGCCATCGCGAAACTCCAATTCGGGGGACAGAAGTCTCTGTTCCGGCACCCTGTCGGGACGGGGAAGTGCCCCCGGAAGCCATCTCCATCGACGCCACCGCCTCCATCATGCTCCGTGAGTAGTTCCACCATGGACTACGGGTTCTAGCAGTAGCTATGTCGGTATACTCTCCTCCATGTACTTCAATACAATGATCTCATGAGCTGCCTTACATGATTGAGATTCATCTGATGTAATCAGTGTTGTGTTTGTTGGGATCCGATGGATGATACATTATGATTAGTCTATCTATAAAGTTTGTGAAGTTATTGTTGCTGCAATCTTGTTATGCTTAATGCTTGTCACTAGGGCCCGAGTGGCATGATCTTAGATTTGAGCTCTATAATTATTGCTTAGATTGTATCTACAAGTTGTATGCACATGTCACTGTCCGGAACCAATGGCCCCGAAGTGACAGAAATCGGGACAACCGGAGGGGATGGTAGTGATGTGAGGATCACATGTTTTCACGGTGTGTTAATGCTTTGCTCCGGTACTCTATTAAAAGGAGTACCTTAATATCCAGTAGTTTCCCTTGAGGCCCGGCTGCCACCGGCTGGTAGGACAAAAGATGTTGTGCAAGTTTCTCATTGCGAGCACGTACGACTATATACGGAAAACATGCCTACATAATTAATAATCTGGATGGTCTTTCTTAATGCTTTGATTCCTATCAATTGCCCAACTGTAATTTGTTCACCCAACACTTGTCACTTGTTATTGGAGAGTTACCACTAGTGTAGATCGCTGGGAACCCCGGTCCATCTCTCATCATCATATACTTGTTCTACATGTCATTAGAAGTAGTATCAACTATCTTCTGGTGCCATTACCTCTGTGTTACTATTACTGCTGCTATGTTACTGTTACTATTGCTCTCATATTACTGCTACTTTCACATCACCCCTGTTACTAGTGCTTTTCCAGGTGCAGCTGAATTGACAACTCAGTTGTTAAGGCTTATAAGTATTCTTTACCTCCCCTTGTGTCGAATCAATAAATTTGGGTTTTACTTCCCTCGAAGACTGCTGCGATCCCCTATACTTGTGGGTCATCACAGGTTCAACAGCAGCAAGAGGGATGAAGCCAACTCCAGGAACCGCATCAGCTGCGGGAGGAAGGACCGGCTCAACGATGAAACCCGGGCCATCCTCCAAAACGATCTCCTCCGGGAGCACCTCTTCACCATGGGCAGCCGGATCAGCAGCGGCAGCTGCCACTGCGTCGACCGCAGCAGGGACAACCAGCCGGCAGACCGAGCGGGAGTGGTCTGAGCCAAAGCAAAGGGGGCAGAACAGCCCCCTCTCTCCCTGGGCGCCGGCGGCAGCAGCATCAGGAGCATCCATGATGAATCTGGGGGGAAAAAGAGAACCGGGTTGAGCGGGGGAAGGGGAGGACGGAGGGGAGGACAGAGGGGAGGATGGGGCCGAGAGAGAGAAGGGAGGGAGCTTACAGGCTCGTTCCTTGTGCCCGGAGTGCCGGCAACGGCGACAGCAAAGGGGGTCGCGGCAGGCGACGACAAGGTGGGAGAGGGAGAGGCAGCGATGGCAGCGTCGAGAGGAACCCCGGAGCGGAGGCGGTGTGGATTGAGGCCGAGGGGAGGGAGGGGATTTACTGGGGGAAGCCACCACTTCGGCGAAGGAAAGCGGGGGCCGCCCATCCGCGGCGGCGCAGGCTCCCATGATGCCGGAGAAGGAAAGTTGACCGCGGCGCGTAGGGGAGCCCCAAAGAGGAAAAGGGGCAGGGTCGGAACCGAGGTTGGGGAACGAGGCGGGGCAAGCAGGGAGGGTGGGAAGGGGGGATCACGGGGAGCATGGACAAGCCATGGCAGCGGACCAGCGGGCAGAGGCAGGATGCCAGGAGCGAGAAGAGAGAGGCAGAGAGGGGAGCGGCGTCGCTTGGCAGGACGGGCGTTGTCCGTAGCGAGAGCAGAGGTTTCGCGGGGAGCCCCTATACATCGCTTTTAGCGAGCCGAACGCGCCGCGCCGCTTATGGCGTTTCCAAGATGGGCCTGGCCCAGCGCGACCATCACGCACGCATTTGTGCATCAGGCCACCAGCGCAACTTGAAGTTGTTTAGCAGTCTTGTTGGCTCGCTGCGTAGATTTAAGTGCATGCACGTTTTCATCCAGGGACATTTCCAGTTTGAAAAAAAATTAAACATTTTCTGATATATCTTTTTTTAAAGTGAGCATTATTTAATCAGAACATTTTCTAAATTTAAACATTAATTAAATTTGAACAAATTTGGAAATGATTATTTTTTTAAAAAAAATCAAAAATCTAAACAAATTTAATTTCGAACGAATTTTAATTTGAAACAAAAATTTAAATTTGAACAATTTAAAATATGAACAAAATAAAAAAAAAATCAAAACTCAAAAAAGTTTAGATTTGAAAAATGTTCAAATCTAAAATATGTTCAAACTTTGAAAAATGTTCGATACTTTAAAAAATGTAAAAGTTCAAAAAGTTCAAAAAAACTGAATGGAAAATAGGAGAGAACTGACAAAACCGAAAGAAATCTCGTATATTGGAAAGCCAGATCGAAGAGACCGATTCATGGGGAGCTCCTAATCATCGCTTTAAGCGATGGTTATGATCGGTTCCGCGCCGGGATATCAATCGTGGGAATAAGGTGGGCTCGGCCCATGTAACATGCCATCCCAGAAATAAAGATTCGATCGTTCGGGAATCCATTCAATTCATCATGTGCTGACGACTCATGAATCGGTCAGCTGCTGCACGTGCAATATTTATGTTTCTTCAAAAATCGAATTACTTTCAACATTGAACATTTTTGAAATTGAACAATTTTCAAATTTGAACAATTTTAAATTTGAACGATTTTCGAATTTGAACAATTTTAAATTTGAACAATTTTCGAATTTGAACAATTTTAAATTTGAACAATTTTTGAATTTGAACAAATTTAAAAACTACACAATTTTAAAATTTGGACGATTTTCCAAAAGGAACATTTCGTTAACCTCAACGTTTTTAGAATTTCGAATTTGAACAAGTTTATAATATAAAACATTTTTAAATTAGAGCAAAAAGCAAATTTGAACAAATTCTGAATCTATTTTTAAATTAGAGCAAAAAGCAAATCTGAACAAATTTTACATAATAAAACAGCCAATGAAGTCACCATGATGGGCGTTCTTGCCCATTAATTCACGTGCTCTCATATGTTTTCACCATCTTCAAATCTACAAATCGTTCAGATTTGAAAAAAGTTCAAATCAGAAATATGTTCGAGCTTGAAACAGTTGAAAAAGTCGAAAAAAACTGAATGAAAAAACAGCGAATGAAACTCAGAAAACAAAAGAAACACAAAAAGAAAAACAAAAGAAACCAGAACGTGAAGGAAACCAGAGCTCTCGCTAAATGGGCCAGGCCCACTACCAGTCGACCCTGAGCGATCCCCCAGATACAGCTCGCAATGAGCGATGATTAGGATTTGCCGGGAGCGCCTATTATCCGCTTTAAGCGGAGGGTACGATTGCCTCCGCATACGGTTGTTGGAACGATCGGTTAGATGGGCTCAGCCCGTTTAGGCGATTTGCTTGCGCGTGTACTGAACAGGTCGTTTCAGTATACCGTTCCAGTGTATCTGCCCCTTGTGAGTTCAACTTTTCTTTTTATTCTCTTCAGTTTAGATTTTAAAAATACGTACAAAATTGAAAACCGAACAAATTTAAAATCAAAACAAATTAAATCGAACAAAATTCAAATTTCAACAAAAAAATATTTGAACAAATTTCATATTTGAACGAATTAGGATTTGAACAAAATTTCGAAATCTCAACAAAATTCAAAATGGAAGAAATTCAAAAACCGAACAATTTGAAAGAAAAAAAATTAAAATCGAAAAAAATTCAAATTTCAACAGATTTTAAATTTGAACAAAATCGAAATTTGAACAAATTCCAAATTTGAACAATTTTATAATATGAACATTTTTTTATCAGAACAAGAAAATTGAACAAATTTTGAAATCATCAAAACCAGCAAAAACCGAAAAAAGAAATCAACAAATACTAAAAAAGAAACCTGGAGAAACCCACAAAAAACCGGACAGACTAGGTGCTAATGGGCCGGCCCACACTGTCCGCCGCTTCAGGCGGGAGCGAATCGCTCCCGCAATGAGCGGGGAATAGGAACCGCGGGTTTCGCGTGCGTCTCCCGTGGGTTGGAGTGCCAGGGCAGCAGCGGCTGCAGGCCCGAGCCCAGACGGCCCAGGGGAAGGTGAGGACAGCACGGGATGCAGAGCCAAGAGAGTCGGCCCAAGCTGCGGCCCAGAGACAGGCAGGGCGCCAGAGGGAGGAGGTAAGGAAAACAGCGCCACGAGCAGACCATGACGAAGACCACCGAGGGAAACCAAGAACGAAGCTAGCTCTGGAGAGGCTATGATCAACCGGAAAAAGCTGCAGCTAACCTCAAAAACAGCAAGCGATTCAAACGAAGATCCAAGCCAAAACTGCAGCATGCTGGAGACTAACGAGAAGGACACGGGTCTGGGGTCGTCTTGGCTAACCGAGATGAGCACCGGCGACGGCGCGAACAACGGCGAGCCGAGAGCGACAGGAGAACATACCAGGGTGCTGAAATTTTCCAAGACATACTGGAGGAAGGCGTCTCCGGGGGTGCACAGCGGCGACGGCAGGGCGGCGGGCGGCCGAGCGAGCTCCCAAGGTGTGCGCCGCGAGAGGAAGCCTTGAGCGGCCACCGCCGGCGCTGGGGGAGGAGCGGCGGGGCAGACGTTGGAGGTCACTTCGTCGGCGCCGCAAGGAGCGCTGCAGAGGTGGTGGCCGGGCAAGGCGGGCGTCGGCGGCGGCGGCGTGACGACGAGGGGGCTGGTGGAAAGGAGGGGAAGGTCGCCACCCACCTGAGAGACGGGCGGCGGCGAGTGGTGGCTAGTCCTAAGGATGGGAGGGTGGCTACCGCCGGCGGAGGACACGAGCGGCGCGGAGGCGCCCGAGGCGCCGAGGGGTTCGCGCGAGCTCATGCTTGCCTCATTCTTCTCGGGTGTGAGTTTGAGAGGGTTGATCTGCTCTGTCTGCAGATTAATTTCTTGTTATTGCCAATGCATAATTATAATTATATTTTTCTCATAATGTATGACCCATGTTAGAATTGGGCATAGGGCCCTTGTTTTGCCTGACCGGCCCTGCTACGCAATCAGACATGTACTCTCTCCAATCCATAATAATTGTCCTGGTTTAGTTTAAATTTGAATAAAAATCAAGACTTATTATGAATCGGAGGAGGGGTACAATCGGCTAATCATCGCTTTGACATGCACGCAAATTGACCAACCTAGATTTTTACCTTCTTTTATGCTATCTAGGAGCACGGCCGAACTGCTTCCTCGCCAGACCAGACGTCGGGGCAGCTGAGAAGGAGATTATCACATCGCTCTCCGGCGACCGCTCACGGTCGGACGACGGCGTGATGGAAAATGGCACCCGAGGCAGCTGCTTGCAACTCCAATTCCAAGTAGCGGGCCACGAGAACGCGCCACTCTCACCGGTTGTACCAGAGGCACACGGCACACGAGGGCTTCTCGGCGAGCCACCACCAGATTCCATGCTGACCAACTAGAATATGATTAGCACATCAGAGTGTGCGTGTGTGGCAATCCATCATGTTCGTGTATGTGTGGTTGACTTTGGCAAGGGATTTTTTCGAAATGGGATTATCCTCCTAGCCTCTACATCAGAGTGATGTACATACCCTTTATATTATTACGATGTTCAGAGTATCAAATTCACAACTCAAGGATCACATAAAGTGGCAACAAAAATCAGTCATATAAACAACACACCCAAATTGTCTTATACTCTTATGCATCTCATATACATCTAGATTGTTGCTTGCCACCCCGACTTAAGATAGCACGTACAACCATCATCAGTCGGTTACACATACTATTCATAGGTTCTCGTTGCTCCACAAGAAGAAGGTATAACCACGTATGGATCGCACAAGTTGGCTAATTGTTTCTTGAGAGTCACAGAAAAACAGATTTTGTGCATATGTTCCAATTTCTTTTCGCTAGGTTGTCTTTAGTGAGAACCACCTTTATATGAAGAAACCACATGAAAATTATTATCTTCAGCGGTATCTTGATTTTCCACAAATATTTTTTAAGAAAAACGATATGCACATTCATATAATCAACATACATGGATTTGATCGAAAAAATACCAGTAGGAGTCAAATTCCATTTAAGAATATTTGGTTCTTCTGCAAGTTGTACTCGCTTCGATCTCCGAAGTCTTATCTATGTTTCCCATTTATCATCTGCCAGGATAACTCGTGCGACTCCTATATTCAACGGTCTTTGAACTAAAACATCAACAACTAAGACATCGCTGTGTCTAGCGATATTATGGAGGTTAAGATATTGAGATGCTAATGGAGAGGGGCCCAGGTATCCTCCTTAAATCTAGTTTTCATGTTGTCTCCCACAACAAAAGAACCATGTTGGAAGAAATCCTCCTTTACTCTCATGATTCCCTTCCAGAATAGGGTGTTTGTGGGTTTAACTTGCACATGCGAGAGAGTATTTCCAAGTAGGTACTTGTTGTGCAACAATTCCTGTCATACCCCTTCCTCAGAAAGAAGTTTAAATAGCCACTTTCCAAGTAAGAATTTATTAATCTGGGACCATTGTGGGCTCGCGTCGCTCCCTAGGGGCTCAGGCGAAAACCTAGCCGACGCCCCCACCCCTCCTTCCCCGCATCTCCCTGCCACCTCCCGAGGAAGCCGGCGGGAAAATCCCCTCCGAGCAAAAGGAGGTGGTGGGATCTCATCTCCGAGTGCGACTGGCGGTGGTGGGGGCTCCTCCTCCTTGTGTGGCAGGATCTCCAGCCTAAACTTCGTGTCGGCCTTGGATGACGCGGCTCGTCAGGCGGAGATGGACACCGACGCGGCAGTCCCAGACTTCTTCGGTGGCCTTGGCAGTCGTTGTGGCCGCAAGGGTGGCATAGCACCTGGTTTGGGGGGCTTGGTATGACTCAGCCCCTCATGTCCCCGTGGTGCGTGTGGTGGTGGCGGTGGCCACTGATATCTCCGGTCTGTTGTTGGGAGCCAGCAGGCGGCGAAATAGGGGCTTGTCGATCTGCCACAAAAAGGAGGCGGTCCTTGGGTTCTTCTCACGCCAAGACAGTGTTCTTCTGGATCTCACCAGTAAAGATTTCTGGAAGGCTCCACCAGCGATCTCCATTGGGCGTCTAATGCATGTGGACAGCTGGATCAGATGGGATTCGGTCGTGCAAAGTCATATTCCTGGCGCGAAGCTTCGCTATTTGTTTCCTATGATGGGACATGTCATTTTTAGATTTCCATGGAGAAGACAGTGGCGGAAAATGTTACGGTGGCTAAGGTATGAGGTCTACTAATGGCAGACTGAGTCTTCGTGGTGAAGAGGATTTTTTCGGTGTTTCTTGACTTGCAGGAGCGACATCGGATAGCGGGGGCAGCAGCACATGAGGTGTATATAGTTTTATCTTTTACGGTGAAAATCTAAGGTATGTCCTTAATTTATTGTGACTCGCAATGATCTTGTTGAAGACATGTTGCGGTCAGAAACCCACCGGCGAGCAGCGACGGGCAACACAGTAGAGCCGGGAGGCTCCCAGGACTGCGGCTGGCCCTGGTCTCTCCGAGCGACGGCCCGCAAAGACTCGGCACGCACGTCCGATGCTGGTGCAAGGGCGTGCCACCTGACCTATACCTGGTCAGGAAGGTGATGGATGTGCCTCGCTTAGTTTCCTGCATGGCATACACGTAAACATTAAATACGAGCCTCGATCGGCTCTCAGGTTGTCCTGTGAATCGGCTCAAAGAGCCGATCCACCCATGATCCGTACGAGGTGTACGAATATATGGTGGTCCTGCTTGATCAATATAAAGCTAAAACGACCTACTACGATTTAGGGTTTTCACCACATAATCGGAACATCCTACTCGTGATTGAGTCTGGCGGCCACGCACGGTGATCGTAAACCGACCCTAGACAAGGCCTAAAAACCAACACGAGGTTGATCCCCGGAACATCCTGTCTAGGGCTAGCAAACTACACCCTACGCGCCACTGGATCCTTCAACCCGTTTGTAAGGCCTAACTATGCAGATATTAAACTAATCCTTGAAGAACAAGGAGCAACCATAACGGATCGGATCTACTAAATAATGATCAAGCGGGGTGCCGCCCTTACACCTAAGATAGGTGTAAGGGCGGCTAGACGTCTAAGGGTTGCACGACGACAGCATATGATACGATGAACAATGCTAACCCTAACACGTCTAAGATAACTACGTTGCTCGCCATCAACAAGGCTTCAGCACGAGCAACGCATGAACAACGAATAAACATGTACTGCCTAGATCGCAAGATGCGATCTAGGCAGCATGATGCTTACCCGGAAGAAACCCTCGAGACAAGGGAGTTGGCGATGCGCCTAGATTGGTTTATGGTGAACGTGATTATTGTTTATTTCATAAACCCTAGATACATATTTATAGTCCGTAGACTTTCTAACGTGGGAATAATCCCAACCGGGCACGAGCCAAACTCTATCTAATCAACACGTATCCTACTATATTACAGATACATGGGCAAACTAGCCCAAACTTTACATATAAGGTCGATTCATGTATTCCTTCCATGTATATTCTTCAAGCCCATCTCCAATCGCGGCCCACCTCTGATCCGGTCAAATTCTGGTGATAACACATGCCCCCCTGGTTTTGGAAATGACAATTCCAAAATCATTCTGCTTTTCCTTCGTCGGGTCATGTCGTGGCAGAGCAGAACCGTCGCAGTATCCATCATCATGATGCCTTGCCTCCTCCGCTTCTCCGCGTGACCTGGCAAAAGTTTTTTTTTTCTTTGGGCACCACTTCCTCGGAAACTGCTGTGGCATTGAATCTCCACCGTATCCTTTTTATTTAACCGCATTGAGCAATTCGCTTCTCTATCCCCTCCTCATCCTCTATTCCTCTGTAGCACTCGAAACCTTCTCCCACCATGGACTCTTCCTCCTCTTCCTCCTCCGGTCTTTCCTACCGGTCTTCCTCCTCTCGCGAGCCGACGCCGGAGGACATACGCGCCCCGGAGGAGTGGGATCAGGAGGACCACGCCTCCTCCGTCTGGTCCAAGGACGACAAGTCCTTGACCAGCGGAGATGAAGACCTCCAGTTCCTTGCTGATGGGGAGCTGGAGTCGGAGAGCGAGGACGACTCGTTCTCCTGGGACGGTTACACCTCTTCTGAGGAAGAGGAGGAGGAAGACGACGACGACGACTCCCTCGAGGGTTACCCGCCGGCGAAACGCCTCCGCACCTGGTGGGATGACGACGACAGCGACGACGACGAGGAGGATGAAGCTCCCGTAGAGGGCTACGGGAGCAGCGACGAGGAGCCCACCGGCAGCAGTGCCGACGAGAGCTCCGAGGACGACGATGAGGGTAGCGACGGCCCGTAGACTAGGATCTACTAGTATAGGCCTAGTAGTAGTAGATTGGTCAATAGACCTTTCTTTTGTTCTTCCTTCCTCGAGCAATCGGCTCTTTCTTTGTAAGAAATCCCATTATCAATGAAGAAGTATTTCCCCATTAATTTTGCTTTCTTGTCAACTTTCCGATTGTCGAACGGTCGCCAGACAGAGCCGATGGCAGGGCATCGGCTTGCACTAGTTGCCTATTCACACGGTCAAACAGGTCCAGCCCATGTCCAAACCATCCTCCAACCTTAACTGCACAGATTCAACTCCTCAGTAAATTCACTAGGAGATTTATCTCAAATATCATGACCTCTGATCTGAATCCGATCTGTTAACCTGCTCAATTGAGCTTGTTCCTCTAGAGTCGATAACAATGCATCGGCTTTTATTATTCTGAAGTCGATGTCCGTGCATCGGCTGTACTAGCATACTGTTGTCTTCGCATATTTTCTCAAGTCGATGTCTGTGCATCGGCTGTGATTTGTATGTACACACACACATTAATTTTTTACCGGCCGATTTAAAATCGGCCCCCATATCTCACTGTCCATCATCCCACATGCTTGGGAAATACTTCTTGAGATGTTGGCCATTGACGGCCACTGGGAACTTCACACCATCCAACTGTTCAAGCATGTAGGCATTGCCCTTCAGAACCTGGATGACTTTGTAAGGACCGTGCCAATTAGGAGACCATTTGCCATATGCTTTATCCTTGGTTCCTAGTGGCAACACGGCTTCCCATACTAGATCACCGACTTGAAACTCCTTTGGTCTCACCTTCTTATTGTATGCCTGAGCTACCCTGGCTTTGTTCTCTTTAATCTTCTCCAACGACCAAAGTCTGAGTTCCGTTGCATCCTCAATAGTGTCACTCATCAGGGTTGCATACTCTTCAGGTGTCAGGTCATTCTGAAACGTGACACGTCTCGATCCAGCCGTAATTTCCCAAGGTAATACGGCCTCCTGCCCATAGACAAGCTGGTACGGCGAAGTCTTTATAGCTCCATGGCATGACATGCGATAAGCCCACAAAGCTTCTGACAACGTCTCATGCCACACCCTAGGGTTCTCGTCAATCTTCCTCTTAATCAGCTTGATCAGGCTTTGATTGGATGCTTCGGCTTGCCCGTTGGCTTGAGCATAGTATGGAGATGATCGGATTAGCTTAATCCCCATGTCATCGCAGAACTTTCTGAATTCTTTAGAGACAAAAACCGAACCTCCATCGGTCGTGATGGTTTGGGGAATCCCGAACCTATGAATGACATGTTCTTTGACAAATTGGATAACATCTTCCGATTTTACCTTCTTCATGGGAACGGCGTCCACCCATTTGGTGAAATAATCTGTAATGGCCAGAATCCACTCGTGGTTTTTGCTCGACGGAGGATGGATTTTGCCGATCATATCCATGCCCCAACCTCGAAATGGCCAAGGTTTGATGATGGGGTTCATCGCTGATGCGGGTACCATCTGAATTTTTCCGAACATCTGACACGCTTGGCATCCCTTGTAGTACTTGAAGCAGTCCTCAAGCATGGTAGGCCAATAAAACCCTGATCGCCTAATTAACCACTTCATCTTATGAGCCGATTGGTGAGTTCCACAGGCGCCTTCATGCACCTCATGTAAGAGCCGATTAGACTCATTGGTCCTGTGCATTTGAGTAGTAACCCTTCCAACGTCCTGTAGAACATGTCATCTCCTATAAGTACATATTTCATAGCCTTGTATCTTATCCGTTTAGGTGCCCCCCGAGCCGAATCCTTCAAATAATTGAAGATATCGGCTCTCCAATCATCCTGTTCCAGGAACTGCACCTGAACTTCTGACCCGTCTGGTACGTCCTTGTATCCCGACGCCATCTGTGCGAGATTATTGGCGTCGGTATTCTGAGACCTTGGGACCCAATTGAAATTGATGTACCGAAAATGTGTCATCAGCTCACGACATTCCATCCAATATGTAAAAAGTGACTCACTCTCGCACTTGTATTCGTCCGTGAGTTGGGAGATCACCAACTTCGAGTCTCCAAAAAGCTCTACTGCCTCTGCCCCGGCTTCCAAAAGCAACTCCATTCCCTTGCGCACTGCCTCATACTCAGCAACATTGTTGGTGCAAGGGGTAGATAGCCTGATGGCGAAAGAATATGTTGCCCCCCGAGGCGACACGAGCAGAATGCCGATGCCACAACCATCGTCACAAGCCGATCCATCGAAGAACATAGCCCATGCACGTACAGATAGTGCTGCTATATTAGTATTAATCCGTTCAGCTATAAGATCGGCCAACGCTTGTCCCTTGACTGCTTTCGCAGGCTGATACCGAAGATCGAACTCCGACAACGCAAACATCCACTTACCAAGTCGGCCTTTCAAAACAGGGGCCGACAGCATGTGCTTGACAACGTCTGACTTGCATATGACGATGATCTCTGCCGTCAAAAGGATGTGATGAAGCTTGGTGCAGGTGAAGAACAGGCAAAGGCAAAGCTTCTCGACCTCAGGATACCTTGTCTCCGCGTCCAACATCCTTCTGCTGAGGTAGAAAACGACATTTTCAACACCCTCATAGAGTTGCACCACCACCGAAGCGATGGACGTGTCAGCTACTGATAAGTAGATATAGAACGGCCTGTCTTGTTGGGGCGGAACTAGCACAGGCGGCGTTGTCAGATACCGCTTAATCTCATCAAACGCCTGCTGATGTTCTGCCCCCCAGTGAAATTCGTCATCAGATTTAATTTTCACCAGCGCTATGAATGGCTCGATTCGTCCTGACAGGTTAGAGATGAATCGTCGGACAAAGTTGATCTTGCCGATAAGACGTTGGAGCTCCTTCTTCGTGGTGGGCGGCTGCATGGTACGCACTGCCTCTTGACTTTTCAGGCCGATCTCAATTCCCCGTTCATGAAC
Source organism: Lolium perenne (assembly GCF_019359855.2). Lineage (NCBI taxonomy): Eukaryota > Viridiplantae > Streptophyta > Magnoliopsida > Poales > Poaceae > Lolium > Lolium perenne. The sequence continues at coordinate 262,565,913 of NC_067244.2, read as the reverse complement.
CAGAAAACCTAGGAACTGACCGGCCGTCACACCAAAAGCACACTTCTTTGGATTCATTCTCAGTCCGAACTTCCGAGTTCGGTCTAGGATGCGTCGCAAATCATCCAAGTGTCCCTCCATGGAGATAGATTTGACTACCACGTCATCGATGTAGATTTCCACCAACTTGCCGATCAGGTCGTGAAATATATAATTCATGGCTCTTTGGTACGTTGCACCAGCATTCTTCAACCCAAAGGTCATGACTACATATTCAAACAAGCCTACTGCCCCTGGTACTCTGAATGCGGTCTTGTGTATATCTTCTGGAGCCATGAAGATTTGGTTATAGCCGGTGTTGCCATCCATGAAACTCAACACCTTGTGGCCAGCAGCTGCATTGATCAACGTTTCTGCCACAGGCATCGGATATTCATCTTTTGGAGTGGCTCTGTTGAGATCTCGGAAATCGATGGCCACACGCCATCGGCCGTCCTTCTTCTCTACAGGAACGATCTTGGAGATCCATTCAGCATACCTGCATGGCCTGATGAACCCGGCGGCCAACATCTTCTCGATCTCTTTCTTGACCTCTTCCAGAATTTCGGCCTTCATCTGACGTGCTCGTTGTTGGAACGGCCGAAATCCCTTCTTAAGGGGGAGCCGATGTTCAATGATGCTCCTGTCTAAACCAGGCATCTCTGTGTAATCCCATGCAAAGCAATCTGGGTATTATTTTAACAGAGCTATCATCTGACCCCTAAGATGTGGATCTAACTTCTTGCTGATAAAAGTTGGTCGCGGCTTATCCCCAGGACCGATGTCGACTTCTTCTAGCTCATCAGCCGATGTAAACCCATACCCTAGCTTTCCGTCACCTGTGAGGTCGACACTAAATACAGGGAGAACGTGTGGTAAGGATAATACGGGCCGATTGCTGGAATCGGCCTTCATCTTGATAGTAACCAGGATTTTTTGGAATTGTCGGAGCCGATCGCGTGGAATGGCTTCCTCCTTGTCCTCGCTATGAGAGCAGCTGCCCTCGTCTCTGTCCTTACCAGGGTGGCGCCCAAGTCCTACCATGTTGATGTTGAACGAGAATCTTGGCTGGCACCTCCCAGGGTACATCATTCCACCATGTCAACGGCGTATGCCGGTGAATTCGGCACTTCTGGTGCTGCCAACGCGAATGGCAGCGGTGGACGGGACTGGAGTGGCATCTCTCCTTGGTAAGTCCCTAGAGCTGGTCCTGACGGAGAGTACTGATGCCTCATGATTTCCTGGATCACCCGAAGAGCGACACGCTCCAAAGTGTTCACCAGGTTCTCAGAATGGCGGTGAAGCGAGTGAGCTACCATGAAGTTAATCTCCTGACGCAGGGACCTGGTGCGTTCTTCTGACGGGGCGGATAGGTCCACTCCATCGAGCGCGCCTTCAGGTGAGAACCCTTTCCACCTGATGCCATGTGAGCGGGTTCTGTGAAAAGAGCCGATGAGGTCGGCTTCGAGGATTGCTTTGACCTCGTCATACTTCTTCTTGAGCTCCTCGGTCAGATCCTCGTACGTGGATCGGTGCCTTCCGCCATCTCAGATGTAGATGGCGATGCGGTTGATGTCGAAGACGGTCCCACCGGGCGTGCCAGAATGTGTTGCGGTCAGAAACCCACCGGCGAGCAGCGACGGGCAACACAGTAGAGCCGGGAGGCTCCCAGGACTGCGGCTGTTGGTCCCTCTGAGCGACGGCCCGCAAAGACTCGGCACGCACGTCCGATGCTGGTGGAAGGGCGTGCCACCTGACCTATACCTGGTCAGGAAGGTGATGGATGTGCCTCGCTTAGTTTCCTGCATGACATACACGTAAACATTAAATACGAGCCTCGATCGGCTCTCAGGTTGTCCTGTGAATCGGCTCAAAGAGCCGATCCACCCATGATCCGTACGAGGTGTACGAATATATGGTGGTCTTGTGATACGTCCCCAACGTATCCATAATTTCTATCGTTCCATGCTTGTTTTATGACAATACTTACATGTTTTGCTTGCACTTTATGATGTTTTCATGCATTTTCCGGAACTAACCTATTAACGAGATGCCACAGTGCCAGTTCCTGTTTTCTGCTGTTTTTGGTTCCAGAAAGGCTGTTCGGGCAATATTCTCGGAATTGGACGAAATCAACGCCAAACCTCCTATTTTTCCCGGAAGGCTCCAGAACACCGAAGAATAGTCGGAGAGGGGCCAGGGGGCCACCACACCACATGGCGGCGCGGGCCAGACCCAGGCCGCGCCGGCCTAGGGTGTGGCGCCCCCAGGTGCCCCCCTGCGCCGCCTCTTCGCCTATAAAATCCCTTTCGACCTAAAAACGCCGGACCAATTGACGAAACTCCAGAAAAGTTACTGTGGCGCCGCCGCCATCGCGAAACTCCAATTCGGGGGACAGAAGTCTCTGTCCCGGCACCCTGCCGGGACAGGGAAGTGCCCCCGGAAGCCATCTCCATCAACGCCACCGCCTCCACCATGCTCCGTGAGTAGTTCCCCCATGGACTACGGGTTCTAGCAGTAGCTATGTCGGTATACTCTCCCCCATGTACTTCAATACAATGGTCTCATGAGCTGCCTTACATGATTGAGATTCATCTGATGTAATCGGTGTTGTGTTTGTTGGGATCCGATGGATGATACATTATGATTAGTCTATCTATAAAGTTTGTGAAGTTATTGTTGCTGCAATCTTGTTATTCTTAATGCTTGTCACTAGGGCCCGAGTGGCATGATCTTAGATTTGAGCTCTATATTGTTGCTTAGATTGTATCTACAAGTTGTATGCACATGTCACTATCCGGAACCAAAGGCCCCGAAGTGACAGAAATCGGGACAACCGGAGGGGATGGTAGTGATGTGAGGATCACATGTTTTCACGGTGTGTTAATGCTTTGCTCCGGTACTCTATTAAAAGGAGTACCTTAATATCCAGTAGTTTCCCTTGAGGCCCGGCTGCCACCGGCTGGTAGGACAAAAGATGTTGTGCAAGTTTCTCATTGCGAGCACGTACGACTATATTTGGAAATCATGCCTACATAATTAATAATCTTGATGTTCTGCCTTAATGCTTTGATTCCTATCAATTGCCCAACTGTAATTTGTTCACCCAACACTTGTCACTTATTGGAGAGTTACCACTAGTGTAGATCGCTGGGAACCCCGGTCCATCTTTCATCATAATATACATGTTCTACATGTCATTGGAAGTAGTATCAACTATCTTCTGGTGCCATTGCTCTCATATTGCTATTATCACGTGTTACCGTTACTATCGCTCTCATATTACTGCTACTTTCACATCACCCCTGTTGCTAGTGCTTTTCCAGTGCAGCTGAATTGACAACTCGCTTGTTGAGGCTTATAAGTATTCTTTACCTCCCTTGTGTCGAATCAATAAATTGGGTTATACTACCCTCGAAGACTATCGCGATCCCCTATACTTGTGGGTTATCAAGACTGTTTTTCACGCCGTTGCCGGGGAGGCATAGCTCTACTCATAAGTTCACCTGGGGAGTACACTCTACCTCTCTCTCTGTTTTATTTTATTTTGTTTTGCTTAGTTTACTTTTGTCTAGTTTATTTGTGCTTAGTTTATTTCTGTCTAGTATTATTTTGCGTAGTTTACTTTTGTCTAGTTTATTTTTGTCTTGTTTTATTTGTCTCATATACCCAAAAATCCATAAAAATTTGAAAAACCAAAAAATTAAAAACTGCTATTATGGGAGAACCTACAACCTACTTGGAGCTTATGGAATGTTATAATTGTTATAGAGAATCAAGAACTGGTAGAATAATGAGTGCTATGATAGAAAAATTGAATACAATGGCTAGAATCTTGCTTAGACGCCATGATATAAACTGTTGCTCTCAACAGGATAAACATCTTAAATTTCAATGTGGCTTTAGTGAGGAATATTTTATTAAGAGCTATAATCGGAATTGCTATATTCATTATGGGTTCGAAGAGGTAGAACAATTTGTCTTATTTATGGGAGCCTCCGAGATAGAATCCTTCATGGTTGAGAATTATGAAACTTGTGCTATTTGTAAGGACCTTAAAGATTATGTCTCTACTATCCTTAATTCTTGCATAGAATGCTACAGTAGGAATCCTTATATCCTTGATTATAAAGAGAGACACATTAATGCACAAGAATGCACTCACAATTTGCAGGAACCGGTGGAAGAAGAAACTGATGAACCTGAAAGCGCATTGGATGAAAAAGAGGAGGAAATTGATGAACCTGAAAGCTCATTGGATGAAAAAGAAGAGGAGAGCGACGAACAAAAGGAGGAAGAATGGATTAGCTACCCATGCCAACCTTCTAATGAGAGTAACTCTTTATCTCTTACACTATTTGATTGTCCTCCATGCTTACCAAAAGAGGTTGAATGTTATGTTCCTGTGGATTCTCTTGAAATATTCCCTATGAGTAAAACTTGTGAGAATAATTATGCTACTATTATTTATGATAATCCATGCTACTTTGATAAATCTTATGATAATGCTTTGTTTGTGCCTGATGTCGAAATGCATGGTACTAAAGAATTTTGCTTAGCAAATGTTTATGATAAAGCTCTAGATGATGGTCCTATGTTACTTGATACTATTAATTGTACTACTAATGAAAATGGGATTGGAGAGTCCTTGACTTATTCTATGAGTCCCATATCTCTTGAGATTGATCAACTACCTTGTTATATTATTAATAAAAGTAAGTTTGAAAGTTTTTATTCCACTATTCTTGAACTTGATAAAAATTATGTGTTTGGAAATCATGGAAAGTATGCTGCATGTGATAGTTATATTGTTGAGTTTATTCATGGAGCTACTGAAAATTATTATGAGAGAGGAAAATATGGTTGTAGAAATTTGCATGGTACTAAAACACCTCTCTATGTGCTTAAAATTTTGAAGTTACACTTGTTCTATTTTCCTATGCTTGTTACTTTGCTTTTCATGAACTTGTTTATTTACAAGATTCCTTTGCATAGGAAGCATGTTAGGCTTAAATGTGTTTTGAATTTGCCTCTTGATGCTCTCTTTTACTTCAAATACTATTTCTTGCGAGTGCATCATTAAAACTGCTGAGCCCATCTTAATGGCTATAAAGAAAGCAACTTCTTGGGAGATAACCCATGTGTTATTTTGCTACAGTACTTTGTTTTATATTTGTGTCTTGGAAGTTGTTTACTACTGTAGCAACCTCTCCTTATCTTAGTTTTGTGTTTTGTTGTGCCAAGTGAAGCCTCTAATCGAAGGTTGATACTAGATTTGGATTTCTGCGCAGAAACAGATTTCTATCTGTCACGAATCTGGGCTGTTTTCTCTGTATAAAAATCAGACAAATATGCCAATTTACGTGCGTGTTCCCCAGATATGTACGCAACTTTCATTAGTTTTGAGTTTTCTGATTTGAGCAACGGAAGTATTTATTTAAAATTCGTCTTTACTGGCTGTTCTGTTTTGGCAGATTCTGTCTCTGTTTTTTACATTGTCTCTTGTGGACTTTAAGCGAGGTTTCTAGACGTAGAGAGCTGTAGCTGATGTTTTATTGAGTTCTTGCAATGTGCCACTACAGGACCAAGGTGGATTCAAATTTTTTTTGAGTACTAACCCCTCTAATGAAGTTTATGAGAAGTTTGTTGTGAAGGAAGTTTTCAAGGGTCAAGAGAGGAGGATGATATATGATCAAGAAGAGTGAAAAGTCTAAGCTTGGGGATGCCCCCGTGGTTCATCCCTGCATATTTTAAGAAGATTCAAGCGTCTAAGCTTGGGGATGCCCAAGACATCCCCTTCTTCATCAACTTATCAGGTTCCTCCCCTGAAACTATATTTTTATTCAGTCACATCATATGTGCTTTACTTGGAGCGTCTGTGTGTTTATTTTTCGTTTTGTTTATGTTTGAATAAATTCGGATCCTAGCAATCCTTGTTTGGGAGAGATACACGCTCCACTTTTTCATATGAACACCTGTTCTTCGTTTTACTTTTAATGTTCAATGATAAAAGTTGGAAGCTATAGCACTTATTATTATTTGGTTGGGAAAAGAAAATGCCTCATATGTCTTGGATAATTTGACACTTGGCAATTGTTTTGAGCTCTCAAGTAGATCATGATTAAGTTTTTGCATGTGGTTTAAACCTATTAGTGGAGAACTACCGTAAAGCTCGTTGAAATTGGTTTGCATAATTGATCTCTCTTAAGGTCTAGATATTTTCTGGTAAAGTGTTTGAGCAACAAGGAAGACAGTGTAGAGTATTATAATGCTTGCGATATGTTCTTATGTAAGTTTTGCTGTACCGGTTCATACTTGTGTTTGCTTCAAACAACCTTGCTAGCCTAAGCCTTGTACTGAGAGGGAATACTTCTCATGCATCCAAAATCCTTGAGCCAACCACTATGCCAATTGTGTCCACCATACCTGCCTACTATGTGGTATTTCCTGCCATTCCAAAGTAAATTGCTTGAGTGCTACCTTTAAACAATTCAAAATGCTTCTCAATTTGTGTTAATGTTTTATAGCTCATGAGGAAGTATGTGGTGTTTATCTTTCAATCTTGTTGGGCAACTTTCACCAATGGACTAGTGGCTTCATCCGCTTATCCAATAATTTTGCAAAAAGAGCTGGCAATGGGATTCCCAGTCCCAAATTAATTAAACTAAATAGACACTCCTCCATGGTATGTGATTGTTGGACGGCACCCGAAGGATTCGGTTAGCCATGGCTTGTGTAAGCAAAGGTTGGGGGAGTGTCATCATCATAATAAAACTAAAATAAAAAGGCACTCCTTCATGGTATGAGATTGTTAAGTGTGCACCCGAGGATTCGGTTAGCCATGGTTTGTGAAAGAAAGGTTGGAAGGAGTGCCACCCAAAAATAAAATAAAATGGGAGCCGCTCTTTGAAGGTTTGTCTGGCAAGGGGGTTAGAGTGCCCACTACCATTCGTTGACAACAACAAACACCTCTCAAAACTTTACTTTTGTGCTCTCTTTATGTTTTCAAAACCAAAGCTCTAGCACAAACATAGCAATCAATGCTTCCCTCTGCGAAGGGCCATTCTTTTACTTTATGTTGAGTCAGTATACCTACTTCCTTCCATCTTAGAAGCAAACACTTGTGTTAACTGTGCATTGATTCTTACATACTTGCATATTTGCATTCATCATATTACTTTGTGTTGACAATTATCCATGAGATATGCATGTTGAAAGTTGAAAGCAATCGCTGAAACTTATATCTTCCTTTGTGTTGCTTCGATGCCTTTACTTTGAATCTATTGCTTTATGAGTTAACTCTTGTGCAATCTTTTGATGCTTGTCTTGAAAATACTATTCATGAAAAGTTTTGCTATATGTTATCTATTTGTTAGCAACTATAGATCATTGCCTTGAGTCACTTCATTCATTTCATATGCTTTGTAATAGTATGATCAAGGTTATGTAAGTAGCATGTCACTACAGAAATTATTTTTTTTATCGTTTACCTGCTCGGGACGAGCAGGAACTAAGTTTGGGGATGCTGATACGTCCCTGACGTATCCATAATTTCTATCGTTCCATGCTTGTTTTATGACAATACTTACATGTTTTGCTTGCACTTTATGATGTTTTCATGCATTTTCCGGAACTAACCTATTAACGAGATGCCACAGTGCCAGTTCCTATTTTCTGCTGTTTTTGGTTCCAGAAAGGCTGTTCGGGCAATATTCTCGGAATTGGACGAAATCAACGCCAAACCTCCTATTTTTCCCGGAAGGCTCCAGAACACCGAAGAATAGTCGGAGAGGGGCCAGGGGGCCACCACACCACATGGCGGCGCGGGCCAGACCCAGGCCGCGCCGGCCTAGGGTGTGGCGCCCCCAGGTGCCCCCCTGCGCCGCCTCTTCGCCTATAAAATCCCTTTCGACCTAAAAACGCCGGACCAATTGACGAAACTCCAGAAAAGTTACTGTGGCGCCGCCGCCATCGCGAAACTCCAATTCGGGGGACAGAAGTCTCTGTCCCGGCACCCTGCCGGGACGGGGAAGTGCCCCCGGAAGCCATCTCCATCAACGCCACCGCCTCCACCATGCTCCGTGAGTAGTTCCCCCATGGACTACGGGTTCTAGCAGTAGCTATGTCGGTATACTCTCCCCCATGTACTTCAATACAATGGTCTCATGAGCTGCCTTACATGATTGAGATTCATCTGATGTAATCGGTGTTGTCTTTGTTGGGATCCGATGGATGATACATTATGATTAGTCTATCTATAAAGTTTGTGAAGTTATTGTTGCTGCAATCTTGTTATTCTTAATGCTTGTCACTAGGGCCCGAGTGGCATGATCTTAGATTTGAGCTCTATATTGTTGCTTAGATTGTATCTACAAGTTGTATGCACATGTCACTATCCGGAACCAAAGGCCCCGAAGTGACAGAAATCGGGACAACCGGAGGGGATGGTAGTGATGTGAGGATCACATGTTTTCACGGTGTGTTAATGCTTTGCTCCGGTACTCTATTAAAAGGAGTACCTTAATATCCAGTAGTTTCCCTTGAGGCCCGGCTGCCACCGGCTGGTAGGACAAAAGATGTTGTGCAAGTTTCTCATTGCGAGCACGTACGACTATAATTGGAAATCATGCCTACATAATTAATAATCTTGATGTTCCGTCTTAATGCTTTGATTCCTATCAATTGCCCAACTGTAATTTGTTCACCCAACACTTGTCACTTATTGGAGAGTTACCACTAGTGTAGATCGCTGGGAACCCCGGTCCATCTTTCATCATAATATACTTGTTCTACATGTCATTGATCCAAAGTGTGCTTATTTTGAGACTGGCAAAGTGGCCTCTGTTCTTGGATCGACGTGCTTGTGTCGTTGTCATGTAACCAAGCACACGTCTCTGGTATGGGTCTTATTGACATCAAAGGAACCATTGCATTGCTTTCGCTTCCTGGTGAGCTTGGCAAATCAAAACGCATTTGTTAAAAAATAAACACATCCACCATAAATTTTAGTTTGTGCACGGGGTGTCAAAAAACTCACATAGCCTCAATATGCTCCTCATTTTCTTGAAGATTGACATTGTAAAAGCCTTTTACTCGTAGAATTGGAGCCAAGGATATGGTTTCAGCCAGGGTAAGAAGGGCAATATGTTTTTTTCGAAAAGAGGATTTACCCCAGCCTCTGCATCGTGATGATGCACATGGCCTTTATTAATAAGTTCAAAACAAACCGAAGTGTGTGAGCATACCCTATAAGGTACCTACTGTTATCATACCTGTTGTCGTTCAACTGGAGGCTCATGTAGCCCAAGGAGCTTTGGCAACCGAAGCCCAAGAACATGGTGTGCGATACAAGGACTAGTCCACACAAGGGTATCCCAACTTACCAGCCTGGAATTCTGAGATCTGGCCTCCTATATAAAGGACCAGGAGGGATCGACGGGAGGACGATCCAAAGATACGTAGCCTAGACCTCACCATAGCCATCACGGCAACATTGCAAAACCCTAATCCTCATCAATCAAAGCAAGCAAGCAACATCTAGGGTATTTCCTCGGGGGGGGGGGGGGGGGGGGCAAAGCTAGTTAAATTGTGTCCCTTGTGTTGTGTTGTTTGTACACCGACGAATCCGCCAGCGTGCTCCACTTCCATAAAACCCAAATCCATAACCATGGGCATTGCCGTGGTACCCCACGTCACTTGGAGAGTCATGCTTAAAGGCATTCCTGGAATTGAGGCAAGGGGACTCTGCCCGGCTTTTGTTTCATTGTGGCAATGTACTTGCTATAAACAATTCTATAATGCCATATATTTGGGGTTCATATCCCAGCTACGTGAGAACTCAGCAAGATTCAAAGCTAGCCTTTATGCGGCCGATGCGGCGACAAAGACAATATGCTGGGGGATCTTTCTACAAGTGTCCCTGAGACTCAAGAGGCCTTGTTTGGGTTCCAAATCCAATCATTTGTGGTGGAATGATTCGGTGTTGTTCACAGTAATGCTTCAAATTCGTTTTAAGGCAAAGCAAAAGTATACGACATAGAAGAGGGGATCTTGTTTATGCTCCCCCTTGCTTTGCACGAAAAAGAGGTAAACAAGTATGTCGATTGGGCCTGTTAATTTTATATATGTTCTTGTCTACTACTGAGTGGGCATGAGATCCAAAGATAGGATAGAAATGTTCTGTTCGAGATCAACACAAATTCTTTCTTGCACACTGCATTGAGCACCAGTTCTCTTCTCCTTAATAGGTCGAGGAACAAAAATATTAGTAAGTGTTTTGGGTACCATTTTAGATAGATGTGACATTGTACATGAAATTTATCCATCAAGGTTTTGGGGAAGTTCGGGAGGCCAATCTGGCACGTAGCCAATCGATATCTCAAGATACAGGGATCTACTATTCCCACAAAAAATGGACGCCAATTAGGCGCGAAAGTTCACGCGACGCCCGAGCATTTCTGTACCTAAAACACAACATTCAGTCCAAGATACAACTCAATATCAAACTATAGACCATTATCCCATAGCAGACTCACGATAATCATTTCAATCATTTGAATTTCATATTTCATCAAAATGCTGCAACTGACATAAGTTCAAAATAGTTTGCATTTTTAGTACCAATAGTCCTAGAACTTGAGATGAACATATACAAAACCAATATTGCCCGACGCGATGGTCCAAATAAAATCAGAAACTGTCTCGAAGGCGTGGATTGTGTCTCGCCATGGGGACAGAATTCTCACGTTCGTGTTGTATATTTCTGCAATGAAATAAGCCGACAACTACCATTCATTTATGCTAACAACATGCCTCCCTAAATTAGCCTACCAAACTAGAGCGAAACCGATTGTCCGAACACATCGCCGTCATCGAAGAAATGGTCGAAATCGTCGTCAAAGGCGCCGAACATATCGTCCATCTCCACGGGCGCCCAGAGCTCGGAGTCGCCGTCGGCGCCAGTGTCCGCGGCCACGGAGGACGAGACGTCGGCGCTGTACTCCTCACGCTTGCTAGTGTCGTCGGACAAGGGCGACTGCGGCGGGTTGCGCGCGGTGCCGGCGAGCGCGTTGATGTGGGTGGGCACGGCGTGGCAGTGGTCGGCGATGTAGGTGACGATGAGCACCCCGGGATTGGCCGGGCTGCGCTCCACCAGCTTCCTCGCCGTGCACGCCTTGAGGCTGCTGCACTTGTAGTATCCTCTGCATTCACAAGCAGCTCAGCTTCAGTACAGGTCACTTGTGGCACCGTGTCGTTTCAAGGTCGCCTTATGGTCTGAGAATTTTAGTGATTACCGTGGGTACGGGGAGCCCTTGATCGGTTTCTGGCCGTACTTTCGCCACGCCCACTGGTCCTCGGGGCCGGAGACGCCGCCGTCGGCGACCGGCACCTCGCGCACCACCTTCTTCACCTGGCTCTTCTTGCTCTTGCTGCATCAAACGCGCAGTGTGTCTCAAACATGGCTCGATCCTATAGGCAAGGTATTAGCTGTAAAGCTATAACCAAGATGTGCACCTTCTTTTAGGTCTGTGTGCCCGACCGCTTGGTTTCCGGCCGGCCTGCTTCCTCGCACTCGCCGGCAGTGGCTGCTCGGACGTCGAGGCTGCCGGGAAGGAGATGAGCACCTCGCGCTCACGAGCGGACGACGACGGTGTGATGGAAAACGGCGCCCGAGACAGCTGCTCGTGCTCCAAGTCCAGGTACTCCAGCACGTCGTATAACGGCGACGAGGACGCCGCCGCCCTCACCGGTTGCACCGGAGCGACGCAGCCAAGGATGACTTCCCGGCAAGGAGCGGCCACCGGAGGCGGCTCTGCAGCTTCGGAGCTGGGGACGTCGACGGCGCCGGAGCCACCGACGCAGCTCCTGACGACCGCCTCGAGGCCCCAATCGCCGCCAGAGCTGTCCATCCAGGACTCCTGTAGAGGCAAAGGTTAGAGGTGAGGAAGTCTGACGATCGACCATGTACGGCGTGGTTGACTTTGGCACGAGATTGCGGCTGAAGTTTATATAGTGAGCCGAGCTTGCTCGCTCGCTCGCTCGGTAGAAAGTCAAACGCCCCAAGCTAGTGCCCAGCACGAAGCGCGTCAGCGATTGATCGACGGGCTCCCTCCCGGCGATCAGGATATAAAGCTTGAAGATCGCATCCGGATTTTACACGTAACACCTTCACGTGCCGCGTCCAGATGCTCTATAAGTGGGCGCAGCTGTCAGCTATCCCTTGACCAGCGCATTGTTTTCGTTTGATTTTGACTTTGCGCCAAATGTCAATCAAGAAACTCTCTCCCTCTCTAGCAGCATGACTTGGCCGCTGGTGCCATCGATCAGCTGGGAATCAACCTGGGATTATGCTCCGGGAGTCGGAGTTGTTTAAGGCGCAGATACCGTAGTTTATCGTTGACAGTTTGTACTTCGCAACTGAAGTTAAACTAAACTAATCACACTTCCTCCGTCGCTCGGATCTGGCATTCTGGCTTCAGTTTGTTAACTATCGCTTGACATTTGGTAATGTCAAACGAGAGAGAAGAGGGCCCGGGTGATCGCGACGATAACGCGCTAGCTGCTGTGGTGTTTGGTAGGTTGCATCTATCTTAGCGCTTCGGGGGTGCAGGTCTTTGGGGAGGTCATGTTCTTCATTTCGTTATGTAGCTTGTGAAGCCACTAGTTACATGAAGTGGACAACTATGCCCTTTTTGTTTGGTATATGCTGCACACAAGTTATCTTTTCTTGGTTGATGCACACCACTCATATTTGTGTCACACATAAGGCTACTATGGTAACCTCTTACATTGAAACGGTGAAGTCTCCTAGCAGCCATGAGTGAATACTAACAGTTATCAATATTCAGTTCATCAAAAGTAGTGGTAATAGGCATTAAAACCTTAACTAATAGTCACCCAATGGCTGATGCACCACAATAAAAAAAAAACCATAGTTCATGATGAATCACAATATCATCATCGGAGGGGTTAGTATATACCACTTCTCACAATATTGCAGACCAAAAATCAGTTTTAATCCATCCCTAACTAATGGAGGGATATCAGAACACCTCGCAAAATATACATGATCGCAACACCAGATCATGACCACCAGTGACACAAGAGCAACAAAGAGGCGGCATTAATCAAACTTTCAACGCAACTAGGTCCTAAGCCAGACCCTCCTCCCACCTTCAAACATGTGGCATCTTAGCATAGTCGCCACCTTCAGCTTTGTTGTCACCAAGGTAGTCTACTAACTTGATCATTGATCACAAGCATGGATCCAAAAGTTGTCTCTCACTAATAAGTTTGGGCATCAAGATCGTCATCATCTCAACATAGTGCACAATGAGCTTCTTCACCAAGTAAAATTACTTCGGGTAGGCCTAAGATTGAGAAGATAGTGTGTCACTGTAGATCGACACGTAGGTTATGAACAAGTAAAAAAGAAACGGTGCCGGGTTATCTTACCAGGAGGTGTTGCCTCAACTTCTCCTCATCATCAATCAGAAAACATGTGTTGTCATTGCTCCATTTGAGCTTGCCTTCCTCTCTTATCTTTCTTATCTAGGTCCTCCTCTCTTCACTCCTTTTGTGGTTTTACCATAGTTTAAACAACCGAACCGGTGAAGTTATCGGTTTAGGTTTTACCGATAAGACTGATGGTTCATTGTCTGGTTTTTGAAGATATAAAGTAATATGTTTTTAGTATAAATGTGGAAATAAAAAAAGAATGTCATAATAACACATTACGAACATGGCAGATTAGTTAGCACCAACAACTTGCCATGTCCTAGACCCTCGCCGCAAGTAACAAACCCGCAACAGTCAAGCATGTATGCATTTTGCATGCAGTAAAGCCCATTAGACATCCCATTGGATGTAATTTCAGTGATACCGTGTATATGATTTGACAAAAGTTAAGTGTCCCTACAATGTACATAAAGTTGTCATGAGCCTTCTGGTTAGTAGCATGTTCCCCTACGGTAGGCAGTTCAGTGCACCTAAAAAACCGACCAAAGCGTTGGTTCTAGTATTTTTCGGTTGAACCACCGGTCTGATCCGGTTTTTAAAAGTATGGGTTGTACTCGAGAAGAGTGATCACGGACCTTTAAGTTGAACTACGGTGCATATTGAAGAATAATACTAAGAATGAAACACATACAAAAAATCACTACCAACAAACTATACACATCTAGCACATGTTTACAGATCTAAGCTACAACATCAAGGAGTATAGTTTTTTACAGTAAGCGTAATAACATTTAGTACCGAGGTTGAGGACGAGGGAGTAGCCAGCGGGACCGCCGTTGTTGTGCTCGAGGGAGAAAAATGCATGACCGACCTTGCCTGGCCCGAGAGAGAAGAAGGCAGGACCTACAAGTAAGGTAAGCATGAAAATAGGTTCCTTTATCTAACAATTTGACCTTTTTGGTTTGAAAGGATGAACGGAAACTACCCCACCGTGACCTCTTCTTCTCGATCGACACATTCGGTAGGATAAAGTTGTGATGTTGTAATTTTGAATCATGTGTGACTCTGTGATGCTTTGTTTTATGACTTATATATGTTGATGATGTTCTATACGATTTTTTGTGTTCTTAGATGAAGCAGTGGTATGTCGTACGAAGAGGGGAGTTGCAGGAGTACAATTCATGGGGACAGTGTGAAGACGAAGTGACGTGTTACAACAACAACATGTTTAAAGGGTTTAAGAGTAGACATGAGGCGAAAAAGTATTACTTAGAGTACTTAAAGCATGGAGAGAGGAACAGCCAAGAAGTTCACAATGCATCTCAGATCGGGATGAGCAACTATAAAGTTCGCAATAATGCAACACATATGGGGTCTAGTAAAGTGAAGGACTTTACAATCTTGATCAAATTCATCGTGATTGTGGTGACCCAGCGTACCACTGCATGGTGTAGTACACAAGTCGTTGACATAACACAAGTGAAACACCGTTCCACTCATATTACATCTCTCAGAGTGGTACAACAGAAACATATGCGAGTCCAAGGTATGTCTATAGAAGTACACACGAACTGTTTACATAAGATCCACACAGCCTCCTACTTTATAGTGAGGTAAAACTTCAAATAAAGCTCCAGAAGAACGACTCGTAGTCTCTCTTATTGCTAACTCAAGTTTAAGAGCTACTTGGCTTGCTATAGAATTCTAGCTACTTAGGTGCTAGGATTAGGAAAAGGTTCCCTTCTATTACTAGTCTAGGTTTCCATAATAGCTGATGCAGGGGTTGACTCCATTGACTTCTTTGATTGGATTCTTCATATTGTTGCAGTTGACTCCTTTGTCTTCGAGTTCCACGGTAGTTTCTCCTTCGGTGCCTCCATAGCTAAGCAGGGGATTTAAGGGTGGGATGAGTACGAGCGTACTCAACAAGTTCATATTAGGAAATAGGTGTATCATGCACTAGCTACAGCCATAGACCAGAAAGTCATAGGCTAATGCAAGTTTTCATAAACATTTCTTCAAAAGGTTTATTTTATTCTGAAAACTATGCCCATCAGTCTTCACAGGTTGACTAGAACTTCATGGAGTTCCTTTCCTGCCGCGTTCGCAGTTCCCTTCCCGGAACAGGGAGTGACAGTCACAATTCAGTATCCTCTGCAGAGGTGCGTTACTTTTCCCATAAGAGAACTTATCCTTGTTGCCAACCGAGTAGCATGCTCGTCCACACTTCCTTTGGTGTGAGGCCAGGTGTAAGATCCAAGCCCACACCGCCTTCTCCGCGACTGCAAACCCACCCTTTTGTCCAACCGTACACCTCCAGTAGACTTCCCCCGATAATACGGCTTTACTCATGGTGTACTCCGGACAATCCTTCATAGATCGTAGAGCCATCATCACTAATGGATGGGGATTTAAAAGGCCATCCCAACCTACGGCAGTGCCTCCAACACCCCGCCGGTTCTACCAATCCGTTGGCGTGCAGAAGGGAAAAGATACGGCTGGCTTCCCCAGAGCCATTATAGATCTCATGGTCAACGCGGTTTGTACGGCGCTAGAATCACTGGACGGCATTGGTAATTAATCCTAGGGTGATATAACCCATTGCAATGGAACCTCCACCATATCAACACATACCATGGTTCCATTGCCCACCACATAGTCATATTCATAATTGGAAAATAATATTTTGCTTTTCAATGCATGAGTGATAAGTATAGTACTTTGCATATAGTTTGATAAAAATAATCAAATGACATGAGCAAGCGATGAACTTGCCTTTCTTGACTGCAAGATTATGCAGGCAAAAGCTTCGATACGTGAGAACTCCAAATGCTGAAATACCATCATCGTCCGGTAAGGACAATGTTTAAAGAACTGGCAAAGATGCTATAATGCATAGTATGAGATGCAATCGTCCCGAGCGTAACCTAACCTCGATGATTTAGGATTGAGTGAGTTATAAAGATTTCTTTAGGGTGTGTTGCACTTTTAGGATGGTTCTCAAACAAGGTTCTTATTAGGGTTTGTTTATATTAGCATCATAACCAGGTGATATAAGACATCATAACAATCTTACACATAAGGAATAGTGGTAGAATAATATATAAAGAACAGTTGTCAATTTTAGGTTCTACAGAACATGGTTGATGATTACTTATACTATACTTCAAAAGAATAACTTTTGAAGAACATGTTGTTTAAGAATTAAGAAGTATTTCAAATAAGAACTATGGCTTCTATGGTTTGATTGAAATTTGTACTTCAAAAGAATAACTTTTGAAGAACAGGTTAAATAAGAATATGAGCTACTATACATAGGAGCTATGGCTTTCTAGGGTTTACTATTGGATTCACTTAGTACTATAATAGGAACTAGTTGGGTTCTTAACTTGGAATGGTTTCTATATAGCAAGTATTGGTAGGTTTATTGCTATGGTTTCTTCTAAGCATCATATCAAAGGATGGTTATCAAGATGGTTCTATAAATTGGCTTTTAGGGTTTACTATGGTTTCACAGTTGCTTCACCAAGTAATCTCTAATTGCTTCTAAGCTAAGTGGCTTATCATTTCCTAATTAGGGTTTAGTTGAATAGGAGCATATGATGAGAATTACTACACAAGATTGGTATTAGGGTTCATCATTATGGTTCTACTAGGGTTTAATGATTGAGGTTGATCTTAATGGTATGGTATATAGGAGTGGTGATCAATGGTACTAATTCAATTAACAAGTTAGGGTTTATACCTAGGTGACATTAGTGGATCATATAGGTTTTAATTAAGAATAGGAACATGAAATGATAATCTCATGTGACTTGGTTTTATGCTAGTGGATCATAAGCATGCATTCATTTGTTTCTTACTAGGGTTCTATAGGTATAGATGAGGCTTATATGATTACATGAGCTAAACCCCTAGGGTTTTAGGATTGCAACTATTTAGGATGAACACATAAAATAATGGAATCCAGTTTCTAACTTAGAATGAAACTAAGGTTTCTAAATTATGATCCAATTCTTAAAGTAATACTTGGTACTAGAACTAATGTGATTAAGTACTTGAAATAGAGTTATTAATAATTTTAACATGCTATTAATTTTTAGAGGGTTTAAGAATTAAAATAATTACTAGTTAGGGTTTAATTTCCAGAATTAGGGTTTTATAATTATGATTAGGTTTTAAACTAATGACTTGTTAATTAAAGAATGTTTAAGTAAACAAGTTTTTGGATTACCAAAATGATATTATCCTTTAGTATTTTCTTGATTTATTATTATTTTAGAAAGTAGTAAATTAGAATTCTCAAATTAGGGTTTATGAATTACCACTAATAATTAAGTTAATGAAAATATGATAAAGAAAATTAATCTTAACATTTTATTTAGTTACTGAATAGTTGAATTTTAAATTTTTAACTTCACTAATTATTGAATTCAATTTGCATTTTAAACAATTAGAAAGACATAATTAATAAAGATAAAAATAAGTGAATTTTTATTTTGACACACATTTTTGTTTTATATTTTATTTGGATAGAGTTTATTTTTGTGAGCATTTTGATATATTATTCATATTTTTCTGAGTTGAAATGAATTTTCTATGATTTTACAAAGTTTCTGCAATTTTCTGGAATTTGAAATTAAACAAAAAGGCTAAACATACCGATTCGTTTCTAGTCTGAGAGACAGACATGTGGGGTCTGGTCCAGGTCAGCTGCCTCGTTGGCAGTTGACCGAGTCAAAGTGGTCAACGGTCCCACTGCCACGTCAACATCACCGGCGGCTTGACGCCGGCGAGGCAGAACGCGACGGCGACGCCGATTTAGGGCTCCCCGGGATGATCTACTATATGTTTCTGGACCCCCATGACCTACTGAGCATGATGGTGTTGGTGGTTCACCGAAATACCCACTGGAGCATCGCCGGAGAAGACATCTGCGGCGGCGCTGCTCCGGCCAAACGGCTAACTCGAGCTAGGGATGATACTAGGAAGCGAGAGTAGGTTCTACAGGCGCGCAAACTCACCCTGAGTAAGATGGTGTGGTCGGCGACGTCGATTGTTGTCGGAGACGGCGACGATTGGAGATCTCCCGGTGATGTGCTGCAGAAGGGAACGAGGAAATTGATCCTCCACACGGCTCCCCTGGATGTTGGGCTCCTCCCAGAAGCTCCTTGAGTCCAGGCGCTCCTCCTGGACCACGCGCCAGAGGCTGGGGTGGCCTCCTCCGTCGGCTTCGTCTTCGACTCCGGCGACAGAGAGTGGATGAATTTGAGAGATAGGGAGCGTCTGAGAAGATTTGAAGTGGCGGAGGCGAGCAAGGCGTGCACGGCGATACCCTCCACCTATTTATAGGCCAAGGGAAGCTCTGAGGCCTCGACACGACGACGGCAATGGTGGAGAGGTGGCGGTCTCTGGAAGCTTCTAGCTGGCAAGGATGTTCTCGTCCGTCGATAAGCTCGGACGCGAATCGAGTTGGGCGCGGTTCTGAGAGGTCTGGCGACGTCCGGGCAAGCTTATCGACGAGGACGTCGTGGCCCATCGCGTTGCGCCGTCGTGCACGGAGACGAGGACGACGACGTGTTTTATTCTCGCACGATTTTTAAAGCCACCGAATCGGTATTTGGCTTGGGCTGGGCTGCTCTGGTCCTTTGCCGAGCCTCGACGTGGGCTGGTCTGGCTGGCTGCTGCGGTCCACCAGGTAAGTTTCTCTCTCTCTCTATTTTTCTGGTTTCTTTTCTATTTTCTGTTTTTATATTCTGGTTTGAATTTGATATTTGAATTCAAATTGATTTCTGTTTGTTTTTGCAGGTCCTAAATTATTTGAGTATCAAGATAACTTAATAATCATGCTTACTACATGGTTTTGTTGTTTAAACAAATATTGTATTTTGATTAGAGTGACACTTTGTGAGGTTTAATTAAAATGGAATGGTTAATATATTGATCTCCATTCTTTTATAATTTAGGAACCATTTCTGTTTAAATGATTTGAAAATTTACCACATGTGCATGGTGAACCTATCATTTAATTGTTGCTAGGGTGCTTAACAATATTGAGGTTCACACACATTTTAATTAAGGTTAGAGTTTCATATTATTGGTAATGAGGTTGGAATTGTGTTATGATTGTATGTGAAGAATTATTCCTATGGTTTTAAGAAGATGGCTAAGAAAATTCTATAATCACAAATCTGATTGTAGTAGACTTTAGCTTGAACTAATTAAGATAGATCCTATATTTATAATTAGCAATGCATTTGCTAATGATGGTTTAATTGATAGAACACTACTTCATTTGGTCTACTAGGATGGAAAGGTAGAGTTCAATATTTTATGTGAAGTAATTCCTAGGTGAAAGGTTTAGGGTTATAGTGATGCTTCACTAATTGAAGTACTAAATAGGCATGAGGTATGGCAGGGTTCTACTCATGACCCAAAGTAATCCATGGATTGGAATTTAAATATGGTCTAGGGTTTTAGTCATGATCACATATATAGGTTTAACTTATCATTTCAATTTTTAAGGTAAGATCATGCATTAGACCTGATCCACTTATTCCTCACTAATCCCTCTTTAATATTCCTCTCATCACACTCATCCTAAATTCTTAAGGTTTATAATTAATACCAAGTTTTTATGATTATGGAATTGGTTTCCTAAGGTATTGCTATTGGAATAGGGTTCTCACTTCCAAGATCATATATTGACTTGAACAACTAGGATTAGTACTACTCTAGTATTTTTGTATGGACATGGCTATGGTTAATATTATATCTTCTCTTACTTCTCAATATCTTGGAATAGCCTAAGGTCCTACTTAATAGATGATGATATGATCCTCTAAATATATGGTTTGCCTAGGAATTCTACCTTGGTATCTTCTATAGCTTGTTCTTTAGGAATTCTGATAAACCTGCATCTTGTGGTATGCCTCCACCTCCTAGCTTCTTCATCTTGATCCTAGCTAATTCACATGGAGTGGCTCTATGTGTTTGTTCACATGTATCATGCTACAAGATGAGCAAAGGGATGAAGGGTGTGGCTCTATTTATAGGCTTGGGCAAGCTCTAGTATCATGACACCTAGGTGGTGACTCTTGTGTTGGTTAGATGAGTAAGGTGCTTGGTTGTCATGCCCTCATCCATAGCAATCCTTTGAGCATGAGGTGGCATAGCTTGGAAAGCAAGTCATGTAGATATTTTCATCCTATGTGGCAAGATCATTATCCTCTCGTATGATTTATTTTTGGATAGCCAAGTGGCATTTATTACTAAATATCTTGTGGATGGTTTTATTATTGTGGATGAGTCACTATATCATATTGGATTGGATTTATATTATAATATTGATCAAAAGATCAAGGTTGAAGGTTATTCCTCAAATTTGGATAGTTGGTGTTTGATTTCACCAAGGCATGATCATATGAGTTTCAAAATACTCATAGTTATTTTGATTCAAATAGTTTGAACTATAAATCGTAATGTAAATGGATTTAGTTTTATGATATTCCATATACTTAATAAGTTATGATTTAAATAAGAATGTGTGGTTTTTATGCACTTTAGACCCTGTGGTTTACCTTATTTGGTAATAAGTTTAGAAGTGAATTAATTTACACACAAAGGTAGTTGCTAACTTTTAAGTGTTAATAAGTTAGAGTTTGATTCTTAAAGAATGTGTTGTTGTAAATATAATTCCATTTGATCTAATCCATAGATCAAATCATCTCTACCCAAAACAAGGTTTTAGCAAAGATCACAGTGAAGTTTATAGCGCTTGACTTGATGATCTACTTCAATTCCAGCAAGTCAAGTGAAACTTCAGTTACTGTGGTAAGTTTTATTTGAAGCGCGAAAATTCCCCGGATTTTCTATGCATGAATGCAATGCACACTTTGATGTTCTCTCATTTTGTTGCCTCTAAACCTGGGATATTACAGCCTCTCCCCCTTAAACTGAACTTCGTCCCGAAGTTCGAACGCTCTCATGTTTCGGATTGTTGAAATGTCTTGAACAGATCACCATCCTTCAACTCCGTGGTGATCACACTAGATATAGTGAAATATATCCCTTGTCCAGATCCTTCCTGGAGCCTTCTGATGTCTGGCACTGATACTTTCTTCTATTCTATGATTTCTTCCAACACTCTAAGCTTATAGGCTTACTATCCAAAGATTCTTGGATTAGGACATCTTATGGTGTTAAGGGACTTTACTAATGGTTGTGGTGATAGCTTCCTATTTGGTACTCAAAACTTGGTTCTATCAGCTGCGGTAATCCATCTGCGATGTAATATGGCACTATGGTGTACCAGCTGCGGTGTCCAAACCTTAGTTATAAAAGATTCATTTAAGGTAGGGTATTGTTTTCCCTTACTACCATAACGAAAGTAATGGTACTTGGTAGGGTATTTACAATAGGCATGGTCCTAGTTGTTTAGTCCTACGAATGGATTAGACTCATTTAGTCCATCCAATCATGGCTTCTAGTTTATACTAATTATCTTCCCTTTGGTTTCTTTAGGTTCCATGAAAGGAATCTTTCTAATAATCATTAGTGTTGGTATGGTCAAACTCCTTCAATCTTTTGTCTTCTTAGGCTTCGATTGTCCTCCGACATCTATTTCCTCCAACTTCATTAGCTTAGACTTACTTGAGCTCTTTTACTTCTGAGTAATTAGTAATTACCCACTCAAGTGAGGGTCTAACCCTTACTTCTTCGAGATATGAACCTCGTCTTCTGGTCTGACATCCTCCTGAGAGTACTTTGGTATGGATACATCCCAACAACCTTATAAAAATAAGATTGGACTTCCTCTCAGTTCAGACCTTTTTCTTCGTCTTTCATATTCCAAATAATATCTTAATACTTCTCCTTCAGCCTTCCTCTCCCCCTTGGAGTTTACTAATGATCTTCAAACTTACTTTCTTCTAATCATTAAACTCCAAGGTTAGGTAGTTGGTTTAAGTCTGGTTTATATTTTGTACCTTTCTAAAGTCTCACGAAGAATTCTTTGCGGTGTATCCACACAGTTGTGGGTATCCATTATGAATCCTCCGACTAAACATTTACCAACTACGAGATACCAACTGTGAAATACTAGCTGCGGAATTCCCTTTTCTTTTAGGGTAAAGAAATGTTCAGGCTGTGGACTATCTGGTACCAGCTGCAGACTATCTGACACAAGATGTGACTTATTGGATACCAGCTGTGGACTATCTAACACAAGATGTGACTTATTGGATTCCAGCTGTGGCTATGTTATGGTTGCCAATATCTACTTACCAGCTGTGGCTACTTACATAGTTTTAGTTAAGATATACCTCACTTCACATACTTTCTCTTCATGGTTATCCTATATCATCTGCGGTCTTATTATACCAGCTACGACTTCACTTGTCTATTTTCCTTCTGCTAAGGGTTGTTTTGCAATAAAATCACTTGTTGATACTATAAAAATAGTATTGTATGTGACTTCACTTGCATTCCCTTCTTCCATAATGAATACAACTCTATTTCTTCTGCTCCATATTCACTATTTTTCTCACTTTCATGGTACTTCCATGTTAAAGTACTCCTTGATTAAGGATAAAAGTGAGTTTGGATTGGTCCTTCCTTTAGAGTATTGTGGTTGCTTCCCACAATTTTACTTCCTTCTTCAAGTGAACCTTCATCTTATCTTCAAAAATCTTCAGAATTCGTCACTTCCTCACACGAATACCTTTACCCTCTAGACCTATAACATCAAGTAAGAGCTTGATATTGCAACATGCATTTGCATATCAAAGTCAAACTTCATGTATGGATCTAGTCAATCAATGAAGATTCAAGAAAATCCAAGAAAATCCAGCTTTGTGTTTATAATACACATCCTTATATGCCTGAATATAATAGTTGGGTAAGACATCCCTAAACATCAGGCTCAGATGTGTAGTATATAACACCACATAAGATAGGTTTAGGTCGTGATACTTAGCACGAATACGTGAATTTCTACTATTTGTCTCAACATTTATCTCCATTGCACATTTGCAATGAGACAACTTGAAACAAAATGGCCTGGGATAGTTGAAGTTAACCTAGTTTTCTTTGGAAGTACTAGCAAAATAGTATACCATATATATGTGCTATTGAGGACTACTTCCTATAATACAATTAGTTCTAACATGTCTACTCTAAACACATGATTGTTTAGAATATACCACCTATAACTCTAGGATTTCTCTATGTGATATGCTCTAAATAAGCCTTCTTTAAATTAAAGACTATGGTTTTAACATACTTGGTACAGTTATTAGGATTTTAAGGCCTAAGCTTTCGAACTATTCCCTAAATCCTACTCCTTATCATCCTTTTGTTATCGTACTTATGATGTTCTACTCCCTCACATCATGATTCTCAAATGAATCATATATGATTACCAACTCTACCATGAAAAGTAGACTTAAATACTCCTATCTCTCTTCCTTACCTCCTATGATTAACTCATCATAGGTACATACTACCTCATATTACTTATCTACATTACTTAACATCAGTCATTTGACATTTTAACTAACTTTCACTTAACTATAACTTGCATTGGTATACTTCTTCCAATAGGATATCTTCCTTATGGTTGTATCCTCTCTTTGGACTACCATGTATTGTATACCAACTGTGGTCTACTACCACCCATTATCTTAAGCTTCAATGGTGTTCTAGTTATTTGGAATGAAGCAAGATAACTAACTAACTTTACTTAAGAAAATAGATAAGAAAGATTGACTCAAGTGTGTCAGGATTATTCTCAAGTGAATACCCATCTCAAGTCAAAAGAATAGTTGGTTTGGCTAAGACAACTTCCTATAGACACTACCAAACCTATAGGTCTCCTTTAAAGGGTTTTAATCCTAGGGTCAAAGCATTTGCTCTGATACCAGCTGTGGTGACCCAGCGTACCACTGCATGGTGTAGTACACAAGTCGTTGACATAACACAAGTGAAACACCGTTCCACTCATATTACATCTCTCAGAGTGGTACAACAGAAACATATGCGAGTCCAAGGTATGTCTATAGAAGTACACACGAACTGTTTACATAAGATCCACACAGCCTCCTACTTTATAGTGAGGTAAAACTTCAAATAAAGCTCCAGAAGAACGACTCGTAGTCTATCTTATTTCTAACTCAAGTTTAAGAGCTACTTGGCTTGCTATAGAATTCTAGCTACTTAGGTGCTAGGATTAGGGAAAGGTTCCCTTCTATTACTAGTCTAGGTTTCCATAATAGCTGATGCAGGGGTTGACTCCATTGACTTCTTTGATTGGATTCTTCATATTGTTGCAGTTGACTCCTTTGTCTTCGAGTTCCACGGTAGTTTCTCCTTCGGTGCCTCCATAGCTAAGCAGGGGATTTAAGAGTGGGATGAGTACGAGCGTACTCAACAAGTTCATATTAGGAAATAGGTGTATCATGCACTAGCTACAGCCATAGACCAGAAAGTCATAGGCTAATGCAAGTTTTCATAAACATTTCTTCAAAAGGTTTATTTTATTCTGAAAACTATGCCCGTCAGTCTTCACAGGTTGACTAGAACTTCATGGAGTTCCTTTCCTGCCGCTTTCGCAGTTCCCTTCCCGGGACAGGGAGTGACAGTCACAATTCAGTATCCTCTGCAGAGGTGCGTTACTTTTCCCATAAGAGAACTTATCCTTGTTGCCAACCGAGTAGCATGCTCGTCCACACTTCCTTTGGTGTGAGGCCAGGTGTAAGATCCAAGCCCACACCGCCTTCTCCGCGACTGCAAACCCACCCTTTTGTCCAACCGTACACCTCCAGTAGACTTCCCCCGATAATACGGCTTTACTCATGGTGTACTCCGGACAATCCTTCATAGATCGTAGAGCCATCATCACTAATGGATGGGGATTTAAAAGGCCATCCCAACCTACGGCAGTGCCTCCAACACCCCGCCGGCTCTACCAATCCGTTGGCGTGCAGAAGGGAAAAGATACGGCTGGCTTCCCCAGAGCCATTATAGATCTCATGGTCAACGGGGTTTGTACGGCGCTAGAATCACTGGACGGCATTGGTAATTAATCCTAGGGTGATATAACCCATTGCAATGGAACCTCCACCATATCAACACATACCATGGTTCCATTGCCCACCACATAGTCATATTCATAATTGGAAAATAATATTTTGCTTTTCAATGCATGAGTGATAAGTATAGTACTTTGCATATAGTTTGATAAAAATAATCAAATGACATGAGCAAGCGATGAACTTGCCTTTCTTGACTGCAAGATTATGCAGGCAAAAGCTTCGATCCGTGAGAACTCCAAATGCTGAAATACCATCATCGTCCGGTAAGGACAATGTTTAAAGAACTGACAAAGATGCTATAATGCATAGTATGAGATGCAATCGTCCCGAGCGTAACCTAACCTCGATGATTTAGGATTGAGTGAGTTATAAAGATTTCTTTAGGGTGTGTTGCACTTTTAGGATGGTTCTCAAACAAGGTTCTTATTAGGGTTTTTTTATATTAGCATCATAACCAGGTGATATAAGACATCATAACAATCTTACACATAAGGAATAGTGGTGGAATAATATATAAAGTACAGTTGTCAATTTTAGGTTCTACAGAACATGGTTGATGATTACTTATACTATACTTCAAAAGAATAACTTTTGAAGAACATGTTGTTTAAGAATTAAGAAGTATTTCAAATAAGAACTATGGCTTCTATGGTTTGATTGAAATTTGTATTCAAAAGAATAACTTTTGAAGAACAGGTTAAATAAGAATATGAGCTACTATACATAGGAGCTATGGCTTTCTAGGGTTTACTATTGGATTCATTTAGTACTATAATAGGAACTAGTTGGGTTCTTAACTTGGAATGGTTTCTATATAGCAAGTATTGGTAGGTTTATTGCTATGGTTTCTTCTAAGCATCATATCAAAGGATGGTTATCAAGATGGTTCTATAAATTGGCTTTTAGGGTTTACTATGGTTTCACAGTTGCTTCACCAAGTAATCTCTAATTGCTTCTAAGCTAAGTGGCTTATCATTTCCTAATTAGGGTTTAGTTGAATAGGAGCATATGATGAGAATTACTACACAAGATTGGTATTAGGGTTCATCATTATGGTTCTACTAGGGTTTAATGATTGAGGTTGATCTTAATGGTATGGTATATAGGAGTGGTGATCAATGGTACTAATTCAATTAACAAGTTAGGGTTTATACCTAGGTGACATTAGTGGATCATATAGGTTTTAATTAAGAATAGGAACATGAAATGATAATCTCATGTGACTTGGTTTTATGCTAGTGGATCATAAGCATGCATTCATTTGTTTCTTACTAGGGTTCTATAGGTATAGATGAGGCTTATATGATTACATGAGCTAAACCCCTAGGGTTTTAGGATTGCAACTATTTAGGATGAACACATAAAATAATGGAATCCAGTTTCTAACTTAGAATGAAACTAAGGTTTCTAAATTATGATCCAATTCTTAAAGTAATACTTGGTACTAGAACTAATGTGATTAAGTACTTGAAATAGAGTTATTAATAATTTTAACATGCTATTAATTTTTAGAGGGTTTAAGAATTAAAATAATTACTAGTTAGGGTTTAATTTCCAGAATTAGGGTTTTATAATTATGATTAGGTTTTAAACTAATGACTTGTTAATTAAAGAATGTTTAAGTAAATAAGTTTTTGGATTACCAAAATGATATTATCCTTTAGTATTTTCTTGATTTATTATTATTTTAGAAAGTAGTAAATTAGAATTCTCAAATTAGGGTTTATGAATTACCACTAATAATTAAGTTAATGAAAATATGATAAAGAAAATTAATCTTAACATTTTATTTAGTTACTGAATAGTTGAATTTTAAATTTTTAACTTCACTAATTATTGAATTCAATTTGCATTTTAAACAATTAGAAAGACATAATTAATAAAGATAAAAATAAGTGAATTTTTATTTTGACACACATTTTTGTTTTATATTTTATTTGGATAGAGTTTATTTTTGTGAGCATTTTGATATATTATTCATATTTTTCTGAGTTGAAATGAATTTTCTATGATTTTACAAAGTTTCTGCAATTTTCTGGAATTTGAAATTAAACAAAAAGGCTAAACATACCGATTCGTTTCTAGTCTGAGAGACAGACATGTGGGGTCTGGTCCAGGTCAGCTGCCTCGTTGGCAGTTGACCGAGTCAAAGTGGTCAACGGTCCCACTGCCACGTCAACATCACCGGCGGCTTGACGCCGGCGAGGCAGAACGCGACGGCGACGCTGATTTAGGGCTCCCCGGGATGATCTACTATATGTTTCTGGACCCCCATGACCTACTGAGCATGATGGTGTTGGTGGTTCACCGAAATACCCACCGGAGCATCGCCGGAGAAGACATCTGCGGCGGCGCTGCTCCGGCCAAACGGCTAACTCGAGCTAGGGATGATACTAGGAAGCAAGAGTAGGTTCTACAGGCGCGCAAACTCACCCTGAGTAAGATGGTGTGGTCGGCGACGTCGATTGTTGTCGGAGACGGCGACGATTGGAGATCTCCCGGTGATGTGCTGCAGAAGGGAACGAGGAAATTGATCCTCCACACGGCTCCCCTGGATGCTGGGCTCCTCCCAGAAGCTCCTTGAGTCCAGGCGCTCCTCCTGGACCACGCGCCAGAGGCTGAGGTGGCCTCCTCCGTCGGCTTCGTCTTCGACTCCGGCGACAGAGAGTGGATGAATTTGAGAGATAGGGAGCGTCTGAGAAGATTTGAAGTGGCGGAGGCGAGCAAGGCGTGCACGGCGATACCCTCCACCTATTTATAGGCCAAGGGAAGCTCTGAGGCCTCGACACGACGACGGCAATGGTGGAGAGGTGGCGGTCTCTGGAAGCTTCTAGCTGGCAAGGATGTTCTCGTCCGTGGATAAGCTCGGACGCGAATCGAGTTGGGCGCGGTTCTGAGAGGTCTGGCGACGTCCGGGCAAGCTTATCGACGAGGACGTCGTGGCCTCAAGGCGTTGCACATTGTCGTGCACGGAGACGAGGACGACGACGTGTTTTATTCTCGCACGATTTTTAAAGCCACCGAATCGGTATTTGGCTTGGGCTGGGCTGCTCCTGGTCCTTTGCTGAGCCTCGACGTGGGCTGGTCTGCTGGGCTGCTGTGGTCCACCAGGTAAGTTTCTCTCTCTCTCTATTTTTCTGGTTTCTTTTCTATTTTCTGTTTTTATATTCTGGTTTGAATTTGATATTTGAATTCAAATTGATTTCTGTTTGTTTTTGCAGGTCCTAAATTATTTGAGTATCAAGATAACTTAATAATCATGCTTACTACATGGTTTTGTTGTTTAAACAAATATTGTATTTTGATTAGAGTGATACTTTGTGAGGTTTAATTAAAATGGAATGGTTAATATATTGATCTCCATTCTTTTATAATTTAGGAACCATTTCTGTTTAAATGATTTGAAAATTTACCACATGTGCATGGTGAACCTATCATTTAATTGTTGCTAGGGTGCTTAACAATATTGAGGTTCACACACATTTTAATTAAGGTTAGAGTTTCATATTATTGGTAATGAGGTTGGAATTGTGTTATGATTGTATGTGAAGAATTATTCCTATGGTTTTAAGAAGATGGCTAAGAAAATTCTATAATCACAAATCTGATTGTAGTAGACTTTAGCTTGAACTAATTAAGATAGATCCTATGTTTATAATTAGCAATGCATTTGCTAATGATGGTTTAATTGATAGAACACTACTTCATTTGGTCTACTAGGATGGAAAGGTAGAGTTCAATATTTTATGTGAAGTAATTCCTAGGTGAAAGGTTTAGGGTTATAGTGATGCTTCACTAATTGAAGTACTAAATAGGCATGAGGTATGGCAGGGTTCTACTCATGACCCAAAGTAATCTATGGATTGGAATTTAAATATGGTCTAGGGTTTTAGTCATGATCACATATATGGGTTTAACTTATCATTTCAATTTTTAAGGTAAGATCATGCATTAGACCTGATCCACTTATTCCTCACTAATCCCTCTTTAATATTCCTCTCATCACACTCATCCTAAATTCTTAAGGTTTATAATTAATACCAAGTTTTTATGATTATGGAATTGGTTTCCTAAGGTATTGCTATTGGAATAGGGTTCTCACTTCCAAGATCATATATTGACTTGAACAACTAGGATTAGTACTACTCTAGTATTTTTGTATGGACATGGCTATGGTTAATATTATATCTTCTCTTACTTCTCAATATCTTGGAATAGCCTAAGGTCCTACTTAATAGATGATGATATGATCCTCTAAATATATGGTTTGCCTAGGAATTCTACCTTGGTATCTTCTATAGCTTGTTCTTCAGGAATTCTGATAAACCTGCATCTTGTGGTATGCCTCCACCTCCTAGCTTCTTCATCTTGATCCTAGCTAATTCACATGGAGTGGCTCTATGTGTTTGTTCACATGTATCATGCTACAAGATGAGCAAAGGGATGAAGGGTGTGGCTCTATTTATAGGCTTGGGCAAGCTCTAGTATCATGACACCTAGGTGGTGACTCTTGTGTTGGTTAGATGAGTAAGGTGCTTGGTTGTCATGCCCTCATCCATAGCAATCCTTTGAGCATGAGGTGGCATAGCTTGGAAAGCAAGTCATGTAGATATTTTCATCCTATGTGGCAAGATCATTATCCTCTCGTATGATTTATTTTTGGATAGCCAAGTGGCATTTATTACTAAATATCTTGTGGATGGTTTTATTATTGTGGATGAGTCACTATATCATATTGGATTGGATTTATATTATAATATTGATCAAAAGATCAAGGTTGAAGGTTATTCCTCAAATTTGGATAGTTGGTGTTTGATTTCACCAAGGCATGATCATATGAGTTTCAAAATACTCATAGTTATTTTGATTCAAATAGTTTGAACTATAAATCGTAATGTAAATGGATTTAGTTTTATGATATTCCATATACTTAATAAGTTATGATTTAAATAAGAATGTGTGGTTTTTATGCACTTTAGACCCTGTGGTTTACCTTATTTGGTAATAAGTTTAGAAGTGAATTAATTTACACACAAAGGTAGTTGCTAACTTTTAAGTGTTAATAAGTTAGAGTTTGATTCTTAAAGAATGTGTTGTTGTAAATATAATTCCATTTGATCTAATCCATAGATCAAATCATCTCTACCCAAAACAAGGTTTTAGCAAAGATCACAGTGAAGTTTATAGCGCTTGACTTGATGATCTACTTCAATTCCAGCAAGTCAAGTGAAACTTCAGTTACTGTGGTAAGTTTTATTTGAAGCGCGAAAATTATCCGGATTTTCTATGCATGAATGCAATGCACACTTTGATGTTCTCTCATTTTGTTGCCTCTAAACCTGGGATATTACAGTGATTAATGTGTTCTGATCTATGATAGGGGATACCTTTGATCAATGATCATAGCTTTCGATACGATAGAAAATTCAGTGTTAGAAGACTATTACTTGAAGTTCTTAATGTTTTTAACTGATGCGTTGGAATAAAACACTAATTACATTATTTGTTGCTCTAATTAGTATTATAAGACTACTAGTTTAGGTTGCATAGTTCAACTACAATACATAACCTACCACGTAATTACAAGTTTAATAGCGTGATTCGTATACATATAAGACACATATTTTAATAAAACAATGTTGGATTTTCTACGGTTTGCTGTAGGATAGTGCTCCCGGGCGTTGTATATTTTCCTTTGTTGTATACATTTTGTCCTAGACATAGTACATGACGTGTTGGCTATTCCAACGCTTCCGGCCAGATGCTACACTACATTGGCCTAGCAACAGGTGTGCAGCTGCCACTTGACCGTCCATGAGCCAGCTTTTTCTCTTCTTTTGATTTTGACTTTGATCCAAATGTCAACGAAGAAACTCTCCCTGGCCGCTGGTGCCATGGAAGGACAAGGGAATAAACCTGGGATATAGTGGGATCAAGCCCTAGACATTGGAGCTGTTTAAAGCGCAGATACCATCGCCGACCGTCATTGACAGTCTGTCTGTGTGTGCTTCGCAAATCGCAATGTCTTAAACTAATCAATTAATCACGCTTCCTCCATGACTCGGATTCGGCTTTTGAGTTTATCATACTACTACTAGTAGTACTTCGTAGAAAGGGGCGCCGGGTGAGAACCGTACAGCGTACGTATGCGTAGCTTGCGTATAAGAGCAATTTCAATAGTGTAGCCGGTTGCTGACTATAAGGTCGGCTATAGTCAGCTTATAGCTTTTTTTTTTTTTGAGAGAAAGAGCTCCACCTTTATTCAACTCAAAGATATTGTTTTACAAACACCTTCAGGTGGATTAATAAGCCAAACATGGCGACCTAAGCTATCATGAATGGAAGATCTAGCTAGGTTGTGAGCATCAACATTAGACTGCCGATTCTCATGCTTCACCTCGAGAGCAGTTAGAGCTGCTCCCGCCTCCTTTATTTCCCGTACAATCTGTCCATAAACACCATGGACCTCTCCTTCTCTGATCGCACGTACAACATTGGCGCAGTCACTCGCTAGACGGACTCGTCTCAGGTAAAGATCCTGTGCCAGCGCCAAGCCTTCCCTACAAGCCGCCGCCTCCATTGTCTCCGGGTCGCACACTCCCTCAACTACTAGGGTCGAGGCGCCCAGAAAAACTCCTCCTTCATCCCGTGCTACAGCAGCCACGGATGCCATGCTTGAATTCTTGGATAATGCCGCGTCCACGTTAATTTTGCTCATACCTGTTGGGGGAGGAATCCACCTAGGTGCAGGCCGCACCGCAGCCACCTTCTGCTTCATTGGAGCAACAATCATTAAATCGTCAATGAATCTTTGAATGAAGCTAAAAGTAGTCAGAGGGCTCTGGAAGATATCCTCGTGCAGCGCTTTCCGTCGCGCATGCCATATCGACCATAATGTGACCACCACCCTTGTGAGGTCTGCGTGAGATGCCGAGTGAAAAACAGAAACGAGCCAGCTCTTCGCATCTTGTTCTTGAGTTTGGATTACCAGCTCAACTATCTCCTCCAGCAGTAACGCCCACACACACCTTGCCATGTTACACTCGATGAGCGAATGTCGCCACGAGTCAGGGGAGCCACATAGGGCACACGTCGGCTGTGCCGCCATGTGTCTATGGTGAAGAACATCGGCTGTTGGCACAGATTGTTTTGCAAGTCTCCAAAGAAAGACTCTCAGCTTGGATGGTACTTTAACTTGCCACAGTGCCGTCCACTCTTTCTTCTCCTTTGTAACATCAGACTGACCAGCGCTCCCTTCCAGCCACGCTGTCCGCCGATCTCTAGTTTCGACTAGCATGCGATATGCAGATTTCACTGTGAATATGCCCTTCTTTTCATAGTGCCATGCCCATCGATCATCTTGCCTTCTTGTGGGAAGCAAAATGCTTCGGATCACCGTTGCGTCCCATGGGAGCATGAAATGATTAATTTTATCCATGTCCCATGATCTAGTATTCCCATCTATTAATTCCGACACTAGTTGCGGCAACTCCTCATGATCCGTAGGGATAGGGCGTAGCAAACCGTCCCTAGGCAACCAGTTAGAGTTCCATATGTGTGTCGTCTCCCCATTACCAATCCTCCGGATGAGCCCCTGTTTGAGTACATCCTTCCCTTCCATTATTGCACGCCAGACCCTAGACGGGCGGCTGCCAACCTCGGCGTCAAGGAAATCTCCATTAGGGAAGTAGACTGACTTCAGGACACGAGCACTCAGAGTGTCTGGCTCCTGAAGGATCCGCCACGCCTGTCTGGCCAGGAGTGCCAAGTTAAAAAGTTCAATGTCTCTAAACCCCATGCCTCCCATGTTCTTTGGCTTACACATTTCTTCCCATGCAACCCAGCATGTCTTCCTCTTGCCTTCTTTGCTACCCCACCAGAAATTTCGCAATAAGCTGGTTATGTACTGGCATAGTCCTCTAGGTAGCTTAAAGCAGGACATGGAGAAAGTAGGCACCGCTTGTGCCACTGCCTTAATTAGCACTTCCTTTCCCCCGGCTGACAGCAACAATTCCAGCCAGCCCTGTACTCGCTTCCAGACTCTGTCTTTTAGGTATTTGAAGGCTTCATTTATCGCGCTGCCAACATCAGATGGCATGCCCAGATACTTCTCGCTGATTGCCTCATTTTGAACCTCCAACAAATCCTTGATTTGCGTCCTTATATTCTGAGAACATCCCTTCGCAAAATGGATAGAAGATTTATCCATATTAACCTGCTGTCCCGAAGCACTGCAGTATATACGAAGCACCTCTTTAACCTCCTCTGCACTCTCCCTATTCGCCCTAAAGAACAGCAGGCTGTCATCTGCAAAGAGTAAGTGACCCACCGCCGGGGCTGACGGAGCCACTTTAATTCCACTTAAGCTCGATGACTGACTTCTAGATTTTAACAGGCACGAAAGGCCCTCTGCTGCCAATAGAAAAAGATAGGGGGAGATAGGATCTCCTTGGCGAATACCCCTCGATGGAAGGAAATTCTCCAGACATTCTCCATTAAAAAGGATCGAGAAAGATACCGATGTGACTAGTCTCATGATCATATCCACCCAAATCCGGTGAAAACCCAACCGGATCATAACCGCACTCAAGTAGCTCCACTCTACTCGATCATATGCTTTCCGCATGTCCAATTTCAGAGCACAGCAGCGGAGGTCCTTGGCCCTCTTCTTCTTCATAAAATGTAGGCATTCATACGCTGTGATGATATTGTCAGTTATTAATCTTCCCGGGACAAACGCTGATTGTTCCTCTGAGATGATCTCAGGCAAGATTACTTTGAGCCTATTCGCAGCCACTTTGGAGGCGATCTTAAAAATAACATTGCAAAGGCTTATAGGTCGAAACTGACTCAACTCTTCTGGGCTTGCTACCTTCGGTATAAGAACAACAAACGTGTTGTTGATTGCGGCCGGATCATCCTCCCCTCGCAGCACACGTAACACCACTGCTGTTGCCTCCTCCCCACAGATGTCCCAGTGGCGCTGGAAAAAATGCGCCGGAAAACCGTCTGGTCCCGGAGCTTTTGTGGGAAACATCTGAAAAAGGGCTTCCTTCACCTCACTCTCCTTGAACGGAGCCAAGAGACCATCGTTCATCTCAGGAGTGACCTTTACTGGCACCGTGTCTAACACCGCTGCCATATTCTGAGTGCCTTCCGATGCATATAGGGACTTGTAAAACTCGTTTGTCATATTCCTCATCTCCTGTGCATCGTCAGTTACCTGTCCACACGGCTTCTTCAGCCGGAGGACCCTGTTTTTCTTCTTCCTCTGGCTTGCCCTCATGTGAAAATACTTAGTGTTCTTGTCACCAGCTGATAGCCATTGGACTCTAGATCGCTGCTGCCACATAATCTCCTCCCTGTGATTTAATTCGACAATGCGATCAGTCACCTTAACCTCCCTCTGCGATGGTCCCAATCTTCCTGGATCCGCTTGCAGGGTGTCCAGTTCCGCCTTAAGTTTTGAAAGCTCTAGGCGTACATGTCCAAATGTCGATCGGCTCCATCCACCCAGAGCATCTGAAAATGTGAGCAGTTTATTTTGTAGTTCATGCACCGTGTATGCCTGCCCACTCTCCTTCCATGCCTGAGCCGCCATGGGCCTGAACTCCTCATGCTCTTCCCACATGATCTCATATCGGAAGCGGCCTCTCAGCTTCCGCTGCCTCTGTAGGATAACGTTGCATAGAAAACAAAAAATTTCCTACGGCGAACACGCAATCCAAGCCAAGATGCAATCTAGAAGACGGTAGCAACGAGGGGGTATCGAGTCTCACCCTTGAAGAGATTCCAAAGCCTACAAGATGAGGCTCTTGTTGCTGCGGTAGACGATCACTTGCCGCTTGCAAAAGCGCGTAGAAGATCTTGATCACGATCGGTTCCGGCGCCACGAACGGGCAGCACCTCCGTACTCGGTCACACGTTCGGTTGTTGATGAAGACGACGTCCACCTCCCCGTTCCAGCGGGCAGCGGAAGTAGTAGCTCCTCTTGAATCCGACAGCACGACGGCGTGGTGTCGGTGG
The DNA here is from genome assembly GCF_019359855.2 of Lolium perenne. Taxonomy (NCBI): domain Eukaryota; kingdom Viridiplantae; phylum Streptophyta; class Magnoliopsida; order Poales; family Poaceae; genus Lolium; species Lolium perenne. The sequence goes on along the minus strand of NC_067244.2, from coordinate 262,530,319 downwards.
CGGTGAAGAAGTCCGGCGGAGCTTCGCTAAGCTACGCGGGAGATATGGAGGAGAAGGGGGCGGCTAGGGTTTGGGAGGGGGTGGCCGGCCACTCAAGGGGGGCGGCCAGCTTGTGGTCTTGGGGTGGCCGGCCCCCTCCCTTGGCCCCTCATTATATAGGTGGATCCCCAAGTGTTGGTGTCCAAGTCTTCGAATAAGACCCGAACCAAAAACCTTCCATAAGAGGGGAAACCTAGCCCAACTAGGACTCCCACCAAAAGGTGGGATTTCCACCTCCCATGTGGGGGGTGGCCGGCCCCCTATGGAGGAGTCCACTTGGGACTCCTCCCCATCTAGGGCTGGCCGGCCATGGAGGTGGAGTCCCATGTGGACTCCACCTTCCTTGGTGGTTTCTTCCGGACTTTTCTAGAACCTTCTAGAACCTTCCATAGAACCTTCCGCGACATTTTATTTCACATAAAATGACATCCTATATATGAATCTTATTCTCCGGACCATTCCGGAACTCCTCGTGATGTCCGGGATCTCATCCGGGACTCCGAACAAATATTCGAACTCCATTCCATATTCAAGTACTAACATTTCAACATCCAACTTTAAGTGTGTCACCCTACGGTTCGAGAACTATGCGGACATGGTTGAGTACTCACTCCGACCAATAACCAATAGCGGGATCTGGAGATCCATAATGGCTCCCACATATTCAACGATGACTTTAGTGATCGAATGAACCATTCACATATATTACCAATTCCCTTTGTCTCGCGATATTTTACTTGTCCGAGGTTTGATCTTCGGTATCACTCTATACCTTGTTCAACCTCGTCTCTGACAAGTACTCTTTACTCGTACCGTGGTATGTGGTCTCTTATGAACTCATTCATATGCTTGCAAGACATTAGACGACATTCCACCGAGAGGGCCCGTAGTATATCTATCCGTCATCGGGATGGACAAATCCCACTTTGTTGATCCATATGCCTCAACTCATACTTTCCGGATACTTAATCCCACCTTTATAGCCACCCATTTACGCAGTGGTGTTTGGTGTAATCAAAGTACCTTTCCGGTATAAGTGATTTACATGATCTCATGGTCATAAGGACTAGGTAACTATGTATCGAAAGCTTATAGCAAATAACTTAATGACGAGATCTTATGCTACGCTTAATTGGGTGTGTCCATTACATCATTCACACAATGACATAACCTTGTTATTAATAACATCCAATGTTCATGATTATGAAACTAATCATCCATTAATCAACAAGCTAGTTTAAGAGGCATACTAGGGACTTCTTGTTTGTCTACATATCACACATGTACTAATGTTTCGGTTAATACAATTCTAGCATGATATATAAACATTTATCATAAACATAAAGATATAAATAATAACCACTTTATTATTGCCTCTAGGGCATATCTCCTTCAGTCTCCCACTTGCACTAGAGTCAATAATCTAGATTACATTGTAATATACCTAACACCCATGGCATTCTGGTGTTGGTCATGCTTTGCCCTAGGGAGAGCTTTAGTCAACGGATCTGCTACATTCAGATCAGGGTGTACTTTGCAAATCTTTACTTCTCCATCTTCGATGTACTCGCGAATCGAGTGGTAACGCAGCTTGATATGCTTCAGCCTCTTGTGTGACCTTGGCTCTTGTGCATTGGCGATGGCACCCATGTTATCACAAGAAATGATTAATGGGTCCAATGCACTAGGAACCACACCGAGCTCTACAATGAACCTCTTCATCCATACCGCTTCGATGAAGCCTCTGAAGCCGCTTATGTACTCGATTCTGTTGAAGACTTCGCCACCGTGCAATCGCTTCGAGCTTGCCCGACTTACTTTGCAGACCATTCAATATAAACACGTACCGAGTTGTGACTTAGAGTCATCAGGATCGGTGTTCCAACTTGCATCGGTGTAACCGTTTACAACGAGCTCTTGGTCACCTCCATAACAAAGAAACATATCCTTAGTTCTTTTCAAGTACTTCAGATATTCTTGACCGCTGTCCGATGTTCCATTCCTGGATCACTTTGATATCTGCTAGTCAAACTAACAAAGATGTGCTATATCCGGTCTAGTACATAGCATGGCATACATGATAGATCCCATCGCCGAGGCATAGGGGATATTACTCATCCTTTCTCTTTCTTCTGCCGTAGCCGGTCCTTGAGTCTTACTCAATACCTTGCCTCGGTAACATAGGTAAGAACCCTTTCTTACTTTCGTCCATTCTAAACTTCTTTAGAATCTTGTCCAGATATGTACTCTGTGATAGCCCTATTAGGCGTCTTGATCTATCTCTATAAATCTTGATGCCTAATATATATGATGCTTCACCAAGGTCTTTCATTGAAAAACTATTATTCAAATAACCTTTAACATCGCTTAATAGTTCTATATCATTCCCGATCAATAATATGTCATCTACATATAATATCGTGAATGCTACAGAGCTCCCACTCACTTTCTTGTAAATACAGGCCTCTCCATGACCTTTGTATAAACCCGAAGTCTTTGATCACCTTATCAAAGCGTCGGTTCCAACTTCTTGATGCTTGCTTCAGTCCATAGATTGAACGCTGAAGTTTGCATACTTTGTCAGCATTTTTAGGATCGACAAAACCTTTGGGTTGTACCATATACAACTCTTCCTCAATGTCTCCATTAAGGAACGCCGTTTTGACATCCATCTCGCCAAATCTCATAATCGAAAAATGCAGCTATTGCTAACAAAATCCTCACAGATTTTAGCTTCGCTACGGTGAGAAAGTCTCATCGTAGTCAACTCCTTGAATTTGTCGGAAACCCTTTGCGACAAGTCGAGCTTTATAGACAATAATATTACCATCAACATCAGTTTTTCTCTTGAAGATCCATTTATTCTCGACAGCCTTTCGGCTGTCAGGTAAGTCTACCAAAGTCCATACTTTGTTATCATACATGGATCCCATTTCGGATTTCATGGCTTCTTGCCATTTGTTGGAATCTGGGCTCATCATCGCTTCTTCATACGTCAGCAGGTCCTCATCATTGTTATCCACAATCATGACATTTAGACAAGGATCATACCAATCAGGAGTGGCACGTTCCCTTGTCGATCTGCGAGGTTCAGTAGTTTCCTCGTTCGAAGTTTCATGATCATTATCATTAGCTTCCTCTGTTGCCGGTGTAGGCGGTGCATGTATAACTTCCGATCGCGCTACTCGATCAACGAGTATAGATTCATCAATCTCATCGAAGTTCTACTTTTCTTCCAGTCACTTCTTTAGTGAGAAATTCTTTCTCAAGAAAGGTTCCGTTCTTAGCAACAAAGATTTTGCCTTCGGATCTGTGATAGAAAGTGTACCCTATAGTTTCCTTAGGGTATCCTATGAAGACGCATTTCTCCGCTTTGGGTTCTAGCTTGTCCGGTTGTAACTTCTTTACATAGGCTTCGCAACCCCAAACTTTCAGAACGATGACTTAGGTTTCTTGTTAAACCATAATTCATACGGTGTCGTTTCTACGGATTTTGATGGTGCTCTATTTAAAGTGAATGCGGCTGTCTCTAATGCATAACTCCAAAATGATAACGGCAAATCGGTAAGAGACATCATACTACGAACCATATCTAAGAGAGTTCGATTACGACGTTCGGACACACCGTTTCGTTGAGGTGTTCCCGGCGGTGTCAATTGTGAAAGTATTCCGCATTTCTTTAAATGCATGCCAAACTCATAACTCGATATTCACCTCCACGATCAGATCATAGAAATTTAATCTTCTTGTTACGTTGATTTTCTACTTCACTTTGAAATTCCTTAAACTTCTCGAAAGTTTCGGATTTATGTTTCATGAAATAGATATACCCATATCTACTCAGATCATCTGTGAAGGTTAGAACATAACGATAACCATCGCGCGATGCTACGCTCATTGGTCCACACACATCGGTATGTATGATTTCCAATAAGTCAGTAGCTCGCTCCATCATACCGAGAAAATGGAGTCTTTGTCATTTTTCCCATTAGACATGCTTCGCATCTATCAAGTGACTCAAAGTCAAGTGATTCAAGTAATCCATCGGTATGGAGTTTCTTCATGCGTTTCACTCCAATATGACCAAGACGACAAGCCACATATAAGTAGAATTATAATTAAGTTTAATTCGTTTAGCATCAATGTTATGTATATGCGTATCACTACTATCGAGATCTAACAGAAATAAGCCATTCTTTTGTGGTGCTCGACCATAAAAGATATTATTCATAAAAATAGAACAACCATTATTCTCAGACTTGAATGAATAACCGTCTTGCATTAAACAAGATCCAGATATAATGTTCATGCTCAACGCAGTACATAATAGCAATTATTTAGGCTTAAAACTAATCCCGAAGGTAGATGTAGAGGAAGTGTGCCGACTGCGATCACATTGACCTTGGATCCGTTTCCAACGCGCATCGTCACTTCATCTTTCAGCGGTTGTCGTTATTCTTTAGTTCCTGTTTCGAGTTACAAATATGAGCAACCGAACCAGTATCAAATACCAGTACTAGAACGAGAACCAGTGAAATGAACATCTATAACATGTATATCGATATACCTTCTTTCTTCTTCTTGACAAGGTCCGCTCTTCGGATCAGCCAGATACTTGGAGCAATTACGCTTCCAAAGTTGTCCCTTCTCCTTGCAAGAATAGCACTCAAGATCGGGCTTAGGGCCGTTCTTAGGTTTCATAGGAGGCGTGGCAGCTTTCTTGCCACCCTTCTTGAATTTTCCCTTAGACTTGCCCTGTTTCTTGAAACTGGTGGTCTTGTTGACCATCAACACTTGGTGCTCTTTCTTGATCTCAATCTCAAGAGCTTTTAGCATGCCAAAGAGTTCAGGTAACTCCTTGTTCATGTTCTCGCATATTGTAGTTCATCACAAAGTTCTTGTAACTTGGTGGCGATGATTGAAGGACACGATTAATCCCGATCTGTTAGGAATCACTATTCCCAAGTCACTGAGTTTCTTCGCATGCCGGTCATGGCGAGCATGTGCTCACTAACGGAGCTGCCTTCTTCCATCATACACCAAGAAATGTTTCGATGCTTCATAGCATTCCACGGCCGCATGAGTCTCGAATATAGCTTTCAGCTCATTCATCAACTCATGAGGATCATGGTGCTCAAAACGTTTTTGAAGATCGGATTCCAGATCGCACGTGATGGCACACTCGAACTTGAGAGTACCGAGTTTTCCGAGTTGCGTAAACAGCTTTTACTTCATCGGTTTCATCTTCTGCAGGAGGGTCACCTAGCGGTGCATCAAGCACAAATTGCAGATTTCCGCCGTAGAGGAAGATCCTCACATGACGGAACCAATCGGTGAAGTTGCTACCGTTGCTCTTAAGTTTCTCTTTCTCTAGGAACTGATAAAAATTGATTGGGGACGCCATCTCTACAACATATATTTGCAATAGTTTAGACTAAGTTTATGACAAATTGAGTTCAAATTTTAATTCAACATAATTAAAAACCTAAGTGAACTCCCACTCAAAAACAATATCCCTCGCATTGTCTTAGTGATCACACGAACCAAATCCACCGCACCTAAACCCGATCATCACGAGAAAAGGTGTGATTTCAATGGCGAACACTCAAAGTGTTCATCATATCAACCATATGATTCATGCTCTACCTTTCGGTATCACGTGTTCCGAGACCATGTCTGTACATGCTAGGCTCGTCAAGGCCACCTTAGTATCCGCATGTGCAAAACCTGTCTTGCACCCGTTGTATGTACTTATTGAATCTATCACACCCGATCATCACGAGATGCTTCGAAACGACAAGACTTGGTAACGGTGCTACTAAGGATGAACACTTTATTATCTTGAGATTTTAGTGAGGGATCATCTTATAATGCTACCATCGCGATCTAAGCAAAATAAGATGCATAAAAGGATTAACATCACATGCAGTTCATATGTGATATGATATGGCCCTTTTGTCTTTGCGCCTTTGATCTTCATCTCCAAAGCACGGACATGATCTCCATCATCTTCGGGCATGATCTCCATCATCGTCGGCGTAGCGTCAAGGTCAATGGCGCCGTCTTCATGATTGTTCTCCATGTAGCAACTATTACAACTACTTTGAAATACTACTCAACATGAAATTTAAAGACAACCATAAGGCTCCTGCCGGTTGCCACAATACAATAATGATCATCTCATACATATTCATCATCATATTATGGCCATATCACATCACCAAACCCTGCAAAAACAAGTTAGACGTCTCTAATTTGGTTTGCATATTTTACGTGGTTTAGGGTTTTCGAGAGAGATCTAATCTACCTACGAACATGAACCACAACGTTGATACTAATGTTTTCAATAGAAGAGTAAATTGAATCTTCACTATAGTAGGAGAGACAGACACCCGCAAAGCCTCTTATGCAATACAAGTTGCATGTCGAACGAGGAACAAGTCTCATGAACGCGGTCATGTAAAGTTAGTCCGAGCCGCTTCATCCCACTATGCCACAAAGATGCAAAGTACTCAAACTAAAGATAACAAGAGCATCAACGCCCACAAACCATTGTGTTCTACTCGTGCAACCATCTATGCATAGACACGGCTCTGATACCACTGTAGGATAACGTTGCATAGAAAACAAAAATTTTCCTACGGCGAACACACAATCCAAGCCAAGATGCAATCTAGAAGACGGTAGCAACGAGGGGGTATCGAGTCTCACCCTTGAAGAGATTCCAAAGCCTACAAGATGAGGCTCTTGTTGCTGCGGTAGACGATCACTTGCCGCTTGCAAAAGCGCGTAGAAGATCTTGATCACGATCGGTTCCGGCGCCACGAACGGGCAGCACCTCCGTACTCGGTCACACGTTCGGTTGTTGATGAAGACGACGTCCACCTCCCCGTTCCAGCGGGCAGCGGAAGTAGTAGCTCCGCTTGAATCCGACAGCACGACCGGGTGGAGTCTGTGGCCGTGAATAAGGCCGGCGGCGCTTCGCTAAGCTACGGGGGTGTTATGGCGGAGAAGGGGGGGGCTAGGGTTTGGGAGGGGGTGGCCGGCCACTAAAGGGGGGCGGCCAGCTTGTGGTCTTGGGGTGGCTGGCCCCCTCCCTTGGCTCCTCATTATATAGGTGGATCCCCAAGTGTTGGTGTCCAAGTCTTCGAATAAGACCCGAACCAAAAACCTTCCATAAGAGGGGAAACCTAGCCCAACTAGGACTCCCACCAAAAGGTGGGATTTCCACCTCCCATGTGGGGGGTGGCCGGCCCCCTATGGAGGAGTCCACTTGGGACTCCTTCCCATCTAGGGCTGGCCGGCCATGGAGGTGGAGTCCCATGTGGACTCCACCTTCCTTGGTGGTTTCTTCCGGACTTTTCTAGAACCTTCTAGAACCTTCCATAGAACCTTCCGCGACATTTTATTTCACATAAAATGACATCCTATATATGAATCTTATTCTCCGGACCATTCCGGAACTCCTCGTGATGTCCGTGATCTCATCCGGGACTCCGAACAAATATTCGAACTCCATTCCATATTCAAGTACTACCATTTCAACATCCAACTTTAAGTGTGTCACCCTACGGTTCGAGAACTATGCGGACATGGTTGAGTACTCACTCCGACCAATAACCAATAGCGGGATCTGGAGATCCATAATGGCTCCCACATATTCAACGATGACTTTAGTGATCGAATGAACCATTCACATATATTACCAATTCCCTTTGTCTCGCGATATTTTACTTGTCCGAGGTTTGATCTTCGGTATCACTCTATACCTTGTTCAACCTCGTCTCCTGACAAGTACTCTTTACTCGTACCGTGGTATGTGGTCTCTTATGAACTCATTCATATGCTTGCAAGACATTAGACGACATTCCACCGAGAGGGCCCAGAGTATATCTATCCGTCATCGGGATGGACAAATCCCACTGTTGATCCATATGCCTCAACTCATACTTTCCGGATACTTAATCCCACCTTTATAGCCACCCATTTACGCAGTGGTGTTTGGTGTAATCAAAGTACCTTTCCGGTATAAGTGATTTACATGATCTCATGGTCATAAGGACTAGGTAACTATGTATCGAAAGCTTATAGCAAATAACTTAATGACGAGATCTTATGCTACGCTTAATTGGGTGTGTCCATTACATCATTCACACAATGACATAACCTTGTTATTAATAACATCCAATGTTCATGATTATGAAACTAATCATCCATTAATCAACAAGCTAGTTTAAGAGGCATACTAGGGACTTCTTGTTTGTCTACATATCACACATGTACTAATGTTTCGGTTAATACAATTCTAGCATGATATATAAACATTTATCATAAACATAAAGATATAAATAATAACCACTTTATTATTGCCTCTAGGGCATATCTCCTTCAGCCTCACCGCCTCACCTTGTCGCCATTCCAGCAAGATCGGCCCATGATCCGAGGCCGCCGCTGTCATATTCCTTACAGTAGCCATAGGAAAGCGAGCACTCCAATCCGGCGTTGCCAGTGCCCGATCAAGCCTCACCCTGCAATATGTGCCCCCTGCTACTTTCTTCTCATATGTCCATTTCCTGCCAACAAAGCCTAGATCAGCTAGGCCGCACACATCCACCACCTCTCGAAAACCCGCTATCTGTGCATAACTCCTTTCCTGCACGCCATCATGTTCCGATCGGTGTAACACTTCATTAAAATCACCCATACATACCCAAGGTAAATCAGATGATGCCTTAATGAATTTTAACATATCCCAGGTTTTGAATCTCTCCCTGGTCTGCGCTTCCCCGTACACACAAGTAAACCTCCATGGAGCTCCAGAGGGCTCCGAAATAATAGTGTCTATATGATACTGCGAATACGGTAAAACCTCAACTTTTATATCATTATTCCAAAAAATTCCTATGCCGCCACTCCGGCCTGAGCTACTCACAGCAAAGGCTTTATCATAGCCCAAAGTATACTTCAGACTTGTATAATAGTTGGCTTTAAAAATTGATAACTTTATGTGTAAAAGGCCCACCACACATACTCATAAAGTGCCTAGTAGCACGTGCAAGAGCTGGCTCTTGCATGAGAGCCCATCTTTCTTCTCTCTCCACTTCTCTCTCATCCACCTAAGCAAAACAATACTATTTTAATCCTTATAGCCTGCTGAGTCAGCCTTATTGTACTTGCTCTAATGTTGGTAGCGCAGCAAAGCTGGCTATCCATCTCAATCGTGGTGAGGATTTGCGCCAAACACGCGGCATAGTGGATGAGCGTTTGGTTGCTAATTCTGCCGTGGGTGGGCACGCGTGTTGGGCACCGCCGCACCGGGGCAAATTGGGAGTTTTTAGCTATCCATTCGGACAATACACATCCAAACTATATTAGTCGCACAAGATACATCTAAATTTAACAAACCTACTCCCTTCAATTCATATTAATTACCACTAAAATGGATGTATCTATAATTAAAATGTGTTCAGATATATCTATATTAGTGTCAAGTAATATGAATCGGACGAAGTGACACAATCTTTTCAGAACAGGGAGAGCATTTAGTTGGTCAAATTTCATAAAAAATGATTTTAATCATAAATTGTTGAATTTTATAATTGCAAAAAGTCACGTCAATGGAAAATCATAGTTGCAAGGACAAATTACTTGTGGGCCCTGGCAGCTATCTTTTTTAGCGTTTCTTTAAAAAAAATCACCCGTCATCAATATGTTGATACGCAGCCGGATCCCATGTCAAGGGTTAGCCAAATTCTTCATGCTTGCACTTGATTTCGGTCCAAGCATCCTACTTTGAAAGGGAACGAGTATTTAGGTTGGGCGGGCCAAAACAGGTGGTCGGAATATTGGACCGTTTTGAACCTCATTCATGGTGGCTTGTTCTATTCCAACGCATCAGTTAAAAATATTAAGAACTTCAAGTAACCATCATCAATGATATACAAGTGCACGTGCACTTGTATATCATTGATGATGGTTGTTGCTCTGGTGCGCTGGTCCTTTGGGACCTTAGCACGACGACTTTCCGTTTATATACTACAACAAGCTCTACTGCGACAAGCTTTGCCTGACTCCGGCGATGGAGGGGCGAGGACAGTGGCACATCTTTGGCTCGTGCTAGTGTTTGTAGTCGTCGTTGCTAGGTGGTCCGAGTACCAATTTTTAATTTTCTTTACTTTTTAGATTATTTGTACTACTGTTGATGATTATTAATAGATCGGTGGATTTCTCGCAAAAAATAAATCATCATAAACAAATGTAAGAGAAAGAAAAGAAAAGGGTATATCTCGAGTTTGAGATCGGCCGTACGTACCAGCTCCCGGGCTTGTATTTGCTGCCACCGAGGTCGTAGCCATACTCTCTTTCTGCGCTGAGGATGAGCTCGTACAGCTCCTCCGTCTTCTTCTTGATATTCTTCAGGGCGCCTTCTTTCCCGGGTAAATCGGAAGCACGCTGGCGACATGAACAAAAATGGTTTGCACGATTAATAACATGAAATTAGTTTAAACTATAGATCAAACGGGAGAAAAAAGAAATAAAGAATTTTTTTGAGGAATCAACGGGGGGCGATTGCCCACCTGAACTCATTGTATTTTCTTTTAGGTGTCAAATATTACAGAGGTCGACCCCGGGGGAGGGGGCTGCAACCAGCACTTCCCGGGGTCTGGGGTGGCATACCGCGTCCGGGATGGAGGGGGATTACAAAAGGGGGGAGATAGGGGAAGCTAAGAGATGGACCGGCACCTGGCCAACAGGGGGTCCATGTCTATTCTAGCATGGGTGCGGACGATCCACAAGCGGAGGTGGTCGACGACCATAGCTATCACCCAAGCAATAGGCATGAGATCTGCGTCGAACACCATCCTGTTCCGGGACTTCCACACGGACCAGAGGAGAGCAAGGATGGTGGTGTTCCGCGCCTTTACGTGCATCTGTGGCAGATCAGATCTTCAGAGAGGCCATCAAGGAGGCTTGGTAGGTCGGTATCGCCGCGGGGACGCATCGAGGGAGAGATGATGCCCCACAAAGGTCGGAGGCGGGGGCAGCAAACGAATAGATGCGAAATGGTTTCTTCACTCCCTAGGCAAAACGGACAATCGGGGGAGGGGACATAGCCGAGATGGTGCAGCAGCGCTCGAGTTCTGGTCTTTTGGAGGCGTAGAATCCAGAAGAACACCCGCACCTTGAGCGGGGCGAAGCAGTCCCAGTTGATGTCTTGAGGCAGCTAGAAACCTTCCATGAGAGTCACGTAGAATAGCTCCCACCGCACCTGCCCGAGAATCCACATGAAATGATGCGTCAACATTAAGTTTCGCATACCTTGGCTTTGGTTTAACCCAAACAACACCCGTCGCGTGGCCCTTTAGACCCACCTTAGCATTAGACGTGATAGAGAGAATCGAAATCATACATCTATTCACCGGAGGGACCTCTTCATCATGAGTTCTCCTTCTTCTTAGCCACCAAATATACCAACATGCAACCATCATAGTCTCCTTCGGACCCAAATCAAGGTTAGGATACTTCTGTTCATCTTTACGGAGAATGTGCTCGATAACAGCCGACCCATCCCGATCACAAAGCAAGGCATCTTCAACCACATGAGAAATACCAAGCGCAGACCAAATCTCAATAGCCTTCGGGCAAGTGAAAAGAAGGTGAGCTATATCTTCAGGCCCCATATTACAGACCGGGCATTGTCCCGAAGAGTCGATATGACGATTCACTAATATACTTTTCAGAGGGAGAATACCATGCAAAGCTATCCAAACAAAAAATTTAGTTTCACCCGGGAGAGAAAGTTTCCATAGAATTTTCCACACTTGATTAACAATCGAGGTACCTGGCAGGGCAAGACTTCTTCCTGTTCCGCCAAAGTGGTGGCACCACTGAAGGTGATAAGCCGAACGCACTGCATACATACCGTGAGCGCTAAAACTCCACGCAATAAAATCTTCAAAACCTTGAGAATTCAATGGGATCCGCAGAATACGATCAACATCAATCTGAATAAAAATACTTCTCAGCAGAGATACATCCCACTGAGCAGAAATATGGTCAATTAGTTGACAAACTTTTGTATATACTGTGTTCCCCCTTAGCGTAGTAACTTTTCTGTCATGACTCGAGGGGATCCAGGGGTCCTGCCAGATATTTATATTTTCACCGTCGCCCACTCGCCAAATATACCCCCTCTTAAAAGTTGGAATGCTTCCCACTAAACTCTGCCAAGTAAAAGAGGATCCCCCCTTAGGACCAGCCTTTAGGATATCACCATTAGAATAGTATTTGGCACTTAAAACCCGAGCACACAAGGACGTTGGGTTAGAGATCAATCTCCAGACTTGTTTCCCCAACATAGCCAAATTAAAAGAATGAAAGTCTCTAAAACCCATGCCCCCTTCATTTTTAGGGAAACACAATTTCCACGAGGCATACCAATGCATTTTGTTATTGTTCTCATCATCCTCCCACCAGAACTTTGATATAGCGTCCATCATCCTTTTGCACACCCCCTTGGGAATAAGGAAAACAGACATAACATAAACCAGAATAGCTTGGGCCACAGCTTTCAGAAGAATCTCTTTCCCACCGATAGAGAGAAGCTTCTCTTTCCATCCATTTATACGCTTAATAATCCTCTCAATAAAATTTTTAAAACTATCACTTCTATCCGCCCCCACCAAAGCAGGAAGCCCCAAATATTTATCCGATAGAGCCTCAGTATCAATATGCAGCTCTACACAGATTTCAGCTCTCATTAGAACATTGGTATTTGGAGAGAAGAAAACACTTGATTTAGGTAAACTCACAAGCTGCCCCGAATTCGCACAATAAGTATCAAGCACTCACTGCAAGGAAGTTGCATTGTTCATATCCTGTCTTCATGAGAATAAGGGAACCATCAGCAAATAAAATGTGTGAAACTGACGGTGCATTAGGGTGCTAATCTGCATATTAGTGTACTAATCTGCACATTAGGTGCAAGTTGCTGTACTTAGGGTGTAATTTGCTCTTTTTAGAGCGAGTTGTATTCTTATGCCGAGCCCGCAAAAGATTGTGACGGGCCGGCCCGTTGGCCCGGTTATCGACCACACCCCACATAGAAGAATGGCGCTGCCTGGCATTATCCTTTTTGCCAACAGTTCCATCCTCAAACCTCTCCTCCCCACCTCCACCTCCACCTCCAACAATGGCGGCCGCGACCTCCTTCGCCACACTCGTGAGCCTCCTCCCTTCCCCTTCCTTCAATGGTGCCATCTCTGCATCGTCGTCTCCATCCTCCTAATTCCTGTCCCGTCCTTTTCGATTGTTGCAGGCCATGGCGCGCCCGGCGGCGGCGGCGCAGAGGGCGTCCCTCCTCGCGTCCAGGTCGTCCCCATCGTCGCCGCTCCTGTCCCTCCGCGGTGGCCGCGTCGCTTCTCCCGCCATCTCCGTCTCCGGTGGCCCCCACAGCCGCGCGCGCTTCGTCACCTCCGCCAGCGCCGAACCCTATGTAAAGCCAGCGCTTTTTATCTATATTCTAGTTCGATAATAATGAGGCTGGGTTGCAATCTGGATTGTCTGATGTGAAAATTCACGCAACTCTGTATCCCAGCTGTAGGTAGCAGCTGTAGTATTCATGACAAATTTCTCTAGAATTGTCCATGACTATTTAAGTCACTTCACTGAGTTTTCTTTTTCTGCAAATAAAATTACAATATGAGGTTTATAATCAGAGAATTTCTTCTGATAACCACTAGACTAGGTTCAGGGAGTGCTAGATGCAGGGAACCATACAAGAGTATGGCATGTGTTTGTGTTTATTCGTTACAAAATGAGGCTTATTATCATCACAGTATATTTTTCTAATAACCGTTGGGTTAGGATTTCAGTGAGCGCTATGTGCAGGAGTCATACATGAGTACGGCTTGTGGTCATGTTAGTTCATTAATTTCAGCTAGTGTAGGACGCTCTTTTGTTTATCTTCTCATCGTGTAGGGTTTGCAGATGTGAAAATTATGTACCCTAGCCATGCCAAGTTGTAGCATTCATGACAAATTCTTCAGATTTGTCCATGATTTTTTGTATGTCGCTCACTGCGATTTTCCTGTGAATAGTTACGAATGGAGGTCTATCATCACATAATTTCTCCTGGTAACCGTTAGGCTAGGTTCTGCGAGTGCTAGTCTGTTAGATGCAGCAAATATACATGAATATGGCATGTGTCGGCGTTTATTCATTAGGTTCAGTTAGTGTTATCGCTGGGCACTATGATCAAGCAAGTAGGTTGTGTTACTGCAAATGTGGATTTCACTGTGGTGTAAGTGTAACTCCGCTTTTGTGGTTACACCCATTGTACGTTTACCTTGTCATGGTGTTGATCCATTTCTTTCATGTGTTGCAGGCAGCTGACCTTCAGTCCAAAGTTACAAACAAGGTGTACTTCGACATAAGCATCGGGAACCCCGTGGGGTCGAACGTCGGGAGGATCGTCATCGGGCTGTATGGGGACGACGTTCCACAGACCGTCGAGAACTTCCGCGCTCTTTGCACTGGTACGAGGGACACGCCGGAGCCCTGTTCTGTTATGCGTTCTGTTTTGTCAGGCGCTTGACATGGTTCTCCTTTATTTGCAGGGGAGAAAGGTTTTGGCTACAAGGGCTCGAGTTTCCACCGTGTCATCAAGGACTTCATGATTCAGGGTGGAGACTTTGACAAGGGCAACGTATGTTCCAAGTGCAGTTTATTTTAGTTTGTTACACAAGCATCTTTATGCTGTGCAGATTACCATGCGAATACCTTTGCTCAAAAGATTAACATGCAAATAACCTAGAAAGCACGGATATAGCGATACGCGGATACGCATACGGGGACACGGGATATAGCAATTTTTAGAAACAGCAATATGACGATACAGCCAGTATACATATAAAAAATAATAAAATGGCTTGTGATAAAGATAAAGAATATGGAATGCTGATCAAAATACTGCTGTATTTGTTGCCCCCATGCTGATAAAAATTAATAAAATGACTTGTGATAAAGATAAAGAATATTTTTCAAGTCCTCAATGGCCAAATGGTCATCTCATCAAATTCCTCTATCATTATACTGCCCCATTCAGCGATACTTGCAAAATAAATTGATGACATCCCTGGCTGCTAGGGTTAGTAGTCGGCTTTGACTGGGCTTCCCATGTCCCTGCCGTGTCGACGACATCCCAGACGGCGTATTGGCATTTTTTCGTTCTTTTTATTTTTAAAAGGGAAAAGATGATACTCCTGGGATACGTGTATTGCCCACGTATCGGGGTATCGCAGTATCGGTGGAGAGTGGCATACGGGACATGCCGGAGTTTGAAGTATTAGTGCTTTGTAGCAAATACCTCTGTGTCATCAGAGAGAATTAATGACTGTATCACTTGCTACCATGCAAATACCTTTGCTCACAAAATTGAACATATTTGTTTTTATTATGCACAATCTGTTTCAGCTCATTCTTTATTGTGCTAAGTGTTTCACTTTTTTTGTTGCATTGTAGTTTACTTTCTGCTGTACAGAGAGAGAAGCTGGATTTGCATACTTTTTTGTTTATCATCCTTGTGCACACACATTTCATTCTTATTTAATTTGCGATCAGTAGCTTCCTGGTTAGATTACAAGGACATTGGCTTTGAGCACTGCTTTTCGGTGTTGACACATACATGATTCTGTGCTCGATCTGCATTTTTACTGAAATATAGGTTGCATAGTCCACCTTTTGATGCCCACTTCAACACTTTCAACAATTGCGTCTAAATGAATGGAAACTAATAATTTCAGGGTACTTGCATATTAGACTAAGAGGAGTTTGGGACCATATCACTTGCAACTATGCAAATACCCTTGCTCACAAGAGTGAATTGATTCATTTAGCACAACTTTACCTGTTTCAGTTCGTTCATTATTGGGGCAAAAAAAAAATTGAATTGTAGTATAGCAATTTGATTAGTTTGTGGTTTGTGATGCATTTATTTTATGGATAGAGAAAAAAGTAGCATGCACAGATATTTAGATCAGTGTCCTAGTACTTAACATTTCACATTCTTGTCATAGTGCATTTGGCCTTGGAACATTGCTTTTTTTTGTCATTAATCACTTGCAGGAGTGCATTTACATCCTTATATTTGTTTTGTGGTCTGTGGCTTCGCAGTTAGATTACCATGAGATTGACATTGAGTCTTTGTTCTCCATATTGATGCATACATAATTTTTGTGTTTGATCTGCATTTTCACTGAAATAGATAGAAGTTGCACTGTCCACCTTTTGATGCTCACTAGCTTATTCATGGGCAAAGTACTTCTGCAGTTGACCCTTGAGATAGCTTAGAAACGTGCAGATTTCAACAGTCGCATGTGAATTAATTGAAAATAAATTATTTCAGGGTACTGGAGGGAAAAGCATCTACGGCCGCACCTTCAAGGATGAGAACTTCAAATGTACGTGTTACACTAAACAAGCCTGTATCATGTTATTTGTGCTTCAAGCTCTATGCTGACTGATGATTGCATATGAATTACTGTTGGTAGTGGTTCATACTGGACCTGGAGTGCTCAGCATGGCTAACGCTGGACCAAACACCAACGGCAGCCAATTCTTCATCTGCACTGTCAAGGTTGTGTAGTCGTACCCTTTTTCTTACTTCTGCTTCAGTTTTTATGGATTGTGAAGTTCATGTTTGTTGACTATTCCCAAACTGGCGTGGCTGCTATGCTACTATGGTTGCAGACATCATGGCTGGACGGGAGACACGTTGTCTTTGGCCAGGTTCTCGAAGGCATGGACATCGTTCGTCTGGTAGAGTCGTCGGAGACTGACAGAGGTGACCGTCCGAAGAAGAAGGTGACCATCAGCGAGTGCGGGGAGCTTCCAGTGGTCTAAGCTTTAGACAGATCTCTGTATCGTCTCCCATCCCGGCCTCTAAATTTTGCCATGAACTCGTCTCGTTGGGCTTTATCCAAATAGTTATGGATCATGCTGAGTTGGAATTAATATCTCTAAGCAGCGAGTAATTATTGGCGTAACTAGTGTTACAGCTATCAAGTTCTCATGCCTATGAGTGGATCAGGTTTGGATGCAGTTTTGATCAGGGGGAGTCGCAGTGAATAATTTGCTACGCTGATGAACAGTTTGTTCAGACTATGTGACTTTTTTATTAGATTACAAGATCTGGAGCAAATAATACATATGTATGCGACTTCGGATATACGTCTAGTAACTCTCTTTTGCAAGCAGCAATCGATTTCAGAGCTCTGCACAGTTCGCATTGGGATACTGCTAATTTGTATTCCTGCATAAACTTTCTGCTTACTGAAACATACGTAATTAGTGGATGGACACTCCTTAGATAAGTTTTGCTAACTTCAAGCTCTGAATTACAGTTAAATTATCACTCTGAGTAGTTGGTGTGTGACATGATCGCTGCAACATGCATAATTCACCTGTGGATTGATACGCCAAAACTCTGTTCCCCAACCCGGGTCAGAACAAATTGTTCCCATACCAGCGGCTATCGTTGACCACTTGAGCTAAAACCTGAAACAAACATTGCTAATTATGGAGTACTACGTAGTATATATCTTTACAAATTGTAAGACCATTAGCTGACCAGCCATGTGCTCCTCTGTTTTCTTGTCTCAATTAGCAATAATCAGGATTCCACGGGCGATGCCAAGCTAAATAAACAGAAAAACCATCAATTAAGAGAAGAGACTCCAATCTAGATTACTACCATCGAGAGCATCACTATGCTGAGAACGCATCCTTAGACTTGAGAGCGATTCAATTGGGCAGAACTGCAACTCAGACTCTATGGAAGAAGCAGCATCGCGTTTGCACACAAGAGATAAAATCCAGCAGAAGTATCAACAGCAACATTTGGAATCCAAGCGATTCAGACGACTGATTGAACAAGATGGAGACTGACAGGAGAACAAATCAGCTTTCAGATTGTGGAAAGAACTGAGACCAAACACATAGCCGATGTGTTGCAACCCAGCTAAACAAATCGAACCCAAACCAGCCCTAAAGCTGATCTAAAGCCCAAAACAAAAACTGCTCCTCTGCTTTTCTTCAGTTATGCCAGAGGCAATGCCAAGCTAAATCAACATGAAATAGGCAAACAGACTGCACCTAAAACAAAGTGCAGACTGAAAGCGCAAAATGATCAGTTTTCAGTTTCCACGAACATGAACTCGAGAATAAAAACAATCAGGCATTGTCGAATTCGTGACCCAGAAATACATACACCGGACCTTCAGATCTAGCAACCACTGAGCATCGCATACAGGTCCAGATCCAGATACAAGATGTGGCATACAAGAAATACAGACGAATGTTTCAAACAAGGTGGAGATTGAATTGGCAATTCCATTCAATTTCCAACTTCCATTGGCAAGAACACAACAAGGCACTGACTAGTGACCCAACAATACATACACAAGATTTTCAGATCTAACCAAACAACTCCATCCTACGGAACTAGGCAACAAGACACGTTGGCTCGCTCCATCCCTATGTGGTGCAGGCTAGGCCAGTCTACTTAGGCGGTCTTCTTGGGGGCGGCCTTCTTCTTGGGCGACTTGGGCGACTTCTCGGCGGGGGCAGCCTTCTCGGCGGCCTTCTTGGGGAGCAGGACGGAGTTGATGTTGGGCAGCACGCCGCCGTGTGCGATGGTGACGCCGGCGAGCAGCTTGCCGAGCTCCTGGTCGTTGCGGACGGCGAGCAGCAGGTGGCGCGGCACGATGCGGGACTTCTTGTTGTCCTTGGCCGCGTTGCCGGCCAGCTCCAGGACCTGGGAGGGAGAAGAACGAACCCGCCGTCAGAACACAAAAATATCACCGATCCGTCGGGCAAGAGCAATGGAGGGATGGGTTGAAGGTTACCTCGGCGGCGAGGTACTCGAGGACGGCGGCGAGGTAGACGGGGGCGCCGGAGCCGACGCGCTGCGCGTAGCGGCCCTTCTTGAGGAAGCGGCCGATGCGGCCGACGGGGAACTGGAGCCCGGCCTTGACGGACCGCGTGACCGCCTTCTTCCTGTCGCCGCCCTTCCTTCCGGCCATCTCCGGCGAACTCCTTGCTGCTCTGGATGTGGAGATTTGCGAAATGGAGCGCGCGCTGCCTGATGATGCTTTGAATTGTGAATTTGATCTGCGGCGAAGGCGCGGCTTTTATGGGGACCGGAGAGCGAGAGCTTCGCCGGAGAGGGACTCGATCCGTGGGACGGCCGCTTGGACCAATCAGGACCGTTGATATTCGTTCGAGGGGGCCACGATCCGTGGGAGCGTCGGATCAACCAATCACGGCGCAGGAGCTGCAGGCGCGTGAAACGAAATTCCAAAATTGGGAGGCGCCGGGAGAGGCATTTTATCATGCTCCCTCCATCTCAAAAAAATATGCCCTCCCTCCCAAAGTATGTTGGGTACAAAATTTAACCGAACTTAAACTTTATGAAGTTAGGGCATCTTCAGCGGGTCTTTGCATCCGTTTGAGACCACGCGGGTAAAAAATGGGTCTGCACACCACCTCAGCTGTCCGACGCATATTGATCGGGTTGTTCGCGAGAACGCAAACAAGACTCAGTGACTCGGTTAAGCAAAGACGCGGGACGGTTAGCTTGCGTGTCCACCTAGTTGGTATTCGGAGCAGTGACTCGGTTAAGCAAAGAGTTTTTCATTGATATTGGTTGGAAAAAAATACCATCTTTACAGAGATGGTCATGATTACTCACAATCGCGTGGCCTGCTGGACCTCTCTGACGGCCCGATGCCATCGGAGAGAGCCATGTAGGGGCGAATGGCGGCGAACGCATCCTCCTGCCGACAGCGTGCATGCCCCTCTGCCAGATGGTCATCCCAGCGGCCTCGACACGACGTTGCCTCCGCCATTCTCACCACGTCGATGTCGGCCTGGTAGAGGGCCATGTCCATCGCCACCATGGACTCCGTCTCGAATACAGCCAAGGCGGGATCCTCCAGCTAGCGGTTCACCTAGTCCACCCGCGACTGCTCCTGTCGCCTGATACGTCTCAAACGTATCTATAATTTCTTATGTTTCATGCTAGTTTTATGACAATACTCACATGCTTTATATACACTTTATATCATTTTGATGCATTTTCCGGTACTAACCTATTAACAAGATGCCGAAGCGCCAGTTCCTGTTTTCTACTGTTTTTGGTTTCACAAATCCTACACAGAAAATATTCTCGGAATTGGACGAAACAAAAGCCCACGGTTTTATTTTCCACGAAGCCTTCCAGAACACCGAAGAAGAGACGGAGAGGGGGCACGAGGCGGCCACACCGTAGGGGGCGTGGCCCCACCCCTGGCCGCGCCGCCTTATGGGGTGGGCCCCTCGAGCGTCCCCCGACTCTGCCCCTTCGCCTATATAATTCCTCCGTCGCGAAAACCCTAGTACCGAGAGCCACGATACGAGAAAAGTTACTGAGACGCCGCCACCGTCAACCCCATCTCGGGGGTTCTGAAGATCGCCTCCGGCACCCTGCCGGAGAGGGGAATTATCACCGGAGGGCTCTACATCACCATGCCCGCCTCCGGACTGATGCATGAGTAGTTCATCCTTGGACTATGGGTCCATAGCAGTAGCTAGATGGTTGTCTTCTCCTCTTGTGCTATCATGTTTAGATCTTGTGAGCTGCCTATCGTGATCAAGATCATCTATTTGTAATGCTACATGTTGTGTTTGTTGGGATCCGATGAATATGGAATACTATGTCAAGTTGATTATCGATCTATCATATATGTGTTGTTTATGATCTTGCATGCTCTCCGTTGCTAGTAGAGGCTCTGGCCAAGTTGATACTTGTAACTCCAAGAGGGAGTATTTATGCTCGATAGTGGGTTCATGCCTCCATTGAATCTGGGACAGTGACAGAAAGTTCTAAGGTTGTGGATATGTTGTTGCCACTAGGGATAAAACATCAATGCTTTGTCTAAGGATATTTGTATTGTTTACATTACGCACAGTACTTAATGCAATTGTTTGTTGTTTGCAACTTAATACTGGAAGGGGTGCGGATGCTAACCCGAAGGTGGACTTTTTAGGCATAGATGCATGCTGGATAGTGGTCTATGTTCTTTGTCGTAATGCCCTAAGTAAATCTCATAGTAGTCATCATGATATGTATGTGCATTGTTATGCCCTCTCTATTTGTCAATTGCCCAACTGTAATTTGTTCCCCCAACATGCTATTTATCTTATTGGAGAGACACCACTAGTGAACTGTGGACCCCGGTCCATTCTTTTACATCTGAAATACAACCTACTGCAATCATTGTTCTCTGTTGTTCTTTGCAAACAAATATCATTCTCCACAGCATACGTTTAATCCTTTGTTTACAGCAGGCCGGTGAGATTGACAACCTCACTGTTAAGTTGGGGCAAAGTATTTTGATTGTGTTGTGCAGGTTCCACATTAGCGCCGGAATCCCTGGTGTTGCGCCGCACTACACTCCTTCACCAACAACCTTCACGTGGCCTTCATCTCCTACTGGTTCGATAACCTTGGTTTCTTACTGAGGGAAAACTTGCTGCTGTGCGCATCACACCTTCCTCTTGGGGTTCCCAACGGACGTGTGCATCACGCGCCATCAAGACTGTTTTCTGGCGCCGTTGCCGGGGAGATCAAGACACGCTGCAAGGGGAGTCTCTCACACCCAATCTCTCTACTTTGTTTATTGTCTTGCTTTATTTTATTTTCTGTCTTGTTTGCTTTCTTTATATCAAAAACATAAAATAATTAGTTACTTGCATTTACTTTATTTATCAGTTTACCTTAGTTTATTTCATCATGCTTCCCCCTAAGTTCACTTTGAAAGATATATCAATAGGGCGTGGGTCTATCATTGGAAGAGATAATATAGAAGAATTTTTCACTCATGTTAGTAAGGTTAAAGATTTTGAAGATAGATCCTTGGTGGAACTTGCTCCTAATTATGAAATTGCTACTGCCTCTTTAGTGCACATGTTGGAAGCTAGATTTGTTAATCTAAATCCTATAATGCAACACATGTTTCTTACACTCTGTGATATGGAAGAAGGAGAGAAGAAAGATTTTTTTTTAGAAACCCTTCTTAAAGAATTTGGTGATGTAGCTAGAGAAGCTAGAAAAGTCTTTATTCAACATAAGATGCTTGGCTTTTATACCAATTTTGCAAATACCCTTGAAAAGATGGAAAAAGATAGGCTAAAGTACACTAATGAAGCCAATTGTTAGGGGGAGACAAAAGTAGCAATACCTTATAAGCTCATAGGAATGCATGAGGCACTAGAAAAGAATTTTGATTGGATTGTTCCTGAAAATTTATTTGCGGAGGATAGTTGTTATCACCAGAATTTGACCGAGTCAGAGGTGGGCCGCGATCAAGATAGATTTGAAGAATATACATGGAAGAAATATGAGGATCGGCCTTTATATGCAAAATATGGGCTAGTTGGCCCGTGTATCTATAACATAGTAGATTACGTGTCGTTTTAGTTAGAGTTGGCCTCGTGCACGGTTGGGATTATTCCCACATTAGAAAGTCCCCTGGACTATAAATATGTATCTAGGGTTTATGAAATAAACAACAACCAACGTTCAACCAACCAATCAATCTCGGCGCATCGCCAACTCCTTCATCTCGAGGGTTTCTACCGGTAAGCAACATGCTTGCGATCTAGGCAGCAAAAGCTTTATGTTGTTCATGCGTTGCTCGTACTGAAGCCTTTTTGATGGCGAGCAACGTAGTTATCTTAGATATGTTAGGGTTAGTATTGTTCTTCGTATTATATGCTATCGTAGTGCAACCCTTGCATATCTAGCCGCCCTCACACCTATCTTAGGTGTGGGGGCGGCACCCCGCTTGATCATTATTTAGTAGATCCGATCCGTTACGGTTGCTCCTTGTTCTTCAAGGATTAGTTTAATATCTGCAATAGTTAGGCCTTACAAAGGGTTGGAGGATCCAGCGGCACGTAGGGTGTCGTTTGCTAGTCCTAGACAGGATGTTCCGGGGATCAACCTCGCGTTGGTTTTTAGGCCCTATCTAGGATCGGCTTACGATCACCGTGCGTGGCCGCGAGGCCCAATCGTGAGTAGGATGATCCGATTATGCGGTGAAAACCCTAAATCGTCGTAGATCGCATTAGCTTTATCTTGATCAAGCAGGACCACCATATGTTCGTGCACCTCGTACGAATCATGGGTGGATCGGCTCCTTGAGCCGATTCACAGGATAACCTGAGAGCCGATCGAGGCTCGTATTTAATGTTTACGTGTATGCCATGCAGGAAACTAAGCGAGGCATCTCCATCACCTTCCTGACCAGGTATAGGTCAGGTGGCACGCCCTTGCATCAGCATCGGACGTGTGTACCAGAGGCTTTGCGGGCCGTCGCTCGGAGGGACCAGGGCCAGCCGCAGCCCTAGGTTGTTTCCGGCTCTACTGTGTTGCCCGTCGCTGCCCGCCGGTGGGTTTTGACCGCAACACATTCTGGCACGCCCGGTGGGACAAGCGTCTACATCAACCACATCGCCATCTACATCTGAGATGGCGGACGGCACGCCAGTCACGTACGAGGATCTGACCGACGAACTCAAGAAGAAGTATGACGAGATCAAAGTCATCCTCGAAGCCGACCTCATCGGCTCTTTCCACAGAACCCGTTCACATGGCATCAGGTGGAAGGGGTTCTCGCCTAATGGTGCACTCGATGGGATAGACCTCTCTGCCCCGTCGGAAGAACGCACCAGGTCCCTGCGGCAGGAGATCAACTACTTGGTGGCTCACTCGCTACACCGCCACTCTGAGAACCTGGTAAACACGTTGGAGCGTGTCGCTCTTCGCGTGATCCAGGAGATCATGAGGCACCAATACTCGCCGTCAGGACCAGCTCTCGGGACGCATCAAGGAGAGTTGCCACTCCAGTCCCGTCCGCCGCTGCCATTTGCGTTGGCAGCACCAGAAGTGCCGACTTCACCGGCATTCGTCGTCTACAAGATCGGTGGTGACCCTAGTGATCGCGCTCTTGCATGAGGCGCCTAAGGAGATCCCTCACGGGTACATGTGCACGTATGTGCCGATTGCGTAATCGGGCACTCACAAACCAGGCCACAACATCGTGACTTCGGGAAAGCAGAGGAACGTCGCCGACAGATCTTGAGAAGGCACGTGGCTAACTAAGTACGCCACCCCGACGAACCTCCAGAGCTCAGCTCCTGCAGCTTGGCTCGCAGCTGGAAAAGCAAACATGGCTGGCTAAGTACGCCACCCCGGCGAATCTTCAGAGTTCAACTCCTGCAGCCAGCACAGCGGATCAGATCAGCACCATACTGAGAGACCAGTTCGGCATGGTGCCGAAAAGGAGGGCAATCGGCTATTCCAAGCCGTACCCTGACGACTACGAGTTGATCCCGCTACCACCTAAATATCGGCTCCCTGATTTCTCCAAATTCAGTGGATCAGATGGTTCCAGCTCCATCGAGCATGTGGGCCGATATTTGGCACAGCTAGGAACGGCCTCAGTGTCGGATTCACTACGCGTGAGGTTCTTCTCACAGTCCCTCACGGGATCGGCTTTCGGGTGGTACACCTCGTTGCCACCAGATTCGATCCGGACTTGGAAGCAGTTGGAAGAACAATTCCATATGCAGTATCACTCAGAGGCTTCCGAGTCTGGCCTTGCCGATCTAGCACAAATACGTCAGAAGCGTGGGGAAACTGTGACAGAATACATCCAGCGCTTCAGGAATCTTAGGAACCGATGTTATTCGGTTCGTGTGACTGAACAGGAAGCAAGTCGAGTTGGCAGTAGCGGGCCTTGCAACACCGCTCAAGGACATGGCCTCCCAAGCAGACTACCCCTCACTGGCGCACATGGTTCAGAAACTGTCGGCATATGAACAGCGCCACCCGGACCTGTACCAGCATAAACTCAAGCGTGCAGTAGTCCTGGTCGAGGCAGAGGAAGACGAAGTTTCTGCGGGAGATCAAGAGGTAGCAGTGGCTGAATGGACTCGGGGGGCAAACCCCGTGTCCTGCAAGTGGGTGAAGCCACCAGGCCCGCCCAGGGGGTTTGATTTTGACGTGACCAAAACTGAGCAAATCTTCGACCTCCTTCTCAAGGAGAAGCAGTTGACGATTCCCGAAGGTCTCAAATTCCCCACGGTGCAAGAGCTGAACGGAAAGCCATACTGCAAATGGCATAACTCGCTCTCCCATGCCACCAACGACTGCAGGGTGTGGCGTCAGCAGATCCAAATGGCGATAGAAAAAGGACGTCTGATTTTCAACCAGTACGCCATGAAGGTCGACACCCAACCCTTTCCCGCCGTTAACATGGTGGAATGCACTTACCCTGAAGGTTGCCAGCCAGGATCCTCGTTCAGCATCCACATGGTAGGACCTGGGCACCACTCTGGCAAAGATGGAGACGAGGGCAGCTGCTCTCGTAGCAAGGACACAGAGGAGGCCGCTCCACGCGATCGGCTCCATCATGATGGCAAGCGCTACGTCACAGAGGGAGAAGTGAAGAACATAAGATATCAGCGACCCCTCTCTGATCACCTCCTCAACAAGTATGTGAATCAGTATGACCGACGCCGACGATCCAGTGATGAAGATGAAAGAGATCGTCTGGCTAGAGAAGCCAGAAGACATCGTCGGCACAATCACGATGAGGAGGAGCACGAGCGCCGTGCCAAAGGAGAATCAAGGGAGCAAGACGACAACGGTAGGCACTGGGACTGCCCCTTCTTCAGACACTGCTGGGATTCAGGAATGAGCCGATTGCCCACAATCGGCAATTGCCCAGAATGCAACCAGAAGAAGAAGGAGGCAGCCAACGTGTCCGTGTTCAAGCGCTTAGGGCCTCTCCCGCCACAAAGCAAACGCGCTGAGTCCCCTCGATGGGAAGATCTCGAGGATTCAGAAGACGAGGGACAAGAAGAAGAAGAAGACAGGTACCACCGGCCAAGGTGGTGCCCTGATGGACTCAGCCGTTCCCAAAAGCGCAGGGTTCAGCGATTGCGCGGCCTGGAGGAAGCCGAAAGGTTATACTTGCATACGCTAAGGAAGGCACGACCTGATCTGGCTGTGAAAGTTCAGCGAACCCTGGACGAAGAGGGCCGTCCACGGAAAATGGAGTGGCGTCCCAAGCAAAGGAAAGCCGATGATGAAACATCGGCTGGCACAAACATGGTGTAGATCCTCCCTTCGGAATTCAGTGCTCCAGGATTAGACGAGGCATCTGTGGCACAACTTGACTGCGGCCCACGGCCGGTTATCTTTGAGAAGCCACGAGAAAGAAGCTACAGACATCTGAAGGCCTTGTACTTGCGAGGTTATATCGATGGGAGGCCTGTAAATAAGATGCTAGTGGACACCGGAGCGGCAGTCAACATCATGCCATACTCTATGCTACGTCGGTTGGGACGCTCTAGCTCAGATCTAATTAAGACCAACGTGACATTGAGCGATTTCAACGGCCAAGCGTCTGACGCACAAGGTGTTCTGAATGTGGATCTGACCGTAGGAAGGAAAACCATCCCTACAACGTTTTTCATCGTCGATAGCAAGAGCACTTATGCTGTTCTGCTAGGAAGAGATTGGATCCACGCCAACTGCTGCATTCCCTCCACTATGCACCAATGCATAATACAGTGGGATGGAGATGAGGTAGAGGTCGTTCAGGCCGATGACTCAGCCAAAATTTCAACGGCTGGCATGAACGCATGGCAAGCAACAGGCCAAGAACCCCTCTCAGGTATCAGTTTGGACGACTGCGAGCGCATCGACGTGACGAAAGGAAGGGTTAAGCTGGTTTTATCCACTGGCCTGACCATGTAGCTGAAGCAAAGCAATGAGCAAACGTGGCGAGGCTGATCCTTGTGATCGGCCCCAAAAAAATTATGAAGGGACATCACAGAACTTTCAGTCAGCGCTTCAATCGATATGGAGGCCGATTCCAGCAATCGGCCAAAATTATCTTCACCACATGTTCTGCTTGTGTTCAACATCGATCTACTGGGCAGCGGTCACGTCGGCGGATGAAAGTCAACACGAATCCTCGCAGAGCCGACGTGCAAGTACAGTGCCCTGGCTAACCACAAAGCCGATATCTGCAGTCACCTGGCAGATTCGGCTCGGGGGGCATATAGTCAGATGAACGTGTGCAGATAAACATGTGTAAACATGTGTGCAGTGAAACATTATGGGCCGATTAAAAAAATTGGCCAGTAAAAAAAAAAATTTTACAGCCGATGCAAGGGCATCGACTTTAGAACTAAGAGACAAAGCCGATGCACAGCCATCGACTCTAGTACAATTATACGAGGTTTACCGGATCTCCACCAAATCCAGTTCAGCTGTGGTGCCCTCTGCTTCTTCGCGGGAGTAAAACAATGAGAACTTCTTCAGCTGCTTTGAGCCGATCCGGGTTCCTGAACCTTCTTGTCGAGGATTTTCAACCCTTGGTACTAGTTCAGCAGTGTTGACAGAAGGGGTATATCGGCTTTCTAAGGAAGAAAGGTGATCGGCTTTGTTGCATCCTCTCTGACATTCTCACCCCGAGTAAGGCTCGGGGGGCAGCAGGCCTGGTGGACGCTCTGTTCAGGAGCCGATTGGGGTACCATCGGCTGATCTTTCGTCGCAACCTTCTTCACAAAATGATGAGTGTTTGAAGAAGACCATTAAGTTTGGTTGGAAGAATTCAAAGGCTTCCCTGAAGACTCTACATTATCCACCAGATTTCAAAATCATCAGTTGAAGAATGGAAGGGAGAATTTTAAAGGACCGATGCGTTGCTATCGGCTCATTACGCATTGGCAAAGGGGACAAATCGGCAAGATCAGTATGAGAGGAAATCGGCTAAATTAAGCTCAAAGGAAATCGGCAAAATCAAATTGGGAAAAGTTCTTCATTGACAGATTTCTTACATAAAGAGCTGATTGTTCTCAAAAGGAAGTACTAGGGGATACATTGCCCCATCTACTGCTACTGGTCCTATACTAGAGGTTCTATCTACGGGCCGTCGCTGCCCTCGTCGTCGCCGTCGTCGCCGCTGTCGGCGCTGCTCCCGGCGGGCTCGTCGTCGCTCCAATGGCCGCCGACCGGGCCCTCATTGTCCTCGTCCTCTTCGTCAGCGTCATCGTCGTCGCTGTCGAAGTCGCTGAGGTTCCCCGGCCAGGGGCAGAACCGCTTGGCCGGCGGCTCGTCGGAGGAGGTGTCGTCCTCCTCCTCCTCTTCTTCCTCCTCCTCCTCCTCGGGAGAGATGAAGTCACAGGAGAAGCGATCGTCGTCGCTCTCCTCCTCCGTTTCCCCGTCGGCGAGGAAGCGGAGGTCGCTTTCCCCGTCGGTCAGGGACTTGTCGTCCTCCGACCAGATGGAGAAGTCATGGCTAGACTCCTCCCCGGCCTCAATGGCGCGGCGGGGTTGGCTGCGTGGACCTCCGCCGGGTTCGGTTCCGGCGTCGGCTCGCGAGAGGAAGAGGACTGGGTGGAAAGATCCGATGAAGCAGAGGAGGAAGAAGACATGGTGGCGCAGGAGGGCTTTTGGAGTGCTAATGCGAAGAAGATGCGGAAATAAACTGTGCGGAGCGGTTAAATAAAAGGGGATATAGTGGAAATTCAATGCCACAGCAGTTTCCGAGGAAGTGGTGCCTAAGAAAAAAAAACTGCCAGGTCACGCGGAGAAGTTGAGAAGGCAAGGCATCATGAGGACGGATACTGCAACGGTTCTGCCACGACATGACCCAACGAAGGAAAAGCAGAGTGATTTTGGAATTACCAATTCCAAAACCAGGGGGGCATGTGTTATCACCAGAATTTGACCGAGTCAGAGGTGGGCCGCGATCAAGATAGATTTGAAGAATATACATGGAAGAAATATGAGGATCGGCCTTTATATGCAAAATATGGGCTAGTTGGCCCGTGTATCTATAACATAGTAGATTACGTGTCGTTTTAGTTAGAGTTGGCCTCGTGCACGGTTGGGATTATTCCCACGTTAGAAAGTCCCCTGGACTATAAATATGTATCTAGGGTTTATGAAATAAACAACAACCAACGTTCAACCAACCAATCAATCTCGGCGCATCGCCAACTCCTTCATCTCGAGGGTTTCTACCGGTAAGCAACATGCTGCCTAGATCGCATCTTGCGATCTAGGCAGCAGAAGCTTTATGTTGTTCATGCGTTGCTCGTACTGAAGCCTTTTTGATGGCGAGCAACGTAGTTATCTTAGATATGTTAGGGTTAGTATTGTTCTTCGTATTATATGCTATCGTAGTGCAACCCTTGCATATCTAGCCGCCCTCACACCTATCTTAGGTGTGGGGGCGGCACCCCGCTTGATCATTATTTAGTAGATCCGATCCGTTACGGTTGCTCCTTGTTCTTCAAGGATTAGTTTAATATCTGCAATAGTTAGGCCTTACAAAGGGTTGGAGGATCCAGCGGCACGTAGGGTGTCGTTTGCTAGTCCTAGACAGGATGTTCCGGGGATCAACCTCGCGTTGGTTTTTAGGCCCTATCTAGGATCGGCTTACGATCACCGTGCGTGGCCGCGAGGCCCAATCGTGAGTAGGATGATCCGATTATGCGGTGAAAACCCTAAATCGTCGTAGATCGCATTAGCTTTATCTTGATCAAGAAGGACCACCATATGTTCGTGCACCTCGTACGAATTATGGGTGGATCGGCTCCTTGAGCCGATTCACAGGATAACCTGAGAGCCGATCGAGGCTCGTATTTAATGTTTACGTGTATGCCATGCAGGAAACTAAGCGAGGCATCTCCATCACCTTCCTGACCAGGTATAGGTCAGGTGGCACGCCCTTGCATCAGCATCGGACGTGTGTACCAGAGGCTTTGCGGGCCGTCGCTCGGAGGGACCAGGGCCAGCCGCAGCCCTAGGTTGTTCCCGGCTCTACTGTGTTGCCCGTCGCTGCCCGCCGGTGGGTTTTGACCGCAACAATAGTAAGCCTAAAAGTAATAAAAGAGGAGCCTCTGAAACTTACATAGATACGATACAATGCATCGTTGAGAAAACCCGAACTCTGATAATGATGTTTCTTCTCTTGACGGTGATACGTCTTCAACGTAAAAATAATTTCTTATGTTCCATGCTTGTTTTATGACAATACCTACATGTTTTATACATACTTTATGTCATATTTATGCATTTTCCGGCACTAACCTATTAACAAGATGCCGAAGAGCCAGTTGTTGTTTTCTGCTGTTTTTGGTTTCAGAAATCCTAGTAAGGAAATATTCTCGGAATTGGACGAAATCAACGCCCAGGATCTTATTTTTCCACGAAGCCTCCAGAACACCGAAAGGGAAACGAAGTGGGGCGACGAGGCGGCGACACGCCAGGGCGGCGCGGCCCACCTCCTGGCCGCGCGGCCCTGTTGTGTGGGCCCCTCGTGGCGCCCCCTGACCTACCCTTCCGCCTACTTAAGCCTTCGTCGAGAATAACTCCAGTACCGAGAGCCACGATACGGAAAACCTTCCAGAGACGTCGCCGCCGCCAATCCCATCTCGGGGGATTCAGGAGATCGCCTCCGGCACCCTGCCGGAGAGGGGAATCATCTCCCAGGGAACTCTTCACCGCCATGGTCGCCTCCGGAGTGATGTGTGAGTAGTTCACCCCTGGACTATGGGTCCATAGCAGTAGCTAGATGGTCGTCTTCTCCTAATTGTGCTATCATTGTTGGATCTTGTGAGCTGCCTAACATGATCAAGATCATCTATTTGTAATGCTACATGTTGCGTTTGTTGGGATCCGATGAATAATGAATGCTATGTTATGTTGATTATCAATCTATCATCTATGTGTTGTTTATGATCTTGCATGCTCTCCGTTGCTAGTAGAGGTTCTGGCCAAGTTGATACTTGTAACTCCAAGAGGGAGTATTTATGCTCGACAGTGGGTTCATGTCTCCATTAAATCTGGGGGAGTGACAGCAACCCCTAAGGTTGTGGATGTGCTATTGCAACTAGGGATAAAACATCAATGCTATGTCTAAGGATGTATTTGTTGATTACATTACGCACCATACTTAATGCAATTGTCTGTTATTTGCAACTTAATACTGGAGGGGGTTCGGATGATAACCTGAAGGTGGACTTTTTAGGCATTGATGCATGTTGGATAGCGGTCTATGTACTTTGTCGTAATGCCCAATTAAATCTCACACTACTCATCATAACATGTATGTGCATGGTCATGCCCTTTTTATTTGTCAATTGCCCAACTGTAATTTGTTCACCCAACATGCTATTTATCTTATAAGAGAG
Source organism: Lolium perenne (assembly GCF_019359855.2). NCBI lineage: Eukaryota > Viridiplantae > Streptophyta > Magnoliopsida > Poales > Poaceae > Lolium > Lolium perenne. The sequence continues at coordinate 262,498,960 of NC_067244.2, read as the reverse complement.
ACACCACTAGTGAACTGTGGACCCCGGTCCATTCTTTACATCGAATACAATCTCTTTTTGCAATACTGGATTTCTCTTGTTTTTACGCAAACATCATCATCCACACTATACGTCTAATCCTTTGTTACAGCAAGCTGGTGAGATTGACAACCTCACTGTCACGTTGGGGCAAAGTAATCTGGTTGTGTTGTGCAGGTTCCACGTTGGCGCCGGAATGCCTGGTGTTGCGCCGCACTACACTCCGCCGCCATCAACCTTTGATACGCGTACAGCACGCGTCCGTTGGGAACCCCAAGAGGAAGGTGTGATGCGTACAGCGGCAAGTTTTCTCTCAGTAAGAAACCAAGGTTTATCGAACCAGTAGGAGCCAAGAAGCACGTTGAAGGTTGATGGCGGCGGAGTGTAGTGCGGCGCAACACCAGGGATTCCGGCGCCAACGTGGAACCTGCACAACACAACCAAATTACTTTGCCCCAACGTGACAAAGTGAGGTTGTCAATCTCACCGGCTTGTCAGAACAAAGGATTAGATGTATAGTGTGGATGATGATTGTTTGCAGAAAACAGTAGAACAAGTATTGCAGTAGATTGTATTCGATTAAAAGAATGGACCGGGGTCCACAGTTCACTAGTGGTGTCTCTCCGATAAGAATAAGTATGTTGGGTGAACAAATTACAGTTGGGCAATTGACAAATAAAGAGGGCATGACCATGCACATACATGTTATGATGAGTAGTGTGAGATTTAATTGGGCATTACGACAAAGTACATAGACCGCTATCCAGCATGCATCTATGCCTAAAAAGTCCACCTTCAAAGTTATCATCCGAACCCTCCTCCAAACATTAAGTTGCAAACAACAGACAATTGCATTAAGTATGGTGCGTAATGTAATCAACGAATGCATCCTTAGACATAGCATTGATGTTTTATCCCTAGTGGCAACAAAGCACATCCACAACCTTAGAGGTTTCTCGTCACTCCCTGCATTTAATGGAGACATGAACCCACTATCGAGCATAAATACTCCCTCTTGGAGTTACAAGTATCAACTTGGCCAGAGCCTCTACTAGCAACGGAGAGCATGCAAGATCATAAACAACACATAGATGATATTGATAATCAACATAACATAGCATTCACTTATTCATCGGATCCCAACAAACACAACATATAGCATTACAGATAGATGATCTTGATCATGTTAGGCAGCTCACAAGATCCAACAATGAAGCACAATTAGGAGAAGACGACCATCTAGCTACTGCTATGGACCCATAGTCCAGGGGTGAACTACTCACTCATCACTCCGGAGGCGACCATGGCGGTGAAGATTCCTCCGGGAGATGATTCCCCTCTCCGGCAGGGTGCCGGAGGTGATCTCCTGAATCCCCCGAGATGGGATTGGCAGCGGCGGCGTCTCTGGAAGGTTTTCCGTATCGTGGCTCTCGGTACTGGAGTTATTATCGACGAAGTGATGAGGTCTAAGACCCCGTGTGTGGCCCGATCTCGCGGATTGACTTCGAAACCAAGAGGGGAGATGGGAAAACGCGAGGAACACGAAGAACACGACGAACACGAGGAACTCCGAGACTCACGCACGCACACCAACCCGATACACCCGATACTTACCCCCGTGGCTCGATGGACCACGCCAATAGAATCACCCGGAAGAGGCACGCGGCAGAATTCTCGGTGAGAGATTGGTGTTGGAGAAAAGAGATTGGTGAGGGAGAGAGAGTAGCTTGTACTAGAATCTCACTCAACAATATCCAAATCAACAACAAGGATGGCCTTGATTACAGAGGGATGATACCCAAGGGAGACTAAGCTCAAAGTTAGGTTTGAGTTCAAAACAAGTCTAAAGAGGTCTAGGGGCGTCCTGGGGGCTTATATAGTCTTACAAGGCGTCATGGGCCGAAAAGGTACAAGTGAAACGGTTCGGGCCGAAAAAGGTGACTTAAGTCGTGCAGGCCGGTCAGGGGGCCGGTCAGACCGGGCCTGGGACCGGGCGGCAACCGGACGAGGTTCCGAGGCCCCGGGATAGTGCCCGGATGGCACGAGCGCAAATCCCGGTTTGGACCGGGCGACCCGGTCAGGGGGCCGGTCAGACCGGATTCTGGACCGGGTGGCCCGGTCAGGAGGCCGGTCTGACCGGGTTCTGGACCGGCCGACCATCTTCTCTTCCTTGAGCTCTTCGGGCGGCTTCCGGTCCAGCTCCATGTCCATCTTCGCGTCCAGCTGCTCCTCTCCTCCTCTTGACCATGGTATGTCCTCCTCTTCATGCTCTTGATGCTCCTTGTACCTAATGACACATAACACGTCGGCATGAGGTAGCAATCCATCCAAAGGGGTACCAAGGTTAAGGGTGGTGAGGAGCGAGTTCACCTCATCATGAAGAGCTTTAACTCGGGCTTGTGTCATCAGTCCACTTGGGGAACTTGTTGGTCTTGGTGTAGCGACGTCGGTGACCGGGGCTACATCATCTCCCCCCCTTGGGAAAGAGTCGTCCTCGACTCTTGCACTTCCTCATCTCCATGATAGGGTGATAAGTCCGAGACGTTGAACGTGTTGCTCACCAAGTACTTGGATGTCGGTATGTCGATGACGTAAGCGTTGTCGTTGATGCGTTTGAGGACCTTGAAGGGGCCGTCTCCTCTTGGCTTGAGCTTGGAGTTGCGCTCATGAGGGAACCGTTCCTTCCGGAGGTGGATCCAAACGAGGTCTCCTTCTTCGAATATCCTTGCCTTCTTCTTGGCGTTGATGCGGTTGGCTTGACGAAGAACATGTTCTTGTATGGTTGCCCTTGTCTCTTCATGTAGTTTCTTGACGGCGGCGGTGCGCTTGTTGAAGTCCATGTTGATGCGCTCGTGGAGGGGAAGCGGAAGTATGTCGAGTGCCGTGTAAGGTTCGAAGCCATAGACGACCATGAAGGGGCTCCTTGACGTAGTCTTGTGCTTGGCGCGGTTGTAGGCGAACTCCGCGTGGGGAAGGCACTCCTCCCATGACTTCAAGTTCTTCTTCACGAGGATGCGTAGGAGGGTGGAGAGGCTTCGATTGACCACTTCCGTTTGGCCATCCGTTTGCGGGTGCGATGATGAGGAGAACAAGAGCTTCACTCCAAACTTCGCCATGAGCGACTTCCAAAGATAACTCATGAACTTGACGTCTCGATCCGACACAATGCTTTGTGGTACTCCATGTAGGCGGACAATTTCCCTGAAAAACAATGAAGCAATGTGTGAAGCATTGTCGCTCTTATGGCAAGGTATGAAATGAGCCATCTTAGAGAATCTATCCACTACAACAAAGATGGAATCATGACCATGCTTAGTGCGAGGCAAGCCTAGAACGAAATCCATGCTAATATCGGTCCATGGTGCATAAGGGATAGGCAATGGCATGTAAAGACCATAAGGGTTGGAGGTAGACTTAGCTTGTAAGCATGTTGTGCACCGACGGCAAAGGCGCTCCACATCTCGCTTCATCTTTGGCCAATAGTAGTGGGTTGAGAGCATGGCATATGTCTTGTCACGTCCAAAGTGACCCATAAGACCACCTCCATGTGACTCTTGCAAAAGCAATTTTCGAAGCGAAGACTCGGGAATGCAAATCTTGTTAGCTTTGAACAAATAGCCATCATGCAAATAGAAATCATCCACTCCTCGTTCAACGGAGCACTTCTCAAAGATTGGAGCAAAGAAAGAATCGGAAGGATAGAGTTCTTTGATCTCTTCAAGTCCCAAAACATGAAAATCCAAACGAGTTAGCAAAAGGATGTTTTTGCGGGAAAGAGCATCCGCCACAACATTGTCCTTGCCCTTCTTGTATTTGATCACATATGGGAAGGACTCAATGAACTCGACCCATTTTGCATGTCGTTTGTTCAAGTTGTGTTGGCTTTTCAAATATTTCAAGGACTCATGGTCGGAATGAATGATAAACTCTTTTGGCCAAAGATAGTGTTGCCAAACTTCAAGAACACGAACCAAAGCGTAGAGCTCCTTGTCATATATAGGATAGTTGAGGCGTGCGCCATCTAACTTCTCACTATAGTATGCCACGGGTTTGCCCTCTTGCATAAGAACACCACCAATACCAAGCCCACTTGCATCACACTCAATCTCAAAAGTTTTTGCAAAATTTGGAAGAACAAGAAGGGGAGCTTCGGTAAGGCGTTTCTTCAACTCATCAAAAGCATTTTGTTGGGCCTTGCCCCAAACAAACGGAACATTCTTTTTGGTAAGCTCATTCAAAGGGCAAGCAATGGTGCTAAAATCTTTCACAAAGCGACGATAGAAACCGGCAAGTCCATGGAAGCTTCGGACTTGACCAACATTTGTAGGAGTAGGCCAATTGTGGATGGCCTCTACCTTGGAAGAATCAACTTCAATCCCATTAGCGGAAACCACAAAGCCAAGGAAAACCAATTTGTTTTGAGCAAATGTGCATTTGGGGAGGTTAGCATAAAGCTTTTCATGTCGCAAGATGCACAAGACTTCTCTCACATGTTGCACATGGTCCTCGAGGTTTTTGCTATAAATAAGAATATCATCGAAGTAGACAACCACGCTCTTGCCAATGAGAGGACGCAAGATGTGATTCATGAGGCGCATGAAAGTAGAAGGAGCATTGGAAAGACCGAAAGGCATAACGAGCCATTCATATAGACCGAGTTTGGTCTTGAATGCCGTTTTCCATTCATCACCAATAGCCATGCGGATTTGATGGTAACCACTACGCAAATCGACTTTAGAGAAAATCGTGGCACCACTAAGTTCATCTAGCATGTCATCTAAACGCGGAATGGGATGGCGGTAACGGACGGTAATGGCATTGATGGGGCGACAATCCATACACATCCGTTGCGTCTCATCCGGTTTAGGCACAAGAATCACGGGAACTGCACAAGGGCTAAGGCTTTCACGGACGTACCCTTTGGCGAGGAGATCTTGAATTTGGCGGTTGATCTCCTTGGTCTCTTCGGGGTTGGTGCGGTAGGCGGCACGGTTTGGAAGCGGAGCGCCGGGTATGAGGTCGATGCGGTGTTCTATGCCTCGGAGTGGTGGTAGTCCATGAGGGAGCTCGTCGGGGAAGACATCTTGAAATTCCTGCAAAAGAGACAACAAAGACGGAGGAATGTTGGTTAAGTCGTTAGTCGCCGACGAGGGTCCCTTGCATATGAGCACATAGTGCAATATGGTGGATGGGTTCTCTTGGAGCTCTCTCCACTCACTCTTGGTGGCTAGAAGGACACTCTTGGACTCACTCATGTATGGCTTGTGGCGCTCACTCTCTTTGTGGTGGGTCGCTCCCTCTCCTCTCATCTCACTATGGTGGGTGCGGAGTTGTGCCCTCGCTAAAGCCTTCGCATTATCCGCGATGATTTGGCTAGGAGTCATCGGGCGCAACTCGAACTTCTTGTCGTTGACCTTGAAGGTGTATGTGTTGGAGAGTCCATCATGTATAGCCTTCTTGTCATATTGCCAAGGGCGGCCAAGCAACATGTGGCACACCGTCATGGGTACCACGTCACACTCGGTAGTGTCCTCATAAGGTCCAATCTTGAAAGTGACGGTGACGGTATGTTGTATCTTGACGTTGCCCTTGTCACTCAACCATTGGATATGGTAAGGGTGAGGATGCTTGCGGAGAGTGAGGTTGAGCTTCTCACACAACTCGGTGCTCGCAAGGTTATGGCAACTTCCACCATCTATGATGACCTTGATCGACTTGCCACCAATTCCGGCACGGGTTTGGAAGATGTTGCACCGTTGTTCTTCCATAGCATGAGGTTGTGTGGTTAGCACCCTTGTGACCACAAGTGAGGGACTTGGGTCATGCTCACATAAGAGAGGATCTTCTCCACTTTCTTGCTCATAAGCTTCTTCACTTTCGACGGCGGCTTGCACAAGGGCTTCATATTCATCTTCATCTAGTGTCTCGATGTCACCATTCTCCATAGTGATCATAACCTTGGTGTTCTTGCACTCAAACGATTTGTGACCTTGGGTGCCACACTTGAAGCAAGTGACACTAGAGGGTCCCGTGGATGCCTTAGAGGAGGCGGTGGAGGAGACCGTTTGCTTCATTCGACTTTGGATAGTCGGTCTCTTGGAAGGTGTAGAGGATGCATCGGCCTTGGCACTTGTAGCATGAGGAGTTGATGTTGTAGTAGGAGTCGATGTAGCGAGCTTGGAGGAGAAATAGGACTTGGCCTTGGAGTACTTGATGTCCTCAATCACTTGGCGCTCGGCCTTCGATGCTTGGTGGACCAACTCAACCATGTTGGAGTAGGGTTGGAACTCGACGATCCTCTTGATGGGATAAGTAAGGCCATTGAAGAAGCGAGCAATGGTTTGTTCTTCGGACTCTTGGATGTTGGCTCGCATCATAGTGAGCTCCATCTCCTTGTAGAACTCCTCAACGGTCTTGGTGTCTTGCTTCAACTTTTGGAGCTTGCTGAAGAGGTCGGTCATGTAGTGTGCGGGAATAAAGCGAGCATGCATTTCTTTCTTCATGTCTTCCCAAGTGTCAATAGGAGGTTCACCCTTTTCTTCTCGAAGAGTGAGGACTTGCTCCCACCAAGTGTTGGCGTAGTCTTCAAACTCGAGTGATGCCATAGCCACTTTCTTGGCACCGGAGTAGTTGTGGATGCGGAAGATCTTGTCCACCTTGAGTGCCCATGAGAGGTAGGCTTCGGCGTCGTCTTCACCTTTGAACTTGGGCATGTTGAACTTGAGTTTGCCATACATGTTCTCTTCATCCTCCAAGTTTCTTCTACGAGGAGGGGCGCCGTCATCTCTTGCGGCTTGAGGAGGAATAGGAGGTCTTCTACGGCCAACCATAGCATTGGGTTGGCGTTGGAGGTGCACACTTGCTTCACTTGGTTCACGGTGAGGATGTGGTTGAAGATCTTGTCGCGGTTGAGGACGATGCTCAATGTTGGGTCTCTCATCTTGATCATGGTGTAGCTCTCCTCGTCCACGTTGGTCATGGCGAGGGTGGCGACGGAGATCTCGCCGAGGTTGATCTTGAGGATCTTGGTCTTGGGGATGGCCATCACGCCCATGGTGGGCATGGCGATCCGCTTGGTGACGATCATGGTGAAGGACTTGGTCTTGTGGAGGACGCGCATGTGGACGAGCATGGCGATGCATTTCTCCACGCCTAGAGTTGGAGCGAGAGTCTTCATGACGAGCATGTGGGCGATGAGGTCGATGATGGTCTTCATGCCTTGAGGAAGAGCTTGGGGACGAAAGGCCACCATGAGAGTAATAGTCTTGTGACGAGCTTGATGAAGAGGAAGTAGAGCGGTGTCGACGATGACGACCCAAGTTGGTGATGGCGCGCTCGAGGCTATCCATGCGCCGCTCCATGTTGGCGTCATTGGCCGCCATTTGGCCATTCAAGTTGTCCGTAGCTTCACGAAGAAGGGCCAAGTCTTGGTTCACGGTGGAGAAGTTGTGAGCCACCTCATCGTATTGCTCATCAATGCGGGTCTCGAAGAGGGAGAGTTGCTCCTTGAACTCTTGTCGTTGCGTCCATAGGTTGTGTTGAGTAGCCAACCTCTCGGTGTTGCGGAGGATTTCTTCATCCCTTGTGGTATCTCCGTTCCTATCCATGATGGAAAGACAAGAACTATGTTGTGTATGTTAGTGGAAGGAGACTACCTCGCACTCTTACCAAGGTAAGATAGTATTGAGGCAATCCACCAAACCGAAAGCAAGATCAAGTGTATCGGGAACACACGCAAAACCACACGCAAAAGCTAGCAAATATGGTGTTAGGCGAGTGTTGTGGAAAGCCAAAAGACAAATCCAAGATCGAGTATGTTGTTAAAAGTGGGTGAGGACCAAAAATCCAAATGTCAATGTGAAGATCACTATAAACACGGAAAAAGTTATGGAACACACACACGAGATAAGCGGGGTTAGTGCAACCAAAAGTGAGCGGAAAAGTGTATGTATAAGTGCTCGGTGTCACACTAACACAAGGAGAGCCAAAGCTTTGGTTGCAAAGGAAGAGACAACAAGATTCACACGCGGCCTCTCTTCTCCTATCTCTCTTTGCTTAAAAGCTTTTTCTCTTTTGTATATGGTGGCACTTGCACTCGTTTGTATCTTTGGTGGCACGTGGACACTTTGTATGTATGGGCGTATGGATGTATGGATGTATGGTGCTACTCGCACTCTTTTTGTGTTTTTGGGGCTTTTTGACGCACTATGTTAGCGTTAGCCTCGCTTTTGCTATCTTGCCACACGAGTGTTTGCTTGGGTGCCTTACTCAACGCGACACACACACCTCACAATGCGGGGCCACGTGCAATGTCTCGCAACACTAGACAAGCAATGCTCGATGGGATAGATCGCAAAAGGAAGAGGGGTTACAAGGTGAAAGCTGCAAGTTATACCTGCGATGATGGTGGTGGTGGTGGTGGTGGAGATCGCCGGAAGACGAGGTCGAAGGAGGTGGCGTTGCTGCGCCCGGTCTGAGGCCCGGTTGGACCGGCTCCTGGACCGGCCTGGCCGGTTGTACGGCCGGTCGACCGGATTCTGGACCGGCCCGGCCGGTCTGTAGCCCGGTTGACCGGTGCTCAACCGGATCGTGCGATTTCTCTCTCTTGTTCTTCACGAAAACCAAGCCAAATCGACCAAATCGAAGGGAAACGATGAAATTGGAGGCTAAAAGTTGGGGAAATAGTAGATCAAGCACAACAACACCAGATCCACGGACCAAAACCACTCAAAACGCAACCAAATCACAGATCGGTCAAGAGGCAATTTAGGGCTATTTTTGGGGATTTTTTTGGAAAATTTTCTAGGGACGAAATCGAGTGGGTGGAAGGTCAAATCCGCGGTAACCAAGAGCTGTTGATACCATATGATGAGGTCTAAGACCCCGTGTGTGGCCCGATCTCGCGGATTGACTTCGAAACCAAGAGGGGAGATGGGAAAACGCGAGGAACACGAAGAACACGACAAACACGAGGAACTCCGAGACTCACGCACGCACACCAACCCGATACACCCGATACTTACCCCCGTGGCTCGATGGACCACGCCAATAGAATCACCCGGAAGAGGCACGCGGCAGAATTCTCGGTGAGAGATTGGTGTTGGAGAAAAGAGATTGGTGAGGGAGAGAGAGTAGCTTGTACTAGAATCTCACTCAACAATATCCAAATCAACAACAAGGATGGCCTTGATTACAGAGGGATGATACCCAAGGGAGACTAAGCTCAAAGTTAGGTTTGAGTTCAAAACAAGTCTAAAGAGGTCTAGGGGCGTCCTGGGGGCTTATATAGTCTTACAAGGCGTCATGGGCCGAAAAGGTACAAGTGAAACGGTTCGGGCCGAAAAAGGTGACTTAAGTCGTGCAGGCCGGTCAGGGGGCCGGTCAGACCGGGCCTGGGACCGGGCGGCAACCGGACGAGGTTCCGAGGCCCCGGGATAGTGCCCGGATGGCACGAGCGCAAATCCCGGTTTGGACCGGGCGACCCGGTCAGGGGGCCGGTCAGACCGGATTCTGGACCGGGTGGCCCGGTCAGGAGGCCGGTCTGACCGGGTTCTGGACCGGCCGACCATCTTCTCTTCCTTGAGCTCTTCGGGCGGCTTCCGGTCCAGCTCCATGTCCATCTTCGCGTCCAGCTGCTCCTCTCCTCCTCTTGACCATGGTGTGTCCTCCTCTTCATGCTCTTGATGCTCCTTGTACCTAATGACACATAACACGTCGGCATGAGGTAGCAATCCATCCAAAGGGGTACCAAGGTTAAGGGTGGTGAGGAGCGAGTTCACCTCATCATGAAGAGCTTTAACTCGGGCTCATGTCATCGGTCCACTTGGGGAACTTGTTGGTCTTGGTGTAGCGACGTCGGTGACCGGGGCTACATCACGAAGGCTTCTTATAGTCGGAGAGGTAGGTTAAGGGGCGACGCGAGGGGCCCACACACTAGGCCGGCGCAGCCAGGGCCTGGGCCACGCCGCCCTAGCGTATGGCTGCCTTCTCGCCCCACTTCGTATCTCCCCCGGTGTTCTGGAAGCTTCATGAAAAAATAATATCCTGGGCGTTGATTTCGTCCAATTCCGAGAATATTTCCTTACTAGGATTTCTGAAACCAAAAACAGCAGAAAACAACAACTAGCTCTTCGGCATCTCGTTAATAGGTTAGTGCCGGAAAATGCATAAATATGACATAAAGTATGCATAAAACATGTAGGTATCATCAATAAAGTGGCATGGAACATAAGAAATTATCGATACGTTGGAGACGTATCAGCATCCCCAAGCTTAGTTCCTGCTCGTCCCGAGTAGGTAAACGATAAAAAAGATAATTTCTGAAGTGACATGCCATCATAATCTTGATCAATACTATTGTAAGCACATGTAATGAATGCAGCGATTCGAAACAATGTAGATGCAATGAGTAAACAATTGAATCATATAGCAAAGACTTTTCATGAATAGTACTTTCAAGACAAGCATCAATAAGTTTTGCATAAGAGTTAACTCATAAAGCAATAAGTTCATAGTAGAGGCATTGAAGCAACACAAAGGAAGATTAAGTTTCAGCGGTTGCTTTCAACTTGTAACATGTATATCTCATGGATATTGTCAACATAAAGTAATATAATAAGTGCAATATGCAAGTATGTAGGAATCAATGCACAGTTCACACAAGTGTTTGCTTCTTCAGATGGAGAGAAATAGGTGAACTGACTCAACATAAAAGTAGAAGAAAGGCCCTTCGCAGAGGGAAGCATCGATTGCTATATTTGTGCTAGAGCTTTTATTTTGAAAACAAGAAACACTTTTGTCAACGGTAGTAATAAAGCATATGTGTTATGTAAATTATAGGGATTTCTATTTTCGTGCCCTCCATTCCTTAGTTGTGCTCAGTTTTCCCCAGCTCCTTAGTTTTTCCTCAGTTTCCCCAAGTGCTTGTTTGAAACCCGCAGAAGGCAGCTCAGACGGCAGGATTCCCGTTAAGTTGACCGCTCCGTGCTGACGTGTGGGGCCGCGTCGTGTGGGCCCGCGTCGTGTGGGGCTGGTAGAAAGGGACCGCGTGGGACAGGACGAGATAGCGTTTGGTTGCACGTGAGCAGGAGCTGGGTTTTGTCTCTCTCTGCCATTGGCATTTCCCTTTTAAGAGTACCTTTTCTGCCTCCTTCTCTCTGCCTTTTTTCACCTAATTAGTATCAAATCTAGAGAAGCTTGCATTTCTGTCTTTCTTCAATTATTATTTGTGCCTTTTGGCCCTCGTTGTTTGCCCAATATGGCAGCAAATCTAGTAGGGAGCCCAATCTAGTACTCCATCTGGTCCATATGTATGTAGTTAAATCTAGAAGCAAATCTACAGGGAATGTACGATAAATTCACAAGGTCATATAGTAGAATAGGGATAGATAATATAGATAATAAGCTGCATTCAGCAGCCAAACATAGTAGGGTTCAAGGTTCTTCACAGCAGTACAGCACCATCATACTAACAACATAACAACGAGGGATCCCTAGCTAACAACAAAGGGATCCCAACAACAAAATGGAGGAGGCAGCAGCAACACACGTCCAGGACTCCGCCTACCCCATCTGCCTCTGCCTCCACTTGTTGCTCCCCTTGGGAGCCTTGGGCTTGAGCGGAGGCATGCGCCCGCCGGAGATCTCCACCCGCTGGATGCTGCGGAGGTGCATGCCGAGCGCCAAGTGCTTGGCGCGGAAGGAGTTGGGGTTCACCGACGCGCCGACCTTGGGGTTGGTGTGGCCGATGTTCTCGGCATGCGTGAGGAGGCAGTTGAAGTCAGTGCCGCCGAGCAGAGGCGGCGCTGGGGGTATGCCCCTGTATTCCATGGAATACCAATGATTTGGCCCAAAAAAAAATTATGTACATTTAATATACGTGGCTGGCTGGTCCATTAAAGATTTAGAGTCCAGCACAAGCCCAGTTTTGCTTCAGCCTAGCCCACCCCACGTCCACGATCCATCCGATCGCTAGCTGAACCATCATGATCCATCTGATCTGATCGCTAGCTGAACCGCCGCGTCGCTCCGTTCCTGGCTTCCGATTCGATCGACGAAACCAGAGGAAGAGGCACAGGCGGCGGCACACCCATACACGAGACACCCAGCAGAGAGCAGACCAGATCGATCGAAGCTGCGGCACCCAACAGCAGGCGACGAAGCTCCGGCACCCAACACAGCACGCGACGGACCGTGGCACCTTGCTGTCCAGGTACTTTCCCGCAAATTCGATATTCTTCATGTTTTGTAGATGATAGTACCATAACCCTTATTTCCTAGATAAATTTTAATTTCCCCTCAATTTTCTGTGTTTCTTTGTAACGTAGATGAAGAAGAAGGGTACTGCTAGCAACAATAGTATATTTGCATTATGGGAAAAGGCTTCAAAAGCAAAAAAGACGGATGAAACATCCACTCCAAATCAGACTGTTGCCGCATCGAGTTCTTCTTCAGTTCAGGCCGAGAACAACTTGCAATTGGCGCTAGTGCAAACACCGGATATAGAACATAAACCAACAAGTGAACCAGAGAGAAGAGGTGCAACACCAGCCCCAATTGTAGAAGATGATGAAGAAATTAATGAGGAGGATGAACAAGAAGAAATGCAGGCAGATTTGGGGGCACTCAAACATGATCCTGGGATGCGGATTCCCATTAAGAGGTATGCCGTCAATGACCAAGATAGAGTAAGAAGGAGATACATTGAGATGGGTCCATGCCAACCGAAGAATCATAAGTTTCTGATTACAAATAAAAGTGGAAGAGAGCGTCATTTTTGTCGTGCTTGGTTTAAAGAATTTCCATGGATTGAGTATAGTGTTGAAAAAGATGCAGCTTTTTGCTTTGTTTGCTATTTGTTCAAGGATAGAACAAAATGTCCTGGTGGAGATTCATTTGTGAAGAACGGGTTTAGAAATTGGAACATGAAGTCAAGATTGAAGAGACATGAAGGTGATGTTAGTAGTGCTCATGCTGAAAGTCAAGAGAAATATAATATGTTCACTACACCAAAAGCATCAATTCAAGAATGTCTTGCTTCAAACACCTCAGAATACAAGACTTTGTATAAGCTCCGATTGACATGGACACTCAAGTGTTTGAGGTTTCTATTGCGCCAAGGTTTGGCATTTAGAGGACATGATGAAAGTGAAGACTCACTAAATAAAGGCAATTTTCTTGAGCTTTTAAATTGGCTAGCAGGAAATTTTGAAGAGGTTAACAGGGTGGTTCTCAACAATGCTCCACGGAACTGTAGGATGATTCACCATGATATACAACATGAGCTGATAAAATGTTGTGCACAATTGACTACTAAACTAGTCATCGAAGAACTTGATGGTGGTCATTTTGCAATACTTGCAGATGAGTCTAGTGATGTGTATCAGAATGAGCAGTTGGCTGTTTGTTTGCGTTATGTTGACAAGAAAGGAAGGGCAGTTGTTAGATTTCTTGGTCTTGCTCATGTTGAAGATACCGCCTCTTTGACACTTAAAGCTGCAATTGCGCAAATGCTTATGAACTACAATTTAACCTTTGCAATGGTCCGTGGGCAAGGATATGATGGAGCTAGTAACATGAAAGGTAATGCTAATGGTCTGAAAAAACTGATTATGGATGAGTCTCCTTCTGCCTATTATGTTCATTGTTTTACCCATCAACTACAGTTAACTCTTGTTGCTGTTGCTAAGGAGAGTGGTGATTGTACTTGGTTTTTTCAGCAGCTTGCTTATTTGTTAAATGCTCTTGGCATGTCTTGTAAGAAGATGAGAATGCTTCGAATAGCTCAGGCTGAGGAGTTGATAGATGCATTGGAATTGGAAGAAGTGGAAACAGGAAGTGGGCAGAATCAGGAGATGGGTTTGGCAAGGCCATGTGATACACGTTGGGGATCTCACTTCAGAACCGTGAACAATGTCATCTCTATGTATGGTGCAATACGACGCGTTCTCATCAGGATTGGAAAAGAGTACCACGGTGCAGAGGCCGTAGCAGCTCTAACCGTGCTGACATCATTTCGGTCATTTGAGTTTGTTTTCATGGCACACTTGATGCAAGAAATATTTGGATACACAGATGAATTGAGCAGAGCTTTGCAAAGGAAAGATCAAGATATTGTTAATGCTATTGAGCTTGTTGATCTCACAAAGTACCACTTGGAGGGCTTGAGGTCGGACCCTGGATGGGATGATTTTCTTTTGAAGGTAACATCTTTCTGTACAAAGCATAAGATCAAAGTTATTGATATGGATGGTCCTTACTGTCCCGTTGGGCGACCTAGAAGGGGTTTCTATAATAAAGCAATCAATTTCCATCGCTTCCATGTTGATATGTATGTGGGTGTCATTGATAGGCAACTTTCGGAGTTGAATGACAGATTTGATGAGGTAAATACGGATCTACTTTCTTCCATGGCAGCATTCAGTCCACTTCGTTCATTTGCTGCTTATGATCAAAAGAAGTTGGTTAGGCTTGCTACAGAGTTTTATGCTAATGATTTCACAAGTGATGAACTGGCAAGACTTCCATGGCAGTTGGACATGTATATTAGTCATGTGCGCAGAGATGAAAGGTTTAAAAGCTTGAAGAATCTGAATGAACTTTCAGTTAAGATTGTCGAGGCAAACTTCCATGAGCAGTATTATATTGTTTACAAGCTTCTTAAGTTGGTTTTGCTTCTACCAGTAGCTACTGCTAGTGTTGAAAGGGTTTTCTCCTCAATGAACTATGTGAAGAATAAGCAAAGGAACAAGATGGGCGATGAGTACTTGAACAATTGTATGGTTACATTTATTGAGAGAGAGTTCTTCAATCAAGTTACAGACGAGGATATCATCAATCTTTTCCAACAAGGCGATCGCAAAGTTATTTTGTAATTTGATCAATTCTTCAAGCAAGAGGTAATACCTCAATACTGAATTTTAATTGTACGTATTGGTACTTCATATGAAATTAAGGTGTCATGGTTTTTCCTTATTGATTGTTACTTGAATGAATTTTTTGTTATCATATACAGTAGTAGTCCTCTGATATATATCAATTGTTATAGTTTACCTCCATTTAGAAAAAAAAAATACAATGAATACCCAGGCTCCAATTCCTGGAGCCGCCAGTGCCGCCGAGCCTCCTATTGCAGAAGGGGCACCTGTAGACACCCTTGGCGATGGCGAGGTAGGAGACGTACTGGCCGACCTGCAGCCTCCGCAGCACCTGGCGAGTCTTGACGTCATGGTGCTCGTCGTCGCTGCCGACGTCGCTGCCAGACAGCTGATCCATATCAAACGGGAATTTATTAGTGAATGAGTTGCAACGATGACTAACGTGCATGATAACAAAGTTAGGAAAAACAGAGGCAGCCTCAGTTAGAGTGGACACAATTATATGTCTACAGGGACGGTGTAAGCGAACCAAAGCTCATGCACAACAGATTTGTACACAGAAATGGTTCACTGAACCCTCCCTGTAAAAATCTGTGCCCACCGATTCATCATAGGCAAAGAAACAGATTCCAGATCTGAACTTGAACACATTCCAGATTATTTGCAAAATTAAACGGTTGATATCTTTTGATTCGTGCATAAAATAACTGATTGAGATCCTATGATTACTTGCATAAATTAACTGATTGAGATCCCATTATTACTTGCATAAATTAACCGAACGGCTGAACCCCAAATCTTAAACGAAATCAAGGAGGGATCAAAGCAAAATGGAATAAAATCGGCGCAAATATTAGCCCAATACTCATCCATCCACAGATCCATCTACACCAGCACAAATAGGGTTCAAGAAGGAATGGGGAATAAAAAAGGAAGCAAACCGTAGTTACCTTGTTCCATGGGTCCTCTATGGAGGTGTCGTAGGGGTTCGGGGGCGGGACGTACGGCACCGGCTCGTAGGGGTCATATCCCGGCGCGATCTGACCGCGACCGGCGGCAGCAGCCTCCGATGCACCGGTGGAGGCGGCAGCGACGTCCGTTGAGGGGACGGCATCGAAGAGGGAGGCGTCGCGCTTGGAGCCGACGGCGCCGTGGACGATGGGATTGGCATTCTCCTTGTCCATCTCGCCGGCAGAGGAGAGGGAGAGGGAGAGGGTTTTTTGCTTTGGAGAAGATGATGGGACGTGAGAGAGGCGGCGTTGCGTAGGCGAGTGATAGTGACAGAGATAGTGGGAGGAGGCGTCTATAAAGGCAAGGGGTGGTTAATGCGACCCGTGTCCTACACGTCCACCGCTGCACGTCTGCACGTCTTGGACTTCTGCAATGCGCCACGCGTCCACGATTGCACGTCTTCGACTTCTGCACCGCGACCGGCGTCTACGCGTCAACAATTGCACGTCTTTCATTTCTGCACCGCAACACGCGTCCTCGAGTCTAACCCTGGAAATTTAGATATACTCAGGTATAAACTCGAGCATTATACTAGCATTTTTTGTGTGCTCAGTTTTCCCCTTGAGTGCTAATACGGGCTAGTGCAATATGCTCAGTTTTACCCTCAAGTAGCTGGTCAACAGACAGTCAACAAATGGGATTAACTAGTTAAATGAGTCATTTAATGTGCAAAAAATTCCGAAAAATAGTGGCACATACTCATGGAGTCTTTACCACAAATTGCCAGTTCTCAAAACATAGATAAGTCATAGATAAATCAAGTTTTACCACAAATTGCCACTTCTCAAAGGCCTTCTCAAATCACCTAGTAGCTATGAAGGTGCATGGTTTTCCACAATAAGCCCTTCCCAAAACAGCTTTCCCCAAAACATACTTTGTCTAAATGAGGCCACAATTCTCACACTCATGTATATTTGTATTGCAAATAGTTTGAGATAGGCCAAGATGGGTTTTATTGTACAAAACACGCATTTTCCATTTTTTAAATCTCATATTTGAATCCCTTAGTCTGTTTATTACATAAGTGCCCTTGGTTTCTTGATACTACTCAGTTTTGCCCTCTCCCTCCACAAATTCTCTCACACGTGCAACATTGCCCTGATTGGTCTAGCCCATGTCACGCGGATCGTGCCCGCCGACCGTTGATCGTATGATCTAACGGGCAGGATAACTCCTCTCTCTCTCTGTCGGCGGTTACCTTCCACTCTCTAAGTATGCTAAAGGGCGGTTTTCTGTATTTATTTTCACGCGCTAAAAATTATAAACTCTTTTAGGCATTACTTTTCACGCAAAAAATGATAAACCATCACCGATTTGTTGTAGCCATAAATTTTCACGCAAAAATGATAAACCGTCACCGATTTGTTGTAGCCATTAATTTTCACGAAAATCCCAAATGATAAACCATCACCGATTTGTTGTAGCCATTAATTTTCACGCAAAAAATGATAAACCATCACCGATTTGTTGTATCCATTACTTTTCACACAAAAAATGATAGACCATCACTGATTTCTTGTAGCCATTACTATTCACGGTAAAAATGATAAACGAACCAATCTATCTATCTCTGTATTTGAAGTTTGGAAGGGTTCACCATCTAGTTATGTTAACTTTCGAGGTTTTGACCTGAAAACAAATGGGTATTATAAAGGGAAATAAAAGTTCAAAAAAATGTAAAAACGAAACAATCTACCTATCTTTGTATAGAAGATCGTCTGTATGATTTTTGAGGTCATTTAGAGAAGGTAGAAACAAATCCCTTTTGAGAAGGTCGAAAAAACCTAACTTGTTACAAAAGCTGGTTTCAGTGAGACCTAACCAAATTTGGCATACATTATGCCATATCTATAACAACAAGGAATATCTAAAAGGGAAAGTTTCACAAAATTTGAAATTTATGGTGAAAATGATGCCATACATGATGCTGTTTTTCGAGGTTTTGACCTGAAAATCAATTGGATATTATAAAGGGAAATAAAAAGTTCGAAAAATATAAAAACGAAACAATCTATCTATCTATGTATAGAAGATCAGCTGTATGAAATTTGAGGTCATTTAGAGGAGGTAGAATAAATCTCCTTGTTAGAAAAGCTGGTTTCAGTGAGACGAAACGGCATGCGTTTAAGCAAAGTGATTTTTTCGAACATCTCCAAATGATCCCAAATTTTCCATACATGATGCCATACGTGTAACAACAAGGAACCCTATCTAAAAAGTGTCAAAAAAGTTTGCCCAACCGTATAGCTCTATCAAAAAGAACCTCACCATGGCGCTAGTATAATTTTGGGCTTAGTTACAAACTTTCGTTACCTAACCTTCAACACGAAACTTGTTTCAAATCACTTTTGGCGTACAAGAAACAAATCCCTCCTTGATTCGAGCACCACAGCCTCCAAACTTTGCTGATGCCGATATCGGCATGGTTAGAACGGCTATGCTCGACGCCACTGCTAGGTCACCGTCGGGATGCACCCTCAATCCCGTCCCCTCATTCGATCACTGACACACCAGAGATACCGCCGAGGCCAATGCCGAACGTACATGCTGATGCCAATGCCGAACATGCACCACGCCGATGTGGGCACGGCCACGCCGCTCCGCTATGCTGGATGCCACAGACCACCGCGAGGTCTTTCCCTTCGCCACCACACTCTTCTAGCACCCATCTATACACGCCAGAAAGGAGAGACACTAGTTTTCTCTACATTGCTCGCGTTCGTGTCGGACACGGTCAGTCAAAGTTTTGAGGTAGTCGTCGATGCCGTCGACCATTTCTTCTCTTCTTTGCATGGTTAAACGCGTCTAGTTCATATCTATCTAATGCGTCTGGTCTCGCCTCATGCAGTTCTTTGTGGACGTCGATCTCATCTCGGCACCCCGCAGGCCACCTCCTCCGTGCCATCGCTGTAGAGCTCCGTTTAAAAATCTATTCCTACCCGTGTATTGCCCCTTGTATCAGCGCCATGGCCCACTTGTCATTCGATATACCGAAGCCCCACTCGTGCGTGTTTTGGTCAGGGATACAGCGATGCTTACGATCAAACAAAGATGGATGGTCTGACGTGTCTTTGCGGGCTCTACGTGGCCCCACTAGTCAGAAGATAACGGTCAACCGTCGGGCAACCGGCCGTTACAGCATCTGTGATGGTTTCAGACAAGGTCTTGGGGAAAACTGAGGAAAAACT
This sequence comes from Lolium perenne, assembly GCF_019359855.2. Classification (NCBI taxonomy): domain Eukaryota; kingdom Viridiplantae; phylum Streptophyta; class Magnoliopsida; order Poales; family Poaceae; genus Lolium; species Lolium perenne. The sequence continues at coordinate 262,479,867 of NC_067244.2, read as the reverse complement.
AAGGAGCTGGGGAAAACTGAGCACAACTAAGGAACCGAGGGCACGAAAATAGAAATCCCTAAATTATATCCTACAAGTTGCAAGCCTCGTGCATAGTATACTAATAGTGCCCGCACCTTGTCCTAATTAGCTCGGATTACCTGGATTATCACCGCAATACATATGTTTTAACCAAGTATCACAAAGGGGTACCTCTATGCCGCCTGTACAAAGGTCTAAGGAGAAAGCTCGCATTGGATTTCTCGCTTTTGATTATTCTCAACTTAGACATCCATACCGGGACAACATAGACAACAGATAATGGACTCCTCTTTAATGCATAAGCATTTAGCAACAATTAATATTCTCATATGAGATTGAGGATATTTGTCCAAAACTAAAACTTCCACCATGGATCATGGCTTTAGTTAGCGGCCCAATGTTCTTCTCTAACAATATGCATGCTCAAACCATTCAACTCATGGTAAATCGCCCTTACTTCAGACAAGACGAACATGCATAGCAACTCACATGATATTCAACAAAGAGTAGTTGATGGCGTCCCCAGGAACATGGTTACCGCTCAACAAGCAACTTATAAGAAATAAAGTGCATAAGTACATATTCAATACCACACTAGTTTTTAGGCTATTTGTCCCATGAGATATATATTGCAAAGGTAAAGGATAGAAATTTAAAGGTAGCACTCAAGCAATTTACTTTGGAATGGCGGAGAAATACCATGTAGTAGGTAGGTATGGTGGACACAAGTGGCATAGTGTTTGGCTCAAGGATTTTGGATGCATGAGAAGTATTCCCTCTCGATACAAGGTTTAGGCTAGCAAGGTTATTTGAAACAAACACAAGTATGAACCGGTACAACAAAACTCACATAAAAGACATATTGTAAGCATTATAAGACTCTATACCGTCTTCCTTGTTGTTCGACCCTTACTATAAATTATCTAGACCTTAGAGAGACCAATTATGCAAACCAAATTTTAGCAAGATCTATGTATTTCTTCATTAATAGGTGCAAAGTATATGATGCAAGAGCTTAAACATGAGCACAACAATTGCCAAGTATCACATTATTCAAGATATTCTACAAATTACTGCATGTAGCATTTCCCGTTTCCAACCATATAACAATTTAACGAAGAAGATTCAACCTTCGTCATGAACACTATGAGTAAGGCCTAAGGACATATTTGTCCATATGCAACAGCGGAGCGTGTCTCTCTCCCACACAATGAATTCTAGGATCCATTTTATTCAAACAAAACAAAAACAAAACAAACCGACGCTCCAAGCAAAGTGCATAAGATGTGATGGAATAAAAATATAGTTTCACTAGAGGAACCTGATAATGCTGTCGATGAAGAAGGGGATGCCTTGGGCATCCCCAAGCTTATACGCTTGAGTCTTCTTGAAATATGCAGGGGTGAACCACCGGGGCATCCCCAAGCTTAGAGCTTTCACTCTCCTTGATCATATTGTATTATCCTCCTCTCTTGATCCTTGAAAACTTCCTCCACACCAAACTCAAAACAACTCATTAGAGGGTTAGTGCACAATTAAAATTCACATGTTAAGAGGTGACATAATCATTCTTAACACTTCTGAACATTGCACAAAGCTACTGAAAGTTAATGGAATAGAAAAATCCATCAAGCATAGCAAAACAGGCAATGCGAAATAAAAGGCAGAATCTGTCAAAACAGAACAGTCTGTAAAGACGAATTTCTAAGAGGCACCAGACTTGCTCAAATGAAAATGCTCAAATTGAATGAAAGTTGCGTACATATCTGAGGATAACTCACGTAAATTGGCATAATTTTCTGAGTTACCTACAGAGAATTAGGCCCAGATTCGTGACAGCAAGAAATCTGTTTCTGCGCAGTAATCCAAATCTAGTATGAACCTTACTATCAAAGATTTTATTTGGCACAAAAATGCAACAAAAATAAGATAAGGAGAGGTTGCTACAGTAGTAACAACTTCCAAGACTCAAATATAAAACAAAAGTGCAGTAGTAAAATCATGGGTTGTCTCCCACAAGCGCTTTTCTTTAACGCCTTTCAGCTAGGCGCAGAAAGTGTGTATCAAGTATTATCAAGAGACGATGCGTGGACATTCTTACCAGGGGCGTTGCTCTTACCCTTCTTACTCTTATTCCTACTCTTTGGTTTAGGGAATACATGACCGCATCCGGGTGTAGAGGTAAAATTTAGAGTGCCTTTCCCCACATCTATGATTGCTCCCATGAGTTTCAGCAGGGATCTTCCAAGCGTGATTTGTCCTGTCCCTACACATTCAATAACGAGATAATCAGTGGATACCGTCCTTCCAAGAAAGGTTGTGAAAACACCTTCAGCTATACCCTTAGGAATTATAACAGAGTTATCAGTAAGAGTTATTCCTTCTCCCCCTTCAGTAAGTTCCCAAAGTGTCAAAAATTCATAAATACTTTTAGGCATAAGGCAAAACTCAGACATAATATCACAACGAGCATGAAAAGTTTCACCACCAATAGCAACTTTAACGGTAGGCACCCACATTGAAGGTTCGAAGCTTAATGGAACATAATCATAGTATTCGGGAATTTGGTTGTACCCTTCTTTTAAACATGATATATTTGTTTCGAGAGTGTTTAATCTATTATGAATGCTAGCAAGAGATGGATCAAAATTATTATCGGAAATAGATGATGTAATCAATTTTCTTATGGCATTAAAAGCTTGATCCCCATCACAATGAAGGAAATCTCCTCCCACTACAGCATCTAAGGCATATCTATAGCGAAGAATAAGCCCAAAATAAAAGTTACTAAGAAGCAAACTTAGGGTCATTTTAGGTTCAGTTTTACTATAAGAATCAAAAATTCTAGACAAAGCTTCTTTAAAGTTCTCTTCACCACCTTGTTTAAAAGTGAAGATCGATTCCTCTGGTGATAGAGTAACAACTACAGGACTAGTCATGATAATAAAAATAAGGTAAATGCAAGTAACTAATTTTTTTGTGTTTTTAATATAGAGATTGCAAACAAGACAGTAAATAAAGTAAAGCTAGCAACTAATTTTTTTGTATTTTGTTTTAGTGCAGCAAACAAAGTACTAAATAAAATAAAGCAAGACAAAAACAAAGTAAAGAGATTGGAGGTGGAGACTCCCCTTGCAGCGTGTCTTGATCTCCCCGGCAACGGCGCCAGAAAAATAGCTTGATACGTGTACATCACGCGTTCGTTGGGAACCCCAAGAGGAAGGTGTGATGCGTACAGCGGCAAGTTTTCCCTCAGTAAGAAACCAAGGTTTATCGAACCAGTATGAGCCAAGAAGCACGTTGAAGGTTGATGGCGGCGGAGTGTAGTGCGGCGCAACACCAGGGATTCCGGCGCCAACGTGGAACCTGCACAACACAACCAAATTACTTTGCCCCAACGTGACAGTGAGGTTGTCAATCTCACCGGCTTGCTGTAACAAAGGATTAGATGTATAGTGTGGATGATGATTGTTTGCAGAAAACAGTAGAACAAGTATTGCAGTAGATTGTATTCGATTAAAAGAATGGATCGGGGTCCACAGTTCACTAGTGGTGTCTCTCCGATAAGAATAAGCATGTTGGGTGAACAAATTACAGTTGGGCAATTGACAAATAAAGAGGGCATGACCATGCACATACATGTTATGATGAGTAGTGTGAGATTTAATTGGGCATTACGACAAAGTACATAGACCGCTATCCAGCATGCATCTATGCCTAAAAAGTCCACCTTCAGGTTATCATCCGAACCCCCTCCAGTATTAAGTTGCAAACAACAGACAATTGCATTAAGTATGGTGCGTAATGTAATCAACGAATACATCCTTAGACATAGCATTGATGTTTTATCCCTAGTGGCAAAAGCACATCCACAACCTTAGAGGTTTCTGTCACTCCCCCAGATTTAATGGAGACATGAACCCACTATCGAGCATAAATACTCCCTCTTGGAGTTACAAGTATCAACTTGGCCAGAGCCTCTACTAGCAACGGAGAGCATGCAAGATCATAAACAACACATAGATGATATTGATAATCAACATAACATAGCATTCACTTATTCATCGAATCCCAACAAACACAACATATAGCATTACAGATAGATGATCTTGATCATGTTAGGCAGCTCACAAGATCCAACAATGAAGCACAATTAGGAGAAGACGACCATCTAGCTACTGCTATGGACCCATAGTCCAGGGGTGAACTACTCACTCATCACTCCGGAGGCGACCATGGCGGTGAAGAGTCCTCCGGGAGATGATTCCCCTCTCCGGCAGGGTGTCGGAGGTGATCTCCTGAATCCCCCGAGATGGGATTGGCGGCGGCGGCGTCTCTGGAAGGTTTTCCGTATCGTGGCTCTCGGTACTGGAGTTATTATCGACGAAGGCTTCTTATAGTCAGAGAGGTAGGTTAAGGGGCGACGCGAGGGGCCCACACACTAGGCCGGCGCGGCCAGGGCCTGGGCCGCGCTGCCCTAGCGTCTGGCCGCCTCGTCGCCCCACTTCGTATCTCCCCCGGTGTTCTGGAAGCTTCGTGCAAAAATAAGATCCTGGGCGTTGATTTCGTCCAATTCCGAGAATATTTCCTTACTAGGATTTCTGAAACCAAAAACAGCAGAAAACAGCAACTGGCTCTTCGGCATCTCGTTAATAGGTTAGTGCCGGAAAATGCATAAATATGACATAAAGTATGCATAAAATATGTAGGTATCATCAATAAAGTGGCATGGAACATAAGAAATTATCGATACGTTGGAGACGTATCAACCTTCAACGTGCTTCTTGGCTCCTACTGGTTCGATAAACCTTGGTTTCTTACTGAGGGAAAACTTGCCGCTGTATGCATCACACCTTCCTCTTGGGGTTCCCAACGGACGCGTGTTGTATGCGTAGCAAGCTCTTTTTCTGACGCCTTTGCCGGGGAGATCAAGACATGCTGCAAGGGGAGTCTCCACTTCCAATCTCTTTACTTTGATTTGTCTTGCTTTACTTTTATTTACTACTTTGTTTGCTGCACTAAAACAAAACACACAAAAAATTAGTTGCTAGCTTTACTTTATTTGCTATCTTGTTTGCCATATTAAAAAACACAAAAAAATGTAGTTACTTGCATTTACTTTACTTATTTTATCATGTTTCCTCCTAAGTTTATTCTTAAAGATGTACCTGTAGGACGAGGGTCTATCCTTGGGAAAGATAATATAGAAGATTTTTACACTCATATTAGTACGGTTGAAGATTTTGAAGATAGACACTTGGTAGAACTTGCTCCTACTTATGAAATTGCTGTTGCTTCTTTAGTACACGCGTTAGAAGCTAGATTTGTTAATCTCAATCCCGTGATTCAACATATGTTTCTTACACTCAGTGATATGGAAGAAGGAGAAAAGAAAGATTTTGTATTAGAAACCCTTCTTAAAGAATTTGGTGGTGTAGCAAGAGAAGCTAGAAAAGTCTTTACTAAATATAATATGCTTGGCTCTTATACCAACTTTGCTAGTATCCTGGAAAAGATGGAAAAAGATAGACAAAAGTACACTAATGAAGTTAATTATGAGGGGGATATTAAAACATCAATACCTTGCAAGCTCCTAGGAATGTGCGAGGCACTAGAAAATAACTATGCTTGGCTTGTCCCTGAAAATTTGTTTGATGAGAATAGCAAACCTAAGACTAATGAAAAAGGAGCCTCTGAAACTTACATAGATAAGATACAATGCATAGTTGAGAAAACTCCAAACCCCGTTGTTGATGCATCATTGATACGTCTCCGACGTATCGATAATTTCTTGTGTTCCATGCCACATTATTGATGATATCTACATGTTTTATGCACACTTTATGTCATATTCGTGCATTTTCTGGAACTAACCTATTAACAAGATGCCGAAGTGCCAGTTGCTATTTTCTGCTGTTTTTGGTTTCAGAAATCCTAGTAACGAAATATTCTCGGAATTGGACGAAATCAATGCCCAGGGTCCTATTTTGCCACGAAGCTTCCAGAAGACCGAAGAGGAGACGAAGTGGGGCCACGAGGTGGCCACACCCTAGGGCGGCGCGGCCCAAGCCCTGGCCGCGCCGACCTGTGGTGTGGGGCCCTCGTGTGGCCCCCTGACCTGCCCTTCCGCCTACTTAAAGCCTCCGTCGCGAAACCCCCAGTACTGAGAGCCACGATACGGAAAACCTTCCAGAGACGCCGCCGCCGCCAATCCCATCTCGGGGGATTCAGGAGATCGCCTCCGGCACCCTGCCGGAGAGGGGAATCATCTCCCGGAGGACTCTACGCCGCCATGGTCGCCTCCGGAGTGATGTGTGAGTAGTGTACCCCTGGACTATGGGTCCATAGCAGTACCTAGATGGTTGTCTTCTCCCCATTGTGCTTAATTGTCGGGTCTTGTGAGCTGCCGAACATGATCAAGATCATCTATCTGTAATTCTATATGTTGCGTTTGTTGGGATCCGATGAATAGAGAATACTTGTTATGTTGATTATCAATTCATGTCTATGTGTTGTTTATGATCTTGCATGCTCTCCGTTATTAGTAGATGCTCTGGCCAAGTTGATGCTAGTAACTCCAAGAGGGAGTATTTATGCTCGATAGTGGGTTCATGTCTCCGTGAATCTGGGAGAGTGAGAGAAACCTCTAAGATTATGGATGTGCTGTTGCCACTAGGGATAAAACATTGGTGCTATGTTCGAGGATGTAGTTACTGATTACATTACGCGCAATACTTAATGCAATTGTCTGTTGTTAGCAACTTAATACTGGAGGGGGTTCGGATGATAACTTTGAAGGTGGACTTTTTAGGCATAGATGCATCTTTGGATAGCGGTCTATGTACTTTGTCGTAATGCCCAATTAAATCTCACAATACTCATCATAATATGTATGTGCATGGTCATGCCCTCTCTATTTGTCAATTGCCCAACTGTAATTTGTTCACCCAACATGCTGTTTATCTTATGGGAGAGACACCTCTAGTGAACTGTGGACCCCGGTCCAATTCTCTTTACTGAAATACAATCTACTGCAATACTTGTTTTACTGTTTTCTGCAAACAATCATCTTCCACACAATACGGTTAATCCTTTGTTACAGCAAGCCGGTGAGATTGACAACCTCACTGTTTCGTTGGGGCAAAGTACTTTGGTTGTGTTGTGCAGGTTCCACGTTGGCGCCGGAATCTCTGGTGTTGCGCCGCACTACATCCCGCCGCCATCAACCTTCAACGTGCTTCTTGACTCCTACTGGTTCGATTAAACCTTGGTTTCTTCGAGGAAACTTGCCGCTGTGCGCATCACACCTTCCTCTTGGGGTTCCCAACGGACGTGTCAACTACACGCATCAAGCAAATTTCTGGCGCCGTTGCCGGGGAGATCAAGACACGCTGCAAGGGGAGTCTCCACTTCCCAATCTCTTTACTTTGTTTTTGTCTTGCTTAGTTTTATTTACTACTTTGTTTGCTGCATTATATCAAAACACAAAAAAAAATTAGTTGCTAGTTTTACTTTATTTACTGTCTTGCACTCTATATCAAAAACACAAAAAAAAATTAGTTACTTGCATTTACTTTACTTGATTCATCATGTTTCCTTTTAATTTTACCACGAAAGACATACCGGTAGGACGTGGGTCTATAATTGGGAGAAATAATATAGAAGAATTTTTCAATCATGTTAGTACCGTTGAAGATTTTGAAGATAGACACTTGGAAGAACTAGCTCCTACTTATGAAATTGCTGCTGCTGCTTTAGTTCGTATGATGGAAACTAAAATTGTTAATCTCAATCCTATAATCCAACACATGTTTCTTACACTCGGTGATATGGAAGAAGGGGAAAAGAAAGATTTTGTTTTAGAAACCCTTCTTAGAGAATTTGGTGGTATAGCAAGAGAAGCTAGAAAGGTCTTTGCTAAATATGATATGCTTGGTTCTTATACCAATTTTGTTAGTCTCCTTGAAAAGATGGATATGGATAGAATAAAGTACACTAATAATATTAATGATGGTGGGGAGATCAAAGCACCAATACCATGTAAGCTCCTAGCGATGAATGATGCACTAGAAAATAATTATGCTTGGCTTGTTCCTGAAAATTTGTTTGATGAGAGTAGCAAGCTCAAGACTAATGAAAAGGGGGACGCTAAAACTTATGTATCTAATATACTATGCCTGGTTGAGAAAACTCCGCATCCCGCTGTAGATGCACCATCTCTTGATAATACTTGATACACACTTTCTGCGCCTAGCTGAAAGGCGTTAAAGAAAAGCGCTTATGGGAGACAACCCATGTTTTTACTACAGTACTTTGTTTTTATTTTGTGTCTTGGAAGTTGTTTACTACTGTAGCAACCTCTCCTTATCTTAGTTTTGTGTTTTGTTGTGCCAAGTAAAGTCGTTGATAGTAAAGTTCATACTAGATTTGGATTACTGCGCAGAAACAGATTTCTTTGCTGTCACGAATCTGAGCTGTTTTCTCTGTAGGTAACTCAGAAAATTATGCCAATTTACGTGAGTAATCCTCAGATATGTACGCAACTTTCATTAAATTTGAGTATTTTCATTTGAGCAAGTCTAGTGCCTCGATAAAATTCGTCAATACGAACTGTTCTGTTTTGACAGATTCTGCCTTTTATTTCACATTGCCAGTTTTGTTATGTTCGATGGATATTTCGATCCCATTAACTTTCAGTAGCTTTGTGCAATGTCCAGAAGTGTTAAGAATGATTATGTCACCTCTGAACATGTATATTTTGATTGTGCACTAACCCTCTAATGAGTTGTTCTAAGTTTGGTGTGGAGGAAGTTTTCAAGGATCAAGAGAGGAGTATGATGCAATATGATCAAGGAGAGTGAAAGCTCTAAGCTTGGGGATGCCCTGGTGGTTCACCCCTGCATATATCAAGAAGACTCAAGCGTCTAAGCTTGGGGATGCCCAAGGCATCCCCTTCTTCATCGACAATATTATCAGGTTCCTCCCCTGAAACTATATTTTTATTCCATCACATCTTATGTGCTTTTCTTGGAGCGTCGGTTTGTTTTTGTTTTTGTTTTGTTTGAATAAAATGGATCCTAGCATTCACTTTGTGGGAGAGAGACACGCTCCGCTGTAGCATATGGACAAGTATGTCCTTAGGCTTTACTCATAGTATTCATGGCGAAGTTTCTTCTTCGTTAAATTGTTATATGGTTGGAATTGGAAAATGATACATGTAGTAATTGCTATAATGTCTTGGATAATGTGATACTTGGCAATTGTTGTGCTCATGTTTAAGCTCTTGCATCATATACTTTGCACCCATTAATGAAGAAATACATAGAGCATGCTAAAATTTGGTTTGCATATTTGGTCTCTCTAAAGTCTAGATAATTTCTAGTATTGAGTTTGAACAACAAGGAAGACGGTGTAGATTCTTATAATGTTAACAATATGTCTTTTATGTGAGTTTTGCTGCACCGGTTCATCCTTGTGTTTGTTTCAAATAACCTTGCTAGCCTAAACCTTGTATCGAGAGGGAATACTTCTCATGCATCCAAAATCCTTGAGCCAACCGCTATGCCATTTGTGTCCACCATACCTACCTACTACATGGTATTTCTCCGCCATTCCAAAGTAAATTGCTTGAGTGCTACCTTTAAATTTCCACTCTTCACCTTTACAATATATAGCTCATGGGACAAATAGCTTAAAAACTATTGTGGTATTGAATATGTACTTATGCACTTTATCTCTTATTAAGTTGCTTGTTGTGCGATAACCATGTTTCTGGGGACGCCATCAACTATTCTTTGTTGAATATCATGTGAGTTGCTATGCATGTCCGTCTTGTCTGAAGTAAGAGAGATCTACCACCTTATGGTTAAGCATGCATATTGTTAGAGAAGAACATTGGGCCGCTAACTAAAGCCATGATTCATGGTGGAAGTTTCAGTTTTGGACAAATATCCTCAATCTCATATGAGAAAATTAATTGTTGGTACATGCTTATGCATAAAAGAGGAGTCCATTATCTGTTGTCTATGTTGTCCCGGTATGGATGTCTAAGTTGAGAATAATCAATAGCGAGAAATCCGATGCAAGCTTTCTCCTTAGACCTTTGTACAGGCGGCATAGAGGTACCCCTTTGTGAAACTTGGTTAAAACATGTGCATTGCGATGATCCCGGTAGTCCAAGCTAATTAGGACAAGGTGCGGGCACTATTAGTATACTATGCATGAGGCTTGCAACTTGTAAGATATAATTTACATGATACATATGCTTTATTACTACCGTTGACAAAATTGTTTCATGTTTTCAAAATCAAAGCTCTAGCACAAATATAGCAATCGATGCTTTTCCTCTATGGAGGACCATTCTTTTACTTTCATTGTTGAGTCAGTTCACCTATTTCTCTCCACCTCAAGAAGCAAACACTTGTGTGAACTGTGCATTGATTCCTACATACTTGCATATTGCACTTATTATATTACTCTATGTTGACAATATCCATGAGATATACATGTTATAAGTTGAAAGCAACCGCTGAAACTTAATCTTCCTTTGTGTTGCTTCAATGCCTCTACTATGAATTATTGCTTTATGAGTTAACTCTTATGCAAGACTTATTGATGCTTGTCTTGAAGTACTATTCATGAAAAGTCTTTGCTTTATGATTCACTTGTTTACTCATGTCATTACCATTGTTTTGATCGCTGCATTCACTACATATGCTTTACAAATAGTATGATCAAGATTATGATGGCATGTCACTCCAGAAATTATCTTTGTTATCGTTTTACCTGCTCGGGACGAGCAGAACTAAGCTTGGGGATGCTGATACGTCTCCGACTTATCGATAATTTCTTGTGTTCCATGCCACATTATTGATGATATCTACATGTTTTATGCACACTTTATGTCATATTCGTGCATTTTCTGGAACTAACCTATTAACAAGATGCCGAAGTGCCAGTTGCTGTTTTCTGCTGTTTTTGGTTTCAGAAATCCTAGTAACGAAATATTCTCGGAATTGGACGAAATCAACGCCAGGGTCCTATTTTGCCACGAAGCTTCCAGAAGACCGAAGAGGAGACGAAGTGGGGCCACGAGGTGGCCACACCCTAGGGCGGCGCGGCCCAAGCCCTGGCCGCGCCGACCTGTGGTGTGGGGCCCTCGTGTGGCCCCCTGACCTGCCCTTCCGCCTACTTAAAGCCTCCGTCGCGAAACCCCCAGTACCGAGAGCCACGATACGGAAAACCTTCCAGAGACGTCGCCGCCGCCAATCCCATCTCGGGGGATTCAGGAGATCGCCTCCGGCACCCTGCCGGAGAGGGGAATCATCTCCCGGAGGACTCTACGCCGCCATGGTCGCCTCCGGAGTGATGTGTGAGTAGTGTACCCCTGGACTATGGGTCCATAGCAGTACCTAGATGGTTGTCTTCTCCCCATTGTGCTTAATTGTCGGGTCTTGTGAGCTGCCGAACATGATCAAGATCATCTATCTGTAATTCTATATGTTGCGTTTGTTGGGATCCGATGAATAGAGAATACTTGTTATGTTGATTATCAATTCATGTCTATGTGTTGTTTATGATCTTGCATGCTCTCCGTTATTAGTAGATGCTCTGGCCAAGTTGATGCTAGTAACTCCAAGAGGGAGTATTTATGCTCGATAGTGGGTTCATGTCTCCGTGAATCTGGGAGAGTGAGAGAAACCTCTAAGATTATGGATGTGCTGTTGCCACTAGGGATAAAACATTGGTGCTATGTTCGAGGATGTAGTTACTGATTACATTACGCGCAATACTTAATGCAATTGTCTGTTGTTAGCAACTTAATACTGGAGGGGGTTCGGATGATAACCTGAAGGTGGACTTTTTAGGCATAGATGCATGCTGGATAGCGGTCTATGTACTTTGTCGTAATGCCCAATTAAATCTCACAATACTCATCATAATATGTATGTGCATGGTCATGCCCTCTCTATTTGTCAATTGCCCAACTGTAATTTGTTCACCCAACATGCTGTTTATCTTATGGGAGAGACACCTCTAGTGAACTGTGGACCCCGGTCCAATTCTCTTTACTGAAATACAATCTACTGCAATACTTGTTTTACTGTTTTCTGCAAACAATCATCTTCCACACAATACGGTTAATCCTTTGTTACAGCAAGCCGGTGAGATTGACAACCTCACTGTTTCATTGGGGCAAAGTACTTTGGTTGTGTTGTGCAGGTTCCACGTTGGCGCTGGAATCTCTGGTGTTGCGCCGCACTACATCCCGCCGCCATCAACCTTCAACGTGCTTCTTGACTCCTACTGGTTCGATTAAACCTTGGTTTCTTACTGAGGGAAACTTGCCGCTGTGCGCATCACACCTTCCTCTTGGGGTTCCCAACGGACGTGTCAACTACACGCATCAATCATCTCTTGATAACACTTGATACACACTTTCTGCGCCTAGCTGAAAGGCGTTAAAGAAAAGCGCTTATGGGAGACAACCCATGGTTTTACTATAGTACTTTGTTTTATATTTGAGTCTTGGAAGTTGTTACTACTGTAGCAACCTCTCATTATCTTAATTTTGTTGCATTGTTGTGCCAAGTAAAGTCTTTGATAGGAAGGTTCATACTAGATTTGGATTACTGCGCAGAAAAAGATTTCTCCTGTCACAAATTTGGGTTGAATTCTCTGTAGGTAACTCAGAAAATTCTGCCAATTTACGTGAGTGATCCTCAGATATGTACGCAACTTTCATTAAATTTGAGCATTTTCATTTGAGCAAGTCTGGTACCTCTTAAAAATTCGTCTTTACGGACTGTTCTGTTTTGACAGATTCTGCCTTTTATTTCACATTGTCTGTTTTGCTATGCTTGATGGATTTCTTTATTCCATTAACTTTCAGTAGCTTTGTGCAATGTCTAGAAGTGTTAAGAATGATTATGTCACCTCTGAACATGTGAATTTTGATTATGCACTAACCTTCTAATGAGTTGTTTTGAGTTTGGTGTGGAGGAAGTTTTCAAGGATCAAGAGAGGAGGATGATACAATATGATCAAGGAGAGTGAAAGCTCTAAGCTTGGGGATGCCCCGGTGGTTCATCCCTGCATATTTCAATAAGACTCAAGCATCTAAGCTTGGGGATGACCAAGGCATCCCCTTCTTCATCGACAATATTATCAGGTTCCTCTAGTGAAACTATATTTTTATTCCATCACATCTTATGTGCATTACTTGGAGCGTATGTTTGTTTTTGTTTAGTTTTGTTTGAATAAAGTTGGATCCTAGCATTCATTGTGTGGGAGAGAGACACGCTCCGCTGTTGCATATGGACAAATATGTCCTTAGCTTTACTCATAATGTTCATGGCGAAGGTTGAACTGCTTCGTTAACTGTTATATGGTTGGAAACGGGAAATGCTACATGTGGTAATTGGTAGAATGTCTTGAATAATTTGATACTTGGCAATTGTTGTGCTCATAAGGATCATGTTTAAGCTCTTGCATCATATACTTTGCACCCATTAATGAAGAAATACATAGAGCTTGCTAAAATTTGGTTTGCATGATTGGTCTCTCTAAGGTCTAGATATTTTCTGGTAAGGGTTTGAGCAACAAGGAGGACAGTGTAGAGTCTTATAATGCTTACAATATGTTTTTATGTGAGTTTTGCTGTACCGGTTCATACTTGTGTTTGCTTCAAATAACCTTGCTAGCCTAAGCCTTGTATTGAGAGGGATTACTTCTCATGCATCCAAAATCCTTGAACCAATAACTATGCCATTTATGTCCACCATACCTACCTACTACATGGTATTTCTCCGCCATTCCAAAGTAAATTGCTTGAGTGCTACCTTTAAACAATTCAAAATTTACCATCCCTTATTTGTGTCAATGTTTTATAGCTCATGAGGAAGTATGTGGTGTTTATCTTTCAATCTTGTTGGGCAACTTTCACCAATGGACTAGTGGCTTCATCCGCTTATCCAATAATTTTGCAAAAAGAGCTGGAAATGGGATTCCCAGTCCCAAATTAATTAACCTTCATAATTTTACAAAAATAGACACTCCTCCATGGTATGTGATTGTTCGATGGCACCCGAGGATTCGGTTAGCCATGGCTTGAGAAAGCAAAGGTGGGGAGGAGTGTCATCTAAATAAAACTAAAATAAAAAGGCACTCCTTCATGGTATGAGATTGTTGGCAGGCACCCGAGGATTCGGTTAGCCATGGTTTGTGAAAGCAAGGTTGGAAGGAGTGCCACCCAAAAATAAAAATGTTTCATGGGAGCCGCTCTTTGAAGGTTTGTCTGGCAAGGGGGTTAGAGTACCCATTACCATTCGTTGACAACAACAAACACCTCTCAAAACTTTACTTTTATGCTCTCTTTATGTTTTCAAAATAAAAGCTCTAGCACAAATATAGCAATCGATGCTTCCCTCTGCGAAGGGCCTTTCTTCTACTTTTATGTTGAGTCAGTTTACCCATTTCTTTCTGTCTTAGAAGCAAACACTTGTGTTAACTGTGCATTGATTCCTACATACTTGCATATTGCACTTGTTATATTACTTTATGTTGACAATATCCATGAGATATACATGTTACAAGTTGAAAGCAACCGCTGAAACTTAATCTTCCTTTGTGTTGCTTCAATGCCTTTACTATGAATTTATTGCTTTATGAGTTAACTCTTATGCAAGACTTATTGATGCTTGTCTTGAAAGTACTATTCATGAAAAGTCTTTGCTATATGATTCAGTTGTTTAACCATTGTCTTTACCATTGCTTTGGATCGCTGCATTCATTACATGTGCTTACAATAGTATTGATCAAGATTATGATAGCATGTCACTTCAGAAATTATCTTTGTTATCGTTTACCTACTCGGGACGAGTAGGAACTAAGCTTGGGGATGCTGATACGTCTTCAACGTATCGATAATTTCTTATGTTCCATGCTTGTTTTATGACAATACCTACATGTTTTATACATACTTTATGTCATATTTATGCATTTTCTGGCACTAACCTATTAACAAGATGCCGAAGAGCCAGTTGCTGTTTTCTGCTGTTTTTGGTTTCAGAAATCCTAGTAAGGAAATATTCTCGGAATTGGACGAAATCAACGCCCAGGATCTTATTTTCCACGAAGCCTCCAGAACACCGAAAGGGAAACGAAGTGGGGCGACGAGGCAGCGACACGCCAGGGCGGCGCGGCCCACCTCCTGGCCGCGCGGCCCTGTTGTGTGGGCCCCTTGTGGCGCCCCCTGACCTACCCTTTCGCCTACTTAAGCCTTCGTCGAGAATAACTCCAGTACCGAGAGCCACAATACGGAAAACCTTCCAGAGATGCCGCCGCCGCCAATCCCATCTCGGGGGATTCAGGAGATCGCCTCCGGCACCTTGCCGGAGAGGGGAATCATCTCCCAGAGGACTCTTCACCGCCATGGTCGCCTCCGGAGTGATGTGTGAGTAGTTCACCCTTGGACTATGGGTCCATAGCAGTAGCTAGATGGTCGTCTTCTCCTAATTGTGCTATCATTGTTGGATCTTGTGAGCTGCCTAACATGATCAAGATCATCTATTTGTAATGCTACATGTTGCGTTTGTTGGGATCCGATGAATAATGAATGCTATGTTATGTTGATTATCAATCTATCATCTATGTGTTGTTTATGATCTTGCATGCTCTCCGTTGCTAGTAGAGGCTCTGGCCAAGTTGATACTTGTAACTCGAAGAGGGAGTATTTATGCTCGATAGTGGGTTCATGTCTCCATTAAATCTGGGGGAGTGACAGCAACCCCTAAGGTTGTGGATGTGCTGTTGCCACTAGGGATAAAACATCAATGCTATGTCTAAGGATGTATTTGTTGATTACATTACGCACCATACTTAATGCAATTGTCTGTTGTTTGCAACTTAATACTGGAGGGGGTTCGGATGATAACCTGAAGGTGGACTTTTTAGGCATAGATGCATGCTGGATAGCGGTCTATGTACTTTGTCGTAATGCCCAATTAAATCTCACACTACTCATCATAACATGTATGTGTATGGTAATGCCCTCTTTATTTGTCAGTTGCCCAACTGTAATTTGTTCACCCAACATGCTATTTATCTTATGGGAGAGACACCACTAGTGAACTGTGGACCCCGGTCCATTCTTTACATCGAATACAATCTACTGCAATACTCGTTCTACTGTTTTCTGCAAACATCATCATCCACACTATACGTCTGATCCTTTGTTACAGCAAGCCGGTGAGATTGATAACCTCACTGTCACGTTGGGGCAAAGTAATTTGGTTGTGTTGTGCATGTTCCACGTTGGTGCCGGAATCCCTGGTGTTGCGCCGCACTACACTCCGCCGCCATCAACCTTCAACGTGCTTCTTGGCTCCTACTGGTTCGATAAACCTTGGTTTCTTACTGAGGGATAACTTGCCGCTGTACGCATCACACCTTCCTCTTGGGGTTCCCAACGGACGCGTGCTGTACGCGTAGCAGACGGTACTTGATTTACACTTTCTGCGCCTAGCTGAAAGGCGTTAAAGAAAAGCGCTTATGGGAGACAACCCATTATTTTATTTCTACAATTTTTGTTTTATATTTGAGTCAAGGTGCTTGTAACTACTGTAGCAATACCTTTGTATGTTTACTTTATTGCATTGTTGTACCAAGTAAAGTCTTTGATAGTAAAGTTGATACTATTTTTGGATTCCTGCGGAGAAACAGATTTTTAGCTGTCACGAATTTGAGTTGATCTCTCTGTAGGAGAGTCTGAAAAATCTGAAAAAATCATGAGTAATCCTCAGATATGTACGCAACTTTCATTCAATTTGAGCTTCTTCATCTGATCATGTTAAGTGCCTCGAAAAAATTCGTCTTTACGGACTGTTCTGTTTTGATAGATTCTGCCTTTTATTTCACATTGCCTCCTTTACTGTGTTTGAGTGGATTTATTTGCTCCATTAAATTTCAATAGCCTTGGGTAATGTCCAGAAGTGTTGGGAATGGTTGTGTCCTCTGTGAACATGTGAATTTTTGATTATGCACTAAATCTCTAATGAGATTGTTTTGAGTTTGGTGTGAAGGAAGTTTTCAAGGATCAAGAGAGGAGGATGATATAATATAATCAAGAAGAGTGAAAAGTCTAAGCTTGGGGATGCCCCCGTGGTTCATCCCTGCATATTTCAAGAAGACTCAAGCATCTAAGCTTGGGGATGCCCAAGGCATCCCCTTGTTCATCAACAACTTATCAGGTCACCTCTAGTGAAATTATATTTTTATTCCGTCACATCTTATGTGCTTTACTTGGAGCGTCTGTATGTTTTTATTTTTGTTTGTGTTTGAATAAATTTGGATCCTAGCATTCCTTGTGTGGGAGAAAGACACGCTCCGCTTTTTCATATTGAACACTGGTGTTCTTAGTTTTACTTTTATTGTTCATGACGAAAGTTGAAAGCCGCTTCATTGCTATTTGGTTGGAAACAGAAAATGCTTCATGTGGTATTTGGTATATTATCTTGAATAATTTGATACTTGGCAATTGTTTTGAGCTCTCAAATAGATCATGTTTAAGCTCTTGCATCATGTAGTTTAAACCTATTAGTGGAGAACTACCGTAGAGCTTGTTGAAATTTGGTTTGCATGATTGGTCTCTGATACGTCTCCGACGTATCGATAATTTCTTATGTTCCATGCCACATTATTGATGATATCTACATGTTTTATGCACACTTTATGTCATATTTGTGCATTTTCTGGAACTAACCTATTGACAAGATGCCGAAGGGCCAGTTGCTATTTTCTGCTGTTTTTGGTTTCAGAAATCCTAGTAAAGAAATATTCTCGGAATCAGACGAAATCAACGCCGAAGATCTTAGAATCCCCGGAAGCATCCAGAACACCCGAGAGTCGCCAGAGGGGGGCCACAGGCCCACCAGACCATAGGCCGGCGCGGCCTGGGGGTGGCCCGCGCCCCCCTATGGTGTCGTCGCCTCGTTGACCCTCCGACTCCGACTCTCCGCCTATATATTCGTCCCTGACCTAAAAACATCGACCAGTTCGACGAAAACAGAGAAAACCATCCAGAGCCGCCGCCATCGCGAAAGTCTAATTCGGGGGACAGAACTCTCTGTTCCGGCACCCTGCCGGGACGGGGAATTGCCCCCGGAGTCGTCTCCACCGCCATCTCCACCGCCATCTTCACCGCCATCACTGCCTCCATGATGAGGAGGGAGTAATTCACCCCCGGGGCTGAGGGCTCCGCTGTAGCTATGTGGTTCATCTCTCTCTCTTTGTGATCAAGTTGAATACTATCTATGTGCTACTCTAGTGATGTTATTAAAGTAGTCTATTCCTCCTACACGGTGTAATGGTGACAGTGTGTGCGTCGTGTAGTACTTGGTTTATGCTATGATTGTGATCTCTTGTAGATTATGAAGTTAACTATTGCTATGATAAGTATTGATGTGATCTATGCCTCCTTCATAGTGTGATGGTGACAGTGTGCATGCTATGTTAGTTCTCGGTGTAGTTGTGTTGATCTATCTTACACTCTAAGGTTATTTAAATATGAACATTGAATATTGTGGAGCTTGTTAACTCCGGCATTGAGGGTTCGTGTAATCCTACACAATGGTGTTCATCATCCAACAAGAGGGTGTAGAGTAGTCCTATTATGTGATCATTGTTGAGAGTGTCCACTAGTGAAAGCAGGATCCCTGGGCCTTGCTTCCAAACATCGAATCTCCGTTTGTTTACTGTTTTGTTGAATGTTTACTCGCTGCCATATTTTACTCGGATTGCTATTATCACTCATACTCATCCATATTATTCGTATCTCACTATCTCTTCGCCGAACTAGTGCACCTATTGTATTAGGTGTGTTGGGGACACAAGAGACTTCTTGCTTTGTGGTTGCAGGGTTGCTTGAGAGGGATATCTTTGACCTCTTCCTCCCTGAGATCGATAAACCTTGGGTGATCCACTTAAGGGAAACTTGCTGCTGTTCTACAAACCTTTGCTCTTGGAGGCCCAACACTGTCTACAAGAATAAAGGCTCCCGTAGACATCAAGCTACTTTTCTGGCGCCGTTGCCGGGGAGGAAAGGTAAAAGGCACTCATACTTTGGTTCCAGGTTAAGTACTTTTCTGGCGCCATTGTGTTTGTGCTCGAAGCTATTTCCTTTAGATCCTGCAATTGCATCTTTTTGTTTCTTGTTTACACTAGTTAGGCATAATGGAAAACAACAAAAATATGAGAGATCTTTATGAACTTTATCTTGAATTAGGACATGATGTGTTTGAAGAGAGAATTAAAAAACCCATGGAACTTTATATGCATGCTAATGGGAATGTTATTAATATGAATGCTTTGAACACTATTGTTGCTAATGCTATGGAAAATTCTAAGCTTGGGGAAGCTGGTTTTGATGAGCATGATCTTTTTAGTCCCCCAAGCATTGAGGAGGAAATTTACTTTGATGATACTTTGCCTCCTATTTATGATGATTATAATGATAGTAGTATTTTGGTACCGCCTGTTATGGAGGATAAATTTGATTATGATTACAATATGCCTCCTATATTTGATGATGAGAATAATAATGATAGCTACTTTGTTGAATTTGCTCCCACTATTACTAGTAAAATTGATTATGCTTATGTGGAGAGTAATTATTTTATGCATGAGACTCATGATAAGAATGCTTTATGTGATAGTTATATTGTTGAGTTTGCTCATGATACTACTGAAAGTTATTATGAGAGAGGAAAATATGGTTGTAGAAATTTTCATGTTACTAAAACACCTCTCTATGTGCTGAAATTTTTGAAGCTACACTTGTTTAATCTTTCTATGCTTGTTGCATTATGCTTCTTGAACTTGTTTATTTACAAGATTCCTTTTCATAGGAAGCATGTTAGACTTAAATGTGTTTTGAATTTGCCTCTTGATGCTCTCTTTTGCTTCAAATACTATTTCTTGCGAGTGCACCATTAAAACTGCTAAGCCCATCTTAATGGCTATAAAGAAAGAACTTCTTGGGAGATAACCCATGTGTTATTTTGCTACAGTACTTTGTTTTATATTTGAGTCTTGCAAGTTGTTTACTACTGTAGCAACCTCTCCTTATCTTAGTTTTGTATTTTGTTGTGCCAAGTAAAGTCGTTGATAGTAAAGTTCATACTAGATTTGGATTACTGCGCAGAAACAGATTTCTTTGCTGTCACGAATCTGGGCAAAATTCTCTATAGGTAACTCAGAAAATTATGCCAATTTACGTGAGTGATCCTCAGATATGTACGCAACTTTCATTCAATTTGAGCATTTTCATTTGAGCAAGTCTGGTGCCTCAATAAAATTCGTCTTTACGGACTGTTTAGTTTTGACAGATTCTGCCTTTTATTTCGCATTGCTTCTTTTGCTATGTGGGATGGATTTCTTTGTTCCATTAACTTCCAGTAGCTTTGTGCAATGTCCAGAAGTGTTAAGAATGATTATGTCACCTCTGAACATGTATATTTTGATTGTGCACTAACCCTCTAATGAGTTTTTTTGAGTTTGGTGTGGAGGAAGTTTTCAAGGATCAAGAGAGGGAGATGATACGACATGATCAAGGAGAGTGAAAGCTCTAAGCTTGGGGATGCCCCGGTGGTTCACCCCTGAATATTTCAAGAAGACTCAAGCATCTAAGCTTGGGGATGCCCAAGGCATCCCCTTCTTCATCGACAAATTATCAGGTTCCTCTAGTGAAACTATATTTTTATTCCATCACATCTTATGTACTTTGCTTGGAGCGTCTGTATATTTCTTGTTTTTGTTTTTGTTTGAATAAATGCTTGTGTGGGAGAGAGACACGCTCCGCTGGTTCATATGAACATATATGTTCTTAGCTTTTAATGTTCATGGCGAAGGTTGAAACTGCTTCGTTAAATTGTTATATGGTTGGAAACAGAAAATGCTACATGTAGTAATTGGTATGATGTCTTGAATAACTTGATACTTGGCAATTGTTGTGCTCATGTTTGAGCTCTTGCATCATATACTTTGCACCTATTAGTGAAGAAATACATAGAGCTGGTTAAAATTTGGTTTGCATGAGTGGTTTCTCTAGAGTCTAGATATTTTCTAGTGAGGTGTTTGAACAACAAGGAAGACGATGTATAGTCTTATAATGCTTGTAATATGTCTTTTATGTAAGTTTTGATGTACTAGTTCGTGCTTGTGTTTGCTCCAAATAGCCTTGCTAGCCTAAACCTTGTATCGAGAGGGAATACTTCTCATGCATCCAAATACTTGAGCCAACCACTATGCCATTTGTGTCCACCATACCTACCTACTACATGGTATTTCTCCGCCATTCCAAAGTAAATTGCTTGAGTGCTACCTTTAAAATTTCTATCCTCTACCTTTGCAATATATAGCTCATGGGACAAATAGCCTAAAAACTATTGTGGTAATGAATATGTACTTATGCACTTTATCTCTTATTAAGTTGCTTGTTGTGCGATAACCATGTTCACTGGGGACGCCATCAACTACTCTTTGTTGAATATCATGTGAGTTTCTATGCATGTTCGTCTTGTCTGAAGTAAGGGCGATCTACCACCTGATGGTTAGAGCATGCATATTGTTAGAGAAGAACATTGGGCCGCTAACTAAAGCTATGATCCATGGTGGAAGTTTCAGTTTTGGACAATATCCTCAATCTCATATGAGAAAATTAATTGTTGTTACATGCTTATGCATAAAAGAGGAGTCCATTATCTGTTGTCTATGTTGTCCCGTTATGGATGTCTAAGTTGAGAATAATCAATAGCGAGAAATCCGATGCGAGCTTTCTCCTTAGATCTTTGTACAGGCGGCATAGAGGTACCCCTTTGTGACACTTGGTTAAAACATGTGCATTGCGATGATCCCGGTAGTCCAAGCTAATTAGGACAAGGTGCGGGCACTATTAGTATACTATGCATGAGGCTTGCAACTTGTAAGATATAATTTACATGATACATATGCTTTATTACTACCGTTGACAAAATTGTTTCTTGTTTTCAAAATCAAAGCTCTAGCACAAATATAGCAATCGATGCTTTCCTCTTTGAAGGACCATTCTTTTACTTTTATGTTGAGTCAGTTCACCTATTTCTCTCCACCTCAAGAAGCAAACACTTGTGTGAACTGTGCATTGATTCCTACATACTTGCATATTGCACTTATTATATTACTCTATGTTGACAATATCCATGAGATATACATGTTACAAGTTGAAAGCAACCGCTGAAACTTAATCTTCCTTTGTGTTGCTTCAATGCCTTTACTATGAATTTTTTGCTTTATGAGTTAACTTTTATGCAAGACTTATTGATGCTTGTCTTGAAGTACTATTCATGAAAAGTCTTTGCTTTATGATTCATTTGTTTACTCATGTCATTTACCATTGCTTTGATCGCTGCATTCATTACACGTGCTTACAATAGTATGATCAAGGTTATGTTGGCATGTCACTCCAGAAATTATCTTTGTTATCGTTTACCTGCTCGGGACGAGCAGAACTAAGCTTGGGGATGCTGATACGTCTCCGACGTATCGATAATTTCTTGTGTTCCATGCCACATTATTGATGATATCTACATGTTTTATGCACACTTTATGTCATATTTGTGCATTTTCTGGAACTAACCTATTGACAAGATGCCGAAGGGCCAGTTGCTGTTTTCTGCTGTTTTTGGTTTCAGAAATCCTAGTAAAGAAATATTCTCGGAATCGAACGAAATCAACGCCGAAGATCTTAGAATCCCCGGAAGCATCCAGAACACCCGAGAGTCGCCAGAGGGGGGCCACAGGCCCACCAGACCATAGGCCGGCGTGGCCTGGGGGTGGCCCACGCCCCCCTATGGTGTCGTCGCCTCGTTGACCCTCCGACTCCGACTCTCCGCCTATATATTCGTCCCTGACCTAAAAACATCGACCAGTTCAACGAAAACAGAGAAAACCATCCAGAGCCGCCGCCATTGCGAAAGTCTAATTCGGGGGACAGAACTCTCTGTTCCGGCACCCTGCCGGGACGGGGAATTGCCCCCGGAGTCGTCTCCACCGCCATCTCCACCGCCATCTTCACCGCCATCGCTGCCTCCATGATGAGGAGGGAGTAATTCACCCCCGGGGCTGAGGGCTCCGCTGTAGCTATGTGGTTCATCTCTCTCTCTCTTTGTGATCAAGTTGAATACTATCTATGTGCTACTCTAGTGATGTTATTAAAGTAGTCTATTCCTCCTACACGGTGTAATGGTGACAGTGTGTGCGTCGTGTAGTACTTGGTTTATGCTATGATTGTGATCTCTTGTAGATTATGAAGTTAACTATTGCTATGATAAGTATTGATGTGATCTATGCCTCCTTCATAGTGTGATGGTGACAGTGTGCATGCTATGTTAGTTCTCGGTGTAGTTGTGTTGATCTATCTTACACTCTAAGGTTATTTAAATATGAACATTGAATATTGTGGAGCTTGTTAACTCCGGCATTGAGGGTTCGTGTAATCCTACACAATGGTGTTCATCATCCAACAAGAGGGTGTAGAGTAGTCCTATTATGTGATCATTGTTGAGAGTGTCCACTAGTGAAAGCAGGATCCCTGGGCCTTGCTTCCAAACATCGAATCTCCGTTTGTTTACTGTTTTGTTGAATGTTTACTCGCTGCCATATTTTACTCGGATTGCTATTATCACTCATACTCATCCATATTATTCGTATCTCACTATCTCTTCGCCGAACTAGTGCACCTATTGTATTAGGTGTGTTGGGGACACAAGAGACTTCTTGCTTTGTGGTTGCAGGGTTGCTTGAGAGGGATATCTTTGACCTCTTTCTCCCTGAGATCGATAAACCTTGGGTGATCCACTTAAGGGAAACTTGCTGCTGTTCTACAAACCTCTGCTCTTGGAGGCCCAACACTGTCTACAAGAATAAAGGCTCCCGTAGACATCAGTCTCTCTAAGGTCTAGATATTTTTCTGGTAAAAGTGTTTGAGCAACAAGGAAGACAGTGTAGAGTCTTATAATGCTTGCAATATGTTCTTATGTAAGTTTTGCTGTACTGGTTCATACTTGTGTTTGCTTCAAACAACCTTGCTAGCAAAAGCCTTGTACTGAGAGGGAATGCTTCTCGTGCATCCAAAACCTTAAGCCAAAACTTATGCCATTTGTGTCCACCATAACTACCTATCATGTGGTATTTTTCGGCCATTCCAAAGTAAATTTCTTGCGTGCTACCTTTAAAAATTTCATTCCTTGTTTTTGCAATACATAGCTCATGGAAAAGTAGCCTAAAAAACTATTGTAGTAAAGAATATGTCGCTTATGTATCTTATTTCTTATAAGTTGCTTGTTGAGCGGTAACCATGTTATCTGGGGATGCCATCAACCTGTCACACCTTTGTTGAATATCATGTGAGTTGCTATGCATGTGCGTCTTGTCTGAAGTAAGGGAGATTTGCCATGAGTTAAATGGTTTGAGTATGCATATTGTTAGAGAAGAACATTGGGCCGCCAACCAAAGCCTTGTATCATGGTGGAAGTTTCAGCTTGGACATTAATCCTCAAATCTCTTATGAGAATATTATCTGTTGTTGAATGCTTAAAGCATTAAAGAGGAGTCCATTATCTGTTTTCTATGTTGTCCCGGTATGGATGTCCTCAAGTTGAGATCTATCAAAATTGAGAGATCAAATGCGATCTATCTCCTTGGACCTTTGTACAGGTGGCATAGAGGTACCCCTTTGTGACACTTGATTGAAACATATGTAATGCAATGATAATTCATGGAAATCCGAGCTAATTAGGACAAGATGCGGGCACTATTAGTATTCGATGCATGAGGCTTGCAACTTATAGGAGGTTTTATGCATAACACATATGAATTATTACTACCGTTGACAAAATTGTTTCCATGTTTTCAAAATAAAAAGCTGTAGCACATGAGTAATCACTGCTTCCCTCTGCGAAGGGCCTTTCTTTTATTTTATGTTGAGTCAGTTTACCTACTTCTTTACATCTTAGAAGCAAACACTTGTGTCAACTGTGTGCATTTATTCTTACATACTTGCTTATTTGCACTTATCATATTACTTTGTGTTGACAATTATCCATGAGATATACATGTTGAAAGTTGAAAGCAACTGCTAAAACTTAAATCTTCCTTTGTGTTGCTTCAAAACCTTCTATTAAGAATCTATTGCTTTATGAGTTAACTCTTATGCAAGACTTGTTGATGCTTGTCTTGAAAGTACTATTCATGAAAAGTCTTTGTTATATGATTCAGTTGTTTAGTCATTATCTTTATCATTGCTTTGAATCACTTCATTCATCTCATATGCTTTACAATAGTATTGATCAAGATTATGATAGTAGCATGTCACTTCAGAAATTATCCTTGTTATCGTTTACCTACTCGAGGGCGAGTAGGAACTAAGCTTGGGGATGCTTGATACGTCTCAAACGTATCTATAATTTCTTATGTCCCATGCTAGTTTTATGACAATACTCACATGTTTTATATACACTTTATATCATTTTGATGCATTTTCCGGTACTAACCTATTAACAAGATGCCGAAGCGCCAGTTCCTGTTTTCTGCTGTTTTTGGTTTCAGAAATCCTACACAGGAAATATTCTCGGAATTGGACGAAACAAAAGCCCACGGTTTTATTTTCCACGGAGCCTTCCAGAACACCGAAGAGGAGACGGAGAGGGGGCACGAGGCGGCCACACCGTAGGGGGGCGCGGCCCCACCCCTGGCCGCGCCGCCTTATGGGGTGGGCCCTCGAGCGTCCCCCGACTCTGCCCCTTCGCCTATATAATCCCTCCGTCGCGAAAACCCTAGTACCGAGAGCCACGATACGAGAAAAGTTACTGAGACGCCACCGCCGTCAACCCCATCTCGGGGGTTCTGAAGATCGCCTCCAGCACCCTGCCGGAGAGGGGAATCATCACCAAAGGGCTCTACATCACCATGCCCGCCTCCGGACTGATGCGTGAGTAGTTCATCCTTGGACTATGGGTCCATAGCAGTAGCTAGATGGTTGTCTTCTCCTCTTGTGCTATCATGTTTAGATCTTGTGAGCTGCCTATCATGGTCAAGATCATCTATTTGTAATGCTACATGTTGTGTTTGTTGGGATCCGATGAATATGGAATACTATGTCAAATTGATTATCGATCTATCATATATGTGTTGTTTATGATCTTGCATGCTCTCCGTTGCTAGTAGAGACTCTGGCCAAGTTGATACTTGTAACTCCAAGAGGGAGTATTTATGCTCGATAGTGGGTTCATGCCTCCATTGAATCTGGGACAGTGACAGAAAGTTCTAAGGTTGTGGATGTGTTATTGCCACTAGGGATAAAACATCAATGCTTTGTCTAAGGATATTTGTATACATACGCACAGTACTTAATGCAATTGTCTTTTGTTTGCAACTTAATACTGAAAGGGGTGCGGATGCTAACCCGAATGTGGACTTTTTAGGCATAGATGCATGCTGGATAGCGGTCTATGTTCTTTGTCGTAATGCCCTAAGTAAATCTCATAGTAGTCATCATGACATGTGTGTGCGTTGTTATGCCCTCTCTATTTGTCAATTGCCAACTGTAATTTGTTCCCCAACATGCTATTTATCTTATTGGAGAGACACCACTAGTGAACTATGGACCCCGGTCCATTTTTTTACATCTGAAATACAACCTACTGCAATCATTGTTCTCTGTTGTTTTTTGCAAACAAACATCATTCTCCACACCATACGTTTAATCATTTGTTTACAGCAAGCCGGTGAGATTGACAACCTCACTGTTAAGTTGGGGCAAAGTATTTTGATTGTGTTGTGCAGGTTCCACGTTAGCGCCGGAATCCCTGGTGTTGCGTCGCGCTACACTCCTTCACCAACAACCTTCACGTGGCCTTCATCTCCTACTGGTTCGATAACCTTGGTTTCTTACTGAGGGAAAACTTGCTGCTGTGTGCATCACACCTTCCTCTTGGGGTTCCCAACGGACGTGTGCATCACGCGCCATCATCGCCTTGCCGCCATCACCTCCTTTCGGGCTACGCGGTGGACCGCCGCTAGGACCGACATCTCGTATGCCCGCCTCATGGCGATCTCTTCGGAGCGTGCTTGCTCCTCCGTCGCTAGGGCCTGATGATGATCGGTGTCCCGCGGGAGGGCCTCGAATGATGCGAGTAGCGCTCGCTGCTCGTCTGTCACGCTGATGGCCTCGTCGTCGCCGAAGTCATCAAGGTTTTCATCTGTAAGGAGTCCAATTGTTTAGTCCCATACCGCTAAGGTGAAGAGATTTGTAGCAATTTATAAAGGAAGCTGTTGTAGACATATAAAATGCTAGAAAAACACACAGAGATGTACTACACGTATCGCGTGCGCTCACGTGAATATTCACGGATAGCGGACTACCAAATAAAATCCATCTTTTTTTATATTTTGAGGCTTTAGTCTATCCGCACGTCGTCAGACTATATTGACGTTTTTATTAGATTAAAAGATCTGGAGCAAAATAGCACATATGTATGCGACTTCGGATATACGTCTAGTAACTAGTGTAAATTATCTAGCATCTTACGAGACAGATAAAAACTCCAGGCGACCATCGTTGCAAAACCCGTCGCCTGTATCAACTTGTGCTTGACTTGTGCTGTTTGAGCCGAATTCCTACACGAACGTGATGAGATGAGAATAAGGAGATCATCACTACAAGAAAATTTGCCATTTCTGTTGAGAAGAGAACACCTATCAGCCAACTGTTGCATTTCATATTGCTGTACCTCAAAGTTGAGGCCGCGCCGCCGGCCGCCGGAATTGCCACGCGACCGCGTCGTACGCGCGCGCCGCTAGCTCCGGCGCGTCGTCCGTACTGAGAGTGAGGCGGAAACCGGCGCGAAGCTTCACGTAGAACCTGCTGTTGGGCAGCGCTCGGACGCCGCGGAAACCAGAAGACTCGCGCTGGCGCGGTAGCATCCCGGCGACGAAGGTGAAGCGGCGGTGGCGCACGTGGGAGAGCGGCGGCGGCGAGGCATGGCGAGACAAAGCGGCGACTGGAAGATTCATGTTTCCGGGTTGGGCCTCAAATTTGGCCCAACAGCCGGGCCAGGCCTAGGAAGCCATGACATTAATCTCGTGTAGTCAAATACATGTATTCATACAAACTTTTCGTACTTTTTTGCATGATTCTACGTATCTAGAAGCTATTTTTAAAATAATACAATTTTTTATTATATTTTAGAAACAATACGTGATTTAAGAAATTTCCAAAATACCTATCGGTGTAGGGGACGCCGAGGGCGTATTATTTTTGGAAATCTATAATAACTAAATAGTTCATCCCCACTAGCCTATATCTTTAAACATGCAAGCCATCCACCTCATCAAGTATCTTTGAGCAATCCTAGCTTGCCATGTCAGCATACCTGCCACATCATCCTGATAAAAAAAACTGCTGACCACCGTTATGTTCGGTGCATCCACTTCCCTTCCTTTCACCTTGTCCATGAAATTTGCTTTTACTCCTAAATGCCCCCACTTTATTTCCTCCGTCCATCAGTCGACTGCTTGCCTTCCCAGCGTGCATTAACGAATTGTTGGTCTCTTCCTCTCCCCTTCAGGCTGGCCATAGTGCAAAGTATCATATAGTTGTATCATCCATATGATACAAGTCTATGATACTACCTCTATAGTGGTTAGTATCATCTAGTAGTATCATAATCTTATGATATTTAATTATTTGTAGAATCTCAATGCAATTGTGTGTATAGGATGTATTTAACATTAAATTTTCTACTTTCACGTGCTATGATACAATATCATATTATGATACCACTAGCATATCTCTCCTCATTAATTATAGCGTCACATCAGATTTTTGCCATGGTGGCATGCATGATACTCCTTATGATACTAGCACTATGGCTAGCCTCATTCCCAATCACTCCATGCATTCCTCCTCATCACTATATATTACTAATCCCCTTCCAGTTCGTGTTGCTACTGGTTGCTGCACTCAATTGTGTCACGGATAAGAACAACCTGCTTATCTCTTCCACTTGTCGCCCTCGCCATTTACCGAATCCACCGCGCAAACATTGATGTGGTCATGGGATGCAAGGAAGAGAGTCGTGATCTGGATTCTAAGCACACCTAAGAAGCCAATCTTCCATTCCATTGTGTCCAAATGATATTGAATGTTGGTCAATCTTATTCTCTTACTGATTACACTGAGGAAGCCCAGTCCTATCATCAATCTCATTGAGGCAGTATTCAGGTTCCACCATTTTGTTTACTGGATTGCACTTACTTTGCATGGATCTCTTTTGGTACCCTATCTCCGGAGAAATTATCATGCAAATCTGAGCAAAAATCCTTTGGCAATACTGCAGCCGGTTCTCTCCTGCATCTTGAAATAGTGTGGTATTTCTTCACTTTTTTAGCAGGTATCTTCCACCTATTAACACATTATTACAAGACATTAATGTCCATGAAATTGCACGAGCAACTCAAGACTACCTTGGCTATTATTAGAAAGCTAATTGTGTGTTGGTAAGCTTTTTTCGATAAAGGGAATATATTAATATCAAAAGATACCAATTACACCTAGCCTCTGCAACAACGCCGCACCCTAATGGCAGTACGGATGCACACAGCCAAAAAAGGGAGAAGAAAACTAAGAAATAAAAGTCCCGCTACAGCCTTCTAGACCTAGCAACCGCAATACAACCACCACCGTGACAACACCTAAAGTACAGACTCTCCAAAAGCGACGCCTCCAAGAAGGAAACAGTGCACCAGCGCCGTCATCGCCCAACCAAAGGTCTTAGGATTTCTCCCTGAAGATAGTCCCCACTCTCAAAACAATGCCTCCAACAAGAACATTGCCAGGCACAACCAGTTAAGGCCAGACCTTGAGTTTTCACCCTGAGAGGTAAGACTCCGAACTTCCCCTGTGTTGCCGCCCCCACATGCATACCACTGCTGCAAGCCTGGAACGCCAAGCAGATCCCTCAGCATCACGTTGACTCGAACCTCCATTAGTCAGTCCACCAATCCGGACTTCATGATATTCCTTCTTCTGACTTCACCATGGACCAAAAAGTCACCAGATGTCAACACAGAATATAGCTTCGCGGCGCTCCCTCCGGAACCAAACGGTCGGAATAAAAACATGGGTGCGCGCGACCGAATACCACCCGATCCAGCAAACTGCAGGCAAAATATGCACTGTTCCATTCGCCAGCGGAGCTTTCCGGAGCTCATCTCTCCAGCCAGATCAAAGCAAACTGACCTCCGGTAGATCTTCATCTTCGCTTGCGAGAAACCCAAGGACCATCACAAAAAACAAAGCAAGTCCAGCAGCCCCCACACCGCCAGTCCCTCCTGCCGGATCACCAGGGAAGAAGACGGCGGCGCGGATCATGCGTACCACCGCTGAACCGTCATCGGGGGCGGAGGCCGCCACCGCTCCACCGAATCCTCCATGGCTACAGACGGAGAGCATCAGGCCCTGGCCAAGTAGCCGTGCCGCCCGGCTTCCTCCACCGTGTGTTGGTAAGCTACATGGTTGGTATTTTGTTCCGTAAATTGTGCTTGGCACGATCTAACGGAGAAACAGTTTGAGGTATCTATTCAATTATTCAATATTGAAACAATATATGTCTCTTTAGTTTGTAAATCTTGTTTGTGCAAGATCTTTCTTGATCGTATTCTACAACTCAAGGGATATTTCCTGCGCCAGCAACCTGTAAGCTAGAAGCACCATCGATTCATTTAAGTGACCCGGTATGTTGCCCTTTGCAACCGGTGTGAAACTAAAAACGTTGGGTTCCATGTTTTGTATTCTATGAAGATACTGCTACCCTTCAATGCTGTAAGCTCCTTATCTGCACAAACAGTGACGACTGACGACATCTTCATATAACTACTATATTAAAGGGTAACAAACTTCTTTTTTCTCAGAATTTTGAGATTCGTCCTGTTATTTTCTTGTGTGCACTTGAGTCATCCTCTTGCATTTTTTCTTTTACTGTCCTTTGTTCTGTGCTAGGCTTTATTTTGTTATGGGTGGATGTAGCATTTTTACTGAACCCCTTTGATTCTGGAGAGGTCCTCTGGCTGTACCGTCCCTCAATTCCTCCCCACGCTCTCTCTCTTCTTTTCTCCTCCACCGCCCCATCGTCTCCAGCCCAGGCCTGGTGCCCTCCGCCTTGTCCACTTCTTCCTCCTCCGGCGTTCTACACGGCGGCTCTCCGGCGAGGCACGTCCCCACCTCCTTCTTCCCTGGTGGGCTGCCTCCCGGCTTGCTCTGCTTGGTGGGGAGGATGCAGACGAGGTGGCCGTGTTTCCGAGCGGCTCAGCGGAGCTCGGGAAAGCCGGCAGCCACGACGATTTGCGAATGGAGGAGGCCAGCAGCCGGTCGAGGATTCGATGCACGGGTATGCCCTCCTCCATATTTTCTTTCTCCTTAGAAACGGTACTGCCGGTTGAGATGCAGCCTGTACAGAGTAGTTTAGGGTTGATAAATTGATATGCGAGTTCGTGTAGAGCATGGTTGGGCGAGTTGGGCCAAGCTCATAGACTCCGTCTATGGGAGGACCTTTTATTCGGCGGCTTTGGGCAAGCGGCCGTCATGGCGGCCGAGGAGGTGTGGTGAGGAGCACGGCGACCCCATCGAGCTTTGGATTTGACGGCTGCCGTAAGACGAGAAGGTGCCTCGCGCCCACAGAGGCAACATTCAACACGTGGAGGTAGGTAAGGGGTCGTCCTCTTCCTCCTATCCCCAGCTCTTCCTATTGGAAGGCGAGCACGCTCTAGCGAGTGGTCCATCGCGTCTCTTTTGTTTCATAGCCTGCGCTGGTGATGACAAGATGTGCTTGCTTCTGTGTTTGTTTTTCTGTTATTTTCCTCAAATTTTTCCTCTAATATGTTCTTCTTTGTGCGTAGTTCATGTTCTCTTCTATGAGTTTTCCCGGTCGAGACATCCAGTTGAGATCCATCGGTGCCTGCTTGGATTGGCCTTCATGTTGGAGTATTCTCTAATGGAAGTTGACACAGCTGGATCTCCCTGTCCTGATTAATTTATCTGTTGTGCAAAGATTCTTAGTGTATGTTGATCACTTTCAATGAAAATAAAGTATTTTTTTCTCACAATGAAAATAAAGTGTATGTTGATCACTTTCAATGAACAAAATTAGGAACTAAGCTTGGGGATGCTGATACGTCTCCAACGTATCTATAATTTCTGATGTTCCATGCTTGTTTTATGACAATACCTACATGTTTTGTTCACACTTTATATCGTTTTATGCGTTTTCCGGAACTAACCTATTGACGAGATGCCGAAGTGCCAGTTGCTATTTTCTGCTGTTTTTGGTTTCAGAAATCCTACAAAGGAAATATTCTCGGAATCGGACGAAATTAATTCCCACGATCTTATAATTCCACGAAGCTTCCAGAAAGTCAAAGGGGGACCAGAGGGGAGCCCTGGGGGCCCACACATGTGGGCGGCGCGGCCCAGGGGGGCGCCCCCCTACTGTGTGGCTGCCCCGCAGCCCCTCCGACTCCGCCTCTTCGCCTATTTAAAGCCTCCTGACCTAAATCCTCGACACCGATTGACGAAACCCGAGAAAACCTTCCAGAGCCGCCGCCATCGCGAAACTCCAATTCAGGGGACAGAAGTCTTTGTTCCGGCACCCTGCCGGGACGGGGAATTGCCCCCGGAGTCATCTCCACCGCCATCTTCACCGCCATCGCTGTCTCCATGATGAGGAGGGAGTAATTCACCCCCGGGGCTGAGGGCTCCGCCGTAGCTATGTGGTTCATCTCTCTCTTTGTGATCTAGTTGAATATCATCTATGTGCTACTCTAGTGATGTTATTAAAGTAGTCTATTCCTCCTCCATGATGTAATGTTGACAATGTGTGCATCATGAAGTACTTGGTATATGCTATGATTGTGATCTCTTGTAGATTATGAAGTTAACTATTACTATGATGGTATTGATGTGATCTATTCCTCCTTTCATAGTATGATGGTAACAGTGTGCATGCTATGTTAGTACTTGGTATAATTGCGTTGGTCTATCATGCACTCTAAGGTTATTTAAATATGAACATCGAATGTTGTGGAGCTTATTAACTCCGGCATTGAGGTGCTCTTGTAGCCCTACACAATTAATGGTGTTCATCATCCAACAAGAGAGTGTAGAGTAGTTTTAGTTATGTGATCAATGTTGAGAGTGTCCACTAGTGAAAGTAGGATCCCTAGGCCTTGTTTCCGAACATCGAATCGCCGTTTGTTTACTGTTCTGTTGCATGTTTACTCGCTGCCATATTTATTTCAGATTGCTATTAGCACTCATACTCATCCATATTACTTGCATTTTACTATCTCTTCGCCGAACTAGTGCACCTATACATCTGACAAGTGTATTAGGTGTGTTGGGGACACGAGAGACTTCTTGCATTGTGATCGCAGGGTTGCTTGAGAGGGATATCTTTGACCTCTTCCTCCCTGAGTTCGATAAACCTTGGTGATCCACTTAAGGGAAAACTTGCTGCTGTTCTACAAACCTCTGCTCTTGGAGGCCCAACACTGTCTACAGGAAAAGAAGCGTGAGTAGACATCAAGCTATTTTCTGGCGCCGCTGCCGGGGGGGGGGGGGGGGGGAAGGTAAAAGGTACTCACACTCCGGATCTCGGCTACTAAGCTATTTTCCGGCGCCGTTGTAAGTACTCGAAGCTATTTCCTTTAGATCCTGCAATTGCATCTTTTTGTTTCTTGTTTTACACTAGTAAGGCATAATGGAAAACAACTATGAGCTTTTTAATTTATTTCCTAAGTTAAGACATGAATTGTGTGATGCGAAAATTAAAGAACCTATGGAACCTCATTTGCATGCTAGTAGCAATGTTATTAGTATGAACACAATCACTGCTAATGCTATGGAGAAGTCTAAGCTTGGGGAAGCTAGTTTTTATGATCTTTTTAGCTTCCCACCTTTAGGGGAGAAAATTTGCTCTGATAATACTTTATCTCCCATATGCGATAACTCTAATGATGCTTGTGATATTTTAAATCCACCAACTGCAAGTACTACTTTCGAGATACCCATGAAAATTATTGAACGTGTTATGGATAACCGCTATGAAGGGAATGGAACTGTCCATCCTGGAGATCATTTACTATTTTTGCATGAATTATGCGGGTTATTCAAGTGTGCAGGTATCTCTATGGATGAAGTGAGGAAGAAACTATTCTCTATTTCGCTGTCTGGTAAAGCGGCGCATTGGTATAAATTGTTGAAGAATAGTCATTCTCTTGGTTGGGGGGAAATTGTATCTCTCTTTTATTCTAAATTTTATCCTCCTCATGAAGTGCATATTGATAGGAATTACATTTATAACTTTTACCCTCGTGATGGAGAGAGTATTTCTCAAGCATGGGGGAGATTGAAGTCACTAATGCTCAAATGTCCCATTCATGAGCTTCCCCGTAATGTTATTATTAACAATTTTTATGCGAGGCTTTCAGGACATCACAAGGACTATCTAGATGCCTGTTCGGAGGGATCTTTCACAAGCAAGTAGGTTGAAGCTAGGTGGGATCTTCTTGACCGGATTGAGGAGAATGCTGAAGATTGGGAGAACAACAAAGGTAAAGAGTTAGGTATAAATTATGATTATGAATGCATCAAAACTTTTATGGATACTGGTAAATTTCGAAATATGAGTGCTACTTATGGTCTTGACTCTCAAGTAGCTGCAAATCTTTATAAAGCCTTTGCCTCTTATTTTGAATTGCCTAAAAAGAATTTTGATAAGTATCATGAACCTTTTAAAGAGGCTTGCATGAAGGATGAAATTGTTGTTAATGATTGCAATAAACATGCTCAAACTCCTAAGACTGCTATTTCCTATAAGCATGTTAATTTTTGTGGAATGCATAGACCTTGTGGAATTAATCAAATCGAAGATGAATATTGTATCCATCATATCAATGAAAAAAACTAGAAAGTGGTCTAGGGCTCTAGATGATCTTGGTAAAAAAGTTTGTGCCCTCTATCCTTTTATTTGTGAACTTTGCCATAGAGTGGGTCATTTTAATTTTCAATGCTCCTCCAATGATAATTTGAACCCCATGAGTGCTGCAAATTTGTATTGTGATGATGAAATTACTCCTAATCAGCATGATGAACTTACTTTATTTTTGTGGTGTGAAGAGCTATCAAGAAAAATCTCTTTGTTACATATGAGTGATCTTGATATTGATGATGTCCTGCATGGGTGTTTTTCTTATTGCATTGATAATAGCCATAAAAATACTTACATACAAAATATTTTAGAAGATGACACCTTGCCAAAATATGATAGGACCGCTGTGTGTTTTGAACTTATTAATGAAAAGGAGGAATCCTCCCAAGTTTCTTCTATTGTTTCTAGAAATAAATCAGGTTATGTGGCGAAGCCTCCCTTCAAGCCTCTCCCTCCTAAAGAAGGGAACAAGGAGAAGGAAGAGAAGAAGAAGAAGAAGAAGGGAACGAAGAAGAAGAAGAAGAAGGAGAATAAAGAGAAAGAGGTAACAGCATATCCCCGCGTGAATGAGATAACGATAGGTAACCGTAAGTATGTTGCTCCTAATGACTATTATGATAATGAATCTGAACACAATGATCTTCCTATGCCCTTTACATACATTAGTGATCATGATTTAGAAGAGCACACTACTTTTGATATTAAAAATCTCTGGGAAACTAATTCTGAAAATGATGATGATAATAATTGCCATAGTATCAGTACTATCCATGCTTCCTCCCATAATGATATAGAAAGCTCTAAGCTTGGGGAAGAGGTGTTTAAAAATCCTTTTGCTACTGATCATTATATGTTTGATACATATCCTTCTAGTAACAATGATGGTATGGTCAAAGATGAACATACTGTGAAAGATAACTATTCTATTTCTTATGATGACACTATGCCTCCAATCTTTGATGATTATTATAAAGAATGCTATGATATAGGTTATAACTATCCTTATGAAACTTGTCATAGTTATGATTGGATTGCCAAAAACAATTCCCTTAATATGCAACTTGTTTACCATGTTCAGATTCTTGATAATAATCTTGCTCCAATTACTATTAATGAGAAGAACTCTTCTTATGCCAAAATTAATGATACTTCTATGCATATGAACCATGATAAGAATATTTTAAGTGATGGGTATATTATGGATTTCATTAATGAGGCTACTGAAAGTTATTATGAGAGAGGGAAACATGGTTATATGCATCTTAATAATATTAAGTTTCCCCTCTTTACGTTGAGAATCTTGAAGTTACTCGTGTTTTATCTTCCTATGCTTGTCACTTTGTTCTTCATGAATTCATTTGTGTACAACATTTCTTTGCATAGGAAGTGGGTTAGACTTAAATATGTTTTGAATTTGCTTCTTGATGCTCTCTTTTGCTTCAACTCTTATTTCTTGGGAGTGCATCATTGAAATTACTGAGCCCATCTTAATGGCTATAAAGAAAGCACTTCTTGGGAGATAACCCATGTGTTTATTTTACTACAGCAATTTTGTTTTATATTTGAGTCTTGGAAGTTGTTACTACTGTAGCAACCTCTCCTTATATTAATTTTGTTGCATTGTTGTGCCAAGTAAAGTCTTTGATAGTAAGGTTCATACTAGATTTGGATTACTGCACAGAAACAGATTTCTTGCTGTCACGAATTTGGGTTGAATTCTCTGTAGGTAACTCAGAAAAATCTGCCAATTTACGTGAGTAATCCTCAGATATGTACACAACTTTCATTCAATTTGAGAATTTTCATCTGAGCAAGTCTGGTGCCTCTTAGAAATTCGTCTTTACGGACTGTTCTGTTTTGACAGATTCTGCCTTTTATTTCACATTGCCTGTTTTGCTATGCTTGATGGATTTCTTTGTTCCATTAACTTTCAGTAGCTTTGTGCAATGTCCAGAAGTGTTAAGAATGATTATATCACCTCTGAACATGTGAATTTTGATTATGCACTAACCCTCTAATGAGTTGTGTTTGAGTTTGGTGTGGAGGAAGTTTTCAAGGATCAAGACAGGAGGATGATACAATATGATCAAGGAGAGTGAAAGCTCTAAGCTTGGGGATGCCCCGGTGGTTCATCCCTGCATATTTCAAGAAGACTCAAGCATCTAATCTTGGGGATGCCCAAGGCATCCCCTTCTTCATTGACAACATTATCAGGTTCCTCTAGTGAAACTATATTTTTATTCTGTCACATCTTATGTACTTTGCTTGGAGCGTCTGTATGTTTTTTGTTTTGTTTTGTTTGAATAAAGTTGGATCCTAGCATTCATTGTGTGGGAGAGAGACACGCTCCGCTGTTGCATATGGACAAATATGTCCTTGGCTTTACTCATAATATTCATGGCGAAGGTTGAAACTGCTTCGTTAATTGTTATATGGTTGGAAACGGGAAATGCTACATGTGGTAATTGGTAGAATGTCTTGAATAATTTGATGCTTGGCAATTGTTATAGATCATGTTTAAGCTCTTGCATCATATACTTTGCACCTATTAGTGAAGAAATACATAGAGCTTGTTAAAATTTGGTTTGCATGATTGGTCTCTCTAAAGTCTAGATATTTTCTAGTAAGGGTTTGAGCAACAAGGATGACAGTGTAGAGTCTTATAATGCTTGCAATATGTTTTTATGTGAGTTTTGCTGTACCGGTTCATGCTTGTGTTTGCTTCAAATAACCTTGCTAGCCTAAGCCTTGTACTGAGAGGGATTACTTCTCGTGCATCCAAATCCTTGAGCCAAAAACTATGCCATTTGTGTCCACCATACCTACCTACTACATGGTATTTCTCCGCCATTCCAAAGTAAATTGCTTGAGTGCTACCTTTAAATTTCTATCCTCTGTCTTTGCAATATATAGCTCATGGGACAAATAGCCTAAAAACTATTGTGGTATTGAATATGTACTTATGTGTTTTATTTCTTATTAAGTTACTTGTAGTGCGATAACCATGTTCCTGGGGACGTCGCCAACTACCTTTGTTGAATATCATGTGAGTTGCTATGCATGTTCGTCTTGTCTGAAGTAAGGGCGATTTACCATGAGTTGAATGGTTTGAGCATGCATATTGTTAGAGAAGAACATTGGGCCGCTAACTAAAGCCATGATCCATGGTGGAAGTTTCAGTTTTGGAAAACAATCCTCAATCTCTTATGAGAATATTAATTGTTGTTGAATGCTTAAGCATTAAAGAGGAGTCCATTATTTGTTGTCTATGTTGTCCCGGTATGGATGTCTAAGTTGAGAATAATCAAAAGCGAGAAATCCAATGCGAGCTTTCTCCTTAGACCTTTGTACAAAGTGGCATAGAGGTACCCCTTTGTGATACTTGGTTAAAACATATGTATTGCGGTGATAATCCAGGTAATCCGAGCTAATTAGGACAAGGTGCGGGCACTATTGGTATACTATGCATGAGGCTTGCAACTTGTAGGATATAATTTACATAACACATATGCTTTATTACTACCGTTGACAAAATTGTTTCTTGTTTTCAAAAAAAAAGCTCTAGCACAAATATAGCAATCGATGCTTCCCTCATCGAAGGGCCATTCTTTTACTTTTATGTTGAGTCAGTTTACCCATTTCCTCCCACCTCAAGAAGCAAACACTTGTGTTAACTGTGCATTGATTCTTACATACTTGCATATTTGCATTTATCATATTACTTTGCATTGACAACTATCCATGAGATATACATGTTACAAGTTGAAAGCAACCGCTGAAACTTAATCTTCCTTTGTGTTGCTTCAACACCTTTACTATGAATTTATTGCTTTATGAGTTAACTCTTATTCAAGACTTATTGATGCTTGTCTTGAAAGTACTATTCATGAAAATCTTTGCTATATGATTCAGTTGTTTACTCATTATCTTTACCATTGCTTTGGATCGCTGCATTCATTACATGTGCTTACAATAGTATTGATCAAGATTATGGTAGCATGTCACTTCAGAAATTATTCTTTCATCGTTTACCTACTCGAGGACGAGTAGGAACTAAGCTTGGGGATGCTGATACGTCTCCAACGAATCTATAATTTCTGATGTTCCATGCTTGTTTTATGACAATACCTACATGTTTTGTTCACACTTTATATCGTTTTATGCGTTTTCCGGAACTAACCTATTGACGAGATGCCGAAGTGCCGATTCTTTGTTTTTCTGCTGTTTTTGGTTTCAGAAATCCTACAAAGGAAATATTCTCGGAATCGGATGAAATTAATTCCCACGATCTTATAATTCCACGAAGCTTCCAGAAAGTCAAAGGGGGACCAGAGGGGAGCCCTGGGGGCCCCACACGCAGGGGCGGAGCTCTTTGAGCTTACCCTGATGCACATGCATCAGGGTCCAAGATTCTTTTGTCTAGTATTTGTGAGCTCAATGACTGAAATGCATCAGGTTAGCTAGAGAAAGGTGCATCAGGGAAAGAAAAATGCATCTAGCAAAGACTGCGGACTTGAAGATGCATCAGGGAAACATTGGCTCCAGCTCCGCCCCTGCCCACACGTGTGGGCGGCGCGGCCTAGGGGGGGGGCGCCCCCCTACTGTGTGGCTGCCCCGCAGCCCCTCCGACTCCGCCTCTTCGCCTATTTAAAGCCTCCTGACCTAAATCCTCGACACCGATTGACGAAACCAGAGAAAACCTTCCAGAGCCGCCGCCATCGCGAAACTCCAATTCGAGGGACAGAAGTCTCTGTTCCGGCACCCTGCCGGGATGGGGAATTGCCCCCGGAGTCATCTCCACCGCCATCTTCACCGCCATCGCTGTCTCCATGATGAGGAGGGAGTAATTCACCCCCGGGGCTGAGGGCTCCGCCGTAGCTATGTGGTTCATCTCTCTCTTTGTGATCTAGTTGAATATCATCTATGTGCTACTCTAGTGATGTTATTAAAGTAGTCTATTCCTCCTCCATGATGTAATGTTGACAGTGTGTGCATCATGAAGTACTTGGTATATGCTATGATTGTGATCTCTTGTAGATTATGAAGTTAACTATTACTATGATGGTATTGATGTGATCTATTCCTCCTTTCATAGTATGATGGTAACAGTGTGCATGCTATGTTAGTACTTGGTATAATTGCGTTGGTCTATCATGCACTCTAAGGTTATTTAAATATGAACATCGAATATTGTGGAGCTTGTTAACTCCGGCATTGAGGTGCTCTTGTAGCCCTACACAATTAATGGTGTTCATCATCCAACAAGAGAGTGTAGAGTAGTTTTAGTTATGTACGCAACTTTCATTCAATTTGAGAATTTTCATCTGAGCAAGTCTGGTGCCTCTTAGAAATTCGTCTTTACGGACTGTTCTGTTTTGACAGATTCTGCCTTTTATTTCACATTGCCTGTTTTGCTATGCTTGATGGATTTCTTTGTTCCATTAACTTTCAGTAGCTTTGTGCAATGTCCAGAAGTGTTAAGAATGATTATGTCACCTCTGAACATGTGAATTTTGATTATGCACTAACCCTCTAATGAGTTGTTTTGAGTTTGGTGTGGAGGAAGTTTTCAAGGATCAAGACAGGAGGATGATACAATATGATCAAGGAGAGTGAAAGCTCTAAGCTTGGGGATGCCCCGGTGGTTCATCCCTGCATATTTCAAGAAGACTCAAGAATCTAAGCTTGGGGATGCCCAAGGCATCCCCTTCTTCATCGACAACATTATCAGGTTCCTCTAGTGAAACTATATTTTTATTCTGTCACATCTTATGTACTTTGCTTGGAGCGTCTGTATGTTTTTTGTTTGTTTTGTTTGAATAAAGTTGGATCCTAGCATTCATTGTGTGGGAGAGAGACACGCTCCGCTGTTGCATATGGACAAATATGTCCTTGGCTTTACTCATAATATTCATGGCGAAGGTTGAAACTGCTTCGTTAATTGTTATATGGTTGGAAACAGGAAATGCTACATGTGGTAATTGGTAGAATGTCTTGAATAATTTGATACTTGGCAATTGTTATAGATCATGTTTAAGCTCTTGCATCATATACTTTGCACCTATTAGTGAAGAAATACATAGAGCTTGTTAAAATTTGGTTTGCATGATTGGTCTCTCTAAAGTCTAGATATTTTCTAGTAAGGGTTTGAGCAACAAGGATGACAGTGTAGAGTCTTATAATGCTTGCAGTATGTTTTTATGTGAGTTTTGCTGTACCGGTTCATGCTTGTGTTTGCTTCAAATAACCTTGCTAGCCTAAGCCTTGTACTGAGAGGGATTACTTCTCGTGCATCCAAATCCTTGAGCCAAAAACTATGCCATTTGTGTCCACCATACCTACCTACTACATGGTATTTCTCCGCCATTCCAAAGTAAATTGCTTGAGTGCTACCTTTAAATTTCTATCCTCTGTCTTTGCAATATATAGCTCATGGGACAAATAGCTTAAAAACTATTGTGGTATTGAATATGTACTTATGTATTTTATTTCTTATTAAGTTGCTTGTTGTGCGATAACCATGTTCCTGGGGACGCCGTCAACTACCTTTGTTGAATATCATGTGAGTTGCTATGCATGTTCGTCTTGTCTGAAGTAAGGGCGATTTACCATGAGTTGAATGGTTTGAGCATGCATATTGTTAGAGACGAACATTGGGCCGCTAACTAAAGCCATGATCCATGGTGGAAGTTTCAGTTTTGGAAAACAATCCTCAATCTCTTATGAGAATATTAATTGTTGTTGAATGCTTAAGCATTAAAGAGGAGTCCATTATCTGTTGTCTATGTTGTCCCGGTATGGATGTCTAAGTTGAGAATAATCAAAAGCGAGAAATCCAATGCGAGCTTTCTCCTTAGACCTTTGTACAGGCGGCATAGAGGTTCCCCTTTGTGATACTTGGTTAAAACATATGTATTGCGGTGATAATCCAGGTAATCCGAGCTAATTAGGACAAGGTGCGGGCACTATTGGTATACTATGCATGAGGCTTGCAACTTGTAGGATATAATTTACATAACACATATGCTTTATTACTACCGTTGACAAAATTGTTTCTTGTTTTCAAAATAAAAGCTCTAGCACAAATATAGCAATCGATGCTTCCCTCATCGAAGGGCCATTCTTTTACTTTTATGTTGAGTCAGTTTACCCATTTCCTCCCACCTCAAGAAGCAAACACTTGTGTTAACTGTGCATTGATTCTTACATACTTGCATATTTGCATTTATCATATTACTTTGCATTGACAACTATCCATGAGATATACATGTTACAAGTTGAAAGCAACCGCTGAAACTTAATCTTCCTTTGTGTTGCTTCAACACCTTTACTATGAATTTATTGCTTTATGAGTTAACTCTTATTCAAGACTTATTGATGCTTGTCTTGAAAGTACTATTCATGAAAAGTCTTTGCTATATGATTCAGTTGTTTACTCATTATCTTTACCATTGCTTTGGATCGCTGCATTCATTACATGAGCTTACAATAGTATTGATCAAGATTATGGTAGCATGTCCCTTCAGAAATTATTCTTTCATCGTTTACCTACTCGAGGACGAGTAGGAACTAAGCTTGGGGATGCTGATACGTCTCCAACGTATCTATAATTTCTGATGTTCCATGCTTCTTTTATGACAATACCTACATGTTTTGTTCACACTTTATATCGTTTTATGCGTTTTCCGGAACTAACCTATTGACGAGATGCCGAAGTGCCAGTTGCTGTTTTCTGCTGTTTTTGGTTTCAGAAATCCTACAAAGGAAATATTCTCGGAATCGGACGAAATTAATTCCCACGATCTTATAATTCCACGAAGCTTCCAGAAAGTCAAAGGGGGACCAGAGGGGAGCCCTGGGGGCCCCACACGTGTGGGCGGCGCGGCCCAGGGGGGCGTCCCCCTACTGTGTGGCTGCCCCGCAGCCCCTCCGACTCTGCCTCTTTGCCTATTTAAAGCCTCCTGACCTAAATCCTCGACACCGATTGACGAAACCCGAGAAAACCTTCCAGAGCCGCCGCCATCGCGAAACTCCAATTCGAGGGATAGAAGTCTCTGTTCCGGCACCCTGCCGGGACGGGGAATTGCCCCCGGAGTCATCTCCACCGCCATCTTCACCGCCATCGCTGTCTCCATGATGAGGAGGGAGTAATTCACCCCCGGGGCTGAGGGCTCCGCCGTAGCTATGTGGTTCATCTCTCTCTTTGTGATCTAGTTGAATATCATCTATGTGCTACTCTAGTGATGTTATTAAAGTAGTCTATTCCTCCTCCATGATGTAATATTGACAGTGTGTGCATCATAAAGTACTTGGTATATGCTATGATTGTGATCTCTTGTAGATTATGAAGTTAACTATTACTATGATGGTATTGATGTGATCTATTCCTCCTTTCATAGTATGATGGTAACAGTGTGCATGCTATGTTAGTACTTGGTATAATTGCGTTGGTCTATCATGCACTCTAAGGTTATTTAAATATGAACATCGAATGTTGTGGAGCTTGTTAACTCCGGCATTGAGGTGCTCTTGTAGCCCTACACAATTAATGGTGTTCATCATCCAACAAGAGAGTGTAGAGTAGTTTTAGTTATGTGATCAATGTTGAGAGTGTCCACTAGTGAAAGTAGGATCCCTAGGCCTTGTTTCCGAACATCGAATCGCCGTTTGTTTACTGTTCTGTTGCATGTTTACTCGCTGCCATATTTATTTCAGATTGCTATTACCACTCATACTAATCCATATTACTTGCATTTTACTATCTCTTCGCCAAACTAGTGCACCTATACATCTGACAAGTGTATTAGGTGTGTTGGGGACACAAGAGACTTCTTGCATTGTGATCGCAGG
Organism: Lolium perenne; assembly: GCF_019359855.2. NCBI lineage: Eukaryota > Viridiplantae > Streptophyta > Magnoliopsida > Poales > Poaceae > Lolium > Lolium perenne. The sequence continues at coordinate 262,435,918 of NC_067244.2, read as the reverse complement.
GTTGCTTGAGACGAATATCTTTGACCTCTTCCTCCCTGAGTTCGATAAACCTTGGGTGATCCACTTAAGGGAAAACTTGCTGCTGTTCTACAAACCTCTGCTCTTGGAGGCCCAACACTGTCTACAGGAAAAGAAGCGTGAGTAGACATCAGTCATATTGGAGTGAAACGCATGAAGAAACTCCATACCGATGGATTACTTGAATCACTTGACTTTGAGTCACTTGATAGATGCGAAGCATGACTGATGGGAAAAATGACTAAGACTCCATTTTCTGGTATGATGGAGCGAGCTACTGACTTATTGGAAATCATACATACCGATGTATGCGGACCAATGAGTGTAGCATCGCGCGGTGGTTATCGTTATGTTCTAACCTTCACAGATGATCTAAGTAGATATGGGTATATCTATTTCATGAAACATAAATCCGAAACTTTCGAGAAGTTTAAGGAATTCCAAAGTGAAGTAGAAAATCAAAGTAACAAGAAGATTAAATTTCTACGATCTGATCGCGGAGGTGAATATCTGAGTTATGAGTTTGGCATGCATTTAAAGAAATGCGGAATACTTTCACAATTGACACCGCCGGGAACACCTCAACGAAACGGTGTGTCCGAACGTCGTAATCGAACTCTCTTAGATATGGTTCGTTCTATGATGTCTCTTACTGATTTGCCGTTATCATTTTGGAGTTATGCATTAGAGACAGCCGCATTCACTTTAAATAGAGGACCATCAAAATCCGTAGAAACGACACCGTATGAATTATGGTTTAATAAGAAACCTAAGCTGTCGTTCCTTAAAGTTTGGGGTTGCGAAGCCTATGTAAAGAAGTTACAACCGGACAAGCTAGAACCCAAAGCGGAGAAATGCGTCTTCATAGGATACCCTAAAGAAACTATAGGGTACACTTTCTATCACAGATCCGAAGGCAAAATCTTTGTTGCTAAGAACGGAACCTTTCTTGAGAAAGAATTTCTCACTAAAGAAGTGACTGGAAGAAAAGTAGAACTCGATGAGATTGATGAATCTTTACTCGTTGATCAGAGTAGCGCAGTACCGGAAACTGTTCATGTGTCGCCTACACCGGCAACAGAGGAAGCTAATGATAATGATCATGAAACTTCGAACAAGGAAGCTACTGAACCTCGCAGATCGACAAGAGAACGTGCCACTCCTGATTGGTATGATCCTTGTCTAAATGTCATGATTGTGGACAACAATGATGAAGACCCTGCGACGTATGAAGAAGCGATGATGAGCCCAGATTCCAACAAATGGCAAGAAGCCATGAAATCCGAAATGGGATCCATGTATGATAACAAAGTATGGACTTTGGTAGACTTACCTGATAGCCGCAAGGCTGTCAAGAATAAATGGATCTTCAAGAGAAAAACAGATGCTGATGGTAATATTACTGTCTATAAGGCTCGACTTGTCGCAAAGGGTTTCCGACAAATTCAAGGAGTTGACTACGATGAGACTTTCTCACCTGTAGCGAAGCTAAAATCTGTGAGGATTTTGTTAGCAATAGCTGCATTTTTTGATTATGAGATTTGGCAGATGGATGTCAAAACGGCGTTCCTTAATGGAGACATTGAGGAAGAGTTGTATATGGTACAACCCAAAGGTTTTGTCGATCCTAAAAATGCTGACAAAGTATGCAAACTTTAGCGTTCAATCTATGGACTGAAGCAAGCATCGAGAAGTTGGAACCGGCGCTTTGATAAGGTGATCAAAGACTTCGGGTTTATACAGTGTCATGGAGAGGCCTGTATTTACAAGAAAGTGAGTGGGAGCTCTATAGCATTCCTGATATTATATGTAGATGACATATTATTGATTGGGAATGATATAGAACTATTATGCAGTGTAAAAGGTTATTTGAATAATAGTTTTTCAATGAAAGACCTTGGTGAAGCATCGTATATATTAGGCATCAAGATTTATAGAGATAGATCAAGACGCCTAATAGGGCTATCACAGAGTACATACCTGGACAAGATTCTAAAGAAGTTTAGAATGGACGAAAGTAAGAAAGGGTTCTTACCTATGTTACCAGGCAAGGTCTTGAGTAAGACTCAAGGACCGGCTACGGCAGAAGAAAGAGAAAGGATGAGTCAGATCCCCTATGCCTCGGCAGTAGGCTCTATTATGTATGCCATGCTATGTACTAGATCGGATATAGCACATGTTGTTAGTTTGACTAGCAGATATCAAAGTGATCCAGGGATGGAACACTGGACAGCGGTCAAGAATATCCTGAAGTACTTGAAAAGAACTAAGGATATGTTTCTTTGTTATGGAGGTGACCAAGAGATCGTTGTAACAAGTTACACCGATGCAAGTTGGAACACTGATCCTGATGACTCTAAGTCACAGTCTGTGTACGTGTTTATATTGAATGGTGCTGCAGTAAGCTGGGCAAGCTCGAAGCAGTGCACGGTGGCGAAGTCTTCAACAGAATCAGAGTACATAGCGGCTTCAGAGGCTTCATCAGAAGCGGTATGGATGAAGAGGTTCATTGTAGAGCTCGGTGTGGTTCCTAGTGCATTGGACCCACTAGTCATCTACTGTGACAACATGGGTGCCATCGCCAATGCACAAGAACCAAGGTCACACAAGAGGCTGTAGCATATCAAGCTGCGTTATCACTCGATTTGCGAGTACATCGAAGATGGAGAAGTAAAGATTTGCAAAGTACACACTGATCTGAATGTAGCAGATCCGTTGACTAAAGCTCTCCCTAGGGCAAAGCATGACCAACACCAGAATGCCATGGGTGTTAGGTACATTACAATGTAATCTAGATTATTGACTCTAGTGCAAGTGGGAGACTGTTGGAGATATGCCCAAGAGGCAATAATAAAAGTGGTTATTATATATGTTTATGTTTATGATAAATGTTTATATACCATGCTATAATTGTATTAACCGAAACATTGATACATGTGTGATATGTAAACAACAAAGAGTCCCTAGTATGCCTCTTAACTAGCTTGTTGATTAATGGATGATTAGTTTCATAATCATGAACATTGGATGTTATTAATAACAAGGTTATATCATTATATGAATGATGTAATGGACACACCCAATTAAGCGTAGCATAAGATCACGTCATTAAGTTATTTGCTATAAGCTTTCGATACATAGTTACCTAGTCCTTATAACCATGAGATCATGTAAATCACTTATACCGGAAAGGTACTTTGATTACATCAAACGACACTGCGTAAATGGGTGGTTATAAAGGTGGGATTAAGTATCCGGAAAGTATGAGTTGAGGCATATGGATCAACAGTGGGATTTGTCCATCCCAATGACGGATAGATATACTCTGGGCCCTCTCGGTGGAATGTCGTCTAATGTCTTGCAAGCATATGAATATGTTCATAAGAGACCACATACCACGGTACGAGTAAAGAGTACTTGTCAGGAGACGAGGTTGAACAAGGTATAGAGTGATACCGATGATCAAACCTCGGACAAGTAAAATATCGCGTGACAAAGGGAATTGGTATCGTATGTGAATGGTTCATTCGATCACTAAAGTCATCGTTGAATATGTGGGAGCCATTATGGATCTCCAGATCCCGCTATTGGTTATTGGTCGGAGAGAGTACTCAACCATGTCCACATAGTTCGCGAACCGTAGGGTGACACACTTAAGGTTTGATGTTGAAATGGTAGAACTTGAATATGGAATGGAGTTCGAAGTATTGTTCGAAGTCTCGGATGGGATCCCGGACATCACGAGGAGTTCCGGAATGGTCCGGAGAATAAGATTCATATATAGGAATTCATTTTATAAGTTTGAAAATGATCCGGTGATTTTACGGAAGGTTCTAGAAAAGTCCGGAAGGAATCACTAAGGAAGGAGGAGTCCCGGAGGGACTCCACCTCCCCATGGCCGGCCAACCCTAGTGGGGGAGTCCAAGGTGGACTCCACCTAAGGGGGCCGGCCACCCCCCCACATGGAAGGGGGGAATCCCACCTCAAGTGGGAGTCCCACCTTGGGTAGGTTTCCCTACTACATGGAAGGTTCTTGTGTTGGGGTCTTATTCGAAGACTTGTAGTCCAACACTTGGGGATCCACCTATATAATGAGGGGCATAGGGGAGGGGGCCGGCCACCCCAAGACCACAAGCTGGCCGCACCCCTTGAGGCCGGCCACCCCCTCTCCCAAACCCTAGCCGCCCCCTCTCTCCTCCACCTCTCTCGCACGCTTAGCGAAGCTCCGCCGGAGATCTCCACCGCCACCGCCACCACGCCGTCGTGCTGCCAGATTCAAGGAGGAGCTACTACTTCCGCTGCCCGCTGGAACGGGGAGAAGGACGTCGTCTTCATCAACACCGAATGTGTGCCCGAGTACGGAGGTGCTGCCCGATCGTGGCACCGTGATCAAGATCTTCTACGCGCTTTTGCAAGCGGCAAGTGATCGTCTACCGCAGCAATAAGAGCCTACTCTTATAGGCTTTGGAAATCTTCAAGGGTGAGTCTCGATCATCCCCTCGTTGCTCTCGTCTTCTAGATTGCATCTTGGCTTGGATTGCATTCTCGCGGTAGGAATTTTTTTGTTTTCTATGCAACGAATCCCTTCAGTTCTCATGTGCGCAACGCATCTACCGAGCTTTGGCGTATCATCAAGGAGGGCTATTCACCACGAGATCCAAAGAGCTTGACAAGAAGAGATGTGGTGGATGACCAACTCAACGCCACCGCCATCAACATGATTCACATGTCCATCACGCCCAAGGACCATGCTCATATCCGCTCGCTCAAGACCGCCAAGGAAGCATGGGATAAACTTGAGAAGCTCTTCCTCGGAAATTCAAGCATCCAAAGCTCTCGTTTTGATGAAGTGAACAACATGGCCAACAACTTCGTCATGATTGAAGGAGAGTCCCCCGAAGAAATGTATTGGCGCCTCATCGCTCTTGCCATACAAATGCAAGATATTGGAGCAACGTTTGTGGATGACCATTGGATCAAGCGCAAGTTCTACAATGCTCTCCTCCCTTATGAGGAAGTAAAGTTGACGGCCATCCGCCAAAACGCCTCCTTCCGTGCTATGACATCCGATGAAGTTCTTAGCAAAGTCATCGCTTTGGACATCTCCAAGAAGAATGCGGAGGATCTTGTTGCTCGCGCCCACAACTCCCGCAAGCCCAACCTTGCATTGAAGATGAAGGTACATGAAGCTATTGAAAGTGATGAGGATCCCGTTGAGTCGGGACCGGATGATCTCAAGGTCAACTATCATGAGCACATGGCTCTCGCCGCCAAGAAATTTTGGGATGGAAACATGTCCCGAAGCACAAGACCAAGAAGATCACGTGATTCTCCAAGAAGTTTCTCCAAGAGCCCAAGGGAGGGGCAAAAGGGAACAACATGCTACGATTGCGGCGACAAGAATCATTTTGTCGCGGATTGTATGTTTGAGAGAAGAGAAGATCATGGTGGAAGGCTTAACCGCAAGGAAAAGTTCAAGTCACTCTCCAAAGGATTCTCCAAGTTCTCCCCCAAGTCCGATGACGACAAGGTCTCCTACACCAAGAAGCCTAGAGCCTTGATCATTCGAGAAGAGTACTCCTCCGACGAAGATGAAGAACGTGGGGACAAGAGCTCCAACAAGGAAGGAGAGGGAGTGGCTGCCATCGCCATTACCACTCCCTCTATCTCTCTCTTCGACTCTCCAAATGAGAACCTCGTCACCAAAAATGCTCGTTGCCTTATGGCAAAGGTATCCACAGAGGTAAAATCCCCCTCCAAACCATCATCCTCGACTAATGCCTTATATATTGATGATGCCACTAGTCTTACCGTTAAACGTGAGATTATGGGTTTGGATTCTTTTCTCACTAACATGCAAGGGGATACCAAGACTCATGTTGGGGCTCTCTTGAGCCAACTTGGTGCGGCACAAGACCTTATAGAGGAGAAGGAGAGGTTGGAAAGGGAAGCAGCAAATGAGATTGCCTCTCTCAAAGAGGAGCTTGATGATGAACGAAATCTGCGCATGTCTCTTAAAGAGAGTGTCATCGTCCTTGAAGACACCAACGAAGCTATTGTTTCTCGACTCACCAAGGATCGAGACCATACTCTTGGTTTGATGGGTGAGCTTAAAAAGAAGATGCTCTCTCTCGAAGAAGCCAACAAGGAGAAAGATGATGAAGACCCCAACTCTTGCCATGATGAGCTTGTTGATCAAGTTACTTCCTTGAGGAGGCACAATGATCTTCTCTTGGAAGTCAATGCTCTTCAAGAATAAGCCTTGGATGAATATTACCTCTTGTTCAAAGAGAAGACCTCATGTTGCAACCATGAAGAAGAAATTGCCGTTCTTGAGACCACCAAGGCCAAGCTATTAAGTTTGAGTAGCAAGCAAGAAGAGTCCTTGGTGGAATGTCTCCGCATGAGCAAGGAGAAGGACACTTGTTGTGATCATGAGGAAGAAATAGCCGTCTTGAAGAGAAGGGAAGTCAAGCTCATGGAGGTCAATTCCATGCAAGAGGAAGCATTGAAGGTGCATTTCCCTTTGAGCAAGGACCGTGCGTGTTGCACTCATGAAAGTGACATTGCCAAGATGGAGAGTGACAAGCGCATGCTCATGAAGATGAACGCACTCCAAGAAGAAGCTTTGATGGAACACTTCCGGGTGAACAAGGCAAAGGAAGTCCAAGTGTTTGATATTTGCCATCCTCGCCCGGAGCATGAAGATGAAGTCAATCGTTTGAAGGCCAAAGTTGATAGACTCCAAGTTCAAGCCAACTACTTGCAAGGAGTCATTGAAGCTAAATATGGAGCCGAAGATGGCTCTTGCAATGAAGGTGGAGTGGCTACCAAGCCAAAGAGGAAGAGGAATAAGAGGACCAAGAAGAAGAAGAACAAGGAGAACATGGAGATCAACCTTGAAGAGAGCAATGCTAGCTCAAGAAGGGATAGAGTACCCAACTCCGCCTCGACGGGTTTCGCCGGCTCTAACAACCCTTCTCATGTTCTTTTTGTTGATTACTATGGACATATTCGTGCTCGCTTTATTGGTCCTCAAAAGGACAATGTTGATTGTACTATTTGGGTTCCCAAACCCCTTGTTACTAACATGCTAGGACCCATTGAAAAATGGGTACCTAAATCCAAGACTTGATTCCTTGTAGGAGTATGCTTCCAGTGGCGCTAAATGGGTGGTTCATAGTGGATCCACAAGTCATATGACCGGAAGCAAGAATATTGTTGTCGACCTCGAGCCTTCTCATTCTACCGTATCATATGGCGACAACATGTGCTCTAAGGTATTGGGTCTTGGAAAGGTGGTAGTAACACCCGACATCTCACTTGTGAATGTCCTCCTTGTCGAGACCCTTGGTTACAATTTACTCTCCGTTCATCAAATTGCTCGCATGGGTCTATGTACTTTCTTTGATGAACATATGGTGGTCCTATTGTGGAGCAAGACACTCAATGTAGCTTTTGTTGGATATGTAGAGAATGAATTGTATGTTGTAGATTTCTCCGGAAAGACAACATCTTCCGCTCTTTGCCTATTCACCAAAGGTGACAAGGGTTGGTTATGGCATCGCCGACTAGCCCATGTCAACATGAGGACTTTGCAAAGTCTCCACAAGGGTGGCCACATTCTCGGACTAAAAGAAGATGTCTCTTTTTGTAAGGATCGTGTTTGTAGGGCTTGCGTACAAGGAAAAATGCATGGAGCTCCTCACAAGGCCAAGACTATCATCTCTACCACAAGATGCTTGGAGCTCTTACATGTTGATCTCTTCGGTCCACCATCTCATGAAAGTCTTGGAGGAAAAAAGTATTGCCTCGTCATTGTTGATGACTATTCACGCTATTGTTGGGTATTCTTCTTCAAGTACAAGAGTGAGACTCAACGGACCATGATGGAGTTTGCCAACCAAGTTCAACGCAAGTACGACAACAAGATCCTCGCAATAAGGAGCGACAATGGAACGGAGTTTCAAGAACTACACCTTGGATGAATTCCTCGGCGAAGAAGGAATCCAACACCAATACTCCACGCCATATACTCCCCAACAAAATGGGGTCACCGAAAGGAAGAATCGAACCTTGATCGAAGCCGCTCGAACCATGATGATGGAGTACAAGTCTAACTACAATTTTTGGGCGGAAGCTATCTCTACCACATGCCACGCTACTAATCGTCTCTACTTTCGCAAAGGTCTTGAGAAGACACCATATGAGATCCTCACCGGCAACAAGCCAAATGTGTCATACTTCAAGGTCTTCGGATGCAAATGCTATGTGCTTGTCAAAGACACACGCCTATCTAAGTTTGATTCAAGAGCTCAAGAAGGAATTTTCGTTGGCTATGCTACGGATTCTCACGCCTATAGAGTCTTCAACAAGTCAAGCGGGCGAGTTGTAGAATCTTGTGATGTGACATTCGATGAATATGATAGATCTTTGGAGGAGCGAAGTGCTTCTTGTGAGAAAGGAGATGCAATTCCCCCGGATACCATAGGAAGGATGGGTGTTGGCATTCGCCGACCTCAAGAGCTACCTTCTATGAGTACCGGGGAAGGACCAAGTTCCACCCAAGTGGAGCCATCTACACCACAAGGCCAAGCTTCTTCCATTGATCTTACAAATGCAAGTCAACCTCTACAACAACCTCAAGTTCAACCTCAACCTCTACAACAACCTCAAGTTCAACCTCGACAACTACAATAACAATCAAGTTCAAGTTCACCTCAACAATCTCAAGAACAACATTCACCGCAAGCTCATCTACCACAACAACCAACATCAAGTGACCAAGGCCAAGCTTCAAGTTCTTCTCCGAGTGGTTCGGGGATTATCTTTATGGACAATACTATTCCTAATACCCCCGACCCATCTGGCTCTCATGATGATGATGCCCCTTTCAACAACAATGGAGGTCAAGGCGAGGACCTAAACCGTGATGAAGGCCAAGAGGACTCACAAGAATCATATCCTTTAGCCGACACTCGCTGTGAAGACCCTACTACAAAACACTTGCGTCTCAAGTCTCATTCCTTGCATAATATCATTGGTGATCTAAAGAGCAAAGTAACCACCCGGAGGCAACTAGCAAACTTTTGTGAGCATCACGCCTTTGTCTCCATGGCGGAACCACTCAAAGTTAATGAAGCTCTCAAAGATCCCGATTGGTTGAATGCAATGCAAGAGGAACTCAACAACTTCAAGAGGAATGATGTGTGGACTCTCATGAAGCGACCCGATCATTGCCGCAATGTTATCGGCACCAAATGGGTCTTCAAGAACAAGCAAGATGAAAGTGGCATGGTCATCCGCAACAAAGCAAGATTGGTGGCACAAGGCTATTCTCAAGTCGAAGGCGTGGACTTTGGTGAAACCTTTGCACCCGTTGCAAGGCTTGAGTCCATCCGTATCCTTTTGGCCTTTGCCTCTCATCATGGCTTTAAGTTGCAATAAATGGATGTTAAGAGTGCTTTTCTTAATGGTCCTTTACATGAGGAAGTATATGTGAAGCAACCCCCGGGGTTCGAGGACCCCCATTTCCCGGACCATGTCTTCAAGCTAAAAAAGGCCCTATATGGACTCAAACAAGCTCCTAGAGCTTGGTATGAGCATCTAAAGGAGTTGCTTGAGGACCGTGGTTTCGAAGTGGGGAAAATCGATCCCACTCTTTTTACTAAGAAAGTCAATGGGGAGCTTTTCGTATGCCAACTCTATGTAGATGACATCATATTTGGCTCGACTAACACAAAATTCAATGATGAGTTTGCTATGTTGATGACAGATAGGTTTGAGATGTCAATGATGGGTGAACTCAAGTACTTTCTTGGGTTCGAGATCAAACAAATGCGACAAGGCACCTTCATCAATCAAGCAAAGTACCTCCAAGACATGCTCAATCGCTTTGATATGAAGGACGCCAAAGGCATTGGGACTCCGATGCATCTCAAATGTCAACTCTCTCTTGACGAGACCGGCAAGGCGATGGATCCCAAGCTCTACCGTTCGATGATAGGTTCGCTTCTTTACCTTTGTGCCTCTCGCCCAGATATAATGTTAAGCGTTGGTATGTGTGCACGGTTTCAAGCAAGCCCGAAGGAAAGCCACCTTGTGGCGATCAAAAGGATCTTTCGATATTTAGTTGATACCCCACACTTTGGACTATGGTACCCAAGGGACACGGACTTTGCTTTGATTGGTTTCACCGACTCCGATTGGGCGGGTGACAAGGTTGATAGGAAGTCTACATCCGGAGCGTGTCACTTTCTTGGAAGATCTTTGGTGTGTTGGTCCTCGAAGAAGAAAAATTGTGTCTCCGTCTCCACCGCGGAAGCCGAGTATATTGCCGCGGCGAGTAGTTGTGCTCAAATCTTGTGGATGAGCCAAACCTTGCGGGATTATGGACTCGAGTATAGCAAGATGCCTCTTTTGTGTGACAATGAGAGCGCAATCAAGATCGCCTACAATCCGGTTCTCCATGGCAAGACGAAGCACATTGAGATACGGAACCACTTCATCCGAGATCACATTGCTCGCGGAGATATTGTACTATCCTACATTGGCACCAAGGAGCAATTGGCGGACATCTTCACGAAGCCCTTGGATGAGAAGCGTTTCATTGAGTTGAGGCATGAGCTAAATATCATTGATCCATCGAACTTTGCTTGACCTTCGTGCGCACATACCACTCCTAACCTTTATATCTAGATGAAAGGCACGCATGAACATAGGGGGAGTGCGGTTTGAATCCATTGAGCTATCCCTCCCCCCATAATGCATAAAGAAATCCAAAACATATGCTATTTGTCAATTAAGTGACTTATGAGCTTCATGTTGAGTTGTAGTCCGTGAGTCCTAGATACATCTACGCGACCTCACACTACTACACTCTTACACGGTGGCTTCGGCCACCAACCCCCCCTCTTTGAGGGGTTTTTCGGTTCCTTGTGTCTCTTTGTGACCTTTCTTTTTGTCTTTCTTCTTTTTTTTTCTTTTTTTTGAAGAACCTCCTTCAAGCTTGTTTTCTCGTGATTTTTGCAAGCTTGGTGGTATGTTCTTTTTCTCCATCCTTCTAGTTTCTTTACCCTCCTTTTTGGTGTTTCGATGCCAAAGGGGGAGAAGTTCCTATGCGGATGAGGACCTTTGTTGTTTGTAGTCTTTTAGTTCTAGTTGCTTATCTTTTCTTATGGCTACATCAACAAACCTATGGAGGCATCTTATGGTGAGTTTGGCTATTCTCAAGGCTATGGTATGATAACTTCACCCAAATCTCCTTGCATGATCTTATGTTGCCTCCATATTGTGCATATGCTACTTGAACATGTCATCTATCCATGTTGCATATGTGCTTGGTTTGTAAAAACTAGGGGGAGTGATGTCTCTAGAACATGTGTATTTGTATTCAAATACATATTCATGATATGCACATGTGTAGGGGGAGCTCCGTCGAGTTTTTACAAATCTAAGTATCTCATCATAATATCATATGTTATTGTAAAGTCTTGTGTTGTCATCAAACACCAAAAAGGGGGAGATTGTAAGAGCAAAGTTTACACCCCAAGTTTTGTGTGTTTGATGACAACACTTGAGTAATCTCACCGTGTGCCTTGAGTATCATTGTTAGATTTGCAAGTGCACGGTGACCTCGCTGGACACGTCAAGATCGGAAGACTGAAGCGTAGTTGATAGGTTTTCTGGTTTTGTGTGTGTATCGCGAGGTGACATGGCTGGAGAGAAAAAGGGGAGAAAACCAGTTTTAGCCAGGCCTGTACTACCGGTACCTGTAGCGGTAGTACCGTTACCCCTATAGGTACCGCCCACGGTACCGCTCTGAGTTCTGCGCTGAAATCGACCCACAGTACGAGTTGCGGTACCTCTGCAGTACCTGGAGCGGTAGTACCGCCCACGGTACCGCCTAGGTACCGTAACTAGTTACGACAGTACCGCTCTGGTACCGCTCCGGTACCGCTTCGAGTCCAGTAAGGTTTGGACCCTGTTGCGGTACCTCGAGCGGTACCGCGAGCGGTAGTACCGCTCTGCGTCCACGTGGACCAGATCTGGGGGAATTCGAACTCAGAGCGGTAGTACCGCTTCCCAGAAGCGGTAGTACCGCTTAGGCAAAAACTGGAAATAACGGTTGGATTTGGAGGAGCCTATTTAAGGGCTCCTTCTTCCCCAACACGATTTTATCTCTTCCCTCTCTCTCTCCTCCATTGTTGCTGAGCTTAATCCTTGGGGATCTCCCTCACCATCCAACCAATCTTGCCCAAACTTTGAGGAGTGGTGGAGGAGACCCCGATCTATAGTTCTACCAAGAGAGATTTCACCAATACTAGCTATTCCTTAGTGGATCTTGGTGGTAGGGTTCCTATGGTGGAGCATTGGAGATGTGCAGCTATGGAGGCTAGCTTGGTGATGTACTAGCTCCATAGGGTGTTGGGAGCATCCTTGTGTGTGGAGCTCGCCCCAACCTTGTGAAGGAATCACCGCCTCGACCGGTGCCTTAGTGGAAGAGGGAGAGCACCTTCGTGGAGCTCTCTCGAGGAAGAAGGTGAGGCCTTCCTTCGTGGTGTGGCCGTCTAGTCTCTTGTGTGAGACTAGCACCTCCTCAACGCAGATGTACTTCCTATTGTGGAAGGAACTGCGGGAAACAAACCTCGCCTCGTCTCCGCGCCCCCGGTTGTCTCGCTCCTTACTCTTACTATCTTGTTGATTCCTTTACTTGTTGCACTTGTCCTAGGATCATTGTAGGATCACCGCTATCGCTAAAGTTCTCACCTTTACCTTCCGTTGCACTATTTTTTTTTGAAAAAGACTAAAACTTGCCGTAGCGCCATTCACCCCCCTCTTGTTCGCTACGATCCATTCAGCCATGAACATTAAAAGTAAAGCTAAGAACACCAATGTTCATATGAAACAGCGGAGCGTGTCTCTATCCCACACAAAGAATGCTAGGATCTGATTTTATTCAAACAAAAACAAAAATAAAAACATACAGACGCTCCAAGTAAAGCACATAAGATGTGACGGAATAAAAATATAGTTTCACTAGAGGTGACCTGATAAGTTGTCGATGAAGAAGGGGATGCCTTGGGCATCCCCAATCTTAGATGCTTGAGTCTTCTTGAAATATGCAGGGATGAACCACGGGGGCATCCCCAAGCTTAGACTTTTCACTCTTCTTGATCATATTGTATCATCCTCCTCTCTTGATCCTTGAAAACTTCCTCCACACCAAACTCAAAACAAACTCATTAGAAGATTAGTGCATAATCAAAAATTCACATATTCAGAGGTGACATAATCATTCTTAACACTTCTGGACATTGCCCAAAGCTACTGAAAGTTAATGAAACAAAGAAATCCATTCAACATAGCAAAAGAGGCAATGTGAAATAAAAAGCAGAATCTGTCAAAACAGAATAGTCCGTAAAGACAAATTTTTTAGAGGCACTTAACATGCTCAGATGAAGAAGCTCAAATTGAATGAAAGTTGTGTACAAATCTGAGGAACACGCATGTAAATTGGCAGATTTTTCTGAGTTACCTACAGAGAATTCTACTCAAATTCGTCACAGCAAGAAATCTGTTTCTGTGCAGTAATCCAAATCTAGTATCAACCTTACTATCAAAGACTTTACTTGGCACAAAAATGCAATAAAATAAAGATAAGGAGAGGTTGCTACAGTAGTAACAACTTCCAAGACACAAATATAAAACAAAAATTACTGTAGTAAAATGATGGGTTGTCTCCCATAAGCGCTTTTCTTTAACGCCTTTTAGCTAGGCGTAGAAAGTGTGAATCAAGTATTATCAAGAGATGAAGCATCAACAGAGGGGTTTGGAGTTTTCTCAACTATGCATTGTATCTTGTCTATGTAAGGAACTCCTCTTTCGTTACTCTTAGACTTACTATCCTCATCAAACAAATTTTCAGGAACAAGCCAAGCATAGTTATTTTCTAGAGCTTCATGCATTCCTAGGAGCTTACTAGGTATCGGTACTTTAATATCCCCCTCACAATTGACTTTATTAGTGTACTTTAGTCTTTGTTTTTCCTTCTTTTCAATTGTCTTTGCAAAATCGGTATAAAAGCCAAGCCTCTTATGCTTAATAAAAACTTTCCTAGCTTCTTTAGCTATATCACCAAATTTTCTAAGAAGGATTTCTAAAACAAAATCTCTCTTTTCTCCCATCTCCATACCAGAGAGTGTAAGAAACATGTGTTGCATTATAGGATTGAGATTAACAAATCTAGCTTCCAACATGTGTACTAAAGAGGCAGTAGCAATTTCATAAGTAGGAGCAAGTTCTGCCAAGTGTCTATCTTCAAAATCTTCAACTATACTAACATGAGTGAAAAATTCTTCTATATTATCTCTTCCAATGATAGACCCATGCCCTACTGGCATATCTTTAAGAGTGAACTTAGAGGAAAGCATAATGAAATAAACAAAAGGTAAATAAAGTAAATGCAAGTAACTAATTTTTCTGTGTTTTTTAATATGAAGAAAGCAAACAAGACAGTAAATAAAGTAAATCAAGTAACTAATTTTTTTGTGTTTTTAATATATAGAGCAAATAAAGCAGTAAATAAAATAAAGTAAAGCAAGACAATAACAAAGTAAAGAGATTGGATGTGAGAGACTCCCCTTGCAGCGTGTCTTGATCTCCCCGGCAACAGCGCCAGAAAAAGAGCTTGATAACGCGTGAAGCACACGTCCGTTGGGAACACCAAGAGGAAGGTGTGATGCGTACAGCAGCAAGTGTTCCCTCAGTAAGAAACCAAGGTTATCGAACCAGTAGGAGATGAAGGCCACGTGAAGGTTGTTGGTGAAGGAGTGTAGTGCGGCGCAACACCAGGGATTCCGGCGCCAACGTGGAACCTGCACAACATAATCAAAATACTTTGCCCCAACTTAATAGTGAGGTTGTCAATCTCACCGGCTTGCTGTAAACAAAGGATTAAACGTATGGTGTAGAGAATGATGTTTGTTTGCGAAGAACAGCAGAGAACAATGATTGCAGTAGATTGTATTCAGATGTAAAAGAATGGACCGGGGTCCACAGTTCACTAGTGGTGTCTCTCCAATAAGAAATAGCAGGTTGGGTGAACAAATTACAGTTGGGCAATTGACAAATAGAGAGGGCATAACAATGCACATACATATCATGATGACTAATATGAGATTTACTTAGGGCATTACGACAAATTACATAGACCGCTATCCAGCATGCATCTATGCCTAAAACCTCCACCTTCAGGTTAGCATCTGCACCCCTTCCAGTATTAAGTTGCAAACAACAGACAATTGCATTAAGTATGCTGCGTAATGTAATCAACACAAATATCCTTAGACAAAGCATCGATGTTTTATCCCTAGTGGCAACAGCACATCCACAACCTTAGAACTTTCTGTCACTGTTCCAGATTCAATGGAGGCATGAACCCACTATCGAGCATAAATACTCCCTCTTGGAGTCACAAGTATCAACTTGGCCAGAGCCTCTACTAGAAACAGAGAGCATGCAAGATCATAAACAACACATATATGATAGATCAATAATCAACTTGACATAGTATTCCATATTCATCGGATCCCAACAAACACAACATGTAGCATTACAAATAGATGATCTTGATCATGATAGGCAGCTCACAAGATCTAAACATGATAGCACATGAGGAGAAGACAACCATCTAGCTACTTCTATGGACCCATAGTCCAAGGATGAACTACTCACACATCAGTCCGGAGGCGATCATGGTGATCTAGAGTCCTCCAGGTGATGATTCCCCTCTCCGGCAGGGTGCCGGAGGCGATCTCCTTAATCCCCCGAGATGGGATTGGCGGCGGCGTCTCTGGAACTTTTCTCGTATCGTGGCTCTCGGTAATAGGGTTTTCGCGACGGAGAGTATAAGTAGGCGGAAGGGCAGAGTTGGAAGAGGCACGGGGGCCCCACACCATAGGCCGGCGCGAGCCCCATGCTGGCCGCGCCGCCCTATGGTGAGGGCGCCTCGTGGCCCCACTTCGTATCCTCTTCGGTCTTCTGGAAGCTCCGTGGAAAAATAAGACCCTGGGCGTTCGTTTCGTCTATTTCCGAGAATATTTCCTGTGTAGGATTTCTGAAACCAAAAACAGCACAAAACAGGAACTGTCGCTTCGGCATCTTGTTAATAGGTTAGTGCCAGAAAATGCGTATAAATGATATAAAGTGTATATAAAATATGTGAGTATTGTCATAAAACTAGCATGGAACATAAGAAATTATAGATACGTTTGAGACGAAACCTTGCAGCGGTTAGGTCAAGGAGTATGCCGCTCTGATACCATGTAGAAGGATAGAGAGGGAGAGAGATTGGCGGAATATGTTGGATATTGTATTGCGCCTCATGGGCGAGTATATATAGCGTACAAGACTTGGAGGCTAAGAAGCTCTCCTAGAGATAAGGCAGGAGATGAATGACAAATACTATACAAATCCCGTGACATCTATACTACCTAATATATCTGTAACACATTTCTTCACTGATACGGACAATTTGATGCACTTCGGTTGGCAGCGACAGCGGTGCACCGAAACCAAGTATTCTTCGGCAACAAAGTATTGATGGATAGACGCTTATTAACCACTTTCGTAGCAAGGCTGGTCCGAGTCTTCTGCATGGCCCTTATGTTGCCACCACACTCTTCTCGCACAGGGTAGTGTTACGGCTATATGCGGGTACCTTCAGGCACGATCGCAACCACGATGTGCCCCTTGTTCTCTATGACAAACTCTCTAGTCTTCGGTGGATATTATTGGGTCTTGTCCAATGTAAACATAACCATGTGTTCCCATTTATTCTAATTTTTTTTTTACTTACTTCAACTTACTACTGTGTGGCTACTATATTTACATCACTAGCCACATAAAACTTTCTATGCGATATACTGAGATACAATTTAAATTTATAATTCACACATCTATTTGCATCGCATTATTAAAACCACATTTTATAATAAATTTATAATCTTAAATTTGGTTGAAGAAACTGCTAAGAAAACATCTCATCCAATTGAATCATTCTTTAATCTAGGGAAATCCACAAATATATGGTCACAATCTTTGATCCATACATATGCATGGTACCAAATGCCTTCGTGTATTTCTATGTGCTGGTGTTCATTTCTCCTTCCTCGAGTATCTTGGTATAGAGATTTTGTCATGATTGCCAAACAAATACCACAATAGAGACTTCTAGATTGTACGATTATCTTGATTATAAGTAATCAAGCGGAGTGATCCACACAATTGCGTGACTAGATATATTGTACTTGTTTTTTATAGTTAGATTACATTTCTTGTTGTTTTACTAAAATATGATTTTTCTACAAATTATGCAGCCAATCTTATATACAATAGACCATAGTTAAAAATAACTAATAGACTATTTTGGCCTAAACTATACCATTATGAAATTTTTGATGAAAACTTGGTGAGTAACAATCTAAATTCAATAACTTGTACATTGTGATATGTGATAGTACAACGATTTTGCTATGTCTCAGTCAACTGAGATTTTCTTAAGTCTAAGTCACCTACAAAAAAGTGTTTGAATTGTATTTTTTTTTTTTGAACTGTAGTAGTTGAGAAAATCTCAGTTAACTTAGACATAGACACACCCATACCCATAGTATTATAATACAAGACATAAAATCTGGATTCGATATACTAACACATGTGCATAGATATGTGAAAAATAAGCATCCTGAAAATGTAGAGCTTTATTGGGTAAGCGAACTTTGTGTAAAAAAGTAAGCACTCTGACGACATAGATAATCCAACAATGTTAATAGAAAATTACATCACATCTCGATGTGGTCCAAATCGGGAAGGGGAAAACGAAGTACGGCAGCTATTCCCGTGACCTGCTCGAGCTGATGGCCGGAGACATTCATGGACGAAAAGACCCGCACGGTGCCGCCGAGCTTCTTGACGGACTCGGCGAGGTCGACATACTTGCGTCTGGCGGCAACATCGGGGCTCCTGAACCAAGTATCCGTGAGCAGCAGAGTCTTGATGGCGAGGCGCTCATTCGCAAGCTCCACGTGTTTGGGGCCATAGCAGGCCCGGTCCGAGTCCTTGGTGATCATGTCGTAGAACTCCTGCATGGCCGGGACCTCCTGCGCGGCCTTGGTGTCCTTGATCTGCGCCATGACGCTCTTCTCGCCGAGGACGTCCTTGAGGCTGTGCGGGTACCCGGAGGGCGCCCTGGCGAGCACGATGCGCGCCTTGTTCTCGGTGACGGCGCGCATGTCGCCCCGCCGCGTGGCCTGCAGGAGCATGTAGTCGCGGAACTGGTCCTTGGTGAATCCGGGGCTGGCGATGACGACACACTGGACGAGGCCGAAGTCGACGTGATTGAGGAAGGCGTCGAGGACGCGGCCGAAGAAGTCGTTGAGCGCGGTGTCGTAGGCGGCCATGGCGCAGCCGTGCTTCCTGGGGATGGGCACCTCGATGCGGGCTCTGGTGGCCGTGACGCTCCGCCCCACAAGGAAGAGGTGGGCGAGCCCCTCCTGCATGAGGAGCACCGCCAGGTCGGCGTTGGCGGCCGTCTCGTCGCACGACTGCTGGATCCTGTCGAGCGCCGGCCAGTCCCAGACCTCCTTGCGCAGGACGAAGGGCCTCTTGATCTCCAGCTCCAGCGTGTGGTACTGCCCGATCTGGACGTACTCGTTCTTGGTCTGGTTCTTGCCGCGCACGCGCATCAGCGAGTCCTCCGTGGCGTACTCCACCGACTGCACCGCGATCTCCAGCGTTAGCTTCACGCGCTCCGTGTCGCGGCCCCCGATCTTCCGAACCGTGACGGCCTCCACGGTGTCACCGACGGCGATGAGGTTGTACGCGTCCCACAGGTCGTCCTCAATCTGCGGCAGCAGCTTGACGGAGCCGGGCCCGTTGGGGACGAGGTTTCGCGTGACGAGCTTCATCGTCGTCCGGGATCAGAGTGCGCCGCGGTCTCGTTCTGGAGATCGGCCGGAGGAGACCTGTGTCGACGGCGGCGGCGAGGGCTGGATGCGATTCAGGAAACAGAAGCATATACGAATCTGCTGCGCTTGTGGTTGTTGTGGTTGTGATGAATTGCGAGCTGTATCGATGAACGGACGGACGGACGGAGGGTCTATTTAACATGAACCGCACGTTAGGTTTTTGCTGGGAGATCGTGTTCGAGTCTGTAAGGGTTACGAGTCGAAGAACCCCTTTCCGTATCCATGTACTCCTGGCCTGGCAACTTGATCGATGGAGAAGAACTCAGCGTCCGACATCGACTGGTATTTCCCGGCCGGTGGCCACGAACGCGTACATATATATACCCATATATGCTCCTGAATCGAAACCAAGGACAACAACACAACGCACGGTCGAGGCGACGAAGCCGACGATCGATCAGAACCAACAAGAAAACCGATCGATATCAACGGGAAGGTGGGAACGGGCTATGGCGGCGGCAGTGCTGGGACACGCGGCGAGGAGGCTGGGCGGCGGCGTGCTGCGGCAGGAGTCGGCCGCGTGTCGCGTCTCGTCTCGTCGGCCGTGGAACGGCGGCTCGCCCACACGGAGGTCCAGCATCCTTGCACCTGCGGGAAATTCGACAAGCACGCCGTCCTGAACGGGATCCAGAAGCAGAAGGAGAATCTGTACGACGCCATGACCGCGGCGAGCAAGAAGTACGGGAAGGATACGGACCGCGCCATCCTGCAGAACAACTCGTTGCTCCGCGACCTCTCGAAGCAAGTCAAGCCTCGCTCCAGCGACCCCACATGGTACGATCCTCGCTCGGCCGATCAAATCAAATTAACAAACAATCTCAGAATTTTCCTTCTTTCTTATCCGTATGTATTTTAAGCTCGATCTCTCACTCTCTACGATGTAGGGAACGGGCTGTCAAAGAAAAAACGAATCACGACGGGCTAAAACTGACTGGTGCTCTTTCGCTGCTCACCGGCGGGATTTATCTACAGGTTAAAGCGGGTTTATGGGTGTTAGATCGGCTCAATTAAGGAAGCCAATATCACTAGCTAGGGGAAAAACCCATGTCTCGTATCAACATCTCACATTCTCAAAGGAAACTGCTGGGCGTCCCCCGGGGGATCTGATTTCCCAGCCCCCGGGTCGCCAGCCGTTGGATGGAACAACCTCCACCGTACGATCTGGTCGGAATTAAGACATTGTCCCGCTTTTGCTGCCGGGCAGCAAAAACTTGCGAATTGCAGAAAAACAGCTAAATCAGCTTCCCCCGTCGCCAACCTCTCCTCTCGGGCGCCAAGCTCTCCGGCACTGGCGACGGCCGCGCGGCAACCGCCGGAGACAAGCCCCTGCAGCAACCTCCGCCGCGTGATCCATGGCGCATCTGCTCCGATCCGTGCTGTACCCTCCTCCAGGCCATAAGAACCACCTAGTCCCACCGCCAATTGTTGCTTCAAGCTCTGGATCTAACCAGGGTCCTCGCCGGCGAGCTGCGGCAGATACGGCGAACGCCAGAGCAGGAGAGCCGTTGCAGCAACCCATCCATGGAAGATTCAACAACCCTCCGGTGTTTTTCAACCAGAACCCCGAAGATGACCAACCAGCTGCATCGGTGAGTTCTTCTCTCTGAATCTCCACGAGTTCTGCTGCTGCAGTTTGCTTCTATCTTTGCCAAAAAAAACTTGTAGACCTAGTAACCGTGTAGCCAGGTGATGAAAATTGCTACACGTGATGGAATTGGCCTTTGTATTAAGAAATATTTGTGCTCATGCAGCAATGATGCTGCATATAAAATTATTGCTACAAATATAGTGCTGCACATATTCTTCATCATATATAGTTGGTCATTTATACTTCTCAAAAAAAAGTTCAACAGTAAAAAAAAGTGCTGCAGAGGTAGTCTGGATTTTGGACTGCATATTGCTACAGAAAAAGTTGCTTCTAGCTACAAGACTATAACAACAATTCATGTTATGTCGACAGGGGTTTGTTGCCGACAGCATCCTTCAAGGTTTTGACCTCAACAAGCCAGCGCAAACAGAAGGTTATGATGGTGCTGATCAAGATGGGAATGATGCAGCAAAATTTGTTCCTGGACCAAATAGTACAGCAAGTGCAGGTGCTTCCAATGTTGCTGAAGAAGATGGTGAAGAAATTTGTTCACAGCCTGTGGTTCCATTTGTTGGGATGATGTTCGATGACCTTGAAGTAGCAAAACAAGTATACAATGACTATGCGTGGAAGCTTGGTTTCGGCACACGCATTGGAAACACCAAGTATAGCACAGCACGAGGAGTGCCAAAGGACACAATACTGAGCAGAGTGTTTGAGTGTGTGCATACTGGTAAACCAGCAGCTGAATGTAAGAATGCTGCTGCGAGAAGCAAAGAAGCTGCTGCAAAAGTAAAAGAAGCTTCTGTTGATATGAGCAACATTGGTGAGCAAAAGTCAAGAAGCAAACAAGCTGGTTCTGAGATGGACGTGAACGAATCAAAGCAGCGTAATATTTTGCTTCGATGTGACTGTAAAGCACATATGGTTGTTGGGAAGCGGAATGGCCATTGGTCTGTCACTGTTTTTAAAGAAGATCACACCCACCCAATGGTGAAGCTAGCAGGGAGGCGACGCTACTACAGATCACATAGGAAAGTCCCAGAAGAAGATTTCCAATTCCTACAGACGCTACATAATCAAAACATTACAACCGCTCAGATAATGGGTTGTCTAGGAAGTGTGCATGGTGGCGACCCAAGGACGCTAGGCTACGTGAAGAGAGATGTGTCTAACATAAGGACAATGCTGCGAGAGGAAGTATCACAGCGTGATATGAGCATGGTGATTGAGTACTTTGAACGCAGGAAAGCAGAAAGTCCAAATTTCTTTTATGACACACAAGTTGATTCAAACAATGCTGTCAGAGGATTATTCTGGGTGGATGGAAGGACCAGAGCACTATACCCCAAGTACAAGGACTGTGTTTTCTTCGACACAACCTTTTGCACCAACAAGTATAATCTTCCTTTTGCTCCAATCGTGGGAATAAATAACCACACACATACGATTGTTCTAGGTTGTGCTTTGCTACCGGATGAAACAACAGAAACATTTAAGTGGGTATTTGAAAGGTGGATGCTCGCAATGAATCAGATGCACCCAGATCATATAATGACAGACCAGGACCAGGCTATGGCTACTGCAATTGACAAGGTATTTCCAAATTCAGTACACAGATGCTGCTGCTACCATGTGCTGCACCTAGCAAGGAAAAAGCTTGGTCCAAATTTGGGAGAAGGCCATCCATTTGCAGATGCATTTTACTCATGCATATATGGAACTGATACTATTGAGGAGTTTGAATTCTGCTGGCAGCATATGCTGCGAAGCTTCGACATGGCAGAGAACAACCACCTCAATAATATGTGGAAGAGCAGAAAGACATGGGCACCAGTTTACTTCAGGAAAAGTTTTTTCCCATTCACAAGCACAACTGGAAGATCGGAAGGCCTTAACTCATACTTCAAGACATTGGTTCGCCCTAGTGACTCCGTGTGGAATTTCGTGCAGCAGTATGAGTTGTGCCAGAATTTGATGTTGGATCGTGAAGACAATGCGGGCTTCACAATGGAGACGACGACAGCAAAGCTTTGGGGCAGGTGAGACTCTTCCATGCTACACAACACTTATACATTGTCCCCTAATGAATATGTAGCATTGTTTTATTATTACTGGAGCATTTACTAATTACATTTGTGACAAAAACAAAATGCAGTTACAGCATTGAAGAACAGGCATTGAAATTTTACACAAGGGAAGTCTTCGACAGGTTCCAAAAAATGGTTCAGAGTTCAACAAGATTTTACCCTATCCATGTAGAGGCAGAAGGCTTATGTTTTGATCTTGTTCCAAATCAAGACCTTGATGTGAAAACTTATCGGGTTGCAGTTAACCCTGAAGAAGGATTGTACACATGTGGATGCAACATGTTTGAGATGTGTGGTTTAATATGCCCACATATCATTAGGGTGATGGTGCACCTCAATGTGCAGCAAATACCAGGAAGATATATGCTTGAAAGGTGGTCTGCAGCAGCAACAACACATGCCCCTGAACCTGGGACAAATACAATCAGATTTGGTGTCCCAACAAGTAACACACTCAAGTACAACTCACTGTGCAGAAAGATGAACCAGTTGGCATCTGACGCATGCTTTGATGATGATACATATGTTGCTGTATCCCGCATTGTTGACGAAGCAAGCAAAGTTGTTGCTACAATGCTGAAAGCAAAAGGTCAAGTGCAGCAGGAAGGAGAAGGTTATCAGCATAGACAGAGTGAGGACCAGAGACAGCAAAAACCTGAAGCTCCACAGCAACAAACAACAACAGTAGATGGTACTGCAAGTCACCAGGTGAAGAATCCTCCACGTACGAAGCCAAAAGGTCGCCCAAAGATAACAGAAAAGCGGAGGAAGACATTGGTCGAGCTGCGGGATGAGGCAAATGAGAAGAGAAGGAAGAAGCAAAGTGAACCTAAAACACCAAAAGAGCCAAAACCAAAGAGGAAGTACAGGAAGAAGAAGTGCCCATTCTGTGGTGATGAAGATCACATATCTGTAAAGGATTGCAAGTACATGAAAATTGCTTTGGCTAGAGAAGATGCAATGCAAGCGGGAGCAGATTTGACGTTATAGATTGCTTCAGCGAGGAATTATACATTTAATTCTGAAAAATGTTGAGATATGTTACAGATGCTTACAATTATAGTATACAAAGTTACAAATGTTGATAAAATGCTACAGATGCTACATTGTTGATTTTCTACCCCAGGCTGTCTTATATTTATTTTGTAACCTGGATAGTGTAAAATGATACTGGACAAAAATTGCAGCAACAAACAGATGCAGATGCAGCACTTTTAGCTTGTGAAAACAGCATAATAGATATGAGTTTGCAGCAACAAATTAATTCCAGTCAGGAACATACTATATTTGTCATACTGGGGACACAAAAGGGATCATTTGAATTGACAACTTCTTGATGGTTGAAGCATTGAAGCATTTTATTGTATCATCGTGTTTGCATCATAGTAGAAAATGGAAAAGCTCAACCTAATTGCTTGCAGCATGCATGTTGAAAAATAAAAGGTTAGGTAACATTTGGTTTGAAGCAAAACTTGTTTATTACATTGTCAGGGAGATAAACTCTTTGTGTGAAGCAACACTTAAAAATGACGGAAGTGCATGTACCACAGGTAAAATTGACAGCAAAAATATATGAGCATGGTAGCAAAGTGGGTTATGTATTTACAGCAAACAAAATCAACTTATGTAGCAAGTAAAAAGAGAATGATACTGGAAAAGACCATAAAACATGAGAATACTTGTCATACTTAAACTCAAAACATCATCCATATTCCAGAGCCAACATTAAACTTATATCTGGTAGATTGTACTGAGAAAAACATAAAAAGAACTGATCATTCAACTAACAGGTCCAACATATAGAACCATCACCAGAAGCCTAGTTCTACTCCATGTTCCAGTACATGGTTACAGTTACAAAAGGCAGCAACACCATGTGTTTTGAACAAAAAGCTAAACTATCCCTGCTGCAAATCCTCGTTCATTATCACGTCGACATCATCACTCTGGTTATCCCTGTTGTCGATTAGGCTTGCTGCGAGCAACCTTCGAAAATCTGGAACTACATCATTCTCGAAATTTGGCATGACTTTCCCATTGAAGTGCTCCATGTAAAGAATGCTGTAGAATCCACAGTCATACCTGCATCAACCAAAAAAAATGGTGAAAAACAAAGTAAAAAGAGGAAAGAAGCAGAGAAACATTATGACTGTATCATTTAATTGTCAAAAAACAAGAAGCAAACTTACAAAGTGTCTTGCTGTGGATGGTCAGGTGTGGTTTCCTTGAATTTCCCAAAGTCAACCCATGAAACTTTGGACTCGTTTGCAGTCCGGACGAAGTTGGAGAACTTTGGAAAAAACAAACAGCATGGGATAGTAAGGACAAAAATAGTTGAAGCAAAACATTAAGAAAAAAAGGTGGAAATTGCTACCAAGTTGTTTGCTGCTTTTGCTAAGCTGCTCACACCATTCTCTGGCATCATTGAATCAAAAATGTGAAATTGCTTGCACAGCAAGTTGATGCAGCATACAATCCAGTGATCGGCTTGTACAATGGGCAGGTAAAGCTACATACAAACAGAGAGATAATTTAAGAATGAAGAAGATATACATGCATGAGAAACCTTGAAATTGCTCACAGAAACAAGAACACACACGAAAAACTCACCATGTCATCTTTCAGAATTTTGAATTTGCTACATGCAATTTTGAACTCTTTCATGACAGAGGCAGGGTCAAAAGTAGAGGTTTCTACAGCAAGCTTTTCCTGTATGTTTGGAAAACAATAAAAGATGATGAAACAAGTGATAACATTGGACAAGCTTGGAAGAGAAAAATGCAATAAATTACTCACCGCAAAGTACGGAGAGAAAGCATATCTCTTGTGATTTCGGGGATTCTTCTCAGCACTTGCTTTTGCTGCATGATTGAACTTCTCTGTCCAAACTGCCATCACTACATTGCTCAAATATTGGCGTGGACGAAGAGCTCCAATGAAGGACTTGTACGAGCAAAAGAATCGACCAATCTTCAGAAACTCTTTGCTGCAGCAATGGAAAACCAACAAACACTTTTATTTCCAAAGAATGAAGGAAAAAGGGTAAGATGAAACACAAAACCCATGCAGCAAAAAATAAACAAAAATGACACGGAGGACTCACGCCACTTCATTCTTCTTCTTCCTCTTGAATTTCCGTCCATGTGAAACATATTTGTCGTACTTACGCACAACATCTTGAGAGACCTTAATCTTCTTCAGCTTCGGAGGAGAGAGTTCACCCTTGGCAGCCCTCTTGTACCTAGTTTTCTTTTCAACAGTTTTAGCACCAGTACTAGCATCTTTTGTGACAACATCTGCAGCAACATCTGAAGCAGAAAAACACAGACAAAAACCATTTTATGCTGTGAAAAGCAAGTGAGTACTAAAAATAAACATTTAAACAAAAAGAAGGAATGTAGCAACAATTATTATGTAAAGTAGCCAAAACAGTATACATAATGTAGCAACAAAAAAATGAAAATGCAGCAAATGAACATTTTAAGCTCAAGGAATACCAGAAGGAGAAGGGCTTCTTTCAGCCACAACAACAGTTGAGCCCACATTTAAAGGAATACCAGCAATCAGACTTAGTTTGCCATCGGCAGCAAAAAGTTTAGCTCTCTTAATAACTGAAACATCTGCAAAAACTTTCAAAACTTAGTAAACATGAACAATGAAAGATGAAAAAAACTTGCTTAGGCAAAAATGACCTGTGTTTGTAGGATGTTGCGGTGACACGTTCTCGCCCAAGTGATCTTCAGCATCCCTGGATGGTATGGGTGGTGTTGTACCCTCCATAACTTTAGGCTGCTCAGAAGCTAGTAAAAAAGAACAGATAGTTAGACGATCAAAAAACTACAATTACAACACATAAATAAAGCAAATGTGTCGTCAAAGCTTACATGTGTCGTCAAGCTTCACTACAGAAGGAACATCAGCAGGCGGAGTAATTTCTGTTGCAGGAATAGTGATTTGATCTTCAGACACAACAACTACATCTGGATCCTGAGAGAATAGCTCCATTGATGGAGGGTCAGGGGCTCTATTCCAAGCTTCTACAGATATACCCTCCGGTATACGAGCAAATGGTGGGTTTGTAGGTGACATCACAGGGCTGTCAACAGAAACCTGTTCACCAGCAACATCTCCACCAGTAGAAGAATCCAACAGAACAGCAGATTGCGGCATATCCACGACGAGTGTGCGTGAGTCCATGACAGCAGCCCTTGCTTCGACAACAAACTCGTCGTTGTCTGTTTCTTCAGAATCAGCTGCCGGGATTTCTTCATCATCATGATTGGAAGTACCTTCATCATCATGTCTGTCAGCACCGTCCATATTTTCATCTTCAACTCCACCTCTGTTTGGGAAATGCACACTAGGACCATCACTTTCTTTCTTTGCTGCATCTATGTCAATAAGCAAAGCTGCCATGCGCTGCGAATGCATTTGCTTCAAACCAACACCAAAATTCTTGAGAGTGGTGTCAAGATCACGACCATAAATAGACCTGTGTTTCTCATACAGATGCTTGTAAGCAGCTGGAACCTGTCGACAGATACATAGCACATACATCAGGAAGAGCAATAAAATGGAGGTGATACAGCTAATAAAATACTAATGAAGCAGTATAAAAGAGCAATTGTTGCATTCATTATAAAAACTGGGGATTTTGAGATGAAAACATGGTAGCACATACCATTAACTGTAGTAGCAACATTGTTAAAATAAAGTAGCAAAAAATATATAACATGTTAGCAAAGAGTATTGGTTTGCTACATAAATGCTAATGAAGCTGGAGGTTTTCAGATGATACCATGGTAGCACATAACAGTAACTATAGTAGCAACATTGTTAAATGTAAAGTAGCAAGACAATATAAAAAATGCAGCAATTACATGAAAAATAATAGAGGAAAAAGGCTGAAAACAACGTACTATACCTCAAGATCCTGACTAGTAGGAAACACAAGCCATTCATTGAGCGAGGCAGATGGGTTCACTTCAGATTCTTCAACAGGCTGCTCAACAGGCTCCTCAACATGATCACGGTTGGAAAAAGCAGCAACTCCATAAGGAGTGTTTGACAGTTCAAGAAACTACACAACAAAAAAAGAGAAGAAAATAAGGATCTTATAGAAAAAACTACAAAAAAACCAAGCGGTGCTATGAGTAACTCACCGGACGCCTTCCAAAAACAGTCTTATTATTCAGGATCTTCCTATCAGCATCATTTTGGACAACAAACTTGAAATCACTACTGGTCACAAAACATACTCTAGGAATTGAGTAGTTAATGACATGTTGATTTGGTGGAAAATCAAGGTGATCCATGTAGACAACCTGTCAAAGAAAGGATGGAAGCATAAACAAATTCAGTTACAGTAGCGAAGATTAAAACATGAAAAATAGCAAAAAAGCAAAAAACAAAACAGAGCATGGGGTAAGTTCAAACAACGTACAGCTAGAAGGGCGAACGGTCCAGTGATCCAAAACTCATTTTTCTTAGCATTTCCTGGTACCACTACCTCTGCTGTCTTGCTATTGATTTTTGTAACCTCCTGCATTGCTAACTCAAGCAAGTGTTCATCCCATGCAAACTCGTGAGTCCTCCGAGGGTCCAACATACAGTCCAAATAGTCAAGGCTAATCAGATTTGCGCTACCAGGGGCAATAACCGTAGCCAAACATATAAGATCCCATGTTCTGATAATGGTGAGGTCATCCGTAACATCACAAGCCTTGAGCAATTTAACGGCATGCTGGATGAAAGGCCTTGATTGTCCTTCTTCTATGTATATCTGCCGCAGCTGAGGATGCTCACCTTTCTTCTGAACAACAAGTCTGTCGCCGCATCGAATTCCAAAAACTTTCCTCACCATATCTTTTGTGAAAACTATCCTCTTCTTGTGGAACTTGAACTCCCGCAAACCAGGGCTAGTATGAGAGGCAACAAAGTCTATTAGAGCATTAGGAATGTTGAATGGAGATACATTCAACAATGCTCTAAATGCACTCTGCTCTTCAATAATACGTCTCTTCGGATCATCGAGCTCTGCAGCAAGAGCATGCAGACGCTTTGCAGCAAAACGATCCTTGGAAACCCAATGACCAATCCCATCTTCCTGTTAAAAATGAAGAACACAAAAAAAATCAAAAGAAAAACATTTAAAATGATAACGCAGCAATTCATGTACATAATGTACATAGATGGTAAACAAAACTTATAAACACAATGGCCTATGTAGCAAACTAAATAAAAGCAAAAGACACAAATGAAGCACAAGCATACAAGAAAATCATCACCAGCGTAGCAATTATCACAGAGAATGTAGCAATCATGAACATTTGCATGCAAGCTGGATAGCAATTATCACAGAGAATGTAGCAAAAATATAAAGGATTTGCAATATAATTAGAATATAGCTAAATTTATGAACCTATGCAGCAATAGCAAGCACACAGGATAGCAAAATAGAAACGTATATCACCCCTAGAAATACACAGGGGTAGCTCGCAGGGTACAAAATCAACATGACAAACGCCTACAAATCCTAGTACAAAATCCACACGAGAACGAGCTCGAACTTACAGCCCTAGAAATACACAGGGGTAGCTCGCAGGGTACAAAATCAACATGACAAACGCCTACAAATCATAGTATAAAATCCACACGAGAACGAGTTCGAACTTACAGCCATGATTGCACAGGCAGAAATTCCTCGGAACGACTCGAATCGAATGCCGGCGAAGATTCCCTTGAAGAACACCTAGAAAATGAAGGGGAAAAGTGAGGATTCAACGGGTACCAAACAATTACTTGGACGAAAATGAAGGCAGCGTGTTTTAATCGCGCGGGAAGCAACACTGGAGGCGCACATCAAAGCAAATCATCGGCGGTGCGCGGATTTGCAACGCCACCGCGGAGTTCTAGGCAGCGGAAAAAAGTCCTAGGGTTGGGGGAAGAGCAGGAGAGGAGGAAGTCCTAGACGAGGAAGAGCTAGCCAACTCACCGGAGGAAGCGGAGGAGCGCGTCGTCTTCTCCGGTGGCAGGAACCGTCGGCGGCGCGCGGATTCGCTCCGCCGTCGCCAACCTCTCCACCACGAAACCCACGAGCCCCCACGCCGTCTCGACCAGGTGGTGGGTGGGATGCAGCAAATGCGGGATAGGAGTAACGCCCTGTCCGCGCGTGGGTGACGTGGCGCAATATCAGCCCGACGATGGAAGTCCATCGGACGACGCTCCATCAGGAGGTTGCGACGCGCGCGTCCCCCGGGGGAATAGAATCATTTTCCATTCTCAAATGGCTGCTGGAAAAACCACGGATATACTACA
The DNA here is from genome assembly GCF_019359855.2 of Lolium perenne. Classification (NCBI taxonomy): domain Eukaryota; kingdom Viridiplantae; phylum Streptophyta; class Magnoliopsida; order Poales; family Poaceae; genus Lolium; species Lolium perenne. Next base: position 262,405,880 of record NC_067244.2, on the reverse strand, counting down.
GATTATGTCTGTTTCCCACGGACAATGGGTAAAGTACAAGTCAACATGGCTTTCCCTTTATAGCAACGTTTTGTAATTTATTCTATTTATTATACTAGCAAAATTGTCCATGTGTTGCATCGGGAGAAATAAAATCTCAAAATTTCAGTGAATTATCCGTGATGACACTGCTCCTCGGGTCCACCATCGACATCGATGATCACATTTTCTCCTATTTATAAATTACATTATTAACTCCTAATATAAACTTTGTCAGCAACTCAAACATCGATATAGTATAATAAGTAACATTGTTACTCCATATAATATGATATTACGAGGCTATCACTGCACCGACTTGTACGGTAGATTTGTAATAATTGTATGTTGTTGCCAACCTTATGTAAAGAAAATGTTAAACTGAACCCGGGCACAGATGAGCCCATTTTCTGATTGGTGGCATCGGCGTGTTCCGTATCGTGTACCCTTTTTATGAAGCAATGGTATGCAGCGCTAGGACCCATGTGTGCACACGTATTGATGGCAAACTCCCCCGACGTGCTCAACCGGTACACGCAATTTTGACGGAGTGGACCAGAGACTATTTCTGTAAGATGCAGGTAGGCATGGCTGCCAACGCCGAGAATAGCCGGCACTAAGAGCATTTTGAGTTGCGTTCCCAAACCGTCCTTTAAACGGCGTGTTTTATTCGTACCGTGTTTGGGACTTCCTAGTCGCGTTCCTCAAATAAAATTTTAGAAATTTAAAACTTGAGCGAGTTTCGATTAAATTCATCTAAACTTGCTATATATTATATATTATATAGATTCGAATAAAATTTGATTAAATTTAAACTAAACCTAATCTAGAAGTACTTGTGGCTGCCGGAGGCGTCGTAGTACTGGTGGAAGTTGTACATATCGTCGGTGATGACCTCCTGCTTGACGCGCTCGTCGGGCTCGTCCTTCATCAGGCCGCTTGGTCCTGCCTCGCCGTTGCCGGTGTCGCGGAGGGACATGGAGATCGCCGCATCGAGGTCGCCCTTCCAGGCGTCCTTGTCGTTCAGCGACGCCGCGTGCAGCACTGGGCAGTCCACGGGGTCGTCGCTGTTGGCGATGAGCCACTGATGCCGCTCTTACTCCGCCAGCTGCGTCGCCTTCGCCGCTTCCTCGTTGTCCTGATCCTCCATCACCTCCGGCTTCGGGATGAGGAGGGCGCCGCCGCGCCTTTGCTGCTGCCGGCTGCCGCTGCCGCCGCGCCTCGGATTGACGGGCGTCGCCGGCTCCTCCTTCACCACGCGCTTGGGGACGGTGTAGGGCGCGGAGCGGTGCGTCGAGGACGGCGTCGATCGGGCCGGTCCTAACGACGAAGAGTTGGAGGAGGATGAGTACGTCCTCCTCGGCTGCCAGCGCGTTGCGGGAGACGGTGGCGGTGAGGACGGCGCCTCCAACCTTGGAGCGCCGTTGTGGATGCCTTCGGTGACGTTCTCCAGGGTGCGCCCCGGAACACCCCAGAAGACGACGCGCCCGTCCCTGTTCCAGCTGTTCGGCCCGCCGACGAGGCTAGTGGTGATGTGCATCTCCATGTCGTACTGCGCCTGGAAGTAGGCGCCCACCAGGCATCGTTGCCTTTGGCTGCCTAGGTCGGATCGACCCGCTCGTCGGCGTCGAGTGCAGACCGTCGGGGCCTGATGGCATCCATCCAGCGCTCTATGCCCGGCGACGGTGGCAACGGGACGCCTATGCCGTTCACGGCCATCTTCCAGCCGCCGCTGCTTGGCAGGCGCATGTCCGGAGGGACGGGATATCCCGGGCGGTACAGCGCCCACGCCTCCTTCACGGTGAGGCTGCCGCGGCCAAAGTTGTTCGCCGCAGCGATCTTGCGAGAGGACAACGACATTGGTTGGAGCGGCGAAGAGAAGATTTGGGAGCGGCGAGAGATTGGGATGAACCACAGGGCCTCTTAATGTACAGCAGCGGCATGCGAAGCGACAACGGGTCGTTGGACGCAATAACGCCGGCGGTGATCAGGTTGTACGCGTCCCACAGGTCGTCCTCAACCTGCGGCACGAGCTTCACGGAGCCGGGCCCTTTGGGGACGAGGTTTTGTGTGACGAGATTCATCGTCGTCTGGGATCAGAGTGTGTCGGGGTCTCGTTCTCGAGATCGGCCGGTGACCTGTGTTGACGGCGGCTGTAGTGGCGGCGAGGGATGGATCCGATTCAGGAAACAGAAGCACGCTTGTGATTGTTGTCATTGTGATGGGTTGCAAACTGTATCAATGGACGAACTGGACGGAGGGTGCTATTTAACATGAACGGCACATCAGGTTTTTTCTGGGAGATCGGTGTTCGAGTCCGTAAGGGTTACGAGTCAAAGAAGCCCTTTCCGTATCCATGTACGCCGCGCAACACAATCGGTGGAGTCGCCCAAGAACTCGGTGTTCCCTGTGGCCACGAACGCCTACATATATACCCACGCTCCTGAATCGAAACCAAGACAACAACACAACCACTAGTAGAAAACCTACTAAAGAATTTGATCTTTAATACAAGATTCATTATGAACCGGTACTAAAGGTTGCATTAGTATCTTTAATACAAGTTTCCTTATGAATCGGTACTAAAGGTTGCATTAGTACCGATTTCGCTGCTTAGGACGACAACAACCTTTAGTTTCTGGTTCGTTGGGATCTTTAGTACCGGTTCTATAAAAAACCGTTTGGATCTTTAGTACCGGTTCGTATAAAGAACCGGTACTAAAGGGTTTCACGTTAAATTTGAGACAGAGGTGGAGCCAGCGCTGCACCTTTAGTACCGATTCGTATAAAGAATTGGTACTAAAGGGTCTCCAGCCTCTTTTTTTTTTTTGCCCCCAATGCACCCTCCACCCTTGTATCAAAAAAAAATGATAGAAAATTCAAAAAATAAAATCCTTCGAGATTCTTGGATGTTATGCAACGTACTATTCGGTGAAATTAAGAAATTCAAATTTTGACTTCTTTCCATAATAAATTTGAAAAATGGTCAAACGGCTTTTCTCGTTGCATACGATATCGGAAAAAAAGTATAATATATCAAAATCATCGTGGGAAAAAGTTCATCCGATTCTACCCGGGTTTACCCGGTTAGCCAATTTTTATTTTCTCAAATTTCCAAATGGAAATATGAAAGCAGAAACATTTTAGTTTTCGCCAGAAATTCAGAATTTTATATATTTTTTATTTTTTAAATTTAAATTAATAATTCCTTCCTGCATAAAGATTACTACTACTTAACCATAAAGGTTAGTAAATTTTTAGATTGTCAAATTTTGAGGTTTTAGATTTTGCAAAAACAAATTAAAATTTTAAATATATTTAAAAGTAAAAAAATAATTAAAATAATTTATTTATTTAATATTATTTTTATATCGTTACTTTTTTATTAAAATAATCATGTGGAATTCAAACAATAAAGAAGTGTGATATCGTGACCAGCATGTTAACAAGATTGATATGATACTACTATTAATAACATGCGCGCGAAGCACTTGAAAGTGAGATGGGAAGGAACTCGGAAGTTAAACGTACTAGTGGTGTAGTAGTGGGATGATGGGTGATTGAGTAGGAAGTTTAACCACGAGTAAGTAATTTGACTAGAGATAAGTGTAGTTAGAGACTAAACTTGTTAAATAACTAAAATATTAAAAAATCTGAAAAATAGATAATAGAGAGAGTGAAAAATAATTCGAAAAATAGATAAAAAGAGGAAGTAAAAATAGATTAAAAAAATTGATATAAAAAATGGACCGATATCCTTTAGTACCGGTTCCTAACACGAACTGGTACCAAAGGTCTGCAGCCCCGCAGGCTTCTCCGTGCTCACGTGGAGGCACGAGCCGGTACCAAAGGGGGAAGGTTTTAGTCCCAAATCTCTAGTATCGGTTTCAAAATCGAAACTAAAGGCTCTCTGGAACTGGTTCTCTACTAGTGAACACACGGTCGAAGCGACGAAGCCGACGATCGATCAGAACCAAGAAGAAAACTGACATCAACGGGAACAGGCTATGGCGGCGGCATTGCTGGGGCACGCGGCGAGGAGGCTGCCAGGCTGGGCGGCCAGTGGCGTGCTGCGGCAGACGCAGGAGTCGGCCGTCAAACGGCGGTTCGCCCACACGGAGGTTCAGCATCATTGCACCTGCGGGAAATTCGAGAGGGACGCCGTCATGAACCAGCTCCAGAAGCACAAGGAGGATCTGTACGACGCCGTCACCGCGGTGAACAAGACGTACCCGTCCGTGAAGAACGGGGCTCTGCTCCGAGAGCACTCCGACCACGTCAAAACCGCAGCTCCGACCCCGCCTGGTAAGATTTCATTAGCTAGCCCAAATTAAGCTTCTTCTTTTTTGCTTGTCGCTACTACGTATTTGGAGTTGGACCATGTTGTTGACATGATCTCATTATTCTCATCTCAAACAGCCCAAGTCAAGCACAAGTTGGTACACGCGACAGGTGTTGCAACCATGGTCGCTGGGAGCTTTTATCTGTCTCGTAAGATGCTAGAGGCCGTCTTCGGTTAATCCCGGCCACATCAACTGGGTGGGTTGAAGCTTTTTGGGAAGTAGAGTATTACATTTTACTTTTTCTTTGGGGCTCGTACCCGTGCACCCGACTTACATGTACAACTCTTTCGTGTGCTGATGAATAATAATAAGGGTGTATCTAAGTCTCAGTCGATTGAGATATGTCGAATAACCTGATGTGGGCCTAAACAAAGTATAAATAGCAACAAACACGAATTTTCAAGCAGAAATAAAATTCAACGGTGGAGCACGTGTTTGAGACATAAGCTACGTCTCAGCTAGCTAAAACTTAGCAATTCCTTAATAATAAGATACTAGTATTGAAGAATTTTTGGCGTATATATACATACCAAATTAGAAACTTCTATGGACTTTCAGTATAAAAACGAGACTTTATGTATCAAAAAGCATAGAAATATATTTTTTCCCCACAAGAAAATGTATAACCGAGACAAATGAAATGCAGAATAATGGTCGACCGTACTTAAAATAAAACAAAAGAAAAAGAGAGGTACGTTGGATGATACTTGTCCGGAGAAACAATACCAAATTAACGAACTTGGATCTTTGTAGCTAGACTAGAGGGAGCACAACCGGACCAACGCCATCCACATGATATCCATCCACACAGCGCATAATGTCACCACACCAATCTTCTCTACGTAGTCGCCTATTGCTTTTGAGTCTCGATACCACCTCCTGGCAGGAAGAGGAAAGGGATTCCGTCAGCATCATGTAAAAAGGGAGCTAGGGAAAAAAAACAAGTGCATATGCATATGAAATTACCAAGTGCGGTCGTAGGGTTCCGTCAGCATCATGTAAAAAGGGAGCTAGGAAAAAAAAATCAAGTGCATATGCATATGAAAATTACCAAGTGCGGTCGTCGGGTCTGGGCTTGACGTGTCCGGAGAGATACTGCAACAGCTGCTGGTTCATCAGGGATGCCCTAGAGTTCTGGTCCGTCCCGTACGTCATGTGCGCCTCGGCCATCAGATCGTACAGCTCCTCCTTCTTCTTCTCGATCAGCTTCAGCGTGCCGTGCTTGTCCTGCTTCCCGCAGCTAATGTAAGGCTGCCCGGCCTCGGTGGTGTGGGTGAAAAGCGGCGAGAGCCGGCGATGCGCGAGCTGCTCGGCCGCCGGCGAGAGCCGAGAGACGGCCTCCTGCGTCTGCCGCGGCGCGACGCTACCATACAGCCTCCTCGCCGCGTGTCGGAACGCCGCCGCCATTTGCCGATCTAGCTCAAATTTCCTTGGATGGTACGTCGACGTCGCCTAGCTCCTCCTGGTGCGGGAGTAATATGTTGTGTCTTTAGGATATCGTGCACCCGTTTTCTTCCCTTTTCTTTTTCAGCAAGGAATTAATGAAGGAACAAGTTCCCCGTCACGCTCGCCGTGCCAAGGCGATTTACACAAAAATAACCCTTTGTTGCAACTATAGCACAGACATTCAAACTATTTCATCCATCTAACCCTTTTGTGTGTGGCGCCCCTCCCATGGACGCCACACATGCCAGTGTGGCGCCCCTCCTGCCGGCGCCACACACCCATCCGACGTGGCGCCCTCGACGCTGAGCTGGTGCGCCGATCCGACGTGGCAGCATGTGTGGCGCTCGCCGATGCCACGAGCGCCACACAAAGAGGCTCGCCAAAACGGCTAAGGACTTATCGTCCGGAGCTCCTGGATGTTTTCGACCCAAAAGTTGATAAAAGTTGGCATATGTGGCGCCGATGCCACGGGCGCCACACAGTGCAGTGTGGCGCCAGTGTGAAGGGCGCCACACATTGACTTGTGTTAAAACCATGAAAAACCCTACCATACTCCAACAGTTTTGAGTACAACATTGGACACAACAAGTAGCAATTTCAGAACATACACATATAACACTTCATAGCTCACATCGTAGCACGTAGATTCAAACAACAAGTAGCATTACAGACATGGTTCGAAATGACATAGGGTTCACAATATGATACTTATGAAGATAGAGTTCACAACAACACGTAGCAAATCCTAGTAGATGATGTACTAGTTAATGAGAGAATCCATTACCACGAAGTTCAGCTCGGAAGCAATAGAAATCGATCTCCCTCTGCGAGCAAAGATGTCGTGCTGGCTTTGCGCAACCTCATCAAACTCGATGGGGTCGTCCAAGATGTCGTCAGCATACGCGTGCTTCACTAACTCGATACGCGTGTTTTCATGGAACCACTGGAGGTATTTGTTGAAAGCGGCCAAGTCGTGAGGCACAATCTCCACAGGGCCAGCAGTCCGTGTCGCTTCCAAACAGTGTTGGAACGCTGTGACGTGGCCGCTATAATGGACTGGCCAATTTGTGATCTTCCTCTGCCGCTGCCTATCAAGCCTGCAACAATCAAGAAGTTAGATTCTACCTCTTCTATCAAGAATCTTCCATCGCATGATTCCAAAAGTTTACCTATGAAGCGCCTTGTCCGTGTCTTGCCACTGAGGTGGGCACTCCTGATACAGCCCAAACTGTCTCATCACTCTGTACGGCTGGTGGTACTCAACAAGCCACATGCATATGAGTGGGCAGCGCATACGCCAGAACCGCGCCTCCTCCGTGCACTTCTGGTTGAGGTCAGGCATCCCCGTGCCAATAAGGTAGTAGGTACCATATGGCTCCCAATCCACATGCAGCATACAAATATTTCAGAATTTACAACATGCCAGTAGAATTTATGAATTCAGATTGCAAAAGAGTGATCGGTTACCTGCTCAGCGGTAAGAGTGTCCAACTCCTCAGTGTAGTGCCTGTACATGATCTTTGGATCGCTCGTCATCTCCGAGACACTGTCCCAAAGATATGCCCAAGTCAGCTCCCGATCAAGGTTCTCATGGTGATGAGGCCATGGCCTCTCGGTGAGTGTCCTAGGCCGCCCAACTGATAGGCGGTCCCAGCTCCATACGGAAAGTAGGAGCAAGCATCCACCAATACCGCCGCTCCTAGTCCTGCGATAAGCTTCGTCCAACTGCGTACATAAGACATTTGGTTAGTAATTTGTCTAGCACACTACTATAGAAAAATAGTACATAGAACAAATCATCACCTGCCGGTAGAGGTAGGCAAGTGCCGCTGTTCCCCAACTCCACCGGTGCTCCAACACCGTAAGCGCCTTCAGCCAACACCAATGGGCCAGCTTCCCCCCACTGTCAGGAAAGAGAGTCCTCGAAATCATGTACCATAAGTACACGTGGGTGTACGTCCTCAGAGTGTCCCTGTTGGCCCCTTCCGGGCATTGTCCAAAGTTAAGCCTAATCCAAGAGAAAGATGCGCCGGCGGGAGCCCTCGCCTTTGGATCTGCTGGCAGCGGAGGATCCCTGCCAATAAGCGCCTCCATCTGCTAGCGCCACCCATCAGAAGCTGTGTTCATACACAGTGGCTCGCCCTGAATAGGTAGTCCAAGGATCATGGAAACATCCTGAAGAGTTGGGGTCATCTCGCCGGCCCTCAAGTGGAAGGTGTGCGTCTCCGGCCTCCACCGGTCGACAAGAGCGGTGAGTGCCGCGGCGTTCATGTTCGCCCCCCCACGGCTTACAAGCGATATGAACGGGAGAAGACCGGTAGGCTCGATGAACTCCGTGTACCTCTCGTCATACGGTATATCCACTGTGCCATGGTAATGAATCTTCAAAGGGTGAAGATCTGTTGTCCTCTCCGTCATATGAAAAGCCCGGTGATCCCTGTCATACTCTTGATCTAGGAGCCACACCATCCTACATGTTTACACAAATACACCATATTATGAGCCATTCGTAACAAATATGAGCAACACATACATGAGAATATATCCAAATAAGCCATCACACATACATCATATACATACATATACATTCATATCTAGGCATTCCTAACAAATATGAGTTATTGCATCACAAATATGAGCCATTCCTAACAAATACTCCGTATGAGTTATTGCATCACAAATACTAGGCATACATAACACATTTGAATGCATTTGCTAGGCAAATATTAGACATTTCAACACATACATACATAGGGTTTGAACACATACATGTAAAATTTCATATCTAGGGTTCAAACAAATCTTTGGTTCAAACACATAGACTACAATGTAGATTCCACCATCATTAATTTCCATATCAATGGTTCATATCCAAATACACCAAAATAAATTTCCATGTCTAGGGTTCATATCCAAATCTACCAACACTAGTGGATGAATTGGAGGGAATCGAAGGGGAATACCTTGAGGAATGGATGGGGAAGGAGTTGGCCGGCCAGATCTGACGAATCCTTGGTGGATTTGGTGGTGGTGGGGGGGGGGGGGGGGGGGGGCGAAGGGGCGGCGGGCGGCGGCGGCGGTTTCCTGTGAGCAGAGTGGCGCCCTTCCGAGCGGCGCCACAGGTTCCACAGTGTGGCGCCGATGGGAGGGGCGTCACACATGCTGCCACGTCGGATCGGCGCACCAGCCCAGCGTCGAGGGCGCCACGTCGGATGGGTGTGTGGTGCCGGCGGGAGGGGCGCCACACTGGCATGTGTGGCGTCCATGGGAGGGGCGCCACACAAAAGGGTTAGATGGGTAAAATAGTTTGCCCGGAGGATCAGTCTGTGCTATAGTTGCAACAAAAGGTTATTTTTGTGTAAATCGCCCCGTGCCAAAAGTCTGATACCCGTACGATCCTTTGTAGCAGCGACCTTGCTTCACGCGGGTAATGGTTGGACTCTGCCTTTCCTCTTGTACCTACGTAATATTCAAGCCTAGCTAAATACTCTGCTATCATCCTTCCGCTATAATCCTGCGTAGCGCCAAAAGCAAAGCTAAAGGAACCAAGGTTAGACCGTCCACAGCTTTTCAGCTAGCTATTTTTTTGCATTTTTTTATTTAATTTCAGAAATAATACACTTTTTAGAAACTAGATGATACCCCGCGCGTTGCTGCGGAAAATATCGTTATAAATTGCAGTTTAAATTTTTTATGTTGATCACCCTATTTGTGAGTGGTCACCGGTGAGTATAGCGAATAAATAAATGTGTAGAAACCACATATTTGACATGGTAAAAATATTTAGCGAGCCAGCTGAGTTATTGAGCATTGGAAATATTCTAAATCGGATAACAAATTATTGTGATTGCTAGTAAACGATCAGTTGTATTTGCAATAACACGTCAGAATTGCCAAACATTTGTTCTTCAATTTTCGCAACTCAAGATTGTCGATTTAGACATCTTAGGCTGCCCGCAGGGCTCCAATACTACGACAAAATTGCTCTCTCGTACTTGTTCGAGATCCACCTTAACACTGATTTTATAAATAAAAAAATTAGAAGAAACGCAAGAGATTTTAGCAACAAATAAACCTCGACAATGATATAGTTCCTGAAGACCAGGGACAAATCGAAAATGTGGGATGGAGCCGAACATCTGGCTTGATGGAGCGGAACATTTGGCGGAACTAATTTCTTTGCTCTCCCCATATGATCCAAGTTCTTTTCTTTTTCCTTGCACTATGTTACACCACCGGCATAGATATAAATAACAAAAATATTCCTCATTTACAAAAGAATATTTTGGGATTGTTTGATATTTCAGTGTTAGCAAAAAATTATACTCATTGACGATAAATAGTATTTCTTGATGACTGATAAATATATCAGGCCATTGTGAAGGAAAAAAGTTAAAGAAAACTACTTTGTAATTGTGTAGTTCAATGTATGCTCTTCTCAACACGCGAGCTATGAAACGAATAAAGCCTACATTCTTTGAAGAAACGTATGTTTTTTTACAGGAACTAGCATGGATGGGCGCGGCGGCACGCCGCGCAGACTTTGTAATATAATGGTTGTAATAATTTCTCCGATTCATATTACTTGATGCTAATATTAATGCTAATATAGATGTATCTAGAGACATTTAGTTGTAGATACATCCATTTTAGCATGAAATAATATGGATCGGAGGAACTAATTATAAGACCACACTTGAATTGACTGAAGTAACACATATTTTCTTCTTTAAGCAGTGAGTTTAAAGATGGTTTCATGCACAGCCAACCATGAGATAATACAAACAGTGGCAGCTGGTTCATCGAAGTAGCTCTATAGTGATCACGGTTTGACATAAACACGCATTCATATGAGTACATAGTCTGCTATAGTAAGATAATTGTTCTAAAGTGATCATGGTTTGACATAAACACGCATTCAAATGAGTACATAGTGTGCTATAATAAGATAATTGTTTCAGAAATGTATGTTAGAGTACGTGTATAATTAGAGATAGACTAGGATCTTCTTGTATCCCAAGTCGTTAGATATCTTAGCCTCTAAGTCATGTACCTCTATATATACCCCATGAGGGTCATTGCAATACAACACACAATTCTAGGGTTCTACAAATTCAACATGGTATCAGAGCGGTTAGCCTCGCGGCGCCGATCCTAGGTTTTTCACCACTTCCGCATCGCGCCGCCCCCGGGGAGATCTTCTCCTCGGGGGCGCGGCACCCGGTTTCGATCTAAAATCGGATCGGTTCTTTACTTTAGATCTTACATCAAATTCAAGTTCCTAGATTAGTTCCAGATTTCGAAATTCCCCAATTTCCAGATTAGATCCGATTAGCCACAAAATAAAAACCCTAAATCCTAGATCCGATACCCTCTACCGGCAGGGCAGATCGGCTCAGCTCGCAGTAAACTGCATCATAGGCATCACCGGCGGCCCTACTTTCGTGGGAGGGCAACCTTGCGCGTTAAGATCTCTACATCGGCGGCAGCAGTCCCTTCATCGCAAGTGCGTGCACTTTGCATGTCGGTCGACCCAATCTACATCAGGCCATCAGCTAGCAGACCACACGACGGCGCGGAACCTGGCGTACTCTGCGGATGCACCTCGACTTGGCCAAGCGCCAGACCATGATACACACACGGCTAGGCTTCCAGGAGATCTGACCCGGCATCCGTCTCGAGGAGCTGCTGCTCCGAGCGTCAGCGGTCATCAGGCTAATGCAGCCACGGACACGATCTGCCACAACATGCAAAATCCCAATTTGCATATACAGAAGCCCACGTACCTGGATACTGCCACACGTATGGGAAAATTCATGACCGCCATACACCGGCCTTTGCGACTACTCATCGATCAATGGAGGGCCACCTCTTGCACCAGTAGCCAGTACTCCGTCTACACTGAGACATGAGCCATATGCCGGTCGCCGCCACTTCACCGATCCAAACTGCCGATCCACGACGCAAGTTGTACGAGAATACAACATGCTGCGAGCCAAAATCTTTGTCGAGTACATACACGAGACGCGACATCACCATCCACACGCCAGGCCGGTGTGGATTCATCGTCGACTTCTCACGGGCAGCACGATATCGACATCATCATCGCCACGAGGGACGCCTTCAAGCGACATTGCGGAGACATCATCGCCAAGGTCTACATCACCATGGTCATCATCGACATCGTCGTCAACACTACGCCGCCGCCGCACAACATCGTCCACATGATGGACATGAAACTACAACGCCCTCTGACAGTACAACTGCAAGGCACGACGCCGGTATTGACCGCGTCCAACGGCTAAGACTGCATCGACACACCACAACCGCGCACATGGTTCTGGCAAAACCGTGTGTGCTTGGTGGGCTTCCTCCAGTCCTTGCAAAACTGGTGGTCTCACCTACGACCGCGTCCTCTGACATTCGCAAGACGCCTGCGACGGTACCCCTCAGGGTGCAAAACGTCGCCCCGACGGTACCTTTTAAGGTGCAAAACGTTGGCCCCGATTGCAGCTCCGTCCAAATAAAAAAAGGAAGAAGAAACTCGCGCAATTTTTTGCGCCTCCGGCGAATGCGGCTACACATCTACGACGACTACATCATCCACCATGACTACCTCGACCACGGCTACATCACGATCGGCTACCTCGACATTGACATAAAGGCTACGTCTACAGTGACACATTGGCAACAACTCCAGTCGACAGCGTCCGCGTCGTCACTTGCGTCCACAACACTCCCGCTGTGACTGCGGGAAGGAAGAGAAGGAACCAGAAGGGGACGCCGATGATGACAAGGAGGAGAAGAGGACGGAACCCTACAACCAAAAACGCGCAATTTTTTGCGCCTTCGGCGAATACGGCTACACTATATATGACGACTACGACATCGACCATACCTCGACCACGGCTACATCATGCTCGGCTACCTCGACATCGACATCAACAAAACGTCTACGACAACTCCAGTCAACAGCGTCCGCGTCGTCACTTGCGCCCACGACACTCCCGCTGTGACTGCGGGAGGGAAGAGAAAGAACCAGAAGGGGACGCCGGTGATGACAAGGAGGAGAATACAAGGAGGAGAAGCGACGGGAGCGCATGACTTCTCCAGTCGCAAGCGTTCGCTTCACTCCCGCTACGACTGAGGGGGAATGTTAGAGTACGTGTATAATTAGAGATAGACTAGGATCTTCTTGTATCCCAAGTCGTTAGATATCTTAGCCTCTAAGTCATGTACCTCTATATATACCCCATGAGGGTCATTGCAATACAACACACAATTCTAGGGTTCTACAAATTCAATAATGTACACACATATTTATACAATTTGGTATGTGAAACCATGTGTTCTACTTAGCATACAGTACCCTTACTCATTTAAAATCTCCTTAATTTTCTGTAAATTCTCCCTGCTGGCTTCACCATTCTCAGATGTACTAACAAGTTGTTATCCAGAGTTGGTCAATAATCAGAAACTATATGTTTCTTGATCATGTATTTCAAAGCAGAGCGCATCATCTAATAAGTCAATTAGGATGCACCAGATTTTCATCAGTCAATGAACCGCAAATTGCCAAGTCTACAGAGCAGCTGGAGGATTGCTTATGAAAGACCAATGTGAAGCTAGCCTTAAAGGGAGATATTGCTCATGAAAGAAACTTATATGTGTACATATTCTAGGCAACACAGTCGATGGAGTGCTAACTCACTATTTATAGCCTGACCAACGTGGGAAGAGTGAAATGCCTCCACAAACTCCTTAACAGGTTCACTTTCGTCCCATCAATGTTTATCTGGTATTGTCCATGATCTTTCCTTGAAGAATAAACCGAAGGGCCAAGAGGAAGGACATGCTCCAACTGATATGCAGTGAAATCACTAAACAAAGTCAAAAGAAAAAGCAGAGTGACTGAACACTGCAGAAAACGGAGAACCTTCAGAACATCCAACCGTCTGCTTGCCAGGCAGAATATCTCGCCTGCGAGCATCCACATCAGACAAAGCAACAAAGGAAGAAGCAGCATCCCGAGCAGCAGGCGAAGGAGTAAGCACAGAAGAAACAGCAATGGAAGCAGCAGCTGGGCAAACGAACGACCAGACACAAACTGCAGGCTAAAAGTGTAAGGTGTTGTGTTATATGAATACTAACCAAATAATGCACTAATACATATCTGATGGCAATTGAATTTAAGCTAACTGAATACTAACACGCAAGTTAACTAAATGCTATCTGAATAAGTAGATGATGTACTTTGGATCTCACAAATTTATAGCTGTTATCAGGTCCTGACCTGGAAGTGTTTTTTACTCTATATTTGCATCCTAAAACACAAGGACACAACAGCATAGCTGAATCTTGGGGAAAGTGGAGAAGCAACATTTCCAAAATATGCCAAAAGCATGTGCTGTCTGTCAATCACAGCCCACAGCTATAAAAAAATCTACACATCACATGACAGTTTCCTTCACTAATAGAGTTTCGGAACCTACCCAAAACTGTCTATGAAACTGCATTTTAGCCTTGGGATCTGTGTGGGGATCTTGTAAAAAAAATCGTTCAACCTCCACATCAATCTAAGGAATAAATTGTGTTGACAACGTGGAATAAGTAATTGACTTCAGAAACTCGTCTAAACAGGTAGGAAGCATCTTTCTAATATTAACTGTCTAAAAAAGAAAAAAGAACAACCAGGGGTAACAGAACATTCTAATACCTTATCCACCCTGATTAATATAAAAGGAGGCAAAACATGGTTCACGAGGTTTCCATGGTGGCTAGTATAGTGTACGCAAACTATAATCCAGGAGATTATAGCATACGAATGAATTAGTATGTATGACAGTATGAGAATTGTTCATTCGCAGTAATGGGAGGTAAAATTAACTATACATTGTAAGAAACATGAATCAAAAGGCGACGGCATGACAAAACAAATTGATGCTTGAGGAGAAGTTCAGATATAGGAGCATCTATTTAACTTTCTCCACGAGTGCAACATTTTAAGATTATCGAGCATAAAGAGAGAAAAAATTATATGGGAGGCAATGTATACGATATATAAGTTAGTGCAATATACTAATTAATAGATAAGTAAATAAAGACACCTCATCCAATATGGCTGATATAAAGTGTATGCAAATAAGGTTCACAAGGAGTACACATTACTTATGAATTAGTATGTATGAAAATTGTTATTTTGTGGGATCATTCACTCTTATTAATATAAAACGATGCAAAACATGGTTCAACAGATTTCCATGATGGCTGGTAGAAAGTGTAGGCAAAATATAATTCAGGTGATCATGTAAATTCACGAACTGGTTTGCATACAGCCATCATATTTGTTGTAGACTTTATACAAAGTTACCCAATACCATATTTTTGCATAATCCCAACCACTCTTTCTGTCTCTACTATCAGTTAAGTCTTTGTTCTCACAACCGGCAGCCAAAAATTCTGACGCTATGACTAACTAAAAATACCAAGACACTGGTGGAATAGAGGAAAAATGACCAATCTTGAGATCTGCTCAATCTCAAATTAATTCTTGAGGAGCTCACCCACACCCCCTATGTGTATCATCACTTATTAAGATGTAAAAGGTACATGTTGTATCAACTGAAATGTAGATGTGATGTTAAGAGGCCAGAATGTAGCAAGTCCTAGACCTCAGAAATGCTGACAACATTAGTATCTCAAAATTTGTAAACTGGTTGCAGCATCGTAGAAACTAATTTAGTCTAGAAGATATGTATGAATCACCAACTCATACCAATTACTCTCCTTTTTGTGAGTGCATATATATCATACATGTATGTTCTATAATATTTGCAAATGAAAAGAGAACACTACAATGGGATTTACACATGTTCTCATATGTAAGAAATTGTGAAAACTGTTGTTTGCAGAGGTGATTTACAATGGCTTATTTGCAGAAGCGATTCGAGAAAACGCTTATTTTTCAATGCATAGATATACACATGGGTCTTACTGATATTACTGGCACATACTATATTAACCAAATTTAGTAATTAATGTAAAAGAAGGAACACACTCTGCAATACAGCTTGTAGATCTTGTAGTACAGGGTGTTATTATGTAAAGCATAACTCCAAGCGGCGACATTTTACTCAATAAAACTTGCGAGATTATAAGTTAATGCTGTTTGATGAAATAATCATGGATACTAATTTTTTTTCCTGAACCTAAGGCTTGAATGATTGGTCATGTGTGGGAAGAAAGGGGCTGGACCATGACACCCTTCAAGGAGCGAATAGACGTGCCGCTGGTCGTCGTGTTTGACGGATGGATAGCCAAGCAATTTGCCGGAATTCGAGGGGAAGAGGCACAAACGCCAGTGTTAATGCAGATATGAAATATGAGCACATAGCTGTTGTTGGCATGGGGATTCCTTGTAACAAAGACATGATCGAAATCCCATAGTGGCAAAAAAATGTAGAGAATAACTTAATTGCCCCACATTTCCTATATATCTCAGTATCTATGAATAATGGCATTGGTATGTTGATAACATGGGGTAAGACGGATGTTTTTGTTTGCACTACCAAGAAATATGGATGGAGTAGAAGTTCTTTGCAGATAATATAAGCTACGACAGTTAGTGTAAGCTAAAATACTAAATCCATTTGTGAATGCAAAAGGTGGAAGGAACTAACAAATCTATACATAAAAGAGGGTAAAGTACAGAATGTATTAGGGAAAGGATTTGTGTACCTCTGTTTAAAGACTTGTTCAGCTCATTTTCTCTGTGAAGGAAACAACAGGTGCTACACTCATCAGCAACTGCTCTACTTCACTTTGCATGTGAGCAGATGTACATAAAAGAAATCTCAAGTTTTGCTCGTCTACTTCACTTTGCATTTTGCATGATGTAAATTTTACCAATGATGGTTGCTTGCCAAAGATATAACAAATGGGAGTGGCAGGTTCCAGGCTAGCCTGTCAACTAAGTACACATTTCTTGCCTATGACCACATCAGGTAGTGAGGAGCATATCAGTATGAGCGTGGAGTAAACGAATGCATTTCTGAAAATTCAGAATAAGAAGTAGAGTTGGAGTACCTATTCTTTAGCTAAAAATTAAATTGCAGTATTGTCCACAAACAAAGAATGCATTTACAGGACACCTGCCTACATTTTTACTCATGCAAATCAATAGTTCATGGTCCCAAAAGAATATAAAAAATGTCAGGGACTTGAAGCAAACGAAAAATAGCCATCGATGACTTTTCAACTTTATACCACTCGAAAAGAGAGAACATATCTTGTATCACTTACTGTTGAAACAATAGCCCCTTTTGAAGTTAATCAAACCGTGCAACTATATGACTTCTTTGATAAAAATAAGTGAGAAAATATTTACATTCCTTATAGGCTAAGTAATTGATGACCATGTTTAACATGAGATAATGTTAATTTTAAAGGCAAAAGATAAAGGACTGTCTAGATGTATTGTTTGCCACAGCTGAGGACGCCGAGGGAGGGATTTGGCAATGCCACCAGCTTCAAACGGCCAACTGAACCTGCAAAATACATGAGCGGCATGAAGAATTTATTTGTGGAGCAAGATCGCAGCAAGGCAAAGAGAGCAGTTCCATCCACACTTTTGCCGTTGCCCACCATCCGCAGCTCCGTCCAAGCCGGCCTGCAGCCCACCATCTTCAGCTCGCTGGAGTCGGACAACAGGGCCGAGCCGGACATCACCACCATCGACGGCTTCAGCAGCACACTCAAGGTCAGCGGCGAAGGCTTCGGCTTCGCCTACCACATCTTCTTCCGCTCTGCCTGCGGCAGCCAGGTTGGCCTCGCCTTCAAGTGTCTCAACCCACAGAGTCTGCAGGATAAGAATAAACCTTTCATCAAAAGGTATAGTGTGAGAAAAAAGTACTTTATTTTCATTGAAAGTGATCAACATACACTAAGAATCTTTGCACAACAGATAAATTAATCAGGACAGGGAGATCCAGCTGTGTCAACTTCCATTAGAGAATACTCCAACATGAAGGCCAATCCAAGCAGGCACCGATGGATCTCAACTGGATGTCTCGACCGGGAAAACTCATAGAAGAGAACATGAACTACGCACAAAGAAGAACATATTAGAGGAAAAATTTGAGGAAAATAACAGAAAAACAAACACAGAAGCAAGCACATCTTGTCATCACCAGCGCAGGCTATGAAACAAAAGAGACGCGATGGACCACTCGCTAGAGTGTGCTCGCCTTCCAATAGGAAGAGCTGGGGATAGGAGGAAGAGGACGACCCCTTACCTACCTCCACGTGTTGAATGTTGCCTCTGTGGGCGCGAGGCACCTTCTCGTCTTACGGCAGCCGTCAAATCCAAAGCTCGATGGGGTCGCCGTGCTCCTCACCACACCTCCTCGGCCGCCATGACGGCCGCTTGCCCAAAGCCGCCGAATAAAAGGTCCTCCCATAGACGGAGTCTATGAGCTTGGCCCAACTCGCCCAACCATGCTCTACACGAACTCGCATATCAATTTATCAACCCTAAACTACTCTGTACAGGCTGCATCTCAACCGGCAGTACCGTTTCTAAGGAGAAAGAAAATATGGAGGAGGGCATACCCGTGCATCGAATCCTCGACCGGCTGCTGGCCTCCTCCATTCGCAAATCGTTGTGGCTGCCGGCTTTCCCGAGCTCCGCTGAGCCGCTCGGAAACACGGCCACCTCGTCTGCATCCTCCCCACCAAGCAGAGCAAGCCAGGAGGCAGACCACCAGGGAAGAAGGAGGTGGGGACGTGCCTCGCCGGAGAGCCGCCGTGTAGAACGCCGGAGGAGGAAGAAGTGGATAGGGCGGAGGGCACCAGGCCTGGGCTGGAGACGATGGGGCGGTGGAGGAGAAAAGAAGAGAGAGAGCGTGGGGAGGAATTGAGGGACGGTACAGCCAGAGGACCTCTCCAGAATCAAAGGGGTTCAGTAAAAATGCTACATCCACCCATAACAAAATAAAGCCTAGCACAGAACAAAGGACAGTAAAAGAAAAAATGCAAGAGGATGAATCAAGTGCACACAAGAAAATAACAGGACGAATCTCAAAATTCTGAGAAAACATCCTTGTGTGTGAAGCTCGCCCCAACCTTGTGAAGGAATCACCGCCTCGACCGGTGCCTTAGTGGAAGAGGGAGAGCACCTTCGTGGAGCTCTCTCGAGGAAGAAGGTGAGGCCTTCCTTCGTGGTGTGGCCGTCTAGTCTCTTGTGTGAGACTAGCACCTCCTCAACGCAGATGTACTTCCTATTGTGGAAGGAACTGCAGGAAACAAACCTCGCCTCGTCTCCGCTCCCCCGGTTGTCTCGCTCCTTACTCTTACTATCTTGTTGATTCCTTTACTTGTTGCACTTGTCCTAGGATCATTGTAGGATCACCGATATCGCTAAAGTTCTCACCTTTACCTTCCATTGCACTAAAAAAATTGAAAAAGGACTAAAACTTGACATAGCGCCATTCACCCCCCTCTTGTTCGCTACGATCCATTCAAGTGGTATCAGAGTGAGGTTTTCTTGCTCGGGCTTTACCGCCTAAGAAATGGCCGAACAAGAGGCGGATAAGAATGGGTCACCTTCCCTTGTGCCTCCCGCTCCATCATCACCCATAGATACCACAACGGCTACGTTGGATGACCTCAAGAAATTGGAGTCATCCATCGTTAACCAAATGAAGGCGATGATGATGGAGTTGGTTGCTCAAAAACCGAACCCTATCGTTGATCCTAAAGCAAGTGCCGAGGATCCCCCACCAAAAGCTAACCCCTTTCCTCTTGTTGATTTTGTCGCGCAAACGACAAATGTTCCACAAAAGGAAGGGCTTGGGGAGACCGACACTTCAACAAAGGGGAAGGATGAGACACCGGTTGCGGGACGCCTAGGGAGTAATCATGCGGTGCCACCACCAAATGATTACACCATAAAACATTCCAATACCTATGCCACATATCTTGTCGCATGGTTCACCACCGTTACTTGAGTCAAACAACTTTGAAAATTGGCAATTCTTAATGCGTTCTTGTTGGAGATATGCCCAAGAGGCAATAATAAAAGTGGTTATTATATATCTTTGTGTTTATGATAAATGTTTATATACCATGCTATAATTGTATTAACCGGAATATTGATACATGTGTGATATGTAAACAACAAAGAGTCCCTAGTATGCCTCTTAACTAGCTTGTTGATTAATGGACGATTAGTTTCATAATCATGAACATTGGATGTTATTAATAACAAGGTTATATCATTATATAAATGATGTAATGGACACACCCAATTAAGCGTAGCATAAGATCACGTCATTAAGTTATTTGCTATAAGCTTTCGATACATAGTTACCTAGTCCTTATAACCATGAGATCATGTAAATCACTTATACCGGAAAGGTACTTTGATTACATCAAACGTCACTGCGTAAATGGGTGGTTATAAAGGTGGGATTAAGTATCCGGAAAGTATGAGTTGAGGCATATGGATCAACAGCGGGATTTGTCCATCCCGATGACGGATAGATATACTCTGGGCCCTCTCGGTGGAATGTCGTCTAATGTCTTGCAAGCATATGAATATGTTCATAAGAGACCACATACCACGGTACAAGTAAAGAGTACTTGTCAGGAGACGATGTTGAACAAAGTATAGAGTGATACCGATGATCAAACCTTGGACAAGTAAAATATCGCGTGACAAAGGGAATTGGTATCGTATGTGAATGGTTCATTCGATCACTAAAGTCATCGTTGAATATGTGGGAGCCATTATGGATCTCCAGATCCCGTTATTGGTTATTGGTCGGAGAGAGTACTCAACCATGTCCACATAGTTCGCGAACCGTAGGGTGACACACTTAAGGTTTGATGTTGAAATGGTAGAACTTGAATATGGAATGGAGTTCGAAGTATTGTTCGAAGTCTCGGATGGGATCCCGGACATCACGAGGAGTTCCGGAATGGTCCGGAGAATAAGATTCATATATAGGAAGTCATTTTATAAGTTTGAAAATGATCCGGTGATTTTACGGAAGGTTCTAGAAGGTTTTAGAAAAGTCCGGAAGGAATCACTAAGGAAGCCACCTAAGGGGGCCGGCCACCCCCCCCCCCCACATGGAAGGGGGGAATCCCACCTCAGGTGGGAGTCCCACCTTGGGTAGGTTTCCCTACTACATGGAAGGTTCTTGTGTTGGGGTCTTATTCGAAGACTTGTAGTCCAACACTTGGGGATCCACCTATATAATGAGGGGCATAGGGGAGGGGGCCGGCCACCCCAAGACCACAAGCTGGCCGCACCCCTTGAGGCCGGCCACCCCCTCTCCCAAACCCTAGCCACCCCCTCTCTCCTCCACCTCTCCCGCACGCTTAGCGAAGCTCCGCCGGAGATCTCCACCGCCACCGCCACCACGCCGTCGTGCTACCGGATTAAAGGAGGAGCTACTACTTCCGCTGCCCGCTGGAACGGGGAGAAGGACGTCGTCTTCATCAACACCGAACGTGTGACCGAGTACGGAGGTGCTGCCCGATCGTGGCACAGTGATCAAGATCTTCTACGCGCTTTTGCAAGCGGCAAGTGATCGTCTACCGCAGCAATAAGAGCCTAATCTTATAGGCTTTGGAAATCTTCAAGGGTGAGTCTCGATCATCCCCTCGTTTCTCCCATCTTCTAGATTGCATCTTGGCTTGGATTGCGTTCTCGCGGTAGGAAATTTTTTGTTTTCTATGCTACGAATCCCTACACCAACACTCTATGGAGCTAGTACATCACCAAGCTAGCCTCCATAGCTGCACATCTCCAATGCTCCACCATAGTAACCCTACCACCAAGATCCACTAAGGAATAGCTAGTATTGGTGAAATCTCTCTTGGTAGAACTATAGATCGGGGTCTCCTCCACCACTCCTCAAAGTTTGGGCAAGATTGGTTGGATGGTGAGGGAGATCCCCAAGGATTAAGCTCAGCAACAATGGAGGAGAGAGAGAGGGAAGAGATAAAATCGTGTTGGGGAAGAAGGATCCCTTAAATAGGCTCCTCCAAATCCAACCGTTATGTCCAATTTTTGCCTAAGCGGTACTACCGCTTCTGGGAAGCGGTACTACCGCTTCTGGGAAGCGGTACTACCGCTCTGAGTTCGAATTCCCCCAGATCTGGTCCACGTGGATGCAGAGCGGTACTACCGCTCGAGGTACCGCAATAGGGTCCAAACCTTACTGGACTCGAAGCGGTACCAGAGCGGTACTGCCGTAACTAGTTACGGTACCTGGGCGGTACCGTGGGCGGTACTGCAGAGGTACCGCAACTCGTACTGTGGGTCGATTTCAGTGCAGAACTCAGAGCGGTACCGTGGGCGGTACCTATAGGGGTAGCGGTACTACCGCCACAGGTACCGGTAGTACCGGCCTGGCTAAAACTGGTTTTCTCCCCTTTTTCTCTCCGGCCATGTCACCTCGCGATACACACACAAAACCAGAAAACCTATCAACTACGCTTCAGTCTTCTGATCTTGACGTGTCCAGCGAGGTCACCGTGCACTTGCAAATCTAACAATGATACTGAAGGCACACGGTGAGATTACTCAAGTGTTGTCATCAAATACACAAAACTTGGGGTGTAAACTTTGCTCTTACAATGGCGAAGGTTGAAACTGCTTCGTTCATTGCTATTTGGTTGGAAACATAAAATGCTTCATGTGGTAATTGGTATATTGTCTTGAATAATTTGATACTTGGCAATTGTTTTGCTCAAATAGATGATGTTTGAGCTCTTGCATCATGTACTTTGCACCTATTAGTGGAGAACTACTGTAGAGCTTGTTGAAATTTGGTTTGCATGATTGGTCTCTCTAAAAGTCTAGATATTTTCTGGTGAAGTGTTTGAACAACAAGGAAGACAGTGTAGAGTCTTATAATGCTTGCAATATGTTCTTATGTAAGTTTTGTTGTACCGGTTCATACTTGTGTTTGCTTCAAACAACCTTGCTAGCCAAAGCCTTGTACTGAGAGGGAATAATTCTCGTGCATCCAAATCCTTGAGCCAAAACCTATGCCATTTGTGTCCACCATACCTACCTACTATGTGGTATTTCTCTGCCATTCCAAAGTAAATTGCTTGAGTGCTACCTTAAAATTTCATTCCTTGTCTTTGCAATATATAGCTCATGGGAAAATAGATTAAAAACTATTGTGGTAAAGAATATGTAGCTTATGTATCTTATTTCTTATAAGTTGCTTGTTGAGCGGTAACCATGTTTCTGGGGACGCCATCAACTATTACACCTTTGTTGAATATCATGTGAGTTGCTATGCATGTTCATCTTGTCTGAAGTAAGGGTGATTTATCATGATCAAATGGTTTGAGTATGCATATTGTTAGAGAAGAACTTTGGGCCGCCAACCAAAGCCATGTATCATGGTGGAAGTTTCAGTTTCGACATTAATCCTCAATCTCTTATGAGAATATTATCTGTTGTTGAATGCTTATGCATTAAAGAGGAGTCCATTATCTGTTTTCTATGTTGTCCCGGTATGGATGTCCTTAGTTGAGATCTATCAAAAACGAGAAATCAAATGCAATCTACCTCCTTGGACCTTTGTACAGGCGGCATAGAGGTACCCCTTTGTGACACTTGGTTGAAACATATGTTATGCAATGATAATCCATGGAAATCCAAGCTAATTAGGACAAGGTGCGAGCACTATTGGTATTCTATGCATGAGGCTTGCAACTTATAGGATGTCTTATGCATAACACATATGAATTATTACTACCGTTGACAAAATTGTTTCTATGTTTTCAAAATAAAAGCTATAGCACAAAAATAGCAATCCATGCTTCCCTCTGCGAAGGGCCTTTCTTTTACTTTATGTTGAGTCAGTTTACCTACTTCTTTCTGTAGGATAACGTTGCATAGAAAACAAAAATTTTCCTACCGCGAACACGCAATCCAAGCCAAGATGCAATCTAGAAGACGGTAGCAACGAGGGGGTATCGAGTCTCACCCTTGAAGAGATTCCAAAGCCTACAAGATGAGGCTCTTGTTGCTGCGGTAGACGTTCACTTGCCGCTTACAAAAGCGCGTAGAAGATCTTGATCACGATCGCTTCCGGCGCCACGAACGGGCAGCACCTCCGTACTCGGTCACACGTTCGGTTGTTGATGAAGACGTCGTCCACCTCCCGTTCCAGCGGGCAGCGGAAGTAGTAGCTCCTCTTGAATCCGACAGCACGACGGCGTGGTGTCGGTGGCGGTGGAGAACTCCGGCGGAGCTTCGCTAAAGCTACGCGGGAGATATGGAGGAGAGGGGGGCGGCTAGGGTTTGGGAGGGGGTGGCCGGCCACTTCAATGGGGCGGCCAGCTTGTGGTCTTAGGGTGGCCGGCCCCCTCCCTTGGCCCCTCATTATATAGGTGGAACCCCAAGTGTTGGACTCCAAGTCTTCGAATAAGACCCGAAACCAAAACCTTCCATATGAAAAGGAAAGCTACCTAGGGTGGGAATCCCACTTGGGGTGGGATTCCCCCCTTCCATATGGGGGGGTGGCCGGCCCCCTAAGGGGGAGTCCACTTGGGACTCCTCCCCCACTAGGGTTGGCCGACCATGGAGGTGGAGTCCCACCGGGACTCCACCTTCCTTGGTGGTTTCTTCCGGACTTTTCTAGAACCTTCTAGAACCTTCCATAGAACCTTCCGCATCATTTTAATTCACATAAAATGATATCCTATATATGAATCTTATTCTCCGGACCATTCCGGAACTCCTCGTGATGTCCGGGATCTCATCCGGGACTCCGAACAAATATTCGAACTCCATTCCATATTCAAGTTCTACCATTTCAACATCCAACTTTAAGTGTGTCACCCTACGGTTCGTGAACTATGCGGACATGGTTGAGTACTCACTCCGACCAATAACCAATAGCGGGATCTGGAGATCCATAATGGCTCCCACATATTCAACGATGACTTTTAGTGATCGAATGAACCATTCACATACAATACCAATTCCCTTTGTCACGCGATATTTTACTTGTCCGAGGTTTGATCTTCGGTATCACTCTACACCTTGTTCAACCTCATCTCCTGACAAGTACTCTTTACTCGTACCGTGGTATGTGGTCTCTTATGAACTCATTCATATGCTTGCAAGACATTAGACGGCATTCCACCGAGAGGGCCCAGAGTATATCTATCCGTCATCGGGATGGACAAATCCCACTGTTGATCCATATGCCTCAACTCATACTTTCCGGATACTTAATCCCACCTTTATAGCCACCCATTTACGCAGTGGTGTTTGGTGTAATCAAAGTACCTTTCCGGTATAAGTGATTTACATGATCTCATGGTCATAAGGACTAGGTAACTATGTATCGAAAGCTTATAGCAAATAACTTAATGACGTGATCTTATGCTATGCTTAATTGGGTGTGTCCATTACATCATTCATACAATGATATAACCTTGTTATTAATAACATCCAATGTTCATGATTATGAAACTAATCATCCATTAATCAACAAGCTAGTTAAGAGGCATACTAGGGACTCTTTGTTGTTTACATATCACACATGTACTAATGTTTGGGTTAATACAATTATAGCATGGTATATAAACATTTATCATAAACATAAAGATATATAATAACCACTTTATTATTGCCTCTAGGGCATATCTCCTTCAGTCTCCCACTTGCACTAGAGTCAATAATCTAGTTTACATTTGTAGAGATATAACACCTTGGCCTTCTGGTGCTTTATCATGTTTTGCTCACGGGAGAGGTTTTAGTCAACGGATCTGACACGCTCAGAGACGTATGTATTTTGTAATTCATTTGCGTCTCAACGCATCACTCATTTCCAAATGAGTCGGCATAAAATATGTTTGGTCTTCAGGTGGAACCTTAATTCCGCGGTCTGAAATATGTCACTAATATTGTCATACACAATATAGCTTCAAAGTTCTGACTCTGTCGGAACTACACCAAGTTCTCAAAGAACCTCTTGACTCAACATCCTTTGTCATTGTCAAAACAATGACATACTCTGCCTTCTTTTGTAGAATCCATCACAATATTTAGAACTCTTCTAAATCTAGCATAGACAACTTCTAGCTCATTGTGCTACCTTTTAATCAACACTTAGTCTAATTTGAGATTGAAATTTTATTTTCATATGTGACAAAACAAATATCGGTGCAACATCTTACAGCGATTTGTTTATCATTTCTCCATACAAAACTATATATATATACTTGGTTCTTCTTAAGTACTCAAGAATATTTTTTTTACTGTTTTTCAATGATCATCACAAGAATCATTTTGGTACATGCTCATAATGCTTTTATAGCATAGGACATCTGATTGTGTACATATTATTCGTGATCTATAATCACTCATGTGTTTTTACTCATTGAGTGTCAGATACACTCAAGTCTTGTTAAAACTTCACATGACAAGAACATTTTCTTAATATTGAACTACTTCAATATCCATCCTATGTACTTTGACTTAAACTTATTTATGTGTTTCAATCTATCTTCATAGATCTTGACACTAAATTTGTTTCAGTCCATATCCTTTCATTGAAATTAATTTCTCAATGAAACCTTTTTAATCAAGTATATAATTACATCATTTATAACCAACTATATGTCATCTACATAAAGTATTATAAATATGTCTCAGCGCTCCCACTTAATTTCTTGCAAATGCAAGCCTCTTCATCATCTCTGATGAAATCAAAAACTCTTTGACTATTTCATCTGGTGAAGATTCCAACTCCGCGATACTTACTTCATTCAATTGAAGTTCGTATACCTATCTAGTATTCTATGGACTAGCAAAACTCTTGGTTGTATCTTGTATACACCTTTTAATACACACTTCTGATAAGCTATGTATTTTGCCATCCTACTAACATATCTCATAAAAGAAATATGTAGTGAATACTAGAATAATCCACATAGACTATAATCATTGCTACGGAAGATCTAATCTTATCGTAGTCAACTCTTTGAACTTTGTCGTAAACAACTTTTCGACAAGTCGAGCTTTTTCAAGGATATTTCATCCAAGTCCATCAAATTTATAGATCCATTACTTTCAAAAAGTATTCATCTATCTTGGATTTCATGGCGTATAGCCATTTTAACGGAGTCAGGGCCCATCATAACTTCTTTGTTTGTAGTTGGTTTATCATTGTTCAAAATCAATCCTTTGTCCACAAATCATTTATTTGATCACAAAGTAAACCATACCTACAAGGTTCAATATGTACTTCGATCTCCATGACTAAAACACTTTGTAGTCATGGGAGCCATGATCGTCGTGGCCGCTTCCGGAATCAATTTCCGATGCTGCGCTACTCTGATCATTATGCTCAGGTTCATAAACCATATCAAGTTCTATTGTCCTCCCACTCAAATACTTCGCTAGAAAACAATTTCTTGGAAATAAGAAACATTGACAAACACTTTTGTCTTTTATTTCATAGTGGAAAGAATTCCCAATCAATTCTTTGGGATAACCAACAAAGACATTTATCTGTTTTTGGTTGTAAACTCTTAGACCAAAATTTAAAGAAAGGACTATTAGGGTTTATACCCATGCCATAACTTGTATGGTGTCATTTCAATGGATCATGATGATGCTATATTTAGTGTAAAAGAGGTAGTCTCTAAAGCATAATCCACAAAAATTATAATGGCATTAATATTTTATCTCATCATTGACCCAACAAGGTTTGGATACATCTCTTGGATACTTCATCATCACTATGATGCTTCAAGAAATGTGAGTTGTAGAATAATTTCATAACTCTCTTAGATGTTCGCTAAAACTCGTAATTCAAATATTTCCACTATGATCCAATCATAGATATTTGACTTTTCTATTACGATGATTTCCACTTCATGCTGAAATTTATTTGAATCCATTCAAATGTTTCAAACTTCTTCCTTATCGAATATATCCACATATATATACTCAATTCATTGTTTGAAGTTTTCATGAAGTAGAAGAATCTCCCGCACACAACTATGCCCAGTGAACCATATACATCATCATGTATGTTTCCACTAAGTTAGTTGCCCGTTCAAAACTTGGCCTATGAACGGTATTTCAGTCATTCCTTTTAGAAGAGATTTGCAAGCGCCAAATGATTCATAAATCAAATGACTCCAATAATCCATTTGCATGGAGTTTCTTCATGCGTTCCTTTCCAACATGACCTAAATGGCGGTTCCACAAATAAGTGGAATTCAAATCATTTGCCTTACGGCATTTTAGCGTCAGTGTTATGTATATGTGTTTCACCATTAAAATTTATAATAACTTATCCATCGTACAAGGAGTAATGTCATAATTTAAACAACTCATTGTTTTTATTTGACAAGAGCAAAATAACAATTATTAAGTTCTTTATTATAAATTCTAAGGGCTAGATAGAATGCCAACGATGAACATAATAACACTTTATTTTTGTTCCAGACGTGCATTCCTATCATATTCCTTGTCAGTCACTTAGGCCATTGTATTCTTGTATTGCGTTGTTTTGTATGAGACTTCATACCAACCAATATGGTACAAATACCCAAGAATTTCTTTGTGTGACCAAACGAGGAATACATCCATAACATGTATATCTTTTATATACACCTGAGCTAGACTTTCCAGTCTTTTCTTTCTTTCTGCCAATAATCTTTTGTAGTTTCTCTTTTAGCTTTCCTCATTATTCAGAAAAACACTTCAACATCAATAACTTTTAGGTTTGTTGGTCAAATACCAATAACCTTGAGGTTCTTACTTTGAAGTTGATCATCATATGACAAGTGTTCCGGATTTTTCTATTAATAACCTTTTAATATGATGAACAATTTCACTCATAATTTTATCCATCATATCATGACGAATTTTCGAGACCATGTCTGTACATGCTAGGCTCGTAAAGTTTAACCTTAGTATTCGCATCTGCAAATCTGGCTTGTACCCGTTGTAAGCACACGTAGAATCTATAACACCCGATCATCACGTGATGCTTCGAAACGACGAGTCTTAGCAACGGTGCATACTAAGGACAATCACTTCATGGATATGCGAATATCGTTAGTGCCCCAATAGTTGGAGGATTGGGACGCCTTGCGTCTTCAACCTTCGTACATTCCCATAAAACTTATGAGTTTATGTAGTCTCACCAAAATATATTCTATCATCTTGCAATAAGGTCTTAGATATCACATATATCTCATACCTTGATTATTTCTGAAAACTAAATTTTCAGCTCCTTATTTTTCAAACAGATTTGAACTTCAAGTTTTACGGAGACAAGATAACTTTAGGTACTAATTGAAACCACAACTCTTTGAATCAACAATGTGAGGTTTACTAAAAGTTTGCAATAGGACTTAATCATTTCTTGATTCTTTAACAATACGGTACCAGTCCGTAAAGTTTCTTATCAGACTTAACAGTATTTCTATCTCAATTACAAGACTAGCGCATGGTAGAAAATGGATGCCAATACTACAAAATTAATTCAAAATACTACTCAGACTATGTTTATGATAATTAGTTCATGTTTTAATCTAATTACTAATGAACTCCCACTTAATACAACATCCCTCATAGTTGTTAAGTGGTACACGATCCAAATCCACTACATCAAAACCGATCATCACGTGAGATGATGTAGCTTCAATGGTGAACATCAACATGTTGATCATATCATCCATATGACTCGTGTTCAACCTTTCGGTTTCCGTTGTCCCGAGGCCATGTCTGTACATGCTAGGCTCGTCAAGCAAACCCAAGTATTCCGCGTGTGCAACATGGCTTACACCCGTTGTATGTGAACGTTGAGTCTATCACATCCGATCATCACGAGATGCTTCGAAACGACGAACTGTACAACGGTGCATACGAGGGGAGAACACTTTATTATCTTGATATTAATGTGAGGGATCATCTTATAATGCTACCGTCGCGTTCTAAGCAAAATAAGATGCATAAAGGATTAACATCACATGCAATTCATATGTGATATGATATGGCCCTTTTGTCTTTGCGCCTTTGATCTTCATCTCCAAAGCACGGACATGATCTCCATCATCAACGGGCATGATCTCCATCATTGTCGGCGTAGCGTCAAGGTTCATGGCGCCGTCTTCATGGTTGTTCACCTCATGTAGCAACTATTACAACTATTTTGAAATACTACTCAACATGAAATTTAAAGACAACCATAAGGCTCCTGCCGGTTGCCACAATACAATAATGATCATCTCATACATATTCATCATCACATTATGGCCATATCACATCACCAAACCCTACAAAAACAAGTTAGACGTCTCTAATTTGGTTTGCATATTTTACGTGGTTTAGGGTTTTCGAGAGAGATCTAATCTACCTACGAACATGAACCACAACGGTGATACTAATGTTGTCAATAGAAGAGTAAATTGAATCTTCACTATAGTAGGAGAGACAGACACCCGCAAAGCCTCTTATGCAATACAAGTTGCATGTCGAACGAGGAACAAGTCTCATGAACGCGGTCATGTAAAGTTAGTCCGGGCCGCTTCATCCCACTATGCCACAAAGATGCAAAGTACTCAAACTAAAGACAACAAGAGCATCAACGCCCACAAAACCATTGTGTTCTACTCGTGCAACCATCTATGCATAGACACGGCTCTGATACCAATGTAGGATAACGTTGCATAGAAAACAAAAATTTTCCTACCGCGAACACGCAATCCAAGCCAAGATGCAATCTAGAAGACGGTAGCAACGAGGGGGTATCGAGTCTCACCCTTGAAGAGATTCCAAAGCCTACAAGATGAGGCTCTTGTTGCTGCGGTAGATGTTCACTTGCCGCTTGCAAAAGCGCGTAGAAGATCTTGATCACGATCGCTTCCGGCGCCACGAACGGGCAGCACCTCCGTACTCGGTCACACGTTCGGTTGTTGATGAAGACGACGTCCACCTCCCGTTCCAGTGGGCAGCGGAAGTAGTAGCTCCTCTTGAATCCGACAGCACGACGGCGTGGTGTCGGTGGCGGTGGAGAACTCCGGCGGAGCTTCGCTAAAGCTACGCGGGAGATATGGAGGAGAGGGGGGCGGCTAGGGTTTGGGAGGGGGTGGCCGGCCACTTCAATGGGGCGGCCAGCTTGTGGTCTTAGGGTGGCCGGGCCCCTCCCTTGGCCCCTCATTATATAGGTGGAACCCCAAGTGTTGGACTCCAAGTCTTCGAATAAGACCCGAAACCAAAACCTTCCATATGAAAAGGAAACCTACATAGGGTGGGAATCCCACTTGGGGTGGGATTCCCCCCTTCCATATGGGGGGGTGGCCGGCCCCCTAAGGGGGAGTCCACTTGGGACTCCTCCCCCACTAGGGTTGGCCGGCCATGGAGGTGGAGTCCCACCGGGACTCCACCTTCCTTGGTGGTTTCTTCCGGACTTTTCTAGAACCTTCTAGAACCTTCCATAGAACCTTCCGCATCATTTTAATTCACATAAAATGACATCCTATATATGAATCTTATTCTCCGGACCATTCCGGAACTCCTCGTGATGTCCGGGATCTCATCCGGGACTCCGAACAAATATTCGAACTCCATTCCATATTCAAGTTCTACCATTTCAACATCCAACTTTAAGTGTGTCACCCTACGGTTCGTGAACTATGCGGACATGGTTGAGTACTCACTCCGACCAATAACCAATAGCGGGATCTGGAGATCCATAATGGCTCCCACATATTCAACGATGACTTTTAGTGATCGAATGAACCATTCACATACAATACCAATTCCCTTTGTCACGCGATATTTTACTTGTCCGAGGTTTGATCTTCGGTATCACTCTATACCTTGTTCAACCTCGTCTCCTGACAAGTACTCTTTACTCGTACCGTGGTATGTGGTCTCTTATGAACTCATTCATATGCTTGCAAGACATTAGACGACATTCCACCGAGAGGGCCTAGAGTATATCTATTCGTCATCGGGATGGACAAATCCCACTGTTGATCCATATGCCTCAACTCATACTTTCCGGATACTTAATCCCACCTTTATAGCCACCCATTTACGCAGTGGTGTTTGGTGTAATCAAAGTACCTTTCCGGTATAAGTGATTTACATGATCTCATGGTCATAAGGACTAGGTAACTATGTATCGAAAGCTTATAGCAAATAACTTAATGACGTGATCTTATGCTATGCTTAATTGGGTGTGTCCATTACATCATTCATACAATGATATAACCTTGTTATTAATAACATCCAATGTTCATGATTATGAAACTAATCATCCATTAATCAACAAGCTAGTTAAGAGGCATACTAGGGACTCTTTGTTGTTTACATATCACACATGTACTAATGTTTCGGTTAATACAATTATAGCATGGTATATAAACATTTATCATAAACATAAAGATATATAATAACCACTTTATTATTGCCTCTAGGGCATATCTCCTTCACTTTCTATTTAGAAGCAAACACTTGTGTCAACTGTGTGCATTGATTCCTACATACTTGCTTATTTGCATTCATCATATTACTTTGTGTTGACAATCATCCATGAGATATATATCCATGAGATATACATGTTGAAGTTGAAAGCAACTGCTAAAACTTATATCTTCCTTTGTGTTGCTTCAGAACTTTCTACTAAGAATTTATTGCTTTATGAGTTAACTCCTATGCAAGACTTATTGATGCTTGTCTTGAAAGTACTATTCATGAAAAGTCTTTGCTATATGATTCAGTTGTTTAGTCATTGTCTTTACCATTGCTTCGAATCACTTAATTCATCTCATATGCTTTACAATAGTATTGATCAAGATTATGATAGCATGTCACTTCAGAAATTATCCTTGTTATCGTTTACCTACTCGAGGGCGAGTAGGAACTAAGCTTGGGGATGCTTGATACGTCTCAAACGTATCTATAATTTCTTATGTTCCATGCTAGTTTTATGACAATACTCACATGTTTTGTATACACTTTATATCATTTATACGCATTTTACGGCACAAACCTATTAACAAGATGCCGAAGCGCCAGTTCTGTTTTGTGCTGTTTTTGGTTTCAGAAATCCTACACAGGAAATATTCTCGGAATTGGACGAAACGAACGCCCAGGGTCTTATTTTTCCACGGAGCTTCCAGAAGACCGAAGAGGATACGAAGTGGGGCCACGAGGCGCCCTCACCATAGGGCGGTGCGGCCAGCATGGGGCCCGCGCTGGCCTATGGTGTGGGGCCCCCGTGCCTCTTCCGACTCTGCCCTTCCGCCTACTTATACTCTCCGTCGCGAAAAACCTATTACCGAGAGCCACGATACGAGAAAAATTCCAGAGACGCCGCCGCCAATCCCATCTCGGGGGATTCAGGAGATCGCCTCTGGCACCCTGCCGGAGAGGGGAATCATCACCCGGAGGACTCTACATCACCATGATCGCCTCCAGACTGATGCCTCCATTGAATCTGGGATAGTGACAGAAAGTTCTAAGGTTGTGGATGTGTTGTTGCTACTAGGGATAAAACATCGATGCTTTGTCTAAGGATATTTGTGTTGATTACATTACGAACCATACTTAATGTAATTGTCTGTTGTTTGCAACTTAATACTGGAAGGGGTGCGGATGCTAACCCGAAGGTGGACTTTTTAGGCATAGATGCATGCTGGATAGCGGTCTATGTAATTTGTCGTAATGCCCTAAGTAAATCTCATATTAGTCATCATGATATGTATGTGCATTGTTATGCCCTCTCTATTTGTCAATTGCCCAACTGTAATTTGTTCACCCAACCTGCTATTTCGTATTGGAGAGACACCACTAGTGAACTATGGACCCCGGTCCATTCTTTTACATCTGAATACAATCTACTGCAATCATTGTTCTCTGCTGTTCTTCGCAAACAAACATCATTCTCTACACCATATGTTTAATCCTTTGTTTACAGCAAGCCGATGAGATTGAAAACCTCACTGTTAAGTTGGGGCAAAGTATTTTGATTGTGTTGTGCAGGTTCCACGTTGGCGCCGGAATCCCTGGTGTTGCGCCGCACTACACTCCTTCACCAACAACCTTCACGTGGCCTTCATCTCCTACTGGTTCGATAACCTTGGTTTCTTACTGAGGGAAAACTTGCTGCTGTGCGCATCACACCTTCCTCTTGGGTTCCCAACGGACGTGTGCTTCACGCGTTATCACGCGCCGCCCCCGGGGGAGATCGATCTCCATGATCTACTCCGGGGGCCGCGCAATCCGTATGAGGGTTCGTTCGCCGATCTGTTGATCCGCTGCCCTCGAGTCATTTTTTTCCAATATGTATATTGGTTTTCTTTTTGCTCCGCCGGTCGCTCGACCGGCGTTTTTCTTTTTGGTTTCACCGATCATAGATCGGATTGAGTCGCCCACCGCCGCCGTCATCACGCGCCTCTACTCCAACCTCGGCGTCGACTTTGCACCGGCTCTCCTCCATCATCCGCCCTACGCCGGCCACTGCGGTCGACTCACTGGCTGGCTGTAGCGCCTGCCTTGGTAGGCTGCCGCGGCCGGCTCGCCCGCGTCGTCTCCGCCTCGGCCGGTCCGGCCCAGCAACCGGTTTGACCGGGACCGTGGCCGGCTTGTCCGGTCCAGTAGTCGGTCTGACCGGGCGGCCGACCGGGCGGGTGAGCGGAGCCCCCTGGACGACCGGGCCTGTGGCCGGCTGGTCCGGTCCATCAGCCGGTCTGACCGGGTGGCCGACCGGGCGGATGAGCGGAGCCCCCTGGACGACCGGGACTGTGGCCGGCTGGTCCGGTCTAGCAGCCGGTCCAACCGGGACCAGGGCTGACCGGGCCGGTCGTAGAGCCGGTTGACCGGGTCTGGCACCGCCTCCATCGACCGTGCGGCACGGCTGCACGCGATGCACATGGGACGCCGTTTGCGTCGCAACCGGCCGCCTTCGCCTGCACGGTCTCCATCGCCGGTCCGTCTTCGCCGTCATCGCCCAGGACATCAACGACAACGTCGCCAACGACTCCGATCTGCGGCGCGTAGTCTACGCCATGGCACGTGTAGCGCCGCCGTCGGTCTGATCAACCGACCCCGCATACGTCTCTGCCAAGCACGTCCCCGAGCACGCGCCTACCACCGATTGAGCATCGGGTTGCTGCTGCGTCGCCCCTTCGGGTCGCAGCGCCGCCGCCTTTGGTCCACGCTGCTAGCCAACGACGCGCCTTATGAGGCACGTACATCGCTGGTGGCGTCCCGCCGCTGCACCGACTCGCGCCCTGCAGTTACGCCGGCCCCTCAGGCCTTGGCATCGCCGCACGTGGTCGCCTTCGCCGTCCCCCGCGCGTCGATGTCCGAGGCCTCCACAGCGCCGCCCCTTCGGCGCGGGTCGCCTCCATCCGCGCATGGTCTTCGTCACGCCGCTAGGTCTTCCTCGCCTACTTCGTGTACCGCAGCCGCGCCCCCACCCCAGGTCGCCGCTGGGCTCGCCAACCACTTCAGGTCGCGCTGGGCTCGCCGACCACCGCAATGCCCGTCTAGGCGTCCAGCATGACCACCCCTGGTCACCGCTGGATTAGCCACCTTCTACGTCTCCAACCGTCTCGACTTCATCGCCCGTGCCATCGCCTCGTCCCCGTCTACACCACCTGCTACTCTACTCTGAGAACCGCGGGCAGCGTCGGCATCTCCGTCGATCTGCGACCGCGACGCTTCCGGAGGCCTCCTCTGCTAGTCCCTCTGACACGGCGATAAGTTCATGATGGTCACTGTGAAGGAGATATGCCCTAGAGGCAATAATAAAGTGGTTATTATTTATATCTTTATGTTTATGATAAATGTTTATATATCATGCTATAATTGTATTAACCGAAACATTAGTACATGTGTGATATGTAAACAACAAAGAGTCCCTAGTATGCCTCTTAACTAGCTTGTTGATTAATGGATGATTAGTTTCATAATCATGAACATTGGATGTTATTAATAACAAGGTTATGTCATTGTATGAATGATGTAATGGACACACCCAAATTAAGCGTAGCATAAGATCTCGTCATTAAGTTATTTGCTATAAGCTTTCGACACATAGTTACCTAGTCCTTATGACCATGAGATCATGTAAATCACTTATACCGGAAAGGTACTTTGATTACACCAAACGCCACTGCGTAAATGGGTGGTTATAAAGGTGGGATTAAGTATCCGGAAAGTATGAGTTGAGGCATATGGATCAACAGTGGGATTTGTCCATCCCGATGACGGATAGATATACTCTGGGCCCCCTCTCGGTGGAATGTCGTCTAATGTCTTGAAAGCATATGAATAAGTTCATAAGAGACCACATACCACGGTACGAGTAAAGAGTACTTGTCAGGAGACGAGGTTGAACAAGGTATAGAGTGATACCGAAGATCAAACCTCGGACAAGTAAAATATCGCGTGACAAAGGGAATTGGTATCGTATGTGAATGGTTCATTCGATCACTAAAGTCATCGTTGAATATGTCGGAGCCATTATGGATCTCCAGATCCCGCTATTGGTTATTGGTCGAAGTGAGTACTCAACCATGTCCGCATAGTTCGCGAACCGTAGGGTGACACACTTAAAGTTGGATGTTGAAATGGTAGAACTTGAATATGGAATGGAGTTCGAATATTTGTTCGGAGTCCCGGATGAGATCCCGGACATCACGAGGAGTTCCGAAATGGTCCGGAGAATAAGATTCATATATAGGATGTCATTTTATGTGAATTAAAATGATCCGGAAGGTTCTATGGAAGGTTCTAGAAAAGTCCGGAAGAAACCACCAAGGAAGGTGGAGTCCATGGCCGGCCAACCCTAGAGGGGGAGGAGTCCCAAGTGGACTCCCCCTATGGGGGCCGGCCACCCCCCCACATGGAAGGGGGGAATCCCACCCCAAATGGGATTCCCACCTTGGGTAGGTTTCCCTATCATATGGAAGGTTTTGGGTTCGGGTCTTATTCGGAGACTTGTAGTCCAACACTTGGGGCTTCCACCTATATAATGAGGGGCCAAGGGGAGGGTGCCGACCACCCCAAGACCACAACCTGGCCGCCCCCCTTGAGTGGCCGGCCACCCCAAGACCACAACCTGGCCGCCCCCCTTGAGTGGCCGGCCACCCCCTCCCAAACCCTAGCCGCCCCCTCTCCTCCATAAGCTCCCGCACGCTTAGCGAAGCTCCGCCGGAGTTCTCCACCGCCACCGACACCACGCCGTCGTGCTGTCGGATTCAAGAGGAGCTACTACTTCCGCTGCCCGCTGGAACGGGAGGTGGACGTCGTCTTCATCAACAACCGAACGTGTGACCGAGTACGGAGGTGTTGCCCGTTCGTGGCGCCGGTGATCAAGATCTTCTACGCGCTTTTGCAAGCGGCAAGTGAACGTCTACCGCAGCAACAAGAGCCTCATCTTGTAGGCTTTGGAATCTCTTCAAGGGTGAGACTCGATAATCCCCTCGTTGCTACCTTCTTCTAGATTGCATCTTGGCTTGGATTGCGTGTTCGCGGTAGGAAATTTTTTGTTTTCTATGCAACGTTATCCTACACACTGCCCCTCGCATGCCCGGTACTGGCAACACCGGAACTGCCTTCGTCCCCGACACGTTCCCGAGTCTGGCAAACTCGCGCCGGACGTCTCGTCTTCATCGGCTTCGACAACGTCTTCTTCGGCATCGCCTCTACGACTGCCTCGACCGCGTCACCGACTTCTTCTATGTGTACTCGATTCTGGCAAAACCGAAGTATGCCTTCGTCCCCGACGTGCGCCTGGTTCTGGCAAAACTAGGGCCGCACCTCGTCCTCGACGGCTCGGACTACATCGACTTCGGCATCGACAACCTCCACGACTGCCTCGACGCGTCTCCGTCACTCTCCTCGCGCACTACGCGCTTGCGGCTACATCGACACCGGCACCTGCCCACGACATAGACCACGGCAATCCCTCGCGCGGTTTCCTCGACCAAGGTTGCAGCACCCACGCTCTCGGCTACCTCGACATCGGCACAAAGGGCTACCACCTCGCCTGCGCCTCACCAGCTTCTTCTCCACCCTGACCGTCCGCGACGCTACCCTTGTTCACGTCGCTACCGCTACGACTGCGGGGGGTGTTAGAGATATATTAGGTAGTATTAGATGTCACGGGATTTGTATAGGATTTGTCATTCATCTCCTGCCATATCTCTAGGAGAGCTTCTTAGCCTCCAAGTCTTGTACGCTATATATACTCGCCCATGAGGCGCAATACAACATCCAATATATTCCGCCAATCTCTCTCTCTCTATCCTTCTACAAAATGTGGCGGCACGGTGCACATCTTCTCATCGATGAATGTTTGTGGCAACCAGCAACTATCGTACTTCGTTTTCCCCTACCTGATTTGAATGAAATTGAGTTGTGATCTCGCTTTTCTCTTTTTGTTCCCTTTTCCCATCATATGTACTCTCACAATTTTACTGCTGCTAGTCTTGATCGCTTAGATAATAAACGATTCTTATCACGTACTACAATTACGTCACGTGGTTTTGGCACATATATATGCACACTCACGGTTCACCTTTAATAGCACCTTGTCTGGCTTTGCATTCTTTGTCGTATGTACTCTCTCTATTTTACTACTACCAATATAGTTTACGAAGCTCGAGTACACAATTTGATCACCTATGTCTGTTATAACATGTTTGTTTATCCCAACAAAGTGTTAGGGAAGAGAGACGTCCATTGTAAAACCAATTTAGGGTTCCATCTCCCTCGCTGGTGACATCATTGGTCCGCTCCTTGTATGGTGGCATGGGGACCTTGGAAGCATGGTGGCCCTCGCTGGTGGGAGGATTCTTGTTCTTTGGTTAGTTTTTTCAGTGTCTTCTTCAAGATAGTGAGGCGGCGCTATGTCCTGAAGTTAGAATACTACAACAAGCGGTGCTCAGCTTAGGTGATGGAGGGACGAGGACGGCGGCGCTCCTTCGGCTCACACTAGTGTGTGTAGTTGTCGCTAGGTGGTTTAAAGACGTGTTTATAACTTTTATTACTTTTAGAGATGCTTATACTATTGTTGATTACTACTAATAGATCACTAGAATTTTCCCAAAAAAGAGAGGGTGAAACGATAACCTTACGATGACATTCATGCCGCCTATTGTTTAATCGAATTTTTCGGGCAAGCACGAAGACTTGTCTCTTAATGTGATTGATGTGGATGTGTTTTAACCGGTTTGAAGTTGGGTTGTAAATTAAAACACGGCATGATTTCTGAAAATTACATATGTCATCCGCTCAAAATTATTATTTATCATGTGTTGTGCTCTATATTTGCACCATATAATTCAGGAACAACAAACATCTCTCGTCACAGAAAAACAAAATTATTACAAACAAAACATGCAAACACATTAACAAAATATGCTTAGTATATAAGATCTCTTTTGATTTACAGTTGTCATCATTGGTGATGGTTACCGCTCTATTGCGCTAGTCCTTTGGGATCGATGACTTCATGTCTACCTACTACAACAAGCTCTACTACGACAAGTTTTGCTCAGCTTTGGTGATAGAGGGGTGACGACGGCGACGCGCTCTACTAGTCGCTAGATGGTCCAAATATCTAATTGTAATTTTCATTCTGGCTGAGGATTCTACTACTGTTGATAATTACGAAAAGATCGGTGAAATTTTCGCAAAAATAATTAGAGGTGAAATTACGATGATATTCATATTGTTTAATCATTTTTTTTCTGGCTAGCGCGAAGACTTGTCTCTTCATGCGATAGATGTGGGTGTGTTTTAACCGGGTAGAAGTTGGGTTGACAGTTAAAACATGACATAATTTTGGAAAATTACATAGCAAATCCTCTCTAAATTGTAATCCCTCATGTGTGTTGCGCTATAATTCGGGCACAACAAGCATTATCTCTTGTCACCCACAAACAAAATTATTCCAGACAAAACATGTCAACAAATAAAAAGATAGTATATAACCGGGGCAAAACATTGCCATCATAATGTAGCAAGTAAAACAAGGGGAAATCTATCTATGGCTACCACCATTACCACCGATGATCCTTGACTAATCTCGGGACAGCAGACTCACTCCCATGACGATGCACCCACCGGCGCAAAACACGGCACCAAAAGCCTTGAGGATCTCGTCGATCCGTTTTAAGTTTTGATTGGACTTCCAGGTGGGGTCGTTGGGTCTGGGCTCGATGTGTCCGGCGAGGCGCTGGAACAGCTTCTTGTCCTTGCCCGTCCCGTACTTGTGGCGAGCCTCCGTCATCAGATCGTAGAGCTCCTCTTTGCTCTTGTCGATCCGTTTCAGCAGGACGCCCTCGCTATCGGCGGTAGTGGCGGCGGTGGTGGTTGCCGCCAGTCAGGGGCTATTTGGTTGTGCCCTGCTCCCCACGCCAAATCAGGGCGCGGCAAAATATTGGCGAAGGATTCGCCCGCCCCAGTTTCGCCAAATCGGGGCACGCCAAAATATTGGGGAAGGATTTGTCCGTCTCAGTTTCACCAGCGCGTGGGCGCACAAACTAGAGTAGGGACCCGAATTTTTGACGTGGCTGAGATAGGATGACTTCAAACCAAAATACTAGCTCATGATACTAATCAACTCCGAAATTTTGGTATGGCAACCGATGGCCACAATCCAAATAGCCCCTTACTACTCTAGCAATCAGGAACTCAAAAAGTGTCTTTGGCTCTCGAGCTGAGTGACCCCTTCATTCTAAAGAATACAAAAGATCATACTCCTATATAGAAGTTCCAAAAAATCTGAAAAAAAAATGGACAGTCAGTGGTGTATTCTACAAGCATGCAAAGTAGCAATACGAAACTCTTTATATGGGCTACAAATCAACAGTTTTTTCATTTTTGTGTAGCTCAAAATATGGAGTATTTGAAATTGATATTTTGCACCTGTTGGCTACATCCATTTTTTATTTTTTTGAACTTGTAAATATTATATATTTGATATTGTTTTAACCGGATCAGCTGGGGAGTCAAAAATCTCCACTCCCAGGAACTGATGAACTCCTCCATGCATGAAGTGACAACTCTTATCTTCATTCATCATCGCAGATGTGTATAAGTTGGATGTAACCAAAATGGAATATTACAAAGGCTAACGAAGTGTGCAGCTATCCTGCGCCACAGCGACAGAAAAAACCTGTACCAACCTCTCTTTCTTTGCATGCTGCATTACGTATACAAAAACCCCATTCCAGGAAAAAGAACACGAAAAAGGACGCACACCATTCCGTCAAACACGAAACCGGCGTGGGTAAGGTCCAAGGGGGGAAGGGACCAATCCTCGCAATGCGAGTTGTTAGCTAGCTACTCGTATTCACACTGCACAAAACTAAGCTATCGAGAACAGCAGCGCTATTGATATCACCTTATTTACAGTGAAACACATCAGCGCTCCAGGAGACTCGATCTGTCGCAAAGAAATCATTCCAGGGTGGCGAACTCATGTTTGTCTTTGTGCCACTTCCTCACGGTGTCGTCCAGCTCCGGAAATGCAGCGAGGACAAGGAGCTCTAGGAGTTCAAATGTTAGCTGCTTCAGACAAACTTGGGACTGCAGGGAAAAACCAAATTGTATATATCAGTTAACGATCATACAGTTGCTCATTCTAATGTTGCATTTATCTTCATGTTTCTTTCCTACAGTACAATTTACAGCATATAAGCATTTTTTTTTTTTTGAAACAAGGCAAGACTTGCCATTTTCATTGATAAAGAAGAAGGCGGCCGATTTATTAACGGGAAAACCGGCCAAAAACCGATACAGATGCACCAAAATCGTCATGGGAGATGACAATATTGGGCACAAACCCCCGACCGACCTGGCCAAATGCCAACAGTCGGCCACACACGCCAACGAGAGATAGCTCCGACTTGGCCGTCGAGCATCACAAGAGAACTATGCTGGGCTTGCGCCGACCGAATCATCCTCCACCCCACCGGTTGCTGGTCATCGTTGCCGCAGGGGCACCCTCCACCGCAGCTCCGACTCCACAGCTCCACAAAGAAGCACGAGAAGACCCGTCGGACACGCCGGTAACCGACTATCGAAGCCCAAGCCGCGACCCAAACTCTGCTTGACGCCTCATCGTTGCCAAACTGCCCGTAGCACCCCCCGCAAGGCAACTCATCCACCATCCATCCTCGAGTCCCCAGGACGAAGGCCACTCCGAGACAATGCCCTCAACAGGGAGAGAGACGCAGAAGTG
This sequence comes from Lolium perenne, assembly GCF_019359855.2. NCBI lineage: Eukaryota > Viridiplantae > Streptophyta > Magnoliopsida > Poales > Poaceae > Lolium > Lolium perenne. The sequence goes on along the minus strand of NC_067244.2, from coordinate 262,363,801 downwards.
CCTCCATCGTCCGATCCCAAGGATCTGAGGTTTCCCTCCGGATGCAGAACTCCAAGGTGACGAGAGTAGTCCTAAACGACGCTTCCAAGAAAGTCAACGGCACCCACAGGTGTCGCCGTCGCCAGTCCGGACCAAAGCCCGGGACAAGGATTTCTCCTAGGATCCTTCACCTCGAACCACCCGAGCTGCCAGACGACGACCTGCAACCGCACATCCGCAACCAAGAGCGCCACAACACCGCCTCCCTGCCGCTGCCAAGCACCAACAGATCCAAGATGGATCGATCTGGGCCAGCAGCACAACCGCCCAAGCCACCACCTCTCCAACCGACGACGCCGCAGCCGCCGCACCGCCGGCCTGGCCAGACGCAGGGATTGGAGCTTGGAGCTCCAGATCCGCCACGATGGAGGCTCCCTGGGCCGGCCAGCAGCGACGCCACCCCCGTGGCCGAAGATGCCGGCCACCATCCACGGGGACGCGCCGCAGCACACCACCGCGGCCACCACCCGAGCTCCCGCCGCCGAAGCGCCGTCGGCTCGTCCGGGGCCGCCGCCCCGGCCTCCACGCGCCGGTCGGCCCGCCGCCACCTCACCCGGCAGAGCCAGCCACCAGCGCCGCGCGGGAGAGAACCCCCACCACCTTCGGCGGCGAGGCCCGCCGCCGCCGCGGCAGAGGCCGGCGGCAGCGGCGGCGGAAGGACACGGAGGGGGGCGCGGGGTTGGGGGCTAGGGTTTCCCCCTGGCGCCGCGTGAGGAGCGACGCGAGGGGGTCAGGTCTCTACTATACCGATGTTAATAGTTGTAGTTTAGCATATGACTATGAACATGGATGTTTTAGGACTGTATGACTACAAACTTAAATCTACTGGTCTTAAACAGGTCAACACTGGTTAAGTTGATTGATGAAGGGCCGTATGAGTTTGTGCCAAACATGCTGATATGCTGACTTCATAAAATAACAATACTGAGAATTATGAGGACGATGAATGGGAAAAAGAGATGGCTTATACGTCAGCTGCATAAGCAATGACTGGTAAAAGGGGAAACACTAGGAACTTTCATGCTAATAGAACTGACAATGTCATAGTGTTGAATAAAATGGTAAATCTGCATTCTGTATGCACTGAATCCCCAAAGATTTTTTTACCTGAAGAAAGAAGTAGATATCCTGAGCACATCTTTCGTACTCCTTTCGACCAACCAGACTCACTAGCGCAGGTGGTGCTTTATCTGTGCAGATAAAAAATGTGAACAATCAGTGCTAACAGAAGAACTCTAAAGAACATAGCAACTACAAATCACAGAGGTGACGAGTCTGGTAGCATTATATTGTTATGTCTCTTGAGACATTGAAAAATATAAGAGGGATAGCAGGTAGCAAAAAGAGCCAGGGGTGCGCCCCTGTTTCTCTAATTAGCAATGATAGCATGTACCAAGTTTACCTATTATCAGTTCACGGACAAATTCTGCACGATGTGCAGCTTCTAATCGTTGTTCTTCAGTCAGATAGTTTGTCTTCCCATCATTCTGGGCACCAGGAGAAGGTTCAGCTGGTTTTCTGCTGGGATGCTTTGTCATGAAAATTCCATCTGGCCAGAGTATCTGCAGAGTTAAAACAGGGAAGCATACAGCCTAAATTAGGGGCAGAATCAACACACGATGAGAAGAATTTGTCTAATTGGCTAACTGAAATAAACAACTCCTTCTACATTGTTTTGGCTGTTGACACCTGCTTTTCTAGGTCTACAACCATAGACTTACCTGTTCAACACGCTTGACTGCAAAAGCAATTATCCTCCCCTTTCTCAATAACTGAATTTTCTCAACAAGCCAGTCATCAAATGTGTCTCCCATTCCTAATTGCAGTATTTGCTTTGCTACCCAAAATGCTTGTCGTCTACAAAAACAAAAACGAATAGGTTATTGGAGATCATTCAAACCTGGGTTCATTATACAGAAGTGCACATACCAAGGTTACAGTTACAGATGCTAAATATTAGTCGTAATCAATGGTCTAGAATTAACTCACCTGATCCAGCCTCCATCTTGGAGCTGAAAAATCACATCAACCAGGTGAAATATGGGGGCACTAACATTTGGAGCCATCCACTGCATTAAAGTACGAACAAAATTGTCAGCCATGCAGCTGCTGCACAACATACAATTAAAGTAAAAGAACATCAAATGGAAAAAATGGTTGCAAAAACACGAAATATAGATTGAGCAGACATGATGAATTGATGGTAAGAGTTGTAGAAACAATCAGAACGTACTTCATTAGGAGTCACTGAGTATCCATCAGATTCCAAAATTTGAGATGTATAACCAGTTTGACTTGCCAGCATTTTCTTATGATCTCCTGAATTTATCGAAAACGAGTAATCATTTTGTTCAGGATCACTTCCAGAGTGGTCTTGATACATATCTGCACTTGCGTTGCTAACACTAGTTTCTAAATTCTGATCTGTACTTCCTTTCCTCAGTCTCAAACCATCAACAGCAGCAAAATCCTTATCCTTTTGCAAGTTATCATTTTGATATCCACTTACAGACTGTCTTGTAGAGGACAAATTTCCATTCAAAGCTTTGGGAGAATTCAATGGTTTTGCACCCTTCTCATTAGATCTTACATCTAAATTGACTGCATGAAATCAGGATGCGGGTATTAACCTGTGCACAAAGAATTTAGAAAGAGAAACTAGCTAACTCAATGAAAGGAGATTGCTCACCTGACAGTGCCTGGATAACAGAGAGAGAATCTGAGAATATGTATGTCTGCAACAAGGATATTTCTCTGTTATACACAGCACTTTGAAAAAGGTTGGGCATGGTATGGTTTAGAAGACACTAACCTGTGAATCAACACTTAAAAAATCCCAGACTTCAATACAGCTTGAAACAGTGGGGATCTGAAGAAGATTCTGTAGAATTAACAGGCAGAGTTATTATATATTCAGAATTTAACCAAACTTCAGGAGCAGATAACAGAGCACTATGTAAAGCTAGCATGACAAAAGATAAGGGTCGATTTCAAGGTTACAGACCACATGGAAATTACAGAGAAAAAAAAAGAGCTGACTGATGTTATAAGACCAGAAAGTAGCATAGCTCAATGTATCAAGGCAGTGCATGTAATCAACATTCATGCTTGCAGACATGATTTGCACTGTTTTAGTCGGATACTTAACTAAGACTCAAACTAAGTACATTCCAAGAGATTGTTTCTTGATTAGACATCTCAATGCCAATACTCAAACTTAAGGAGAAAGTGATAACTAAAGAAAGTATCTTCAAATAGAGCAAAGAAATAAACCTTTAGATATATGTCAAGCAACTTGCATCTCTCTCGAACAACAGGAACCTCTAACCCTGATGAGAGGAAATGCTTTGGAGGCAAGTGAAGACTGTACTGAGGATATTCTTTCAGACGCCGATGCAGCTCTTCAAAATGACGAAACCTGATTAAAGCACACAGCAAACCAGAGGAAGAATTAGAAAGCAATAACACAGTTGAATAATCATTCATATGCATATCATCTGTTTTTCTTTTCTTTCGAGGTATAGGCATCATAGCTGCTTTGAGCTTGTGGCTGAAATAATCAAGTGAAGAAATATAGCATAATCACCTCCTCTTGATGGACCAACTATTACCGTTGGCATCAGTTACTGAAACAGAATACACAGCAAACATGCCAGACCCGCTTTTAACAATGCTGGCTCCTACTACCTGAATAAGGAAATCTAATAAAGATATGTACCACCAGTAGTTACAAGGATCAAAGAATGTTTAACAGATAATGTGTTACCTCACATCTTAACTTTAAATATGAGTCTTCCAACACGTTGGTGCTAGAATAATTAGATGAAAAAGAAGAGCCACTTGATGGCAATGACAAAGATGAAGCATTGGCACCACTAAGCATCCTAGTGATACTTTCCACCTCAGTATCATCATATGGTCCATCCGCCCTTGAATCATTTGCTGATGTATTTAGTATACCAAAATCACCACCAGCCAAGAAAGATCTATCAGCTTCTTGCCATAAGGGAGTCTTTTGAGCAACTGTCCTTGACCTTTTCCTTCCTGATGAAGTTCTCGCCATTTTCAACTTTCCCACATGACTTCGATTTGTTCTTGCTTTATGGAAATTAGACAATTCAAGTGGATGATGTATATGAGACGAGGTCCCATTTCCTTTACTTTTGCTATCCCAAACTCTGGTTACAGGAGAGTCTAAGCCAGTCACATTGTTATTTTCGTCCTCCTCGGTGCCATATGAACTCTCACTGTCCACAGCTAAATCTTCTTGGCTGGCATGCTCTGCCATTTCTTCAGATAAACTTTTTGGCAGGTGATTTATGCCATTTGAACATGCAGGAGTAGCTGAGGTTTTTATGGGATGATGTTCCTCAGAAGACGACGTTGTTTGCCTTTGTGGAACGGTAGGATGATGACGAATTGACGACCCCTGCATTGAAGAAGTGGTGACCAAAGAAGATCTAGCAGGTGCTATGGTAACATGGTTTGCATTTTCTAATTTGTAATTCTTCCCTCTAGTCCACATATTCTCAAGGTGCTCAGGTGCTACAGCTCGATTTTTTCGGTGGGAGCTGAAATCCAATGTTTGCGCTGACTGTCCTTCGTAACTCTCTGTAGTTATCCTACCACGAGTTTGGGGATGTGCAGAAATGCCGGTATCTGGATAGATGTGGAAACTGGAAGGTAAACTGCCTGACTCAAGCGGATGTGAATCATTGATTATACAAGAATTAGGGGATTTTGGTTTGACACTCGATGTACTTTTAGTTTTACTGAGTTGCATATCTGAAGCAGTCTTGGACTGACCCTGACTAAATCTCACAAGTTCAACCCCAGGACTCGAGTGATCTGCCAGTGCAGACAGTTCATCCACAGATGGCATAGGAGGTTCCCTTTGCTTCAGCGTCCCAACATCCTCCGATCCAGCAACTCCTTTATCTGCCTTATTGGCACGAGAAAGAACCAAAGCTTCAATCCTTTCATTTATAAACCTGCAAATTTTACATCTCAATGTGATGGCACTAGAAAATACTAATGCTCTAGTCCAGGTGTATGTTACTACCTTGGATTTGCTAAGTTTATGACAGGCCTCAAAACTGCACATGCAAGAAGTTCTCGTGCAGTACAGTGGAAGAACGAGCACTGTAGATTCTCAGGATTTACTGTGATTGAGATCAAACCATCAGCAAGACTTTGTAAGACCTGGGAATAAAAATAAACATATTGTATGCATCAGATGATCAGATAAACTTTGATGCTTAAGCAGATACAGGGTCATGAAATCAACATGATTACCAAGATGCTCAACTCACGAACAATCATAGGAAATGTTAAATTGACACATGAAGTATGAGGCAGTGTGTGTTGTCAAACTTATGGATAGGAACAAAAGGTGAGTGATATGCCATGTCTCACAGACAGTTTATGCAGGAAAACATTACAACTTATTGCGTTAGAAAACAAAAGGTATCGTTCGAATATGCATGCTTAAATATGTGTTGACCTAACACTACAACTAGAAGCACCCAATTCATCCCAAGGATAGATCCAACATGGTACAAATACAATACAGGTGCATATGTAGCACATGAACCTTATGATGCACTGAAAAGTAAGAAGAGGAGGAGAGAGGGAGCGGATAATCCTAATTCCAGACACAACTTTTCATCAAGGGATTGACCTAATTTTGGATGTTTGGCGACTGAACATCTTACTATAAGCAATAAACGAAAACCTCGACATCAATAAAGTCTTACCTTGTATTCAGCACTGGCTGAAAATAAAGCCGGATGCAACTTGCTTTGAGCTATAAGGGCAAGTTTCAGTTCAGCGTCACGACGCTCTGTCGGGAGGTTAACAAACTTCTCTTTTCCAATCTTAGCTTCACAGGATTGATAAAGCTCCAAATTATGGCATATGAGATCGACCAGATCCCTGCATAAGGTAGATAAGGTCTTGCTAAGGCACCCAATGTTCTGAGAAGATACATTGTTCAGTTATTTCATCAGATAGAAAAAGCTTTCTAACCTGGTTAGCAGAGTGATAAGGTTAATATTTCTTGCCCGACTAGAAATCTCTCCAAGGACAGAATTAACTATACTGATGAGTTCCTCTGGTCCGTTCTTATCAGGTGTTACACGGGAGTACCAAAGATCTGTTACCCACTCTGTGATAAGATGCCTTGTGAACTGATCAAACGCTGCTTCGACTGGAGGCGAATTCACCTTGCTCCTCCAAACTGAATTTCCACTCTTCTGAGAAAGGGAAGGTTTGCTTAACTCGGTACTTTTCGTTTTGGCAAGCGGTCGGCTGGCATCATGATCCGTAGTGGCCGTGCTCTTTCTACGGAAGTCGTAGTCAAGTGACATGTAGCGAAATAAAACTATCAAAGCTATGGAAAATGGGAAGTTAATCCAGACTGAAGAGCTTGTCACTGCAATGGAGAAAACCAGTCATTTAGCACGACCATAAGCAAGCAACAGTGTTTTAATAGAATTCAAACAAATATGGATGCTGCCTGCGATTGCAATCTAAATCTGACTCAGGGTATAGCCATTTTCAGAAATTTTAACCAAAGCAATATGAAATTGCTGGCTATACGTACGCGAATTCACCATCGAACTTACACGTGTAGTAGCTCGTACCGTCCTTCTCCTTAGACACTCTACCGTAAGATTCAGCTATAGCAGTACGACCAACGACTGATATGATCCGTGTCTACAATTTCGCTACGAATCCCATTCACCATGAGATAGCAGTAAAATTTCAGATGCCCTGAGGAATTCACCAATCGTCTAAACTGGAAACAACCTGCCTGCCCAGAGCTAAGTCCAGTCTACAACTGCCCAATGCAAAAAAAAAAATTTACAGCACCAACGTAATAAACTAGCATTGCTGCCCTACAGATGCGCATAAAACGATGCCCAGATCAGCGTCCCGCATCAGGATTCAGGAGTAACCACCAGCTAGCATAAAACCTAGTCACGGCACTAACGGCGACCAAAACCGACGCGTGGACCAAAATCAGCTACAATTACCGGCGCGCATCCCGCCCAGAGATCGAGCCTACCGGCGGGCGAGTGTAATCCTAGGGTTTGGGAGAGGGACTCACGGGACATGAGGAAGGCGAGGCCGAAGGCGAAGACGAGGAGCAGCACGGCCCGCTTCTTCCCCTCCTCCGCGAGGTCGCGGGCCGTGAGCGCCCTCCTCGGCGGAGCGGCGGCCGGCGTCGGCATCCTCCGCCGAGGCGCGGGCGAGGGGAGGCGGCGGCGCGCCGGCGGCGGCGGCCGGAGTTTGTGTGTTTGGGAAGGGGGGACGGCCGGTCTAGTGGGTGGTGGCCTTTTCTGGGCGACTGAATTTGTTTCTTTTTGTGTTTTGTTTTTTTGTTGAGGTGTTTTTGTTTGAGCCAGGTCACTGCACCGTGGGACCCGTTTGGGGTGAGCTGGGCCAGCTGGCTGTTTCTGCCTTGTGTAAATTGACCAGGCTGTATAGCAGTTACAAAATCTAAAATTAAGAAAAAAAATGGTAATGCTATGCAGAAATGTGAATAAAATTGTCAGGATTGCCACTAATTTAGTTATCATATTTCTGCATAATTTAAGGCTTGTTTGGGTATATTTCGATCGAACTCAAATCTCTTTGGAAGCTCTGAACTTGAATTGGAACCTTTCGCAATCTGAAACACGCCAACCGTGCGGGCATGTTTGCACGCATGCTTAATGTGGTGGTACACATATTTTTATCTAAAAAGCAACGCACAACATAGGTTTTTTTCGATAAAGGTGTGTCATTGGCAATTAGTGAATTCAGTTCATATGGATGCCTTCCATCATTGGTAGTTGTGGCCTATTAGGCCACCTTGACACCATAAATTCTTGCATCCGCCACCGATGGGAACAATTTCGAAAGCGAGGGTGTAAGCGAACGGGTCTCGAAAAGGACATTTGAAGGGGTTTTGTCACTTTGTCAATGGGAGACAACAGAATAGTCATAAGCAATATGTTCTACAGTCAAAAAAAGCAATATGTTCGCGGGTTGTTATGTTGAATTTCTCTATTGAATTTGTTTTCCTTTAAAATATCGGAAACAATGTTGGAGCACACATCCATGTGCACCACACAGTCCAGCTTTGTTCAATTTTTGTTTGTGGAAGTTGACATGTGTAGGGCAGATTCGGCCCCAACTAGATTAGTGGCTCTTGAATGGGTCAGAAAGAGACTAGAAACGAACATAGACAGCAAACGTGACATCGCAGCCGCTAGTAACAAACTGTTTTGTGTATGAAACGACAGAGAAAACTGAACATTTTTGTTTCAGGTAGAGCATGACGCGCAAACTTTCGAAGCTAAACCATGTCTTCGGCGGCCGACAGTGGTGCCGACCCCGGCACGATATCAGCTCTGCACACCGGGCAGGTGCTGCTGCACTTCATCCATGGCGCAATGCACTCTTGGTGGAACAGGTGCCGGCACGCCGGAACCTCGCCGCACAACGCGCCGTGCACGAACACCTCCAGGCATATCGGGCACTCCAGCTGCCTCTCCCCCGGCGCCGACGCCTCCACGGCGGCGGAGTACGGGAAGTACCCCAGCTCCTCCGCGACCGGCAGCGCCGCCGGCCTCGTGGCCTGCTCCAAAACCATGGCCAGTTCCAGTGCCGCCGTGTTCCGTTCTTCCTCTTGGCGCGACCAGCATAACCAGCACAAGTATACGAGGGGTAGCAGCGAAAACGCCGCTACGGCCACCAAGCAAACGGCGAGTAGGTATACGAGTACTTCCGTCGGGTCCATCGTCGTCCCCCGGAGCTCTGCTTCTGCCTCGATCGGCTGTAGCTAGCGCGTGCTTTCGTTCGTTGTGAATTGCGCGCAGTAGATTCAGCCGGACATATATGGAGATGCGAGTACGCGTCGTCTCAAGATCTTGTAAATGGAAGGTACATATGTGCTTGCCAAAGGCGACACAGACATCTCGTTTATTTTAGGAATCGCACAGGATACAGGCAGCCCGTGTATTTCTTGGGGTTCTCGGTTGACCGGGAAACCTTCCGATCAAGGGCGCACTCAGCCAAAAACAAACAAAAATAAATAAAACACCAATCATCCGACTTACAGTCTTCACCACATCCAAAACCTCATCTCCGTCATCACTTGAAATCTCAAACTCGACATGAGCCGTCGAGATCTGCATGACGCATTCATCTAGCTGCCCCATCAATGTAAGCAGTCGGCACCATGGTAACCGCAGCTAAAAATGCACGATTATCAAGTGTTTGTGCCAGGTACAACTAAGAAAGATGAACATAAATATTGCGCACCAACCCCCGCGTCGCTCGAGCGGGGCGACTCGGGGGAACCCTAACCGCGCCGCCGGCCAGATCCCCCACGCGGCTACCCCTCCGCCGCTGCCGCTGACGTCGTCGCGGTGGCGGCGGCCCCGGCCTCCGAAGGCGGCGCGGGGAGAGCTCGCGGTGGACGCGGAGGGAAGACCGATGGGGACAAGATCAAGAGCACTCGTTTCATCTACTACCCAAGACATGACTCCATGGGAAGACCGATGACCATGCCCCCACCACAACCCAAGATGAACCCCTATGAAGCACCTCAGGACTTCAGGCAGTACAAAACCCGCAGGGATTTGGACAACGCCCTCGCCTCTCGCCAAGCACATCACCCGTGAAGAAGAAGAATCCACCCGGAAGAGTAGTATCACCCCAGCACTTAAGTAGGTGTGAGTTGTATCAGGATCCCCTTGTATCGTAGAGCGATGAATGGTTCTTCAAACCAACGGTGTGTTAGCTTTGTAATGTATGATGCTTGGTATGAATGAAAAAGTGTTGTTGGTTTTTACCCCCGCAACACTACTCAAGTTTTTAATATTATGAATTTTTTTAAACTTTAACAAAACAAACCATAGAAATTTCCCTCTTATCTTATCATCTACATCAATGTTTAGATGGCCCCACCAACCCGCAACGCCACCCAGGATGCCATGATGCAACTGCTGCAGACGATGATAGCAGACCGAGAAGTCGAGAGAGCTGAACGCCAAGCCAACATTGCTGCACTGCAACAACTAGCTCAGAACAATCAAGGCCATGGAAACCACGATCACCCTGGATCGAAGCTGAAGAACTTTCAACACACCAACCCTCCGATGTTCAACAAGACTGAAGAGCCCCTCGGTGCTGATAACTGGCTCCAGACCATGGAGAACAACCTCGAAGTTGCGGGAGTTGAAGCCGCAGAAAAAGTACTGTTTGCCACCCACTACCTGTCAGGACCTGCCAGAGCCTGGTGGACAAGTGCCCGTGCAATGAATGCGGGACAGATGATGACCTGGGAAGACTTCAAGCTGAAGTTTAGCAAATACCATGTGCCTCAAGGACTGATCAAGAAGATGAGAGACGAGTTCCGCGAACTCAAGCAAGGAAGAATGTCCGTGGTGGAATACCGCGACAGGTTTCTCACTCTGTCAAGGTACGCCCCGGATGAGACCGACACCAATGAGAAGAGAAAGGAAAGATTCCTGAACGGACTGCACGACGAGATGCAGACTGTGTTAGTGAACATTCCGTTCGCTGACTTAGAAGCCCTCGTAGACTCAGCCATACAGATGGAAGGAAAGCTACATCAAGCCAATGAGAACCGCAAGCGCAGAATGATGAACCAGAATGGACCCCACCATACCCAGAAGTACCGCAATAACTCCTCTGGAGGAGTCAACCCAAGATACAACAAGCCCCCTGCTCAGAGTTATCGCCCCAACTACACCAACAACAACGGAGGACCCCCGAAGACCGGAGGCAACAACAACAACAACAACCACCCCAACAACAGCAACAACCATGGAAACAACAACAACACAAATACTGCCCCAAGGACTGGAAGCAATGCTACCCCCGTCATTCCCAAAGACAAGTCCACCGTCAACTGCTATGAGTGTGGAGTTATGGGTCACTTCTCCAATGAGTGCCCCAAAAAGCTCGCCAGGATTGCCGCCAATACCGCAGCACCTGCTCAGCAACAGCGCCGCTTTGCCGGAAGAAGGAACCAGAACAACAACAACGGCCGTCTCTACCACATGACTGCCACTGAAGCTCAGGAAGCACCCCAGAGCATGCCAAGTATGTCTTCCTGTTAATAAAATGCACAATCTCTCTTAGGAACCTAACTTTTCTTAAAATCTCGGGACGAGATTTGTTTAAGGGGGAAGGGTTTGTAACATCCCAAGAATTTCAAAACAAAACAAATGAAGTTCCCTAGCTCCAAATTTTGGAACCAACAAAAACTTTTATTAAAATAAGATTGATACATATAGATCTTGTTTAAATCTTGTGCTTTGCCTTGATGAGTGTTATTATGCTTATGTACTAAACCCTAAAACCCTAAAGTGATCAAGTGAAGATCACAACCAAATAAAATAAAAGAGAAAGAAATCAAATAAGAAAAACCTTAAACCCTAATCTTCTCCAAAAATCATTTGGATCTATTTTGAGAAACCCAAAATAAAATAAAAGACATATGGGGGCATATAGCCCTAATAGGTAAATCTTGAACCCTACCTTTTTAATTATGCTAAATAGTGGTGAACCATTGTGAACCACACTAAACCCTAAACCTCACCCCTCTTTCCACCACCCTAGTTAAAATAGAATAAAAGGAAATTAAATAAGAAAGAGGCATATGTGCCTATGGCTACTTTTATAAATCTTTACCCTAGAACTTTCCACTTTGTTTAGAGGTTTGGAAAACCTTCACACACTTTACCTAGTACTTATCAAACCTAATCCAAGTGGTTTCGAAAGAAAATAAAAAGAAACTAAAAATGCCATAGAGGCATATGAGAGTAAAATGCAAATTTGTGAATTTGAGAAGATTGACCCTAGGACTTGTTGTGAATGGTTGGATCACTCCTATATACCATTTCAACACTCAACCACACCAATTGGGTCAAGCCAAGTCAAATTAATAATCAAATGCAACATATGCATAGAGGCATATGTGACACATAGCCATAATACCCAATTCTTGCCCTATGAATTTAAACCTTGACCAAATGGTGTGCAACCATTTCTAAACTTCATATAACCCTAAATTGACCCTAACCCATGTCCAAGTAAAGCAAGGTGAACCCTTTTCAAAAATAATAAAAAGTGACACATCACCTCTTATGTGTTATGGCCATTTTTGCAAATCTTTGAACAAGACCATTTGAAATGGTTTCAATGGTTTGAATATGTTTCTAAACTAATAAGAATCACCTTAGAGTCAACCAAAGTCAAATTAAATGGAGAGAAATCACATAGTGAGAAATTCCCCAATTTCACTCACATACACTTAGGCCAAAATTGCAAATCCTCATTTGAGACCACCATTGCTTGACCTATGGTTTCTAAAACTCTTATATAAAAAAAACAAACACAAATGCATAAAAGAAACCAGATTCAAATCAAGGGAAATCTCAAAATTTACATACATGTGATAATGGTCATATGACCCATTTATAAAATCTTCACTACTTTACCCCCCTGCATTTGAATCTTCCTAAACTAAACTTGGTCAACTATGACCATGTCATCCAAGACCATATGAAGTTCAACAACTTTCATGTTGACCATCTCTGCTGAGGTGGACCAGGTTGACCAGTAGGGTTTGGACAAGTGGGGATGTTGAAATTATGGGAAGATAACCCCAAATTTAAAAACTTACAAATCTTTGTCAAAATGACCACCACCACCACAAAACCCTTTCTCTATTTATATAAATGAAGTGCACCAAAAAGAATTTCAAATTTTGAAAAGAAGTTTCTTGCGGCCATTTAGTCGAACACATTGCAGGCATCATTTGGCAAATAAGAGACATGCTATTATCCTCTGGATTTTTGCCTAAACTACCTTTATTTCTGGATGATCATTGCTCCCCTATCACCCCTACACCAAGCCCAGTACTTGCATCGGTTGTTTAAGTTGGAGAAATGCCAAGACTTTGCTCATGCCGTGAGCATGCACACACACACGCAACCCTCCTCTCTGGCCACCATCTTGGCGCCTCTCCTTGTCCTGGAGCATCTATACCCCTCCAGTACCTCGACGGTACACGCCCCAGCGACGCTCGACCACGGCATTGGCCGAACAAAGCGTGCCCAGACACGCCCAGGACGTGCCAGGCACGCGGTGACCACGCCCCGACCCAACCCTGGACGCGCCAGAGCACACCGTCGACCCGTCGCCCTCGTCCGCCTACCCCTCTCTCACTTTGCACACGCACGGCCCTCTGCACCAGCTACCTACTGGACATGATCAATAGCTCGCGGGAGCCTCGTCACCGTCGCAATGATCCGAGTTCTGCCGCGCCGGTACTGCGAGGACGGCCACGATGCTAGCACGCCTCAGACCATCATTGGCCACGCCAAAGACGCTCTCTAGCCTCGCCTAGTCATCACCTACCTCGCGCGACCCCTACCTTGCCCCTTCACCGCTCCAGACGGCCGCGCCATGGACGACCTCCACAGCACCTCACGGTCACCTTCCGTCCTATAAATAGAGACCATTTCAGCCTCCCTTCTCCACACAGAACCTGCTCCCCTCCTTCTCCTTGATCGCCTTGACCACCTCTCCCTTCCCAATTTCGCCGGAGTAGCTCTAATTTCACCGCCGACCACCGTGACAGTAGCAAGAAGGCGACGACGATTGGCGCCACCCCAGCCTCTCCCTCGACCACCATTCGAACCGCCGTCGTCTCCAACGCCGATCGCCCACCTCGCCGACCCCGCTGGACGCCGGTAAGTCTCCCCTCGCTACCTCGCCGCCGCCGGTAGGGTTAGCTCTCCGGCGAGCCGTGTCGAGGAAGGTGGCGACCCGGCCGTCCGATCGTCTTTAAATCCAACGCACCGCATCATCCCATACCGTTTCGGTATTTTAAACACACTCGACGCTGGGCCCCAGCTTGTCAGCGGCCCGCGCACACGGGCTGTGCTGCTGGGCCGTGTCTCGCGGTTTGAAATCGTTTGGGCCCGTTAGGTTTTCCCGCGCGGCCCATCAATTCAAATCTCGTTTAATTGTTTCATCCAAATTTTAAATACTGGTGCCCCAATCAAAAATGAATAAATCTCAAACTACTGCACCAAATTTAGCAAATCCAAATGTTCTGGAAAGATTATGTTTTTCTCTAACCAACCCCACTGGATTCAAACTCATATCTTGTGTAGAATTTGAATAGCAAAATTAACAAAACAGAGACTTTTCAGTATTCAAATAAATCTTAAAAATCAACCACTTTGAATTTTGAAGTGAATCCAATTGCAATAATTCACTTTTAACAAACCCTAGTTTACTATGTAAAAAGATGATAGGTGTTCTGTACATGATCATGGGCTAGATTCAAAAATTGGCTATGTAGTCAATACTAGCTCATTTAAACCATATCCAAAATTTTAGAATTTAAATCAATGAGGTGTAGCACCTCATTTAAAGCATTCTCACAAGTGGTGAAGTAATGTGTTGACCTTTAAATGCTTAGGCTCATACTTGCTCACTTGTAGAATTTAAACCAACATAGTTTTTTTTAAATTGCACTAGTTATTTAAATCACATGAGATGATGAATCTCTTTTAAATCCCTATTCTCAAATACTAAGTGGGAAGTGTTGACCTTGGTCAACATGGGATCATCCCTGGTTATTTGAGAATATTGCATCACCTCAATAATAGTTTTTACTAAATTAGTTACATTTATGTGTTAAATCATATGAGAGGTATTCCTCTCATTTAAATCTGGTTCTCAAGTAATTCAACATGAGGTAGTGACCATGGTCTAATAATCTCATATTGAATTATTTGGTGGCATTAAATCACTACCTTGTTAGTATTAAATTGCATGAGGTATGGAACCTCATTTAAATCATTTTCTCAAATGATAAGTATGAAGAGGTGGACTTTGGTCAACCTAGGTCATATATTATTCATAAGAGAAATTAAATCTTAAGAAAATTTCAATGAGAGGAAATTATTTTCCTAATGTTAAATAAGGAAACCCTAGAATAATGGGTTGATAAATGTTAAGTAGTGATGCTAGATCCTTTGTGTGTGAGCCAATAAGGCTAATTAAGATTACTTAAGTGTTGTTTGGTGATTGTATCCTCGTATTCGTTTATAGACGCTAGTACCGGAGACTATCAAGAGGAAGAGGTCTTCTACCAAGAGGAAGAGCAAGAAAACTTTGATCACCTCACCAATCAAGGCAAGCTAGACTAATGCAAGCTAATATTCTTGCAAGCTAACACTCTTGCAAGGTTCCCTTGTGCAAAGCTCTACAAGAGCAAGGCACCATTACATTTTACTTTATGAGCCTATCCCAAGTTTCTACTCTACAAGCTTTACTTGTTTTTATTTATCAAAGTTACTTTTTGATTTATGATTCACTTGGTTGAACTATAGAGTAGTACAAGAGCATCACACTTAGCCTAGCAAGCTCCAAGATACTTAGTACCCCTCATAACTAGATGCTAGTGCTCAATATTATAAGTGACTACTCTAGTTGGGAACTTGTGAATTTGAAAGGACTTTGAAAACCTTGGAATGATGAGTCATTCTATTGAGAGATTTTGAAGGTGAATATGACTGGTGAATTTTATCAAAAACACTGATGGTTGGGTTCGGATGCGATACCATTCCAATTTTACAAGTACCCCCACAATACCCAATATGGGTAAGGGCTTAACTAGAAATTTATGTGCTTTAGTATGGGTTCCCTCCAACAAGCGTCATCGGGGTTAGGCCGAGGGCTGCCTCTACAACAAACACAACGATACGATATGACGTGAAATGAGGTGAATGTCCGGCCCAAGCCCTGTGCAGTTCCCGGGTTGACTGCGGTTTTCACCGGGAGGCCAAGCTCATGGGGAGAGGTGCCTATACTAGAGTATGTAAATGAAAGGTTAGGATTGGTAGTTCGCGTACTGCATACGATAAATCAGGGCCAGTTACCCCTGACGAACTATTGCAATTGTTGTGGCACAAGTGTACAACCTCTGCAGAGTTAAACCTATTCGAATAGCCGCGTCCGCGGTTATGGACAGTTGGAAAGGCCATACTGTTCCGTCATCAGAACTTTTCTAAAAATATGAACGGTGACTTGTGATTTGAATTGAAAGGTGACTTTGACTTTGAATCACGACTGAGTTGTGGGAATGACACTAATGTTCCCACTTGAGTTAGTTGAGCAAATGAAGAGTTTTTGATTAGTGTTTTATGAAATAAAACTGGCTTTATGCAAATAAACCTAGAGCTTAGTATCCCCTTACTATAATTAATAGTGCTTACACTAGTATTAGTTTGCGAGTACTTTAAAGTACTCATGGCTTTGTCCCTGGCTATTCAAATGGCCAGACTATGAAGAGGAGTACCAGAACCCGGAAGAAGGACAGCAGGACGTCTACGACAACTAGGATCACTCCTGACGTCAACAGTTGCCTGTGGAATAGATGGACTACTACTACGCTACTTTCGCTTCCGCTATGTGTTATGTAATGAATAAATAGAACTTCTATTATTGTAATGAGACTGGATCAGGTGATCCTTTATTTGTAAGACGATTATGTGTTGTAATGAATGATGTGTTGTGATATCAATCTATTATGTCTCGCAAAAACAATATTCCTGGGATTGCGAGGAATGGCATAATAGGCATCTGGACTTAAAAATCCGGGTGTTGACAAGTTGGTATCAGAGCCATTGTTGACCTTAGGAGACCTTAGTTAGAATGGACGTCTGCAAAACTTAGTTTCAAAACCAAAGAACTGAATATTTGTGAAAAACTTATTCTCACTCTTATCCTTGAGATCTGCTTCAAAATAAGAAAGTTATGCTCTACTTTCTCTTATACTACTACATAAAATTTTGACACACTCCTCTAACTTACTTATCCTAATTGCTCACAGATGAAGTACCAATGGGAGTGCTATCAGCTTGGTCACGGAGGAGAACTAAGGTTCGAAAAAGAGTTGAAGCAACTAGTGGACTATCTGGGACACCCGTATCCCGAGTTCTTCGGAATACCCCTCAAGGCTCAGTTAGGAGAACCACCTCGGTGGGACGTTTCTACTGATCTACGAAGGAAGCTTGATGCCCCGGTATGGGAAACCATCTGGTTTTCTGTAACGGGAAACACTTGGAAGGAAGGACTAGACAAAGCTATGCAAGAAGCAATGTCCCGTCTGTGTGGACAAAATGAGGACAAGATCAAGAGCACTCGTTTCATCTACTACCCAAGACATGACTCCATGGGAAGACCGATGACCATGCCCCCACCACAACCCAAGATGAACCCCTATGAAGCACCTCAGGACTTCAGGCAGTACAAAACCCGCAGGGATTTGGACAACGCCCTCGCCTCTCGCCAAGCACATCACCCGTGAAGAAGAAGAATCCACCCGGAAGAGTAGTATCACCCCAGCACTTAAGTAGGTGTGAGTTGTATCAGGATCCCCTTGTATCGTAGAGCGATGAATGGTTCTTCAAACCAACGGTGTGTTAGCTTTGTAATGTATGATGCTTGGTATGAATGAAAAAGTGTTGTTGGTTTTTACCCCCGCAACACTACTCAAGTTTTCAATATTATGAATTTTTTTAAACTTTAACAAAACAAACCATAGAAATTTCCCTCTTATCTTATCATCTACATCAATGTTTAGATGGCCCCACCAACCCGCAACGCCACCCAGGATGCCATGATGCAACTGCTGCAGACGATGATAGCAGACCGAGAAGTCGAGAGAGCTGAACGCCAAGCCAACATTGCTGCACTGCAACAACTAGCTCAGAACAATCAAGGCCATGGAAACCACGATCACCCTGGATCGAAGCTGAAGAACTTTCAACACACCAACCCTCCGATGTTCAACAAGACTGAAGAGCCCCTCGGTGTTGATGACTGGCTCCAGACCATGGAGAACAACCTCGAAGTTGCGGGAGTTGAAGCCGCAGGAAAAGTACTGTTTGCCACCCACTACCTGTCAGGACCTGCCAGAGCCTGGTGGACAAGTGCCCGTGCAATGAATGCGGGACAGATGATGACCTGGGAAGACTTCAAGCTGAAGTTTAGCAAATACCATGTGCCTCAAGGACTGATCAAGAAGATGAGAGACGAGTTCCGCGAACTCAAGCAAGGAAGAATGTCCGTGGTGGAATACCGCGACAGGTTTCTCACTCTGTCAAGGTACGCCACGGATGAGACCGACACCAATGAGAAGAGAAAGGAAAGATTCCTGAACGGACTGCACGACGAGATGCAGACTGTGTTAGTGAACATTCCGTTCGCTGACTTAGAAGCCCTCGTAGACTCAGCCATACAGATGGAAGGAAAGCTACATCAAGCCAATGAGAACCGCAAGCGCAGAATGATGAACCAGAATGGACCCCACCATACCCAGAAGTACCGCAATAACTCCTCTGGAGGAGTCAACCCAAGATACAACAAGCCCCCTGCTCAGAGTTATCGCCCCAACTACACCAACAACAACGGAGGACCCCCGAAGACCGGAGGCAACAACAACAACAACAACAACCACCCCAACAACAGCAACAACCATGGAAACAACAACAACACAAATACTGCCCCAAGGACTGGAAGCAATGCTACCCCCGTCATTCCCAAAGACAAGTCCACCGTCAACTGCTATGAGTGTGGAGTTGTGGGTCACTTCTCCAATGAGTGCCCCAAAAAGCTCGCCAGGATTGCCGCCAATACCGCAGCACCTGCTCAGCAACAGCGCCGCTTTGCCGGAAGAAGGAACCAGAACAACAACAACGGCCGTCTCTACCACATGATCACATCGAAGCTCGTGAAGCACCCCGCAGCATGCCAAGTAGGTCTTCCTGTTAATAAAATGCACAATCTCTCTTAGGAACCTAACTTTTCTTAAAATCTCGGGACGAGATTTGTTTAAGGGGGAAGGGTTTGTAACATCCCAAGAATTTCAAAACAAAACAAATGAAGTTCCCTAGCTCCAAATTTTGGAACCAACAAAAACTTTTATTAAAATAAGATTGATACATATAGATCTTGTTTAAATCTTGTGCTTTGCCTTGATGAGTGTTATTATGCTTATGTACTAAACCCTAAAACCCTAAAGTGATCAAGTGAAGATCACAACCAAATAAAATAAAAGAGAAAGAAATCAAATAAGAAAAACCTTAAACCCTAATCTTCTCCAAAAATCATTTGGATCTATTTTGAGAAACCCAAAATAAAATAAAAGACATATGGGGGCATATAGCCCTAATAGGTAAATCTTGAACCCTACCTTTTTAATTATGCTAAATAGTGGTGAACCATTGTGAACCACACTAAACCCTAAACCTCACCCCTCTTTCCACCACCCTAGTTAAAATAGAATAAAAGGAAATTAAATAAGAAAGAGGCATATGTGCCTATGGCTACTTTTATAAATCTTTACCCTAGAACTTTCCACTTTGTTTAGAGGTTTGGAAAACCTTCACACCATTTTACCTAGTACTTATCAAACCTAATCCAAGTGGTTTCCAAAGAAAATAAAAAGAAACTAAAAATGCCATAGAGGCATATGAGAGTAAAATGCAAATTTGTGAATTTGAGAAGATTGACCCTAGGACTTGTTGTGAATGGTTGGATCACTCCTATATACCATTTCAACACTCAACCACACCAATTGGGTCAAGCCAAGTCAAATTAATAATCAAATGCAACATATGCATAGAGGCATATGTGACACATAGCCATAATACCCAATTCTTGCCCTATGACTTTAAACCTTGACCAAATGGTGTGCAACCATTTCTAAACTTCATATAACCCTAAATTGACCCTAACCCATGTCCAAGTAAAGCAAGGTGAACCCTTTTCAAAAATAATAAAAAGTGACACATCACCTCTTATGTGTTATGGCCATTTTTGCAAATCTTTGAACAAGACCATTTGAAATGGTTTCAATGGTTTGAATATGTTTCTAAACTAATAAGAATCACCTTAGAGTCAACCAAAGTCAAATTAAATGGAGAGAAATCACATAGTGAGAAATTCCCCAATTTCACTCACATACACTTAGGCCAAAATTGCAAATCCTCATTTGAGACCACCATTGCTTGACCTATGGTTTCTAAAACTCTTATATAACAAAAACAAACACAAATGCATAAAAGAAACCAGATTCAAATCAAGGGAAATCTCAAAATTTACATACATGTGATAATGGTCATATGACCCATTTATAAAATCTTCACTACTTTACCCCCCTGCATTTGAATCTTCCTAAACTAAACTTGGTCAACTATGACCATGTCATCCAAGACCATATGAAGGTCAACAACTTTCATGTTGACCATCTCTGCTGAGGTGGACCAGGTTGACCAGTAGGGTTTGGACAAGTGGGGATGTTGAAATTATGGGAAGATAACCCCAAATTTAAAAACTTACAAATCTTTGTCAAAATGATCACCACCACCACAAAACCCTTTCTCTATTTATATAAATGAAGTGCACCAAAAAGAATTTCAAATTTTGAAAAGAAGTTTCTTGCGGCCATTTAGTCGAACACATTGCAGGCATCATTTGGCAAATAAGAGACATGCTATTATCCTCTGGATTTTTGCCTAAACTACCTTTATTTCTGGATGATCATTGCTCCCCTATCACCCCTACACCAAGCCCAGTACTTGCATCGGTTGTTTAAGTTGGAGAAATGCCAAGACTTTGCTCATGCCGTGAGCATGCACACACACACGCAACCCTCCTCTCTGGCCACCATCTTGGCGCCTCTCCTTGTCCTGGAGCATCTATACCCCTCCAGTACCTCGACGGTACACGCCCCAGCGACGCTCGACCACGGCATTGGCCGAACAAAGCGTGCCCAGACACGCCCAGGACGTGCCAGGCACGCGGTGACCACGCCCCGACCCAACCCTGGACGCGCCAGAGCACACCGTCGACCCGTCGCCCTCGTCCGCCTACCCCTCTCTCACTTTGCACACGCACGGCCCTCTGCACCAGCTACCTACTGGACATGATCAATAGCTCGCGGGAGCCTCGTCACCGTCGCAATGATCCGAGTTCTGCCGCGCCGGTACTGCGAGGACGGCCACGATGCTAGCACGCCTCAGACCATCATTGGCCACGCCAGCACGCTCTCTAGCCTCGCCTAGTCATCACCTACCTCGCGCGACCCCTACCTTGCCCCTTCACCGCTCCAGACGGCCGCGCCATGGACGACCTCCACAGCACCTCACGGTCACCTTCCGTCCTATAAATAGAGACCATTTCAGCCTCCCTTCTCCACACAGAACCTGCTCCCCTCCTTCTCCTTGATCGCCTTGACCACCTCTCCCTTCCCAATTTCGCCGGAGTAGCTCTAATTTCACCGCCGACCACCGTGACAGTAGCAAGAAGGCGACGACGATTGGCGCCACCCCAGCCTCTCCCTCGACCACCATTCGAACCGCCGTCGTCTCCAACGCCGATCGCCCACCTCGCCGACCCCGCTGGACGCCGGTAAGTCTCCCCTCGCTACCTCGCTGCCGCCGGTAGGGTTAGCTCTCCGGCGAGCCGTGTCGAGGAAGGTGGCGACCCAGAGCCGTCCGATCGTCTTTAAATCCAACGCACCGCATCATCCCATACCGTTTCGGTATTTTAAACACACTGACGCCTGGGCCCCAGCTTGTCAGGCGGCCCGCGCACACGGGCTGTGCTGCTGGGCCGTGTCTCGCGGTTTGAAATCGTTTGGGCCCGTTAGGTTTTCCCGCGCGGCCCATCAATTCAAATCTCGTTTAATTGTTTCATCCAAATTTTAAATACTGGTGCCCCAATCAAAAATGAATAAATCTCAAACTACTGCACCAAATTTAGCAAATCCAAATGTTCTGGAAAGATTATGTTTTTCTCTAACCAACCCCACTGGATTCAAACTCATATCTTGTGTAGAATTTGAATAGCAAAATTAACAAAACAGAGACTTTTCAGTATTCAAATAAATCTTAAAAATCAACCACTTTGAATTTTGAAGTGAATCCAATTGCAATAATTCACTTTTAACAAACCCTAGTTTACTATGTAAAAAGATGATAGGTGTTCTGTACATGATCATGGGCTAGATTCAAAAATTGGCTATGTAGTCAATACTAGCTCATTTAAACCATATCCAAAATTTTAGAATTTAAATCAATGAGGTGTAGCACCTCATTTAAAGCATTCTCACAAGTGGTGAAGTAATGTGTTGACCTTTAAATGCTTAGGCTCATACTTGCTCACTTGTAGAATTTAAACCAACATAGTTTTTTTTAAATTGCACTAGTTATTTAAATCACATGAGATGATGAATCTCTTTTAAATCCCTATTCTCAAATACTAAGTGGGAAGTGTTGACCTTGGTCAACATGGGATCATCCCTGGTTATTTGAGAATATTGCATCACCTCAATAATAGTTTTTACTAAATTAGTTACATTTATGTGTTAAATCATATGAGAGGTATTCCTCTCATTTAAATCTGGTTCTCAAGTAATTCAACATGAGGTAGTGACCATGGTCTAATAATCTCATATTGAATTATTTGGTGGCATTAAATCACTACCTTGTTAGTATTAAATTGCATGAGGTATGGAACCTCATTTAAATCATTTTCTCAAATGATAAGTATGAAGAGGTGGACTTTGGTCAACCTAGGTCATATATTATTCATAAGAGAAATTAAATCTTAAGAAAATTTCAATGAGAGGAAATTATTTTCCTAATGTTAAATAAGGAAACCCTAGAATAATGGGTTGATAAATGTTAAGTAGTAATGCTAGATCCTTTGTGTGTGAGCCAATAAGGCTAATTAAGATTACTTAAGTGTTGTTTGGTGATTGTATCCTCGTATTCGTTTATAGACGCTAGTACCGGAGACTATCAAGAGGAAGAGGTCTTCTACCAAGAGGAAGAGCAAGAAAACTTTGATCACCTCACCAATCAAGGCAAGCTAGACTAATGCAAGCTAATATTCTTGCAAGCTAACACTCTTGCAAGGTTCCCTTGTGCAAAGCTCTACAAGAGCAAGGCACCATTACATTTTACTTTATGAACCTATCCCAAGTTTCTACTCTACAAGCTTTACTTGTTTTTATTTATCAAAGTTACTTTTTGATTTATGATTCACTTGGTTGAACTATAGAGTAGTACAAGAGCATCACACTTAGCCTAGCAAGCTCCAAGATACTTAGTACCCCTCATAACTAGATGCTAGTGCTCAATATTATAAGTGACTACTCTAGTTGGGAACTTGTGAATTTGAAAGGACTTTGAAAACCTTGGAATGATGAGTCATTCTATTGAGAGATTTTGAAGGTGAATATGACTGGTGAATTTTATCAAAAACACTGATGGTTGGGTTCGGATGCGATACCATTCCAATTTTACAAGTACCCCCACAATACCCAATATGGGTAAGGGCTTAACTAGAAATTTATGTGCTTTAGTATGGGTTCCCTCTGAACAAGCGTCATCGGGGTTAGGCCGAGGGCTGCCTCTACAACAAACACAACGATACGATATGACGTGAAATGAGGTGAATGTCCGGCCCAAGCCCTGTGCAGTTTCCGGGTTGACTGCGGTTTTCACCGGGAGGCCAAGCTCATGGGGAGAGGTGCCTATACTAGAGTATGTAAATGAAAGGTTAGGATTGGTAGTTCGCGTACTGCGTACGATAAATCAGGGCCAGTTACCCCTGACGAACTATTGCAATTGTTGTGGCACAAGTGTACAACCTCTGCAGAGTTAAACCTATTCGAATAGCCGCGTCCGCGGTTATGGACAGTTGGAAAGGCCATACTGTTCCGTCATTAGAACTTTTCTAAAAATATGAACGGTGACTTGTGATTTGAATTGAAAGGTGACTTTGACTTTGAATCACGACTGAGTTGTGGGAATGACACTAATGTTCCCACTTGAGTTAGTTGAGCAAATGAAGAGTTTTTGATTAGTGTTTTATGAAATAAAACTGGCTTTATGCAAATAAACCTAGAGCTTAGTATCCCCTTACTATAATTAATAGTGCTTACACTAGTATTAGTTTGCGAGTACTTTAAAGTACTCATGGCTTTGTCCCTGGCTATTCAAATGGCCAGACTATGAAGAGGAGTACCAGAACCCGGAAGAAGGACAGCAGGACGTCTACGACAACTAGGATCACTCCTGACGTCAACAGTTGCCTGTGGAATAGATGGACTACTACTACGCTACTTTCGCTTCCGCTATGTGTTATGTAATGAATAAATAGAACTTCTATTATTGTAATGAGACTGGATCAGGTGATCCTTTATTTGTAAGACGATTATGTGTTGTAATGAATGATGTGTTATGATATCAATCTATTATGTCTCGCAAAAACAATATTCCTGGGATTGCGAGGAATGGCATAATAGGCATCTGGACTTAAAAATCCGGGTGTTGACATGATCTGCTGGAGCTTGGTGGCTATGGTATACCACCGTGGGTGGCAGGCTGGCCGGGGCGCGGCCCGGATGGCATCTGCAAGCCGTGGTGGAGGTGTGCCACGGTACAAGGACGGCGGCGCGGCGGCGCGGCTTTTGGTTGGCCAAGTGCTGCATCAGCGCCTTGGGGACGGCGGCAAGGTTGGCGTGCGGTGTTGGCCTGCTGTGCGTGGAGGCCGGAGCGGCGGCTCCGGAATCGTGGTCGTGTTGATGGTATGCCTCTGGCTGCGTGGGCAGCAGGGCATGCTTCCGTGGCGTGGACGGCGTCCCTCTTGTCGGTAGTCTATGCTCGTCCGGTGTTTTGGGCTGTCACTGCGACAGTGGAGGTGGTGCGGGTCTCCGGACGAAAGTCCTGCCTGACTTGTTCGGTGCCGGCAACGGCGGCTCTCGAGGGCGTCGTTTTTCCTCCTTGGAGGCGTTGCTGTGGAGTCCTGACACCCCTCCGCCCACCATTCCAGGGTGAAAGCCCAAATCTGGCTATAGCCGGATTGGA
Source organism: Lolium perenne (assembly GCF_019359855.2). Classification (NCBI taxonomy): domain Eukaryota; kingdom Viridiplantae; phylum Streptophyta; class Magnoliopsida; order Poales; family Poaceae; genus Lolium; species Lolium perenne. Next base: position 262,338,779 of record NC_067244.2, on the reverse strand, counting down.
TGACGGCGGCGTCTTTGGATGTCGTGACCTCCTTGGAGGCGTCATTTTTTCGGAATGTCTGGGAGCCATCATGGCAATGCCTTGGCTACTACTTGGGTCGACGTTTTCGGGTATCCGTCGGTGCGCGAGTGCCGCTGGCTTGCTTTGCGGTCTGCCTCACCCCTCGAAGCTTGAAAGGCCTAGCCGTCTCTTTCGGCTCTGACTTCCTTTCCAGGGACGTGGACCGGGTAGTCGCGGCGCTCGCTGTTGCCGTCGTGCCGGTGTCATTCGGCGGCGCTCCAGACCTTGTTGCTATAGGTCGTGTGTCCAGGTGTGTGGTTTTCGCCGGTTTCTCCCTGAAAACTGTGCCGTTTGGTTTTTCTTGTCTGGTTTTCCTAATAAACTAGACACGGGTGTTGCGTTTGTATCGGTTTTCGGCCAGTTTCCCTTATAAACTGGTCATATTTCCCTCTTCTTAATGAATAGGCAGAGCTCCTGCCGGTTGCTCCAAAAAAAAAGATGAACATAAATATATATTTAATAAAACTATAATATTATCAAGTTGACGTGTAATGTTTGTACATGCACATATATAATACTTCTATGTTAAAGTAATTATTTGCGGTGTTGTTAGTTCTCGGTCGAGAATTAGCTTAGTTCTTAGTAAATTTCTAAACCATAGGATTGCATGTGCGACCATGAGTTGCAACTGAGAGTTTTCTAATTAGGTAGTTCGTTCTAGTCATGACGTGCAACATGGGTTGTAACTACACTTGACCGTTGGATTGCTTCGTGATTCATACTACTATCGAGTTGGAATTGAGATTCCATGATATCACTGAGAATTAGATTAATTCTAAGTCCAATGAGAATTTGTCACACTCATTTATTTGTGTGTCTCTATTCATTTAGTTTTTAATTAACTAGCTATAATAGATATGGAGTCGTATGTCACGACCTACATGAGCCACAGCTGATCCAAAACTAAACCATGTCTTCCGCAGCTGACAGTGGTTCTTCCGACCCCGACGAGATATGAGCTCTGCACAGCGGGCAGCTGACAGTGTTCTTGCTCCTCATCCACGTCTCAATGCACTCTTGATGGAACATGTGCCGGCACGCCGGAACCTCGCTGCACGTCGCCCCGCGCACGAACGCCTCCAGGCAGATCGCGCACTCCGGCTGCCTCTCCCCCGCAGACCTCGTGCCACCCTCCACGGCGGCGAAGTACTGGAAGTACCCCAGCTTCTTCTTCTTCTTCTTCTTCTTCTCGACCGGCGCCGCACCCGCCGCCGCTGTCAACACCAAAACCTGCTCCCCCGGCATCCACTGTGCCGCGGCCGCAGCCGCCCAGATCCGAGCCCGCCGCAGCGCAACCCGCTCCCGCTGCGCGAATTCGGCCGCGTTCCGTTCTTCTGTTTTTCGGAGTAATTCTATGCAGCAGGATAGTATGCAGCAGGCGATGGACAGAGCAAATACGAACAACGGAAGAAAACAAACGTATAGGAAAGCTTCCCACTCTTCCATCGTCGTCGCCGTCGTTCGTTAAGACGCAGCGGGATCGATCAGGGGAGATTTGGTTCTCGCGAGAAGATATCAGCTCCAACACAGCCGGCCGGGCGGTGCTCTGCTTCTGTATTCGGCTATAGCGCGTACGTACTGTATTATGAAACACAACGATGGGATTGGAGTAGATTCAGTCGGAGACGCGAGTACGTGGTGCACCAGTCTATTTTAGGAATCGCATACCATACTCATAGCTAGCAGACTCCGCATATTACCCCAAATCCGCATCTTAATCGCTCGTATGCAGTTTTGGACGGAAAAAAAAAGGCCGAATCAAACTCCTTATGTCCACCAAAAACGTAATTATTTGTACCGAATTGCTAAGTTTCAGCTAGCTGAGACGTAGCTTATGTTTTAGTCTGTGCTCCATCATTAGATTTTGTTTCTGCTTGAAGATTCGTGTTTGCTGTTGTTTGTACTTTGTTTAGGCCCACATCGAAACACGCTGATGTAATTCGATTGAAACATAAGTTAAGTCTCAGTCGACTGGGACTTAGACACACCCTAATTTTTAGGGGATCAGTAAAGACGGCCTCCCAACCCGCACAAGAACAGATTCTAGGGTCGAACTGGGGCGATCCTCATCTATGCGAGGCGTTGGCGCGAAGGACTTCCCTCCCCTTCGTTCCCGTCTACCCACCGCCGCCACGAATCCCGCCGACCCTGCCCGCTTCCCCCTCGCCGCATCTCCGAACCCGCCGAATGTTGTTAAACAGCTCGCGCCGATCGAATCGACCGCTCGCACCGTTCCCGTATCTTGATCAGCTTCCACCGCCACCCAGCTCGCGCTCGTCCCCATGGTCGCCTCCGTTCAAGCGCTAGGACAACCACATCGTCTCCGTTAGCACAGCCGCTCCCACCGTAGAAACGCCCTCTGCAGGAGTGTGGGCAAGACCCAGCCAAAGAAACCGACGGCAAAGAAAGAGGCATCCGAATAAGTCGGCGGCGAAGAACACGCAACATAAGAAGCCAGTGACAAAGGTGGCGCCCGTGAAGACGTACCGAAGAAGGCCTCTTTGGCAGCTCTGGGTATGGACACTGACGGCACCCCCGCCCACCAGGCGTTTGATCGTAATTCCCAAAGGTATAATTTTTTCTCTATCTTCTCTACAATTGCCATGATCTTGTGATCGATTGGGAACTTATTTTTCCACAACATAGGGCGATCGAGGAGCAGGTGTCGTTGGTGAGCATGTTGAACGACGCGTCCATCAACCTCGATGACGCGCCGCTCGGAGAATATTATGATGAAGACATGTGATATTTGCAAAATCACAGATCGTGTGTAGCTAGTTTTTAAAAGTAAGATTATCGAACCAAGTGAAGCTTGATTGTTAAAGGTTTAATTGTCTCTTGTTGCGTTCACTTAGGTGTACCTGACAGGTTATCCTTAAATTCAAAGCAAAGTAATAATTATTATTTTGGGAACTTTGTAAAATAAGTAAATATAAAATAACTAAGTAAACGAGACAATGCGGATGATACGAAATTAAATGGAACTCAATAAGAGTAAAGTGATCTCAGAAAATTACGGATCCATCACTAGCCTAGGTATGGTGATTAGGAATATCGATTTTGTCTTTTATATATGTCTGTGTGTGGGAAGGTTCTTGTATAGACTACTTTTAGTTGTCCTTTTGAATTGTATGCTTACCGTCGTATGGATTTTGGGTTGTGCAATACCCATCCACTTTTTAAAGATGCATGACTTCTATCTTTGCTGACTTTATAGAGGATATCATGAAAGTATTCATGGGCGATTTCTTCGTCTTCGGAAGCTAATTTAATAATTGTCTCCAACTTCAGTGGTCTGGTCTATTTCGAACATAAAATGTGTATGTGTTTAATTTGTTTGGATCGGGCCACAAACACAAATTTAACCGTGTTGCAGCATTTTTCATTTGGGTCGGTGGCAGCCTATCGCCTCGAAGCATTTTTGGTAGTCAATGATAAATTTGACCCACATGTCATAGGCTCTAAAAAGTATCATCCTTTAAAATAAATATATCAAGTAAAAAACTAAGGGAAATCAAGTAAGTTTCATAAAAAAAACTAGTAATGTCACAGAAATTATAGTAAAATTAATGGAAAATGTAGTAAATGTCATATATAGTAAAATTAATAGAAAATGTAGTAAATATAACGGATAATGAAGTAAATGACATGGAACATGTAATAAAAACTAATGGAGAATGTAGTAAATGGTATGCATAATGTAACAAAGGTCATGAAAAATGTAGTAAAACTACTAAGTGTGAAGTAAATTGTATGGAATATGTAGTAAAACTCATAAAAATCTAGTAAAATAAAATGTAGAAAATTTCATGGAGAGCACCCAACTGCTGGCGTGCTCTTCCATCCGTGCATGTGACGGCCACGGTGAGCGTCAAGGGGCTTTGTTTGATTAGCAACTGGGCCATGTCGAACATGAGGAGAACATATGGACGGACCTTGTCCGCTTAGACCCGTTCTAAGACCAAATTGGTTTGGACATGGGTTGTCGCCGAAACCGCGGTCCATTTGGGTAGGATCACTGGGCTGAATTTTTTTTGTTCGTATGAATTTTTTTCCAAACGATCCGAAGATCGGATTTTTCATTATCAGAAGATAATGAAAAACAAGCGAGTATCACATGCCCACCAGGCACGTTTCCACACACCCACCACACCAAAAATATACATAACGCCGCCTGAGGCTAGCTACCAACGCAGGAAAACTAACAGTTTTTGCATCCAACCCGGGCATCACAACGTAACAACAAACCCAACGAAGACTACTACAACGATATCCAGCCAAAAGCAGCAACATCAAAGAACGTTCCAGCGCAACATCACGTTTCTTCACAATACTGTAGATCATCAGGCGATGTCGGCATGATCATCTTCCTCCATATCGTCCACTTCATTAGCAGCATCTCTTGCTTCTCTGATCATCAACGGCCTCTGCACCGGAGCAGGCCTGTTCCGATCCCCATCAGCAGCATTTTGAGCAGTAGCAAGCTTCAGTAGGCCATCAGCTCCCAAACGCAGGTCTTCAGCATCTTTTTCACCATGGAGACCTGTTCAATATTTCATAAAAACAGTTAAATAACTAATCAATTCAACAGGGTCCTTGATCAATTTGTGATCGAAGCAGGATCTATTTCTCAGTTTCCATATCGCCCAGCAAATCGCAGCCAACCCCGCAATTTGCGTGTTTCTGCTTGCAGGAATAAAACGTGGGATCCACCAGAAAAATTGTGTAAAGGTGCCAGGTCTGGTTTTTACTCCAATCAAGTTCCCAACTGCACTCCAGACAAACTTTGCCGCTGGACAGGAGAAGAAGAGATGGGAAATGCTTTCAGGGTTATTGCAGAATTGACAGGAAGCATTCCCATGCCAATTCCTTTTTAGCAGATTATCTTTTGTAGCAATAGCATTGTGCCATATCATCCACAGCCAGATTTTGATTTTCAAAGGAATTCTACTCTTCCATTAGTGTTTGAAGGTTCTGTCTATACCATTGCTGCACAGGTGATTGTACACTGACTTGACAGTAAATTTGCCATTTTTTGTCCATTTCCAGTGAGGTTTATCTTGCCTATCAGTTAACACTGTCTGTGACATGATTTGATGTAGGCCATGAATCTGCAGAGCAATATCAGGTGTCATCCATCTCCTGAAGGAAAAATTCCAGTTCATGTTGGCAGCATCAGCAACTGTCACATCTTGCTCAATACATATGTCAAAGATCTCAGGGAATCTATCCTTTAAAGGATTTTGCCCACACCAAGCATCACACCAAAAGCTGGTGTTTTTGCCATCCCCCACCTTCATCCTTCTCCCTTTCAAATATACTTGTTTCACCTGCAGCATATCAGACTAGAGGGGAGAGTCTCCAGGTCTTTTTCTTGCATGATATATACCACCATGATTGAGAAACTGACGGCCATAATCCAATTCGCGCAGGGTTGCTCGAGATGCCCTTAGGCCAAAGGTTTATGGTTTGGGCTATGAAAGTGTGCTAGAAGTGTTGCAAGCAATGGAGGCAATGGCGCAATGCCATGTCCGGTTTAGAACGAGATGGACCTTCGTATTGCTTGATAGGGTCAAGACTCAAGAGCACAACCAAATAGGGACGAAACAACAAAAAATAGAGTAGAGCCACTAAATAAAGCTAAACCACATGCATTTTCTTAGTTGACTCACGGGTCAATGACATAATCTACTTGTCACAGCTAATAAAGCTAAACCATGTCTTCCGCAGCCGACAGCCGTTCCGATCCCGGCACGATGAGAGCCCTACACAGCGGGCAGGTGCTCTTGCTGTTCTTCATCCACGCCCCAATGCAGTCCCGGTGGAAAACGTGCCGGCACGCCGGCACCTCGCTGCACGCCGCCCAGCGCACGAACTCCTCCAGGCATATCCCGCACACCAGCCTCTGCCCCGCCGCCTCCACGGCGCCTGCATACGGGAAGTACCCGAGCTCCTTCTTCGCAACCAACCTCATGGTCTGCTCCACCGCAGCGACAGGCGCTGCTGCCGCCGTCGCCAACGTTCCGGTCTGCTCCACCGCCACGCCAGGCGCCGCCGCCGCGAAGCTCCTATGTTGCTCCGCCGCAGCCAACGTCCTCCTAGCCTGCTGCACCGCCAGTTCCACGGCCGCGTCCCATTCTTCTGTTTCTGAGCGTGGTTCTCTGCAGCAGCAGGATATGCACCCGTCTATGCAGACACATACGGTAATGAGGATGAGCGGACCCATTACGAGCGACGGAAGAAGAAGAAGAAGAAAGTCTAGGACTACTTCCATCGGCTGGGCCACCGTTCGCTCCGGCCGCTAGACACACGCGCGGTCGAGTGCGATCCACGAGGGGAGATTTCGTTCTCGCGCGCGAGACGATGTACGTACGCGGTAATAGATCTGTTCTGTCTGTACACGCTAGGATGTACTTTATGAAGCACAACAATGGGATTGGAGTATTGGAGTGGATTCAGTCGAATATATATGGAGATGCCAGTACGTGGTGTCATATAAGAAGAAGAAGACCTTGTAATTGGAAGGTGCAACATGCTTACCAAAAGAGACGCAAGCAGCTCCTGCATTTTAGGGATCTCATGCCATACTGCGAAATTTTACTATTACTTCTCGGTTTTCATGGCCATCCTGTAAACCGTCTGTTCATGGGTAAGTTTCCATGCCAAAACGTCGTGGCTGTGCTCCCTAGGGAGAGGAGAGGGCGTACATATGGGATTTTCCTTATTCAGTGTGGCGTCGTTTTTTGTTGGATTCTGGCCTTTTCCACTTCCATCAGGTCCTTATATCTGGTTAACCTTTTGCGGTTTAAAACAATCACCAAACCCTTCCATGAATAGGCAAATCGACCGATATTATAACTGAACAAAGTGATATTTTCTTGAGATGACACCTACCAAGGATGAACAAGGTCAATTATGTACGCTCGCAATCTGAAACATTCCAACTCTGGAAGTCAACATCTGGCATGCTAAAGGCAAAATACTCTAGGATTCAAGAACACACTGAAATCACTTCCTTTCAAAAAAGGAACAAATTGAAAGCAGACGAACACCAAAACACATGACAAACTGCAAGACAAGTAGAAATCTGAGCCCAGTATGGATCAAATGAAGCACAATGTCTGCATGCAAAGGACAGCTTCCAAAACACACTCAAAACATGATATTTTTTTCCTGATATTTCAGGCACCGTACCAGCAGGTATCACCAAAATAATCACAACCTGCGTACTTAATCAACTGGCCCAAACAAAGGGGCATGAGACAAAACTCTTCTGCTTAGGATGGACAAGAACTCAGGAAGTTGCAAAGATAACACCTGTAAGGCGCACACACACCAAACCGGCTGGATAACCACAAGTTCAAGATAATGAGTAAACACTTGGATAAACGTTATAAGATATGCATCCTCACAAACTAATGGACAACCAAAAATGATCCTACCTGAATATTTATTTACTCCTCAGGAGCCCATTGATTGTAGAGCATATGCAAGAATAGCATAACCATGCCCACTGAGACCCACAAAACATTGACGGAAAACACAAGATTTGTCATCGACATTTCAGATTCTAGCTCGATTACCAACTGACATCCATCCAGATCATAACCTCAGCCCACTAACAATTTTCCCAAAGAATGGACACATCAACACAATTTCCTGCCACATGTTGCACAAGGAGGCAAGAAGCATACACCAAATTCCACATCCCACGTGGACAGGCACAGATGTGAAATTCCAGAATTCACACAGAAAGATATCAATCACATCTCCCATTCATCTACCTCAAAATTATGTTACTGGTTAACTGCATTGCAGACATCCCCGTGGCAATAGTAGAAATCAGGGTCAGCAATAAAGGATCAGATAAAAACAAGGACATATATAACCACAAGCTCAGGACATACAAAGATAACATGTTAGATACGTATGCTCACGGCCTAATTAAAACACTCCAATTACCCAACTGGCCTACCTTGATGTTTACTTACCCACTAAGAGCCCGCTAATTGTTGAACAAATGCAAGAAGAGTAGAAAGCATGCGCAGTGAAACTTGGAAAACAGTGATGAAAACACAAGTTGTTAATAACAGATGTTTCGAATTCAAGTCTAGTACCAGCATCCATCCATCCAGAGCACGATCGCAACCCACTAGTAATTTCCCTGCAGAATGGATACAGAAACACAACTTCCTACTGTATATCCACAGCAGCATCTCACGGGTAGGCAAAAGGGATCACCTTTCAGTCACATGTAAGACAGGGACCAAATTCCACATCCCAAATGAACAGGCACTCATGGCAAAATCCAGAATCGGCACAGATTGATATCAATCACACCACCCATTCATTCATCATCTAAATCATGCGACCATCCAGGTTCTGGTTCCAGCGAAATATCAGTGCAGAAGTACCAGCATAACAGATGATGATAATAACAAGTTACTGAATTAATCTACCACGGACACCACCATTTCCACCTCCAAAACACACGCTAGCCGGCCAACCCACATGTGCAACAACCATCGGTCCGCCCTACCCTGATCAACGGGGATCAGAACGGGGTGAGGAGCTGGAAGAGGGAGGGCCTGGGGTCGGACTTGAGGACGCCGACGGCGACGACGAGCGGGACGAAGCCGTAGTGCGCGACCACCTTCGCCGCGTTCAGAGCCCACGCGCTCCACAGCTCCCACTCCCTCGCCGAGCGCCGCGCCGCCGCCGCCTCCGCGCGCGAGGCCGGCGGGAGGGCGCCGCCCCCCTTCCTCCCGAGGCCCCTCGGCTTGGGCTTGGGCTTCGGGGACGAGCGGCTCGGAGGCGCCATGGTCGGTTGGTGGTGGGTTCGCTCGACTGGTGTCGGTGCGCTCGCCGCCGCTGCTCGCCGCCGTGCAGAGGTGAAAGTGTAAAACCCTACCGGAGCTCACGCGTCTCGGCGGCGGGTGGGGGCTGAGGGTTTTGATGAACGGTGGCGCGGGCCGTGCTGGTGGCCTGGCCCATCAAGTTAGAATGGGCTAATGGGCGTCTTGTTGGGCTGTGTATTTTCGGCCTCGTCCTATGTAGTAGTAAGGCTCGTTAAGCAGACGGGCTGGTCCTTTAGACCAAAAGAACAATGACGGTGGCCTTCGGAAATGGAGACGTGGGTTATGTTTTTATTTTCACAATTCAAATTTAAAATTTTAAAGTTTAAAAAAAATATGAAATAAATTGTACATGTAGCCTATGCTGCATAGTTTCAACATGCAAAATCTCAAGGTGAAATACATTGTATATTTCCTGTACAAAAATGACATTTATCTCAGAAATGTTAGAGGTTTTTTTGAGAGAACAAATGTTAGAGGTTAAAATCTGCCGTGTTCACTATACTTGAGATCTATATTTTTTTCAAATTTGCAAAGCTAAAATACAGAGTCTTTAAAATTGATATTTTGCAAATTGGTCATCATCATGTGACAGGTTTTCCCTGTATTTTTTAATCTTTAAAATGGCAATGTTGATTTTGTTATTATTTAAAAGGCTCCATGGAGCCCGAGGTCCGAAAGGCAACACTCCGTTGACCTCTAGTTTTAGTCGACTTTGATGTATTGCTAATTTTCTGACTTTTTTTTTTTTGCTTCTTATCTGTCATGTTTTTGCCACTCCCATGGTACTGTCTGGATTGTTAGAAATAAAACGCACATTTATTTCAAGACTATTTTTTACCAAAAGATTTGAGCAACAATATGTCGACAATATATCAACTGTATATCAAACATTATTTGTGTGTATGAAAATTCTTGGTCAATGGCAAACCATGAAAATCGTGTGCGCCTTATTTATCGCCGTACATATGTAAGGGGTCATGCAGTACAATATTAACGACATGTTCAATCTTTGTAAAAGTACCATTGATTAGGATGAATTTTACAAGAAGCCTAGTTCCACCTGCTCCACATAGCGGGAGCAAGTCTATGAGATCGCTTCTCAAAACTGGAAAAGAATATGCAACACCCCCGGAAAGAAACCCTCGTATTGGTCTCTTATAGTTTTGAGAGGTCCTTTTCAAGTATCTATTTTGGCGAGGCAAAATTTTGTATTGAAAACTCGTTTCCAGTTTAGCCGGTACCGGTTTGGCGAGGTCAAGCTGGAGGAGAAGACCACCGCCAGACAGAGAGACGCAACAGGTTAGTGTGGTCGGAAGACCTTGTTGAATATTTATATTTTTGGGGTCTATTTTTTCATTATACACTAAAATTTAGAAGTGCGAGCTCGGCCACGACGGCCAGTATATCTTTACTCAGTCCTCTCTTGCTATAGAAAAATGAAAATTGTATTGCAGGGAAAATTAGAGCATCTCCAGTCACGTTCCTTAAAGTGTTTCCAAACGGTATTAGATTTAGCGTTTGGGGGACGTCGCTGCAAACGTGGCCTCCAGACTTATTTTTACATTAAAATATTCTTTTTCGTTTTTTTGTCATTTTCATTTCAATAGAGAGGAGAAACATTATACAAAATAATACGTAGTTTGGAACATGATTTTACACAAACTAATACATAGTTAAGACATCACAAAATAAGAAAACCTAACTAGTGTTGTCCACGCAGATTTCGTATGTTCGCTGTCAAGAAAGAACACACTCAGGCACTCTCAGTCACCCAAACTAGAAAATCCAGCTGGCAATGATAGCCATGTCGTTCCTATGCAAGCAGAACATACATAAACCTCAGTAGCCATCTTCGCTGCGAAAAAAGAACACTCGGCGTGTTCAATGGTCGTCCTCTTCTTCGTCGCTATGGTAGTGTCGGCGGCAGGATGTGTCGTCGAACACCTTCACGCTCATCTCCTCGCCACCTTGGTAGGAAAATGTGAGTACGCAGCCGGCTTGGAGGCCGTGAAAGCGCGCGAACTTCTCCGAGCCTGTGTAGAGGTATATCTTGTCACGCCCGTCGAAGAGCACGTCCACCGACCACCGGCAGAAGCCGCCGCCAGCCTCCCGCAGCTGCAGCGCGGCCGCCTCGTTGACGGCGACGAACTCGGCGAACTTGTCCGACAGCCACTAGATGTCGAGTGGGTCGCCATTGAGGACGACGATGAACTCGAACTCCCACTCCCCCTCCGAAGACGACGACGGCGCAGTCGACAACGACCGTGCATGCCTTGCTGCTCCAGCACGGCAGGCGCGGCCGCGCCCACGGCCTCAGCCTCTATCAGCCATGGAATGGCCCTCGACTCTTGAGATGGTGGCGGCTAGGGTTGGGGAGAGAGGCGTTAGGGTTTGTGTGTGAGGGACGATGCAAGAGTGCCCTTTTTTATAGGCCGGAGGGGGCGAGGGAGCGGTGGCGCGTATTGATGGCGGCACGGAGAGCTAGGCGCGACGACACATGTTGCTGCGCCTCTGTGGAAATTGCACCGTCGCTGCGCGTCAATAACTTCCATCATGAGGTAGGCGACGGTTAGGCGTCGTTCGTGTGTCAATGACGCGTCGGGCCCACCACTCCCCGTCTCGTTTTTCACTCTGTTTGGCGTGCCCGGAGCGTCCTCTGTTGAGCGGAGACGGGCTGGAAACGCTGGACACTGTATTAGACCGCGTCGAGCGAATGAAGGCTTTGGAGCGTCTAGCTGGGAACGAAAAAAATGCCCAACTCACTCCAAATCCTTTTGGGAAACGTGTCCCTCGGGGAGATGCTCTTAGAGCATGTCTAACAGGTCCCGTATATTTTCGCCCCTTAAAACGCGAGTAGAGGATTCTGTATTCACTTTTCATCGGTCGAAAACTCGGACGAGCTAGCAGAACCTGTAAACTCACCCTGTAAAATGGAATATTCCCAGAATATGCCAAATCAAAAAAAAATTCTCCCCTTTCATCTTCCTCCTCTAGCCAATTGTTGGCCTAGCCACCATGCTCCCCGCCCCGGCCATGGCTGCGCCGCCCCCGGCCGCCCTCGCCTCGCCCCGCCCCCGCCGCCTCGCTTCGCCCGGCCGCGCCGCCCCCGGCCGCCTCGCCCCGGCCCGGGCGCGCCGCCCCCGGCCGCCCTCGCCTCGCTTCGCCCGCCGCGGCGCCCGGCCGGCCGCCCTTGCCTCGCCCGGCCCGGCCGCGCGCCGCCGCCTCGCCCCGCCCGCTCGCGACCTTGTTGCGGCCGTGCTCGCTCCGGCCAGCCCCGCCCCGCTCGGCCATGCTCGCGCCGGCCCGGCGGCGCTCGCCCAGCCCCGCCCCGGCTGCAGCTCGCCGGAATTTAGCCGGATTCCGGCGAGGCGAATCGCGAAAGCAGTTACATTTTCTGAAATTTCAGCCCGCCACGAGTGAGGGGTTGGTCCTGTATTTGGTCTCCCACCGCGCACAAGTAGGGGGCGAAGACCCGCCCCGTAATCGAAACCAGTAAAAATCGAAGCGGAGGGTTTTACGAGGTCTATTAGATGGCCGGGTAGAGCTCAAACCTGATCAGCATGTAACTAGAGTACAAGACAAGGTGTCCAGGACCACCGAACGGGAGAGAAGGAGAGGCAGTACTGTAGATCGGAATCGTACGCACGCAAGACGCGGACCGACTTGAGCAACATGAAAAACACGAGCTCCATCGTGTGCGCGCGCATCACATCCATCCGCCGCCGACGCCGCCCCAGCGGTCGGTCGGCGTCGGCCCCTCGCCCCGGCGGTCGCCATCGTCGTATCGATCTCGTCGGCGCCCGCAATCCACGGGCTCCCGTTCACACACGTGCGAGATCTTTCCTCGATCGGATCGTGTTCCTTCACCCTTCTGCGTGGCAGGCCTACACGTACGCCGGCCACGGTGCGCCGCGCCGGCCGTATCCGATACACACACACACACGTCCACCGCGCTCGATAGATCACGTGCCGAAATTATCAGGCACAGCACGTACATAGGCACGCCGGTCACCGAATTAGCCGTTGGCTTGGCTGCATATACGTCCGTGTAGGGGCGCCTCCCTCTTCCGGACATACGTAGACGATTACGTCGAGCGGTGTCGGTGTACCATCGACTGTAGCCGCACGCGCACGTGGTCTCGTATTCCGGCATCTACCAGCGATCGAAAGCGACGGACCAACGGCGATATACGGTCGATCGGGAGGTTTATTTGACCACCGCCGCCGCTAGCTCATCTCGCCGGAAATACTACGCCGGCAGAGGAACAGATACAATGTGATAGAATACCTCCTTACCAGGCAGATCAAGGTAAAAAAAAAACACGAAAATCTAAGCAAAAGAAATCACGAAAATGCAAAACTTACCGCCGAAAACACCGAAATGAGACCAAGAGGATCTATAGCTCCACGGCGGTGCCCCAAGAGGATAGCTCCACGACGGTGCATTCGAGGGGGCTTCAACGGTTCGACCATTCTATATTCCCTAGTAAATCAAGCACCACGCTAGAATTAGGGAACACGTTTGATGATACATTTGAATGTTTGAGTTTCTTTTTTTTTTTGCATAATTCAAGGTCTTTCTTGTTCCGGCGAACATCTGCATCATTCTGTGTCTCCGTCGTATTCGGTCTGTATTTCTTTCCAACAATATATGCTTTTGTTTTTATTCCTAGGGTTTCAGTATTTGTTTTTGTTTCTAAAAAAATATGAAAACAAATGTGGCAACGCTTAGTTCTTTATCCTCTCCGTTTTCATCCCTACGCACAAGTGAAAGGACACGGATGTCGCCTAGAAGGGGGGGGGGGTGAATAGGCGATTTAAAACTTTTACGAGATGGGCTTAACAAATGCGGAATAAAACTAGCGTTTACTTTGTCAAGCCCAAAGCCTATATACTATTGTTCACCTATGTGCACCAACAACTTATTCTAAGCAATGGTTCACCTATGTGCACCAACAACTTATGCTAAGCAATACAAGCAAGTATGTGATAGCAAGATATATATAACTTCAAGCACGATGGCTATCACAAGGTAAAGTGCATAAGTAAAGAGCTCGGGTATAGAGATAACCGAGGCACGCGGGAGACGATGATTTATCCCGGAGTTCACACTCTTGCGAGTGCTAATCCCCGGTGGAGAGGTGCGGTTGCTTAGTGCTCCCGAACGCCACAAGAGACTCACCTTGAGGTGTGGTTGCTCGATGCACACCAACGCCACAAAGGCCTCACCCCAAGATGCGGTACTCACACCACACACCGAACGCCACGAAGGCGCCTCACCTAAATCTCCGGTGACCCTCGCCACAAAGGCCTAGGTCACGGTTCCACTAAGGGATTTCCTTCGAGGCGGAAACCGGGCCTTACACAAAGATTGGGGCACACATCCACAACTTAATTGGAGGCTCCCAACAAATCGCCACAAAGGCATAGAATCCGTCTAGGGTTCCAAGAACCCAAGAGTAACAACCTTCTTGCTTTCACCACCACGAATCACCGTGCAGAACTCAAACCGATGCACCAAATGCAATGGTAAGAACACCACAAAGATGCTCAAGTCCTTCTCTCTCAAATTCCAACAAAGCTACAAAAGCTATTGGGGGAATAAGAGAGGAAGAACAAAGGAATTCACAAAGAACACCAAGATCAAGATCTAGAGAGTTCCACTCACAAAGAGATGGATTTGATTGGTAGAAATGTAGATCTAGATCTCCTCTCTCTTTTCCCTCAAATGGGGGCAAGAATCATGGAGGGATTGAGAGATAGTGCAAGCTTCTCTAGTTCAACAATGGAGGAGAGAGAGTGTGAGAGAAGCAACAGCCCAAGGAGGAAGAAGGGGGGTATTTATACCCCCCAAGAAAATCGAGCCGTTGGGCAAAACCAGGGCCGGATAATCCGGCCTAAGTAAGGGCCGGATAATCCGCCCCCCCGGATAATCCGGCCTCTGGGACAAAACCTGGTCAAAATCCGGGCAAATGTCCGGCCCCTATACTGAGCAGCAATTCCTGAGGTCCTTAGCCGATTTCGAGGGGGCCGGATATTTCTGAAATATCCGGCCCGGATATTTCCGAAATATCCGGCCTAAGCAAACTGCAGAAACACCAAAACTAAAACGGGCATAACTTTTGCATCCGGACTCCGATTTCGATGATCTTGGGCTCGTTGAAATCACAACAACGAGCTCTACAACAATATGCATAGAAACATCATAGTCCAGCAAAGGAGGATAGAAACAAATGATGAAAGGTTTGACCTATCTCAAAAAGACATACTGGTAAAACCTCCAATCTTGAAAATGCAACAAGTTGCCCATGGAAAAACCATTCTCAATGAACTAGAGCTTGTCATGAGAATAAGCACAAGCTCTAAAACATCACATGGATAAGATCCAAATAAAACCAAGTAAGATGATGAACCAAACTCGAAAACGCAACAAGTGATCTATGCGAAATCCGTTTTCGATGAACTAGAGCTTGTCATGAGAATAAGCACAAGCTCTAAAATATCACATGGATAAGGTCCAAATAACAACCAAGAAAGATGATGTAAGGATGCAAAGGTTTGAGCTCTCTCCGAACGATACGATCGAGTTACTCACTCGAGAGCCCTCTTGATAGTACGGCAACTAAACTATAAACCGGTCTCCAACTACACTATGAGACCGGTGGGAAAGAAACCCTATCAAGAGCAAACCTTATACTTGCGCATTCCACTTGAGCTCGATGACGACGATCTTGACCTCAACAAGATGGAACGCCTTTCTTGCTTGTGCTTGCTTGACGAAGTCTTGTGGATTGCTCCCCCATAATCCACCATGGGAGAGCTTCTTCTTCGGCGCATCTTCACATAACCATGACCACCATGTGGATTGCTCCCCCATAATCCACCATGGGAGAGCTTCTTCTTCGGCGCATCTTCACATATCTATGATCACCATATGGATGGCAAGACTCAAGCAAAGGATCTCTTCGAGATGGCTCATCTTGAACTTGCACTTCATTTCTCCATGGCAAGCTTCAAGCTTATGAACTCTTCGAGTTGGATCATCTTGAACTTGCACTTCATTCTTCATTCTTCATCATATTGATGTCTTGAAGTAACTTGAGGGCTCACTTCATCTTCATCTTCAAGACATACTTGACACTTGATATCCTTCATCAATTTCTTGTTATTGCAACCTTGAAGCCAACAAATGGTTCAAGAATTGCCTATGGATAACTCCTACAAATATAACTCAATGCAAACATTAGTCCATAGGGATTGTCATTAATTACCAAAACCACACATGGGGGATCCATGCACTTTCAATCTCCCCCATTTTGGTAATTGATGACAATCTCTTTGAGAGGGTTTATATAAGGAATTTAAGTAACAAATAAGTTGAATATATAGAGAAAACTCCCCCATAATATATGCATGTGTGAATGATCTTGACTTTCATTGCATATATTGGCATTCAAAGCCTAGTGGAGTTTCCTCTAAATATTCAAATATGCAAAGCAACAAGATGCAATGCAATAAAGGCACATGCTTAAGCACAAAGCAAAGACATAACCAAATTCCCTTAAACCCTCCAAACTTCTCCCCCATTGGAACCAATTGCCGAAATGGGTGAAAAATTTAGAAGGCCAATATAGTGAGAGTTCCTCCATAGCGTGTGCATTTCTCATAATTTGAGTGGAATCAAATGCACATATCCAATGACGAATATTCGGAAGGAATCACACTATAGATAGGATCAAAGATTGCAAAAAGATAACAAAGTCAAGAAGCTTCAACAAATGAAGCAAGCAACCAAATGAACCACAAGGAAGATACCAAAAGAAAGATAGATATTATGATAAGATCAAGAAGATTGCTCTAAATAATATGAGGAAGCTCCCCAAGGTTTGTGCACAAAACTAGACAATTTGCATTGGAGTATAAAGTGCACAAACATGGAATCATCACTCCCATGATATCATTCAAAAACAAAAGATACCAAGTGAATCAAACTCTAATGATCACCACAAGATAGTGTTCTAAATCAAATGAGGAAGCTCCCCAAGGTACATGCATAAAATAAAATGTTGCATTTAAATACAATATGCATAACATGGAATCCTCACTCCCTCATTACCATTTAAAACACAAACATTTGCAATAGATCATAGATAGAAAATTAAGCTTACCACTTGCAACAAACAAATGGTTGAGCAACAAGTAAGAGGCACCATAATAAAAGGCTCAACCAAGAGGATATGTGAAAGGCATGATAAATCATATTATAAGACTATTACAAGGATGAGCAAAAAGCATTATCATAGTCTTCAATGAATTATATTGCTTAGCATGACCAATCAACACGCAACAAATAAATAAGATATCGAATGGAGATGTATCATCTCTTATGTGTATAAGTTTCTCTAAGTGAGAAATATCACAAAGATATTTATCCACAAAGAAACATGCACACACAAAATAGATACACAAGAAATATAGCATGATATCCAAGACAAAGTCATGCAATATACCAATAAGAATTTTTGCTTAATAGCATGGCCAAAGGCTCAATTTTATCTTATTGTACATTCATGAACTTCAACCACAAACAACTAAAATACATCACAAATATCAACAAGGGATAGAAGATAGTTGGGATGCATTTGAGAAAGGCAACAAGTATCACAAACGGGGATACTAAAAGAAATAACTCAATTTGCACTTTCATCGATATTGCACATGTGAGAGACTTGAGGAATTGATATGCAATAAAATTGCTAGATAGGCATAGATGGGATGGGTGAATCATGATCATGATTTTATATACTTCCCAACATATGTGCTCATCTCAAACTACTCACATTCGCAATAAAGAGGTTTCGTTAAGATTTTAGCAAGAAGCACAACATTTGCAAATCAAGAGATTCATGCCAAGATGCAACCACATGGTTGGATGCTAGAAAAATATGCATGAGAAGATACTTGTTACCGAGATAGCATTGGTGAGGATGTAGTAGATATGTGTTCGTTGACCATCCTAGCTTGCCTCAAGTTACCATTGAGTCACCACTTCTCCCCAAGAGTGAGACAAGCATCCAATGCATATCCATTGTACCTAACACAAAGGTAAGTACAAGAAGGTCCCCAAACTAATTGGGTTCAAAGTAGTTAGACACACTACAACATATAGGACAAACTCCACAATTCTATGTGCATATAGATATGAAATTGAATTTCATGCACATCTTAGCCAAATTAGGATTTGATGGAGTTTACCCTATATATTGAATCAAAGAAAGTGACACATGCCATAAGATATACATATATTAAATATGCATGCACAATACTTTCAAGAACCAAAGGAAGATACAATTTGGACAAAAACACCAAATAAACCAAGAGACAATGGTTGTCCAAATTATATCAAAGAATTAAATCAACACAAGATTGACTTCAAGGACTTATCTCATTATAAGAAGCTAATTAAACCTAAACACAAAGGAATGAGATAACCAACTCCCAAGAGAGCAAGGTTCCAACAAATAAACCAAACCCTCGACACTTTTTATGATGGCACAACGTACCAAAAAGAAAATTTTATGTCTCCCAAAACTAAATTTTTGATAATGATCAAGAGATGTTAAGCATTCTAATAAATATAGAAGAGCTCCCCCAATATTGGTGCATTATCTAGGATTTTTCATATGAATACAAAATGCACAAAACTAGGATCATCACGCTACCTATATCTAGTAAAATGCTAAGAAAGTTTGAATAGACAAATTAGATCTATAAGATGCAAGGAAGACACATGGGAGTAAAAGCACAACACATTCATGGCAATAAATAATACAATTTAAACACAAGAGCCAATGTAAATATGATCAATAAATTTCTACCTCATAATAGATTGCCAATTGTCCTAGGACACAAGGTATTAGGAAATATTTCCCGGTGGTAGTTTGTAAGTATATGTAAGATCATATCAACACCAAATAAAGCATATGGTAAAAGATAAGAGTTAACCATCACGCAAAGAGAGTTTCTTGATAGCTTCAATTAGTCATACCATCATGCAAAGCAATTAATAGTATTCATACCAACATGCAAAGCAATTAATAGTATTCATACCAACATGCAAAGCAATTAATAGTATTCATACCAACATGCAAAGCAATTAATAGTATGACTTGAAGCATATGGTTTTCCAAAAATGTATTGAGGGACACATTGTGAAAAACCATGCTAAGGACCACTTTCACAAATAAGATCCACAAAGATATTAGCAATGAAGCCATTTAAGCAAATTGGAACTTGTTTGAGAAAACATGTCACATATGAGAGATAATTTACAATATCAATTCTATGTGACACAACCTCAAATGTTCACATTTCCTAGGCTTGTAATATGCACAAAGCTTATTACTCCCCCATAATGTGATAAGGAATTTATTTTCACAAGAGGCAAATAAGATCCAACTAGAGATATTAATGAACATTAGAATTTGAATTTCTCATGAAGATGACATACCACATAGAGACTAGATAATCTTGCAATATCAATTCTAAGTGATATTCCTCATGTACACACATTGTTAGGATTGTGAAATTACTAAAGGCATATCACTCCCCCAAAATGTTATAGTCCATTAATCTCTCATAAGAGCCATATAAGATACAACAAGATGCAAAGAGGCTCCAACACAAGCACAAATATATGGTGTGCAACCTAACATACATAGACTTGATTTCTCAAGAAAAACAAGTAGGATGCACAACATATACAAACACATGTTAGGAACAAAACTAACACATGCAAAGGGGCGAGTAACTTTCAATATAAATGAGTTGAGCACATGTTACCGCAAGGAGGAACATTGGGTGTATGATAGAAGTAAGATAACCAAAAGACTTGGCTTGAGATAATATAAATGATGAAGATCCCTTAATTCTTCATGATGTAGCCAAGTCTCCAATGCCCTCCAACAAGCACCTATTGATCAAGTTTTGGATTGTTGGTCCCCAACTAAGTTGGGTCCTAAGAGGTTAGTCACAATAGGCTTGGCAACCCAAATGGTTCTTTTCTTGACACCACTTTGAGCACCAACATATTTGGCAAACACATTGCCACCCTCATCCTTACAAAGAGAATAAACATCATCAACGGTGATAGAGTTGGATGAGGTACCAATAGTGCAAAAGGAGGAGATGTGGCCCTTCTCGCGGCATATGTAGCAAGTTCTTTTCTTCTCCTTCTTCTCACTAGATTTCTCCACAATGGGAGCATTGGCTTGATTCTTCTTGGGAAGTGACATTTCTTCAACTTGAGGTTGAATATGAGTTTGAGCTTGAGGCCGCTTCCCTTTTTGCTTCTTCTTCAAAGGGCAAGATCTAACATGGTGCCCTTCAATTTTGCACTTGAAACAAACAATCTTGGCCGGGTCTTTGACTTGTACTTGGCCCTTGTTGTTGTTGTTGGACTTGTTCTTTTTGTTGGATTTGAATCCAAGTCCACTCTTGTCATTGGGGGATTGTTGCACACTTAACATCGTGTCAAGTTTGCATTTCCCTTCATGACTCTTTACCAAGTCGGTCTTCAAAGAAGTGACTTGGGCCTTGAGCTCTTTGATTTCCTCTACATGGTTAGTAACAACACAAGTACTAGAGGAAGTAGAGCCTTCATTGTTAGAGCAACAAGGCAAGGAAGATAATTCATCACAAGATTTAGCAATATTATGAGTGGATGAATTACTAGGACTAGCACATGGCAATATAACATTTTGAGTAGTAGTGCTAGTACCCACATGAGGCTCACAAGGTGTTGCCTTAGATATGATAGCCTCATGAGTTAACTTTAGCCTATCATGAGAGGCTAGAAGATCCTCATGGGAGCTAGCAAGCTTTCCATGATTTTCTTTCAATTTCCCATAATTGCTAGTTAGCAAATCAAGTTGAGCCCTTAGCTCAACATTCTCCTTCAAGATAGATGCTTCACAAGAAGTAGAGTTAGTAGCACAAGCATCATCACAAGACATATCAAGAAGAGAGGGTAACATAGCATGCTCTTTTAAATATGAAGCTTGTAGTTGCTCATATGACTTGGTGAGGATAGAGTGTTCGCTCTCCAAGGCCTTGTGGGCCTTGTCTAGATCATCTAGATCCTTAACAAGTTTATCATGACCAACACCAACTTTGGACTTTTCATTTTTAAGCAATTTTAATTTAGCTTTAGCATGGTCTCTTTCTTTAGTGAGTTTAGCAAATATTTCATTTTGAGACACCTCAAGGGTTTCAAGTTGCTCCTCTAGAGAGGCTACGGTATCTTGTTCTTCTTCAAGATCATTCTTTAAGGATGCTACATCATTGGCATACTCTCGTTCAAGAGCACCCTTTTTATCAATGGTGTTCTCATGCATCCAAATAAGTTTTTGGCTCTCAATAGCGGTAGTCAAGATTTCAAAGAAGTGAGTGCTAGCAATTTTATCTTTGCAAATAACCTTGAATACGCTCTCACCCTTATCGCGTAGAGAGACAACCCAATCCTCTTCTTCATATTCATCCTCATCCTTATCACCACGAGACATATTAGGTTCCATGGTAGGAGGTACCGTGGAACCCTTGGCCATAAAGCATATATGAGGACCGTGAGATAAAGATGAGGAGTTACTTGAGGCTCCTTTCAAGATCTTGTCTTGACTAATAGAATCCTTGGTTTCCTCTACATTGTTAGACACACAACAACTAGAGGAAATAGAATCATTTTTATCATGGCCACAAGACAAATCAAGCATATCATTATGAGATTTATTCAAGCAACTTACACATGATATGCAAGGACTATCAACACAAGCATGTAAATCATTTCTAGTGCTAGATGTGTTTAAGTCCAAAGATGAAGCATTGCAATGAGATAGAGATGAAGAATCATCAATAGTAAGCTCAATATCAACATTGCAATTTTCATCACCACTCACCATATCATTACCTTGTGTCTTACCACACTTTGGTGAAGTGGATGAAGATGAGAACTCATCACGGCCGGAAGTGGAAGCAAAACAATCATCCTCAATAATATTGGACACATCATATTTATCTTGAATCTTTGTCCATAACTCATGAGCGCTCCAAAAAGGCAAGTATGGAAAAAGACCTACATCTCTCAAAGCATTCATAAGAACATAAGAAGCTTGAGAATTGAGATATAAATTTTTCTCATCCTCTAACGATAGATTTTGTGAATCCATAGGAGGAGAAAAACCTATATCTACAATTTTCTCCATATGAGGGTCAATGTCCCGAAAATGACTAAGCATGCAAATTTTCCAAACATCATAATTTGTACCATCTAATATAAGAGTGTTATCGTGCACTAATCCTCTAGCCGACATCTTTACTCTCAAGGCGGTGAAGCCTAAGAATGAGAGACCTTGCTCTGATACCAATTGAAAGGACACGGATGTCGCCTAGAGGGGGGGGGTGAATAGGCGATTTAAAACTTTTACGAGATGGGCTTAACAAATGCGGAATAAAACTAGCGTTTACTTTGTCAAGCCCAAAGCCTATATACTATTGTTCACCTATGTGCACCAACAACTTATTCTAAGCAATGGTTCACCTATGTGCACCAACAACTTATGCTAAGCAATACAAGCAAGTATGTGATAGCAAGATATATATAACTTCAAGCACGATGGCTCTCACAAGGTAAAGTGCATAAGTAAAGAGCTCGGGTATAGAGATAACCGAGGCACGCGGGAGACGATGATTTATCCCGGAGTTCACACTCTTGCGAGTGCTAATCTCCGGTGGAGAGGTGCGGTTGCTTAGTGCTCCCGAACGCCACAAGAGGCTCACCTTGAGGTGTGGTTGCTCGATGCACACCAACGCCACAAAGGCCTTACCCCAAGATGCGGTACTCACACCACACACCGAACGCCACGAAGGCACCTCACCTAAATCTCCGGTGACCCTCGCCACAAAGGCCTAGGTCACGGTTCCACTAAGGGATTTCCTTCGAGGCGGAAACCGGGCCTTACACAAAGATTGGGGCACACATCCACAACTTAATTGGAGGCTCCCAACAAATCGCCACAAAGGCATAGAATCCGTCTAGGGTTCCAAGAACCCAAGAGTAACAACCTTCTTGCTTTCACCACCACGAATCACCGTGGAGAACTCAAACCGATGCACCAAATGCAATGGTAAGAACACCACAAAGATGCTCAAGTCCTTCTCTCTCAAATTCCAACAAAGCTACAAAAGCTATTGGGGGAATAAGAGAGGAAGAACAAAGGAATTCACAAAGAACACCAAGATCAAGATCTAGAGAGTTCCACTCATAAAGAGATGGATTTGATTGGTAGAAATGTAGATCTAGATCTCCTCTCTCTTTTCCCTCAAATGGGGGCAAGAATCATGGAGGGATTGAGAGATAGTGCAAGCTTCTCTAGTTCAACAATGGAGGAGAGAGAGAGTGAGAGAAGCAACAGCCCAAGGAGGAAGAAGGGGGGTATTTATACCCCCCAAGAAAATCGAGCCGTTGGGCAAAACCAGGGCCGGATAATCCGGCCTAAGTAAGGGCCGGATAATCCGCCCCCCCGGATAATCCGGCCTCTGGGACAAAACCTGGTCAAAATCCGGGCAAATGTCCGGCCCCTATACTGAGCAGCAATTCCTGAGGTCCTTAGCCGATTTCGAGGGGGCCGGATATTTCCGAAATATCCGGCCTAAGCAAACTGCAGAAACACCAAAACTAAAACGGGCATAACTTTTGCATCCGGACTCCGATTTCGATGATCTTGGGCTCGTTGAAATCACAACAACGAGCTCTACAACAATATGCATAGAAACATCATAGTCCAGCAAAGGAGGATAGAAACAAATGATGAAAGGTTTGACCTATCTCAAAAAGACATACCGGTAAAACCTCCAATCTTGAAAATGCAACAAGTTGCCCATGGAAAAACCATTCTCAATGAACTAGAGCTTGTCATGAGAATAAGCACAAGCTCTAAAACATCACATGGATAAGATCCAAATAAAACCAAGTAAGATGATGAACCAAACTCGAAAACGCAACAAGTGATCTATGCGAAATCCGTTTTCGATGAACTAGAGCTTGTCATGAGAATAAGCACAAGCTCTAAAACATCACATGGATAAGGTCCAAATAACAACCAAGAAAGATGATGTAAGGATGCAAAGGTTTGAGCTCTCTCCGAACGATACGATCGAGTTACTCACTCGAGAGCCCTCTTGATAGTACGGCAACTAAACTATAAACCGGTCTCCAACTACACTATGAGACCGGTGAGAAAGAAACCCTATCAAGAGCAAACCTTATACTTGCGCATTCCACTTGAGCTCGATGACGACGATCTTGACCTCAACAAGATGGAACGCCTTTCTTGCTTGTGCTTGCTTGACGAAGTCTTGTGGATTGCTCCCCCATAATCCACCATGGGAGAGCTTCTTCTTCGGCGCATCTTCACATAACCATGACCACCATGTTGATTGCTCCCCCATAATCCACCATGGGAGAGCTTCTTCTTCGGCGCATCTTCACATATCCATGATCACCATATGGATGGCAAGACTCAAGCAAAGGATCTCTTCGAGATGGCTCATCTTGAACTTGCACTTCATTTCTCCATGGCAAGCTTCAAGCTTATGAACTCTTCGAGTTGGATCATCTTGAACTTGCACTTCATTCTTCATTCTTCATCATATTGATGTCTTGAAGTAACTTGAGGGCTCACTTCATCTTCATCTTCAAGACATACTTGACACTTGATATCCTTCATCAATTTCTTGTTATTGCAACCTTGAAGCCAACAAATGGTTCAAGAATTGCCTATGGACAACTCCTACAAATATAACTCAATGCAAACATTAGTCCATAGGGATTGTCATTAATTACCAAAACCACACATGGGGGATCCATGCACTTTCAACAAGGCATCGCCACCATTGGCGCCGATACGCTCAACTTTTGCCCGAAGAAACCTTTGGACCGCTCCCATCCACGGGCCGCCTGCTATCCCCGACTTAGGCCTCATACGGACAATATATGGCCTGCCAAAGCCCCAACTCGAGTTCAAGCCCCTGGCGTGACCAACATCACACCGCAAAGCCAACGGATTAGGCGAGGTAGGACAACAACACAAACCAACATGCATCATGCCACACTACAACCCAAGTGAAGGGATCCACCCTCCATCGCCCGTGTTGGTCGCCGTTCAGACGCAACAACAGGTCCGAGATCAGCCCTAGATTTAGCATCATCTACTTCACCATCGCGCTGCCGCGCCAAGGTATATGTTGCCATCCGCCTACAACCCTAAGCATCGTTGTCTCAATGGTAATGAAATTCGATCCCTTTGTTGATTCACTTGGAAAAAAACAACACATAGCCGTGTCTCCCCCGCCACCACCGACGGACCCTGCCGCCATGTTCTGTCATCGGCCGCCATGAGAGGAGTCACCGTCACTTCACTCCACCCTTGCCGGCCCAGGCCGAAACTGCACGCTTCCGCATGAGAGCACCCCCGCCGCAACACCCGGGGACAAGCTATTTTTATGTCCACGACTAAACACAAACGAATCAAAACAAACATAAATCATATCTAAAATACCGGAGAGATGCCTAACGGCCAGCGGGCACGAGCACACGGCGGCTTGCGCCGAACGCCTGGATCCGTGTGGCACATGGCTGACCGCTTGCAAGCAGCGGACTGATGAGAAAATCAATATAGCGGTGGTCAGAACGTTGTACGGGCCACCGTTGATTGGCGTAGGTGTATAGCTTGGAGGTTTGGCGTATAGAAAACTGGATTCGTCCTTGGCAGAAGGATCGAGTTTGGCAGGAGGCCCGTACCCGTACCAACCCCCATACACGTGTAAGTAAAGGAAAACGTAATGGTGGCGTAGTGCTAACGCATTCTCATTTTACATGACCAAAATAATGCTTATTTCCCTGGAGACTCACGCAAGATGCTCCTAAAATATCATGAGGATCTTAAAACCCTATACGAATCCATGTTTAAGTTAAGTATAAAACAAGAGTTGTCTAGCACGTACTAGTACGATAATACCATGCGCGTGCACACAGGTTTTTTCTTCCAAGAGGGCCAGTCGTATCTTGCACCTCCCGAGGCCGAGAGGCAAAGACTCACCTACACCTCCGTTCAACGCCTCTCCCTTTCTTCCACCTTCCCATTCCACGCTCCATCTCTCCCGGCGCCTCCATCCCACACACTCGCGTCGCATGCACCCCATGTCCGGAGCAGGAGGAGCTCACGGCGGCGGCCAGCTCTACGGGGACCATCATCCTGCAGCGGCTGCCTCCGTCCCCTTATACGACGGCGACGACAACTGCTTCTTCCAGAATTCCGTCGATGGTGGCCTCGCGCCGCCTTACGCTAGCATCACCGACTACCTGCAGGGCTTCCTCGACCCCGCGGGGCTCGCGACGCACTTGGACGCGGCGCCGTGCGTCCCGGCAGGTGACGCCGTGAATCGGGACTCGGCGGCGCCCAACTCGTCGACGTCCAGCGAGCCGCGCCGGGGCAAGAAAGGCAGGTCTGAGCCGGAGCAGGAGCAGGAGGGAGACGAGCAAGGTGAAGTCGACGAGGACGAGGAGGGATCGGTTGATCGTCAGGACTGCAGGTTAGCAATCTAACTAACTAATCAGGTTTTAGTCTATGCCCCAAATCGATCCCCGCCTAGCTGAGGATCCCTTGCCGTGGATGGATGGATCAATAATTGCCAGATTGATATAGTACAAACTAGCTAACGGAAGCAACTTCTGATCACTGGATCTCGATCTCAAGTGTTGGATCGATCGCTCCTGTTCTTGCAGCTCTCGCTTTCCCGGTCTGAATGCGAAGATCCTTCAACCGCGTCAAGTGTGAACCTTCGGATTTAGGGTTCACCAGCTACTTGCCATTGCCACCTACCATTCAAAATAAATATCATTTTATGAATTCCATTTTATAAGTATAAGCAAACGAGTAGCTAGTAGTATATGAATCGGCCTCTATAACTGAGACCGACTTGCAGCACACGACCTGCGCTGCCCATAGCTAGCTGACTTTGATGATCTCCTCGCCGTGCTGATCAATCCATTCATGGGATGCAGGAGCGACACAAAGAAGAAGAAGGGGAAGGTGGAGAAGAAGGCGCGCGGGCCCCGAGTGGCGTTCGCAACCAAGAGCGAGGTCGACCACCTCGACGACGGCTATCGCTGGCGCAAGTACGGCCAGAAGGCTGTCAAGAACAGCTCATTTCCAAGGTACGGACGCCACTTGTATTTCTCGCACGCCTTTCTCGTTTCATAACTGCAGACGGTACTGACTTGTTGAAAGGGATCTTTGATTCTTCGAGTGGTTTTTATGGTAAATTGTACATTTGGAGAAAATGTTGTTCAGTGCACCACAGCATGATCAACTAACGTTTTGATCAAAATCGTTGCCACGCCAATAATCCAGCTTGATGCATGCATGCTGAAATTCCTATGCCATAGCTAGCTAAACGACTGACAGTAGCGCGCAATGCCCAACCGACGCACACACTGAACTGAGATTCTGAAACTGCGTGCGTGCAGGAGCTACTACCGGTGCACGGCAGCGCGGTGCGGGGTGAAGAAGCAGGTGGAGCGGTCGCAGCAAGACCCCTCCACCGTCGTCACCACCTACGAGGGACACCACGCGCACCCGAGCCCCGCCGCCCACCGCGGCATGGCAACCGCCGGTGCCAACGGCCTCTACTCCATGGCCTCGCTCCAGCAGCAACAGCACGGGTTCAGCCCGTCATCACCCGACAACCTCTTCCTCGCCGCTGCACGCGCCATGGCACCAGCGGCTGCCGCTACCTCGCCGGCCGCTCTGCTGCCAAGTCAGGCCGACCACCGATTTGCGGAGTACTACGGCATGCAGCTGCAGGATGTTCTTCTTGATCCTAGTAATCAGCATGGGCATCGTTAAGCCGCCGGTCCTCTGGCCCTGTGTACATCTCTGACCAGATATCAGTTTCACACCTTCTTCTTTTTTCCTAAGCTGACCGGTACAAATATTTGTTGGCCTGAGTCTGTTGTGGATTTTGAAACCAAATGTTGTAGCTATTCCAGTAGGAATTACAGCAAGCACAGTTATATACAGCGATAGTGCAAATTCAGGCATTCGAGGATTTTGTAATACGAAAGCATGCACAATGTAAATGGCACCTTTGCAAGAATTATTCTGCTCTTGGATGCGATGCACGGGAGTATGGATACATTCGGACCGGATACCATACTTTTTCGACGGATTCAGAGCGAATCGGATAATAGCCGGTTGCGGATTCAAATATGTCTATATGAGACAGCGGATTTGGAACGGAGATAGAGCGAACTTAGGTTGGAGAAAAAAAATTGATATTAGGTAGGTAACCTAGATAATCAAAAGTAAGTGATAAAATGATTTTAACAAATACTTATAAAATAAATAATGCAACATGCTAGAATAAATAAGTATGACACAATCACATAAACAAAGTAGGTTTATATGGATGTAGTAACACAAACAGTAGGGACAGGATAACACCAACGCATGCTTCAGTACTCCACTATCTTAACAAGTTTGGACTCCATATTCCATAGTGTGACTATGTAAATGGGCTATTGTTTAAGGGAAAACTTGACAACTCATTAGCTGCTAAATACGCTATATAAGCTTTTGAGTTTTGGATAAAAAATAGATTATGCGGATAAAAACCATCGGATAATCCTAAATAATTTTCAGATATGGATATCCTTGTGCTATTTTGCGCACCATCTCCTATTCCATATCTGTTGTCAAATTGGGAATCAGATATCCTTATATGTCGAATTCCATAAAAAATCATCGATATAATCTTTAAAACGGATTCGAAAACAAAATTGGTGCGACAATTATTCTATCCATTTACACTGCTACACGGGAGAACCTGTGGACCTTGTTGCCCACCATCTGGGAGCGTGGGCCACTGTTAGGTGGTAGCTAGCAAGTGCTCTACAAAAGTTCAAAAAATTTGAAAGCTTTTTTCGGAAATATTTTTATACTTACACACATGGGTGTGGGTGTTTTCGTCACCGTTCGATTTAATTTGAGATGAGAGAGAGAGATAGCTACTATTCCACCTACCACAGCAAGCAGGAATCTCAAGGAATAAATCGACGATACATAACACACCCACACCAATGCGTGTGGGTACAAAATACACTATCGACTTTTTAAAAAGTTTAAAGTTTTGAAAGAATGATATTTTTATAGTTTAAGGTTTCTAAAATTTGAGAATTTTGGAAGATTCGAACTATGAAAGGTCAATAGGAAAGATTAAAAATGCTAGTCTTTATAAAATTTGGATTTTATTCAAGTTACCAAATAAAGAAAGTTTGAAAATAGCAAAGAAGAAAAAGATTACTGTTTACAAAGTGAACCTTGGATAACTTGCTTGTGTGTGCCAATAGTTTCATACAATTAAATTGTGTTGCACGCCCAAACATACTGCTGAATGAGGAGGATTTTTAATTGAGAAGAAGGATGAACTATGTGTAAACCACTTTAAAATTTATTCTCTATCATAAACAAATACTAATTATAATATTTTAACCCAAAAATTAATCATTATTTATCCAAAGAATAATGCATTAATAAAAGCAATTAAAATAGACCTCATATTTTTAACAATTAAATAAGTCCATAAATTACTTTGGACTTAACTAATTCTTGGAAATATTCCAAGACACTATTTATACTCTTAAGGAGTATTATAAATTGTGCTTATTCGCCACCTCCGACATTAAATAACTAAGCATCGGGAAGGGGGGAACAACCCTAAAAATCAAAAGCATGCATATTTGAATCTTTAACCATTGCCCTTGTCGGACGATGATGCTATCTTTCAGAAACACAGGACCGGTGTCAGTCCAAACAATCCAACTGCACTACCTTGCAGTCACCAGGAAAGTTCATCGCTTGCTCATATCATTTTGATTATTTTTTTATTAAATTACTTGCAAAGTACTATACTTATCCCTCTTGCATGAAAAGCGAAAATGCTATTTTCATAACTATGAATATGACTATGTGGTTGACGATGGAACCATGGTATGAGTATGGTGGAGGTTCCATTGCATAGGGTTTATATCCATCTAGGATTAACAACAAGTGTCGTCCAGTGATTCTTGTGCCGTAAGACCCGTGTTAACCATAAGATCTGGAGTGGAACGGAGTAGTCAGTTGTATTTCTTCCTCTCGTACATCAACGGATGCGTTTACCGTAGCAGTTGTGTCTTGTGAGAACAACCGGTGGGTGATACGTCTCCGACGTATCGATAATTTCTTATGTTCCATGCCACATTATTGATAATATCTACATGTTTTATGCACACTTTATGTCATATTCGTGCATTCAAAAGAAGCCCGGTGACCGGGTGTATACGTGAGCACGCATCCATTGGCTGACATGTGTCACATTTAGCAACCCCCTGTTATCATCATTGTTGGGTTAACAAACCACATCAGCACTAACAACACTTCCAAATCATGTAGGCGCTACCAATCATTGAAACGCGGGACCCACAGCCCACGCCAAGTACGCTTAGCGATGCATAAGACAGCTTCAAGGCAACAGACCC
Source organism: Lolium perenne (assembly GCF_019359855.2). Classification (NCBI taxonomy): domain Eukaryota; kingdom Viridiplantae; phylum Streptophyta; class Magnoliopsida; order Poales; family Poaceae; genus Lolium; species Lolium perenne. The sequence continues at coordinate 262,308,227 of NC_067244.2, read as the reverse complement.
AATTGACTAGAACCTGATCTCAACACAGATCGTGCGGCATCTAGAGGGTGCTCACGTATACACCTAGTCACCAAATCCTCTCTCTTCGTGCATTTTCTGGAACTAACCTATTAACAAGATGCCGAAGTGCCAGTTGCTGTTTTCTGCTGTTTTTGGTTTCAGAAATCCTAGTAACGAAATATTCTCGGAATTGGACGAAATCAACGCCCAGGGTCCTATTTTGCCATGAAGCTTCCAGAAGACCGAAGAGGAGACGAAGTGGGGCCACGAGGCGGCCACACCATAGGGCGGCGCGGCCTGGCCCTTGGCCGCGCCGACCTGTAGTGTGGGGCCCTCGTGTGGCCCCCTGACCTGCCCTTCCGCCTACTTAAAGCCTCCGTCGCGAAACCCCAGCATCGAGAGCCACGATACAGAAAACCTTCTAGAGACGCCGCCGCCAATCCCATCTCGGGGGATTCAGGAGATCGCCTCCGGCACCCTGCCGGAGAGGGGATTCATCTCCCGGAGGACTCTACGCCGCCATGGTCGCCTCCGGAGTGATGTGTGAGTAGTCTACCCCTGGACTATGGGTCCATAGCAGTAGCTAGATGGTTGTCTTCTCCCCATTGTGCTTAATTGTCGGGTCTTGTGAGCTGCCGATCATGATCAAGATCATCTATCTGTAATTCTATATGTTGCGTTTGTTGGGATCCGATGAATAGAGAATACTTGTTATGTTGATTATCAAAGTTATGTCTATGTGTTGTTTATGATCTTGCATGCTCTCCGTTATTAGTAGATGCTCTGGCCAAGTTGATGCTAGTAACTCCAAGAGGGAGTATTTATGCTCGATAGTGGGTTCATGTCTCTGTGAATCTGGAGGGGTGACAAGAACCTCTAAGATTATGGATGTGATGTTGCCACTAGGGATAAAACATTGGTGCTATGTTCGAGGATGTAGTCACTGATTACATTACGCGCAATACTTAATGCAATTGTCTGTTGTTAGCAACTTAATACTGGAGGGGGTTCGGATGATAACCTGAAGGTGGACTTTTTAGGCATAGATGCATGCTAGATAGCGGTCTATGTACTTTGTCGTAATGCCCAATTAAATCTCACAGTACTCATCATAATATGTATGTGCATGGTCATGCCCTCTCTATTTGTCAATTGCCCAACTGTAATTTGTTCACCCAACATGCTGTTTATCTTATGGGAGAGACACCTCTAGTGAACTGTGGACCCCGGTCCAATTCTCTATACTGAAATACAATCTCTTGCAATACTTTGTTCTCTTGTTTTCTGCAAACAATCATCTTCCACACAATACGGTTAATCCTTTGTTACAGCAAGCCGGTGAGATTGACAACCTCGCTGTTTCGTTGGGGCAAAGTACTTTGGTTGTGTTGTGCAGGTTCCACGTTGGCGCCGGAATCTCTGGTGTTGCGCCGCATTACATCCCGCCGCCATCAACCTTCAACGTGCTTCTTGACTCCTACTGGTTCGATTAAACCTTGGTTTCTTACTGAGGGAAACTTGCCGCTGTGCGCATCACACCTTCCTCTTGGGGTTCCCAACGGACGTGTCAACTACACGCATCAAGCAAATTTCTGGCGCCGTTGCCGGGGAGATCAAGACACGCTGCAAGGGGAGTCTCCACTTCCCAATCTCTTTACTTTGTTTTTGTCTTGCTTTATTTTATTTACTACTTTGTTTGCTGCACTAAATCAAAATACAAAAAAATTAGTTGCTAGTTTTACTTTATTTGCTATCTTGTTTACTATATCAAAAACACAAAAAAATTAGTTACTCGCATTTACTTTATTTAGTTTGCTTTATTTACTACTGCTAAAATGAGTAATCCTGAAGTTGAAGTTCGTACGTTTAAGCAACGAGGGGGAGAATGTTTAAGAGATGCTTGGTACAGAATTAGTGATGCCCATAATAGGTGCATTAAGAAACACTCCACCACTATCCTACTCAGGAATTTTTATGTTGGTATCTCTAGCTGGAATAGGTATGTTCTTGATAGTCTCGCGAAAGGTAACTTCCTAAGTACTCCTGCATTAGAAGCTAGCTGCATTATTGAGAGTCTATTTGGAATACCCCCTGTTGATGAAGTTAAAACTGAAATCTCTCTTGAAGATGTTATGAAAAAATTGGAAACCTTAGAGAAATTTTTTCCAAGTATTGAAGCTAAATTGGAAATGCTACTTGATAAAACTGATGAACTTGATCAATCCTTAGGAGGAATTGATGAAAAAATTAGTGTCCTAGGAACTTGTGTTGTCCATGACGATCAAAGCAATAGGATTGACGAACTTGAAAAAGCTATGGGAACCTTGGGTTCAACATTTTCTTCTCTTAAATATAAGGAGAAAGGTTAATGTGGGTAAGGAGCAAAAGTTTATGTATGTCTCTAAAGTGCCTAAACCAAAGAAGTATTATTATAGGCCTAAAATTGATAAAGCCCTTAGTACCACTACGGATGGGGGAGCTCATGATAACGATGTACCATCTCTTGATAATACTTGATACACACTTTCTGCGCCTAGCGGAAAGGCGTTAAAGAAAAGCGCTTATGGGAGACAACCCATGGTTTTTACTACAGTACTTTGTTTTTATTTTGTGTCTTGGAAGTTGTTTACTACTGTAGCAACCTCTCCTTATCTTAGTTTAGTGTTTTATTGTGCCAAGTAAAGTCGTTGATAGTAAAGTTCATACTAGATTTGGATTACTGCGCAGAAACAGATTTCTTTGCTGTCACGAATCTGGGCTGTTTTCTCTGTAGGTAACTCAGAAAATTGTGCCAATTTACGTGAGTGATCCACAGATATGTACGCAACTTTCATTCAATTTGAGCATTTTCATTTGAGCAAGTCTGGTGCCTCGATAAAATTCGTCAATACGAACTGTTCTATTTTTGACAGATTCTGCCTTTTATTTCGCATTGCCTCTTTTGCCATGTTGGATGAATTTCTTTGATCCATTAATGTCCAGTAGCTTTATGCAATGTCCAGAAGTGTTAAGAATGATTGTGTCACCTCTGAACATGTTAATTTTTATTGTCCACTAACCCTCTAATGAGTTGTTTCGAGTTTGGTGTGGAGGAAGTTTTCAAGGATCAAGAGAGGAGTATGATGCAATATGATCAAGGAGAGTGAAAGCTCTAAGCTTGGGGATGCCCCGGTGGTTCACCCCTGCATATTCTAAGAAGACTCAAGCGTCTAAGCTTGGGGATGCCCAAGGCATCCCCTTCTTCATCGACAACATTATCAGGTTCCTCCCCTGAAACTATATTTTTATTCCATCACATCTTATGTGCTTTTCTTGGAGCGTCGGTTTGTTTTTGTTTTTGTTTTGTTTGAATAAAATGGATCCTAGCATTCACTGTATGGGAGAGAGACACGCTCCGCTGTAGCATATGGACAAGTATGTCCTTAGGCTCTACTCATAGTATTCATGGCGAAGTTTCTTCTTCGTTAAATTGTTATATGGTTGGAATTGGAAAATGATACTTGTAGTAAATTGCTATAATGTCTTGGATAATGTGATACTTGGTAATTGTTGTGCTCATGCTTAAGCTCTTGCATCATATACTTTGCACTCATTAATGAAGAAATACATAGAGCATGCTTAAATTTGGTTTGCATATTTGGTCTCTCTAAGGTCTAGATAATTTCTAGTATTGAGTTTGAACAACAAGGAAGATGGTGTAGAGTCTTATAATGTTTACAATATGTCTTTTATGTGAGTTTTGCTGCACCGGTTCATCCTTGTGTTTGTTTCAAATAGCCTTGCTAGCCTAAACCTTGTATTGAGAGGGATTACTTCTCATGCATCCAAAATACTTGAGCCAACCACTATGCCATTCGTGTCCACCATACCTACCTACTACATGGTATTTCTCCGCCATTCCAAAGTAAATTGCTTGAGTACTACCTTTAAAATTCCATCATTCACCTTTGCAATATATAGCTCATGGGACAAATAGCTTAAAAACTATTGTGGTATTGAATATGTACTTATGCACTTTATCTCTTATTAAGTTGCTTGTTGTGCGATAACCATGTTTCTGGGGACGCCATCAACTATTCTTTGTTGAATATCATGTGAGTTGCTATGCATGTCCGTCTTGTCTGAAGTAAGAGAGATCTACCACCTTATGGTTAAGCATGCATATTGTTAGAGAAGAACATTGGGCCGCTAACTAAAGCCATGATCCATGGTGGAAGTTTCAGTTTTGGACAATATCCTCAATCTCAAATGAGAAAATTAATTGTTGCTACATGCTTATGCTTAAAAGAGGAGTCCATTATCTGTTGTCTATGTTGTCCCGGTATGGATGTCTAAGTTGAGAATAATCAATAGCGAGAAATCCAATGCGAGCTTTCTCCTTAGACCTTTGTACAGGCGGCATAGAGGTACCCCTTTGTGACACTTGGTTAAAACATGTGCATTGCGATGATCCCGGTAGTCCAAGCTAATTAGGACAAGGTGCGGGCACTATTAGTATACTATGCATGAGGCTTGCAACTTATAAGATATAATTTACATAACTCATATGCTTTATTACTACCGTTGACAAAATTGTTTCTTGTTTTCAAAATCAAAGCTCTAGCACAAATATAGCAATCGATGCTTTTCCTCTATGGAGGACCATTCTTTTACTTTCATTGTTGAGTCAGTTCACCTATTTCTCTCCACCTCAAGAAGCAAACACTTGTGTGAACTGTGCATTGATTCCTACATACTTGCATATTGCACTTATTATATTACTCTATGTTGGCAATTATCCATGAGATATACATGTTACAAGTTGAAAGCAACCGCTGAAACTTAATCTTCCTTTGTGTTGCTTCAATGCTTTTACTATGAATTATTGCTTTATGAGTTAACTCTTATGCAAGACTTATTGATGCTTGTCTTGAAGTAATATTCATGAAAAGTCTTTGCTATATGATTCACTTGTTTACTCATGTCATATACATTGTTTTGATCGCTGCATTCACTACATATGCTCTACAAATAGTATGATCAAGGTTATGATGGCATGTCACTCCAGAAATTATCTTTGTTATCGTTTTACCTGCTCGGGACGAGCAGAACTAAGCTTGGGGATGCTGATACGTCTCCGACGTATCGATAATTTCTTATGTTCCATGCCACATTATTGATAATATCTACATGTTTTATGCACACTTTATGTCATATTCGTGCATTTTCTGGAACTAACCTATTAACAAGATGCCGAAGTGCCGATTCTGTTTTCTGCTGTTTTTGGTTTCAGAAATCCTAGTAACGAAATATTCTCGGAATTGGACGAAATCAACGCCCAGGGTCCTATTTTGCCACGAAGCTTCCAGAAGACCGAAGAGGAGACGAAGTGGGGCCACGAGGCGGCCACACCATAGGGCGGCGCGGCCTGGCCCTTGGCCGCGCCGACCTGTAGTGTGGGGCCCTCGTGTGGCCCCCTGACCTGCCCTTCCGCCTACTTAAAGCCTCCGTCGCGAAACCCCCAGTACCGAGAGCCACGATACGGAAAACCTTCCAGAGACGCCGCCGCCGCCAATCCCATCTCGGGGGATTCAGGAGATCGCCTCCAGCACCCTGCCGGAGAGGGGATTCATCTCCCGGAGGACTCTACGCCGCCATGGTCGCCTCCGGAGTGATGTGTGAGTAGTCTACCCCTGGACTATGGGTCCATAGCAGTAGCTAGATGGTTGTCTTCTCCCCATTGTGCTTAATTGTCGGGTCTTGTGAGCTGCCGAACATGATCAAGATCATCTATCTGTAATTCTATATGTTGCGTTTGTTGGGATCCGATGAATAGAGAATACTTGTTATGTTGATTATCAAAGTTATGTCTATGTGTTGTTTATGATCTTGCATGCTCTCCGTTATTAGTAGATGCTCTGGCCAAGTTGATGCTAGTAACTCCAAGAGGGAGTATTTATGCTCGATAGTGGGTTCATGTCTCCGTGAATCTGGAGGGGTGACAAGAACCTCTAAGATTATGGATGTGATGTTGCCACTAGGGATAAAACATTGGTGCTATGTTCGAGGATGTAGTCACTGATTACATTACGCGCAATACTTAATGCAATTGTCTGTTGTTAGCAACTTAATACTGGAGGGGGTTCGGATGATAACCTGAAGGTGGACTTTTTAGGCATAGATGCATGCTGGATAGCGGTTTATATACTTTGTCGTAATGCCCAATTAAATCTCACAGTACTCATCATAATTTGTTCACCCAACGTGCTTCTTGATTGCCCAACTGTAATTTGTTCACCCAACATGCTGTTTATCTTATGGGAGAGACACCTCTAGTGAACTGTGGACCCCGGTCCAATTCTCTATACTGAAATACAATCTACTGCAATATTGTTCTAATGTTTTCTGCAAACAATCATCTTCCACACAATACGGTTAATCCTTTGTTACAGCAAGCCGGTGAGATTGACAACCTCATTGTTTCGTTGGGGCAAAGTACTTTGGTTGTGTTGTGCAGGTTCCACGTTGGCGCCGGAATCTCTGGTGTTGCGCCGCACTACATCCCGCCGCCATCAACCTTCAACGTGCTTCTTGACTCCTACTGGTTTGATTAAACCTTGGTTTCTTACTGAGGGAAACTTGCCGCTGTGCGCATCACACCTTCCTCTTGGGGTTCCCAACGGACGTGTCAACTACACGCATCAGTGGTGGGGATCTCATTCTAATTCCCCACAGTAATGTGGTCTATGATGGGTTGCAACAGACCTGCGAAGGTATCGAGGCCATGGTACCCGATAGTAGTCGAGGTCGGATGATATCCAATGGATATGCTGACCGGTGAGGACCCAAGGTTGGAATTTCAACAAAGGGTGGGTGTGCGGGATCGCGAAGAAACACAATGATTGGCTAGGACCTTATACCGGGCCTCACACCATGGAAGTGTGAACGGGAAAGCTGCCCGGTTGGCACCAAGGTTAAGATCTCTTATGGGTAAAGCAACACACCTCTGCAGAGTGTAACGAATCGTGATCTGTCACTCCCTATTCCGGGTTATGAAACTGCGAACGCGGCCGGAAAGGAACTCCATGAAGTTCTAGACACCCGGTGAAGGCTGATGGACATAGCTCTTCGGAATAAAAGCAACCTTTTGAAGAAATGCTTATAAAAATCTGCATTGGCATTTGACTTTCTGGTCTAATTTCGTAGCTAGTGCATAAAACACCTCTTTCCTATAATGAACTTGTTGAGTACGCTCGTACTCATACATGTTATAATCCCATGCTTAGATTGTCTGAATCACCTGGAGGAGGCCACTGAAGGACAAGAAGGAGCAGATGGGATTGATACGCCTCCGACGTATTGATAATTTCTTATGTTCCATGCCACATTATTGATGATATCTACATGTTTTATGCATACTTTATGTCATATTTATGCATTTTCCGGCACTAACCTATTAACGAGATGCCGAAGAGCCAGTTGCAGTTTTCTGGTGTTTTTGGTTTCAGAAATCCTAGTAAGGAAATATTCTCGGAATTGGACGAAATCAACGCCCAGGGGCCTATTTTCACACGAAGCTTCCAGAAGACCGGAGGACTAACGAAGTGGGGCCACGAGGCGGCGCCAAACTAGGGTGGCGCGGCCCAGGCCCTGGCCGCGCCGGCCTAGCGTGTGGGCCCCTCGTGACGCCCCCTGACCTGCCCTTCCGCCTACAAATAGCCTTCATCGCGAAACCCCCAGTACCGAGAGCCACGATACGGAAAACCTTCCAGAGACGCCGCCGCCGCCAATCCCATCTCGGGGGATTCAGGAGATCGCCTCCGGCACCCTGCCGGAGAGGGGATTCATCTCCCGGGGGACTCTACACCGCCATGGTCGCCTCCGGAGTGATGAGTGAGTAGTCTACCCCTGGACTATGGGTCCATAGCAGTAGCTAGATGGTTGTATTCTCCTTATGTGCTTCATTGTCGGATCTTGTGAGCTGCCTAACATGATCAAGATCATCTATCTGTAATGCTATATGTTGTGTTTGTTGGGATCCGATGGATAGAGAATACTATGTTATGTTGATTATCAATTTATGTCTATGTGTTGTTTATGATCTTGCATGCTCTCCGTTATTAGTAGAGGCTCTGGCCAAGTTTTTACTCTTAACTCCAAGAGGGAGTATTTATGCTCGATAGTGGGTTCATGTCTCCGTGAATCTGGGGAGTGACAGGAACCCCTAAGGTTATGGATGTGTTGTTGCCACTAGGGATAAAACATTGATGCTATGTCCGAGGATGTAGTTATTGATTATATTACGCACCATACTTAATGCAATTGTCTGTTGTTTGCAACTTAATACTGGAAGGGGTTCGGATGATAACCTGAAGGTGGACTTTTTAGGCATAGATGCATGCTGGATAGCGGTCTATGTACTTTGTCGTAATGCCCAATTAAATCTCACAATACTCATCATATCATGTATGTGCATGGTCATGCCCTCTCTATTTGTCAATTGCCCAACTGTAATTTGTTCACCCAACATGCTTATTCTTATGGGAGAGACACCACTAGTGAACTGTGGACCCCGGTCCATTCTTTTACATCGAATACAATCTACTGCAATTGTTCTACTGTTTTCTGCAAACAATCAGCATCCACACTATACATCTAATCCTTTGTTACAGCAAGCCGGTGAGATTGACAACCTCACTGTTACGTTGGGACAAAGTACTTTGGTTGTGTTGTGCAGGTTCCACGTTGGCGCCGGAATCCCTGGTGTTGCGCCGCACTACATCTCGCCGCCATCAACCTTCAACGTGCTTCTTGGCTCCTACTGGCTCGATAAACCTTGGTTTCATACTGAGGGAAAACTTGCCGCTGTACGCATCACACCTTCCTCTTGGGGTTCCCAACGGTCGCGTGATGTACGTGTATCAAGACTGTTTTCTGGCGCCGTTGCCGGGGAGATCAAGACACGCTGCAAGGGGAGTCTCCACATCCCAATCTCTTTACTTTGTTTTTGTCTTGCTTTATTTTATTTACTACTTTGTTTGCTGCATTATATCAAAACACAAAAAAATTAGTTGCTAGCTTTACTTTATTTACTGTCTTGTTTGCATACTCTATATATAAAAACACAAAAAAATTAGTTACTTGCATTTACTTATTTCATCATGTTTCCTCCTAAGTTCACCCTAAAAGACATACCGGTAGGACGTGGATCTATAATTGGGAGAGATAATATAGAAGAATTCTTCACTCATGTTAGTACCGTCGAAGATTTTGAAGATAGACACTTGGTAGAACTTGCTCCTACTTATGAAATTGCTGCTGCTTCTCTAGTTCGCATGTTGGAAATTAAATTTGTTAATCTCAATCCTATAATCCAACACATGTTTCTTACACTCGGTGATATGGAAGAAGGGGAAAAGAAAGATTTTATTTTAGAAACCCTTCTTAAAGAATTTGGTGGTATAGCAAGAGAGGCTAGAAAGGTCTTTATTAAATATAAGATGCTTGGCTCTTATACCAATTTTGTTAGTATCCTTGAAAAGATGGACATGGAGAGAGTAAGGTACACTAATAATATTAATGATGGTGGGGAGATTAAGACAACAATACCTTGTAAGCTCCTAGGAATGAGTGACGCTCTAGAAAATAACTATGGTTGGCTTGTACCTGAAAATTTGTTTGACGAGGATAGCAAACCTAAGAATAATGAAAAGGCAGCCTCTGAAACTCACATAGATAAGATAAAATGCATAGTTGAGAAAACTCCCAACACCAATGTTGATGCTTCACCTCTTGATAATACTTGATACACACTTTCTGCGCCTAGCTGAAAGGCGTTAAAGAAAAGCGCTTATGGGCAGCCCCGTCTCCAGGATTTGGGGGCCCTGGTTCGACTTACAAAATGGGGCCACTTTTTTTGTTCAAACTTGATCACTAGGAAAAAAATCATATATTTGCTTAATTTTATAACTTCTATTCCGTACAATGCTCAGAAATATACCAAGTATTCATTCTAAAAGTAAAAGAGTAAATATGCCAAGTACAATGCTCAGAAATGTACCGAAAAGCATCATCCGTCTGGTATTTCTTGAAATAAAATCTTCGATCATATCTTTATAATTAATTGTCTCCAAGATATCATTTTCAAGTGCTATTGTCGCAAATCCATTGAGTCTTTCTTGGGTCATAGTAGAACGCATGTAGGATTTCAAAAACTTGAGTTTAGAAAAGCTCCTTTCCGCAGATGCAACAGATGGTTAACAAAATTTTGTATGCAATATTAGCAAATGGATAAAAGGGGCGTTTCTCCAAAAAAAATAGAATATCAAGAGGATCCATAGATTTCTCAAGTAAATCCTGGATAAAACTTAATTCCCTCCACAATTCTTCTCCATCAATATCCATGAGATCGAATTACTGCATCCAATCTCTTTCTTTTCTTCTTCTTTTCAGCACCTGATAAACACTTCATCCTTCTCATGATGGATGATTCCTCCTGTTCCAGAAGCTAATAGTTTAACAAAATAATTCACTAAGATGTCTAGATCAACACAGCAGTTTTTGTCTTACCTTGATGGATGAAACTCGTGACTGGGCAGCAATCGATCGGCAAAACGGGGGCCTTGATTTGCTGCAGGCTGCAGCTGCTCCCTGTTCCTAATCATCAATTAATCTGCCAGCTAGCAAGCAAGGACATGATCAGGGGAAAAGGAATCGCGGGGCACTGCCGGGCCGGGCGCACGGTGGACGATACGGCGCGACACGCGACGGCGAGCGTCTTGCGCTGAAACTGCCGAAGCGGAAACGACGGAACGTGAAGTCTTGAACCTCCTTCGATCCGCGTCTCCCGATCGTCATCAAAACCAACGAAACCATGTGCTGGGCCTGGGCCACACAAGCTGAGTCAAGCAACGTATCAAGTATTTGGGGGCCCCACGGATTTGGGGGCTCTGTTCGGTCGAGCTCCTCGAACACGCCCATCGACGGGGCTGCTTATGGGAGACAACCCATGTTTTTACTACAGTACCTTTATTTTATATTTGAGTCTTGGAAGTTGTTTACTACTGTAGCAACCTCTCCTTATCTTAGTTTTGTGCATTGTTGTGCCAAGTAAAGTCGTTGATAGTAAGGTTCATACTAGATTTGGATTACTGCACAGAAACAGATTTCTTTGCTGTCACGAATTTGGGCAGAATTCTCTGTAGGTAACTCAGAAAATTATGCTAATTTACGTGAGTGATCCTCAGATATGTACGCAACTTTCATTAAATTTGAGCATTTTCATTTGAGCAAGTCTGGTGCCTCAATAAAATTCGTCTTTACGAACTGTTCTGTTTTGACAGATTCTGCCTTTTATTTCGCATTGCCTATTTTGCTATGCTTGATGGATTTTTCGATTCCATTGACTTTCAGTAGCTTTGTGCAATGTCTAGAAGTGTTAAGAATGATTATGTCACCTCTGAACATGTATATTTTGATTGTGCACTAACCCTCTAATGAGTTGTTTTGAGTTTGGTGTGGAGGAAGTTTTCAAGGATCAAGAGAGGGAGATGATACAACATGATCAAGGAGAGTGAAAGCTCTAAGCTTGGGGATGCCCCGGTGGTTCACCCCTGCATATATCAAGAAGACTCAAGCGTCTAAGCTTGGGGATGCCCAAGGCATCCCCTTCTTCATCGACAACATTATCAGGTTCCTCCCCTGAAACTATATTTTTATTCCATCACATCTTATGTACTTTGCTTGGAGCGTCGGTTTGTTTTTGTTTTTGTTTTGATTGAATAAAATGGATCCTAGCATTCATTGTGTGGGAGAGAGACACGCTCCGCTGTTGCATATGGACAAATATGTCCTTAGGCTTTACTCATAGTATTCATGGCGAAGTTTCTTCTTCGTTAAATTGTTATATAGTTGGAATTGGAAAATGATACATGTAGTAATTGCTAAAATGTCTTGGATAATGTGATACTTGGCAATTGTTGTGCTCATGTTTAAGCTCTTGCATCATATACTTTGCACCTATTAATGAAGAAATACATAGAGCTTGCTAAAATTTGGTTTGCATAATTGGTCTCTCTAAGGTCTAGATAATTTCTAGTATTGAGTTTGAACAACAAGGAAGACGGTGTAGAGTCTTATAATGTTTACAATATATCTTTTATGTGAGTTTTGCTGCACCGCTTCATCCTTGTGTTTGTTTTAAATAACCTTGCTAGCCTAAACCTTGTATCGAGAGGGAATACTTCTCATGCATCCAAAATCCTTGAGCCAACCACTATGCCATTTGTGTCCACCATACCTACCTACTACATGGTATTTCTCCGCCATTCCAAAGTAAATTGCTTGAGTGCTACCCTAAAATTTCTATCCTCTACCTTTGCAATATATAGCTCATGGGACAAATAGCCTAAAAACTATTGTGGTATTGAATATGTACTTATGCACTTTATCTCTTATTAAGTTGCTTGTTGTGCGATAACCATGTTCCTGGGGACGCCATCAACTACTCTTTGTTGAATATCATGTGAGTTGCTATGCATGTCCGTCTTGTCTGAAGTAAGGCGATTTACCACTTATTTAATGGTTAGAGCATGCATAATGTTAGAGAAGAACATTGGGCCGCTAACTAAAGCCATGAATCATGGTGGAAGTTTCAGTTTTGGACAAATATCCTCAATCTCATATGAGAAAATTAATTGTTGCTACATGCTTATGCATATAAGAGGAGTCCATTATCTATTGTCTATGTTGTCCCGGTATGGATGTCTAAGTTGAGAATAATCAATAGCGAGAAATCCAATGCGAGCTTTCTCCTTAGACCTTTGTACAGGCGGCATAGAGGTACCCCTTTGTGACACTTGGTTAAAACATGTGCATTGCGATGATAATCCCGGTAATCCAAGCTAATTAGGACAAGGTGCGGGCACTATTAGTATACTATGCATGAGGCTTGCAACTTGTAAGATATAATTTACATGACACATATGCTTTATTACTACCGTTGACAAAATTGTTTCTTGTTTTCAAAACCAAAGCTCTAGCACAAATATAGCAATCAATGTTTCCCTCTGCGAAGGGCCTTTCTTTTACTTTTATTGTTGAGTCAGTTCACCTATCTCTCTCCACCTCAAGAAACAAGCACTTGTGTGAACTGTGCATTGATTCCTACATACTTGCATATTGCACTTGTTATATTACTTTGCATTGACAACTATCCATGAGATATACATGTTATAAGTTGAAAGCAACCGCTGAAACTTAATCTTCCTTTGTGTTGCTTCAATGCCTCTACTATGAATTATTGCTTTATGAGTTAACTCTTATGCAAGACTTATTGATGCTTGTCTTGAAGTACTATTCATGAAAAGTCTTTGCTATATGATTCATTTGTTTACTCATGTCATTTACATTGTTTTGATCGCTGCATTCATTACATATGCTTACAATAGTATGATCAAGGTTATGATGGCATGTCACTCCAGAAATTATCTTTGTTATCGTTTACCTGCTCGGGACGAGCAGAAACTAAGCTTGGGGATGCTGATACGTCTCCGACGTATCGATAATTTCTTATGTTCCATGCCACATTATTGATGATATCTACATGTTTTATGCATACTTTATGTTAAATTTATGCATTTTCCGGCACTAACCTATTAACGAGATGCCGAAGAGCCAGTTGCTGTTTTCTGCTGTTTTTGGTTTCAGAAATCCTAGTAAGGAAATATTCTCGGAATTGGACGAAATCAACGCCCAGGGGCCTATTTTCACACGAAGCTTCCAGAAGACCGGAGGACTAACGAATTGGGGCCACGAGGCGGCGCCACACTAGGGCGGCGCGGCCCAGGCCCTGGCCGCGCCGGCCTGGCGTGTGGGCCCCTCGTGACGCCCCCCTGACCTGCCCTTCCACCTACAAATAGCCTTCGTCGCGAAACCCCCAGTACCGAGAGCCACGATACGGAAAACCTTCCAGAGACGCCGCCGCCATCAATCCCATCTCGGGGGATTCAAGAGATCGCCTCCGGCACCCTGCCGGAGAGGGGATTCATCTCCCGGAGAACTCTACACCGCCATGGTCGCCTCCGGAGTGATGAGTGAGTAGTCTACCCCTAGACTATGGGTCCATAGCAGTAGCTAGATGGTTGTCTTCTCCTTATGTGCTTCATTGTCGGATCTTGTGAGCTGCCTAACATGATCAAGATCATCTATCTGTAATGCTATATGTTGTGTTTGTTGGGATCCGATGGATAGAGAATACTATGTTATGTTGATTATCAATTTAGGTCTATGTGTTGTTTATGATCTTGCATGCTCTCCGTTATTAGTAGAGGCTCTGGCCAAGTTTTTACTCTTAACTCCAAGAGGGAGTATTTATGCTCGATAGTGGGTTCATGTCTCCGTGAATCTGGGGGAGTGACAGGAACCCCTAAGGTTATGGATGTGTTGTTGCCACTAGGGATAAAACATTGATGCTATGTCTGAGGATGTAGTTATTGATTACATTACGCACCATACTTAATGCAATTGTCTGTTGTTTGCAACTTAATACTGGAAGGGGTTCGGATGATAACCTGAAGGTGGACTTTTTAGGCATAGATGCATGCTGGATAGCGGTCTGATGTCTACGCCCCCTCCTTTTCCTGTAGACAGTGTTGGGCCTCCAAGAGCAGAGGTTTATAGAACAGCAGCAAGTTTTCCCTTAAGTGGATCACCCAAGGTTTATCGAACTCAGGGAGGAAGAGGTCAAAGATATCCCTCTCATGCAACCCTGCAACCACAAAGCAAGAAGTCTCTTGTGTCCCCAACAGACCTAATAGGTGCACTAGTTCGGCGAAGAGATAGTGAAATACAGGTGGTATGAATAAATAGTAGCAGTAGCAACGGCACCAGAAAAGTGCTTTGCCCAGGACAGTGCAATCATAAAGAGATATAAATAAGCACTTCACTATGCCATTCATAACAGTGAATAAGTATTCTGTGAAATATAGCCTAAGAGACCCACACGGTGCACACACTGTCACCTTTACACACGTGGGACAAGGAGTCTCCGGAGATCACATAAGTAAAATTCACTTGACTAGCATAACGACATCTAGATTACAAGCATCATCATATGAATCTCAATCATGTAAGGCAGCTCATGAGATTATTGTATTGAAGTACATAGGAGAGAGATTAACCACATAGCTACCGGTACAGCCCCGAGCCTCGATGGAGAACTACTCCCTCCTCATGGGAGACAGCAGCGGTGATGAAGATGGTGGTGGAGATGTCAGCGGTGTCGATGGAGAAGCCTTCCGGGGGCACTTCCCCGTCCCGGCGGCGTGCCGGAACAGAGACTCCTGTCCCCCAGATCTTGGCTTCGCGATGGCGGCGGCTCTGGAAGGTTTCTCGTACCGTGGCTTTTTCGTATCGAGGTTTTAGGTCCAGGGGCTTTATATAGGCGAAGAGGCGGCGTTAGGAGGTCGAAGGGGCGACCACACTATAGGGGGGCGCGGGCCCCCCTTGGCCACGCCGGCCTAGGGTTTGGTGGGCCTGTGCCCCCTCTCTGGCGGTTCTCGGGTGTTCTGGATGCTTCCGGGCAAAATAGGAACCTGGGCGTTGATTTCGTCCGATTCCGAGAATATTTCTTTACTAGGATATCTGAAACCAAAAACAGCAGAAAACAGCAACTGGCCCTTCGGCATCTCGTCAATAGGTTAGTTCTGGAAAACGCATAAATATGACATAAAATGTATATAAAACATGTAGATATCATCAATAACGTGGCATGGAACATAAGAAATTATCGATACGTCGGAGACGTATCAGCATCCCCAAGCTTAGTTTCTGCTCGTCCCGAGCAGGTAAACGATAACAAAGATAATTTCTGGAGTGACATGCCATCATAACCTTGATCATACTATTTGTAAGCATATGTAGTGAATGCAGCGATCAAAACAATGGTAAATGACATGAGTAAACAAATGAATCATATAGCAAAGACTTTTCATGAATAGTACTTCAAGACAAGCATCAATAAGTCTTGCATAAGAGTTAACTCGTAAAGCAATAATTCAAAGTAAAGGCATTGAAGCAACACAATGGAAGATTAAGTTTCAGCGGTTGCTTTCAACTTGTAACATGTATATCTCATGGATAATTGTCAATGCAAAGTAATATAACAAGTGCAATATGCAAATATGTAAGAATCAATGCACAGTTCACACAAATGTTTGCTTCTTGAGGTGGAGAGAGATAGGTGAACTGACTCAACAATAAAAGTAAAAGAATGGCCCTTCAAAGAGGAAAGCATTGATTGCTATATTTGTGCTAGAGCTTTTATTTTGAAAACATAAAGAGAGCATAAAAATAAAGTTTTGAGAGGTGTATGTTGTTGTCAACGAATGGTAGCGGGTACTCTAACCCCCTTGCCAGACAAACCTTCAAAGAGCGGCTCCCATTTTATTTTATTTTTGGGTGGCACTCCTTCCAACCTTTCTTTCACAAACCATGGCTAACCGAATCCTCGGGTGCCTGCCAACAATCTCATACCATGAAGGAGTGCCTTTTCATTTTAGTTTTATTATGATGACACTCCTCCCAACCTTTGCTTTCTCAAGCCATGGCTAACCGAATCCTTCGGGTGTCGTCCAACAATCACATACCATGGAGGAGTGTCTATTTTTGTTAATTAATTTGGGACTGGGAATCCCATTGCCAGCTCTTTTTGCAAAATTATTGGATAAGCGGATGAAGCCACTAGTCCATTGGTGAAAGTTGCCCAACAAGATTGAAAGATAAAACACCACATACTTCCTCATGAGCTATAAAACATTGACACAAATCAGAGGTGATAAATTTTGAATTGTTTAAAGGTAGCACTCAAGCAATTTACTTTGGAATGGTGGAGAAATACCATGTAGTAGGTAGGTATGGTGGACACAAATGGCATAGTGGTTGGCTCAAGTATTTTGGATGCATGAGAAGTATTCCCTCTCGATACAAGGTTTAGGCTAGCAAGGCTATTTGAAACAAACACAAGGATGAAGCGGTGCAGCAAAACTCACATAAAATACATATTGTAAACATTATAAGACTCTACACCGTCTTCCTTGTTGTTCAAACTCAATACTAGAAATTATCTAGACCTTAGAGAGACCAATTATGCAAACCAAATTTTAGCAAGCTCTATGTATTTCTTCATTAATAGGTGCAAGGTATATGATGCAAGAGCTTAAACATGAGCACAACAATTGCCAAGTATCACATTACCCAAGACATTTTAGTAATTACTACATGTAGCATTTCCCATTTCCAACCATATAACAATTTAACGAAGAAGAAACTTCGCCATGAATATTATGAGTAAAGCCTAAGGACATACTTGTCCATATGCAACATTGGAGCGTGTCTCTCTCCCACACAAGCATTTATTCAAACAAAAACAAAAATAGAAACACACAGACGCTCCAAGTAAAGTACATAAGATGTGACCGAATAAAAATATAGTTTCAAGAGAAGGAACCTGATAATTTGTCGATGAAGAAGGGGATGCCTTGGGCATACCCAAGCTTAGACGCTTGAGTCTTCTTGATATATGCAGGGGTGAACCACCGGGGCATCCCCAAGCTTAGACTTTTCACTCTTCTTGATCGTAGTATATCATCCTCCTCTCTTGACCCTTGAAAACTTCCTCCACACCAAACTCGAAACAAACTCATTAGAGGGTTAGTGCATAATCAAAATTCACATGTTCAGAGGTGACACAACCATTCTTAACACTTCTGGACATTGCCCAAAGCTAATGGAAGTCAATGGAACAAAGAAATCCATTCAACATAGCAAAAGAGGCAATGCGAAATAAAAGGCAGAATCTGTCAAAACAGAACAGTCCGTAAAGACGAATTTTATTGAGGCACCAGACTTGCTCAAATGAAAATGCTCAAATTGAATGAAAGTTGCGTACATATCTGAGGATCACTCACGTAAATTGGCATAATTTTCTGAGTTACCTACAGAGAATTTTGCCCAGATTCGTGACAGCAAAGAAATCTGTTTCTGCGCAGTAATCCAAATCTAGTATGAACCTTACTATCAACGACTTTACTTGGCACAACAAAACACAAAACTAAGATAAGAAGAGGTTGCTACAGTAGTAAACAACTTCCAAGACACAAATATAAAACAAAGTACTGTAGCAAAATAACACATGGGTTATCTCCCAAGAAGTTCTTTCTTTATAGCCATTAAGATGAGCTCAGCAGTTTTAATGATGCACTCGCAAGAAATAGTATTTGAAGCAAAAGAGAGCATCAAGAGGCAAATTCAAAACACATTTAAGTATAACATGCTTCCTATGCATAGGAATCTTGTAAATAAACAAGTTCATGAAGAGTAAAGTGACAAGCATAGGAAGATAAAACAAGTATAGCTTCAAAAATTTCAGCACATAGAGAGGTGTTTTAGTAACATGAAAATTTCTACCACCATATTTTCCTATCTCATAATAATATCCAGTAGCATCATGAGCAAACTCAACAATATAACTATCACATAAAGCATTCTTATCATGAGTCTCATGCATAAAATTATTACTCTCCACATAAGCATAATCAATTTTATTAGTTGTAGTGGGAGCAAATTCAACAAAGTAGCTATCATTATTATTCTCATCATCAAATATAGGAGGCATATTATAATCATAATCAAATTTATCCTCCATAACAGATGGTACCAAAAGACTACTATCATTATAATCATCATAAATAGGAGGCAAAGTATCATCAAAGTAAATTTTCTCCTCAATGCTTGGGGGACTAAAAAGATCATGCTCATCAAAACCAGCTTCCCCAAGCTTAGAATTTTCCATTGCATTAGCAACAATAGTGTTCAAAGCATTCATATTAATAACATTCCCATTAGCATGCATATAAAGTTCCATGGGTTTTTTAATTCTCTCTTCAAACACATCATGTCCTAATTCAAGATAAAGTTCATAAAGATCTCTCATATTTTTGTTGTTTTCCATTATGCCTAACTAGTGTAAACAAGAAACAAAAGGTTGCAATTGCAGGATCTAAAGAAAATAGCTTCGAGCACAAATACAATGGCGCCAGAAAAGTACTGTTACCTGGAACTGAAGTATGAGTGCCTTTTACCTTTCCTCCCCGGCAACGGCGCCAGAAAATAGCTTGATGTCTACGCCCCCTCCTTTTCCTGTAGACAGTGTTGGGCCTCCAAGAGCAGAGGTTTGTAGAACAGCAGCAAGTTTTCCCTTAAGTGGATCACCCAAGGTTTATCGAACTCAGGGAGGAAGAGGTCAAAGATATCCCTCTCATGCAACCCTGCAACCACAAAGCAAGAAGTCTCTTGTGTCCCCAACACACCTAATAGGTGCACTAGTTCGGCGAAGAGATAGTGAAATACAGGTGGTATGAATAAATAGTAGCAGTAGCAACGGCACCAGAAAAGTGCTTTACCCAGGACAGTAAACAAGCAGTAGTAACGCAGCAGTAGTAACGCAGTAAAACAGTAAACAAGCAGCGATAGCAGTATTTAGGAACAAGGCCTAGGGATCATACTTTCACTAGTGGACACTCTCAACATTGATCACATAACAGAATAGATAAATGCATACTCTATACTCTTTTGTTGGATGATGAACACCATTGCGTAGGATTACACGAACCCTCAATGCCGGAGTTAACAAGCTCCACAATTCAATGTTCATATTTAAATAACCTTAGAGTGCATGACAGATCAACACAACTAAACCAAGTACTAACAAGCATTCACACTGTCACCTTCACACTATGTAGGAGGAATAGATCACATCAATACCATCATAGCAATAGTTAACTTCATAATCTACAAGAGATCATAATCATAGCCTACGCCAAGTACTAACACGGATGCACACACTGTCACCATTACACCGTGCAGGAGGAATAAAACTACTTTAATAACATCACTAGAGTAGCACATAGATAAATTGTGATACAAAACACATTGCAATCATAAAGAGATATAAATAAGCACTTCACTATGCCATTCATAACAGTGAATAAGTATTCTGTGAAATATAGCCTAAGAGACCCACACGGTGCACACACTGTCACCTTTACACACGTGGGACAAGGAGTCTCTGGAGATCACATAAGTAAAATTCACTTGACTAGCATAACGACATCTAGATTACAAGCATCATCATATGAATCTCAATCATGTAAGGCAGCTCATGAGATTATTGTATTGAAGTACATAGGAGAGAGATTAACCACATAGCTACCGGTACAGCCCCGAGCCTCGATGGAGAACTACTCCCTCCTCATGGGAGACAGCAGCGGTGATGAAGATGGTGGTGGAGATGTCAGCGGTGTCGATGGAGAAGCCTTCCGGGGGCACTTCCCCGTCCCGGCGGCGTGCCGGAACAGAGACTCCTGTCCCCCAGATCTTGGCTTCGCGATGGCGGCGGCTCTGGAAGGTTTCTCGTACCGTGGCTTTTTCGTATCGAGGTTTTAGGTCCAGGGGCTTTATATAGGCGAAGAGGCGGCGTCAGGAGGTCGAAGGGGCGACCACACTATAGGGGGGCGCGGGCCCCCCCTTGGCCGCGCCGGCCTAGGGTTTGGTGGGCCTGTGCCCCCTCTCTGGCGGTTCTCGGGTGTTCTGGATGCTTCCGGGCAAAATAGGAACCTGGGCGTTGATTTCGTCCGATTCCGAGAATATTTCTTTACTAGGATTTCTGAAACCAAAAACAGCAGAAAATAGCAACTGGCCCTTCGGCATCTCGTCAATAGGTTAGTTCCGGAAAACGCATAAATATGACATAAAATGTATATAAAACATGTAGATATCATCAATAATGTGGCATGGAACATAAGAAATTATCGATACGTCGGAGACGTATCACGGTCTATGTACTTTGTCGTAATGCCCAATTAAATCTCACAATACTCATCATATCATGTATGTGCATGGTCATGCCCTCTCTATTTGTCAATTGCCCAACTGTAATTTGTTCACCCAACATGCTTATTCTTATGGGAGAGACACCACTAGTGAACTGTGGACCCCGGTCCATTCTTTTACATCGAATACAATCTACTGCAATTGTTCTACTATTTTCTGCAAACAATCATCATCCACACTATACATCTAATCCTTTGTTACAGCAAGCCGGTGAGATTGACAACCTCACTGTTACGTTGGGACAAAGTACTTTGGTTGTGTTGTGCAGGTTCCACGTTGGCTCCGGAATCCCTGGTGTTGCGCCGCACTACATCTCGCCGCCATCAACCTTCAACGTGCTTCTTGGCTCCTACTGGTTCGATAAACCTTGGTTTAATACTGAGGGAAAACTTGCCGCTGTACGCATCACACCTTCCTCTTGGGGTTCCCAACGGTCGCGTGCTGTACGCGTATCAGGGATCTGCTATGAAGAACCAGACCTCTATGGAGGAGTAGAGGGGGTAGACTACCTTATCGTGTACAGAACCGGGGAAGTTCCGGAAGAAGACAATGCTTGAGTAACACTAGTAGTAGTAGTCGAGCAGCACGAACTCTATAGTATTTAGCTACTCGAGTAGAAATGGTGTTAAGCCTTCTTAGACCTATATTGTATAAGTTAAAGTAGGGTTCACCTGGAACCTTGGAGTTATCCTCTATGGACCCAGGAGGAGATCCAATGTGATGTACATATATGGCTTGTAATATTAAGTGAGTGAAATAAAGACTAGCTATGCTTCTGTTGTACTACTCTGAGGGATGTAATATTTGCGGATTGGTACTTCACACATGTTATGTTAATGACTGGCATACTACAACATGCAGTGGCATGCAGGGTCACCACACATTAATCGCTTTTGGTTTACAAGGTATGCACCGAAACCATCTTCGCTACATCATTACTTTCAGATAGATCATGAGCAATCGGAGTACCCTAGTTAGAGTTTTTTTGTTTTCTGCTACGAACCCCCTACATGAACTTGCTAAAATCATCAATGATATAAGTTTGTCTAAACAAAAGCTGGAGTAGAACCCCATACATCATTAAATATTTGTTCCAATGGAACAATACAGACTAGTAAAAATATAAATATGATAGGGAAACGGATGCCTCTTAGCTTGTTGACATGGATCAAATATGTAAAAATTTATTTGAGGGTCATAAGAGAGGTTATTCTTCCAGATCAATTGTCAAATAATGAAGGAGGTTGGATGCCCTAGACGATTGTGCCATGTGGATTAAGTGGACTTGATGGTGACAAAAGCACATTTTTGGGAGACCTCGTGAAGAAAAGCATACTCGGGTAGAGACCACCATGGAAATGACCATTAAAGATAACTTGTATGATTCATGATCAAAAGAAAAAATGGGTGAATTTCAAGAAAAATAGGATTGTCCTAGGCAAGTTTATGAAAGGATAAAAGTTTTTTTGGACGCACTAGGAACATGCAAGATGTTAGTAAAAGAAAAAAAGAATGGCAAGGGTTGTGCAAAGTTGAATGAACATGTGTTATTGCCATGCCAATGTCACTTGCCTTATTAACTTGGTCACGTCATTCATAATTTTCCCGAGTTGTCAGCTTGTTTAATTCTCCGGTGATGTGATTTGTTGCCGATGTATCAATGTACTAATTTGTGTCATTATTAAAGAATTATCTCCATCAACAATCGTGGGCCGGGTATCCATTTTTTTTGCACATCTCACATGTAACATCGAGTCAAGGGGAAAGTGTGCGGCCACAACCATGGCCACTTTTCTAGCACCATGACCTTGTGTTGGACCATTATTCTGTGTCTACTACTAGCGACCAATATACTTCCCATATCCCTCCAGTAAGAGTATTTTTACGATAATTATTTTTGAAGGGATGACCATTTGTAGACGCATTAGGAGATGATTGAAATCTTCGTACACTTGGTCTATCTCAGCTAGCATTTTTTTTGTCGGTAATCATATTCCATAAATTTTGCACATACATCTCCAAGAGTAGTTGTAGAGACAACTTTAATGGATGCAACCACTGAATTATATTCTCCATCAAGACCACCAAGGATATATCCTTCAGCTCTTCATCATCAATGATCCGACCAGTAGTAGCAAGTTCTAAGGCAAAGATTTTTATCAAAGCAATAAATTGATCTGCATATCATGTTTCTTGGTATTTACATGTTTTCCGTGCAACATATTGATACACGCCTTGGATAGTGAAGCAAATGATGCCTCAATAGCAACCCGAATTTCTGTAGCATTCTCTAATCCAAAAAGTTGAGATAGAACATCCTTACTCATTGAGTTGGTGAGATAACTCACAACCTGTTGACCCCGCTCGATCCAAGCTTCATAGGCCGGATTAGACACAATGTTTCCATCAACCTCATGTGTTTTTGCTGGTGTCGAGTCGGCAATCAAGTAACTCCATGAAGCGAGCACCACAAAGTGAAGGAAGGACTTGCATCCCAATAAATGTGGTTTTGTCGTGAGAGTTTCTCCGAGGGAGGAGATCCCAGAAGCGTTGCCAAGGACATTGTCGAGGTTGAGGCCCCCATGCGGAGAGAGGAAGGAAGATGCAAGGGATGTTCATTTAGCGATCGTGTTTTCTTTCTAGGAAGGAGGAGATCAAGAGGATCAACGATCCATTGATCGGGGTTCTTTTTGGGAGGGAGGAGATAGGCACAATGCGAGATCGCTATTTTTGAAAGGAAGGAAAACGATCACTGTTTTCTCGGTACGAGATCGTACTAGCTAGACTTTTGGAAGAAGCGGCTCTGATGCCATGTTGACTTGCGGGGATGGGGGCACCTTCCAGGGCCCGGTTGCATGTTATTTATATGGGAATTGCTAGTTATAGCTTAGTGCTCCGTCAAGTTTATAACTGTCTGATCCTTTGCTTTGAGATTCGTGTAGGATTTTGTCGTTTGTATTGTTGCCTTCGTGGAGGTTCTACCTGTACACGCAGATGGACGGCAGTTTTGATTGCATTTTCCTTTTTTTATTTTCTTTTTCTACCTCCTCATGCACATCTACGACATGTAGGTTTTTTTCCCGTTCCTTTTCCATGCTATAAACTCGATCATTTTCCGTATCCAGATGGCATTTTCCTTGTGTCCTGTTTGCAAAGTTTTTTCTATAAAAAGGGAGACCGGAACTTGCAGTATTTATCTTTTTTGTAAATCATTTTGTACTTTCGTTTTTCATTTCCTTGCTAAATCTACATGTGCTCATATTTATCTCTGCATTTTTATTTTGATGTGATAACTTATACTTCTAATATTTTATATTCATGATCTCTCAACTCTAAAATTGTTTTCTAGTCAGTGTGGAAAGTATATTGTCTCCGGGCGCCTAGTGATCCAAGTTGGCTTTTGTCATTTATGGGCTTGGGTTCCTCTATTTTTTTTTTACTTTTGTATGTGCGTTTAGAGTTTGTAAGTGAGTTTGCTTATAATATATTTGTTTGGATGCAACGTGTTTGCAACTGGTATTTTCTAGTTGCAAGTAGGGTTTCAACAGAACTTTTTTGGTTGCAAATGGGGTTGCAACTGAGATTTTTATGCCAGTTGCAAGTGGAGTTAAAAATGAGATATTTATCCAATTACAAGTGTGTTTGCAACTAATATTTTCCAGCTGCAAGTGAGGTTGCAACTGGAAATTTTTTTGTGACAAGTTAGATTATAACTAAGATTTTTTTCCATTGCTAGTGGGGTTGCAAAAAAATTCAGTCAACTGAGATTTCTTCAGTAGTAAGTGAGGCTGCAACTGAGATTTCTTCAGTAGTAAGTGAGGTTGCAACTGAAATATTTTTCCAGTTGCAAGTATGGTTGCAACCGAGATTTTCGAGTAGGGTTGCAAACATGATTTTTTACAACTTAGATTTCTCCGGTTGCAAGTGAGGTTGTCGTGAGGTTGCAACTAAGATTTGTCCAATTGAAAGTGAGGTTGCAACTCATGTATTATCTAGTTGCAAGTGAAGTTGCAACCAAGATTTATCAGTTGTTGCAGGCGGGGGTTGCAAAATAGACTTTTCAGTTGCAAGTGGGTCGGAACTACAAAAAAGAAAATTGGTTGTGCACCTGGCATTTTTTCGATTTCATGGTTTCATTCCACCAAATATGAGAGGTAAAAAGATAAATTATGGGAATGTTCTAGTTCTTCTAGACATCAAATCTTCTTTTAGACATCAAATGTTGTAAGGAGAGTCGTGTGATTATGTTTTCCTTTCTCGGCAAGTGGCAGCCGAATGGGCTAGAATGGTCCGCATCTATTTGGGCTGCATTCTTTGTCCAGCTGATGTGTCCATTTGGCGAAACGTTTATTTTGTTTTGTGTGTTGAGCCGACATTCTTTTTTGTCCTTGTGATTTTTGTGTGTGCTTTTTCTTGCTTTGTTATTTTTTCAATTTTGTGTAGACCCTAGTGGGATTGTAATTAAGATTATTTTAGTTATAATTGTGTTATAACCGAGACTCGAGTTGCAAATAAGATATTCTTTAGTTGCAAGTGTAGTTGCATCCGAATTTTTTCCCGTTTGCAAGTCAAGTTGCAACTGAAAAATACTTTTCCGAACGAGTGTAATAGAGGAACTTTTTCGTTCGCGTGATTCTATTTTACAGAATATGAGAACAAAATAAAGTTAAAAATTATGTGTTTTACTTTGCTAGATCAATCTGTTCAAAGCGTGTGCTTAGTCTCACCCTCTATTCTAGGATCGATTGATGAAGTTGTTTGGTTTCTTTTGTTGAGATGGTTCAGATGTACGTATAACTAGCAGAAGCTGGTGCGGCGCCCGTACTGTAATACAAAGGGTTATATTCCGCGCCGTTTGGCGTATCTTTTGTTGGTGTTGAGTTCTTGTTGGTAAATTCTTTCACATAGGAGACGGATTATAAAGATGTACAGAGATAGAATTATTATAGGGTCCTTAAGAAAGGTTGTGAAGATGTACAATCCGATGGTGGTAGAGGAACACAAGGATTTCTATATAGATTGAACTTCTCCATTCTACCCTCCGAATTGGACGCATGTACCCTGCAGACCATATTATTAACCACGCTAACCAGGTAACATATATTTTTTAGCTAACAACGCCATTCCCTGCCATTGTAACCGGTGCATTAGAAATTTGTTGCATCAACATCACACAATGTGTTCCTGGGAGATGTTCACAACACACTTCTTGCAAACTGTATCGACAAAAGCAAAGTTACATGGTGAACAGAACTCTGCTGAACATCACTCATTAAAAATTTGTTTACAACAATTGTTGGTTACAAACATAAAAGCTTAGGAGGTTGGTGCTGCTCCGTAGAGCTTCAAGCTTCAGCTTAAAGGGAAAATGCTGCTCCGTGGATTCTTCTCCGGGTCTGGTGGCATGTGGCCAGGGTGAGCTCTACCCACAACGTCCATGGCGACCGGGTGGGAGCTCGGGCGCGCGTCGGTGGCTGGGTTCAGCTCTCACCGCCGATGGTTCATTGTAAATTCTCAGCGCCGAAATGGCGAGCTTGAGCTTCAAGGGAAAATGCAAAACATAGTGTGGTGTGTTCAACATTTCCACTCCTCGGTGTTGTACAACAGGGCTCAGATTGTTTCGCAAAGCCCAAAACTTGGTTCTTTGATCACGGGGACTGGGGTTCCTGAATGTTTGGGCGAGACATTCATGTTTGCCTGTACTATTCATCACCAAACTGTTAGAGAACAATCCACGAAATCATCACTGATTTTTTCAGAGAAAAATGCCATTATTGCACAATTTTGGCATAGTATGGGATCATCAGCTTGGTGAATCTCAGGCCGGCATGAGGCCCCGCGAGCCCAGGCGGCTGCCGCCGAAGAGCCCTGTCTGCGTGACCCAGCCCTCGATCATCTCCTGCGTGGCGCGGCCGTTGTCCGCCGGCACGAGGTGCCCGGCGCCGTACACCACCACGTGCGTCAGCGCGCCGGCCCGCTGCACGTACCCGGCGAGCTCCGCCTCCTTGCCGGACCCCGCAACCCGCCACACGGCGCGGTCGGCGTCCTGGAACGCCTGCAGGCCGCCCCAGTTTAGGTCCTTCATCCAGGCCTCCTGCGACACCACGCCGTCCCGGAGGTCCCGGACGCCCTGGTACAGCAGCACGCGCGTCCGCCGCCGGAGCAGCGCCTCCACCTCCGTCTTCACGCTCTTCATCACGTCCTCGTGCATCGCGGCGCCGACCGCGCCGCTGCACTCCTCCCACGCCACGTCCTCCCGCGCGCGCAGCGCCGCCTTGACCTCCGCCCGGTTGACGAACGCCCCCACGGCGTCGGTGGCATACGGCCGCTGCTTGGCGTAGTCGTAGAGCGTGGCGAGGCCGGTGGCGTTCCGCAGCCACGAGAGCACCTCCCCGCGTGCGTCCGCGGCCTCCCGCCACCGGGCGGACTCGGCCAGCGCGACCGCCGCCTCCTGCAGCGCTTCCAGCTCCCGCTTCTGCTTGGCGTTGATGAGGCCCGTGAAGTAGGCCGAGTCGGCGTGCGTGGCGACCTGCGCCACCGGGTGCGTGAGCCCGTTCCCGATGGCCGCGCCGCGGAGGTTGATCCTCCGCCCCGCCGGCAGGGTGGGGTTGGTGGACAGGATGTGCGCGCCGGTGGAGGGGACGTACTTGCCGGCGTAGCTCTCGCCGGAGAGGAAGAAGGGGCGGGATCGGAAGGGCGGGCTGGCGTCGAAGAAGGCCTGCAGCGCGGCGACGATGTGGGCGGCCACGACGGACTGGTTGGTGGGGATGAGCGCGGGGGACGGCGCGGCGCTGAAGCCGGTGCCGAGCGGGCTGTCGAGGAAGAGCAGCCCGAAGCGGCGGTTCCAGGCGAAGGGGTTGCGGGAGAGGGAGGCGCCGTCCGGGGCGACGAGGTAGGGGCCGAGCTCGAAGAGGTTGCCCACCAGGCCCGAGCATCCCGGCCCGCCCTGCAGCCAGAGGAGGATCGGGGTGGCGGCCGGCGGCGTGAGCGGGTTTGAGGCCTCGTAGAAGGCGTAGTAGAGGGAGGCGTTGGTGGAGGGGTCGATGGGCAGGTAGCCGGAGCTGGTCGGGAGAGCCTCCTTCGGGAACAGCGCTGATGAGGCTGCGGGCGACACGGCGAGGAGGAGGAGGAGGAGGAGGAGAGCAAGAAGCGGCGGCGGCGGCGGCGGAGCCATGGGACTACTGACGAAATTCGTGGTTGGTTAAGCTTTCAATGAGTAGCATCCCACGTGGGGCCCAACTGGCAGGATGAGCTTGCTTTTTTACTGCATGTGGGAGCACGGAGGTTGACAATGGCGGACACGTGACGGAGGATCGATCGATGGGATGTACACTAGGCGATGAGAAGGAAAAAGTCCATTTTAAACCCTGAATTTGTAGAGCTTCGGCGGATCAAACCTCGAAGTTGAAATCCCTGTCGTTTGCACCCTGAACTTATTAATCCCTGTCTAAATTAAACCCTGAAATTGTTTGGAGCACCGGGAATGCACCGATCCCGGCTGGGATTACAAGCTACTCTCACTGATAGTGGGACCCTTCCTTTTTCTGGAATCCTTTTCAGGATGTCTCAACCAGAAAAATATGTAGGTGCTTTGATTTGTCCTTTTTCATGTTGCTTTTATTGTTTGAAATCACATGTACGTTTTAGGAAGAGAAAAATATGAGTCAGGGTGGCAGTCCAATTTTGAGGAACCAAATTGTTTTCATAGTTCAGTTCTGGATTTGAATCAGCTTCAATTTACTTGCTACAGAGTCTGCTCACAAAAGAACTTTGCAGAGAAAAAAACTAGAGTGAGAGCAGAGTATAGAATCAGCGGGGGAAATTTATCGACACTAGCTAGTAGCTCCAGAGCGAGAAATCGGTTGCACCGTCGCCGCAGTCTCCGTTGTCCCAGGACGAACTGTTGGCAGTGGCCAGCGGCGGCGGGTCCATGAGCAGGGCCTCCGCCAGGCTCATGTACGTAGTACGAGCCCATGTTGATTTCCCGGAATAAGTCAAGCCTGAACATATCGCTGCCATCGAGCACTCCATGGGCGGGAGGTTCCGACGTCCTCAACGAACCGCCATTGTCAGGCGTGGATGCTACCGAAGAATCGCTGGAGGTGGGCTCCTCGGTGGTGAGAGGGCCGCTAGCGGCCTCCCGGCGCTGGAAGTCCTCGACGACCTCGACGGCGGCACCGTGGACGGTGGCGAGGTCGACGACAGCGGACGACACGACGAGAAGCTTGTAATCCCAGCCGGAGGAGAGAGATGAATATTACAATTGGGTCCCACTGTCAGTGAGAGTAGCTTGTAATCCCAACCGGGATCGGTGCATTCCCGGTGCTCCAAATGGCTCAAGGGTTTGATTTAGACCGGAATTAGTAAGTTTAGGGTACAAACGACAGGGATTTCGACTTCAGGATTTGATCCGTCCAACCTCTACAAATTCAGGGTTTGAAACGGACTTTTTCCCGATGAGAATGCAACGAGACAAAATGACGGACGCACGCACGCCCTCTATGGTTAATTAAGGCGGAGGGAGAGATGAGAGATGACGTCGATTACTTAACAATTAGTACCACTAACTTCGTGCAATCGTGCTCCTCTAGCAGTAGTAGTTTCTTTAAGGCGGATGGGTACATGGTTTGGTATATTAATCTGATAGTACGTACTGTAGTATTTTACTCGTGTCCTGATATGTATCGTGGTACCTTTATCATCTCAATACAGAGTTTGATACTATCCTAGTTGGAAAAAAAGACACGACAGTGTGGCAAACTAAAGATTGAAATTTATTTTGTAATCTCAAAGCTACCTATTTATTTAAACAATACAACGTTTATTAGTTTTGACAAGATTGGCGTAGAAAAAAGGTTTCTACGTGCAAGAATGGAGTTGACTTGCTATTTTTGTGTAATAGTTTTCAAGCATATGTGCCCAGTCTTTTGTTTTGTAGGTTCGTATTTAGTTTATGTTTGTACCATGCTTCAAGCATCATTTACACGCACCCACCTCTATTAATGTGCTCAAAATGTCTTGAAGCACCTCTACATGCCTGGTCCGGTAGAGATCGTTTCATTATATAGTGTTGAAATATTGGGCTCACTTTTAGTGGTCCAAATTAGATTTTAATTTTCCCTATAAATCTTAAAGCCCACATAGTGGCAGCCTTGTGAGTTTGAGTTCAAGTGGGTGGTAGCTCACTAGGGAGTGGCAAGCACGTGAAAAGTTGGGAGGAAGTTAGACCACTTTATAAGATGGATTGTTCCACCACTACTAAGTGAGTGAGAATAGGAGTGCTACACGCGCTCATCCTCCTCCTCCTCCTCGCTCGACTCGAGTCGACACGACACGACACACGACGTGCTCGTGGTGAGTGGATTGAGCCTCGAGCCGAGTCTTTCCTTACTTTTTGCAGCTCAGGAAAACGAACAGAGTCCTAGACGGACGAGTCACAGTTAGTCGGTTCGGGTCGCTCCCGGACCGTGGGCTATCTGTAACCGACTCGAAACGTGCGCGCGACATGGGCGTGCCCCACGTTGCCTAGGGTTTCCTGAGCCTATATAATCTCTTGCCCGGCTACCGCAGAAAGCGATCTGATACACAAGTTAGGGTTTCCACCTCTCCCTGGTTGCACCGCCATCGTAGCCTACTCCATCCCGCGCGCCGACGTGCATCAGCAAACGGGAGAGCAGGTCTCCGGAACCACTCGCCTTTGCGATCCTGTACGGGAGAGGGCGAATTAGGTTTTTGGGAAGCGCTCTGCGCGACTGCTCAAGTTATTCATCACGGGTCGCCTTTCGTCCAAGTCGGGCGGTGCTGCCTACCATCTACTTCGACCCGTCGTTCCCGTCGTCAACAACGTTGTCATCAACAACGTTACTAATGCGACGTATCTGCTACACCGCCACCGCCACCACCACCAGATCGGTACGCACGACAAATCTCGATCTGTTTAGCGATGGATGTTGTACTGTTTGCCCTGCTACTATTCATGTTGATTAATGCATCTAGTATGTTCGAGTTTCACATGTTAGTAGTTACTGTCGTCATGCTTAATACTCTGGAATTAATCATGGAAATTGTGCCTAATTATCCAACATATAGCGTATGCAAAATGGTACAAATAAGACCTTACATGTATACACAGTATGGTATATGGTATATGCTTCTGAGGTCCGCCGAACCGTAGCGGTATCTTTTGTTTTCTTTCTTCTTTTTATAGTAAGGTTGTGTACATTCTGATGTCTTCAAGACATTTTTTATTAAATAAAGTAGTATTACTTAGGGCATCTCCAGCGGCGCGACGCATTTCGGACGCCCAAATTGTCCGCGGGCGTCCGTTTGCGTCGCTTGCCGGACGGGGAAATGGTCGTGTGTCCGTTTGCGTCTGGGGTTGACTCCAGCGGCGCGACGCATTTTGAGCGCAAACCAGAATTCAAAAAACATGAAATAGCGTCGACTTTGCACGAAATTACAGCCGCAAATTGAGGGCTGAAACAAGTTCATCACACTTTGCAGCTCGTACGGCGCAAAGTGGAGCAAAAGGGGCACAACAAGGCCTGAACAGCAATAAAAAAAAGTCCAAAAGGAGGCCAAGGTGCTGGGCGCATGGCGCCGGCGCCGGCGATTAGGCGTCTCGCGCGCGGATTGCGACGCGCCTCTTCATGAACCATGCCCTGGTGTCGTCGTCCGCTTTGCTTCCGCCGGAGCTGCAGTGTCCATTGTGGCTATGGCCGTGGCTACGGGGGAGTGTGGGGCGGCGGCGGGTGCGAGGGTTTGCTCCGCATCCATGGCGGTACCTGCGGCGGCGAGGACGTCCATCGCTTCTGGCCTGCTCGCGCCGGTCTAGTTTCCAATTTGGCGCGGGGGAATGGCCAGTGGCGGGAATAATATCGCCCTCCAGCCACTGACGCGTGGGTCCTACGTCTTTTTCGGCGGACACTCGGAGCGACCGCCGAGCCTCCGCGGAGACGCAAACCTGGCGCATATTTGGACCAAGTTTGCGTCTCCGCGGACGACCTGGTCACTTTACGTCGCCCCGCTGGAATAGACCCCAGACGTATTTTCGGTCACGGTGGACGCAAATAGTCGCTCAGCGACCGTTTGCGTCGCGCCGCTGGAGATGCCCTAGTAGAATTGCGCAGTTGGGTTGCGCTTAATCGACGTCACCTGGCACCACTCGGCAAAACTACATCCGGCGTGCAGACCCAAACCATGTCACGTGCCTGTCAGGGTCAGTCTACGTCAAAACACTCTGCTTCCACTACCAGCCTCACTGTCACTGAGCATCTGATCCCATCGATGGCTCCGCCACTTCTTCAGCTCGCCATCGTCCTCCTCCTCGCGACGACCTCCGTCTCGCCCACAGCCTCGGTGGTGTTCCCAAAGGAGGCGCTCCCGACCAGCTCCGGCTACCTCCCCGTCGACCCGGCCACGAACGCGTCCCTCTTCTACGCCTTCTACGAGGCCACCGACCCCGTCACCGCACCACCTGCCACGCCGCTGCTCCTCTGGCTGCAGGGCGGCCCGGGCTGCTCCGGCCTGCTGGGCGACCTCTTCGAGCTCGGCCCCTACCTCGTCACCCCCGACGGCGCCTCCCTCTCCCGCAACCCCTTCGCCTGGAACCGCCGCTTCGGGCTCCTCTTCCTCGACAGCCCGCTCGGCACCGGCTTCAGCGCCGCGCCCTCCCCCGCCCTCATCCCCACCAACCAGTCCGTCATCGCGGAGCACGTCCTCGCCGCGCTCCAGTCCTTCTTCGACGCCAGCCCGGCGTCCTTCCGCGCGCGCCCGTTCTTCCTCACCGGCGAGAGCTACGCCGGCAAGTACGTCCCCGCGGCGGCGTCGCGCATTCTCGCCGTGAACCCAGGGCTACCGGCGGGGCGGCGCATAAACCTGCTGGGCGTGGCTATCGGCAACGGGCTCACGCACCCGGTGGCGCAGGTGGCCACGCACGCCGACTCGGCCTACTTCACGGGCTTCATCAACGCGCGGCAGAAGCGGGAGCTGGAGGCGATGCAGGCGGAGGCGGTCGCCCTCGCCGAGGCGGCGCGGTGGCGGGAGGCGTCGGACGCGAGGGGGGCGGCGCTCTCGTGGCTGGAGAACGCGACGGGGCTCGCCACGCTCTACGACTACGCGAAGCAGAGGCCGTACGCGTCGGCGGCCGTCGGGAAGCTCGTGAACGGCGAGGAGGTCAAGGCGGCGCTCGGCGCGCGCACGGACGTGGTGTGGGAGGAGTGCAACCAGCTGGTGAGGGCGGCGATGCACGAGGACATCATGAAGAGCGTGAAGCCGGAGGTGGAGGCGGTGCTGCTCCGGGGGCGGACGCGCGTGCTGCTGTACCAGGGGATCCGGGACCTCCGGATCGGCGTGGTGCCGACGGAGGCGTGGCTGAAGGAGCTGCGGTGGAGCGGGCTGCGCGCGTTCCAGGACGCCGAGCACGCCGTGTGGCGGGTTTCTGGAGAGGGCGGGGAGGAGGAGCTCGCCGGGTACGTGCAGCGGTCGGGGATGCTCACGCACGCCGTGGTGTACGGCGCCGGGCACCTCGTGCCGGCGGACAACGGGCGCGCCGCGCAGGAGATGATCGAGGACTGGGTGACGCAGACGGGTTTGTTTGGGCGCACGCGGCCTGGGATCGCCGGCCGGCGTTCGGATTGAGGCGGCAAGTTGATGCCGATGTCCCGACTGCCTATCTGATGTAACTGTTAAATAATGACATTTGTTTCTGGGATCGGTAATGACTTTAGTGCATCCTAGCGGTGTAGCTTTTTTCTTACTGTATTGTTAACTGTTAACAATAGTTGTTTGCTAAGAGCATCTTCACCGGCACACAGCGATAGCGTTTTGGGGGCCAGTGTGGATTTTGGACCTGCACCGGTACGTCCAAAAGATACCGGCTAGTTTTCGAGCCCAATATAATCGCCGGTAACCCATGGCGGCCCCTTCGTAGAGGGCGCGGATCGGGCGCGCTGGCACCTCGCGGCACGACAGAAAATGAGCGTGGGCTTCGCCTGGCAACCAGACACACCGCTTTCCCCACCTCTTACCTACGCCCGAGCCGACTCTCACCTCTCTAGATCGCCACCATCGCCGTCACCGCCGCGCCCCCGCTTCCAACAGACACCGCCGACTGTCGAGGAATCGTCGTCCATCGACACGACCTCCACCCCTCGACCGGTGGCCGCTTTTTCGCTCGGAACAGAGCTCGCTGCCACAGCCGCACAAACCCCGCCTGCAAGGTGTTCGTCGGATTGCCGCGATGGACATCGACAACAAGATGATGGTGCAACTGTTCACGGAGGAGAAGAACGCTGAGGTTGTCTGGTGGCAACATCAGCTGTTGATTCTGACGAGCTTCCTGCGCGTTCGCCAGCCTTTCTTCGCCGTGCCTCGGCGCGACGGCTCAAAGCCAGGCAAGAGGAGGAACATCAACCGGCATCGTCAAGCCGACGCAATGCGGCTTGACGTCGACTACTTCAACGATGACGCGCCTTATTTGCTGAAGGAATTTCAGCCCGGTTTAGGATGAACAAGGATCTGTTCTTGAAGATTGTCTACGTTCTTAGGGAGTACGACGACTACTTCATGGCCAATCAAGATTGCACAGGTTTGTGTGGTTTCACCTCAATTCAGAACTACACTTCTGCAATGCGCTGTCTTGCATACGGAGCTCCTCCAGATACACCAATGACTACCTACAGATGGTGAAGTCGACATGTACAGAGACTCTCTACAGGTTTTGCCAAGCCATCATAGTGGTGTTTGCTAAAGACTATTTGAGAGCACCAAGGGCAGATGATACAACTCGGATCCTGGAAAAAATGCAGCAAGAGGGTTTCCTGGGATGCTCGGAAGCATTGACTATATGCATTGGGGCTGGAAGAATTGCCCTTTTGCTTGGCAGGGGATCTACAAGCGGCATACTGGTGAGTGCAATGTCATTTTTGAGGCGGTGGTAGACCATGACCTTTGGATTTGGCATGCATTTTTTGGCATGGCAGAAACAAACAATGACATCAACGTGCTGCAACGCTCTCCGGTGTTTTCCAGGCTAGCTGAGGGTCAAGCTCATGCCGTGAACTTTGAGGTAGACGGTCACGCATACAACAAGGGGTATTATCTAGTTGATGGTATCTACCCGACGTATGCTACATTTGTGAAGACAATCACGGCTCCATCTTCGGAGATGGACGTTTATGTGCAACATGCCAGGAAGCAGCACACAAGGATGTTGAGCGTGCTTTTGGGGTGATTCAGCAGCATTTCGCCGTTGTCAGATACCCTGCTCTCACTTGGTCTGAGTCTCAGATGCGGGAGGTGATGAACGACTGTGTGATCATGCACAACATGATCATTGAGAGCGATCATGACAAACCTGTGCATGATGATCAACCATTTGATTATCAAGGGCCTCTTAGTGAGGTGGAGCATGTACCCCAAGAATTTGCCGATTTTCGTCACATGCATAATGAATTTCGAGATGCAGGTCTTCATGCTCAACTTCGGGCGGATCTAGCTGCGCATTGTGGGTGAGGAGAGGAGCCGCCAACAATGCATGATTTAATTTCTATTTGTTGGATTGTATGAAAAAAAATGAATTTCCATTTGTTTGATTGTAAGAATAATTTAATTTCCATTTGTTTGATTGTATGAATAATTTAAGTACTATTTGTATGATTGTATGAATAATTGAATATAGTATGAATAAACTATGATTGATATATTGTTTCAAAATATTATAAAAATTAAAAAAAAATTGAGGGTCGTCATATGGGAGGCGCCGGTGTGGGAACAACGTCCCCAAATAGGGGTTGCACTGCCGGCGTCTCCCATACAGAAGTGTCAGCGACTATTTGGGGCGCGCCGATGGAGATGCTAACAAGCTACTTGCTAAACAACTTGGTAGATGATTTTTTTTGAAATGAGTCAAAAGACGAACCATAATTAATAAAGCAGAAGTACATATATTAGCCACTTTATTAGTGGGAAATATGGAAAAAACCACAGCCACCCTGGCTACCCACACAACCAGCATGCACACCATCAAAGAGATGGTCGTCGTTGAGGTTGTCCATCAGCGGCATCATCATCATCCTTCGGCGACTCCGAATTCACCGAAGAAACAACCACCAAGGGATACTCGCCGAAGCGGTACCACAGAGCTCAATCTGTCCTATACCAAACATGTGACTCCTCACGCAAAGACAGGCAGCTTCAATTCTGAGGCGGGATCTGAAGAGAAGATGCGCAAGACCTGCACCGAAGAAGATCTTCATCACCGAACAGTCCTTACAGGTCATGATTGCACATGACATACATAAGTCTTGTTACCAATTACTTCCCGTTTTATACTTTGTAGTCTCTGAGGCGTTTTTGCCACTACAAAGTATAAAACGCGAAGTAATTTGTAACAAGATATTACCAATTACTTCGCGTTTTATACTTTGTGGTGGCAAAAACGTTATTCTCCCATATTTACATTGAATTTTTTTATTTGTTTATAATTGTCTCTCTCTCAGGATATACAATCTTTACAAAATAATTTAGTTATTATATAATGAAAGTTCACCATATTATAATACAACACTATTAGAATAATATATTGTTACTGTATAATTTTGATCTTAGTGATGGAAAATTCGGCTATTGTATTATCAAATCCACAAGTATAAAGCACGTATTGCAAAGAAAGTTGTGTTAGTTCTTTTCTTTTAGAGACATTGCATATCAATTTTTTATGCAATAAAATTATCTTAGATCGGATTTTAAAAAGGGAGCTTGTGCCATCTAAATGAATGGAAAGAATATATATTTGTTTATGTCTTTTTATATACACAAGTTTATGTCTATTTTAGTAGGCTTAATATATAGTAGAGAGTTCTGATGTCGACACAGTGCCCATTTTTATTGTAGTTAATTAAATAGAAGGGGTACTAATCAACATAATAAATAGAAAACTCTAGAGCAAATGAAATATATAAGAAAGACATGTAGTCGAACCATCCGTATTTATTTGTTTATATTCACTACAAGAAATGTGATTAGCCCCAAGAGTAATCTTCGTTGCTAAAACTATGCCTTGCAGTTAGTACCTATCTGCTACCACCACTAAATTCGTTGCTATTAATTGTCATTTGCTAGGACACAGGAGGTACCCTTGCTGAAAAGTACTATTAGAAAGGTGACAAATGCTCCCCTTGCAAAAGTGTAGCATCTCCAAGGAAAACTAAGCAGCCGTTGGGGCAGCTGGTGCTAGTCTACTTAAGTGCAAATAAATTATTCAGCTTTTATTTGTTCGGAAGGAATCAATACCACGCAGCATTTTTCTCAAAGTTTTGGGCAATATGTATTTTTAGAGATGCACATAAATTTATTTATACTAAAGTAAATGGGACAAGTGAAATAGAAAAACTATCAAAAATTATCATGACCATTTTGGATTGAAGTATAAAATAATAGGCTATTGATTACTGAATTTCTAGCTAGCAGATTACCCCTGTTTGACCAGGCAAATGTTATCTTCCCACTCCCAACAAACTCGGTGAGTTATTCAGAAAAAAAACTGGGTGAAATACAGAGCTTCTTCCACCATCCGAGAGAAAAGGAGACTGGAATTTTCTTTATTCCATCCGATCTCCAAAATTTCTGGTTAATCTCCCTCTTCCCCGTTCCCGCAAATTTCTAATTATCCATCCACGCCACGCCCCCACAATCCCATCTCCCCCACTCACGGGTTCTTCTCCGCTGCTGCCATTTTTTGCATCCCATATTGGGGATTTCTTCATCCACGCCATATCTCCTCCCCCTCCATCCTTAACCACGACGGAGTCCGGCGCCTCAGTCGCAGTAGAACGTCCACCAGCCGCCGTCGGATCCAAGCGCGTCGGCTACATCGCTTCCCCTGCTCGTGCACGACCTGATGCCCGTCGCCGGCCGGCCGACCGCAAGCAAATAAATTCTAGGTTAGCCATTACCTCGTATATTGCAGATAATATCTTCCCCTTGGTCTATAGTAATATACATGCTTCTAGTTGTTTTGTTGTTCACCTCAGTAGGCGTTCTGTACGAACTCCTGGTGATTGTATTGTATGCATACATGATGTGGGTGATTCGGTAGTTTTTACATGTTATAATCGAAGTTGTTATTCTTTCCTTATGTACTAGAAAGTACCAGGAGAAACTGAATTTGATAAGTTAACATGCTCTGACTGTCTAACATATTATGCAACTTGGTTCTGCTGAACGTTGGTGGATTTAGATGGTAGTAATGATCTATATCCACGTGCTAGCACATCTTTTAGTTCAGAGTTATTACTGAACCGTAGACAAAGAAGAGCATTTATCTGATAAAGCAGAAGATCATTAACTGGCATGCCAAGAAAAATGCAAGTAAAAGGAGAGGATACAACCACTGATATGTACTGTACAAGAAAGTAGTTCAGTGATACGTTGTTCACTTTAGGATTTTATACACCATATTTATAAGTGATTTTCATTCATTCAACAAGTAGTGGTGCATCCTTTCGACTGAGATACCACAGTTATCCAGTTGTTACAAGGAAAACTATTTTAGCTGAATTTCTGGCCAGTAAACATTCATTACATTCTTTTGCTGGGCAAAGATATTTGTTAAATAGTCGATGGTCAAATCTTTTCTTTTGCAGAAACGTTTTAACTTTGCTGCTGGAAGAGAAGACGAGTGCGCTCTGTTATTTGACCGCAAAGCTATTGAGCGTTTTAGCCAAGCTTTATCACATGAAAAATTTCAAGCAAAGCGTTCATTGGTGAAGTTCATGAAGGAGAAGCATGCTGCTAATAAGTCATAACAGATTTCTGATGGTATTTTAGATAAGCATACTGATGCATCTCGTAGTGAAGGGGTAGTGTTAAGTCATCCTGATGACAATGTAGCAGATGACTTTGATGGTGATGATCCTCAACTTTGGAAGGAATTTCCTCCCTCTTGGATAGAGAAAAAATGGTGGGGCAAGTTGTGTGACTTGTTGTCTGATGAAAATGTCAAGAAGGTGTCAGCTCAAAATAGTAAAAATCGGAAGGAAGGAGGAGGTGTCCATCACACATGCGGGTCGCGGAGGCGTTGCAGTGCACAAACAAGCTATGGTAAATAAAATCATTGAGTTATTTGTTACTGTACACTCAACAAAACTAACAATGCTTATTCATGGTTTTGTGTAGAAAATTGAGAATGGTGGAGAGGATGTGGATGATCTAGAAGTATTTGCACGCACACATCGACATGAAAAGGGCAAGGGAAAATATGCAAACAAGAAAGCTGAAAAGCTAGTGGTGTGTATTTTACTCAAGCATTAAATAGTTTCAGCATTTCATTCATAATATGAGAAGTCATCACTGACTATATAATTGCATTCTTTTGTATTTCGAATTTCAGGATGAATTTAATAATTGTGTTAAGGAAAGTGGTAACACCCAGGTTGACAAGCAGAAAGTTTGGGTACAGCTCACACGAGGTCATAAACGTGGGAGGTACTATGGGCTTCTTGGTATAATTGACAAAGATCATGCCCATCGTTCATCCACTCCAGTGTTGATCAATGGGACACAACCGATGTACACCCAACAACAAGTGCAAGATATTGTTAGCCAGGCTGTAACTAGTGCGGTTCGTGAGGTTCGTGAAGAACTTGGCACAAGGATACAATCGCTGGAGCGGATATTTGACAAGCCAAATACGGAATCTCACTCTCATGTAAGTAAAAAATGCTAGTATGATTGGCTACAAACAATAGAATGCTAACAGTTCATTGTTTTCTAATTAAAGGTTCTTGAAGAACCACAGTCTTCTGCAGTCCCGGAATTCCTTCAAGCACTTACAATGGTATGTGAATGAACCTATTGAATGCTTCAACACATGCACAAGTGCTAACATTCAAGAGAAAATGTCAAGTCACAAATTGAATGAGTCCTTGGCATATAAGTTTTTGAGTATAGATCCAGTTTTGTTCGATCAAATCGAAAGGTCTCATTATTCATAAGTTTTGGAATCATTTATAATGAAGTTTATTTTGAAAGTGGAAGTTGACATACATTCTTGTATCCCTATTTGTAAGTCTAAAATACATCATGTTATTACACATGAAGACCAACGACCACAATCTGAAAGATCTCCGGAGAATGATGATCATTGGGGTTTCTAGGATGTGATATCAATCTGGAGCATCATAGTGATGTGATGATCAAGAAACCCCAGATATATGTAGTATAGTTACTAGATTAGCCAGTATGGACCTATTTACCATGTTAAATTATCATTTCTTCTCTTGTGTAATCCATCAATGACCAAAGTGTGTTGACATGGCCAAGGAAAAAAATTGCTAAAAGTGAGATTATTGATTGGTTAAATTATTGTTTACATACACTGTGCCTACATGATACGTGAAGCTGAATCCTAGTGCGTGCTAAATAGATGTAGATTAAAATATTCAGTTATCCATAATTAAATAATATGGAACCTCGATAAATTAATAATAAAAATAATAAATAAATGCATTCACAGTCCTTCCTATAGGAAATATGATTAATATTTAATTAATTAGTCAAATTAATCTATTTGCGTGCAGGGGGTCCTTGAGAATAGTAGCATTCTATGTGGAAACCGAGACCATTCATCACCAAGAACAACCCTTGCAATTATGTCCTTGCAGAACTTGTCCCCAACGAGATCGTTGTAGATAGTAGCATTTGCTACGCTATTAACTCCAAGGCAGCAATTGCAAGAGTACCCCTTTGCTATTAGCATCCCCAAGGATTATCCTAGCACCCCCAACGCATATATTCTCTTGGGAATTCTTACGTTTGTTGTAGTGATTGCTTTCATGCCTATGTATTTTTCGATAAAGGATGCTTTATTACTTTTTGATAAGCAATTACATCCAGCCTCTGCATAACCAGGATGCACACAGCCGTTTATGAGTCTTAAGTCCAAAAAGATGCCAAACTAAAAAAGAACTAGGCGGAATACATATGGAAACGATGAATCATATAATGCCTAAGGTGTGGGTGGGGCTTCAATCCGTAGACTATGTTGCCATCCATGTAGGAAAAAAGTATCCCTCGTCGTAGCCTCCAACCGTTTACAGACCTCCGTAAATAGGTCTCGATTCTCCATGCGCTGAAGAGGTAACCACAAACGGAGAATACCTGTACATCTGTAGATGACCTGCAACAAAGAGCAAGTTTTATTATTAAAAATCTTGGCATTTCTACTCAGCCAAAGCGCCCAGATAACTGCTAGCACCCCCACCCTAAGAAGCAACTTGAACCTTGAATCTATACCATGAAGCCAATTGCCAAAGATATTGGCCACACTAGTCGGAGGATACAAGGTAGACGCTACTTGGATGACAGATCAAATAGATCTCGCGAACTGACACTGGAAGAAAATGTGTTTAATAGTTTCATCATGATGACAAAAAACACATAGAGTACTTCCGTGCCAATTCCGCTTAACAAGATTGTCTTTGGTGAGGATGACACCTCGACGAAGATACCATCCAAATATTTTTATTTTTAATGGTATCTTCATCTTCCAAATTTCCTTATTATTATCAACTGGTAAGTCAGAATGATGTATGACGTTGTATAAAGATTTGACTGAGAAAGAGCCATCTGCATGTAAATTCCACCTAAATTCATCTGGCTCAGGTGATAGATTAATATCCCCCAGCCTTTGAATTAAGGCATTCCATGCCAATAACCTTTGTCCTAGCAAAACTCGTCTGAACGTCACATTCGGTGGAGAGGTAGCCATTACTGTGGCAATGGTATCTCCTTTGCAACGAACGATACTATACAACGCAGGATACTGTTCACTTAGGGGTGCATTGTCTAACCAAGCATCTTCCCAAAACCGTATCTGTGCTCCATTCTTAATTGAGAAAGTTCCATGACGAAAAAGACATTTTTTGTCGCCATTAGACCAGCCCAGAAGTGAGAATCCCTAGGTTTCCAAACCACTTGGGATACCGTCTTGGAGCCGATATATTTTCTCCGAAGAATAGTTTGCCAAATCC
Source organism: Lolium perenne (assembly GCF_019359855.2). NCBI lineage: Eukaryota > Viridiplantae > Streptophyta > Magnoliopsida > Poales > Poaceae > Lolium > Lolium perenne. The sequence goes on along the minus strand of NC_067244.2, from coordinate 262,266,267 downwards.
CATCCTCGGTAAGGAGCTTAAAAATCCATTTACCCAATGATACGTCCAAAACGTATCTACTTTCCCGAACACTTTTGCTATTGTTTTGCCTCTAATATGTGTATTTTGAATACAACTAACACGGACTAACGCTGTTTTCAGCAGAATTGCTCTGGTGTCTTGTTTTTGTGCAGAAATTCAACTTTCGGGAAAATCCTCGGAATTTATATCAATGGGCCTATTTTACCAGAAGACTTAGGGAGCCAGAAGGGCAAGCCAGGTGGAGGCCCGAGGGCCCCACACACCAGGCCGGCGCGGCCCGGGGGGGGGGGGGGGGGCGCCGCCCTAGCGTGTGACCCCCTCGGCTGGCCTCCGACGCCCCCCTCAGGACTACTTAAAGGGTTCGATCTAAAAATCGCGAAGAGGAAGTCGAAGTCGCCAGAAACCCTCCAGAACGCCGCCACATCGCGAAACTCCGTCTCGGGGGCCAGAAGTCTCTGTTCTGGCACTCCGCCGGGACGGGGAATTGGAGGAGATCATCGCCATCATCATCACCGACGCCTCTCCATCGACCAGCCATGTTTCCCCCATCCATGTGTGAGTAATTCCCCCGCTGTAGGCTGAAGGGGATGGTAGGGATTGGATGAGATTGGTCATGTAATAGCATAAGATCGTTAGGGCATAGTGCCTAGTGTCCGTAATTGGTACTTTGATGATATTGTTGCAACTTGTTATGCTTAATGCTTGTCACTAGGGCCCGAGTGCCATGATCTCAGATCTGAACATGTTATTGTTTCATCATGATATTCATTGTTTTATGATCTTACCTGCAAGTTGTATACACATGTCGCTGTCCGGAACCAAAGGCCCCGAAGTGACAGAAATCGGGACAACCGGAGGGGATGGCGGTGATGTGAGGATCACATGTGTTCACGGAGTGTTAATGCTTTGCTCCGGTACTCTATTAAAAGGAGTACCTTAATATCAAGTAGATTCCCTAGAGGCCCGGCTGCCACCGGCTGGTAGGACAAAAGATGTTGTGCAAGTTTCTCATTGCGAGCACGTACGACTATATATGGAACACATGCCTATTGATTGCTTTGTACTTGGACACCGTTTTATTATTATCTGCAAATGCCCTGCTTTGATTGTTACATGAGTTTCTCTCATCCATGCAACGCCCGTTATCCATCCCTGTGCCTACAGTATTTTAATCCTGTTGTTTACTAAAATCACTACTGCTGTCTCTGTTACTCTGCTGCTGTTATTTCACTACTGCTACTGCTATAAAACTGTTACTACTGATAAACTCTTGCGAGCAAGTCTGTTTCCAGGTGCAGCTGAATTGACAACTCCGCTGTTAAGGCTTTCAAGTATTCTTTGTCTCCCATTGTGTCAAATCAATAAATTGGGTTTTACTACCCGCGAAGACTGCTGCGATCCCCTATACTTGTGGGTTATCAAGACTGTTTTCTGGCGCCGTTGCCGGGGAGCATAGCTTTATTTGGAAGTTCACTTGGATTGATATTGTTCGCTGCAAATTCTCCATAATGGGTAAACCTCGCGATTCTAAAGTCTCCATATTACCATCCACTACAAGAAAAGGTACAACTCTGAGTACCTCTGCTACTCTTGATTCACCCTTTGTGATAAGTCAACTTGTTTCACCGCCGCAAGCTTCACTTGCGGGTACTTCTGCTGAATCTGAAAATTCTCATAATATTGATAATGTTTCTGTTGTGCTTGATGATAGTGGTTCATTGGGATCCTTTCTAGATGCTACAATTGCTAGGTCTAGACAAATTGAAAATACTGAAACTCCTAATGCTGCTACACCTGTTAATTCACCTGAACTTGATTATTCTAGTGATGATCCTGATGAGGATTATGTGGAACTTAATGATGATTTTATTGATAAATGCAATGCTATTACTGATGCAAGAAAAATTAAAAAGTTTCTCACACAATATACTGTTAGACATAAGCTATCTCCTGATCCTAAATTTGCCACATCTCCTATATGCATTAAGGATAAAGATTATGATTTTTCTCTCGATCTATCTCATATAGCTATTGTTGAGAAAACACCCTTTTGTGGTACTGAAAAAGAAAGTGTTGTAGAACACATGAATGAACTCTCTTCTATGAGTAGCTTGTTTTCTGATGATGTCAAGATGCGTACTTATTTCGTTGCTAAATTTTTTCCTTTCTCATTAAAGGATGATGCTAAAACTTGGTATAATAATTTGCCTCCTGGTTCTATTAAAAGTGCAGGTGATTTGCTTGATGTTTTCTTTAGGAAATACTTTCCTGCTAGTGCTCAACATGCTGCTTTACAGAAAATTTATAGCTTTGACCAGGAAGATGGAGAGAAATTGCCTGAAGCATGGGCAAGATTTTGCTCTCTTATCAGGGCTCGACCTAGACATGAATTGGAAAAGCATGATTTACTTGATATATTCTATAGTGGACTAACCGTTGAGTCTATGGCATATTTGGATAGTTGTGCTGGTTGTGTTTTCAGGAAAAGAACTCCAGACGAAGCTGAAGAATTATTGGCTAAAATAGGCCGGAATCATGATGATTGGACTACACCTGAATCAACTCCAACGCCAATATTGAAGAAGAGGGGTTTAATTAAATTGAATGATGAAGATATGAGGGAAGTCAAGAAGTCTCTCAAGGAGAAAGGTATTAAATCCGAAAATGTGAAGAATCTACCTCCCATAGAAGATATATGTGAGATAATTCCCCCTTCATCCATGATTGAGGTAAACTCCCTTCAACGCTTTACTAGGGAAGACATTCCGTATTCAAAACCTCCCGCTCAATGCTTAGATGAGTTTGATAATTATATTGTTAAGCAAGAAAATTTTAATATGAGAGTAGAGAATCATCTAATGAAAAATTCTCAAGCTATTAGCAATTTGCATGATATTGTGGAGAGAACCTCCAATGATGTTAAGATGCTTGTTAAACATTTTCAAATGGTTCAAACTCAAATAAATCAACTCACTAAAGTGCAAAGTGACCTGTTAAAAAATAATTCTAAAGAGAAACATGCTTATGAAGTAACAACTAGAGGCGGTCTCTCTACCCAGGATCCTCTATATCCTGAAAGGCATCCCAAAAGAGTTGAACAAGATTCTCAACGAATTGAATCTAGTGCTCCTTCTAAGAAAAAGAAGAAGAAACATAAAAATGTTGTAGAATCCTCTGAACCTGTTAATGATCCTAATAGTATTTCTATTTCTGATGCTGAAACTGAAAATGGTAATGAACATGATAATGATAATGATAAGGATAAGAATGATGCTTCTGATAAAGAAGAAGTTGAAGATGAACCTGAAAAGCATGCTAAAAATAAAAAGTATACTAAAGAAGATTTTATTGCTAAGAAACATGGTAATGAAAGGGAACCTTGGGTGCAAAAGCAAATGCCTTTTCCTGCTAAGAAACTAAAATCACGGGAAGAAGAACACTATAATAAATTTTGCGATTGGATGAAACCTTTATTCTTGCAAATCCCTTTGACTGATGCTATTAAATTGCCTCCTTATTCAAAGTATATGAAAGATATTGTCACTAACAAGAGGAAAATCCCCAATGAGGAGATTTCCACTATGCTTGCTAATTACTCTTTCAATGGCAAAGTTCCAAAGAAGCTGGGCGACCCAGGTATACCTACTATTCCTTGTTCTATTAAAAATAATTATGTTAAAACTGCTCTATGTGACTTGGGAGCCGGTGTTAGTGTTATGCCTTTTTCTCTTTATAAGAGACTTTATTTAGATAAGTTGATACCTACTGATATATCTTTGCAAATGGCTGATAAATCTACTGCTATTCCTGTTGGTATATGTGAGGATGTTCCTGTTCAAGTTACTAATAACTGTTTGATATTAACTGATTTTGTTGTGTTGGAAATGCCTGAAGATGATAATATGTCTATTATTCTTGCGAGAACTTTTCTTAACACCGCAGGGGCTGTTATTGATTGCAATAAAGGAAAGGTTACTTTCAATGTTGATAATAAGGAGCATACCGTCTATTTCCCCAAGAGGATTGATAAAGTATGTGGAGTTAATACTATTTCTAATGTGAGAACTATCAAAGTTGGAACTATCGATTGTCCTATATATGAGCCTAAAGAAGGATATCAAAGCCTTATGATTGGATCCATATCAATACAATTCAAGGTAACATGATTGATTTGGGGTTTATTTCTTCTTATGCTATGTAAAATTTATTTGGTAGCAAGACTTGATCAACCTTGTTAACAAATACTTTTTATATGCATAGAGGAGGTAAACAACATTTCTTTCTTCCTCCACTTGTTCTACTTGCTGTGGCACTTTTGTTTTGCAAAGTTCCTTAGTTAATTAGAGATTTCAAAAAATTTCCTGGCCAGTAATAATAAACTTAATACCCAGAAATGTGCATTTTTCAAAGTTTTCAAAAATTCACAAAAATTATACCGTTGGTCCTATTTTCGAAAATGCACCCGGGAGCACCTGGGGATGACCAGTGGGGCACCCCAGGGTGGCACCCCACAGGCCGCCGCGGCCTGGAAGGGGGGCGCGCCACCCTGGTGTGTGGGTCCCCCTTTGCCCCACTTCAGCATCTCTTCCTCCCACACTCTTCTCTCTCCCGAAAAAATCAGCACCAGCTTTCTCTCACTCGCGTTTTTGCTCAAGAGCTCAGGATTTCTCGATCTCTTTGCTCAGCCCAGATTTCTGTCTGAAATTTGGCACATTTGCTCTACGGTATGTGACTCCTCCGATTATCCAAGTAGAATTTTGTTTGGTTGAGTATATCTTGAATATTTTGTTGCTGTAGGTAACATGTTTAGTGAGCTTGCATGCTTGTTCTAAGATGAATAAACTAGTCTTGATGCATGATTAGTACTCTAGCAAGTTCCTATGGTAGTTCCCCTCAATTAGATGTCACCAAATCAAAAATTTATATTGTTTGTTGAAAATTTCAGAAAATGGAGTGGAATAGATATCAACTAAACCAACAAGAATTGGAGGTGCAACAAGTCATGAGAGTGAACCGCGAAGAGGGAGTATACCCCTCTTACTACCCGTGCACAGATTTCATGAGAAGTGCAGGAATATTGGAAGATGTTCAGAATCTAATTTCTCGTGCAGGGTTGAATGATTTTGTTGATGGAGAACCATGCCAATATGCAAAATTGACTATGTCTGTTGTGCGGGATTTTAAGTTCAATTGGTCGCAATCTAACCCCATGGTTCAGTACAAGATTTATAATAAAACTGTCAACTTGCCATTCAATGATTTTTGTACAGCAATTAGAGTACCGCAATGGGGATCATGCGAGAAGATAAGGGGATCGCCGCGAGAGCTCTTAAACCTCTTCGAGATGATTTGTCATGGAAGGAGTTTCTCAGAGGATGGTGGGAGGATTGGTCAGTCACAGAAGGTGCACTGAATGCACACATAGAGGGAGGAGGCCATCATGCAAGAGACAACACGGAGGAGGCCGAGGAACACCTCGACTCGTCATCCGATGCAGCAAGTTCTTCGCATCAACATTTTGGACATGTGGAGCCTCCACGCTTTTCTTCTGCACAGGGACCTTACTATGACTACGCCATGTATGATCCACCGGCGAGGAACAGCGACCCTCGCTGGGGTTGAACTCCACTTAGGCCAAAAGCCTAAGCTTGGGGGGAGGTATACCGGCATCACTCATTCTTTGCATATTATGGTTGCTGGATACTTGTATATACTTGTTTAGTTTCTTTGAGTGGTTTTCTAATGAGAGGGAGATGATATTTGGGGAAGTGCTGCCTGAAAACAGATTCTGGACTGTTACCGAAAACATTCTCAAAAATAGCCAGAACGATATTTTGCGAAGCCAATTTTTGTGCATGTTCCCCAGGTTGTTATCTAACTTTCATTAGTTGAACACTTTTCAATTTGAGCAGTGGAAGAATTTCTTAAAAATCGAGTACTGTACTGCTGTCAAGTTTGATGAATTTCTGCTGCTTTGTGTTTATGTGACTCTTCTAGTTTCCATTTTCTTGTTTTTTGCTTTGTTTCTTTCCTAAAACACAAAAAGACCAAAAATATTTCTGTTGTTTCTCTTCACCATTTGCTTGTTTTGGTTTCTTGCTTTTATTTTGTTTAATTGCGATCGTTGGTTTGCTATAAGAAAATCCAAAAAGATTTTGCTTTGTTTGCTTGTTTCCTTTTGTTCTTGTTCTCAAATTCGAAAACACCAAAAATATTTGCTGTTCTTCTTTGGTTTTGTAAAGTTCATTATGAGTTCAATGGTCTTCGGTGGCTGGAGAGTTGTTTTCATTTCATATTATCCAAGCTACACAAGTGAAAGGCAATAATGACGATCTACGACAATTCGATTGTGGTGAGAGGCTGGTATGAACTCTATTTGTTTTCATTTTTGTACATATACTCATCCATGTGAGCATGCTTAGTTGGTTCATGTGAGGTATATGTCATTTAAGAAATTCTAGTAGTTCATGATCTCTCATGTTTAGCTCCAATTTATTAATATGAGTAGCATGTCATGGATGTTTGCTTGCATTGTTTTATTCATAAGTAGGTATGACATTGTGGTATCCTCCTCTGAATAATTCATTTGTATCGACTTGGCGCATGCTCACGCATGCATATGACTGAACAAAAGTCAATTAAGCCTCTATGATCTACATTGCTTCAGAGTTCTTGTATCACTTTTATGCCTCCGTTAATTTATTTTGCCGCAAGCATGATTATGACAGTTACTGCTCTCTTGATTTGTCGCTCCCTAGTCTATTGCTAGCCTTCACTTGTACTGAGCGGGAACGCTGCTCGTGCTTCCAAACACCTGAAAACCAAGTTGTTCCAAAGTGTCCACCATAAATACCTATGCATGGCATTTCAAACCATTCCAAGTAAATTCTCATGCGCTACCTTTAAACCTTCAAAATGCTTCTCAATTTGTGTTAATGTTTCATAGCTCATGAGGAAGTATGTGGTGTTTAACTTTCAACCTTGTCATTTACTCTTGACGGACTTTCATTATGGACTAGTGGCACATCCGCTTATCCAATAATTTTGCAAAAAGAGCTGGCAATGGGGTTCCCAGCCCCGATTAATCAAACTTCATTAATAATTCTCTTCACATGTTTTGCTCTGATTCATCAGTAAGCAACTTAATTTTGCAAATAGACACTCCTCCATGGTATGTGATTGATGGAAGGCACCCGAGGATTCGATTAGCCACGGCTTGTGTAAGCAAAGGTTGGGGGGAGTGTCACTCATAATAAAACTAAAATACGTGTGTAAACAAAAGAGAAGAGGGATGATCTACCTTGCTGGTAGAGATAACGTCCTTCTGTAGGGATTCGTTGCATAGAAAACAAAAAAATTCCTACCGCGAGAACGCAATCCAAGCCAAGATGCAATCTAGAAGATGGGAGCAACGAGGGGATGAACGAGACTAACCCTTGAAGATTTCCAAAGCCTATAAGAGTAGGCTCTTATTGCTGCGGTAGATGATCACTTGCCGCTTGCAAAAGCGCGTAGAAGATCTTGATCACGGTGCCACAATCGGGCAGCACCTCCGTACTCGGTCACACGTTCGGTGTTGATGAAGACGACGTCCTTCTCCCCGTTCCAGCGGGCAGCGGAAGTAGTAGCTCCTCCTTGAATTCGGCAGCACGACGGCGTGGTGGCGGTGGCGGTGGAGATCTCCGGCGAAGCTTCGCTAAGCGTGCGGGAGAAGAGGAGGAGAGAGGGGGCGGCTAGGGTTTGGGAGAGGGGGTGGCCGGCCTCAAGGGGTGCGTCCAAGCTATGGCTCTGTGGTGGCCGGCCCCCTCCCCTATGCCCCTCATTATATAGGTGGAAGCCCCAAGAGTTGTAGTCCAAGTCTTCGAATAAGACCCCAACACCAAAACTTCCCAAAGGTGGGAAACCTACTCAAGGAGGGAGTCCTACCCAAGGTGGGACTCCCACCTTTTCCTTAGGTGGGGTGGCCGGCCACCTCAGGTGGAGCCCACCTGGGACTCCTCCCTTAGGGTTTGGCCGGCCAAGCTTGTGGAGTCCGTCCGGGACTCCACCTTCCATAGTGCCTTTCTTCCGGACTTTTCTAGAACCTTCTAGAACCTGCCATAAATGCACCGGATCATTTCCAAACTTGGAATATGACTTCTATATATGAATCTTATTCTCCGGACCATTCCGGAACTCCTCGTGATGTCCGGGATCTCATCCGGGACTCCGAACAAATCTTCGAACTCCATTCCATATTCAAGTTCTACCATTTCAACATCCAACCTTAAGTGTGTCACCCTACGGTTCGCGAACTATGCGGACATGGTTGAGTACTCACTCCGACCAATAACAAATAGCGGGATCTGGAGATCCATAATGGCTCCCACATATTCAACGATGACTTTAGTGATCGAATGAACCATTCACATATGATACCAATTCCCTTTGTCACGCGATATTTTACTTGTCCGAGGTTTGATCATCGGTATCACTCTATACCTTATTCAACCTCGTCTCCTGACAAGTACTCTTTACTCGTACCGTGGTATGTGGTCTCTTATGAACTTATTCATATGCTTGCAAGACATTAGACGACATTCCACCGAGGGGGCCCAGAGTATATCTATCCGTCATCGGGATGGACAAATCCCACTGTTGATCCATATGCCTCAACTCATACTTTCCGGATACATAATCCCACCTTTATAACCACCCATTTACGCAGTGGCGTTTGATGTAATCAAAGTACCTTTCCGGTATAAGTGATTTACATGATCTCATGGTCATAAGGACTAGGTAACTATGTATTGAAAGCTTATAGCAAATAACTTAATGACGTGATCTTATGCTACGCTTAATTGGGTGTGTCCATTACATCATTCATACAATGATATAACCTTGTTATTAATAACATCCAATGTTCATGATTATGAAACTAATCATCCATTAATCAACAAGCTAGTTAAGAGGCATACTAGGGACTCTTTGTTGTTTACATATTACACATCTATCAATGTTTCGGTTAATACAATTATAGCATGGTATATAAACATTTATCATAAACATAAAGATATATAATAACCACTTTATTATTGCCTCTAGGTCATATCTCCTTCAGTCTCCCACTTGCACTAGAGTCAATAATCTAGTTTACAGTTGTAAAGATATAACACCTTGGCCTTCCGGTGCTTTATCATGTATTGCTCACGGGAGAGGTTTTAGTCAACGGATCTGACACGCTCAGAAACGTATGTATTTTGTAATTCATTTGCGTCTCAACGCATCACTCATTTCCAAATGAGTCGGCATTAAATATGTTTGGTCTTTTGGTGGAACCTTAATTCCGCGGTCTGAAATATGTCACTAATATTGTCACACACAATATAGCTTCAAAGTTCTGACTGTCGGAACTACACCAAGTTCTCAAAGAAACTCTTGACTTAACATCCTTTGCCATTGTCAAAACAATGACATACTCTGCCTTCTTTTGTAGAATCCGTCACAATATTTAGAACTCTTCTAAATCTAGCATAGACAACTTCTAGCTCATTGTGCTACCTTTTAAACAACACTTAGTCTAATTTGAGATTGAAATTTTATTTTCATATGTGACAAAACAAATATCGGGGTAACATCTTACAGTGATTTGTTTGTCATTTCTCCATACAAAACTATATATATATACTTGGTTCTTCTTAAGTACTCAAGAATATTCTTACTGTTTTTCAATGATCATCACATGAATCATTCTGGTACATGCTCATAACCTTTTTAAGAGCACATGACATCTGATTGTGTACATATTATTTGTGATCTATAATCACTCATGTGTTTTTACTCATTGAGTGTCAGATACACTCAAGTCTTGTTAAAACTTCACATGACAAGAACATTTTCTTAATATTTCTATATTGAACTACTTCAATATCCATTCTATGTACTTTGACTTAAACTTATTATGTGTTTAAATCTATCTTCATAGATTTTGTCACTAAATTTGTTTTAGTCCATATCCTTTCATTGAAGTTAATTTCTCAATGAAACCTTTTTAATCAAGTATATAATTACATTATTTATAACCAACTATATGTCATCTACATAAAGTATTATAAATATGTCTCAGCGCTCCCACTTAATTTTTTGCAAATGCAAGTCTCTTCCTCGTCTCTGATGAAATCAAAAACTCTTTGACTATTTCATCTGGTGAAGATTCCAACTCCATGATACTTACTTCATCCAATTGAAGTTTGTATACCTATCTAGTATTCCATGGACCAGCAAAACTCTTGGTTGTATCTTGTATACACCTTTAATACACACTTCTGATAAGTAATGTATTTTGCCATCCTACTATCATATCTCATAAAAGAAATATGTAGTGATTACTAGAATAATCCACATAGACTATAAGCATTGCTACAGAAGATCTAATCTTATTGTATTCAACTCTTTGAACTTTGTCGCAAACAACTTTTCGACAAGTCAAGCTTCATCTATTTTATAGATCCATTTACTTTCAATAAGTATTCATCTATCTTGGATTTCATGGCGTATCGCCATTTTAAACGGAGTCAGGGCCCATCATAACTTCTTTGTTTGTAGTTGGTTTATCATTGTTCACAATCAATCCTTTGTCCACAAATCATTTATTTGATCACAAAGTAAACCATACCTACAAGGTTCAATATGTACTTTGATCTCCATGGCTAAAACACTTTGTAGTCATGGGAGTCATGATCATTGTGGTCGCTTCCGGAACCAATTTCCGATGCTGCGCTACTCTGATCATTATGCTCAGGTTCATAAACCTTATCAAGTTCTATTGTCCTCCCACTCAAATATTTCGCTAGAAAACAATTTCTTGGAAATAAGCAAGTAACATTAACAAACACTTTTGTCGTTTACTTCATAGTGGAAAGAATTACCAATCAATTCTTTGGGATAACCAACAAAGACATTTATCCGATTTTGGTTGTAAACTTTTAGACCAAAATTTAAAGAAAGGACTATTAGGGTTTATACCCATGCCATAACTCGTATGGTGTCATTTCTATGGATCATGATGATGCTCTTTTTAGTGTAAAAGCGGTAGTCACTAAAGCATAATCCACAAAAAAATAATGGCGTCATAATATTTTATCTCATCATTAATCCAACAAGTTTTGGATACGTCTCTCGGATACTACATCATCATTATGATACTCCAAGAAATGTGAGTTGTAGAACAATTTCATGACTCTCTTAGATGTTCGCTAAAACTCGTAATTCAAATATTTTCCCAATGATCCAATCATAGATATTTGATTTTTCTATTACGATGATTTCCACTTCATGCTGAAATTTATTTGAATCCATTCAAATGTTTCAAACTGCTTCCTTATCGAATATATCCACTTATATATACTCAATTTATTGTTGAAAGTTTTCATGAAGTACAAGAATCTCCCGCACACAACTATGCCCAGTGAACCACATATATCATCATGTATGTTTTCACTAAGTTAGTTGCCCATTCAACTCTTGGCCTATGAACGGTATTTTAATCATTCTCTTTAGAAAAGATTTGCAAGCGCCAAATGATTCAAAAATCAAATGACTCCAAAAATCGATTTGCATGGAGTTCCTTCATGCGTTCCTTTCTAACATGACCTAAATGGCGGTTCCACAAATAAGTGGAATTCAAATCATTTGCCTTATGGCATTTTAGTGTCAGTGTTATGTATGTGTGTTTCACCATTAAGATTTATAATAACTTATCCATCTTACATGGAGTAATGTCATAATTTAAACAACTCATTGTTTTCATTTGACCAGAGCAAAATAACAATTATTAAGTTCTTTATTATAAATTCTAAGGGCTAGATAGAATGCTAACGACGAACATAATAACACTTTATTTTGTTCCAGTCATGCATTCCTATCATATTCCTTGTCAGTCACTTAGGCCATTGTATTCTTGTATTGCGTTGTTTTGTATGACACTTCATACCAACCAATATGGTACAAATACCCAAGAATTTCATTGTGTGACCTAACTAGGAATATAACCATAACATGTATATCATTTATATACACCTGAGCTAGACATTCTAGTCTTTTCTTTCTTTCTGCCAATAATCTTTTGTAGTTTCTCTTTTAGCTTTCCTCATTATTCAGAAAAACACATCAACTTCAATAACTTCTCGGTTTGTTGGTCAAATACCAATAACCTTGAGGTTCTTACTTTGAAGTTGATCATCATATGACAAGTGTTCCGGATTTCACTATTAGTAACCTTGTAATATGATGAACAATTTCACTCATAATTTTATCCATTGTATCATGATGACTTTCTGAGACCATGTCTGTACATGCTAGGCTCATAAAGTTTTAACCTTGGTATTTGCATGTGCAAATCTAGCTTGCACCCGTTGTATGCACACGTAGAATCTATAACACCCGATCATCACGTGATGCTTCGATACGACGAGTCTTAGCAACGGTGCATACTAAGGATGATAACTTCATGGATATGCGAATATTGTTAGTGCCCCAATAGTTGAAGGATTGGGACGCCTTGCGTCTTGAACCTTCGTACATTCCCATAAAACTTATGAGTTTATGTAGTCTCACCAAATTATATTCTATCATCTTGCAATAAGGTCTTAGATATCACATATATCTCATACCTTGATTATTTCTGAAAACTAATTTTTCAGCTCCTTACTTTTCAAACAAATTTGAACGAAGACAAGATAACTTTAGGTACTAATTGAAAACATAGCTCTTTGAATCAACAATGTGAGGTTTACTAAAAGTTTGCAATAGGACTTAATCAATTCTTGATTCTTTAACAATACGGTACCAAACCGTAAAGTTTCTTGTCAGATTATAACAGTATTTCCATCTCAATTACAAGACTAGCGCATGGTAGAATACGGATGCCAATACTACAAAATTAATTCAAAATACTACTCAGACTATGTTTATGATAATTAGTTCATGTTTTAATCTAATTACTAATGAACTCCCACTTAACACAACATCCCTCATAGTTGTTAAGTGGTACACGATCCAAGTCCACTATACCAAAACCGATCGTCACGTGAGATGATGTAGCTTCAATGGTGAACATCAACATGTTGATCATATCATCCATATGACTCGTGTTCAACCTTTCGGTTTCCGTTGTCCCGAGGCCATGTCTGTACATGCTAGGCTCGTCAAGCAAACCCAAGTATTCCGCGTGTGCAACATGGCTTACACCCGTTGTATATGAACGTTGAATCTATCACATCCGATCATCACGAGATGCTTTGAAACGACGAACTTTGGCAACGGTGCATACGAGGGGAGAACACTTTATTATCTTGATATTAATGTGAGGGATCATCTTATAATGCTACCGTCGCGTTCTAAGCAAAATAAGATGCATAAAGGATTAACATCACATGCAATTCATATGTGATATGATATGGCCCTTTTGTCTTTGCGCCTTTGATCTTCATCTCCAAAGCACGGACATGATCTTCATCATCTTCGGGCATGATCTCCATCATCGTCGGCGTAGCGTCAAGGTCAATGGCGCCGTCTTCATGATTGTCCTCCATGTAGCAACTATTACAACTACTTTGAAATACTACTCAACATGAAATTTAAAGACAACCATAAGGCTCCTGCCGGTTGCCACAATACAATAATGATCATCTCATACATATTCATCATCACATTATGGCCATATCACATCACCAAACCCTGCAAAAACAAGTTAGACGTCTCTAATTTGGTTTGCATATTTTACGTGGTTTAGGGTTTTCGGGAGAGATCTAATCTACCTACGAACATGAACCACAACGGTGATACTAATGTTATCAGTAGAAGAGTAAATTGAATCTTCACTATAGTAGGAGAGACAGACACCCGCAAAGCCTCTTATGCAATACAAGTTGCATGTCGAACGAGGAACAAGTCTCATGAACGCGGTCATGTAAAGTTAGTCCGAGCCGCTTCATCCCACTATGCCACAAAGATGCAAAGTACTCAAACTAAAGACAACAAGAGCATCAACGCCCACAAAACCATTGTGTTCTACTCGTGCAACCATCTATGCATAGACACGGCTCTGATACCACTGTAGGGATTCGTTGCATAGAAAACAAAAAATTTCCTACCGCGAGAACGCAATCCAAGCCAAGATGCAATCTAGAAGATGGGAGCAACGAGGGGATGAACGAGACTAACCCTTGAAGATTTCCAAAGCCTATAAGAGTAGGCTCTTATTGCTGCGGTAGACGATCACTTGCCGCTTGCAAAAGCGCGTAGAAGATCTTGATCACGGTGCCACAATCGGGCAGCACCTCCGTACTCGGTCACACGTTCGGTGTTGATGAAGACGACGTCCTTCTCCCCGTTCCAGCGGGCAGCGGAAGTAGTATCTCCTCCTTGAATCTGGTAGCACGACGGCGTGGTGGCGGTGGCGCTGGAGATCTCCGGCGAAGCTTCGCTAAGCGTGCGGGAGAAGAGGAGGAGAGAGGGGGCAGCTAGGGTTTGGGAGAGGGGGTGGCCGGCCTCAAGGGGTGCGGCCAAGCTATGGCTCTGTGGTGGCCGGCCCCCTCCCCTATGCCCCTCATTATATAGGTGGAAGCCCCAAGAGTTGTAGTCCAAGTCTTCGAATAACACCCCAACACCAAAACTTCCCAAAGGTGGGAAAACTACTCAAGGAGGGAGTCCTACCCAAGGTGGGACTCCCACCTTTTCCTTAGGTGGGGTGGCCGGCCACCTCAGGTGGAGCCCACCTAGGACTCCTCCCTTAGGGTTTGGCCGGCCAAGCTTGTGGAGTCCCTCCGGGACTCCACCTTCCATAGTGCCTTTCTTCCGGACTTTTCTAGAACCTTCTAGAACCTGCCATAAATGCACCGGATCATTTCCAAACTTGGAATATGACTTCCTATATATGAATCTTATTCTCCGGACCATTCCGGAACTCCTCGTGATGTCCGGGATCTCATCCGGGACTCCGAACAAATCTTCGAACTCCATTCCATATTCAAGTTCTACCATTTCAACATCCAACCTTAAGTGTGTCACCCTACGGTTCGCGAACTATGCGGACATGGTTGAGTACTCACTCCGACCAATAACAAATAGCGGGATCTGGAGATCCATAATGGCTCCCACATATTCAACGATGACTTTAGTGATCGAATGAACCATTCACATATGATACCAATTCCCTTTGTCACGCGATATTTTACTTGTCCGAGGTTTGATCATCGGTATCACTCTATACCTTGTTCAACCTCGTCTCCTGACAAGTACTCTTTACTCGTACCGTGGTATGTGGTCTCTTATGAACTTATTCATATGCTTGCAAGACATTAGACGACATTCCACCGAGGGGGCCCAGAGTATATCTATCCGTCATCGGGATGGACAAATCCCACTGTTGATCCATATGCCTCAACTCATACTTTCCGGATATATAATCCCACCTTTATAACCACCCATTTATGCAGTGGCATTTGATGTAATCAAAGTACCTTTCCGGTATAAGTGATTTACATGATCTCATGGTCATAAGGACTAGGTAACTATGTATTGAAAGCTTATAGCAAATAACTTAATGACGTGATCTTATGCTACGCTTAATTGGGTGTGTCCATTACATCATTCATACAATGATATAACCTTGTTATTAATAACATCCAATGTTCATGATTATGAAACTAATCATCCATTAATCAACAAGCTAGTTAAGAGGCATACTAGGGACTCTTTGTTGTTTACATATTACACATGTATCAATGTTTCGGTTAATACAATTATAGCATGGTATATAAACATTTATCATAAACATAAAGATATATAATAACCACTTTATTATTGCCTCTAGGGCATATCTCCTTCACCTTCATGGGAGCCGCTCTTGAAAGTCCGGTTGGTGAGGTAGTTGGTGTACCCATTACCATTCGTTGACAACAACAAACACCTCTCAAAATTATTTTACTCATGTTTTAAAAATGAAAAGCTCTAGCGCATGTTAATCCCTGCTTCCCTCTGCGAAGGGTCAATCTTT
Organism: Lolium perenne; assembly: GCF_019359855.2. NCBI lineage: Eukaryota > Viridiplantae > Streptophyta > Magnoliopsida > Poales > Poaceae > Lolium > Lolium perenne. Next base: position 262,250,210 of record NC_067244.2, on the reverse strand, counting down.
TACTTTTATGTTGTGTCTCCATCCTTTCTTTGAGCACTATCTTGAGAGCACAACTGTCATTCTTAGTATAATATGCTTGTCCCAAAATATGATTGATTGCGGTATAACTTTGATGCTTTTATCTTTGACAATCACTATTTCTAGTCTTTCTATGAACTTCAGAGGTGCCTGAGCATTTATGTTTTGCTGATCAAATATGGGCAAGCGAGATACCACTTTATCATATTCTTTTATGAACATTGCAATCCTGCTTATAGACATGATTCATGATGCTTATTATCAATTGTTGGTACCTTTCCATGATTGACATAGCTGTTAGATGATCTTATTTGCATGTACCTTATTATGAATTGCCTAAGTGTTAGCCATATCATGAGAATATTTACATCATATGAGCAAATGTGTTCGTGAAAGTTCTTTTATCGCACTCAGTTGTTAACTGAATTGCTTGAGGACAAGCAATAAGCTAAGCTTGGGGGGAGTTGATACGTCCAAAACGTATCTACTTTCCCGAACACTTTTGCTATTGTTTTGCCTCTAATTTGTGTATTTTGGATACAACTAACACGGACTAACGCTGTTTTCAGCAGAATTGCTCTGGTGTCTTGTTTTTGTGCAGAAATTCAACTTTCGGGAAAATCCTCGGAATTTATATCAATGGGCCTATTTTATTAGAAGACTTAGGGAGCCAGAAGGGCAAGCCAGGTGGAGGCCCGAGGGACCCACACACCAGGCCGGCATGGCCCGGGGGGGGGGGGGGGCGCCGCCCTAGCGTGTGACCCCCTCGGCTGGCCTCCGACGCTCCCCTCGGGACTACTTAAAGGGTTCGATCTAAAAATCGCGAAGAGGAAGTCGAAGTCGCCAGAAACCCTCCAGAACGCCGCCACATCGCGAAACTCCGTCTCGGGGGCCAGAAGTCTCTGTTCTGGCACTCCGCCGGGACGGGGAATTGGAGGAGATCATCGCCATCATCATCACCGACGCCTCTCCATCGACCAGCCATGTTTCCCCCATCCATGTGTGAGTAATTCCCCCGCTGTAGGCTGAAGGGGATGGTAGGGATTGGATGAGATTGGTCATGTAATAGCATAAGATCGTTAGGGCATAGTGCCTAGTGTCCGTAATTGGTACTTTGATGATATTGTTGAAGGAGATATGCCCTAGAGGCAATAATAAAGTGGTTATTATTTATATCTTTATGTTTATGATAAATGTTTATATGTCATGCTATAATTGTATTAACCGAAACATTAGTACATGTGTGATATGTAGACAAACAAAGAGTCCCTAGTATGCCTCTTAACTAGCTTGTTGATTAATAGATGATTAGTTTCATAATCATGAACATTGGATGTTATTAATAACAAGGTTATGTCATTGTATGAATGATGTAATGGACACACCCAATTAAGCGTAGCATAAGATCTCGTCATTTAGTTATTTGCTATAAGCTTTCGATACATAGTTACCTAGTCCTTATGACCATGAGATCATGTAAATCACTTATACCGGAAAGGTACTTTGATTACACCAAACGCCACTGCGTAAATGGGTGGTTATAAAGGTGGGATTAAGTATCCGGAAAGTATGAGTTGAGGCATATGGATCAACAGTGGGATTTGTCCATCCCGATGACGGATAGATATACTCTGGGCCCTCTCGGTGGAATGTCGTCTAATGTCTTGCAAGCATATGAATAAGTTCATAAGAGACCACATACCACGGTACGAGTAAAGAGTACTTGTCAGGAGACGAGGTTGAACAAGGTATAGAGTGATACCGAAGATCAAACCTCGGACAAGTAAAATATCGCGTGACAAAGGGAATTGGTATCGTATGTGAATGGTTCATTCAATCACTAAAGTCATCGTTGAATATGTGGGAGCCATTATGGATCTCCAGATCCCGCTATTGGTTATTGGTCGGAGTGAGTACTCAACCATGTCCGCATAGTTCACGAACCGTAGGGTGACACACTTAAAGTTGGATGTTGAAATGGTAGAACTTGAATATGGAATGGAGTTCGAATATTTGTTCGGAGTCCCGGATGAGATCCCGGACATCACGAGGAGTTCCGGAATGGTCCGGAGAATAAGATTCATATATAGGATGTCATTTTATGTGAATTAAAATGATGCGGAAGGTTCTATGGAAGGTTCTAGAAGGTTCTAGAAAAGTCCGGAAGAAACCACCAAGGAAGGTGGAGTCCCGGAGGGACTCCACCTCCATGGCCGGCCAACCCTAGAGGGGGAGGAGTCCCAAGTGGACTCCCCCAAGGGGGGCCGGCCACCCCCTCCATGGAAGGTGGAACTCCCACCTCTAGTGGGAGTCCTAGCTTGGGTAGGTTTCCCTATCATATGGAAGGTTTTGGGTTCGGGTCTTATTCGGAGACTTGTAGTCCAACCCTTGGGGCTTCCACCTATATAATGAGGGACAAGGGGAGGGGGCCAGCCACCTCAAGACCACAAGCTGGCCGCACCCCTCAAGTGGCCGGCCACCCCCTCCCAAACCCTAGCCGCCCCCCTCTCCTCCATAGCTCCCGCGTGCTTTAGCGAAGCTCCGCCAGAGTTCTCCACTGCCACCGACACCACGTCGTCGTGATGTCGGATTCAAGAGGAGCTACTACGTCCGCTGCCCGCTGGAACGGGAGGTGGATGTCGTCTTCATCAACAACCGAACGTGTGACCGAGTACGGAGGTGCTGCCCGTTCGTGGCGCCGGAGGGATCGTGGTCAAGATCTTCTACGCGCTTTTGCAAGCGGCAAGTGATCGTCTACCGCAGCAACAGGAGCCTCCTCTTGTAGGCTTTGGAATCTCTTCAAGGGTGAGACTCGATAATCCCCTCGTTGCTACCGTCTTCTAGATTGCATCTTGGCTTGGATTGCGTGTTCGCCGTAGGAATTTTTTGTTTTCTATGCAACGTTATCCTACAGTGGTATCAGAGCCGTGTCTATGCATAGATGTTTGCACGAGTAGAACACAATGGTTTTGTGGGCGTTGATGCTCTTGTTATCTTTAGTTTGAGTACTTTGCATCTTTGTGGCATAGTGGGATAAAGCGGCTCGGACTAACTTTACATGACCGCGTTCATGAGACTTGTTCCTCGTTCAACATGCAACTTGTATTGCATAAGAGGCTTTGCGGGTGTCTGTCTCTCCTACTATAGTGAAGATTCAATTTACTCTTCTATTGAAAACATTAGTATCAACGTTGTGGTTCATGTTCGTAGGTAGATTAGATCTCTCTCGAAAACCCTAAACCACGTAAAATATGCAAACCAAATTAGAGACGTCTAACTTGTTTTTGCAGGGTTTGGTGATGTGATATGGCCATAATGTGATGATAAATATGTATGAGATGATCATTATTGTATTGTGGCAACCAGCAGGAGCCTTATGGTTGTCTTTAAATTTCATGTTGAGTAGTATTTCAAAGTAGTTGTAATAGTTGCTACATGGAGGACAATCATGAAGACGGCGCCATTGACCTTGACGCTACGCCGACAATGATGGAGATCATGCCCGAAGATGATGGAGATCATGTCCGTGCTTTGGAGATGAAGATCAAAGGCGCAAAGACAAAAGGGCCATATCATATCACATATGAACTGCATGTGATGTTAATCCTTTTATGCATCTTATTTTGCTTAGATCGCGACGGTAGCATTATAAGATGATCCCTCACTAAAATCTCAAGATAATAAAGTGTTCATCCTTAGTAGCACCATTACCAAGTCTTGTCGGTTCGAAGCATCTCGTGATGATCGGGTGTGATAGAATCAACAAGTACATACAACGGGTGCAAGACAGTTTTGCACATGCGGATACTAAGGTGGCCTTGATGAGCCTAGCATGTACAGACATGGTCTCGGAACACGTGTTACCGAAAGGTAGAGCATGAATCATATGGTTGATATGATGAACACTTTGAGTGTTCGCCATTGAAATCACACCTTGTCTCATGATGATCGGACTTAGGTGCGGTGGATTTGGTTCGTGTGATCACTAAGACAATGCGAGGGATATTGTTTTGAGTGGGAGTTCACCTAGATTTTTAATTATGTTGAATTAAAATTTGAACTCAATTTGTCATAAACTTAGTCTAAACTTTTGCAAATATATGTGTAGAGATGGCGTCCCCAATCAATTTTAACCAGTTCCTAGAGAAAGAAAAACTTAAGAGCAACGGTAGCAACTTCACCGACTGGTTCCGTCATGTGAGGATCTTCCTCTCTGGCGGAAATCTGCAATATGTGCTTGATGCACCGCTAGGTGACCCTCCTGCAGAAACTGAAACCGATGAAGTAAAAGCTGTTTACGAGACTCGGAAAATTAGGTACTCTCAAGTTCAGTGTGCCATCCTGTGCAGTCTAGAATCCGATCTTCAAAAACGTTTTGAGCACCACGATCCTCATGAGTTGATGAAAGAGCTGAAAGCTATTTTTGAGACTCATGCGGCCGTGGAATGCTATGAAGCATCGAAACATTTCTTCAGCTGTATGATGGAAGAAGGCAGCTCCGTTAGTGAGCACATGCTCGCCATGATCGGGCATGCGAAGAAACTCAGTGACTTGGGAATAGTGATTCCTAACAGACTGGGGATTAATCGTGTTCTTCAATCACTGCCACCAAGTTACAAGAACTTTGTGATGAACTACAATATGCAGAACATGAACAAGGAGTTACCTGAACTCTTTGGCATGCTAAAAGCTGCTGAGATTGAGATCAAGAAAGAGCACCAAGTGTTGATGGTCAACAAGACCACCAGTTTCAAGAAACAGGGCAAGTCTAAGGGAAAATTCAAGAAGGGTGGCAAGAAAGCTGCCACGCCTACTATGAAACCTAAGAACGGCCCTAAGCCTGATGCTGAGTGCTATTACTGCAAGGAGAAGGGACACTGGAAGCGTAATTGCTCCAAGTATGTGGCTGATCTGAAGAGCGGCCTTGTCAAAAAGAAGAAAGAAGGTATATCTGATATACATGTTATAGATGTTTATCTCACTGGTTCTCGTTCTAGTACCTGGGTATTTGATACTGGTTCGGTTGCTCATATTTGTAACTCGAAACAGGAACTAAAGAATAAACGAAGACTACTGAAAGATGAAGTGACGATGCGCGTTGGAAACGGATCCAAGGTCAATGTGATCGCAGTCGGCACACTTCCTCTACATCTACCTTCGGGATTAGTTTTAAGCCTAAATAATTGTTATTTTGTACCCGCGTTGAGCATGAACATTATATCTGGATCTTGTTTAATGCAAGACGGTTATTCATTCAAGTCTGAGAATAATGGTTGTTCTATTTTTATGAATAATATCTTTTATGGTCGAGCACCACAAAAGAATGGCTTATTTCGGTTAGATCTCGATAGTAGTGATATGCATATACATAACGTAGATGCTAAGCAAATTAAATTGAATGATAATTCTACTTATATGTGGCACTGTCGTCTTGGTCATATTGGAGTGAAACGCATGAAGAAACTCCATACCGATGGATTACTTGAATCACTTGACTTTGAGTCACTTGATAGATGTGAAGCATGTCTAATGGGAAAAATGACTAAGACTCCATTTTCTGGTATGATGGAGCGAGCTACTGACTTATTGGAAATCATACATACCGATGTGTGCGGACCAATGAGTGTAGCATCGCGCGGTGGTTATCGTTATGTTCTAACCTTCACAGATGATCTGAGTAGATATGGGTATATCTATTTCATGAAACATAAATCCGAAACTTTCGAGAAGTTTAAGGAATTCCAAAGTGAAGTAGAAAATCAACGTAACAAGAAGATTAAATTTCTACGATCTGATCGTGGAGGTGAATATCTGAGTTATGAGTTTGGCATGCATTTAAAGAAATGCGGAATACTTTCACAATTGACACCGCCGGGAACACCACAACGAAACGGTGTGTCCGAACGTCGTAATCGAACTCTCTTAGATATGGTTCGTTCTATGATGTCTCTTACTGATTTGTGATACGTCCAATTTGCATCACTATTTTATATCATAATTTGCTGTTATTCATTGATATATTTCATATTTGGACATAATACTTATGTTATTTCATCTATTTTGCATGTTTCATGATTATTGGAGGATCGAGCACCGGAGCCAGGATTCTGCTGGAAAAAGCACCGTCAGAATGCAATATTTCGGAAGATCAACAGCTGATGGAATTTATACCAAAAATCCTATTTTTCCAGATGACGAAGGAAGCCAGAAGGGGGAGCCGAGGAGACCCGAGGTGGGCCCACACCATGGGCCGGCGCGGCCCAAGGCCTGGCCGCGCTGCCCAGTGAGGAGGGGGGCCCACAGCCCCTCTCGCCTCCTTTTCTTCGCGAAATCCTTCGTCCCGAAGACCTAAGCCACAGAGGGTACCTCGCGAAGAGTTACAGCCGCCTCTGCGGGGCGGAGAACACCAGAGAGAAAAGAGCTCTCTAGCGGGCTGAGATCCACCGGGGAAATTCCCTCCGGGAAGGGGAAATCGACGCCATCGCCACCGTCATCGAGCTGGACATCATCTCCATCACCATCATCATCATCTCCACCATCATCACCGCCGTCTCCACCGCTGGACATCGTCACCACCGTAGCAATTTGGGTTTGATCTTGATTGTTTGATAGGGGAAACTCTCCCGGTATTGATTTCTCATTGTTATTGATGCTATTGAGTGAAACCGTTGAACCAAGGTTTATGTTCAGATTGTTATTTGTCATCATATCACCTCTGATCATGTTCCATATGATGTCTCGTGAGTAGTTCATTTAGTTCTTGAGGACATGGGTGAAGTCTAAATGTTAGTAGTGAAGTATGGTTGAGTAATATTCAATGTTATGATATTTAAGTTGTGGTGTTATTCTTCTAGTGGTGTCGTGTGAACGTCGACTACACGACACTTCACCTTTATGGGCCTAGGGGAATGCATCTTGTACTCGTTTGCCAATTGCGGGGTTGCCGGAGTGACAGAAACCTAATCCCCCGTTGGTATATCGATGCAGGAGGGATAGCAGGATCTCAGAGTTTAAGGCTGTGGTTAGATTTATTCTTAATTACTTTCTTGTAGTTGCGGATGCTTGCAAGGGGTATAATCACAAGTATGTATTAGTCCTAGGAAGGGCGGTACATTAGCACAGGTTCACCCACACAACACTTATCAAAACAATGAAGATTAATTAGCCGTATGTAGCGAAAGCACTAGACTAAAATCCCGTGTGTCCTCGAGAACGTTTGGTCATTATAAGTAAACAAACCGGCTTGTCCTTTGTGCTAAAAAGGATTGGGCCACTCGCTGCAATTGTTACTCTCGCACTTTACTTACGCGTACTTTATTCAACTGCTACATCAAAACCCCCTGAATACTTGTCTGTGAGCATTTACAGTGAATCCTTCATCGAAACTGCTTGTTAACACCTTCTGCTCCTCGTTGGGTTCGACACTCTTACTTATCGAAGATACTGCGATACACCCCCTATACTTGTGGGTCATCAAGACTATTTTCTGGCGCCGTTCTTGCAGGAGTGAAGCGCTATTGGTAAGTGGAATTGGTAAGGGAAATTTCTACTGTTTGTGCTGATTTTATTTCTGCCTGCTGCCATAATTCATTATGGAGAGATCTCCTTTTGAATGTTTATTTGGGAAATCTGCTACTACTGCAAAGGTAGTGGATGAGGCGCCAGGTAAGGAAGAGATACCATACAAAATACCTATGAAAATTATTGAACGCGTAGTGGGTAACCGTTATACAGGGGATGGAACTGTCCACCCTGGAGATCATTTACTGTTCTTGCATGAATTATGCGGCTTATTCAAGTGTGCAGGTATTGCTATGGATGAAGTGAGGAAGAAACTATTCTCTATATCGCTGTCTGGTAAAGCGGCGCATTGGTATAAATTACTGGATAATGGGGATTCTCTTGAATGGAATGATATTGTGCCCCGGTTTTATTCTAAGTTCTATCCTCCAAGTGAAATTCACAAGGATCGGAATCGCATATATAATTTTTGGCCTCATGATGGAGAGAGTATTGCCCAAGCGTGGGGGAGATTGAAGTCTTTAATGCTCAAATGCCCCATTCATGAGCTTCCTGGTAATGTTATTATTGATAATTTCTATGCAAGACTTTCTTTTGAAGACAAGACCTTGCTGGATACTTCTTGTTCTGGATCATTCACGCGCAACAAAGAAGAGTTTAAAAGGGACCTTCTCAATCGGATCCAGGAAAATACTGAAGGATGGGGGAACGACAAAGATAGAGAATCAGGTATAAATTATGATTATAAATGCATTGAAGCTTTTATGGATACTGATAAATTTCGTAATATGAGTGCTACTTATGGTCTTGATTCTCAAGTTGCTGCAAATCTTTATAAAGCTTTTGCCTCTCATTATGAATTGCCTAAAAAGAATTTTGATAAGTATCATGAACCGTATAAAGATAAAATTGATTCATCTATTAATAAATGCGTTGTAGTTGAAACTGTTGATCATGTTATTCCTGAAGCTTATATTGAAAAAACTCCTTTCCCTGCTAAAATGAAGGAGTACTCTGTTATAAATAGTGCGGTTCATAAAAGTGAAAAGAAACCTATAGAACCTGAAGAACAAATAAAAGTTGAACCTGCTGTTGCAATAGTTAAAGATCTTGTGACTGAAAATTTGGAGGATGGTCATATTATTTTCTGTGAAGATGCTTCTAATATTGTTTCACATCCTAATAAACCCAAGCAAGCTAGTGTTCCTATGCTATCTGTTAGAATTGGTGATCATTGCTATTATGGTTTATGTGATATTGGTGCAAGTATTAGTGCTATTCCTTATGAGCTTTACACGGAGATTATGCACGAAATTGGTTCTTGTGAACTTGAAGATATTGATGTGGTTATTCAGCTGGCTAATAGAGAAACTATTTCTCCAATTGGTATTTGTCAACACCCGGAGTTTTAAGTCCGGATGCCTATTATGTCATACATCGCAATCCCAGGAATATTGTTGTTGCGAGGCATAATAGTTAAGTATCACAGTCATCATTCATTACAAACCATAAGTCTTACAAATTTGGAATCACATGATCCATATTACATGAATAGTTGATCTATTGATCAACAAACAAACACAAGTTCATAGTTCAACATAGCGGAAGCGTAAGATACAAGGACTCTCTAGTCCACAGGCCAACGCTTGACGTCGGAAGGCGCTTAGTTGTCGTAGGCGTCCTGCTGGTCATCTCCTTGGTCATCTTCATACTCTGGCCATTTGAATAGCCAGGGACAAAGCCGTGAGTACGATGAGTACTTGCAAACTAATACTAATGTAAGTGCTAGACATTCTAGTATGGGTTGCTAAGCTCTAGTTTATTTGCATAAAGCTAGTTTTAGTTCACAAAGTTTGAGAAAAAAAAAGCTTATTCAAGTGCTAACTAACTCAAGTGGGAACATTAGTGTCATTCCCACCATTCAAGTGGTGATTTCAATTCAATTCACCACAAGTCATTTCACCATCCTCTTTCAACATCATTTTCAAAGATATGACATCGGAAACTGTATGGCCTTTCCAACCGTCCGTAACCGTGGACGCGGCTATTCGAATAGGTTTACACTCTGCAGAGGTTGCACACTTGTGCCACAACATTTGATTTCATCCGTCGGGAATACCCCGAATCATCGTAACACAGTACGCGGATCATCAACCATAACCTTTCACTTACGAATCCTAGTATGAGCACCTCTCCCCATGAGCTTGGCCTCCCAGTGAAGACCAACTGTCAACCTGGGAACTGCACAGGGCTTGGCCGTACAATTCACCTCAATTTCACATCATTTCTCAACAACGGAGGCAGCCTCAAGCGTAACCCCTATGACGTGTGTTCAGAGGGAACCCATACTAAGACGCATAAACTTCCAGTTAAGCCCTACCCATAATCAGGTATTGTGGGGGTACTTAATAATTGGAACGGTATCGCATTCAAATCAACATCATTGTTTATCAAAAATCACCATCTTCTCTTGTTCACATTCACCTTCAAAAATCATTCAATGGAATGCATCATCATTCCAAGGTTTCAAATTCATTTCAAATTCACATTGTTCCCATCTAGAGTAGTCAAGTTTTATTTCATTAGCACTAGCTCTAAATCATGAGGGGTGCTATCTTGCTTTGCTTGGAGAGACTAACTCACTACTCTAGTAATCAACTTGTACTTTGACCAAAGTTAACTATAAAAATAACTCATTTAGAAAATAAGTAAACTTGTAAAGTAAAAACTTGGGATGGGTTCATATAAGAAAAGATAAGAATCATGGTGCCTTGCCCCAAGGGGCTTTGCACTTTGCAAGAATATTAGCTTGCCTTGGTAGTTCTCAAACTGTTCCTCCTCCTCCTCTTGGTAGCAACCTTCTTCTTCGGCGTACTCTCCGGTGCTACCGTCTAAATTTGAATACGAGTATAATCACTCACTAATTCAATGGCTATTCCATACATCACATATAAACACACAAACTATTCTATGCACACAAAATAATCTACTTAGGTGCATGGGTTGTGGGGTTTAAATAGAATTCACTTCTTTGTATTTCATATGTAAATGATAGTTTCCATAGGGTTCTTGAGAAATAATTTCCTCCCATTGAAATCTTCTTAAGATTTAATTTCTCAAATAATCATGGATGAACTCATATTGACCTAAGTCAAATGTTCATCATCATCATTTGTGAAAATGATTTAAATGAGGTAGATCACCTCATACTATTTAAATAGCACTACATTTGATTTAAATCTCAAGTAATTCATATAAGAGAGTTTGGAACCAGGGGTCCAAACATCCCATGAATTCATGTGAGACAAGTTTAAATGAAGTATAAGACTTCACATAATTTTACTTTAATAGTTTTGGACAATATCAACTAGTTAAACTAGCCATAATATCCATTCATTAAACTATGGCATGATCATACAAAGTGACCACACCATTTTATTGCAGAAACAATTAGTGTAAGTCAAATGTGAGCTATTGGAGTTGGAATTAACTTAATATCTATTTTGGTTGATTTTTAAGAATTATTTGAATAGGGAAAAGTCCCTATCTTGTTATTTTTATCACATTAATTATACAAAGAATCTGGTCATGGGACCAGTGGCATGTTGTAGAGAATTTCAGTAGCTTTCCAACAACATAAAATTCACTAAATTTGGTTTAGCCAAATTGGAACTATTTAAATTCAAAGTTTGTGCTGTAAGGAAATTGTTTGGGAATTATTTGAATCGAATTTGAATTAAAAGGCCGGCGGGAAAGCTAGGTGGGCTCAAAGAGTTAAAAACGGCCCAAGGCCAGCCCAGCCACGGTCCAGTGCCGCGCGGGCTACCTGACAGCGGGGGCCACCCGTCAGTGGGTGTTCAAACCCGAAACGGTATGGGCGAAGCTGGGGCGTAGGATTAGATTGAGATCTAACGGCCGAGGTTCATCGTCCCGCCGGCGAGAGGGGAGTTCACCGGCGGCTCAGGTAGGGGGTGGGAGAGCTTACGGCGGCTCTAGCAAGGGATGGCAATATGCGCGAGGTAGATGTGGACAACGGCGGTTCTCCTGGTACCGGCGGCTCGTCCTGGGGCGGCTCCAATCGACGGCGAGCTTCGGCGGCGATCACGGGCAGTGGTGTAGCAATTGAGCGGCGGCGGTGGCTAATCGAGGCAGTGGAGTGGCTCAGGTGGTCGAGTGAGAAGAGGGGAAGACGATGGTGTGCTCAGATGGCTCAGGGGAGTGCTCTATTTATAGCGGCGCGAGGGTGCTGCTGGGCAGGGAAGAAGTCGACACGCGCGCGGCGTCTCCGGCGAGCTGTCGAGCTAGGCGGCGATGCTGTCGGGTTCTCCTCTTCCAGGCGAAGCTAGAGGTGGTGTTGGCACGGTCGGGCGGCGTGGTATGGCGTAGGATTGCGTCCGTGTCTGCCGCGCCCGCGGCGGACCAGGGTTGGCTTCTCCGGCGACGGCGGGTGCGGGTCGTGGTCGAGGGCGTGTCCAACGGCGTCGCGGTGTCACGGTGAGGCTCAAGGTGCTCGCAGGGGGTCCAGGGGCTGCGTGAGCGCGTGGGACGGCGCATGTGCTGAGCGTGTCCATGCGCGACACGGGCGGCATACTGGCGGTCCTGGGCGTGTGCTGGGCGCGCGCGTTCCGGGCGTTGTCGTCGTCCTCGTCGACCAGGGCGGTGCTAGGCGGCGCTAGGGGATGTGGTGGCGCACGGTGGCGAGGTGGCTAGGGCAGGGGTGCAAGGATGAGAGGGGGAGGTCGACGGCTCGGGGACATGGCCGGCATGGCCATGCCCTAGCTTGATCTCTCTCTCCCTTAGCCTCACTATGCATCCAAATAGGTTTAAGGGGACCAGGGGACACAATGTGGTAGATTAGGGTAGTTTAGGTTGAGGTAGATTCACTATTTGCAATAGTTGCAAATAGTGCCCGAATTTGGAAAATTCAAAAATAGCCAAATTTGAAATAATTCAAATGGTGAAAGTTTTTGAAATGTGAGTGTTGATATAAGTTGTAAATGACCAGAGAGGTTTTGAGGTGGTGGTGGAATTTTTAGAATTCAAACATTTGCAAAATTGGCTAAGTGGGGAATGTTGCATATGTGAGAAAGTTGGAACTTTGGATGAGCCTTGCTCATGATCAAGGATGAATTTGGCATGATGATCTTCACCAAAGTTGTTCACCTTGATGTTGACTTTGAAATGGTGCAAAGAGTTAGCAAGAGTTGGTTTGGGAAAATTGAATGGCAAGGGCTCAAAGTGGTGATCAGACTAGAATTGTCAAAATTGACCATTATCATATGTGAGTGGGATTTGTGTTTGAAATCCATTTGAATTGTGAATCTTTGATTCCAAAAGTTGTAGTAAGTGTTTAATAACATTACTCAACTAATGGTGAAGACCAAATAGGTCTAGGGTCAAAATTTATAAAAATGCCATAGGGCATATGTGAGGGTTTTTAGGGTTTTCCATTTAATGGAATTTCTTCCTCTTTGATTTATTTGGTTGGTGATCTTCATATGATCACACTAGGGTTTTAGAGCATATCAAATACAAGTAGTAACAATCATCATGGCATATCACTCAAATGCACAAGTCCTATGCATGGTACTATATGCAAAAAGAAAAGTTTTTGTTGGTTTGAAATTTTGCTTTCTGGAATTCTCTAACTTTCTTTTTATTGAAATTTGGGGTGTTACAAACCCTTCCCCCTTACAAAAGATCTCATCCCGAGATCGAAAAGAAAGTTAGGTACTACAGAGATCTGGGTACTCCTTCTTCATGAAGTCTTCGCGTTCCCATGTGGCTTCATCCTCGGTATGATTGCTCCATTGGATCTTCAGAAACTTGATGCTTCGGGTGCGGGTGGTTCGGTAAGCTTCTTCTAGGATGCGAATCGGCACTTCGCGATAAGTCAGATCCTTGTTGATATCCACCGATCGGTGATCTATGTTCTTGAACACTTCGGTCTTCTCCGGGACTTCAAGGCACTTCCGGAGAAGTGAGATGTGAAACACGTCGTGCACAGCCGACATTTCTTCAGGCAACTCCAGTTGATAAGATACTTCACCTCGGCGACTGAGGACTTGGAAAGGTCCGACATAGCGGGGTGCAAGCTTTCCTTTCAGTTGGAACCTTTGCATTCCTTTCAAGGGGGATACTTTGAGATAGACGAAGTCTCCGATCTCAAAGGTCATCTCCCGACGTCTCTTGTCGGCGTAGCTCTTCTGTCTGGATTGCGCCGTCTTGAGGTACTCGCGGATCTTGTGGACTTTCTCTTCGGCTTCACGAAGAACGTCTGGGCCGAAAACTTGGCTCTCTCCGACTTCTGACCAGTTTAGGGGGGTACGGCACTTCCTTTCGTACAAGGCTTCAAAGGGGGCCATCTGTAGGCTGGCTTGATAGCTATTGTTGTAGGAGAATTCTGCGTAAGGTAGGCAGTCTTCCCACTTGGATCCGTATTCCAGTACGCATGCCCTAAGCATGTCTTCCAGTATCTGGTTTACTCTCTCAGTCTGTCCGTCGGTCTGAGGGTGATAGGCGGTGCTGAAATTTAGGCGAGTGCCTAGTCCTTCATGCACTTTCTGCCAGAACCTTGAGGTGAACTGTGATCCTCTATCTGATACTATCGATTTGGGGGTTCCGTGCAGAGCGACTATTCTGGAGATGTAAAGTTCAGCTAGCTTTGGGCCTTGATAGGTGGTTTTGACGGCGATGAAATGGGCGACTTTGGTCAATCTATCGACAACTACCCATATTGAATCATTGCCTTTACTGGATTTGGGCAGTCCGATGATAAAGTCCATTCCTACGGAGTCCCATTTCCATTTCGGAATCTGGAGGGGTTGTAACAGTCCGGCGGGTCGTTGATGTTCTGCCTTGACTCTCTGACAGATGTCACACTTAGCGATATAGCTACCGATCTCTCTCTTCATTCCGTGCCACCAAAATTGTTCTTTTAGGTCCTGGTACATCTTGGTACCTCCGGGGTGGATTGAATAAAGGGTGTCATGGGCTTCTTGCAGGATGACTTGTTTCAAGTCAGAGTCCGATGGTACGCAGAGACGTTCTTTGTACCAAAGCACTCCGGCTTCGTCTACGGTGAATCCGGGGGCTTTTCCTGCGGCTATCTGTTCTTGATTCCGTCAATGCTAGCATTGTCCTTCTGGGCTTCCTTGATTTGACCAACCAAGGTGGGTTGCAGTTCTATGCTGGCTAGGAATCCTTCACTAACAAGTTCAAGTCTGAACTGTTCAAACTCTTGGTGCAAGCTGGGCTGTTCGGTTGCGAGCATGGAGTTCAACTGACACGGCAGTCTACTCAAAGCATCCGCTACCACATTGGCCTTGCCGGGGTGGTAGTGAATCTCCATGTCGTAATCCTTGATCAATTCGATCCATCGGCGTTGTCGCATGTTCAGCTCCTTCTGGGTGAATATGTATTTGAGGCTTTTGTGGTCGGAGTAGATCTCGCATCGATTACCCATGAGGTAATGACGCCAAACCTTCAAGGCTAAGACCACGGCGGCAAGCTCGAGGTCATGGGTTGGGTAGTTCTGTTCATGTTGCTTGAGTTGTCTTGAAAGGTAGGATACAACCTTGCCTTCTTGCATAAGCACGCATCCAAGTCCAGTCTTGGAGGCGTCGCAATATACGTCAAAGGGTTTTGCGATATCTGGCATGATCAGGATTGGGGCTGTTGTCAATCTACTCTTGAGCTGTTGAAAGCTCTCTTCGCATTTGTCGGTCCACTCAAACTTTCTGTCCTTCTTCAGTAGTTGGGTCATTGGTCGAGCGATGCTCGAAAAACCTTCTACAAATCTGCGGTAGTATCCGGCTAATCCAAGAAAAGCGCGGACCTCGGTTTGTGTGGTTGGGGCTTGCCATTCCATAACAGTTTTGATTTTGGCGGGATCTACGGCAATTCCTCCTGCGGACAAGATGTGTCCCAGGAATCCAACTTCTTCCAGCCAAAACTCACACTTACTAAACTTGGCATATAACTTGTGCTGTCTAAGGGTTTCTAGGACAATCTCCAAATGTTGTTCATGTTCCTCTTCGGACTTGGAGTAGACGAGGATGTCGTCGATGAATACAACGACAAACTTGTCCAAAAAGTTCATGAAGATCTTATTCATGAGATTCATGAAATAAGCGGGGGCATTGGTCAGTCCAAACGACATGACGTTGTACTCATACAACCCATATCTGGTGGTAAAGGCAGTTTTTGGAATGTCGGTGGCTCGGATCTTCAGTTGGTGGTATCCAGTTCTAAGATCAATCTTGGAGAAAACTCTGGATCCGGTGAGTTGGTCAAACAAGTCTTCGATCTTGGGTAGGGGGTATTTGTTTTTGATGGTGACATCGTTAAGCTTACGATAGTCCGTGCATAAACGATTTGCACCATCCTTCTTGTCGACAAACAAGACGGGGGATCTCTAGGGGGATGCACTTGGTCTAATCAAACCTTTGGCTAACATGTCATCAATTTGTTTCTTCAGTTCCACCAGCTCCGTGGCGTTCATGCTGTAGGCTCTCTGGGCTATGGGTCCAGTTCCGGGGATTAACTCGATGATAAACTCGATATCCCGATCCGGGGGCATACCGGGTAGATCATCCGGAAACACATCAGGGTAGCGACAAACGACCCTGATTTGATCCAGAGTTGGCTTGGATACACTTTGGTTGCAGGTAAATTTTCTGGGTAGTTTTTCAGAGACGTGCTCAACTACGATACCGGTGCTGCTAGTCATGGTTATGGCTTTCTTGGCACAGTCTATCAATCCGTTGTGCTTGGACATCCAGTCCATTCCTAGGACAGCTTCCAAACCTTTGGTTCCAAGTATGATTAGATTTGCAAAGAAATCTACATCATGGATTTTGATTGGCACATTTTTGCAAAATTTTCTAGCTTTGGTGGTTGATCCGGGGATTTGGACTATCATAACATGCTTCAAACTGAGGGGTTGAATTTTACTTGTTGATGCAAAGTCTTCGGTGACAAAGGAATGAGATGCTCCGGAATCAAACAACACTCTGGCAGGGATGTGGTTGACAGAAAACATACCCAGTACAACATCTGGTGCTTCCTGGGCTTCTTCGGTGTTCATGTGGTAGAGGCGACCGTTGCGGTTGTTGGGGTTGTTGGGGGCGAAGTTCTTGCCGGTGGAGACACGGCGTTGCTGCTGAGCAGGTGCAGCGGTGTTGCCAGCGAGCTTGGCAAGACGCTTGGGACACTCGTTGGAGTAGTGCCCCACTACACCACACTCATAACAAGTGATAGTGGTCTTGTCCTGCTTGTTCGCAACGGGTACGGCATTGCTTCCGGTTCTGGGAGCGGTGTTGGTGTTGGTGTTGTTGTTGTTAGGGGCTCGGGGTGGAGCGCGGTTGTAGTTGTTGTTGTTGTTGTAGTTGTTGTTGTAGCCTCCTGGCTTGGAGTTTCCTCCACTCCGGTTCTGATAACCGGGGCGAGAGTTCTGCATCTGTGGCTTGTTGTTTCTCGGAGTGAAACCTCCGCTTGAGCTAGGGCGAAACTTTTCGGGGTGGCTTGATCCACTCTGATTCGCCATGCGGCGCTTGCGGTTTTCATTGGCTTGGTTTAACTTGCCCTCCATCTGGATGGTGGAGTCAACAAGGGCTTCGAGGTCGGCGAAGGGGATGTTGACGAGGACAGTCTGCATCTCATCATGCAGTCCGTTCAGGAATCTCTCCTTCCTCTTCTCAACGGTGTCGGTCTCATCAGGGGCATACCTCGACAAGGTGAGAAACTTGTCGCGGTATTCAACCACCGTCATGCGACCTTGTTTCAGCTCACGGAATTCATCCCTCATCTTCTTGATAAGACCCGGGGGTACATGGTACTTGCTGAACTTCAGCTTGAAATCCTCCCAAGTCATGAATTGACCTCCGTTCATGGCACGGGTGCTTGTCCACCAAGCGCGGGTTGGTCCAGCGAGATAGTGAGTGGCGAACAAAACCTTCTCGTTGGCTTCTACTCCGGCTACCTCCAGATTGTTCTCCATAGTCTGGAGCCAATCGTTAGCGTCGAGGGGCTCCTCGGTCTTGCTAAACACCGGAGGGTTGGTGTTTTGGAAGTTCTTGAGCTTGGATCCGGGGTGGTCATGATTTCCATGGCCTTGGTTGGCGATGTTCTGCAAGGCGGTGAGGTTGGCTTGGCGTTCGGCTCTTTCGGTTTCCCGGTCTGCAAGCATGGTTTGCAGCAGTTGCAGCATCGCGTCGTTGGTGCGATTTGGAGGGGTCATCTGAAGATATAGAAGATCATGAGATAAGAGGGAACATTCTATGGTTCATTTTGGTTAAGTTTGAAAACAATTTGAAAACTTGTAATCTTTTCATGACAAACATAACATTCATTCATTCATGCAACACATAGTACAAACTACACACATACTCCAATGGTTTTAAGAACCATTCTCATGCTACGATACAAAGGACGGGATACAACTCACACCTACTATAAGTGGAACTAGTGCAACTACTCCTCATCATCGACATCGATCGGGACGTAGTCGTCGGGTCCTGCCTCCAGGAACTCGTAGTCCTCCTCCTCGGTGTTCTCGTCCTCCTCAAAGTCGTTGTCGTCGCTCAGGAAGGCGTCTCCTCCCTGAATGTCGATGCCTCCATCGTCATCCTCCAGCTGGCGAATCTGATCCTCCTGGGCCTTGACAGTGGCCTCAAGTGACGCGATCCGGGCGCGAAGGCGACGAATCGTAGCGTCCTTCTTGGCACGCTGCTGGCGAAGGCTCTTGCGGTCGTTGTTGAGTAGCTTGATCGCCTCACCCTGCTCGGTGATGTGAGCATGGGTCTGGTTCGCGTAAGCGCGGGAGGCGTCGAGGTCCTTCTGAGTCTGGTAGAGCATGAAGTCCAGGTGCTCAGCATGGTGCCTCAACTCCGGGTGCGGCTGCAGCTCCATGGGCACTCCCGCGGCATCACGCCTCACAAGGTGGGCGTAGCGAGAGGCGAGGATGCGCACCATGTTCTGTCCACAGAGGCGCGCAAGTGCCTCCTGTAGGCCACGTGCGAGTCCGTCGAGCCAGTTGCTCTCGCGGAAGGAGAAGAGGATCCTCTCCGAAGTGGGAGGCTCCATCTTGCCCCTCAAGTCGGCAGTGATCACCCACTGCAACTCTCCTCCGGGCGTGTCATCCAGCTGAACCCCGTGAAACTCGGGGTGTGGGCGCCCAAGGAAGTCAGAGACGGCGTTGAGGTCGTGCTCGAAGATCAAGCTTCCTCCGTTCCCAAGCTGATAAAACTTAGTGTTGATGGGTTCATTCGGCTCCATCTGAAAGAGAATTGGATGAGTAAGTTAGAGAGTGCAAAGTGTGGCAAAATTTTAAGTTGATTCAAATAAGATAGAACATGATTCATCAAATTTTGGTAAAGTCTCAAAGACAAGAGTGTAGTAAATTTTCACAAATAGTTTCTTTCATTTGATTTCAAAGTTAAGGTTTTCAGAACGCCCATTCTAACTAAGGTCTTCTAAGGTCAAACAATGGCTCTGATACCAACTTGTCAACACCCGGAGTTTTAAGTCCGGATGCCTATTATGTCATACATCGCAATCCCAGGAATATTGTTGTTGCGAGGCATAATAGTTAAGTATCACAGTCATCATTCATTACAAACCATAAGTCTTACAAATTTGGAATCACATGATCCATATTACACGAATAGTTGATCTATTGATCAACAAACAAACACAAGTTCATAGTTCAACATAGCGGAAGCGTAAGATACAAGGACTCTCTAGTCCACAGGCCAACGCTTGACGTCGGAAGGCGCTTAGTTGTCGTAGGCGTCCTGTTGGTCATCTCCTTGGTCATCTTCATACTCTGGCCATTTGAATAGCCAGGGACAAAGCCGTGAGTACGATGAGTACTCGCAAACTAATACTAATGTAAGTGCTAGACATTCTAGTATGGGTTGCTAAGCTCTAGTTTATTTGCATAAAGCTAGTTTTAGTTCACAAAGTTTGAGAAAAAAAAAGCTTATTCAAGTGCTAACTAACTCAAGTGGGAACATTAGTGTCATTCCCACCATTCAAGTGGTGATTTCAATTCAATTCACCACAAGTCATTTCACCATCCTCTTTCAACATCATTTTCAAAGATATGACATCGGAAACTGTATGGCCTTTCCAACCGTCCGTAACCGTGGACGCGGCTATTCGAATAGGTTTACACTCTGCAGAGGTTGCACACTTGTGCCACAACATTTGATTTCATCCGTCGGGAATACCCCGAATCATCGTAACACAGTACGCGGATCATCAACCATAACCTTTCACTTACGAATCCTAGTATGAGCACCTCTCCCCATGAGCTTGGCCTCCCAGTGAAGACCAACTGTCAACCTGGGAACTGCACAGGGCTTGGCCATACAATTCACCTCAATTTCACATCATTTCTCAACAACGGAGGCAGCCTCAAGCGTAACCCCTATGACGTGTGTTCAGAGGGAACCCATACTAAGACGCATAAACTTCCAGTTAAGCCCTACCCATAATCAGGTATTGTGGGGGTACTTAATAGGGATTTCTATTTTCGTGCCCTCGGTTCCTTAGTTGTGCTCAGTTTTCCCCAGCTCCTTAGTTTTTCCTCAGTTTTCCCCAAGACCTTGTCTGAAACCATCACAGATGCTGTAACGGCCGGTTGCCCGACGGTTGACCGTTATCTTCTGACTAGTGGGGCCACGTAGAGCCCGCAAAGACACGTCAGACCATCCATCTTTGTTTGACCGTAAGCATCGCTGTATCCCTGACCAAAACACGCACGAGTGGGGCTTCGGTATATCGAATGACAAGTGGGCCATGGCGCTGATACAAGGGGCAATACACGGGTAGGAATAGATTTTTAAACGGAGCTCTACAGCGATGGCACGGAGGAGGTGGCCTGCGGAGTGCCGAGATGAGATCGATGTCCACAAAGAACTGCATGAGGCGAGACCAGACGCATTAGATAGATATGAACTAGACGCGTTTAACCATGCAAAGAAGAGAAGAAATGGTCAACGACATCGACGACTACCTCAAAACTTTGACTGACCTTGTCCGACACGAACGCGAGCAATGTAGAGAAAACTAGTGTCTCTCCTTTCTGGCGTGTATAGATGGGTGCTAGAAGAGTGTGGTGGCAAAGGGAAAGACCTCGCGGTGGTCTGTGGCGTCCAACATAGCGGGGTGGCGTGGCCGTGCCCACATCGGCGTGGATGCATGTTCGGCATTGGCATCAGCATGTACGTTCGGCATTGGCTTCGGTAGTATCTCTGGTGTGTCAGTGATCGAATGAGGGGACGGGATTGAGGGTGCATCCCGACGGTGACCTAGCAGTGGCGTCGAGCATAGCCGTTCTGACCATGCCGATATCGGCATCGGCAAAGTTTGGAGGCTGTGGTGCTCGAATCAAGGAGGGATTTGTTTCTTGTACGCCAAAAGTGATTTGAAACAAGTTTCGTGTTGAAGGTTAGGTAACGAAAGTTTGTAACTAAGCCCAAAATTATACTAGCGCCATGGTGAGGTTCTTTTTGATAGAGCTATACAGTTGGGCAAACTTTTTTGACACTTTTTAGATAGGGTTCCTTGTTGTTACACGTATGGCATCATGTATGGCAAATTTGGGATCATTTGGAGATGTTCGAAAAAATCACTTTGCTTAAACGCATGCCGTTTCGTCTCACTGAAACCAGCTTTTCTAACAAGGTGATTTATTCTACCTCCTCTAAATGACCTCAAATTTCATACAGCTGATCTTCTATACATAGATAGATAGATTGTTTCGTTTTTATATTTTTCAAACTTTTTATTTCCCTTTATAATATCCAATTGATTTTTAGGTCAAAACCTCGAAAAACAGCATCATGTATGGCATCATTTTCGCCATAAATTTCAAATTTTGTGAAACTTTCCCTTTTAGATATTCCTTATTGTTATAGATATGGCATAATGTATGCCAAATTTGGTTAGGTCTCACTGAAACCAGCTTTTGTAACAAGTTAGGTTTTTTCGACCTTCTCAAAAGGGATTTTTTTCTACCTTCTCTAAATGACCTCAAAAATCATACAGACGATCTTCTATGCAAAGATAGGTAGATTGTTTTGTTTTTACATTTTTTGAACTTTTATTTCCCCTTATAATACCCATTTGTTTTCAGGTCAAAACCTCGAAAGTTAACATAACTAGATGGTGAACCCTTCCAAACTTCAAATACTGAGATAGATAGATTGGTTCGTTTATCATTTTTACCGTGAATAGAAATGGCTACAAGAAATCGGTGATTGTCTATCATTTTTTGCGTGAAAAGTAATGGATACAACAAATCGGTGATGGTTTATCATTTTTTGCGTGAAAATTAATGGCTACAACAAATCGGTGATGGTTTATCATTTGGGATTTTCGTGAAAATTAATGGCTACAACAAATCGGTGACGGTTTATCATTTTTTGCGTGAAAATTTATGGCTACAACAAATCGGTGATGGTTTATCATTTTTTGTGTGAAAAGTAATGCCTAAAAGAGTTTATAATTTTTAGCGCGTGAAAATAAATACAGAAAACCGCCCTTTAGCATACTTAGAGAGTGGAAGGTAACCGCCGACAGAGAGAGAGGGGTTATCCTGCCCGTTAGATCATACGATCAACGGTCGGCGGGCACGATCCGCGTGACATGGGCTAGACCAATCAGGGCAATGTTGCACGTGTGAGAGAATTTGTGGAGGGAGAGGGCAAAACTGAGTAGTATCAAGAAACCAAGGGCACCTATGTAATAAACAGACTAAGGGATTCAAATATGAGATTTAAAAAATGGAAAATGCGTGTTTTGTAGAATAAAACCCATCTTGGCCTATCTCAAACTATTTGCAATACAAATATACATGAGTGTGAGAATTGTGGCCTCATTTAGACAAAGTATGTTTTGGGGAAAGCTGTTTTGGGAAGGGCTTATTGTGGAAAACCATGCACCTTCATAGCTACTAGGTGATTTGAGAAGGCCTTTGAGAAGTGGCAATTTGTGGTAAAACTTGATTTATCTATGACTTATCTATGTTTTGAGAACTGGCAATTTGTGGTGAAGACTCCATGAGTATGTGCCACTATTTTTCGGAATTTTTGCACATTAAATGACTCATTTAACTAGTTAATCCCATTTGTTGACTGTCTGTTGACCAGCTACTTGAGGGTAAAACTGAGCATATTGCACTAGCCAGTATTAGCACTCAAGGGGAAAACTGAGCACACAAAAAATGCTAGTATAATGCTCGAGGTTATACCTGAGTATATCTAAATTTCCAGGGTTAGACTCGAGGACGCGTGTTGCGGTGCAGAAATGAAAGACGTGCAATATTTGATGCGTAGACGCCGGTCGCGGTGCAGAAGTCGAAGACGTGCAATCGTGGACGCGTGGCGCATTGCAGAAGTCCAAGACGTGTAGACGTGCAGCGGTGGACGCGTAGGACGCGGGTCGCATTAACCACCCCTTGCCTTTATAGACGCCTCCTCCCACTATCTCTGTCACTCTCACTCGCCTACGCAACGCCGCCTCTCTCACGTCCCATCATCTTCTCCAAAGCAAAAAACCCTCTCCCTCTCCCTCTCCTCTGCCGGCGAGATGGACAAGGAGAATGCCAATCCCATCGTCCACGGCGCCGTCAGCTCCAAGCGCGACGCCTCCCTCTTCGACGCCGTCCCCTCAACGGACGTCGCCGCCGTCCCCTCAACGGACGTCGCCGCCGCCTCCGCTGGTGCATCGGAGGCTGCTGCCGCCGGTCGCGGTCAGATCCCGCCGGGATGGGACCCCTACGAGCCGGTGCCGTACGTCCCGCCCCCGAACCGCTACGACACCTCCATAGAGGACCCATGGAATGAGGTAACTACGGTTTGCTTCCTTTTTTGTTCCCCATTCCTTTTTGAACCCTATTTGTGCTGGTGTAGATGGATCTGTGGATGGATGAGTATTGGGCTAATATTTGCGCCGATTTTATTCCATTTTGCTTTGATCCCTCCTTGATTTCGTTCAAGATTTGGGTTTCGGCCGTTCGGTTAATTTATGCAAGTAATAATGGGATCTCAATCAGTTAATTTATGCAAGTAATCATAGGATCTCAATCAGTTATTTTATGCACGAATCAAAAGATATCAACCGTTTAATTTTGCAAATAATCTGGAATGTGTTCAAGTTCAGATCTGGAATCTGTTTCTTTGCCTATGATGAATCGGTGGGCACAGATTTTTACAGGAGGGTTCAGCGAACCATTTACGTGTACTAATCTGTTGTGCATGAGATTTGGTTCGCTTACACCGTCCTCGTAGACATATAATCGTGTCCACTCTAACCGAGGCTGCCTCTATTTTTCCTAACTTTGTTATCATGCACGTTTGCAACTCATTCACTAATAAATTCCCGTTTGATATGGATCAGTCGTTCGCAGCGACGTCGGCAGCGACGACGAGCACCATGACGTCAAGACTCGCCAGGTGCTGCGGAGGCTGCAGGTCGGCCAGGATGTCTCCTACCTCGACGTCGCCAAGGGTGTCTACAGGTGCCCCTTCTGCACTAGGAGGCTCGGCGGCACTGACTTCAACTGCGTCCTCACGCATGCCGAGAACATCGGCCACACCAACCCCAAGGTCGGCGCGTCGGTGAACCCCAACTCCTTCCGCGCCAAGCACTTGGCGCTCGGCATGCACCTCCGCAGCATCCAGCGGGTGGAGATCTCCGGCGGGCGCATGCCTCCGCTCAAGCCCAAGGCTCCCAAGGGGAGCAACAAGTGGAGGCAGAGGCAGATGGGGTAGGCGGAGTCCTGGACGTGTGCTGCTGCTGCCTCCTCCATTTTGTTGTTGGGATCCCTTTGTTGTTAGCTAGGGATCCCTCGTTGTTATGTTGTTAGTATGATGGTGCTGTACTGCTGTGAAGAACCTCGAACCCTACTATGTTTGGCTGCTGAATGTAGCTTATTATCTATATTATCTATCCCTATTCTACTATATGACCTTGTGAATTTATCGTACATTCCCTGTAGATTTGCTTCTAGATTTAACTACATACATATGGACCAGATGGAGTACTAGATTGGGCTCCCTACTAGATTTGCTGCCATATTGGGAAAACAACCAGGGCCAAAAGGCACAAATAATAATTGAAGAAAGACAGAAATGCAAGCTTCTCTAGATTTGATACTAATTATGTGAAAAAAGGCAGAGAGAAGGAGGCAGAAAAGGTACTCTTAAAAGGAAAATGCCAATGGCCGAGAGAGACAAAACCCAGCTCCTGCTCACGTGCAACCAAACGCTATCTCGTCCTGTCCCACGCGGTCCCTTTCTACCAGCCCCACGCGACGCGGGCCCACACGACGCGGCCCCACACGTCAGCACGGAGCGGTCAACTTAACGGGAATCCTGCCGTCTGAGCTGCCTTCTGCGGGTTTCAAACAAGCACTTGGGGAAAACTGAGGAAAAACTAAGGAGCTGGGGAAAACTGAGCACAACTAAGGAACGGAGGGCACGAAAATAGAAATCCCTACTTAATAATTGGAACGGTATCTCATTCAAACCAACATCATTGTTTATCAAAAATCACCATCTTCTCTTGTTCACATTCACCTTCAAAAATCATTCAATGGAATGCATCATCATTCCAAGGTTTCAAATTCATTTCAAATTCACATTGTTCCCATCTAGAGTAGTCAAGTTTTATTTCATTAGCACTAGCTCTAAATCATGAGGGGTGCTATCTTGCTTTGCTTGGAGAGACTAACTCACTACTCTAGTAATCAACTTGTACTTTGACCAAAGTTAACTATAAAAGTAACTCATTTAGAAAACAAGTAAACTTGTAAAGTAAAAACTTGGGATGGGTTCATATAAGAAAAGATAAGAATCATGGTGCCTTGCCCCAAGGGGCTTTGCACTTTGCAAGAATATTAGCTTGCCTTGGTAGTTCTCAAACTGTTCCTCCTCCTCCTCTTGGTAGCAACCTTCTTCTTCGGCGTACTCTCCGGTGCTACCGTCTAAATTTGAATACGAGTATAATCACTCACTAATTCAATGGCTATTCCATACATCACATATAAACACACAAACTATTCTATGCACACAAAATAATCTACTTAGGTGCATGGGTTGTGGGGTTTAAATAGAATTCACTTCTTTGTATTTCATATGTAAATGATAGTTTCCATAGGAGTCTTGAGAAATAATTTCCTCTCATTGAAATCTTCTTAAGATTTAATTTCTCAAATAATCATGGATGAACTCATATTGACCTAAGTCAAATGTTCATCATCATCATTTGTGAAAATGATTTAAATGAGGTAGATCACCTCATACTATTTAAATAGCACTACATTTGATTTAAATCTCAAGTAATTCATATAAGAGAGTTTGGAACCAGGGGTCCAAACATCCCATGAATTCATGTGAGACAAGTTTAAATGAAGTATAAGACTTCACATAATTTTACTTTAATAGTTTTGGACAATATCAACTAGTTAAACTAGCCATAATATCCATTCATTAAACTATGGCATGATCATACAAAGTGACCACACCATTTTATTACAGAAACAATTAGTGTAAGTCAAATGTGAGCTATTGGAGTTGGAATTAACTTAATATCTATTTTGGTTGATTTTTTAGAATTATTTGAATAGGGAAAAGTCCCTGTCTTGTTATTTTTATCACATTAATTCTGCAAAGAATCTGGTCATGGGACCAGTGGCATGTTGTAGAGAATTTCAGTAGCTTTCCAACAACATAAAATTCACTAAATTTGGTTTAGCCAAATTGGAACTATTTAAATTCAAAGTTTGTGCTGTAAGGAAATTGTTTGGGAATTATTTGAATCGAATTTGAATTAAAAGGCCGGCGGGAAAGCTAGGTGGGCTCAAAGAGTTAAAAACGGCCCAAGGCCAGCCCAGCCACGGTCCAGTGCCGCGCGGGCTGCCTGACAGCGGGGGCCACCCGTCAGTGGGTGTTCAAACCCGAAACGGTATGGGCGAAGCTGGGGCGTAGGATTAGATTGAGATCTAACGGCCGAGGTTCATCGTCCCGCCGGCGAGAGGGGAGTTCACCGGCGGCTCAGGTAGGGGGTGGGAGAGCTTACGGCGGCTCCAGCAAGGGATGTCAATATGCGCGAGGTAGATGTGGACGACGGCGGTTCTCCTGGTACCGGCGGCTCATCCTGGGGCGGCTCCAATCGACGGCGAGCTTCGGCGGCGATCACGGGCAGTGGTGTAGCAATTGAGCGGTGGCGGTGGCTAATCGAGGCAGTGGAGTGGCTCAGGTGGTTGAGTGAGAAGAGGGGAAGACGATGGTGTGCTCAGATGGCTCAGGGGAGTGCTCTATTTATAGCGGCGCGAGGGTGCTGCTGGGCAGGGAAGAAGTCGACACGCGTGCGGCGTCTCCGGCGAGCTGTCGAGCTAGGTGGCGATGCTGTCGGGTTCTCCTCGTCCAGGCGAAGCTAGAGGTGGTGTTGGCACGGTCGGGCGGCGTGGTATGGCGTAGGATTGCGTCCGTGTCTGCCGCGCCCGCGGCGGACCAGGGTTGGCTTCTCCGGCGACGGCGGGTGCGGGTCGTGGTCGAGGGCGTGTCCAACGGCGTCGCGGTGTCACGGTGAGGCTCAAGGTGCTCGCAGGGGGTCCAGGGGCTGCGTGAGCGCGTGGGACGGCGCGTGTGCTGAGAGTGTCCATGCGCGACACGGGCGGCATACTGGCGGTCCTGGGCGTGTGCTGGGCGCGCGCGTTCCGGGCGTTGTCGTCATCCTCGTCGACCAGGGCGGTGCTAGGCGGCGCTAGGGGATGTGGTGGCGCACGGTGGCGAGGTGGCCAGGGCAGGGGTGCAAGGATGAGAGGGGGAGGTCGACGGCTCGGGGACATGGCTGGCATGGCCATGCCCTAGCTTGATCTCTCTCTCCCTTAGCCTCACTATGCATCCAAATAGGTTTAAGGGGACCAGGGGACACAATGTGGTAGATTAGGGTAGTTTAGGTTGAGGTAGATTCACTATTTGCAATAGTTGCAAATAGTGCCCGAATTTGGAAAATTCAAAAATAGCCAAATTTGAAATAATTCAAATGGTGAAAGTTTTTGAAATGTGAGTGTTGATATAAGTTGTAAATGACCAGAGAGGTTTTGAGGTGGTGGTGGAATTTTTAGAATTCAAACATTTGCAAAATTGGCTAAGTGGGGAATGTTGCATATGTGAGAAAGTTGGAACTTTGGATGAGCCTTGCTCATGATCAAGGATGAATTTGGTATGATGATCTTCACCAAAGTTGTTCACCTTGATGTTGACTTTGAAATGGTGCAAAGAGTTAGCAAGAGTTGGTTTGGGAAAATTGAATGGCAAGGGCTCAAAGTGGTGATCAGACTAGAATTGTCAAAATTGACCATTATCATATGTGAGTGGGATTTGTGTTTGAAATCCATTTGAATTGTGAATCTTTGATTCCAAAAGTTGTAGTAAGTGTTTAATAACATTACTCAACTAATGGTGAAGACCAAATAGGTCTAGGGTCAAAATTTATAAAAATGCCATAGGGCATATGTGAGGGTTTTTAGGGTTTTCCATTTAATGGAATTTCTTCCTCTTTGATTTATTTGGTTGGTGATCTTCATATGATCACACTAGGGTTTTAGAGCATATCAAATACAAGTAGTAACAATCATCATGGCATATCACTCAAATGCACAAGTCCTATGCATGGTACTATATGCAAAAAGAAAAGTTTTTGTTGGTTTGAAATTTTGCTTTCTGGAATTCTCTAACTTTCTTTTTATTGAAATTTGGGGTGTTACAGTATTGTTCGAGATGTGGAAGTTCTATGTGGTAAGATTAAATATCCCGCTGACTTTTTGGTACTTGGTTCTGCTGCTAGTGAATATTGTCCTATCATTTTTGGTAGACCTTTTCTAAATACTTGTGGAGCTATTATAGATTGCAAGAAAGAGAAAATTTTGACTAAATTTGCTGGTGAATCTTATGAGTTTAACTTCTCTAAATTTACCAAAACTCCTTATAAAGCTGATTTGCCTAATAATGATTTTAAAATGGAACAGTGTGCATCTATTGTTCTTGTTCCTAATAATCCCTTGCAGCAACATTTGGAGAATAGCGAGAGTGAAGTTTTTAGGAAAGAAAGAGATGAGCTTGATGAAATTTTTCTTCGCCAACCTATTCTTAAGCATGATTTACCGGTGGAAGATCTGGGTACGACACCGCCACCGAAGGAAGATCCTGTCTTTGATTTGAAACCTTTGCCTGATAATCTTAAATATGCTCATATTGATGATAAGAAAATATATCCTGTTATTATTAGTTCTAAGCTTACAGAGTTTGAAGAAGAAA
Organism: Lolium perenne; assembly: GCF_019359855.2. Classification (NCBI taxonomy): domain Eukaryota; kingdom Viridiplantae; phylum Streptophyta; class Magnoliopsida; order Poales; family Poaceae; genus Lolium; species Lolium perenne. The sequence goes on along the minus strand of NC_067244.2, from coordinate 262,221,339 downwards.
GGTTATTGGAAATATTGAAGAAACACCGAGGTGCTATTGGCTACACTCTTGATGACTTGAAGGGGATTTCTCCCTCTATTTGCCAACACGCCATTAATATGGAAGATGATGCAAAGCCTGTTGTTGAACCTCAGCGTCGTCTAATTCCTAAGATGAAGGATGTGGTAAGAAATGAGGTATTAAGACTTCTTGAAGCTGGTATTATATATCCTATTGCTGATAGTAGATGGGTTAGTCATGTGCATTGTGTTCCTAAGAAAGGAGGAATGACTGTTGTGCCTAATGATAATGATGAGCTCATACCTCAAAGAGTAGTTGTAGGGTATAGAATGTGCATTGATTATCGGAAAGTTAATAAGGTAACTAAAAAAGATCATTACCCTTTGCCTTTTATTGATCAAATGTTAGAAAGGTTATCTAAAAATACTCATTTTTGCTTTCTTGATGGTTATTCTGGATATTCACAAATTGCTGTTAAAACTAAGGATCAAGAGAAAACCACTTTCACTTGTCCCTATGGAACTTATGCTTATAGACGTATGCCTTTTGGTTTATGTAATGCTCCTGCTACTTTTCAAAGATGCATGTCTGCTATTTTTCATGGCTTTTGCGAGAGTATTGTAGAGGTATTCATGGATGATTTTTCTGTCTATGGGAATTCTTTTGATAATTGCTTGCGGAACCTTGATAAAGTTTTGCAGAGATGTGAAGAAACTAACCTTGTTCTTAATTGGGAGAAATGCCATTTTATGGTTAATGAAGGAATTGTATTGGGACATAAAATTTCCGAGAGAGGTATTGAAGTTGATAGAGCTAAAGTTGAAACAATTGAGAAGATGCCCTATCCTAGGGATATTAAAGGTATTCGTAGTGTTCTTGGTCATGCTGGGTTTTATAGGAGGTTTATTAAAGACTTCTCCAAGATTTCAAAGCCTCTTACTAATCTTCTTCAAAAAGATGTACCTTTTGTTTTTGATGATGATTGTAAGGAAGCTTTTGAAACTCTAAAGAAAGCCTTAACAACTGCTCCTATAGTTGAACCTCCTGATTGGAATTTACCATTTGAAATTATGTGTGATGCTAGTGATTTTGCTGTAGGCGCTGTTCTTGGACAGCGAGTAAACAAAAAATTGAATGTTATTCATTATGCTAGTAAAACTCTTGATGCTGCCCAAAGAAATTATGCTACTACTGAAAAAGAATTGTTAGCTGTAGTCTTTGCTTGTGATCAGTTTAGATCTTATATTGTTGATTCAAAAGTTACTATACATACTGATCATGCTGCAATCAGATACCTTATGCAAAAGAAAGATGCTAAGCCAAGGCTTATTAGATGGGTACTTCTGTTACAAGAATTTGATTTACATATTGTAGATAGGAAAGGTGCTGATAATCCTGTTGCTGATAATTTGTCTAGCAAAATATTGCTTATGATCCTGTTCCTGTTAATGATAGTTTTCCAAATGAACAATTGGCTGCAATAAAGGTGAGCTCGCGAGACAGTCCTTGGTATGCTGATTATGCTAACTTTATTGTTTCCAAGTATTTGCCTCCAACCTTTTCAGCTCAGCAAAGGAGGAAATTCTTTTATGACTTGAGGCATTATTTCTGGGATGACTGTAATATCCCAGGTAATGGGGTTACAAAGATAAAGGAAACAGATGTGTGCATTGCATTCATGCATAGAAAATCTGGGGAATTTTCGCGCTTTAAAGTAAAACAGTCACAGTAACTGAAGTTTCACTTGACCTTGGTGGAATTGAAGTAGCTCATCAAGTCAAGCGCTATAAACCTCAATGTGACTTTGGTTAAAACCTTGTTTTGGGTAGAGATGATTTGATCTAAGGGGTTAGATCAAATGGAACTAATAATCAACACAACAACACTTTACTCAATGATCAATTGCTTGATCTTATAAAAGAATATAATATAGTAATCCTTGCCATAGCATATGAACATCACTTCAATTGCAAATCAAGTAACAGTAAAATGGAGAAACCATTCTTCACTTATCTTCTCCATGTCTTAAACTAATCCTTGATCCTACCATGAACCTCATGGTGTTCATTTTACTTCATTCTTGGAAACATGACATGGAGATAAACTCTATAAATATATATCCTTCTCCATTCCAAATTATTATACATCAAACTTAGAGAGGTGAGAGTTATATATAATTTATTAGAGAAGCAATGACAAACCTTAAGCTACACCTTGGATATACATCCATGTAATCAAAACATCATCCTAAGACCATAACCTTGGGATAATATTAAGTCCTTTCCAAATGAGAGTGACCACTCATACTAATCCAAGCTTTACCTATTTAAGAATAAAGGACAATCTTTGAACTAAAGTATTGGGTTGTAAAACCATTTCATCTTGGAGTGGTGAGACAACATAATATCACATGGAATAAGATTATATCCAAGGATTGATAAGGAAATGAGGAGATTAATTCAACCAAGATAGCCAAGTGGAGTTTTAGCCTTGATATCTTTTGAGGTATGCTGAATACACCATAAACCCTAGAATAAACCATTCCTTTATAAGAGAGCCCAAGCTAAGGTGTTACACTCAAGAAAGTTAAAGCCAACACTTGAATGTGAGGGAGAGAACTATCCATATACTCAGATGATAATATCAACATTATTTAAGTGGAACCCTAACAGAATATCTTAGGCATTCTGCTGGGATATAATCTATAGAGACCACCATAGCCATGTCCACCCAAGAAACTATAAGGGAGATATTATGCTTACTTGATCATGTCAATGCTTGATCATAGAAGTGAGAAACCCATTTAATGAGAGATACCTTAGGAAGCCAAACCTTGATCATTACAAATTGGGTAATGATCATAAACCCTAAGAACTTGAGGTAAAAATATTAAGAACAAGTTGATCATGATTAATCCATGATCATACTCTTGAAGTATGTGAGGATAAGTTAAACCCTAATAGGATAAGCAGATATCATTAGCCACATGAAATTATAAGGAGATCAATAATAAGCAACCCTAGGCTTAGATTTCAACCTTTACTTGTGAACCACTTGGTGATCATAACTAGAATTCTACCACAACTACATTCCACCTATTCTTCACTTAAGAACCACAAGAGAACCTTTAGAGTCAAACTCTCTACTCTAGATGGTGAGGAACCATCTATCCATATGACCAAAGTTAACTATAAAAAGAACTATAACCACTGTAGTTACTTTAATGATAAGTTGGGAGTAATAAAAGAAGTTAATTGGTAGAAGATAAAACCAATTCTCAAATCTTTAGTAATTAGGGAAGCACATGAAATATTAAGCAAGAAAACACCTTACCATGGTTAGGGGAGATTAAACCCTAGCACATGCAATATGGAGACACCCCATCTCTATAACCTAAAATTATATCTCAACCCTAGTTATTGTATCACTATGGTGATTACAATATAAACCTAGACCATAATATAGAATCAAATCCATGGCCATTATGTAAATATCAATAAAACCCGGGAATGACATATTAATGAAAGCTTATGCTCCACATATTAAACCTGAGAAAAACCCTTGTGTTACATCTTATAATTAAGATCATATGTGTGACCAACCACTTATCCTTATAATTAAAGACAAACCAAGATGAGAGTAGTATCTACTCTAGATATTTTAAGGAGATATTAAACTATAATAATAGTACTAAAATTTGAGGGAGTTCTAGTAGAATTTCCAATTTATTAACATATAACTATGCACATAAAATAATAGGCAAGTGATCACTTCCCAAATGGAAACCAAGTCCTAATACAACCTCTGAATTACCTTGAGTTGAAAGTGTCAACTTTAATCATTACAAACAGGTTTGATTCTTAAGAAAAAGAAAATTAAAATAAGAATATAAACTCATGTCCATTTGCTATTTTGTATAAGAACACATATATAAACTTCAACCAAATACAAAATACTTTCTTCAAATAGGAGAGTAGTGTAATAGTCATTTCACTAATTCTTGATAGAATTAACATAATTGAGAAACCTGCAAAAATAACAGAATTCAAATATCAAATTCAAATAGAAAATAGAAAACAGTAAAAGAAAAATAGCAATAGAAGAAAAAGGAGAAACAGGCTCACCTGGTCGGAGGAGCCCAGCACCACAGCCCAACAGCAGCCTGCAGAGCAGCCCAACACCACGGCCCAAACCGCAGCCCAACACAGCCCACGATACCCCTTCGGATAAATACGAAGTGGACGAGGAGAGCTTCGTCTCCTTCGTCTCTGCGCCCCAGGAGGACGCCACGGCGTCGACCACCTCCACGTCCCGCAGTCGCCGCCGGCTTTGTTGACCTCCAGCGCACGCCGGTGGTGGTATAAAAACGCGTGGAAGCCCAATTTCCCCTCTCTCTTCTTCATTTTCCCCAATTCCGAAACCCTAGCTCACACCGGTCTTGGTCACCGCCGTCGATGGAGCCCATCCCAGACCTCGCCGTGGTCACCACGGTGTTCGCCGTCTTCAACTTGATCATCCTGCAAAAGGAATTGCGGCGAGGCGATCCGTAGCGTCGCCAGCGACATCGTCTTCCCCGACGCCGGTTACCGTCATCGCCGGCGACTCAGGCCACCCCAGGCCTCGCCACACACTCTACGCGCTCCTGGTGAGCTACTGATCGTCTAGAGCATCTTCGCCCTCCCCCTTGTGCTCTGCATCGCCGTCGCACCGTGTATCTGTGAGCACCGCCGCTCGGTCTCGCCGGCGAAGAAGCTCCGGCGACCTATAGCCAACGGCACCACCACCATATGGTCCGTCTTTGCGTGGGCATTCGAATCATACCGCTCTCCCATCTCATCGAGCACGGGAACGGCGGCGCTATCGCCGATTCTCCGCCGGTCGTCGTAGTCTAGACCTTGGTCACGATTTTGACTGGGTCGTGCCCACGTGGCACGTGACCTGGCTCTTGGCCCACCAGTCAGCCACTGAGTGTAGGCTAGCCCGGGTACATTAAGCATTTTCCTTTTCGTTTTAATTCAAATCCAATTATCTCTGCAACTTTAAATAAATGTATAAAATTCGTTATAACTCAGAAAATTTTAAATAAGATATCAAAATTCTTAAAAAAGTAAACTCTATCCAATAAAAATATAATATAAAATTTTTATTTTTAATAAAAATTTAATTGTTTAATACCTATTAATTAGGCCTTTTCTTTTAATTCTAAATTCAATTAAAATTCAATAATTATGAAAAACATCCAAATTTAGTAAAAACCATTAAGTAAATAAAGAAAACATTAAAACAAATTTTCTTTATTTATTATCTTATTAAATCCTTAATAGAGGGATTTAAAACCCTAATTAATAATTATCTTAATTATTAATCCATTACAAAAATAATAAAAAGCCAAATTCAATATTATTTTTATTTCTAAGTTATTAATAACTTCAACTTTATAATGAAGTTATTAATCCAATAATTATAGGGTAATTAGGAAACCCTAGTTCCATTATAAATAAAGTGATAACCTCATCATTTCATGTGATCCCTAAAACCCTAATATCATTAGGAACCCTAGCTCCATTATTACATGGAAACCCTAGTTTGCTTCTAACCTAAACCCTAGGTTAGCACATGTGATCATGGTACCTTCTTTCAAATCGTAGAACCATAGTAGCAACTAAACACTAGTCTTGGTCACATAAAATGTAGAAGACCATCACCAATATATGGGTATCCCATATGTTCATCCTCATCAGACCTAACTAATCAAGTAGGGTCAACCAAGTGTAAACCCTAGATCCTATTACCAAATCCATCATCCATATTCATTCCTACTTAGCATCACACCAATGTGATGGACCTCGGGAGCAACTATGCCAAACCCTGAGCATTACCCAACCATATTCCACTAAACCCTACTAGTATTGGATATTTATCAACCATCCTATTCAGGAGCCAATTACTCCTAACTTAATAGAACCAACAGTAAAACCTAGACCACTTCAACCCTAATTGATATACTTCTTATTATTTAAGAAGTATGTTCTTCAAAAGTTATTCTTTTGAAGAAAATAAGGAATCATCATCAACCCTGCTTATAAGGACCTATAAACCCTAGCCAGCTATCACTAGCAAGATAAACCAACCCTGACAACAACCATGCATAACGAATTGCTTAAGATGCCTAGGCTTATCTCAACCTTACAAGCCCTAGTTGCTGATGAATCCAACTATGTTGTGATCCATCTTATACTTACTCCAGAAACTACTTGGAACCAGAATAAATTATAGCAACCCACAAACCTAATTACCATACTTGTTCTTTATCAAATTACATGTTCTTCAAAAGTTATTCTTTTAAAGTATATGATAATCAATCATTAACCATGTCATATAGTACTAAAACTGACCACTGTTCTTTACTTGTTAACATTATGCCAATAATCATTCTCTTTGTGCTCAATTGATTATTATGCTTTATTATCTACCTGTTTATAATACCAAGTAATCACACCTGAATAAGAACTTTGTATGTGAATCACTCTAAAAGTACAACACACCCTAAACCAATCATTACCACTCACTAATCCTAAATCATCGGGGTTAGGACACGTTTAGAACGATTGCATCTCATACTTATGCATTATTGCATCCTTGCCAATCTTTTAAACATCGTCCTTACCGGACGATGATGCTATTTCAGAATTTGGAGTTACTACGTATCGAAGACCTTGCCTGCATAATCTTGCAGTCAAGAAAGGCAAGTTCATCACTTGCTCATGTCATTTGATTATTTCTATCAAATTACTTGCAAAGTACTATGATTATCACTATTGCATAAAAACCAAAACCACTACTTTCATAACTATGAATATGACTATGTGGTGGGCAATGGAACCATGGATTGTGTTGATATGGTGGAGGTTCCATTGCAAGGGTTTATATCCATCTAGGATTAAACAACAAATGTCGCCAGTGATTCTTGTGCCGTAATACCCGTGTTAACCATAAGATCCGGAGTGGGACGGAGTAGTCAAAAGTGTTTCCACCTCTCGTTCATCAACGGATGCGCTTTACCGTAGACACTTGTATCTGTCGGTGGCAAGCGGTAGGCTGGGGAAGCCTTAAGTCCCCACGGCATAGTCCGTAGACACTTGTCATTCGAAGAACAAGCGGTAGGCTGGGGAAGCCTTAAGTCCCCACGGTATTGCGGTCTATGATGGGTTGCAGCTACCGGCATAGGAGTGTATGGTAGAGCCCAGCACTGTCGTCGTGGTCGGGGTCCACCTTGAAATCTACAGGAATAATGGGACCGGCGTGGACCCAGGGTCGGCGCATGCAACAACGGGTGGGTGTTCGAGGTAGCGGAGGAACATGATTGGCTAGACCTTATACCGGGCCTCACACCATAGGAAGTGTGGACGGGAAGATCACCCGGTTGGCACCAAGGTTAAGATCTCTTATGGGTAAAGCAACACACCTCTGCAGAGTGTAAAGAACCGTGACCTGTCACTCCCTGTTCCGGGATATGGAACTGCGAACGCTGCCGGAAAGGAGCTCCATGAAGTTGTAGTAAACCGGTGAAGGCTGACGGACATAGTTCTTCTGAATAAAAGCAACCTTTTGAAGAAATGGTTATGAAAACTTGCATTGGTATTAGACTTTCTGGTCTAATGCCGTAGCTAGTGCATTAAACACCTCTTTCCTAAAATGAACTTGTTGAGTACGCTCGTACTCATCCCACTCTTAAATCCCCTGCTTAGATATGGAGGCATCGAAGGAGGATCTACAGTGCAACTCGAGGGCCGAGGATTCAACAACTACCTCAAGAGACAGGAGCCTGTCAGAAGAGACAGATACCACATCCAACAAGGAGAAAACTTAGTTTAGCCATAGAAGGGAACTAGTTTCCTAAACCTAGCTCCTATTTAGCTAGAATCTATTCTTAGCCTCTTTAGCTAGTTAAATACTCTACAATTAGAGTTCGTGATAAGACTAGACTACGAGTCGTTCTTCTGGAGTTTATTAGCAATTTTACCTCATTGTAAAGTAGGAGGCTGTGATGATCTTATGTAACAGAGTTGATGTTGTAATTCTATAGACATACCTTGGACCCGCATATGTTTCTGTTGTACCACTCTGAGCGATATAATACTAGTGGAACGGTGTTTCATTGGTGTTATATCAGACTTGCATACTACACCATGCAGTGGTATGCCGGGTCACCACAGACCCACACTTATATAAAGAATGAGTGGATGGTATTTTGCGAAGATGTGTTCCCGAATATGAACAACAAGAGATATTGAGTAAATGTCATGGTAGTGCTTATGGAGGACATCACGCCGGAGAAAGAACCGCGCAAAAGGTTCTACAATCAGGTTTTTATTAGCCAACTCTCTTCAAAGATGCAAGGAAGTTTATTTTATCTTGTGATGAATGCCAAAGGGTTGGTAATATCTCCAGACGCAATGAAATGCCTATGAATTATACTCTTGTTATTGAACCGTTCGATTGTTGGGGATTTGACTTCATGGGACCTTTTCCCTCTTCAGAAGGTAACACTCATATACTTGTTGCTGTTGATTATGTTACTAAATGGGTGGAAGCCATACCTACAAAAAGTGCTGATGGTGAGACCTCTTTAAGAATGCTTTTAGATATTATTTTTCCTAGATTTGGAGTTCCTAGATATATTATGACTGATGGAGGTTCTCATTTTATTCATGGTGGTTTTAGAAAAACTCTCGCTAAATATGGTATTAATCATAGAATTGCTTCCGCTTATCATCCTCAAACTAGTGGGCAAGTAGAATTATCAAATAGAGAGATTAAATCTATCTTGGAAAAGACTGTTAATAAAACTAGAAATAATTGGGCTAGTAAATTGAAGGATGCACTATGGGCTTATAGAACTGCTTATAAAAATCCCATGGGAATGTCACCTTATAAAATGGTTTATGGGAAGGCTTGTCATTTACCTTTAGAACTAGAGCACAAAGCTTATTGGGCAGTTAGAGAATTAAATAAAGATCCTAAACTTGCCGGTAATAAGAGGTTGCTGCAATTGAGTTCTCTAGATGAATGGAGAAGTGAAGCTTATGAAAATGCTAAACTCTTTAAAGAGAAAGTTAAGAAATGGCATGATAGAAGGATTATCAAAAGAGAATTTAATATTGGGGATAAAGTCCTATTGTATCGGTCTCGTCTCAGATTCTTTGCAGGGAAATTACTCTCGAAATGGGAAGGACCATATGTTGTTGAGGAGGTGTATCGTTCAGGAGCAATTAAAATTAGCTCTCTCCAAGGCAATGCCACACAAGTGGTGAATGGACAAAGACTCAAGCATTATATCTCAGGTGATTCTTATAATGTAGATGTTGATATTATTCGAGTGGAAACACCGGAGGCTTTCATCAAAGGACAAATTGACAACCGCCGTAACTCGACTTTGAATAGGTAACTTGATCTTTGGTAATGAAAAGTTCGCAATTTACTTTCCGAACAATATTTTTGCTGTTTTTGGAAAATATGAAAAATTACGAGATCGAAACGGAGTGGAGGAGACGCACGAGGGCGTGCCGCCATAGGCCGGCGCGGGCCCCAGCTAGGCCGCGCCGCCCTATGTGCTGGCCGCCTCGTCGCCCCTTTCCGACTCTGGTTCGACCTGGTACTTTCCTTTTGTCATGAAAATTTTTGCTATATAATCCCCCGGACCCCTGGAGGTCCGTATATCGTTTTCTCGACGTGTTTTGTTTCGAGCTGTTTCTGCCAGGATTTGTTTTCAATCTAGGAGCACCATGGCTTCCAACAACAAGGGCAAGGGGCTTTCCGAGGAAGAAGTGAAAAGGGGGTCATCAGGACAAGAGCAACAAGCCGTTGGGAGTAAGCAAATCTTGGTGGGATCTGTTGACGCTCGACGTGCTTTTTCTCATAACTTGCAGGGACCCTTACCACCTGCTCTTAGCCTCAATTCTTTCCCCGTGTTGGAAGAAGCTCTACGGACTACCGATGAATTTGTGATCGATACCGGGCTCTAAGAAGAGAAGTGGAGATACTCCAGGAGGAGAATTACCGTCTCCGTAGAATGCTGGAATACTACTCGATTCCCATCACAAGGTCATCATCACCAACTTCAGATAACAATGAATCTCTTCGAGTCTTAGTGCAGAATTGTCAAGCTGAGAAACTGAAGCTGAAGGAGATCTGTAAGAAGCGCGGGAGGAGTTCATCACCACCATCGCCGAAGGAGTAATTCGTCATCGGTATTGGCATCCCCTTGGTTTGTTCCAAGCTTGGGGGAGTGCCGCGGTATCACATCATCACTACCTTTTTACTTTTTACTGTCAAGTAGTGTCATATCATGAGTAGGGAAGTTATCATATAAGATGGGTTGCAGTTTGGAAGTATCTCTCCTTTAGTTATTCGTCTATGTATCCCTTGGTGTGAGTTATCGTTATGGAATATTAATGAGAAGTCTTATCATTTACATATTGCACATCTTATTTTAGTTTGCAATCTCTATTATATGATTTATCTTGTCATTAGTATTGGTATCACTTTGGGAGCATTGAATAAATCTATTTGGTTTTGGCAAACTTAGCATTGGTCAATAGCAACAACACTTTGAGGTTTAAGTAGAAAAGAGAAATACATGTAGTTGTTTCATTGCCTTTCTTTCTTGTTAGCTCACAGCTTATTATTCTGAAGTTAAAATTGTTTGTGCTTACAAGGAAGATGCATGATTGTTTCTATCACATGTATATTTGTTTGTTTCCTTCAACTCTTATGCTTGCTAATTAACCTTGCTAGCCAAAGACCTGTACTGAGAGGGAATACTTCTCGTGCATCCAAACCTTAACCCAAACCTATGTCATTTGTGTCCACCATATCTACCTACTACATGGTATTTTCTGCCATTCCAAGTAAATACTTCGTGTGCTACCTTTAAACAATTCAAAATTTACTATCTCTTATTTGTGTCAATGTTTTATAGCTCATGAGGAAGTATGTGGTGTTTTATCTTTCAATCTTGTTGGGCAACTTTCACCAATGGACTAGTGGCTTCATCCGCTTATCCAATAATTTTGCAAAAAGAGCTGGCAATGGGATTCCCAGTCCCGAATTAATTAAACTAAATAGACACTCCTCCATGGTATGTGATTGATGGACGGCACCCGAAGGATTCGGTTAGCCATGGCTTGTGTAAGCAAAGGTTGGGGGGAGTGTCATCATAATAAAACTAAAATAAAAAGGCACTCCTTCATGGTATGAGATTGTTGGCAGGTACCCGAGGATTCGGTTAGCCATGGTTTGTGAAAGAAAGGTTGGAAGGAGTGCCACACAAAATAAAAATAAAATGGGAGCCGCTCTTTGAAGGTTGTCTGGCAAGGGGGTTAGAGTACCCGCTACCAGTCGTTGACAACAACAAACACCTCTCAAAATATTACTTTTATTCTCTTTATATGATTTCAAAACTGAAAAAGCTCTAGCACATGATTTAATCCCTGCTTCCCTCTGCGAAGGGCCTGTCTTTTACTTTATGTTGAGTCAGTAAACCTATTTCCCTCCATCTCAAGCAAGCATTTGAGTAGTTGTGATCAAACCATTATACTGTGATTTGCTATATCATGTCTTTTATTTTTCCTTGTTTATGTACAAGTTTTATCTGAATGAATATAGCTTTGCAAGTTATCAATGATCATGAGGAGACTATTATGATTGAGTATGCAAGTTGTGCCATATAAACTTTAACATGAGAACGCTGCTCAATGAGATAAGAATAACCTGTTAATTGTTCTCTGACCAAGAACGAAGTTTGCCATCACCAACTATGATTTCTTATGCACCTTTATTTGTGATTACCTTATACTTGTTTCAAGTTGAGTTATATGAGGAAGTTGTTTACTAGAATGTCTTGTGTGAATGAATATGATGCTTCTTGTCCGTATTTTATTTATCGACTCTTCACTCTATAAACATGTGGTCCTGTTTACCGAGTTCAGTTTCGCTTGGGGACAAGCGAAGTCTAAGCTTGGGGGGGTTGATACGTCCAATTTGCATCACTATTTTATATCATAATTTGATGTTATTCATTGATATATTTCATATTTGGACATAATACTTATGTTATTTCATCTATTTTGCATGTTTCATGATTATTGGAGGATCGAGCACCGGAGCCAGGATTCTGCTGGAAAAAGCACCGTCAGAATGCAATATTTCGGAAGATCAACAGCTGATGGAAATTATACCAAAAATCCTATTTTTCCAGATGACGAAGGAAGCCAGAAGGGGGAGCCGAGGGGACCCGAGGTGGGCCCACACCATGGGCCGGCGCGGCCCAAGGCCTGGCCGCGCCGCCCAGTGAGGAGGGGGGCCCACAGCCCCTCTCGCCTCCTTTTCTTCGCGAAATCCTTCATCCCGAAGACCTAAGCCACAGAGGGTACCTCGCGAAGAGTTACAGCCGCCTCTGCGGGGCGGAGAACACCAGAGAGAAAAGAGCTCTCCGGCGGGCTGAGATCCGCCGGGGAAATTCCCTCCGGGAAGGGGAAATCGACGCCATCGCCACCGTCATCGAGCTGGACATCATCTCCATCACCATCATCATCATCTCCACCATCATCACCGCCATCTCCACCGCTGGACATCGTCACCGCCGTAGCAATTTGGGTTTGATCTTGATTGTTTGATAGGGGAAACTCTCCCGGTATTGATTTCTACTTGTTATTGATGCTATTGAGTGAAACCGTTGAACCAAGGTTTATGTTCAGATTGTTATTTGTCATCATATCACCTCTGATCATGTTTCATATGATGTCTCGTGAGTAGTTCGTTTAGTTCTTGAGGACATGGGTGAAGTCTAAATGTTAGTAGTGAAGTATGGTTGAGTAATATTCAATGTTATGATATTTAAGTTGTGGTGTTATTCTTCTAGTGGTGTCGTGTGAACGTCGACTACACGACACTTCACCTTTATGGGCCTAGGGGAATGCATCTTGTACTCGTTTGCCAATTGCGGGGTTGCCGGAGTGACAGAAACCTAAGCCCCCGTTGGTATATCGATGCAGGAGGGATAGCAGGATCTCAGAGTTTAAGGCTATGGTTAGATTTATTCTTAATTACTTTCTTGTAGTTGTGGATGCTTGCAAGGGGTATAATCACAAGTATGTATTAGTCCTAGGAAGGGCGGTACATTAGCACAGGTTCACCCACACAACACTTATCAAAACAATGAAGATTAATTAGCCGTATGTAGCGAAAGCACTAGACTAAAACCCCGTGTGTCCTCGAGAACGTTTGGTCATTATAAGTAAACAAACCGGCTTGTCCTTTGTGCTAAAAAGGATTGGGCCACTCGCTGCAATTGTTACTCTCGCACTTTACTTACTCGTACTTTATTCAACTGCTACATCAAAACCCCCTGAATACTTGTCTGTGAGCATTTACAGTGAATCCTTCATCGAAACTGCTTGTTAACACCTTCTGCTCCTCGTTGGGTTCGACACTCTTACTTATCGAAGATACTGCGATACACCCCCTATACTTGTGGGTCATCAATTTGCCGTTATCATTTTGGAGTTATGCATTAGAGACAGCCGCATTCACTTTAAATAGAGCACCATCAAAATCCGTAGAAACGACACCGTATGAATTATGGTTTAATAAGAAACCTAAGCTGTCGTTCCTGAAAGTTTGGGGTTGTGAAGCCTATGTAAAGAAGTTACAACCGGACAAGCTAGAACCCAAAGCGGAGAAATGCGTCTTCATAGGATACCCTAAGGAAACTATAGGGTACACTTTCTATCACAGATCCGAAGGAAAAATCTTTGTTGCTAAGAACGGAACCTTTCTTGAGAAAGAATTTCTCACTAAAGAAGTGACTGGAAGAAAAGTAGAACTCGATGAGATTGATGAATCTATACTCGTTAATCAGAGTAGCGCAGTACCGGAAGTTGTACCTGTACCGCCTACACCGGCAACAGAGGAAGCTAATGATAATGATCATGAAACTTTGAACGAGGAAACTACTGAACCTCGCAGATCGACAAGGGAGCGTGCCACTCCTGATTGGTATGATCCTTGTCTAAATGTCATGATTGTGGACAACAATGATGAGGACCCTGCGACATATGAAGAAGCGATGATGAGCCCAGATTCCAACAAATGGCAAGAAGCCATGAAATCCGAAATGGGATCCATGTATGATAACAAAGTATGGACTTTGGTAGACTTACCTGATAGCCGAAAGGCTGTCGAAAATAAATGGATCTTCAAGAGAAAAGCAGATGCTGATGGTAATATTACTGTCTATAAAGCTCGACTTGTCGCAAAGGGTTTCCGACAAATTCAAGGAGTTGACTACAATGAGACTTTCTCACCTATAGCGAAGCTAAAATCTGTGATGATTTTGTTAGCAATAGCTGCATTTTTCGATTATGAGATTTGGCAGATGGATGTCAAAACGGCGTTCCTTAATGGAGACATTGAGGAAGAGTTGTATATGGTACAACCCAAAGGTTTTGTCGATCCTAAAAATGCTGACAAAGTATGCAAACTTCAGCGTTCAATCTATGGACTGAAGCAAGCATCAAGAAGTTGGAACCGACGCTTTGATAAGGTGATCAAAGACTTCGGGTTTATACAGTGTCATGGAGAGGCCTGTATTTACAAGAAAGTGAGTGGGAGCTCTGTAGCATTCCTGATATTATATGTAGATGACATATTATTGATCGGGAATGATATGGAACTATTAAGCAGTGTAAAAGGTTATTTGATAATAGTTTTTCAATGAAAGACCTTGGTGAAGCATCGTATATATTAGGCATCAAGATTTATAGAGATAGATCAAGACGCCTAATAGGGCTATCACAGAGTACATATCTGGACAAGATTCTAAAGAAGTTTAGAATGGACGAAAGTAAGAAAGGGTTCTTACCTATGTTACCAGGCAAGGTCTTGAGTAAGACTCAAGGACCGGCTACGGCAGAAGAAAGAGAAAGGATGAGTAATATCCCCTATGCCTCGGCAGTAGGATCTATCATGTATGCCATGCTATGTACTAGACTGGATATAGCACATGCTGTTAGTTTGACTAGCAGATATCAAAGTGATCCAGGAATGGAACACTGGACAGCGGTCAAGAATATCCTGAAGTACTTGAAAAGAACTAAGGATATGTTTCTTTGTTATGGAGGTGACCAAGAGCTCGTTGTAAGCGGTTACACCGATGCAAGTTGGAACACTGATCCTGATGACTCTAAGTCACGATCACGGTTACGTGTTTATATTGAATGGTGCTGCAGTAAGCTGGGCAAGCTCGAAGCAGTGCACGGTGGTGAAGTCTTCAACAGAATCAGAGTACATAGCGGCTTCAGAGGCTTCATCAGAAGCGGTATGGATGAAGAGGTTCATTGTAGAGCTCGGTGTGGTTCCTAGTGCATTGGACCCATTAATCATTTACTGTGATAACATGGGTGCCATCGCCAATGCACAAGAGCCAAGGTCACACAAGAGGCTGAAGCATATCAAGCTGCGTTACCACTCGATTCGCGAGTACATCGAAGATGGAGAAGTAAAGATTTGCAAAGTACACACTGATCTGAATGTAGCAGATCCGTTGACTAAAGCTCTCCCTAGGGCAAAGCATGACCAACACCAGAATGCCATGGGTGTTAGGTATATTACAATGTAATCTAGATTATTGACTCTAGTGCAAGTGGGAGACTGAAGGAGATATGCCCTAGAGGCAATAATAAAGTGGTTATTATTTATATCTTTATGTTTATGATAAATGTTTATATGTCATGCTATAATTGTATTAACCGAAACATTAGTACATGTGTGATATGTAGACAAACAAAGAGTCCCTAGTATGCCTCTTAACTAGCTTGTTGATTAATAGATGATTAGTTTCATAATCATGAACATTGGATGTTATTAATAACAAGGTTATGTCATTGTATGAATGATGTAATGGACACACCCAATTAAGTGTAGCATAAGATCTCGTCATTTAGTTATTTGCTATAAGCTTTTGATACATAGTTACCTAGTCCTTATGACCATGAGATCATGTAAATCACTTATACCGGAAAGGTACTTTGATTACACCAAACGCCACTGCGTAAATGGGTGGTTATAAAGGTGGGATTAAGTATCCGGAAAGTATGAGTTGAGGCATATGGATCAACAGGGGGATTTGTCCATCCCGATGACGGATAGATATACTCTGGGCCCTCTCGGTGGAATGTCGTCTAATGTCTTGCAAGCATATGAATAAGTTCATAAGAGACCACATACCAGGGTACGAGTAAAGAGTACTTGTCAGGAGACGAGGTTGAACAAGGTATAGAGTGATACCGAAGATCAAACCTCGGACAAGTAAAATATCGCGTGACAAAGGGAATTGGTATCGTATGTGAATGGTTCATTCGATCACTAAAGTCATCGTTGAATATGTGGGAGCCATTATAGATCTCCAGATCCCGCTATTGGTTATTGGTTGGAGTGAGTACTCAACCATGTCCGCATAGTTCACGAACCGTAGGGTGACACACTTAAAGTTGGATGTTGAAATGGTAGAACTTGAATATGGAATGGAGTTCGAATATTTGTTCGGAGTCCCGGATGAGATCCCGGACATCACGAGGAGTTCCGGAATGGTCCGGAGAATAAGATTCATATATAGGATGTCATTTTATGTGAATTAAAATGATGCGGAAGGTTCTATGGAAGGTTCTAGAAGGTTCTAGAAAAGTCCGGAAGAAACCACCAAGGAAGGTGGAGTCCCGGAGGGACTCCACCTCCATGGCCGGCCAACCCTAGAGGGGGAGGAGTCCCAAGTGGACTCCCCCAAGGGGGGCCGGCCACCCCCTCCATGGAAGGTGGAACTCCCACCTCTAGTGGGAGTCCTAGCTTGGGTAGGTTTCCCTATCATATGGAAGGTTTTGGGTTCGGGTCTTATTCGGAGACTTGTAGTCCAACCCTTTGGGCTTCCACCTATATAATGAGGGACAAGGGGAGGGGGCCGGCCACCTCAAGACCACAAGCTGGCCGCACCCCTCAAGTGGCCGGCCACCCCCTCCCAAACCCTAGCCGCCCCCTCTCCTCCATAGCTCCCGCGTGCTTTAGCGAAGCTCCGCCGGAGTTCTCCACCGCCACCGACACCACACCGTCGTGCTATCGGATTCAAGAGGAGCTACTACTTCCGCTGCCCGCTGGAACGGGAGGTGTACGTCGTCTTCATCAACAACCGAACGTGTGACCGAGTACGGAGGTGCTGCCCGTTCGTGGCGCCGGAGGGATCGTGATCAAGATCTTCTACGCGCTTTTGCAAGCGGCAAGTGAACGTCTACCGCAAAAACAAGAGCCTCCTCTTGTAGGCTTTGGAATCTCTTCAAGGGTGAGACTCGATAATCCCCTCGTTGCTACCGTCTTCTAGATTGCATCTTGGCTTGGATTGCATGTTCGCCGTAGGAATTTTTTTGTTTTCTATGCAACGTTATCCTACAATTGTTGCAACTTGTTATGCTTAATGCTTGTCACTAGGGCCCGAGTGCCATGATCTCAGATCTGAACATGTTATTGTTTCATCATGATATTTATTGTTGGGATTTCTATTTTCGTGCCCCTGGTTCGTTAGTTGTACTCAGTTTTTCCCAGTCCCTTAGTTTTTCCTCAGTTTTCCCCTCCTCTAGTTTGAAACACGCACAAGTGCTGGAACGGCCGGTAGCCGTCAGGTTAGAGGCCTTGACCGTTAGTCTGACCGGGTGGGGCCGCACAGGGGCAGCTCCTCCCTGACCGTCTCATGCTGACGGGTAGGGTCAGGAGACACGTCGGAGCAGCCATCCATCTATCGCTGACGTGTGGGCCGTTTTATTTCATGATTTTATACGCGGTGCTGCCAATGACAAATGGGGCCGCTCTATAGGGCTGCCGCAGCCAATGACCAGTGGGGTCGTCTATTTTTCAGGAAAAGACATATATTGCCGCTATGTGGGCTGCCGCAGCCAATGACCAGTGGGGTCGTCTATTTATTTAGAGAAACTCATATATTGCCGCTCTGTGGGGCCTCCGCAGCCAATGACCAGTGGGGTCGTCTATTTTTCAGGAAAAGACATATATTGCCGCTCTGTGGGGCTGCCGCAGCCAATGACCAGTGGGGTCATCTATTTATTTAGAGAAAATCATATATTGCCGCTCTGTGGGGCCTCCGCAGCCAATGACCAGTGGGGTCGTCTATTTTTCAGGAAAAGACACATATTGTCGCTCTGTGTGGCTGCCGCAGCCAATGACCAGTGGGATCGTCTACTTATTTAGAGAGAAAAAATCATATATTGCCGCTCTGTGGGGCCTGCGCAGCCAATGACCAGTGGGTCGTCTATTTTTCAGGAAAACTCACATATTGCCGCTCTGATATATGTCTTTAGAGAATATCATAGAGAGAAGCAACAAGTTCGCTAATTAATTATTCTTAAGCTAGACCGGAGAACCGCTGGCAGCTCGTTCCCCACCGTCGGACGGAGCAGCCATCGCCGGCGCCTCGTCGCGCCGCCGGCTCTGTCCCCCGGCGGCGTCGGACGAACTGCGGCGCTGCACGTCAACCACGGCTCCAGCACTTGTTTCGTCCGCACGCATTGTACCCACCGCAGGAAAGTCCGCCGCAAGCAGATCCGCCGCCCACGACGACCGGGATTTGTTCCGCGCACCAATTGGTATAGCTTGGTAAGACCTCCGCTTCTGCCTCCCCGCCCCTAATCGATTCGGTTCCCGTAATTTATTGGAGTTTGCAGTACGAAATAGTCCTCAATGTCTGGTCGTAGCGGGTACACCGGCGAGGGTGGGGATTCGATCATGTCGTGGCCACGTTCTACTTCTCCTACCTCGTCGGAAGTGCAGGTATCTAGCTTCAGCTCTCTATACTACCGTTGAATTTGAAGTTCCGCCATGGCCTGTTGGGGTGATTTCAGTTGTTCTTTTTTCCATTATTGTTACAAGCTTAACTGTGCAAGCCGATGATCCATGGTACATTGCATACCAAGATGAATCAACCCAGTGGTGTAGCCAGAGGATGGATTTGGAGGAGAAGGTGGCCAATTTAGGTGATGAATTGGCCCGTAAAAACCTGATGATATTCGAGCTGAAGCGTATTGTGGAGGAAGAAAAGAAGAATTCAGAGCTTATTCGCAAGGAGAAGTTGAGAGTTGAGACAGATCTTGCCGTATTTGATCAAGTGGTAGAAAATCTAGAACATGAACTTAAAGTGATGGGAGAGGAGAAAAGTAGATTCATCTGTGCAGTTTTATTAGGTGTCATCCCTGTCCTAGCGCTTATGTGGTTCTCGTAGACGATTTAGTATAGAATTGTTATTCAAGAGATGGCTCTAACCACTGTATTTTGTTGTGGCTCTAAGCACTGTATTTTGGTGTACAATTTCCTACTTGTGCTAAGTAATGCGCACGATAATTTTAGAATGCATGAACATTTTATAAAAGTGAAGGGATCCCAAAAGTGAAAGCATGTACCAGCCTCCGGATCAAATACATATCAATATCTTCCCAATCAAGTTGGGATAGAATTCAAATCATACATACGGATGTACATGGACACATCAAGAACGTGGAGAAGCTTTTTTTGAGATGGAGGTAGTAGTTCGAACAATTTTATCCCATTTGGAAATTGAAAAATACAAATTTATCATAATTTATCCCAATTTGCGGCGTCGAACACGGTCATCTGCGCCATCAAACGTTGAAGCGATGTTATCGGCGATGGCTTCAATGTTCGTGGCATCGATGACCAGTGTCGGAACCGCCGCTGTCTTGGTGTACTTCATCAGCGACGGATCTGCGGAGGGCTGGATCGGCGGCTTTGCAGCGCGGTTGTAGACGATGGCTTCAATCGTCTTGGCATCGATTCGCACTCTCGGCACCGGAAGTAAGACATCAACAGGCTCCGACATTGAAGGCTGGGTCTGCGCCGTCGAAGCGATGTTGTAGGCGATGGCTTCAATGTTCGTGGCATCGATGACCACTGTCGGCACGGCCGCCGTCTTGGTGTTCTTCATCATTCAACATATCTGAGAATAGAATCCTCACCGGTTAGAGACAGAGAGAGACAGAGAGAGACATTTCAACTATTTCTGACGGTTAGATCCTCACCGACACTCTTAGATCCACGGCGCACGCACGGTTAGATCCGCGCCGCCGCACGCCGCCGCACGCACGGTTAGATCCGCGCCGCCGCACGCCGCCGCACGCACGGTTAGATCCGCGCCGCCGCACGCACGGTTAGATCCGCGCCGCCGCGACCGCCGTAGTAAGAGAGGAAATACGAGAGAGGAGGATGCGACTGGAATATGCGACTGCCAGGGTTGGTAGGTATGTGCTCTGCTCTTGTCTCCGTATGCGTCCATCGTGGTAGAGAGAGAGATACAGGCCGTCCGATCATAAATGAGCGTTCGTTGAGCTTTCAACTAACCAAGATCCGTGTGACATACATCTCGACCAATCAGAGATCAGCCAGTGAGTACAAGTTAGGAAAACTGAGTAGAACTAAGAGGGGGAAAAGTGAGGAAATGTTTATCGGAAGGGCAAAACTGAGTATGACCGAGTAAAACAAGTGGGCCCGGAGGGGGAAAACAGAGTAACACTAAGTAAAACAGGGGCACCCAAATAATAAACGGACTAAGGGAAATTGAAGCTTTTGGCATAAAAATTGTAAAATTGTGTTATTTGAACAATATATTACATTTTGGCCGACTAGATATTGTTTGCAACTCAAAGATACACAAGTGTGACGAATTTGGACTCATTTGGACAAAGTTTGTAAGCATAGTGGGTATTTGGGAGGTGTATTGAGCAGAAAGCCCTGCATCTTCATATCTAGTAGCTCATGGACTGGGAAGTGGTTTTGAAGCTTTTGGCATAAAAACTTCATATCTCTATATTTCCTTTTCCATTATTATTTCTCTAGGTTGTAGGTAACATAACAAGGCTCCATGGGAAGGTTCCACCATGTTTTGAATTATTTTGAATTGAACCCTAAAACCCTAAAACCCTAAAACCCTAAAATGATAAATGTGGCTTAAATGTGGCATACAAATTGTTCATACAAATTCAAATTGTTCAACACAAAGGGATCCCCAATACAAAGGGAACCACAATACAAATTGTTCATACAAATTCAAATTGTTCAACACAAAGGCATCCCCAATACAAATTGTTCAACACAAAGGGATCCCCAATACAAAGGGAACCACAATACAAATTGTTCATACAAATTCAAATTAGTTTTTCAGAATAAAATCTTTCTCTTGCTCCTGGTGTGACTCGCCGGGGCCACCACCTTACTCCGGGTAACCCTACCAGGGATATTACCGGTGTCTACCTTCCTTTTGCCCTCTTTCTTGTTCTTCTTCTTCTGCAAAGCTTGTGCTTTTTCTTCTGCCATGTACTCTTCGAAGTTAGCTTCTATCATGGCATTACTACTTTCGAGGCATTCTCGACTATACTGTTCCCTCTCCTCTAGACTCATCGGTTGAAGCCATTCTACATCCATCTGTTCCCTCTGCTCTCGATCCATCGGTTCAATCTCCTCATGTTCAATTGCTGCTTCAATCTCCTCTGCATTTGCTGCTTCAATCTCCTCATGTTGAACTCGTCGCTTCAATCTCCTCTGCATTTGCTGCTTCAATCTCCTCATGTTGAACTGCTGCTTCAATCTCCTCTGCATTTGCTGCTTCAATCTCCTCATGTTGAACTGCTGCTTCAATCTCCTCTGCATTTGCTGCTTCAATCACCTCATGTTGAACTGCTTCAATCTCAAGTTGAATTGCTGCTTCATTCTCCTCTCGCATTTTCGCTCCCGCCTGATCTTCCATTCCAAAAGCTAGGTCAACTCCATTTTTACAAAGCCTAGCAATGTGTCCAGGGATTCCACAACGTTTGCACTTACGTTTTCGAATCGGTGCACCACCCTCTGCACTAGCTCTGATCCTATTCTTCCTCGGCCTACCTGCCGGTCTAGTCAATACTGGAGAGTACAGTTTGAAGCCTAGATCGACTTTCATCCATTGGTCTTTTCCCAACAAGGTAGGAACATTCATAGCATATGCAGCCCTAAATTTGGCAACAGAGAAATACTCTGACACATACTGATCAACTTCACCATCTTCACCCCCTATAACACTCATGAAAAACAATGCGTGTATGCAGTGGTATCCCACGGATCTGCCATCCCCTACAATGGCATGTCCTATCAACCAAACTCACCGGATACCTCCACCGCCTGTTTTCTTTGTCAGTGTAGGTTACCTTAGCCTCCATTCCTTTTCTGACGCATTGCATCCTCAATTGTTTTGCCCTGGCATGCAAAGACTTAATCAAAGATGGGAGCATGAGATGGCCAACATAATTTGTGGATGCAATTCTTTGATGCAGATCGATCTTTATCATGATCATCTGCCTAATCTTATCAAATATTTGCCACAGCATAAGCCCTTTCAATGACTTGACCTTTGAATTGAAACTCTCCGCAAGGTTACTTGTTACATAGTCTACCTTGCAAATTTCATTGAATTGGCTTCTTGACCACACCCTACCATGATGTTCATCCAAGTACTCCTTCACCCCAGGTTTTTGTTTATACAACACATCCAAATGAAACAGATGCTTCCTAGAGCTGCATGTGTATGAAGCTGGCCATAGGTTGTCAAGAAAACTTTACCCTTGAATTTCTTTGTAAAATTCTGTACCAAGTGTCGCATACATTCCCTATGCTCCACTCTGTGGAATACCGCTTCTACCGCAGTCTCCAAACCTTTGCAAGCGTCTGTGTGGATAACAAGTCCTGGTGGATGACCTATAAGGTCGCGCAAATTCTCAGAAACCAAGTCCAACTTTCCCGTGACTCAACCTCCAAAACCCCATAAGCAACAGGAACATCCAATTATGTCCATCAAGCTGCAGAGCAAAGCAGCTAGCTGTCCTTTAAACCTGCCATGAAGAGCTGATGCATCCACGGCCAAATAAGGCCTGCAACCGTCCAAAAAGCCTTTCCAGCACGCTTTGAAACAAACAAAAGCCCTTCTAAAACATTCCTTGTGCATTACCTTCCCGCTTTTCAATTTGTAGGAAACTGTATGCTTGTCTATTGCTACAACACTGCCTGGACTAGCCATCTCCACTTCAGCTTTGAAAGTGTAAAGCAACTGAAAGCTTTCATTCCATGGACCATTGATCTTGTCAAGAGCCATTTCCTTTGCATAGAACATCCTCATGTAAGGTACTTCCATTTTATACTTCTCAACCACCTTTTTTACGAGTGATGTTGGACCAAGTGAAGGATTTTCTCTCAGCCAATCTAGGATTACATCTGCCAACCACCTAGTCTTCGCTAGCTTTGTTTTCAGCTCTGGCTCTCCCCCTAGAGGTGGACACCTATGGATCTCCTTATTCTTCTTTATCTGAAACATAATGATAAGGGATGTCATTAATAGATAACAAATTTTACACCGTGATCTAAATACACAACTGGTTGGCGTAGTACCTGAACCAAGCTGCTTCTGCGCATTGTGGATGCATGCAGCCTAAACTTACACCTTAGGTATGGGCATTTAATTGTGAACCTACCTGGCTCACTTTTAATAACCTCAAAATTATTCTTAGTGAGAATGTGATATGTAGTAATTGCATTACGGCAGTCCATCATCGTTTGAAACACGGTGCCTTCTACAAGTCAGATTCTCCCTGTTCCACTCAATTGTTGGCAAGTCTTCACCTTCGTAATCGGCTAAAACGAGGCTGTCATCATTCTCATTCTTCTCTTCATCATCAGTGTCATCAAATCTGGCACCAAAAGCCATATCTTCCATGTATTGATCCTCCATTGCCTGCTTACTGCATCGATCTACCAATTCAGGAAACATCAACTCATCCTCATCATCTTGAGGAGGCTGATCCTCAATGTCTGCATCGTCCTCCACATCGACCGTACGAACGATCTGGCTACCACTAGCACTGGGGACAGATGGTGCTGCTGTGGACCTACAAGGAGCGCCACGGCGCACACTATTAGCAGAGGCAGCAGCAGTAGAGAGACATGATGCCCGACCACCTGATGATGCCCCAACACTGAGATGATGCCTGGCCCTGTCCACATGGATACGAATTTTACCGAACCGGCAAGAAGCATTCAAAGCAAAAGAAATCCCGCATCGTCTTCGGAAATTAGTGGAACAAATCTTCCCTCCGAGCTGTTGAAATATTCGAAATGAACCGCATCGAGAGAGCTCCGGTGTAGTTATCGTAGATGTTAGCTTTGAAATCCGTTAACGAGATGGTGGTTGCAACCACCGCAGGGAAGTTAAACCCAGTCTTACAGCGTTTAGAATCACGCGTAAAGCTAGAATCCAGCCTAACCACCAGCCGAAAAGCCAGCGCTGGATCCATCCTATTCGAAAAGCAACGCAGTTAGTTGAGCAACAACGATTGGCGCTCAAAAACTGCCTACTGTTAATTCACATGGGATAGGCAGACGATGCTTACCCAGATGGAATCCATGCGTTAGATCCCTCCGATTCCCAATCTTCTCCACGGCTGGCGGGAATAGTCTGCACACCAGACGGAATTACAAAGAGGACAGGGGTAGATCCAGATCTGGTGGAGGCGGAGCCCGGGGGTGGTGGTGGGGGCGGGGCCGGCTCGGCGGCGGACGACGCCATAAGGTAGGTGGGCAGGATGGCGTGGCGGCGGAGGGGCGGTGTGTGAGCTCCTCCAGTCTCGGACGGAGGGGAAAGCTTTGGGTCAGCTCTTCCAGTCAATAGTCAACACATTTCGAAAGCAACGGTCAAGTCAAAACCACCGCGGCTCCCTAGCCGTCACCGGTAACGGAAGGCCTCTGAACAGACGGCAACCCTCCCGTCCGAGCCTCTGAAAGGGGTTTCAAACTAGAGGGAGGGGAAAACTGAGGAAAAGTTAAGAGGCTGGGGAAAACTGAGTACAACTAACGAACCAGGGGCACGAAACTAGAAATCCCTTTATTGTTTTATGATCTTACCTGCAAGTTGTATACACATGTCGCTGTCCGGAACCAAAGGCCCCGAAGTGACAGAAATCGGGACAACCGGAGGGGATGGCGGTGATGTGAGGATCACATGTGTTCACGGAGTGTTAATGCTTTGCTCCGGTACTCTATTAAAAGGAGTACCTTAATATCCAGTAGATTCCCTAGAGGCCCGGCTGCCACCGGCTGGTAGGACAAAAGATGTTGTGCAAGTTTCTCATTGCGAGCACGTACGACTATATATGGAACATATGCCTATTGATTGCTTTGTACTTGGACACCGTTTTATTATTATCTGCAAATGCCCTGCTTTGATTGTTACATGAGTTTCTCTCATCCATGCAACGCCCGTTATCCGTCCTTGTGCCTACAGTATTTTAATCCTGCTGTTTACTAAAATCACTACTGCTGTCTCTGTTACTCTGCTGCTGTTATTTCACTACTGCTACTGCTATAAAACTGTTACTACTGATAAACTCTTGCGAACAAGTCTGTTTCTAGGTGCAGCTGAATTGACAACTCCGCTGTTAAGGCTTTTAAGTATTCTTTGTCTCCCCTTATGTCGAATCAATAAATTGGGTTTTACTACCCGCGAAGACTGCTGCGATCCCCTATACTTGTGGGTTATCACCCAACAGAGATGAATTCTTGACCTCCAGGTCATGAACTCCAAGCCCGCCTTGATCTTTGGGACTACAAACTATACTCCATTTAAACAGTCGATATTTCTTTTTCTCGCTGTCCCCTTGCCAAAAGAATCTGGATCGATAATAATCGAGTTTATGCAGAATTCCTTTTGGCAATAGGAAGAATGATAACATATACAGTACCATATTTTTCAGTACCGAATTAATGAGTACCAATCTTCCTCCCAGGGACAACAATTTTACCTTTCCAACTACTAAGGCGCTTTGCTGCTTGTGACGGTAAAGCACACGTCCGTTGGGAACCCCAAGAGGAAGGTATGATGCGTACAGCGGCAAGTTTTTCCCTCAGTAAGAAACCAAGGTTTATCGAACCAGTAGGAGCCAAGAAGCACGTTGAAGGTTGATGGCGGCGGAGTGTAGTGCGGCGCAACACCAGGGATTCCGACGCCAACGTGGAACCTGCACAACACAACCAAAGTGCTTTGCCCCAACTTAACAGTGAGGTTGTCAATCTCACCGGCTTGCTGTAACAAATGATTAGATGTATAGTGTGCATGATGATGTTTGCAGAGAACAGTAGAACGAGTATTGCGGTAGATTGTATTCGACGTAAAAGAATGGACCGGGGTCCACAGTTCACTAGTGGTGTCTCTCCCATAAGAAATAGCATGTTGGGTGAACAAATTACAGTTGGGCAATTGACAAATAAAGATGGCATGACAATGCACATACATGTTATGATGAGTAGTGTCGTTGCCTAATCGACGGTACCCCGGAGGAGGGATCCTCACGAGGGGGAGAAGAAGTAGGGGCCATAGGGCGGAGTGCTCTCGGGACGGTGGTACGCGATTTACCCAGCTTCGGAACACCTGCACGATGACAGGGCCTACTGCTGCTTGTCTGGAATTATCTGGGCGCTTTCGCGTTGTTACAATGAGTTGTGGTTGTGCCTCTAGGGCTCCCGGGATCCGGCTTATAAAGGCGCACGGATCTAGGGTTTACATGGAGAGTCCTAGCCGGATTACAGATAGCCTAGCTACGGTATAATATCTTGCCGTGCACGTCACGGATCCGCCTTCCATACACGTCGTACTGGATCCGGGTTCCTCATGGGCCTCCCTGGATCCGGGTCACTCCTAGGTCGGTACGGATCCGGCCTGCTGATCCTGGGCTGGACTTCTTCCTGCATGATCAACAGCAACTGGGCCGCCCGATGGGCCACATGCCTCATCACCGTCTGTGGGCCACCCGGGCTTGCCGGATCTAGGCACTGTCGATGGTACACCCATGAAGTATACCCACAACAAGTAGTGTGAGATTTAATTGGGCATTACGACAAAGTACATAGACCGCTATCCAGCATGCATCTATGCCTAAAAAGTCCACCTTCAGGTTATCATCCGAACCCCTTCCAGTATTAAGTTGCAAACAACAGACAATTGCATTAAGTATGGTGCGTAATGTAATCAACAAATACATCCTTAGACATAGCATTGATGTTTTATCCTTAGTGGCAACAGCACATACACAACCTTAGAACTTTCTCACACATCGTCCTGCATTTAATGGAGGCATGAACCCACTATCGAGCATAAATACTCCCTCTTGGAGTTACAAGTAATGACTTGGCCAGGGCCTCTACTAATAACGGAGAGCATGCAAGATCATAAACAACACATAGATGATGGATTGATAATCAACATAACATAGCATTCAATATTATTCGGATCCCAACAAACGCAACATGTAGCATTACAAATAGATGATCTTGATCATGTTAGGCAGCTCACAAGATCCAACAATGATAGCACAATGAGGAGAAGACGACCATCTAGCTACTTCTATGGACCCATAGTCCAGGGGTGAACTACTCACACATCACTCCGGAGGTGACCATGGCGGTGAAGAGTCCTCCGGGAGATGATTCCCCTCTCCGGCAGGGTGCCGGAGGCGATCTCCTGAATCCCCCAAGATGGGATTGGCGGCGGCGGCGTCTCTGGAAGGTTTTCCGTATCGTGGCTCTCGGTACTGGGGTATTCGCGATGAAGACTTTAAGTAGGCGGAAGGGTAGGTCAGGGGCGCCACGAGGGGGCCACACGGCCCTTGGGCCGCGCCGCCCTAGTGTGGCGGCGCCTTGTCGCCCCACTTCGTTTCCCTTTCGGTGTTCTGGAAGCTTCGTGGAAAAATAAGCCCCTGGACTTTGATTTCGTCCAATTCCGAGAATATTTCCTTACTAGGATTTCTGAAACCAAAAACAGCAGAAAACAACAACTGGCTCTTCGGCATCTTGTTAATAGGTTAGTGCCGGAAAATGCATAAATATGACATAAAGTATGTATAAAACATGTAGGTATTGTCATAAAACTTGCATGTAACATAAGAAATTATCGATACGTTGGAGACGTATCACGCTTCTGTAATCTTTCTTCCACTATTTTTTATTCAGCAATCGTAAGTCTCTGATAATGAATTGGAATACCCAAATAGCGAATAGGAAATTGGTCTTGCCCACAACCAAACAACTGCTCAAAAGCCGCCAAAATTAATTTCAGGCTGTGAGTTTTTTCGAGATCGTGATCCATAAACAAAATTATATCGTCGACATATTGGCGTAACCCTTTTCGTGTTTGGAAATAATGGTCGGTGTCATCATTAACCCGAATTGCTACACTACCTCCATACACGAAATCATTTATGAAAGCGCGCCATTCAGGAGAAAAACCTTTCATCCTGAGTGTCTGTTGTAGAAAAGACCACTTGACCTTGTCATAAGCCTTTTCAAAATCTAATTTTAAAATAACCATATTTAATTTCTTAGTATGCATCTCATGTATCGTCTCATGCAAAACCGCCACTCCATCAAGGATATTTCTTCCTTGCATGAAAGCGGTTTGTGATGGCTGAACGACATGATCCGCAACCGTATTAAGTCTAATGGTGGCCACTTTCATGAAAATCTTGAAACTTACGTTTAAGAGGCAAATAGGTCTATATTGTTGAATCCTTTCTGCCTCATTAACTTTCGGTAACAAGATTACTTCACCAAAATTTATACGAAATAATTCTAGTTGTCCTATATGCCTATGTATGTCTTATGTATTTCTGGATTCAACAAAAAAATCCAATGTTGCTTGCAGTTGTCCTTGAATTAGCATCATGCATCTCAACATGCAGCAAATATGTATAATTTCTTCTTTACTTGCAAGTCTTGTGATTTTAGATATGTCTATCAATGTAACGGTGTGCCTTTGCGCATTGGGGGCATTGGATATATTATGATCAAGACTGAAGATGTGGTAACATGCTGCACAAGAATGTTAGATATGTGCCCAAGGTTCAAGAAATATAATTTCACTTGTGTACGTTCAGGGTTTAAAAGGCATTTTCCTCCCTAAGTGTTTTTGTGTTGATGATAATGCTATTAGTGGATCATGTGCTAAGTGCGAAGTTACATTTTATAGTGGCACAAGACGGTTTGTCGCCCCTCAAATAGTTAGAACATGGAGATGGTATTTTCCAGCTCTTTTCTCGTTTTGAGCGTGAGGAAATATGTACTATCAAGAGAGCGTTTAGTAAGGATTGCTTGGAGGAATCAAGTTCACTTACCCAGATGCACCTCCACATCCATCCTACTCGTGGTTGAGAGATCCCAAAAAATGTTCATGTTTCTTCAGCTTAATCGGTAGTACCATCATCAAAGATGAGACCATAGATCATTAAAACCATATGTGAAACCATACCAACGAACACAACCAACGATTTAATCCTAGTACTAGAAGATTTGTAAAGTGTGCCAGTGGTAAAATTAGGAGTTAGCCCAACAACACTATACCATACCATCTTACACCCTCAGCATCACGCCGTGGGCCATCACCTCCCGTATCTAGTACACTGGTTGTCGCCGCTGATGCACCGCCACTGAAGAATGATTGGTGGAGGGTAAAAAATCTCTGGGACTAGGCCACACGGGGTCCCTCCTAGACCCCCACTTTGGATTTCGACATTTCACCTTGTAGCACTAATCTCAAAGCTCTCTTATGAAAAATGAGTGGCCATACCGGAAAGAAACAAGAAACATCGTTGTTATTGATAGAGGTAATTGTGTGCACAACACCACGAATACGAGCATGAGCACGAACGCTGGAACGCGGGCGGGCGGGCTATGCGTGGGTTCAGTCAAAGCTCTCTTATCGAGAGAATCAACATGTGATTGAATGGTTAGAAGGGCACTAGAGTTTAAATCACAGGTTTGATACTTTGGTGTCTTATTAAAAGGCGAAATATTTTTTAGTGGAGGCAACATTTTCATCGACAGCGAGGCGTTCGAGGTGATTTCGTCAATCTCAAGATCCGCCGAATCAGTTTGTTATACTTAGTCTCCTGAAGGTGCTCATAGAGGTAGTATATACATGCATGCGTTTATACGAGTAAGTACATGCACGTATGACGTTTGTACGGTGTTTCGCAAAAAAAGCTTTCTTATGAACCGAACCCCTTGTACCTGGCCGTGGAGATATATGCTTTTTTCCATCCATGGCAAAAGTCTGTCACGTGGGACTCCGGCTGCATAAAACCGAACTGAAACCGAAAACCGAAAACCAAACCTGAAAAAACCTAACTGCACCCGAAATTTCGGTTTTTACAGTTTTTAGTTAAGGATACAGTTAGCAGATGACCCTCGGTTAATTCGGTTTAAAACCGAACAACCGCAGTTTATACCGAAACTAACCGAATACAGCCCAGCACGGAGCACCGCTTTAAAGGCCCAGCGGCCCAGCTAAACTTGACCTAGTCCATCGTTTCGCTCGAACAGAGACACCGCGACCGCGAGCAGCAGGGGCGGCGGCGACCCCTAGCTCGCGACGCGCCATCCTCTGGCTCATCTGCTCCGCATCCTAGACCGGACTGGCTCCACTCAACTCCACGGTGACCCCCACATCCTGTCGTCGCCGTCCCCCGGCCGTCCGGCGACGCGCACCGCAGCAAGAGGCGTCGTCGAACTCTGGCCGTAGCTAGAGGTGCGTATTAGAAGGTGACTCACACTATAAATACACGCCCACGGCCATCCGTTTCCACCTCCACTCAGCCGCCGCCGTGCTTCTCTGCTAATTATCCAGGTACCTACGACGACAGGCTAGTTAATCCCCCATCTCTCTTCTTCGATTTTTCGTTTTCCGTCCTAATTGCCTGTTCTTTCTGTTATTGACCCGAAACTGTTGTAAAGAAGCACTAGCTAGGAGTACTGGTACCAGCCATGTTCTATGATTCCAGAAGATAACTGAACTTCCACAAGACAAACTAGTAGTATATCTGAAAAGTAGTAAAACACAATTAAGCGGCAGCCGTGACATCACAATTCACGGATTAATGAAAAAAAAACACAACCGGGTTGTGTGTCCAGTTTAAGACTTCAACTTTATGTACTCCCTCGTATGTTTATGAGGCCATGGTTTTTTTTTTTAAAATCTTGGTTTTTAACATCGAAGGGCATTATTTGAAATAAAAGAAGAAGTATTTTCTTCTTGCTGTTTAATGCTTATTTTTAGTGGTACTATACAATTTCTATCTTGTGGTATATGTATCACATATGAACACTTTTCCTATACATTGTAGGTAGGTAAATTATAAAGGTAGTGTGACAACTCAAAATGGGAGAGCCAGCTCATGGAGCTTCATCAGGACCAACTGGAGCAGTGGATCCTCCTACAGGTGTCCTCGACGGTCCTTCTGGTTAGCACTTGCTTTAGAGTACTATTTTCGCGTATGTTTATAACATATACTCTAGATTAATCCTCCCTGCAGCTCTGCTCAACTCGTTTGTCCCTTCTCAGATCTTGCTGGAACTCCTCCAGTGAAGGAGCCGAATACAAATGTTACAAGAAAGATGTATCAGAAACATCTAGAAGAAGAAGAAAAAGAGGAAGGGGAAGAGGAAGAGGAAGAGGATTATGAAAAAAAACATGATGAAGAAGAAGATGTATGCCATATCAAGCATTTGTTTATGAGTCACAAAATAAATAATTATCGTGTATGTCACTCCTTTGTTTTATTTAACTAATGTATGCCAATGTCTAGGATCAAGAAGGCGCTGCAGACATAAGAGCATGGGTCCGAGAATCTGATGACATATTCAAATACCGTGGGTGTTCGTGGCCAGAGGTTGTTGGTCTCAAGGCGAATAAGGCCAAGCGAATCATCCGGAAAGGCAAGCCAGATATCTATTTTGAAGTGGTTTCAGAGAGACAGTTGTTAACCATGTGCTACTGCTCAAGACGTGTTAGGCTCATAGTCGGTAGATCCAATTGCGTTGTGCGAACTCCCCGTGTTGGTTAGCAACAGCGGAATACCATGCCCAGACTCGCACCCCCGCTTCATGAAGGCATGCAGTGTTCGTAATGCATTTGAAAGCATGTACTCCTACCTATGAATACTAGTCGAAACAATAAAACACATAAGTTGTTTTTATATGGATGCTTGGTGATGTAGCGCTCGTAATTTGAAAGTGCCGTACGTTGCAAACCCCAATCCCATTTCTGCATGAGGGAATCTCATTCATAATTAGCATCTGTTATACTAGTTCAAATATAAATACATTAATTCAGTTTTTGGATGATGAAGCCGTGAGGTTTTCCATTAGTAGAGAGTGATAACATCTATTTCCCCCTTTTTCTTGTCCGTAAAACAAGTAATTCATATGTACAACGAAGCATTATGGCTTCTTAATCTAGTGTCTAGTTTTTCAAGAGAATCTTGTTGATATTTGTGCATGCCGTAAGATATTTGTAAAATCTACACAAACTATGTGCTATTATAGGGAAAACCTGACACTCCGTAGTTTGATAGCTTGAGAAGAAGTCGAAGAATAGAAAACCAACAGAGCTGGACACTCATGAACACGATTGTTCTTAATATACACCGCGAAAAATATATAGGACAACCTTTCATAACGAGATTATAAAAACAAAACAGGAGCATTCTTTCAGGGGCAGTATGTTTTGGACGTTTGGCTGACCCCTCTTGCATCTCAATCAACTGAAGTACTCTGTACTATTTGCTCTGATTCATAATAAGTGTCGGAGATTTAGTACTAAGTTAGTACAATTTTTATACTAAGTTCTCACCACTTATTACGGATAAAAGGGAAAAGTTGTTTTAATATGTCAATTTAAGTAAGCTTTTCTAGGCGAGATCAACCTAAATGTTTACTAGACCATGCAGGGGATCAACTTAAGTAAAGGTGTTTTCTCCTCTCTCAAAAAAGTACTGTACTAAGTTTATATTTTCATAGACTTTATTTAAGCTGGGAGTCCTTAAGAAAGTGTGAGAGGATTTCTTTTTACAGCCAAAGTAACCTTTATTAATCAGAAAATAGGAAGGTCCTTTACAAGATGAGGCTTAAGAAATTCTGGAGGTTTATCTAGCCAGAGACGTGGAGAGGATCTAACCTGCCTCGCTAACTCATCTGCAGCATCAATTAATCTCTGGGGAGTGTTACAAATACAGTAAATTTTGGTATCTAAAGACAATTATAAAGAATAGCAGCTGCTGAACCGATATATTGGCCCTTATTGTTCATTGCTTCAACGACTATCAAGTTACCTGAATTTACGACAATGTCGTTGCATCCCGTGTGTAATGCTAGTTCCATGCCATGATGCAAGGCCCTCGTTTCAGGCTTTTCAGCCACCCCAACAAAAAAATACCTGACACCCGGCCAGGCACACCCACACAATAATCTCATTCAGTCCATCTGATCTGCGCCAGCCGCCGCCTTTGCTCATCGCCGAGGTACGATGATTTTCTTCATCTTCTCATGGGCCTCTATACAGTTAGAGGATGTTATATGCTTAATCAATGTCAGCCTTATATATAGTTAGAGGATGTTATATGCTTAAAATGACCCTGTCTGGCCCCACCTCATAGCATGAGCCACCATCCCTCTCCCTCTCCAGCACAATCTTAACTCTAACCCCTTTTGCACACTATTCCGAGCTAGACAATGACCATGGTGAAAGATCGACACGGCTCCCACGGGGTCCATGAGCTGCCGGAGGAAGCATCTGAGACGAATGCAAGGGTAACGGAGGAGCAGAACATGCTCCCACCAGCAACCACGCAAATGTTGATGTTATTGTCGGAGAAAGCGGAGGTATGGTTTTCTCTCAACAAAATTTTATTTCGAAACAATGATTTCTTCAGCCATGCACCTTGAGCCTCCGTGTAATTGCCTCTTATCATGTCAAAAAAAAATGATGCGTGTATGTGATGGATTTGTTATGACTGTACCGGAGAATATCAAATGCCACGCACGTATTCTAATCTATAGTAAAATAATTTTGTTTCGAATCATATTGTTCAGTGAGTTTTCTTAAAGAGCCACTTCAAATGTGTATCATGCCTAATCACAATGTTGCTTACCCTACTGAAGGAACATCGCCAAGTGTGCCGATGTATAGGCAAAGTTCATCTATTAAATCTTTGGATTGGCAGATGTTGAGAGAAGCAATGATTGCGAGATGAATCTAATTTATGATGATAGTTTTGATGTTTTGATGTTTTTAGGGGGTCCATCCATAATGACACAATCCGTGGGATCAAATGTGTGGTCTTCATCATCTTCTAAGTCTCGATTCCTTATATTATCATCATTCAAATGTGAATCCACCAAAATGACTGTTAGTTTGCTTCTAAAATCTGTCATACTGGCATATTAATCAAGCAGGAACTAAAGTTAGTTTTCAAAAAACAATGATACAATCTGGAATAAGTATCATGATATGGAACGAAATATACATGTTGCAAATACCGCCGGTGGTGCCTAAATACCGCCGACGCAATGAAGAATTTGTGAGCAGGGGATAAGGGTCGGCCAGGCAAATTACCACCGGCGCACCAACATGGTGGTGCGCCGGCTGTAAGGTATGCTCCTATTTTGCAAGATAGAAAATTTAAAAAATCCTTCGAGATGCCCATATGTTATGTCATTTAGTTTTACTGAAAATTAACAAAAATGAATTTTGACTTTCTTTTTTGCAAAATGGTATCATGTTGGTGTAAAACGGCTTTTATGGTTGCATACATTCTCTAATGAATTTTTTTATATCAAAATATATCTACGGAAAATTTTACATCCGATTTCAACCCCCTCTGGGCGTTTAGACAATTTTTTTGATTCGTCAAATTCAAAATGGAAACATGAGTTTTTCCAGGTTTTAGATTTTGATGAAAAAAATAGAAAATTGTTCGCCGGCGCACCACCATATTTTATGCGCCGGCGGTAACCTAGCTAGGCTATATATGCTCAAATCAGCCGGCTCACTTCTCCTCCTCCTCCCTTGCACTTCTCCTTCTCTCTTTCACTTCTCCTTCCTCCTCCTCCTCCTCCTCCTCCTCTCTTCCTCCCTTCTCCTCCCCTCTTCGTCCCTCCTTCTCTTCTTGTTCTCCTCCACCTCCTCCTCTCTTCCTCCTCTCCACGACCACCTCCTCTCACTCCGGCGACCACCCTCCGACGAGCTTCTCCGTGACCACCTCCTCTCACTCCGACGACCACCTACTCTACCCTTCAACAGCAGATGACCACGGCAATGGAGGTCATGACCTAGAACTTGACCTAGATCTAGATCTTATCAGCCTTTTTTAGAATCCTGAAAAATATACCGCCGGCGCACCAGATGGTGCACCGGAGATAAGCCGTTACCACCACTTTGTTCCCATCGGTGCGCCAGCGGTATAGCCGAATTTGGTGCACCGGCGATGGGCCTTTTCCTAGTAGTGAGCCAGGCCGTGGCCTAGTACTATGGGGAATGACATGGAGCTGAGCGGGCAACAAGTTCACTGAGCCGGCTAGTTTGACCTCAAGCCGAAGTTCGATGTGGTTGTTGTGTTGGGGAGGTGGCCCTGGATTTAGCATGACTTCCGTGATTTGTTGGTCATCATCTAGGTAGCGAGGACTACAAGACGGCTGGTCGTGCGGCGTAGTGGCCCTTGCATGGTTGGGCAACTGATTTCCTTTTCTGTGTGGTTATTTCGTCCGGTTTTTAATAAACAGAACAATACATGGTTTTTTGCCCCTCGTTTTACTTATAAATTGGGCCACCTTTGTGACTTTATCTATCTAATCAAGCGACACAAATCAATTGCCTTATAAAATCAAAAATAAAAACGTACTCCTATAAGAATTTCATGAGCAACCGTAATTTTTCGTAAAGATCACTGTACAGGTAGCTGATGGATGCATGTGGGTACGGTCTTCGCGGTTAGTTTGATTAATTCTGGTCGCTCCAATCGACGATATACAGAGAGGCTTTTTTTAATGATATACAGAGAGTTTAATGGCCAATAAAATAGTATATCAGACGAGTTGGTTCCATGCATGGTATTAGTATTTAGTATGACGGGTTGGACCTGCCGGCTGTTAAAATGCCACGATCTAATCCATCGGCTCCGATTACAGCCCATCTCCAAATAAGCCCTAACTAATTAATCAATCCGTGACTGACTATAAATATACGGCCGTCCGCTCATCTCTTCTCCGTTTCCCCTCCGTCCTACCGCCGCCGTGCCTCTCTTAACCATGGTAAGTTAATCTCCTTTCTCCAATCTCTATCTTTTTTGTCTTACTATTTGGGTTGTGCCACGGCTAATTTTGCATACAGTTCTCGTTTACATGGCGTTCCCCTTTGGCGTGAGTGAATTTTGACCGATATGTGTCATAAATTTCTATATGATTGAAATCTTTTTTTACAAACAAGAATTCATGGATATAATTTGCAACCATTATCTTGGTACTCCGATTATATTCACGAACAATGTCAGTACTCGCGAATAGGGACTCTTCAAATTTATTCTTCTACTCCATTATTTCCGAAAATGTCTGCTGTGTTGTTTGACCATGGATTAATCAGTGGACAAAACGGAACAGACCATGCATTGATTCATGAACAAAACAGAACCAGCCATTTTTTTGGCTTAACTTGTTTGCAAGGTAAATATAGGAGAGCCAATCAGCTTCCCCGGCCTCATGCATCGACTATGCACGCGGCCACATATTTGACGAATTAATCCGATAGAATGATTTGAAATGATAAAAAACTATTTTCTTTTAGTTGCCCTTTTTAATTTGTGAGTAATGCCTTTAGCGTTTGGGTGCATATGCTCTCTTTATTTTTAAATGCATCTTTAATATATTTAAAATGTTAAAAATTACGTGCGCACAAAGTCTTTCATAAACATCGACTTGTCTTTAGGCTGTGTAGAAAGCACAAAATTTCGTCAATCCACAACTAGTTACTTAACCCCCTCAAGAATACCCATGTGGAGCTTCTCTTCCTTGACCCCCTCCTCTCTCCCCCTCGCCATCGCCGGCCATGGTGGCCAGCACTGGGTGGGAGAGGGGTCTGGCTCCTAGTGGTTGTAGGTTCTTTAGTACATGTTTCTTCCTCGGTGAATAATCTGGCGATCAAATCTGGAGCCTCTGTTCTTCTCCCTCCTGCCTTTCTTCGTTGGGGAGAGGAAGCGGTTGGCTCCTATGCTGACACCTCTCGGCCGGATCCATGGTGAGGAGTAGCTTCGGCTCTCCTTGCTCCTTTTCCCCTCCTTTCTCTTCTCTGAATAAGTAAGGAGCCCCCAAATTTCTTGCCATGATTCGTCCTGGTCATCAAGGTGGTGGAGGGAGGGAGGAGTTGCAAGATCTGAATGGGGTTCCTAATGGTGCTGCTATCTCAGATCGCAGCCAAGAATCCAAGCTATGTCTTTCTCATCATGGTGACGTTTAAGGCTGGGTGCTTGTCTTCCTTGGCTGCTGGGCAACGGACCAGTGGTAGGGGAGCTTCGAAGCTTCACTTTGGAGGGCATCTGCGACAGTCATGGCTTGGTTGTTGCCTTTGCTGGTCGAAGGGCGACCCCTCTGCCCTCGGTCACCGGCGACGGTTTCTTCCGACCGGTGGTTTCTGATGTTCAACAACCTCTAGGCTAGCATATCATCAAGGAGGCCTCTTAGCTCCATCACAGCAAGCTCCCGGAGCTCCATCCTAAGTGGTAGCGGCCCCGGCGTTGGTTTTCTTGGTTGTGGTGTGTGGCGGCATTGCGGTGGAGATGGAGCTGGACCCGCTTGTGCTTTCTGTTTTAGATCTAGGGTCCTTAGTGCAAAAAGTGTGGACTGGTTTGTAATTTACTTTTCCCTTATGGTCTACTTTGTAAGATGTACTTCTACCTCTTTTAATCAATAGAGCTTCTCGGTCCTTCGGGACCGAGCCCCTGTTCAGAAAAAAAGAAAATTTTGGTACTAAACATAAAGGTTTTTTATGAGACATGTTTTTTGTATTTTACATCAACCACAAAAATATCGTTTTTCATGAAACTGTAGAAACAAACATAGATTGTTGAGATTAGGAATATGTATATTGGGTGGAGGGAGCATATGCACCCAGGAGGTGAATTGAAATTCCCTTCAATTTGTACCTTTTTATCTACAACTATTTTGTTACTAACACTAGTCTCACTTTATCCTCTCTTCTATGCATTGAGAGTCACTCCCCCTCCGTAGGCTCCCCTCTCCCCCTCCTCCGGGAGAGGGGAGTCTGGACCCCTGTGAACACGATAGTCTAGATCTACTAGTTTTTCCACTAGCGGAGAGTGTCGTTATGTCGAAGGGATCTAGGTCTCCAACGCCTTTGAGTTGCTTCAGTTGACTGGTATGGTGTTGTTCCTCTGCATGGAGCTCTAGAGGTTGGAGATGGAGATGGGAGGAGTTTCTCTGTCCCTCGCATCTTCCCTCTTCAATAATCTTGAAGTGAAGCCAGCAGATCCAGAGGTCAAGTTGATGTGGTCTTGGTTCTTGGTGACTGCTTCTTCAATGACGGTATCAGTGGGCTCTTAGCATTGTCGTTGGCCTTGGTGACAGGAGGAAGGAGAAGAGGAGCACGGTGGCCCGTGCGAGTTGCAGGTGGTCTTGGGAGTAGCACGGGGAATCTTCAACTGTTGCACCAGCTTCGAAGCGACGACAGAGGTTTACCGCTGCCCTCGAGTTTGATGTTTTCTCGAGTTTCTTGGTCCTCCATTGGAGGATCTTCGATGGCTTCGGTGTGGCCGAGCAAGTCCAAGCGTCCCGAGGTGGTGTTTTCCCCAGTGGATGCAAGGATGGCCATGTGTGAGAGCCCAACTTCATCTGCGGTGATCAAGGACTTGATTGCATTTATGTGATGTCTTTTATGGTGCTTAGCGCAAAAAAGCTAGACCGTGTTGTATTTTTCTTTTTCTTCGAGGTCCTTTCTGTAAAAAGGTTGTCCATTGTTGTTTTAATGCAAATTCCAAGCCCTTCAGGGCCCTACTCATTCAAAAAAAAATGGAATCCACAACTTATACCTCCTGGTGTTTGCATTGTTGAACCATATAGGACTAGAGAAAAATCAAAATGGAGGAGCACAGTCACAATGGAGCTTCACCGGGACCAGGTACTAGAGCCTTGGAGCCTCCTACAGGTTGCCATTATTTATTGAAGACTAGTTTTGGACATGTTGGGTATAATACTCTAGATCGTTCTTCTCATTTAGACTACATTGATCCCCACTTAGATCTTGTTGAAGCTTCTCCACTGGAGCAGCAGAAGCCGGGTGCCAAGATTACAAGAAAGATGCCCAGCATACCTGCGGCATCATCATCGGTGAAACCAGAGGTATGATTTGTCTACCACTTTATAGTTCCTTTGATGTACGTATACTACAGTGACAAGCTTTTCTTCAGCACATTTCAGCTATATGCAACTACGTTATTTGCTTGACCTACCATGCAAATAAACTACTACGTATGTCTATAAAACTATAAAAGGATATCTTAGATTTATCTAAATTTAGATGAATCTAGACGCTCTGGGGGCGATGTTTTGGCACATGGGAGTGTATGCTCCCTTTATTTTAAAATACATGTTAGACACATTTTAAAATGTTAAAAAAAGTGAAATAAAAATTTCGCACATACATCTTCATGTGCTACGCGCTCACAAAGTCGTCTCATGAAAAATCAACTTATCGTGTGGCGTGTGTAAAAAAGATAAAATTCGGTGCTAAAATAAAGACTTGTCACAAGATAAATTTTCTCTTTTTTCACGTAGACTACAAAAGATATCATTTTTCGTGAAACTTGATGAACACACATATATTATGGAGATGTACATGTAATATTTTTTTGTCTAATTTTTTTAACACTATGCTTTTGTGGTAGAGGGATCGTACACATCCGGAAGCCGAATTGAGTTTCTGACTCTTTAGTATGTATGAAGTGTGTACATGTTTCTTTGGTAAACTTAGAATATATCTTTGATCTTCACTTTACAATCTAACAAGAAAGATTTCGCTTAACCTATGTTATGTTCAGGTTCAACAAGGTGAGACAAAGCGGATAAGTTATCGATCAGTTTATTCAGATTTTAACAAATACCGTGGGTGGTCATGGCCAAAGGTCGTTGGTCTCAAGGTAGACAAGGCTAAGAGGATCATTAGAAAGGGCAAGCCGGAACTCCACTTCGAAGTCCTCTCGAAAGACGCAATGCAAACCTGTGATGGTAGATCAATGCGTGTCAGGCTCATAGTCGACAAATACAACCGCGTTGTAAAAACCCGCCATGTTGGTTAACTAATTACATGGGATTTGATTGCATATGTATATAAATAAAGAGTACTATGAGGAGACTTGTGTTTAATTTTCCTCTGTTTAGTGAGGACTTTCTTTTTTGATGAGCATCTAATTAAATGCCCGACTTTCTGAATTCTTCACAATACGCAACAAGAGTGTTAGCTAGCGCTAACAAATTCAAGTAGCTTACAGATAGCCATTGTTACTTGATGGGGTTAAGTTCGTGGATTGGTGGGTTATGACCATACAAGCTTTCCCCAACGGTGGCCCACAAGGGCACTTCCTCGATGATCTTGCTCAATGGCGGCCCATAGGGGCACTTCCTCGATGATCATGATCATAGCTTGGTAGTTGCCAAAGCGGTGTAACGCAGTCATCTTGGACTACTCATGGTCTGATCCCTTGGTTTGCTCGACATGGTAAAGACGAAGGCCAAATTGGTGTTGTGCTGCTTCCGTCGGCTTAGTGTGCAGAGTGTCATGTTGTACCTAGGTGTTGCGAATTTTTGGCACAAAGGACCACCTAGCTCAATAAATTGACAAAAAAGACCACCTATGAGTACAATCGACAGAAAAGACCACCTCCTGGATGGAGTTGTAAACGGCTCGATCGGAGAGCGTTGAACGAGATGGCGCGATCGAGAAAAAAAACAATGCTAGAGCGGCTGCCATCTGGGCCCTACATCCCTGGGCGTGCGGATTTGCGTTGACTCGGTCGGCGAACCCGAGAATTCGCGATGCACCACATCCCGGGCCACCATAGGAGACGTTTTGGACGCTTTCGTCGGGCTAGGTGGCCTCAAAAACGAGAGAAAAAAAAGTTTTGACATGCACCACAGAGAGACCCAAAATCGTCGGCCATGGTGCACCAGCAACCACGGCGCGACTTCAACTTCGTCGGCCATGGCAACTTTTCTTGTAGTGTGGACAACTCGGTCAGACAAGCCACCAAAAGGGGCAAAAACATCCTAGGCGTTCCTTTCGCCCTGAACAGTGACAACTTTTCACATCAGCCACACGATTCTGTAAATTTTTCTTTACCTTTGGTTGCTCCTTCATGGTCTATGACGAGTGGGGCCGTTCACTTGCGGGGCCAGCAGAAAGAGGCACTGCAGGCGCTCGCTTGTGTCGCCGGATTCCCTCTCT
Source organism: Lolium perenne (assembly GCF_019359855.2). Taxonomy (NCBI): domain Eukaryota; kingdom Viridiplantae; phylum Streptophyta; class Magnoliopsida; order Poales; family Poaceae; genus Lolium; species Lolium perenne. The sequence continues at coordinate 262,179,869 of NC_067244.2, read as the reverse complement.
TCGCGTAGCCTTTTTCACAACAACCTTAGGCCGGTGGTGGACAACCCCTTGTGTACCCGGCCGCTGCGTCTTCATTCCCACTGCGTCGTGGTCCCTTTGGCTGGGGGGTGTGCTGGTCAGCGAGAAGGGTCTTTATTCCAACGGTGCTCAGCCATGTGCTCCCTTTTTTACCGCTGAACGCGGTAAGGCGCATACGTGGGCGGGGCCTGCCGTAGTGGAGACAAGCGTCATTGGTCGAGGGTGTGCTTTACATCTGCGACTATGTTTTCTACCCGGACGCGCCTGGTTGTTCCGCTTGCGTGCCTGGGCTTCCACGTGTTGCCTCCGCGTTAGCGGGTACGCATCCCAGCGAGGCAACTGGGTACTCGTACTAGTAAGTCAAGTTGTAGTGTCTCAAAGGGTAAAACAACAATTGTAGTGTCTCAAAGGGTAAAACAATAATTCTCTGCTGGAGGTTGAGTAGTTTTAATTGTGGTTAATAAACACTGCCACTTGTTTTTAGTTGCTATCATTTTTCTACTTCGTAATGGTAAAAAGAGGATTCTCTTATTTATACTAAACTTTTTTATTTTCTTGTAACTCTTTCTCTCTCACACGATATAAAATTTTAAAAATTATAATTTAGTTATTGTATTACAAAGTACAACATATTATAACACAACTCAATGTAAAAATTCTTATCTTTATTGCATAATTTTGATCTCTGTGATGGAAAATTCACTTATTGTATTATCAAAATGCACAAAACTAATGCACATATTGCAAACAAAGTGGTGTCATTTGTTTCCTTGTACACACATTGCATCTCAAATTTTTCCTAGAGCGAATTATTCTAGCCTAGAGATAAAATAAGAAGGAAAAAAATCATATGTCTTTGAAAATTAACTTGTGCCATTTAACTGAACGAAAGGAATATGTATGTGTTTGTTTCTATTTTAACAGCCTTAATACATATATAGTAGAGAGCTTTGACATTGATAGAAGTTCGAAGATGTGTCACTTTAGGGTTATAGAAAATTCTAGAGAAAGTGAAATATCTATGAAGGATATGTACTCAAACCATCAATATAACTTGTTTATTTGTTTTCTAGGACAAACTATGTCTTATGTACATATGGATTCAACAAAAACAGTTAATGTCGCATGCGGTTGTCCTTGAATTAGCATCATGCATGAGATGTGAGTTGTTGAGGCATGCTTACCTTAGCCATAAATAATTTATTGTTGATTAGCTTGACTAAGCTGGTAGTACGTTTTCCTAACTCAATGTTTCAAAATATTTTGCAACATATTTTTTACATTTTCCATATAACCGAAACTCAATTTATGAATATAGTAGTAGCTAAGTACCTATTGCTAAGAAAAAAAATTCAGAATGTTCACCTTGGATAACCAAAATAATTTTGTTACATTTCTCGAAAAAGTGGGGAATCAAGAGATACGTTCAATAATGAACACGCGAAGAATAATATACTTTCAAATTGCCAGATGCGAAAATACCCATAGTTTTCAACACACTAGGAAATTTTCAATATAAAATGATAAAATAGGAATAAAAAATATACTACATAAATAGAACTAGGAGTAATTAAAAATGACCAACTAAGAGACATTAAATTTGGAGCAGGTCCCCAATGACATGTATTAGATGAAAATAAAAAGAGAAAGAAGAGCTAATTACGCTAGACTTATTCCCAGTCCAGTACGTGCAAACTAGTTCCACAACTTGCAAATGGTGAAACCGCCATCCAAAAACATAACTACTACTATAGTAAACGTGAACCCACTCGTCTTGCCCGCTTGCAGGAACTATATATCCCGCCGCGCCTCCTCGATCTCTCCGTCGTAGGCCACTGCATTCCTCCGTGCCGTGGCCACATCCTACTTCCCCTGCCGCATGCAGCAGCTCGCCGCGCGAGCCCGCTCCCCTCCCGTGAGACGTCCGTCGACGCGGCCGCCTCCTCTAAACTGAGGGCGCCACTCGCCGCCCCTCCCCTCCCTCTGGTCGCCGCCCCGCAGCATGGCCACCCTCACCAGCAGACGCCATCGGCGCCTTGCTCTGCCCCGCCCCGGGCTGCCCCTCTACACCACGCCGTCCCGACGTCGGCCTCCGCTAGTTGATGGCCTTGTACCGGGCCGTGGACACGTTTTTTTTCATCAATCGCAGCAGTTAATTTAGGAGGTCACCCGGGGCGGCCCGGATAAAACGCCTGGATCGATCGGATCCAATTACAGCCCGAACAAATTCATTTACCCTAACTATAAACACACGCCCACGGCCATCCGTTTTCACCTCCAGTCTGCCGCCGCCGTGCTTCTCTGCTAATTATCCAGGTACGTACGCTGATCGATCGATAGGTCAATTAGTCTCCTTCTCTCGTCTTCGATTTTCCTTTTTGTCCTATTTGCCTCTTCTATCTGTTATTGTGCCGAAACTGTTTTACCTAAGTATTACTCCATTCATTCTAAAATTAAGTGTTCGCGAAATTGTATAGATTAATGTGGTAGAAAAATCTGGGACTACTTGCTACAATCCATAATAAGCGCCACTGATTTAGTACAAATGGAACAAAACTTCCACGAGACAAACCTGCACCTGAAAAAGGTAGCAAAAGTGTAAAACACAAGCGGCAGCCATCATATCACCGTCATATTATAGCACCGCGACTGATTGTATTCATGTATTTTTTTTTTTTGCGAAATTGTATTCATGTATTAGCGGAAAAGAAAAACCCAACCGGCTGTGTGTTCAGTTTAAGAAATTATTATTATCACGAGGCCATTGGATGATTTTTTAAATCTTAGTTTGTAACTTGGAAGGGAATTATTCGAGATAAATAAAAAGAAGAAATATTTCCCCCTTGTCACTGGTAACTACTAGATTAATTCTTTTTATTGGTGCTTTTTAAATTTTTAAGTGTTGTTGTATATGTGTACACTTTTCCTATAAATTGTAGGTACAGATTATAAAGGTAGTTTGACAAATCAAAATGGAGGAGCCAGTTAATGGAGCTTCACCGGGAACAGCTGAAACAATTGATCCTCCTACAGGGATCCTCGGTCCTGCTGGTTAGCACTTGCTTTAGAGTACTTTTTTCCCCTTACATTTGACATAATACTCTAGATTAGTACTCCCAGCTCTGCTCAACTCCTTTGTCCCCTCTCAGATTTTGCTGCCACTCCTCCATCGAAGGAGCCGAATAGCAATGTTACAGGAAAGATGTACCAGCAACATCTATCATCATCATCAGACGAAGACGAAGAAGAAGAAGTTCATTATTATGATAAAAAGGAAGAGGAGGAGAAAGATGTATGGCATATCAAGCACTTGTTCATTAATCACAAAATAAATCACCATCGTGTATGCTATTACTTCGTGTAACTAACGTGTGCCAATGTTCAGGATGAAGAAGGCGATGCAGAGGAAAGAGGATGGCTCCGAGAATCTAACATGTACAAATACCGTGGGTGTTCGTGGCCAGAGGTTGTTGGTCTCAAGGCAAATAAGGCCAAGCGAATCATCGGGAAAGGCAAGCCAGATATATATTTTGAAGTGGTTTCCGAGAGACAGTTGTTAACCATGTGCTACTGCTCAAGGCGTGTTAGGCTCATAGTGGACACATCCAACTGTGTTGTGCAAACTCCCGATGTTGGTTAGCAACAGAGTATCGTTCCTAGACTCGCACCCCCCCATCTTCATAAAGGCATGCATGCATTGTCCTTAACACATTTGAAAACATGAATAGCCTAAACACGTAAGTTGTTTTTATATGGATGTTTGATGATGTAGCACTCATAATTTGAAGGCGCCTTTTGGCCCTTGCAAACCCCAACCCCATATATCCATGAGGGAATTTCATTCATTAATTAACATCTATTATACTAGTTCAAATATACATACAACAATTCAGATTTTGGATGATCAAGCTGTGATGATTTTGCATTATTTGAGAGTGATAACATGGATATTGGATTTTTCTTGTCCATAAACCAATAATTCATGGTTTATTGGATAGATGCCACTACAACTTCCGCCTATTGAGAAATGCCACTGCAATTTGAGAAAGTTGAAAGTTACAGCATCATTTTTCAAATACGAGGAAGCTGCAGTGGCATTTATCTAAGTAACTCATAATCCATATGAACGAGGAAGCATTGCGGCTTGATAATCCATCATTTAGTATTTAGTTTTTCAAGAGAATCATGTCCATATTTGTTCATGTCACAAGAAAGGTCCAAAATTTTCCTTAATATAAGAGCATTGTTCTCATTTGCCTCCATCAGAATCGAAGAGTCGTCCGTAAAAAGCAAGTGTGTAATCATCGGGCGCGTCACGACAAACTTTCAACTCCCGTCAACTCATCATTATCTTCGGCATGTAGCAACATGCTTGATAGTCCTTCAGCACAAAGAAAAATAAGTACGAGGAAAGGGGGTCACCTTGTCTAATGCCTATTGATGGTGAAAAAGATTCAGTAGTAGTAGAATTGAAGCGAATAGAGTACTTCACCGAAGGAACACAAGCCATAATCAAAGCCACCCATCTTGCATCAAAGCCAAATTTGAGCATCATCTTCTCCACACAAAAAAAACACCATTCTACTCTATCATAAGCTCTATGCATATCAAGTTTGACTGCGCACAATCCCTTTTTACCCCGTTTCTTCTTGATGGAATGCACACATTCATAAGCCAACAAAATATTGTCAGTAATTAGAAGTCTAGGGACAATATCATTTTGGTTTTCTCCAATGATATCAGGTAAGAAAACCTTCAATCTATTTGCTAGCATCTTTGAGATTACCTTGTACACCATATTACATGAACTTATAGGTCAATATTGAGTTACTTTCTCAGGGTTGTTTATCTTTGGGATCAGACAACCATAGCATCATTCCATCCCTCTAGAATTATACCAGAATTAACAGCTTCTAACACTTCTTTAGTTGGGTACTCTCCAAGCATCGGCCAAAACCTTCTATAATAAATCTCCAAGTTGGAATATGGATTTTTTTTACTTCCTCATCAATAAAATGCGCTAATAATTCATTATTCGTCTCCTCAATCACTTTAGTTTGCACTTTGTGAAGCACTTTTATACTTGGTTCATTTATCTCGGAAGTAAACAAACCTTGGAAATATAATTTTATCAAGTTGCTCATGCCATCCGGATCCTACCATTTAAAACCAGTGTCATCTATCAGATATTTGATTGTGTTTTTCTTCCTCCTAGCACTAGCGGAATTATGGAATAAGTTGGTATTACTATCGCCATGTTTTAGCCAATTTACTCTTCGCCGCTAGAGGAGAGAGAAATCCTAACCCTATCTGTGTAACCGAGCAACAAATCAATTCCCTTGAACTAAAAAGTAAGTGAAAATGTGCAAGAATTTCACGAGTAGCCACAATTTCTCATGAATATCACGTGCGCATGTACTTGATGTGTATACAGTACTACCTCCGTAAGGAATAATAAGGTCCACTCAAAATTAAGCCTAACTTTAACTATAAAATTAGCTAACAAAATATAATGTATTCATCATAAAAATTATACTTTTGAAAATCTCTTTCAAATATGAATCCATTAATATAAGTTATGTAGCATATAATTTTTTGTACTCTCCGATCCAAATTAATTGACTCAATTTTATCTAGATAAAACGTCTGTATCTGATAAAAATTGAGTCAATTAATATGAACCGAAAGGAGTAACATATAATTTGTATTTTATATGTTAAATTTATAGTCAAACTTAGGTTCTGGCCTTCGTGCTTACCGACTTCGCGGTCCATTTGATTAATTCCGGTCGCGCAATCGACGAGAAATCAAGACTAGTTTCCATGCATGGTATTAGTACGACAGGTGGGACCGGGCGGTTGTTAAAACGCCACGATCTATTCGATCGGCTCTGATTACAGCCCGTCTCCAAATAAGCCCTAACTTATCGACCCGTGACTCACTATAAATACACGGCCGTTCGCTCATCTCTTTTTCTGTTTCGCCCTCCGTCCTGCAGCCGCCGTGTGCCTCTCCCTTAATTATCCATTGTAAGTTAATCTCCTTTCTCCAATCCTCTATTTCGTGTCTCACTATTTGCGTTGCGTTGTGGTTCTCGCTTTGCATACCGTTCTAGTTTAAATGGCATTTGCGTTTAGCGTCATTTATTTTTTGCCAAAATGTGTCATAAATTTCTATATGATTGAAATCTTCTTTTACAAACACGAATTCGTGGATATAATTTGCAACAATTATATATCGTGGTACTCCGATTATATTCACGAACAATGTCAGTGTTCGCGAATAGGGACCCTTTAATTTTGTTCTTGGATTATTTCCGAAATAGCCATGGATTTAATCAGTGCACAAAACGGAACAGACAATGGATTGATTCGTGGACAAAACAGAACCAGCCATTTTTTTTTGCTTAACTTGGTTAAAAGGTATAAACATAGGAGAGCAAATCAGCTTCCCTGCCTATGCAGCGACTATGCACGTGGCCGGATATTTGATGAACTAATCTGAGAGAATGATTTGTAATGATAAAAACTATTGTCTTTCAGTTGCCCTATTCAATTTGTACCTTTTTTATCTACAACTATTTTGTTACTCGCACGAGTCTCACCTCCCCCTTCTCCTCTCGTCTACGCCTTAGAGCCGCCTCACCTTCGCAGGATCCCCTCTACCCCTCCTCCGGTGACCTCGAGTAGAGAGGATCTCCTCGACCCCTCCTACGTCTAGATATATTAGTTCTTTTTTCCCTAGTGGAGTGTGGCGTTATGTCGAAGGGATCTGGGTCGCCAACACATCCGAGTTGCGTCAGTTGATCGGCGGTGGTGTTGTTCCTCGCCATGGAGCTCTAGAGGTTGGAGCTCGAGATGTGAAGGAGTTTCTTTGCATCATCCCTCTTGAATAAGTTTGAAGTGCAGCCTCATTTGGAGGTCAAGTTCGATGCATGTGGTGCTGGTTCTTGGTAATTGCTTCTTCAGAGATGGTCAGTCCGAATGTTAGCATTTTCGTCAGCCATGGTGTTGGGATGAAGGAGAAGAGGAGTATCGTGACCCATGCGAGTTGGAGGTTGTCTTGGGAGGCACAGGAGTATTGAACTCCTGCGGTAGCTTCCACGTGATGACGCAGATTTTTTGCTGCTATCTTTGGCAATGGGGATGGCCCTGCTACCCTGAGCTTGATGTTTGCTCGAGTTTCTTTGTCCTCCATTGGAGGATCTTCGATGGCTTTGATGCGGCCGAGCAATTCCAAGCATCCCCAAGTGGTGTTGTCCCCGGTGGATGCAAGGCTAGCCGTTTCTGGGAGCCCAACTTCATTGACGGCGACCAGGGACTCAGTCGTGTTTTTCGATGTCTTTCAGGGTGCTTAGTGCAAAAAAGGTGGACCATGTTGTAATTTTTCTTTTCTTCGAGGTTTTTTTTTTTGTAAAAGGTTGCCCATCGCCATTTTAATCTAGATCCAAGGCCCTTCCAAGCCTTCTATGTTCAAAAAGAAATCCACAACTTATACTGATTGGTGTTTATGGGTACCCTTATTATTATTGAATCATACAGGAATCGAGAAAAATCAAAATGGAGGAGCAGCGACAATGGAGCTTCACCCGGGCAAGCTACTACAGACTTGGGGCGTCCTACAGATTGCCTTTATTGAAAACAATTTTTGGACATGTTTTGTACTCCCTCCATCTCATAAAACTTATCTTAGATTTATCAAATTTAAATATATCTAAATAGTATTTAATATTTAGATACATTCGAATTTAAACAAATTTCAGATAACATTTATGATAAGGAGGAAGTAATCCCTCCGTCCCATGAAAGTCGTCAGTCACTTGCATGGGACGCAGAGAGTATAATACTCCAGATCGTTCTTCTCATTTAAACTACCTTATCATCCCATCTTAGATCTTGTTGAAGTTTCTCCAGAAGAGCAGAAGGCGCGTACTAAGATTACAGCAAAGATTCCCGGAATATCTGCGGCATCATCATCGGTAAAATCACTGTGTAGTTCCTTTGATGTATGTATACTATAGTGACAAGCTTTTTTTCAGCAAATTTCAGCTATATATGCACCTACGGTTATTTGCTTGACCTACCATGTAAACAAACTGGTACAGTAGTATATGAAGTGTGTAGAAGTTTCTTTGGTAAACCTATTATTACCTCTGTTAATAAAAGGATTTTACAAGTTTATCTAAATTTCGATGTATCTAAACACGTTTTAGCATATAGACTTCGAATTTAGTTTTCCCTTAATCTATGCTATGTTCAGGTTGAAGAAGGTGTGGCAAAGCGGATAAGGTTCCGGTCAGTTTATTCAGATTTTAACAAGTACCGTGGATGGTCGGGGCCGAGGGTCGTTAGTCTTAAGGTGCACAAGGCTAAGAGGATCATCAGAAAGGGCAAGCCGGAACTCCACTTCGAAGTCCTCTCAAAACACAACATGCAAACCTGTGATGGTAGATCAATGCGTGTCAGGCTCATAGTCGACAAATACAAACGCGTCGTGAAAACCCCCCATGCTGGTTAACTAATTATTACATGGGGTTTGATTCGCATATGCATATATAGAGAGAGTACTACTACTATGAGGAGACTCATGTTTAATTGTCCTATGTTTAGCTAGTGATGATTTTCTTTTTTGATGAGCATCTAAATGCTTGATTTTCTGAATTCTACACAATTTTTTTAAATTTGCTGTTGATTTTTGTTCATATTATAGGTAAAACAGAATCATAAGAAAAAACTATATGGTCGATGACAAATCTAATAGGCAACAAGAGTGTTAGCTAACAAATTCAAGTAGCTCAAGGATAGCCATTGTTAGTTGTTGGGGTCAAGTTTGCGCATTGGTGGGATGTGACCATACGGGCTTTCCCCAAAGACTGACAAAATGAAAGGATGAACGGCGCAGCTATGAAAGCTACCTGTACAAGACCATGAAGAGTCAACTTGGCCTCATCGTCAACATATATTTCCATTGGTTGCAGGGGACAATGATAGATGAAAGAAATTAGCATTCTGGCAGCAATCTTGAGGTAATGTCATATGAACTCCTTCACTCAGAACAGGCAGCCTCCGCGTGGAACTCAAAGTGCTGCACTGTTGCACACCAGATTTGCACTGGTCAAGTTCATCAGTCTTGCAACAGTGCATCACAAACAATTCCAGGCTGAATTATGGCCACAACGAGAAGGAGAACAAGAACCACCACCAGCAAACTCCAACGAAGTAACCACATGTACAAAATGCAGTGCAGCAAACTGGTCCCAGAGAGTTACTACCTCAGGTCTGCTTTAATCGACGCGGGAATTGAGCTAGCTGCATGCATGTATTGAACTGGCCCGCGTCGATTAAAATCGTCCGGAGGGAGTACTTCCTAACTTTCACCACCTGAATCCCGACTGCACCTACTGACCCGTAACCAAACCATCCAGAGTTCAGAACAGAGAAATCCTGACAATAGGAGGGAAGCACTACGTATCACTCTATACATGGAAGAAATAGAAGGGATACGACCAGAAAACTCCGTACATGCAAGAAATCATGACTTGGCCAGAATACTCTGTAATATGGAAGAACCTAGTGATAACTGACAATGGGAGGGGAGCACTGACAACAGGAGGGAAGTATTTTTTTTTCGAGAATACGTCCTGAAAGACGTATCAAACACATAGAAGAAGAGGCCGACGGCCGATACAACGCTACACACACCCAAGACGATACATAGCCAAGCGGCTTACAACACCCCATCTACAAACAACCCGAAGAGAACGACTCGCCCCCAACATCCTACCAAAAGAGGTGAGGAGATGGAGCACGGAGCCACCGAACCGCGTCACGAACCAAGCGAGACACCACCGTAGCACGATCGCGACTCCAAGGCAGTCCGGACCAACGTACCTCCCCTCATGAGCCTAGAAGAGTCAGCAGGATCCTTCGTACTTGGAGAAGCAGGTGACTAGGTTGCATCCACCGCGTCGTACATAGCGCCTCGGAGCCCCATGCCCCTGGCCAGCAGCCAACACCGGCAGCGCATCACATTGCCCAGCCTCCAATTACCACATCGGCCTCTCCCCAAGTAGCATCGACAACGTCTTCAAGAAGAGAACCACGCCGTGGCGCCAGCGCCGCCCTGCCCGATGGACTGGACATAGGGTTTCGCCTGGCACTAGAGGAGAGGAAAGGCGCGGTTGGGACAAAAGACCACGCCTTCAAGAAGGAAGCGGCGCCCTCAGGCGTCGCCGTGGTCAGCACCAGAAGACACCGTCCCCCCGATGCCGCCAGACCAGCGAACAGGAGGGAAGTATTGTGCAAGGAAGAACTCTATACATAGAGGAAACAGGAAAGGACCCCATAAAACTCTATGCATGGAAGAACTTAGTGAGAACTGGCAACAGCAGGGAAGCCCTGAGACACACATACAGATGTAGGAGACTAAAACATGATGCAATCACAAGTACCACTTATAACATTCATAATATATGTCATCTACATATGATACACTAGTAAACTGCACGTGCTTTGCACGACAATACATAATTAAGATATCATCTTACTTTACTAAGGCATAATAATAATAATAATAATAATAATAATAATAATAATACTCGGCATAGTTCAGAAGTTGGTACCACACATGATTATTTATGTATTTAGGAGTATCAATGACTATGGTAAATCAGATTACGTATTCGTGCAGATATACCTCTCCATGAACATTGATTTGCAAACCATAAAAAACAATGAGTTAAACTACCATTATTTCCAATGATGCATGAAGCGGCTAGGAAAGAGTTGTGACAATTTTTATCATATATAAATGGTCATGTCACGTATTTATAATTAATATATTTCTTACGATCCCATGAAAATTTGCATGACACAACAAAATGTTTTCACCCCACAAGAATCTATGACGCAAAGACTTGGCTTCCATCACAATAATATTATACAAGTGCATGATATCTGGTCCGTAGTGACAGTCTATGCTATAATGAGAATTTTCATGCAATCAACAAGCAATTTAAACTTGTGATTGTTGGGGAAAATTTTATGATTCAATAAATATACTACTCCCTCTCTTTCGAAGAGGATATCGAAGAATTGTTTAAATAGTATCTAAATACATCTAAATTTAAAAAACAAAAAATCGACAATTCTTTTGGGACAGAGGGATCACATATATTTAAATAGAAAAGGATGATTGATGTCCTGTCATAGGAGGCATGTGATAAAACTTTTATATGGGAAAATTAAACTTGGAGTATACATTGTCATGACAAAAAAATATTAAATATATTCCAAATATTTCAATTTTGTACTAAAATAATCATACTAAAATAACGATAAAAATATTTACATGATAGAGACTATATATTTCTGATTGTTGTATTTATGTAACAGCGTATAACAGTTGGAAAAAATATAACAACGATTACAGTAATCTCTTGTTCTTCCCCACTTTCTAAGGAAGTTTTGTAGTTAGAATTTGAAGAATCATTAATCAGGGAAAATGAATTAAGCTAACGGACATGCTCGTGTAGCAGTAGTTTACTCCACACCATGAAACGAAAAAACAAGTAACATATTGTGCATGCCCACGTGCATGGGGCCCCCAACCTGAACACCCAACTCCAGACTTGTCAAGAAGTATTTAGCAACTACGGCACAGTCCGCCCGCGCGGGAACTTCAGGTGACGAATCCAACAGCTCACAACCGTCGGATCAAATGAGTTTTGGCGAGATAAACGGCATCTAGAAGCTCCAGCATGCAAATGAACGGTCTGGATTACTTCACTGGAGGGAGGACTCTAGAACTAAGCGGTAAATCCAGATTCAAAAACTTGTGTACTATATAGTGGTATAGATATGAGAAAAGGAAAAAATCAAAAAAGGAAAGCGTGTAAAATATTATTTAAACTATATAAAATGTTATAATTTAGTGAAAAGGAAAAAAAATCAAATTTTTGCAGGCTGGTCGTATAGGGTGCGCCGGTGTGGGATTGCCATCCCTAAACTAAATAACTCCTGCCGACGCGCCCCATACAGCTCTACCGGTTTCCATTTGGGGCGCCGGTGGAGATGCTCTAACTAGCTCGGAGACAAGCCAATTCTTGCAATTGTTTGGCATTTCAATTAGTTTCTGCATAATGTTTGTCAATAATTTTCGAAAGGGGTGAGGAATAATAAACAAACCGCCTGCTGTTCTACAAGACATTATAATAAACAACACCTAGAATGAATAGATCTTGCAGCATCAAGACAAGTCTGCAACATATAAATACATATAGTTTGATCACAACGAGTAGCAACGCAACGAGACAAAGAGGGAAGAAAAAAAAAACATGGAGCGATCAGTAGGCACTTGATTTTTTCGAGAATACACCTTGGAAGGTGTATCAACAGTAGACACTTGATTAACCTGTCTAGACTGTCAAGCAAAGCATGTTACACCAAAAACACTTAGGAATTCTTGTGATGCAAGACGCTATGCTTCTTGAGAGCTTGGCCATCTTACAGATCTCTGTCATGGTACCAGTGAAACAAGGCATCTCCAAGCACATAGCCAATGAAAAGCCCTCCCACGGTTTTGAAGCGATCATGAACGATGGCTGATCGCCGGCACGAGCGCCTACAGATCAGATGACATCGAGTTAACACTAAAGCAAGCATCGCATAGCATAGCATGGCATAGAGATAATTTTACATGGGAGACATAAAATAAGTGGAGTTACCAGCCAGGGTCATCGTGCCTAGGTTGGATCTGTACAGAGAGTTGATTCATCAGGTTGGTGTACTTTTGGCCTACGCTGCCCTTAACAGTGTACTTTGCGTTGAACCCAGCAACCAGATTGTAGAGCTCCTCTGTCTTATTGTCGATCAGAGCCATGCGAATCGCGGCATCCTTCTTCTGGTCGGCCGTGAGCCCATGCGGCTGCAGATAGATGCAAAGCAAGATATGGCGATTATTTCGTCTTCCTTCCTTTTTTTTAGATTTTGCAACGAAAAATCCCAGCTTTAAGCATCGACTGAGTTTGGGCAACGGACAGAAATTTTTTGCACGCAGTACCTTGGGGTTGACGGGGCCGGTGTTGACAAGCCTTGGAGGCTCAACAGCCCGCTGGACATTGATCCTCCTCGCCGCATGTCGAATCGCGGCGGCCATGGCTGCTCTCGATTTCTTCGGATCCTCGGGCTGTGTATGTCTACGAAGGCTCAGTTGGGAAGAAGGAGAAGAAGAAGGGGAAATCAATTTCTGGCGACTTATAATACCTTGCAAATATTGGAGGAAGGAATCTGGCGAACCTAGGGCTTCCTCGCAAGATCAGACCGATCCCCTCCCCTACCTTCCACCGCTTCGCTTCAGACTCACAAACAGAGTTTTTTTTCTTTTTCAACAGGAAGAGGGGCCACCGAGTGTGGCTCTGATTGGGTACACAGACACACTTCCGGAAACCGCCAAGTCATCGAGCCCAGCCCATACGTACGGGCCTACTTGCTTGTGCTCAACCCAAGAAATTTGGAACTGTGCAAATTTGATTTTGTTCTAAATTCAAAACTTGTCCAAATTCAATATTTGTTCAAATGTGAAAAAAATAAAACTCGAAATTTGTTCATTTTCTAAAAATTGTTCAAATCTATAAGAAGAGGGAGAAAAAAATTGTACTTGTTGTTGGGCCGCATTTTCGAGCGGCCACGGGGAAACGCTCTAGTTGGGTATCCTGCATCGGGATGCGCCTCTTGGAGGCAATGTTTTTGGAGCATCTGTTGGATGGTGGTGGCAAGTGGTGGAGTGGTTTGCATCTATTGCATAGATGATCGCGAGTCTCGGCGGCATGTGATACGTTTAAAACGTATCTACTTTCCCGAACACCTTTGATGTTATTTGCCCTCTATTGTGTGTTTTGAATGCAACTAACACGGACTAACGGTGTTTTCAGCAGAATTGCTCTGGTGTCTCGTTTTTTGCAGAAATCCAACTTTCAGAAATATTCCCGAAAATATCGCAAAATCCATATTTCACCAGAAGACTCACGGAGCCAGAATACGAGACGGAGGGGGGCGACGAGGGGACCACACCAGCCCTAGGCGCGGGCTAGGCTTGGCCGCGCCTAGGGGTAGGCTGGCCGCCTCGGCCACCCACTCGACCTCTCATTCGCACTATATAAAGCCCTTGACCTGAAAACCGAGGGGGGTTCGACGTTTTTCCAAAAAAGAGTTCCGCTGCTCCGCCGCCACCAGAAACCCTAATCCGGGGCCAGAAACTTCGTTCTGGCACCCTGCCGGGACGGGGAATTGGAGGAGATCATCTCCATCGTTGTGGTGACCCTGCATACCACTGCATGTTGTAGTATGCCAGTCGTTGATATAACATTCACGAAGTACCAATCCACAAATATTACATCCCTCAGAGTAGTACAACAGAACATAGCAGGTCCATAATTCATTCATTTATTATTACAAGCATAATGTACATGTCGTCTCGGAGCTCCTCTTGGGTCCTAAGAGGGATACTCCTGGGTTCGAGGCGAACCCAACTTAACTTACAATATAGAAGTCTTACTAAGTTATACATTTATTCCCTCGAGCAGTTAAGTACTAAGAGTTCGTACTGCTCTGATACTACTACTACTTGGTTGGTCTAAACTTGCTCTCCTCCGGAACCCTCCCCGGTTCCGTAGACTATAAGGTAGTCTACACCTTCAACACCTCCAGAGAGGTCTGGTTCTTCATAGCCGATGATCTCGGCTTCTTCAGGGTTGTCGTTGTCCTCCTCCAGATGGTTCAGACAATCTAAGCAGGGGATTTAAGAGTGGTATGAGTACGAGCATACTCAACAAGTTCATTATAGAAAAGAGGTGTTTAATGCACTAGCTACGATATTAGACCAGAAAGTCTAATACCAATGCAAGTTTTGATAAACATTTCTTCAAGAGGTTGCTTTTATTTCAAAGAACTATGTCCGTCAGCCTTCACCGGTTCACTAGAACTTCATGGAGTTCCTTTCCGGCAGCGTTCTGATACGTCTCAAACGTATCTATAATTTCTTATGTTCCATGCTACTTTTATGATGATACTCACATGTTTTATACACACTTTATGTAATATTTATGCATTTTCTGGCACTAACCTATTAACAAGATGCCGAAGAGCCAGTTGCTGTTTTCTGCTGTTTTTGGTTTCAGAAATCCTAGTAAAGAAATATTCTCGGAATTGGACGAAATCAACGCCCAGGGTCTTATTTTTCCACAAAGCTTCCAGAAGACCGGAGGAGTTACGACGTGGGGCCACGAGGCGCCGACACAGCAGGGCCGCGCGGCCCCACCCTTCCGCCTACTTAAAGCCTTCGTCGCGAATATCCCAGTACCGAGAGCCACGATACGGAAAACCTTCCAGAGACGCCGCCGCCGCCAATCCCATCTCGGGGGGATTCAGGAGATCGCCTCCGGGTGCCTGAGAGGGGAATCATCTCCCGGAGGGCTCTTCATCGCCATGATCGCCTCCGGATCGATGTGTGAGTAGTTCACCCCTGGACTATGGGTCCATAGCAGTAGCTAGATGGTTGTCTTCTCCTCATTGCGCCATCATGTTAGATCTTGTGAGCTGCCTATCATGATCAAGATCATCTATTTGTAATGCTACATGTTGCGTTTGTTGGGATCCGATGAATATGGAATACTATGTTATGTTGATTATCAATCTATCATATATGTGTTGTTTATGATCTTGCATGCTCTCCGTTGCTAGTAGATGCTCTCGCCAAGTTGATACTTGTAACTCCAAGAGGGAGTAATTATGCTCGATAGTGGGTTCATGCCTCCATTAAATCTGGGACAGTGACAGAAAGTTCTAAGGTTGTGGATGTGTTGTTGCCACTAGGGATAAAACATTGATGCTATGTCTAAGGATGTAGTTATTGATTACATTACGCACCATACTTAATGCAATTGTCTGTTGTTTGCAACTTAATACTGGAAGGGGTTCGGATGATAACCTGAAGGTGGACTTTTTAGGCATAGATGCATGCTGGATAGCGGTATATGTACTTTGTCGTAATGCCCAATTGAATTTCACACTACTCATCATGATATGTATGTGCATTGTTATGCCCTCTTTATTTGTCAATTGCCTAACTGTAATTTGTTCACCCAACATGCTATTTCTTATCGGAGAGACACCTCTAGTGAACTGTGGACCCCGGTCCATTCTTTTACATCAAATACAATCTACTGTAATACTTGTTCTTTACTGTTCTTCGCAAACCATTTTCCACACCATACGATTAATCCTTTGTTTACAGCAAGCCGGTGAGATTGACAACCTCACTGTTAAGTTGGGGCAAAGTATTTTGATTGTGTTGTGCAGGTTCCACGTTGGCGCCGGAATCCCTGGTGTTGCGCCGCACTACACTCCGCCACCAACAACCTTCACGTGTTCCTTGACTCCTACTGGTTCGATAAACCTTGGTTTCTTAATGAGGGAAAACTTGTTGTTGTACTCATCATACCTTCCTCTTGGGGTTCCCAACGGACGAGTGCTTTACCGTCACAAGGAAGCTACTTTCTGTCACTATTGTAATCCAACTTCCACGTCAGCAGCTACTTTTCTGGCGCCGTTGCCGGGGACGTGAAGGAAAATTACACCACAGAGATTTCTAACTCCCACGTCAACTGCACGCCAGCAAATACTTTTCTGGCGCCGTTGCCGGGGAGATCAAGACACGCTGCAAGGGGAGTCTCCCACTTCCAATCTCTTTACTTTGTTTTTGTCTTGCTTTACTTATTTTATTTACTGCTTTGTTTGCTCATTATATCAAAAATACAAAAAATTAGTTACTTGCATTTACTTTATTTATTATCTTGTTTGCGTTCTCTATATTAAAAACACAAAAAAATTAGTTACTTGCATTTACTTTATTTACCTTTCGTTTATTTCATCATGTTTCCTCCTAAGTTTACTCTGAAAGATGTACCGGTAGGACGAGGGTCTATCATTGGAAAATATAATATAGAAGATTTTTTCACTCATATTAGTACGGTTGAAGATTTTGAAGATAGACACTTGGTAGAACTTGCTCCTACTTATGAAATTGCCGTTGCTTCTTTAGTACACATGTTAGAAGCTAGATTTGTTAATCTCAACCCCGTAATGCAACATATGTTTCTTACACTCTGTGATATGGAAGAAGGAGAAAAGAAAGATTTTGTCTTAGAAACCCTTCTTAAAGAATTTGGTGATGTAGCAAGAGAAGCTAGAAAAGTCTTTACTAAATATAAGATGCTTGGCTCTTATACCAACTTTGCTAGTACCCTTGAAAAGATGGAAAAAGATAGACAAAAATACACTAATAGAGTTAATTATGAGGGGGATATTAAAACATCAATACCTTGCAAGCTCTTAGGAATGTGCGAGGCACTAGAGAAGAATTTTGATTGGCTTGTTCCTGAAAATTTGTTTAATGAGAATAGCAAGCCTAAAAGTAATGAAAAAGGAGCCTCTGAAACTTACATAGACAAGATACAATGCATTGTTGAGAAAACTCTAAACCCCGCTGTTGATGCTTCATCTCTTGATAATACTTGATTCACACTTTCTGCGCCTAGCTGAAAGGCGTTAAAGAAAAGCGCTTATGGGAGACAACCCATGATTTTACTACAGCACTTTTGTTTTATATTTGAGTCTTGGAAATTGTTACTACTGTAGCAACCTCTCCATATCTTTATTTTATTGTGTTGTTGTGCCAAGTAAAGTGTTTGATAGTAGAGTTGATACTAGATTTGAATTGCTGCGCAGAAACAGATTTCTTACTGTCACGAATTTGAGTCGCCCCGTCTGTAGGTAACTCAGAAAAATATGCCAATTTACGTGAGTGATTCTCAGATATGTACACAACTTTCATTCAATTTGAGCATTTTCATCTGAGCAATTTTAGTGCCCCATAAAAATTCGTCATTACGTATTGTTCTGTTTTGACAGATTCTGCCTTTTATTTCGCATTGCCTGTTTTGCTATGTTTGATGGATTTCTTTGTTCCATTAACTTTCAGTAGCTTCGTGCAATGTCCAGAAGTGTTAAGAATGATTATGTCACCTCTGAACATATGAATTTTTGATTATGCACTAACCCTCTAATGAGTTTGTTTTGAGTTTGGTGTGCAGGAAGTTTTCAAGGATCAAGAGAGAAGGATGATACAATATGATCAAGAAGAGTGAAAACTCTAAGCTTGGGGATGCCCCCGTGGTTCATCCCTGCATATTTCAAGAAGACTCAAGCATCTAAGCTTGGGGATGCCCAAGGCATCCCCTTTTTCATCGACAAATTATCAGGTCACCTCTAGTGAAACTATATTTTTATTCGGCCACATCTTATGTGATTTACTTGGAGCGTCTTTATGTTCTTCTTTTTGTTTTGTTTGAATAAAATTGGATCCTAGCATTCATTATATGGGAGAGAGACACGCTCCGCTGTTGCGTATGAACACATATGTTCTTAGCTTTATTCTTAATGTTCATGGCGAAGGTTGAAACTGCTTCGTTAATTGTTATATGGTTGGAAACAAAAAATGCTACATGTGGTAATTGGTGTAATGTCTTGAATAATTTGATACTTGGCAATTGTTGTGCTCATATAGATCATGTTTAAGCTCTTGCATCATGTACTTTGCACCTATTAATGAAGAAATACTGTAGAGCTTGTTGACATTTGGTTTGCATGATTGGTCTCTCTAAAGTCTAGATATTTTCTGGTGAGGATTTGAACAACAAGGAAGACAGCGTGGAGTCTTATAATGCTTGCAATATGTTCTTATGTAAGTTTTGTTGTACCGGTTCATACTTGAGTTTGCTTCAAACAACATTGCTAGCCTAAGCCTTGTATTGAGAGGGAATACTTCTCGTGCATCCAAAATCCTTGAGCCAAAAACTATGCCATTTGTGTCCACCATACCTACCTACTACATGGTATTTCTCTGCCATTCCAAAGTAAATTGCTTGAGTGCTACCTTTAAAATTCCATTCTTTGTCTTTGCAATATATAGCTCATGGGAAAAATAGCTTAAAAACTATTGTGGTATTGAATATGTACTTATGTATCTTATTTCTTAATAAGTTGCTTGTTGAGCGATAACCATGTTCCTGGGGACGCCATCAACTATTTCACCTTTGTTGAATATCATGTGAGTTGCTATGCATGTTCGTCTTGTCTGAAGTAAGGGTGATTTATCATGATCAAATGGTTTGAGTATGCATATTGTTAGAGAAGAACATTGGGCCGCTAACTAAAACCATGATCCATGGTGGAAGTTTCAGTTTGGACAACAATCCTCAATCTCATATGAGAATTTTATCTGTTGTTGAATACTTATGCATTAAAGAGGAGTCCATTATCTGTTGTCTATGTTGTCCCGGTATGGATGTCTAAGTTGAGAATAATCAAAAGCGAGAAATCCAATGCGAACTTTCTCCTTAGACCTTTGTACAAGCGACATAGAGGTACCCCTTTGTGACACTTGGTAAAAACATATGCTATGCAATGATAATCCATGTAAATCCAAGCTAATTAGGACAAGGTGCGGGCACTATTGGTAATCTATGCATGAGGCTTGCAACTTATAGGATATCTTATACATAACACATATGCTTTATTACTACCGTTGACAAAATTGTTTCTATGTTTTCAAAATAAAAGCTCTAGCACAAATATAGCAATCCATGCTTCCCTCTGCGAAGGGACCATTCTTTTACTTTTATGTTGAGTCAGTTTACCTATTTCTTTCTATCTTAGAAGCAAACACTTGTGTCAACTGTGTGCATTGATTCCTACATACTTGCTTATTTGCATTCATCATATTACTTTGTGTTGACAATTATCCATGAGATATACATGTTGAAGTTGAAAGCAACTGCTGAAACTTATATCTTCCGTTGTGTTGCTTCAAAACTTTCTACTAAGAATCTATTGCTTTATGAGTTAACTTCTATGCAAGACTTATTGATGCTTGTCTTGAAAGTACTATTCATGAAAAGTCTTTGCTATATGATTCAATTGTTTAATCATTGTCTTACCATTGCTTCGAATCACTTCATGCATTACATATGCTTACAATAGTATTGATCAAGATTATGATAGCCTGTCACTTAAGAAATTATCTTTGTTATCGTTTACCTACTCGAGGGCGAGTAGGAACTAAGCTTGGGGATGCTTGATACGTCTCAAACGTATCTATAATTTCTTATGTTCCATGCTACTTTTATGATGATACTCACATGTTTTATACACACTTTATGTCATATTTATGCATTTTCCGGCACTAACCTATTGACAAGATGCCGAAGAGCCAGTTGTTGTTTTCTGCTGTTTTTTGTTTCAGAAATCCTAGTAAGGAAATATTCTCGGAATTGGACGAAATCAACGCCCAGGGTCTTATTTTTCCACGAAGCTTCCAGAAGACCGGAGGAGTTACGACGTGGGGCCACGAGGCGCCGACACAGCAGGGCTGGGGCCGCGCCGCCCTAGCGTGTGGGGCCCTCGCGTCGCCCCCTGACCTACCCTTCCGCCTACTTAAAGCCTTCATCGCGAATATCCCAGTACCGAGAGCCACGATACGGAAAACCTTCCAGAGATGCCGCCGCCGCCAATCCCATCTCGGGGGATTCGGGAGATCGCCTCCGGCACCCTGCCGGAGAGGGGAATCATCTCCCGGAGGGCTCTTCATCGCCATGATCGCCTCCGGATCGATGTGTGAGTAGTTCACCCCTGGACTATGGGTCCATAGCAGTAGCTAGATGGTTGTCTTCTCCTCATTGTGCCATCATGTTAGATGTTGTGAGCTGCCTATCATGATCAAGATCATCTATTTGTAATGCTACATGTTGCGTTTGTTGGGATCCGATGAATATGGAATACTATGTTATGTTGATTATCAATCTATCATATATGTGTTGTTTATGATCTTGCATGCTCTCAGTTTCTAGTAGAGGCTCTGGCCAAGTTGATACTTGTAACTCCAAGAGGAAGTAATTATGCTCGATAGTGGGTTATGCCTCCATTAAATCTGGGACAGTGACAGAAAGTTCTAAGGTTGTGGATGTGCTGTTGCCACTAGGGATAAAACATCAATGCTTTGTTTAAGGATATTTGTGTTGATTACATTACGCACCATACTTAATGCAATTGTCTGTTGTTTGCAACTTAATACTGGAAGGGGTGCGGATGCTAACCCGAAGGTGGACTTTTTAGGCATAGATGCATGCTGGATAGCGGTCTATGTACTTTGTCGTAATGCCCAATTGAATTTCACACTACTCATCATGATATGTATGTGCATTGTTATGCCCTCTTTATTTGTCAATTGCCCAACTGTAATTTGTTCACCCAACATGCTATTTCTTATCGGAGAGACACCTCTAGTGAACTGTGGACCCTGGTCCATTCTTTTACATCAAATACAATCTACTGCAATACTTTTTCTTTACTGTTCTTCAAAAACATCATTTTCCACACCATACGATTAATCCTTTGTTTACAGCAAGCCGGTGAGATTGGCAACCTCACTGTTAAGTTGGGGCAAAGTATTTTGATTGTGTTGTGCAGGTTCCACGTTGGCGCCGGAATCCCTGGTGTTGCACCGCACTACACTCCGCCACCAACAACCTTCAACTGTTCCTTGACTCCTACTGGTTCGATAAACCTTGGTTTCTTACTGAGGGAAAACTTGTTGTTGTACTCATCATACCTTCCTCTTGGGGTTCCCAACGGACGAGTGCTTTACCGTCATAAGGCAGCTACTTTCTGGCACCGTTGTAATCCAACTTCCACGTCAGCACGTTCGCAGTTCCAAATCCCGGAACAGGGAGTGACAGGCCACGATTCATTACACTCTGCAGAGGTGTGTTGCTTTACCCATAAGAGATCTTAACCTTGGTGCCAACCGGGCAGCTTTCCCATCCACACTTCCTTCGGTGTGAGGCCCGGTATAAGGTCTAGCCAATCATGTTCCTCCGCTACCTCGCACACCCACCCGTTGTTGCAAATCCGACCTTGGGTCCTCGCCGGGCTATACCACTAGGATATCTTCCGAACTCGACAACTACCAGGTCGCAACCATGGTCCTTCGCCGGCCAATGCAACCCATCATAGACCGCATTACCGTGGGGAATTAGAATGGGATCCCCACTGATACATCTCAAACGTATCTATAATTTCTTATGTTCCATGCTACTTTTATGATGATACTCACATGTTTTATACACACTTTATGTCATATTTATGCATTTTCTGGCACTAACCTATTGACAAGACGCCGAAGAGCCAGTTGCTGTTTTCTGCTGTTTTTGGTTTCAGAAATCCTAGTAAAGAAATATTCTCGGAATTGGACGAAATCAACACCCAGGGTCTTATTTTTCCACGAAGCTTCCAGAAGTCCGAAAGGGAAACGAAGAGGGGCCACGAGGCGCCGCCACACTAGGGCGGCGCGGCCCAGGCCTTGGCCGCGCGGCCCTGGCGTGTGGGGCCCTTGCGTCGCCCCCTGACCTACCCTTCCGCCTACTTAAAGCCTTCGTCGCGAAAACCCCAGTACCGAGAGCCACGATACGGAAAACCTTCCAAAGACGCTGCCGCCGCCAATCCCATCTCGGGGGATTCAGGAGATCGCCTCCGGCACCCTGCCGGAGAGGGGAATCATCTCCCGGAGGGCTCTTCATCGCCATGATCGCCTCCGGATCGATGTGTGAGTAGTTCACCCCTGGACTATGGGTCCATAGCAGTAGCTAGATGGTTGTCTTCTCCTCATTGTGCTATCATGTGAGATCTTGTGAGCTGCCTATCACGATCAAGATCATCTATTTGTAATGCTACATGTTGCGTTTGTTGGGATCCGATGAATATGGAATACTATGTTATGTTGATTATCAATCTATCATCTATGTGTTGTTTATGATCTTGCATGCTCTCCGTTGCTAGTAGAGGCTCTGGCCAAGTTGATACTTGTAACTCCAAGAGGGAGTAATTATGTTCGATAGTGGGTTCATGCCTCCATTAAATCTGGGATAGTGACAGAAAGTTCTAAGGTTGTGGATGTGCTGTTGCCACTAGGGACAAAACATCAATACTTTGTCTAAGGATATTTGTGTTGATTACATTACGCACCATACTTAATGCAATTGTCTGTTGTTTGCAACTTAATACTGGAAGGGGTGCGGATGCTAACCCGAAGGTGGACTTTTTAGGCATAGATGCATGCTGGATAGCGGTCTATGTACTTTGTCGTAATGCCCAATTGAATTTCACACTACTCATCATGATATGTATGTGCATTATTATGCCCTCTCTATTTGACAATTGCCCAAATGTAATTTGTTCACCCAACATGCTATTTCTTATCGGAGAGACACCTCTAGTGAACTGTGGACCCCGGTCCATTCTTTTACATCTGAATACAATCTACTGCAATACTTGTTCTTACTGTTCTTCGCAAACATCATTTTCCACACCATACATTTAATCCTTTGTTTACAGCAAGCCGGTGAGATTGACAACCTCACTGTTAAGTTGGGGCAAAGTATTTTGATTGTGTTGTGCAGGTTCCACGTTGGCGCCGGAATCCTGGTGTTGCGTCGCACTACACTCCGTCACCAAAAACCTTCAACGTGCTTCTTGACTCCTACTGGTTTGATAACCTCGGTTTCTTACCGAGGGAAAACTTGTTGCTGTACGCATCACACCTTCCTCTTGGGGTTCCCAATGAACGTGTGCTTTACCGTCACAAGCAACTCTTTTTCTGGCGCCGTTGCCAGTGAGATCAAGACACGCTGCAAGGGGAGTCTCCTACTTCCAATCTCTTTACTTTGTTTTTGTCTTGATTTACTTTATTTTATTTACTGCTTTGTTTGCTCATTATATCAAAAATACAAAAAAATAGTTACTTTCTTTACTTTATTTATCATCTTGTTTGTGTTCTCCATATTAAAAACACAAAAAATTAGTTACTTGCATTTACTTTATTTAGTTTGCTTTATTTACTATTGCTAAAATGAATACTCCTGAGAATACCAAGTTGTGTGACTTCACAAGCATAAATAATAATGATTTCCTATGCACACCTATTGCTCCACCTGCTACTACAGCATCATTTTTTGAAATTAAACCTGCTTTACTAAATCTTGTTATGAGAGAGCAATTTTCTGGTGTTAGTTCTGATGATGCTGCTGCCCATCTTAATAATTTTGTTGAACTTTGTGAAATGCAAAGTATAAGGATGTAGATGGTGACATTATAAATTTAAAATTGTTTCCTTTCTCCTTAAGAGGAAGAGCTGAAGATTGGTTGCTATCTTTGCCTAAGAATAGTATTGATTCATGGACTAAATGTAAGGATGCTTTCATTGGTAGATATTATCCCCCTGCTAAAATTATATCTTTGAGAAGTAGCATAATGAATTTTAAGCAATTGGATAATGAGCATGTTGCCCAAGAATGGGAAAGAATGAAATCTTTGGTCAAGAATTGCCCTACCCATGGACTGACTACTTGGATGATCATCCAAACCTTTTATGCAGGATTGAATTTTTCTTCACGGAACCTATTGGATTCAGCTGCTGGAGGTACTTTTATGTCCATCACTCTAGGCGCCGCAACAAAACTTCTTGATGATATGATGATTAATTACTATGAATGGCACACGGAAAGGGCTCCACAAGGTAAGAAGGTAAATTCTGTTGAAGAAACCTCCTCCTTGAGTGATAAGATTGATGCTATTATGTCTATGCTTGTGAATGGTAGATCTAATGTTGATCCTAATAATGTTCCTTTAGCTTCATTGGTTGCTCAAGAAGAGCATGTTGATGTGAATTTCATTAAAAATAATAATTTCAACAACCATGCTTATAGGAATAATTTTGGTAACAACAACTATAGGACATATCCTGCTAGTGGTAATAGTTAAGGTAATTCTTATGGTAGATATGTTTCGCCAAATGAGGAAAAGATGTTAGAAATTGAAAGATCTACTAAGAGCTTTATGCAATCACAATATGAGCAAAATCAATTGTTTACTAAAACTATGAATGAACAATCTGCCTTGTTGAAAAATATAGGAAATCAACTTGAAAATTTGAATATGGAGATTTCGGGTTTGCAAACTAAGCTTTCAAATGCTGAAAATCGAATCTCATACATGTCTGCGTCACAATCTTCTTTAATTAATAAAATGGGTGCTAAACCTGAGGATATTGATAATAAAATTGTTACTACAGCAAACGCAATACAAGTTCGAATTAATGAAAATATTAGATTGATGACTGAATTGCATGCTAGGTGGGAAAAAGAAGAAAATGCTAAAGAGAATAATGTAGCTAAAGTTTGTACTATTACCACCACTAGTAATGATAATGCTTCACATGTTGCTACACCCCCTACTATCAACGGTAAAATAATTGGTGTTAGCAATGTTTCTACTCCTAATGCAAAGCGTTCAAAACTGCCTGAAACTGCTAAAACTACTGAAACTGCTTGTGATAAAACTGCTGAAATTTTTCAAAATGTTGGGGATAATGATCCCATTGCTTTAGATCATAATGGTTTAGATTTTGATGATTGTCACGTCTCTGAAGTTATAAAGTTCTTACAAAAACTTGCTAGAAGTCCCAATGCTAGTGCTATAAATTTGGCCTTTACAAAACATATTACAAATGCTCTCATAAAAGCTAGAGAAGAGAAACTAAAACTTGAAACTTCTATTCCTAGGAAGTTAGAAGATGGTTGGGAGCCCATCATTGAGATGAAGGTCAATGATTTTGATTGTAATGCTTTATGTGATCTTGGTGCAAGTATTTCTGTTATGCCTAAGAAAATCTATAATATGCTTGACTTGCCATCATTGAAAAATTGTTATTTGGATGTTAATCTTGCTGATAATTCTACAAAGAAACCTTTGGGGAGGATTCATAATGTTCGCATTACGGTTAACAATAACATTGTCCTCGTTGACTTTGTTGTCTTGGATATTGAATGCAATGCATCTTGTCCCATTATTTTGGGAAGACCTTTTCTTCG
Organism: Lolium perenne; assembly: GCF_019359855.2. Lineage (NCBI taxonomy): Eukaryota > Viridiplantae > Streptophyta > Magnoliopsida > Poales > Poaceae > Lolium > Lolium perenne. The sequence goes on along the minus strand of NC_067244.2, from coordinate 262,153,813 downwards.
AACCGTTGGTGCTATTATTGATATGAAGGAAGGTAATATTAAATATCAATTTCATCTCAAGAAAGGTATGGAACACTTCCCTAGAAATAGAATGAAGTTACCTTTTGATTCTATTATTAGAACAAATTACGTTGTTGATGCTTCGTCTCTTGATAATACTTGATTCACACTTTCTGCGCCTAGCTGAAAGACGTTAAAGAAAAAAGCGCATATGGGAGACAACCCATGATTTTACTACAGCACTTTTGTTTTATATTTGAGTCTTGGAAGTTGTTACTACTGTAGCAACCTCTCCTTATCTTTATTTTATTGCATTGTTGTGCCAAGTAAAGTCTTTGATAGTAGAGTTGATACTAGATTTGGATTGCTACGCAGAAATAGATTTCTTACTGTCACGAATTTGAGTCGCCCCGTCTGTAGGTAACTCAGAAAAATATGCTAATTTACGTGCGTGATCCTCAGATATGTACGCAACTTTCATTCAATTTGAGAATTTTCATCTGATCAAGTTTAGTGCCCCAGAAAAATTAGTCATTACGTACTGTTCTGTTTTGACAGATTCTGCCTTTTATTTCGCATTGCCTGTTTTGCTATGTTTGATGGATTTCTTTGTTCCATTAACTTTCAGTAGCTTTGTGCAATGTCCAGAAGTGTTAAGAATGATTGTGTCACCTCTGAATATGTGAATTTTTTATTATGCACTAACCCTCTAATGAGTTTGTTTTGAGTTTGGTGTGGAGGAAGTTTTCAAGGATCAAGAGAGGAGGATGATACAATATGATCAAGGAGAGTGAAAGCTCTAAGCTTGGGGATGCCCCCGTGGTTCATCCCTGCATATTTCAAGAAGACTCAAGCATCTAAGCTTGGGGATGCCCAAGGCATCCCCTTCTTCATCGACAAATTATCAGGTTCCTCTAGTGAAACTATATTTTTATTCGGCCACATCTTATGTGCTTTACTTGGAGCGTCTTTATGTTTTTATTTTTGTTTGTTTGAATAAAATTGGATCCTAGCATTCATTATATGGGAGAGAGACACGCTCCGCTGTTGCGTATGAACACATATGTTCTTAGCTTTATTCTTAATGTTCATGACGTTGAAACTGCTTCGTTAATTGTTATATGGTTGGAAACAGAAAATGCTACATGTGGTAACTGGTATAATGTCTTGAATAATTTGATACTTGGCAATTGTTGTGCTCATATAGATCATGTTTAAGCTCTTGCATCATGTACTTTGCACCTATTAGTGAAGAACTACATAGATCTTGTTAAAATTTGGTTTGCATGATTGGTCTCTCTAAAGTCTAGATATTTTCTGGTGAGGGTTTGAACAACAAGGAAGACAGTGTAGAGTCTTATAATGCTTGCAATATGTTCTTATGTAAGTTTTGCTGTACCGGTTCATGTAGGATAACGTTGCATAGAAAACAAAAATTTTCCTATCGCGAACACGCAATCCAAGCCAAGATGCAATCTAGAAGACGGTAGCAACGAGGGGATGATCAAGACTAACCCTTGAAGAGATTCCAAAGCCTATAAGAGTAGGCTCTTATTGCTGCGGTAGACGATCACTTGCCGCTTGCAAAAGCGCGTAGAAGATCTTGATCACGATCGCTTCCGGCGCCACGAACGGGCAGCACCTCCGTACTCGGTCACACGTTCGGTTGTTGATGAAGACGACGTCCACCTCCCCGTTCCAGCGGGCAGCGGAAGTAGTAGCTCCTCTTGAATCCGACAGCACGACGGCGTGGTGTCGGTGGTGGTGGAGAAATCCGGCGGAGCTTCGCTTAAGCGTGCGGGATGTGGTGGAGGAGAGAGACCGCTAGGGTTTGGGGAGAGAGGGGGGTTGTGCGCCGGCCCTCTAAGGGGTGCGGCCAAGGCTGAGGCTTCAAGTGTTCAGCCCCCTCTCTATGCCCCTCATTATATAGGTGGAAGCCCCAAGAGTTCTAGTCCAAGTCTTCGAATAAGACCCCAACACTAAAACCTCCCATATGTGGGAAACCTACTCAAGGAGGGAGTCCTACCCAAGGTGGGACTCCCACCTTTCCTTAAGGTGGGTTGGCCGGCCACCCTAGGGGAGTCCACCTTGGACTCCTCCCCTTTAGGGTTGGCTGGTCATGCAAGTGGAGTCTCTTCGGGACTCCACTTTCCAAAGTGCCATTCTTCCGGACTTTTCTAGAACCTTCTAGAACCTGCCATAAATGCACCGGATCATTTCCAAACTTGGAATATGACTTCCTATATATGAATCTTATTCTCCGGACCATTCCGGAACTCCTCGTGATGTCCGGGATCTCATCCGGGACTCCGAACAAATATTCGAACTCCATTCCATATTCAAGTTCTACCATTTCAACATCCAACTTTAAGTGTGTCACCCTACGGTTCGTGAACTATGCGGACATGGTTGAGTACTCACTCCGACCAATAACCAATAGCGGGATCTGGAGATCCATAATGGCTCCCACATATTCAACGATGACTTCAGTGATCGAATGAACCATTCACATACGATACCAATTCCCTTTGTCACGTGATATTTTACTTGTCCGAGGTTTGATCATCGGTATCACTCTATACCTTGTTCAACCTCGTCTCCTGACAAGTACTCTTTACTCGTACCGTGGTATGTGGTCTCTTATGAACTTATTCATATGCTTGCAAGACATTTAGACGACATTCCACCGAGAGGGCCCAGAGTATATCTATCCGTCATCGGGATGGACAAATCCCACTGTTGATCCATATGCCTCAACTCATACTTTCCGGATACTTAATCCCACCTTTATAACCACCCATTTACGCAGTGGCGTTTGATGTAATCAAAGTACCTTTCCGGTATAAGTGATTTACATGATCTCATGGTCATAAGGACTAGGTAACTATGTATCGAAAGCTTATAGCAAATAACTTAATGACGTGATCTTATGCTACGCTTAATTGGGTGTGTCCATTATATCATTCACATAATGACATAACCTTGTTATTAATAACATCCAATGTTCATGATCATGAAACGATGATCATCAATTAATTAACAAGCTAGTTATACAAGAGGCTTACTAGGGACTCCTTGTTGTTCACATAACACACATGTATCAATGTTTCGGTTAATACAATTATAGCATGATATGTAAACATTATCATAAACACAAAGATATATTATAATAACTATTTTATTATTGCCTCTTGGGCATATCTCCAACAGTCTCCCACTTGCACTAGAGTCAATAATCTAGTTTACATATGTAAAGATATAACACCTTGGCCTTCTGGTGCTTTATCATGTATTGCTCACGGGAGAGGTTTTTAGTCATCGGATCTGACACGCTCAGAAACATATGTATTTTGTAATTCATTTGCGTCTCAACGCATCACTCATTTCCAAATGAGTTGGCATTAAATATGTTTGATCTTCTGGTGGAACCTTAATTCCGCTGTCTGAAATATGTCACTTATATTGTCACACACAATATAGCTTCAAAGTTCTGACTCTGTCGGAACTACACCAAGTTCTCAAAGAACCTCTTGACTTAACATCCTTTGTCATTGTCAAAACAATGACATAGTCTGCCTTCTTTTGTAGAATCCGTCACAATATTTAGAACTCTTCTAAATCTAGCATAGACAACTTCTAGCTCATTGTGCTACCTTTTAAACAACACTTAGTCTAATTTGAGATTGAAATTATATTTTATATGTGACAAAACCAATATCGGTGTAACACCTTACAGCGATTTGTTTGTCATTTCTTCATACAAAAAAATATATATATCCTTAGTTCTTCTAAAGTACTCAAGGATATTCTTACTGTCGTCCAATGATCATCATATGAATCATTCTGGTATATGCTCATAACACTTTATAGCACATGATATCTGATTGTGTACATATTATTCGTGATCTATAATCACTCATGTGTTTTTACTCATTGAGTGTCAGATACACTCAAGTCTTGTTAAACCTTCACATGACAAGAACATTTTCTTAATATTTCTACATTGAACTACTTCAATATCCATCATATGTACTTTGACTTAAACTTATTTATGTGTTTCAATCTATCTTCATAGATCTTGACACTAAATTTGTTTCAGTCCATATCCTTTCATTGAAGTTAATTCTCAATGAAACCTTTTAATCAAGTATATAATTACATCATTTATAACCAACTATATGTCACCTACATAAAGTATTATAAATGTGTCTTAGCGCTCCCACTTAATTTCTTGGAAATGCAAGCCTCTTCATCGTCTCTGATGAAATCAAAAACTCTTTGACTATTTCATCTGGTGAAGATTCCAACTCCGTGATACTTACTTCATCCAATTGAAGCTTGTATACCTATCTAGTATTCCACGGACCAGCAAAACTCTTGGTTGTATCTTGTATACATACTTCTGTTAAGTAGCGTATTTTGCCATCCTACTAGCATATCTCATAAAAGAAATATGTAGTTATTACTAGAATAATCCACATAGACTATAAGCATTGCTACGGAAGATCTAATCTTATCGTATTCAACTCTTTGAACTTTGTCGTAAACAATTTTTCGACAAGTCAAGCTTTCTTCAAGGATATTTCATCCAAGTCTATCAATTTCATAGATCCATTTACTTTCATAAAGTATTCATCTATCTTGGATTTCATGGCGTATGGCCATTTTAACGGAGTCAGGGCCCATCATAACTTCTTTGTTTTGTAGTTGGTTTATCATTGTTCAAAATCAATCCTTTGTCCACAAATCATTTATTTGATCACAAAGTAAACCATACCTACAAGGTTCAATATGTACTTCGATCTCCATGGCTAAAACACTTTGTAGTCATGAGAGCCATGATCGTCGTGGCCGCTTCCGAAACCAATTCCGATGCTGCGCTACTCTGATCATTATGCTCAGGTTCATAAACCTTATCAAATTATATTGTCCTCCCACTCAAATACTTCACTAGAAACAATTTCTCGGAAATAAGAAACATTGACAAACACTTTTGTCTTTGTCTTGTGGGAAGAATTCCCAATTAAATCTCTGGGATAACAAACAAAGACATTCATCCGATTTTGGTTGTAAATTCTTAGACCAAAATTTAAAGAAAAGACTATTAGGGTTTATACCCATACCATAACTCGTATGGTGTCATTTCAACGGATCATGATGATGCTCTATTCAGTGTAAAAGCGGTAGTCACTAAAGCATAATCCACAAAAATATAATGGCGTCATAATATTTTATCTCATCATTAATCCAACAAGGTTTGGATACATATCTCGGATACTATATCATCATTATGATACTCCAAGAAATGTGAGTTGTAGAACAATTTCATAACTCTCTTAGATGTTCGCTAAAACTCGTAATTCAAATATTTTCACCATGATCCAATCATAGATATTTGACTTTTCTATTACGATGATTTCTACTTCATGCTGAAATTTATTTGAATCCATTCAAATGTTTCAAACTTCTTCCTTATTGAATATATTTACATATATATACTCAATTCATTGTTGAAAGTTTTCATGAAGTAGAAGAATCTCCCGCACACAACTATGTCCAGTGAACCACATACATCATCATGTATGTTTTCACTAAGTTAGTTGCCCGTTCAACTCTTGGCCTATGAACGGTATTTTAGTCATTCTCTTTTAGAAAAAATTTGCAAGCGCCAAATGATTCAAAAAATCAAATGACTCCAATAATCCATTTGTATGGAGTTTCTTCATGCGTTCCTTTCCAACATGACCTAAATGGCGGTTCCACAAATAAGTGGAATTCAAATCATTTGCCTTACGGCATTTTAGCGTCAGTGTTATGTATGTGTGTTTCACCATTAAAATTTATAATAACTTATCCATCGTTCATGGAGTAATGTCATAATTTGAACAACTCATTGTTTTTATTTGACAAGAGCAAAATAACAATTATTAAGTTCTTTATTATAAATTCTAAGGGCTAGATAGAATGCCAACGATGAACATAATAACACTTTATTTTGTTCCAGACGTGCATTCCTATCATATTCCTTGTCAGTCACTTAGGCCATTGTATTCTTGTATTGCGTTGTTTTGTATGACACTTCATACCAACCAATATAGTACTAATACCCAAGAATTTCATAGTGTGACCTAACTAGGAATACAACCATAACATGTATATCATTTATATACACCTGAGCTAGACTTTCTAGTCTTTTCTTTCTTTCTGCCAAAATATCTTTTGCAGTTTCTCTTTTAGTTTTCCTCATTATTCAGAAAAACAATTCAACATCAATAACTTCTAGGTTTGTTGGTCTAATACCAATAACCTTAAGGTTCTTATTTTGAAGTTGATCATCATATGACAAGTGTTCTAGATTTCACTATTAGTAACTTTGTAATACGATGAACAATTTCACTCATAATTTTATCCATCAATTCATGACAACTTTCTGAGACCATGTCTGTACATGCTAGGCTCATAAAGTTTAACCTTAGTATTCGCATGTGTAAATCTGGCTTGCACCCGTTGTATGCACACGTAGAATCTATCACACCCGATCATCACGTGATGCTTCGATACAATGAGTCTTAGCAACGGTGCATACTAAGGATGATAACTTCATGGATATGCGAATATCGTTAGTGCCCCAATAGTTGGAGGATTGTGACGCCTGGCGTCTTCAACCTTCATACATTCCCATAAAACTTATGAGTTTATGTAGTCTCACCAAATTATATTCTATCATCTTGCAATAAGGTCTTAGATATCACATATATCTCATACCTTGATTATTTCTGAAAACTTAATTTTCAGCTCCTTACTTTTCAAACAGATTTGAACTTCAAGTTTTACGGAGACAAGATAACTTTAGTTACTAATTGAAACCATAGCTCTTTGAATCAACAATGTGAGGTTTACTAAAAGTTTGCAATAGGACTTAATCAATTCTTGATTCTTTAACAATACGGTACCAAACCGTAAAGTTTCTTGTCAGATTTTAACAGTATTTCTATCTCAATAACAAGACTAGCGCATAGTAGTAAACGGATGCCAATACTACAAAATTAATACAAAATACTACTCAGACTATGTTTATGATAATTAGTTCATGTTTTAATCTAATTACTAATGAACTCCCACTTAATACAACATCCCTCATAGTTGTTAAGTGGTACACGATCCAAATCCACTACACCAAAACCGATCATCACGTGAGATGATGTAGCTTCAATGGTGAACATCAACATGTTGATCATATCATCCATATCGCTCGTGTTCAACCTTTCGGTTTCCGTTGTCCCGAGGCCATGTCTGTACATGCTAGGCTCGTCAAGCAAACCCAAGTATTCCGCATGTGCAACATTGCTTACACCCGTTGTATGTGAACGTTGAGTCTATCACATCCGATCATCACGAGATGCTTCGAAACGACGAACTGTACAACGGTGCATACGAGGGGAGAACACTTTATTATCTTGATATTAATGTGAGGGATCATCTTATAATGCTACTGTCGCGATCTAAGAAAAATAAGATGCATAAAGGATTAACATCACATGCAGTTCATATGTGATATGATATGGCCCTTTTGTCTTTGCGCTTTTGATCTTCATCTCCAAAGCACGGACATGATCTCCATCATCTTCGGGCATGATCTCCATCATCGTCGGCGTAGCGTCAAGGTCCATGGCGCCGTCTTCATGATTGTTCACCTCATGTAGCAACTATTACAACTACTTTGAAATACTACTCAACATGAAATTTAAAGACAACCATAAGGCTCCTGCCGGTTGCCACAATACAATAATGATCATCTCATACATATTCATCATCACATTATGGCCATATCACATCACCAAACCCTGCAAAAACAAGTTAGACGTCTCTAATTTGGTTTGCATATTTTACGTGGTTTAGGGTTTTCGAGTAAGATCTAATCTACCTACGAACATGAACCACAACGGTGATACTAGTGTTGTCAATAGAAGAGTAAATTGAATCTTCACTATAGTAGGAGAGACAGACACCCGCAAAGCCACTTATGCAATACAAGTTGCATGTCGAGCGTGGAGCAAATCTCATGAACGCGTTCATGTAAAGTTAGCCCGAGCCGCTTCATCCCACTATGCCACAAAGATGCAAAGTACTCAAACTAAAGATAACATAAGCATCAACGCCCACAAACCATTGTGTTCTACTCGTGCAACCATCTATGCATAGACCTGGCTCTGATACCACTGATGGATAACGTTGCATAGAAAACAAAAATTGTCCTATCGCGAACACGCAATCCAAGCCAAGATGCAATCTAGAAGACGGTAGCAACGAGGGGATGATCAAGACTAACCCTTGAAGAGATTCCAAAGCCTATAAGAGTAGGCTCTTATTGCTGCGGTAGACGATCACTTGCCGCTTGCAAAAGCGCGTAGAAGATCTTGATCACGATCGCTTCTGGCGCCACGAACGGGCAGCACCTCCGTACTCGGTCACACGTTCGGTTGTTGATGAAGACGACGTCCACCTCCCCGTTCCAGCGGGCAGCGGAAGTAGTAGCTCCTCTTGAATCCGACAGCACGACGGCGTGGTGTCGGTGGTGGTGGAGAAATCCGGCGGAGCTTCGCTTAAGCGTGCGGGGTGTGGTGGAGGAGAGAGACCGCTAGGGTTTGGGGAGAGAGGGGGGTTGGGCGCCGGCCCTCTATGGGGTGCGGCCAAGGCTGAGGCTTCAAGTGTTCAGCCCCCTCTCTATGCCCCTCATTATATATGTGGAAGCCCCAAGAGTTCTAGTCCAAGTCTTCGAATAAGACCCCAACACTAAAACCTCCCATATGTGGGAAACCTACTCAAGGAGGGAGTCCTACCCAAGGTGGGACTCCCACCTTTCCTTGAGGTGGGTTGGCCGGCCACCCTAGGGGAGTCCACCTTGGACTCCTCCCCTTTAGGGTTGGCTGGTCATGCAAGTGGAATCTCTTCGGGACTCCACTTTCCAAAGTGCCATTCTTCCGGACTTTTCTAGAACCTTCTAGAACCTGCCATAAATGCACCGGATCATTTCCAAACTTGGAATATGACTTCCTATATATGAATCTTATTCTCCGGACCATTCCGGAACTCCTCGTGATGTCCGGGATCTCATCCGGGACTCCGAACAAATATTCGAACTCCATTCCATATTCAAGTTCTACCATTTCAACATCCAACTTTAAGTGTGTCACCCTACGGTTCGTGAACTATGCGGACATGGTTGAGTACTCACTCCGACCAATAACCAATAGCGGGATATGGAGATCCATAATGGCTCCCACATATTCAACGATGACTTCAGTGATCGAATGAACCATTCACATACGATACCAATTCCCTTTGTCACGCGATATTTTACTTGTCCGAGGTTTGATCATCGGTATCACTCTATACCTTGTTCAACCTCGTCTCCTGACAAGTACTCTTTACTCGTACCGTGGTATGTGGTCTCTTATGAACTTATTCATATGCTTGCAAGACATTTAGACGACATTCCACCGAGAGGGCCCAGAGTATATCTATCCGTCATCGGGATGGACAAATCCCACTGTTGATCCATATGCCTCAACTCATACTTTCCGGATACTTAATCCCACCTTTATAACCACCCATTTACGCAGTGGCGTTTGATGTAATCAAAGTACCTTTCCGGTATAAGTGATTTACATGATCTCATGGTCATAAGGACTAGGTAACTATGTATCGAAAGCTTATAGCAAATAACTTAATGACGTGATCTTATGCTACGCTTAATTGGGTGTGTCCATTATATCATTCACATAATGACATAACCTTGTTATTAATAACATCCAATGTTCATGATCATGAAACGATGATCATCAATTAATTAACAAGCTAGTTATACAAGAGGCTTACTAGGGACTCCTTGTTGTTCACATAACACACATGTATCAATGTTTCGGTTAATACAATTATAGCATGATATGTAAACATTATCATAAACACAAAGATATATTATAATAACTATTTTATTATTGCCTCTTGGGCATATCTCCAACAGTTCATACTTGAGTTTGCTTCAAACAACCTTGCTAGCCTAAGCCTTGTATTGAGAGGGAATACTTCTCGTGCATCCAAATCCTTGAGCCAAAAACTATGCCACTTGTGTCCACCATACCTACCTACTACATGGTATTTTTCTGCCATTCCAAAGTAAATTGCTTGAGTGCTACCTTTAAAATTCCATTCTTTGTCTTTGCAATATATAGCTCATGGGAAAAATAGCTTAAAAACTATTGTGGTATTGAATATATACTTATGTATCTTATTTCTTAATAAGTTGCTTGTTGAGCGATAACCATGTTCCTGGGGACGCCATCAACTATTTCACCTTTGTTGAATATCATGTGAGTTGCTATGCATGTTCGTCTTGTCTGGAGTAAGGGTGATTTATCATGATCAAATGGTTTGAGTATGCATATTGTTAGAGAAGAACATTGGGCCGCTAACTAAAACCATGATCCATGGTGGAAGTTTCAGTTTGGACAACAATCCTCAATCTCTTATGAGAATTTTATCTGTTGTTGAATGCTTATGCATTAAAGAGGAGTCCATTATCTGTTGTCTATGTTGTCCCGGTATGGATGTCTAAGTTGAGAATAATCAAAAGCGAGAAATCCAATGCGAACTTTCTCCTTAGACCTTTGTACAGGCGACATAGAGGTACCCCTTTGTGACACTTGGTTGAAACATATGTTATGCTATGATAATCCATGTAAATCCAAACTAATTAGGACAAGGTGCGGGCACTATTGGTAATCTATGCATGAGGCTTGCAACTTATAGGATATCTTATACATAACACATATGAATTATTACTACCGTTGATAAAATTGTTTCTATGTTTTCAAAATAAAAGCTCTATCACAAATATAGAAATCCATGCTTCCCTCTGCGAAGGGCCATTCTTTTACTTTTATGTTGAGTCAGTTTACCTACTTCTTTCTATCTTAGAACCAAACACTTGTGTCAACCGTGTGCATTGATTCTTACATACTTGCTTATTTGCATTCATCATATTACTTTGTGTTGACAATTATCCATGAGATATATATGTTGAAGTTGAAAGCAACTGCTGAAACTTATATCTTCCTTTGTGTTGCTTCAAAGCTTTCTACTAAGAATTTATTGCTTTATGAGTTAACTTCTATGCAAGACCTATTGATACTTGTCTTGAAAGTACTATTCATGAAAAGTCTTTGCTATATGATTCAGTTGTTTAATCCTTGTCTTTACCATTGCTTCGAATCACTTCATTCATTACATATGCTTACAATAGTATTGATCAAGATTATGATAGCATGTCACTTAAGAAATTATCTTTGTTATCGTTTACCTACTCGAGGACGAGTAGGAACTAAGCTTGGGGATGCTTGATACGTCTCAAACGTATCTATAATTTCTTATGTTCCTGATGACCCACAAGTATAGGGGATCGCAACAGTCTTCGAGGGAAGTAAAACCCAATTTATTGATTCGACACAAGGGGAGACAAAGAATACTTGAAAGCCTTAACAGCGGAGTTGTCAATTCAGCTGCACCTGGAAACAGACTTGCTCGCAAGAGTTTATTAGTAGTAACAGTTTTATAGCAGTAGCAGTGGTGAAATATCAGCAGCAGTGTAACAAAGACAGCAGTAGTGATTATAGTAAACAGCAGGATTAAAATACTGTAGGCACATGGATGGATGACGGGCGTTGCATGGATGAGAGAAACTCATGTAACAATCAAAGCAGGGCATTTGCAGATAATAATAAAACGGTGTCCAAGTACTAAGCAATCCATAGGCATGTGTTCCATATTCAGTCGTACGTGCTCGCAATGAGAAACTTGCACAACATTTATTGTCCTACCAGCCGGTGGCAGCCGGGCCTCTAGGGAATCTACTGGAAATTAAGGTACTCCTTTTAATAGAGCACCGGAGCAAAGCATTAACACTCCGTGAACACATGTGATCCTCACATCACCGCCTTCCCCTCCGATTGTCCCAATTTCTGTCACTTTGGGGCATCGGGTTCCGGACAGCGACATGTGTATACAACTTGTAGGTAAGATCATAAAACAATGAATATCATCATGAAACAATAACATGTTCAGATCTGAGATCATGGCACTCGGGCCCTAGTGACAAGCATTAAGCATAACAAGTTGCAACAATATCATCAAAGTACCAATTACGGACACTAGGCACTATGCCCTAACAATCTTATGCTATTACATGACCAATCCCTACCATCCCCTTCAGCCTACAACGGGTGAATTACTCACACATGGATGGGGGAAACATTGCTGGTCGATGGAGAGGCATCGGTGGTGATGATGGCGATGATCTCCTCCAATTCCCCGTCCCGGCGGAGTGCCAGAACGGAGTTTCTGGTCCCGAGACGGAGTTTCGCGACGGTGGCGGGGTACTGGAAGGTTTCTGGCGACTTCGACTTCTCTTCTCGCGTTTTTAGATCGAAACCCTTAAGTAGTCCAGAGGAGGGCGTCGGAGGCCAGCCGAGGGGGCCACACGCTAGGGCGGCGCGTGATACGTCTCCGACGTATCGATAATTTCTTATGTTCCATGCCACATTATTGATGTTATCTACATGTTTTATGCACACTTTATGTCATATTCGTGCATTTTCTGGAACTAACCTATTAACAAGATGCTGAAGTGCCGATTCTTTGTTTTTACTGCTGTTTTTGGTTTCAGAAATCCTAGTAACGAAATATTCTCGGAATTGGACGAAATCAACGCCCAGGGGCCTATTTTTCCACGAAGCTTCCAGAAGTCCGAAGACGAAACGAAGAGGGGCCACGAGGCAGCCAGAGCATAGGGCGGCGCGGCCCCTGCCCTGGCCGCGCGGCCCTATGGTCTGGGCCCCTCGCGCCGCCTCTTGACCTACCCTTCCGCCTACTTAAAGCCTCCGTGACGAAACCCCCAGTACCGAGAGCCACGATACGGAAAACCTTACTGAGACGCCGCCACCGCCGATCCCATCTCGGGGGATCCAGGAGATCGCCTCCGGCACCCTGCCGGAGAGGGGAATCATCTCCCGGAGGACTCTACGCCGCCATGGTCACCTCCGGAGTGATGTGTGAGTAGTCTACCCCTGGACTATGGGTCCATAGCTGTAGCTAGATGGTTGTCTTCTCCCCATTGTGCTATCATTGTCGGATCTTGTGAGCTGCCTAACATGATCAAGATCATCTATCTGTAATTCTATATGTTGCGTTTGTTGGGATCCGATGAATAGAGAATACTTGTTATGTTGATTATCAAAGTTATATCTATGTGTTGTTTATGATCTTGCATGCTCTCCGTTACTAGTAGATGCTCTGGCCAAGTAGATGCTTGTAACTCCAAGAGGGAGTATTTATGCTCGATAGTGGGTTCATGCCTGCATTCACACCAGGACGATGACAGAAAGTTCTAAGGTTGTGTTGTGCTGTTGCCACTAGGGATAAAACATTGATGCTATGTCTAAGGATGTAGTTGTTGATTACATTACGCACCATACTTAATGCAATTGTCTGTTGCTTTGCAACTTAATACTGGAAGGGGTTCGGATGATAACCTGAAGGTGGACTTTTTAGGCATAGATGCAGTTGGATGGCGGTCTATGTACTTTGTCGTAATGCCCAATTAAATCTCACTATACTCATCATGATATGTATGTGCATGGTCATGCTCTCTTTATTTGTCAATTGCCCAACTGTAATTTGTTCACCCAACATGCTGTTTGTCTTATGGGAGAGACACCTCTAGTGAACTGTGGACCCCGGTCCAATTCTCTTTACTGAAATACAATCTCTTTGCAATACTGTTTCTTGTTTTCTGCAAACAATCATCTTCCACACAATACGGTTAATCCTTTGTTACAGCAAGCCGGTGAGATTGACAACCTCACTGTTTCGTTGGGGCAAAGTACTTTGGTTGTGTTGTGCAGGTTCCACGTTGGCGCCGGAATCCCTGGTGTTGCGCCGCACTACATCCCGCCGCCATCAACCTTCAACGTGCTTCTTGGCTCCTCCTGGTTCGATAAACCTTGGTTTCTTTCTGAGGGAAAACTTGCTGCTGTGCGCATCATACCTTCCTCTTGGGGTTCCCAACGAATGTGTGAGTTACACGCCATCAGCGCGCCCCCCTCCTGGGCCGCGCCGGCCTAGTGTCTGGGGGGCCTGGGCCTCCCCCAGGTCTGCCCTTCTGGCTCCGTGATTCTTCTGGAAAAATAAGACCTTCGACATAAATTCCGGGGATTTTCCTGAAAGTTGAATTTCTCCACAAAAATGAGACACCAGAGCAATTCTGCTGAAAACAGCGTTAGTCCGTGTTAGTTGTATCCAAAATACACAAATTAGAGGCAAAACAATAGCAAAAGTGTTCGGGAAAGTAGATACGTTTTGGACGTATCAACTCCCCCCAAGCTTAGCTTATTGCTTGTCCACAAGCAATTCAGTTAACAACTGAGTGCGATAAAAGAACTTTCACGAACACATTTGCTCATATGATGTAAATATTCTCATGACATGGAAAAGTGCTTAGGCAATTCATAATAAGATACATGCAAATAAGATCATCCAATAGCTATGTCAATCATGGAAAAGTACCAACAAATTAATAATAAGCATCATGAATCATGTCTATCAGCAGGATTGAAATGTTCATAAAAGGATATGATAAAGTGGTATCTCGCTTGCCCGATTTTGAATAGCAAAACATAAATGCTCAGGCACCTCTGAAGTTCATAGAAAGACTAGAAATAGAGATTATCAAAGATAAAAGCATCAAAGTTATACCACAGTCAATCATATTTTGGGACAAGCATATTATACTAAGAATGACAGTTGTGCTCTCAAGAAAGTGCTCAAAGAAAGGATGGTGACACAACATAAAAGTAAAAGATTAACCCTTCGCAGAGGGAAGCAGGGATTAACATGCGCTAGAGCTTTTCATTTTTAAAACAGGAGTAAAATCATTTTGAGAGGTGTTTGTTGTTGTCAACGAATGGTAATGGGTACACCAACTACCTCGCCAACCAGACTTCCAAGAGCGGCTCCCATGAAGGACGTTATCTCTACCAGGAAGGTAGATCATCCCTCTTCTCTTTTGTTTACACACGTATTTTAGTTTTATTATGGGTGACACTCCCCCCAACCTTTGCTTACACAAGCCATGGCTAACCGAATCCTCGGGTGCCTTCCATCAATCTCATACCATGGAGGAGTGTCTATTTGCAAAATTAATTTGCTTACTGATGAATCAGGGCAAAACATGTGAAGAGAATTATTAATGAAGTTTGATTAATTTGGGTTGGGAACCCCGTTGCCAGCTTTTTTTTGCAAAATTATTGGATAAGCGGATGTGCCACTAGTCCATTATGAAAGTCTGTCAAGAGTAAATGACAAGGTCGAAAGATAAACACCACATACTTCCTCATGAGCTATAAAACATTAACACAAATTGAGAAGCATTTTGAAGGTTTAAAGGTAGCGCATGAGAATTTACTTGGAATGGTTTGAAATGCCATGCATAGGTATTTATGGTGGACACTTTGGAATAACTTGGTTTTCAGGGGTTTGGAGGCACGAGCAGCATTCCCGCTCAGTACAAGTGAAGGCTAGCAATAGACTGGGAGCGACAAATCAAGAGAGCAGTAACTGTCATAATCATGCTTGCGGCAAAATAAATTAACGGAGGCATAAAAGTGATACAAGAACTCTGAAGCAAAGTAAATCATCAAGGCTTAATTGACTTTTGTTCAGTCATATGCATGCGTGAGCATGTGCCAAGTCAATTCAATGAATTATTCAGAGGAGGATACCACAATGTCATACCTATTTATGAATAAAACAATGCAAGCAAACATCCATGACATGCTACTCATATTAATAAATTGGAGCTAAACATGAGAGATCATGAACTACTAGACTTTCTTAAATGACATATACCTCACATGAACCAGCTAAACATGCTCACATGGATGAGTATATGTACAAAAATGAAAACAAATAGAGTTCATACCAGCCTCTCACCACAGTCGAATTGTCATAGATCGTCATTATTGCCTTTCACTTCTGTAGCTTGAATAATATGAAATGAAAACCACGCTCCAGCCACCGAAGACCATTGAACTCATAATGAACTTTACAAAATCAAAGAAGAACAGCAAATATTTTTGGTGTTTTCGAATTGGAAACAAGAACAAAAGGAAACAAGCAAACAAAGCAAAATCTTTTTGGATTTTCTTATAGCAAACCAACAATAGCAAATAAAGCAAAATAAAAGCAAGAAACCAAAATAAGCAAATGGTGAAGAGAAACAACAGAAATATTTTTGGTTTTTTTGTGTTTTAGGAAAGAAACAAAGCAAAAACAAGAAAATGAAATCTAGAAAGGTCACATAAACACAAAGCAACAGGAATTCGTCAAACTTGACAGCAGTACAGTAATCGATTTTTAAGAAATTCTTTCGCTGCTCAGCTCGAAAAGTGTTCAACTAACGAAAGTTAGATAACAACCTGGGGAACATGCACAAAAATTGGCTTCGCAAAATAACGTTCTGGCTGTGTTTGAGAATTTTTTTGGTAACAGTCCAGAATCTGTTTTCAGGCAGCACTTCCCCAAATATCATCTCCCTCTTATTAGAAAACCACTTTAAGAAGCTAAACAAGTATATACAAGTATCCAGCAACCATAATATGCAAAGAATGAGTGATGCCGGTATACCTCCCCCTAAGCTTAGGCTTTTGGCCTAAGTGGAGTTCAACCCCAGCGAGGGTCAGGATTCCACGCCGGCGGATCATACATGGCGTAGTCATAATAAGGTCCCGGTGCAGAAGAAAAGGGTGAAGGCTCCGCATGCCCAAAATGTTGATGTGAAGAGCTTGCTGCATCGGATGATGAGTCGAGGTGTTCCTCGGCCTCCTCCATGCCGTCTCTTGCATGATGGCCATCCCCTCTATGTATGCATTCAGTTCACCTTCCGTGACTGACCAATCCTTCCTGGAATCAAGGTTAAACAAAGCAGGTGCAGGCAATCCTACTAGTTTTTCAGTTTTCTTAGTTGTTCTCCAAGTTTTATTGTAAAATGTTATCTTATAAGACATGTTACTCAAATTAGACAAATCAGAAACAAATTCATGTTTAATCATGGAGACTATGTCAAGTTTCTCTATGGAAAGCTGAATATCAAGATGGTGATGTTCTACACCATGCATAGCTAATAAACGGGAGGCGATGAGACCTCCACAAATTCCTCCCTTCTCACGGTTAGTAGAAAGTCTATAGGATATCAAAGCACCCAAATTATAAGTCCTATCACCTTGTAATGCAGCAGCTAGGAAGGCTAAATCCTGGATAGATAACTTACTTCCATTCTTTCTAGCAAGAACGCACTTGGTGATGAAATAAGCAAAGTAACGAATAGCTGGGAGTTGAATACTACTGATTTTACCACTATCCTCTGAGAAGCTTCTTCCTTGACAAATCATCTTGTAGAGACTCAAGAGCTCCTGCGGTGATCCCCTCATCTTCTCGCACGATCCCCATTGCGGCACTCTAATGGCTGCACAAAAATCATTGAAAGGCAAGTTGACAGTTTTATTATAAATTTTGTACCAAACCATGGGGTTAGATTGAGACCAGTTGAATTCAAAATCCTGCACTACAGACATAGTCAGTTTTGCATATTGGCATGGTTCATTAACAACAAAATCATCCAACCCTGCACGAGAAATTAGATCTTGAACATCTCGCAAGATTCCTGCACTTCTCATAAAATCTGTGCACGGGTAGTAAGAGGGGTATACTCCATCTTCGCGGCGAACTCTCATGACTTGTTGCACCTCCAATTCTTGTTGGTTTAGTTGATGCCTATTCCACTCCATTTTCTGAAATTTTTCAACAAACATTATAAAATTTGATTTGGTGACATATAATTGAGGGAAACTACTATAGGAACTTGCTAGAGTACTAAACATGCATCAAAACTAATTCTTACAACTTAGAACAAGCATGCAAGCTCACTAAACATGTTACCTACAGTAGCAAAATATTCAAGATATACTCAACCAAACAAAATTCTACTTGGATAATCGGAGGAGTCACATACCAAGGAGCAAATGTGCCAAATTTCATACAGAAATCTGGGCTGAGCAAAGAGATCGAGAAATCTTGAGCTCTTGAGCAGAAACGCGAGTGAGAGAAAGTTGGTGCGAGTTTTTTTGGGAGAGAGAGTGAGATGGGAGGAAGAGATGAAGTGGTGGGGCAAGGAGGGCCCCACACAACAGGGTGGCGCGCCCCCCTTGCTGGCCGCGCCGGCCTGTGGGGTGCCACCCTGGGGTGCCCCACTGGTCATCCCCAGGTGCTCCCAGGTGCCTGATACGCGTACAGCACGCGTCCATTGGGAACCCCAAGTGGAAGGTGTGATGCGTACAGCAGCAAGTTTCCCTCAGTAAGAAACCAAGGTTTATCGAACCAGTAGGAGCCAAGAAGCACGTTGAAGGTTGATGGCGGCGAGATGTAGTGCGGCGAAACACCAGGGATTCCGGCGCCAACGTGGAACCTGCACAACACAACCAAAGTACTTTGCCCCAACGAAACAGTGAGGTTGTCAATCTCACCGGCTTGCTGTAACAAAGGATTAGATGTATAGTGTGGATGATGATTGTTTGCAGAAAATAGTAGAACAAGTATTGCAGTAGATTGTATTCGATTAAAAGAATGGACCGGGGTCCACAGTTCACTAGAGGTGTCTCTCCCATAAGATAAATAGCATGTTGGGTGAACAAATTACAGTTGGGCAATTGACAAATAAAGAGAGCATGACAATGCACATACGTGATATGATGAATATTGTGAGATTCAATTGGGCATTACGACAAAGTACATAGACCGCTATCCAGCATGCATCTATGCCTAAAAAGTCCACTTTCAGGTTATCATCCGAACCCCTTCCGGTATTAAGTTGCAAGCAACAGACAATTGCATTAAGTATGGTGCGTAATGTAATCAATAACTACATCCTCGGACATAGCATCAATGTTTTATCCCTAGTGGCAACAGCACATCCACAACCTTAGAACTTTCTGTCACTGTCCCAGATTTAATGGAGGCATGAACCCACTATCGAGCATAAATACTCCCTCTTGGAGTTACTAGCAAAAACTTGGCCAGAGCCTCTACTAACAACGGAGAGCATGCAAGATCATAAACAACACATAGGTAATAGATTGATAATCAACATAACATAGTATTCTCTATCCATCGGATCCCAACAAACACAACATATAGCATTACAGATAGATGATCTTGATCATGTTAGGCAGCTCACAAGATCCGACAATGAAGCACATGAGGAGAAGACAACCATCTAGCTACTGCTATGGACCCATAGTCCAGGGGTGAACTACTCACTCATCAATCCGGAGGCGACCATGGCGGTGTAGAGTCCTCCGGGAGATGAATCCCCTCTCCGGCAGGGTGCCGGAGGCGATCTCCTGAATCCCCCGAGATGGGATTGGCGGCGGCGGCGTCTCAGTAAGGTTTTCCGTATTGTGGCTCTCGGTACTGGGGGTTTCGCGACGGAGGCTTTAAGTAGGCGGAAGGGCAGGTAAAGGGGCGTCACGAGGGGCCCACACCACAGGCTGGCGCGGCCAGGGCTTGGGCCGCACCGCCCTGGTGTGTCGCCACCTCGTGGCCCCACTTCGTCTCTCCCTCGTACTTCTGGAAGCTTCGTGCAAAAATAGGACCCTGGGCTTTGATTTCGTCCAATTCCGAGAATATTTCCTTACTAGGATTTCTGAAACCAAAAACAGCAGAAAACAGCAACTGGCTCTTCGGCATCTCGTTAATAGGTTAGTGCCGGAAAATGCATAATAATGACATATAATGTGTATAAAACATGTGAGTATCATCATAAAAGTAGCATGGAACATAAGAAATTATAGATACGTTTGAGACGTATCAAGCATCCCCAAGCTTAGTTCCTACTCGTCCCGAGTAGGTAAACGATAACAAAGATAATTTCTTAGTGACAATGCTACCAACATAATCTTGATCAATACTATTGTAAGCACATGTAATGAATGCAGCGATTTGAAACAATGGTAAATGACAAGAGTAAACAATTGAATCATAAAGTAAAGACTTTTCATGAATAGTACTTAAAGACAAGCATCAATAAGTCTTGCATAAGAGTTAACTCATAAAGCAATAATTCAAAGTAGAGGTATTGAAGCAACACAAAGGAAGATGAAGTTTCAGCGGTTGCTTTCAACTTGTAACATGTATATCTCATGGATATTGTCAATGTAAAGTAATATAACAAGTGCAATATGCAAGTATGTAGGAATCAATGTACAGTTCACACAAGTGTTTGCTTCTTGAGGTGGAGAGAGATAGGTGAACTGACTCAACATAAAAGTAAAAGAAAGGTCCTTCAAAGAGGAAAGCATCGATTGCTATATTTGTGCTAGAGCTTTAGTTTTGAAAACAAGAAACAATTTTGTCAACGGTAGTAATAAAGCATATGAGTTATGTAAATTATATCCTACAAGTTGCAAGCCTCATGCATAGTATACTAATAGTGCCCGCACCTTGTCCTAATTAGCTTGGATTACCGGGATTATCATCGCAATACACATGTTTTAACCAAGTGTCACAAAGGGGTACCTCTATGCCGCCTGTACAAAGGTCTAAGGAGAAAGCTCGCATTGGATTTCTCGCTTTTGGTTATTCTCAACTTAGACATCCATACCGGGACAACATAGACAACAGATAATGGACTCCTCTTTTATGCATAAGCATGTAGCAACAATTAATGTTCTCATATGAGATTGAGGATATATGTCCAAAACTGAAACTTCCACCATGATTCATGGCTTTAGTTAGCGGCCCAATGTTCTTCTCTAACAATATGCATGCTCTAACCATTAAATGAGTGGTAATAAATCGCCCTTACTTCAGACAAGATGAACATGCATAGCAACTCACATGATATTCAACAAAGAAATAGTTGATGGCGTCCCCAGGAACATGGTTATCGCACAACAAGCAACTTAATAAGAGATAAAGTGCATAAGTACATATTCAATACCACAATAGTTTTTAAGCTATTTGTCCCATGAGCTATATATTGCAAAGATAAAGAATGGAAATTTTAAAGGTAGCACTCAAGCAATTTACTTTGGAATGGCGGAGAAATACCATGTGGTAGGTAGGTATGGTGGACACAAATGGCATAGTGGTTGGCTCAAGGATTTTGGATGCATGAGAAGTATTCCCTCTCGATACAAGGTTTAGGCTAGCAAGGTTATTTGAAACAAACACAAGGATGAAGCGGTGCAGCAAAACTCACATAAAAGACATATTGTAAACATTATAAGACTCTATACCGTCTTCCTTGTTGTTCAAACTCAATACTAGAAATTATCTAGACCTTAGAGAAACCAAACATGCAAAATCAGATTTTAGCATGCTCTATGTATTTCTTCATTAATAAGTGCAAAGTATATGATGTAAGAGCTTAAACATGAGTACAACAATTGCCAAGTATCACATTATTCAAGATATTATACCAATTACCACATATATCATTTTCCAATTCCAACCATATAACAATTTAACGAAGAAGAAACTTTCGCCATGAATACTATGAGTAAAGCCTAAGGACATATTTGTCCATATGCAACAGCGGAGCGTGTCTCTCTCCCACACAATGAATGCTAGGATCCAACTTTATTCAAACAAAACAAAAACAAAAACAAACCGATGCTCCAAGTAAAGTACATAAAATGTGACGGAATAAAAATATAGTTTCACTAGAGGAACATGATAGTGTTGTCGATGAAGAAGGGGATGCCTTGGGCATCCCCAAGCTTAGACGCTTGAGTCTTCTTGATATATGCAGGGGTGAACCACCGGGGCATCCCCAAGCTTAGAGCTTTCACTCTCCTTGATCATAGTGTATATCATCCTCCTCTCTTGATCCTTGAAAACTTCCTCCACACCAAACTCGAAACAAACTCATTAGAGGATTAGTGCATAATCAAAATTCACATATTAAGAGGTGACACAATCATTCTTTATACTTCTGGACATTGCACAAAGCTACTGAAAGTCAATGGAACAAAGAAATCCATCTAACATAGCAAAACAGGCAATGCAAAATAAAAGGCAGAATCTGTCAAAACAGAACGGTTCGTAAAGACGAATTTTTAACAGGCACCAGACTTGCTCAGATGAGAAAACATAAAACTAATGAAAGTTGCGTACATATCTGAGGATCACTCACGTAAATTGTCATAATTTTCTGAGTTACCTACAGAGAATTTTACCCAGATTCGTGACAGCAAAGAAAACTGTTTCTGCGCAGTAATCCAAATCTAGTATGTTACTTCTATTAGAGACTTTACTTGGCACAACAATGCAATAAAACTAAGATAAGGAGAGGTTGCTACAGTAGTAAACAACTTCCAAGACTCAAATATAAAACAAAAGTACTGTAGTAAAAACATGGGTTGTCTCCCATAAGCGCTTTTCTTTAACGCCTTTCAGCTAGGCGCAGAAAGTGTGTATCAAGTATTATCAAGAGATGAAGCTTTGACAGTGGGGTTTGGAGTTTTCTCAACAATGCATTGTATCTTATCTATGTAAGTTTCAGAGGCTCCCTTTTCATTACCCTTAGGCTTGCTACTCTCATCAAACAAATTTTCAGGAACAATCCAATCAAAATTCTTTTCTAGTGCTTCATGCATTCCTAGGAGTTTAATAGGTATCGGTACTTTAATCTCCCCACCATTATTAACATTATTAGTGTACTTTATTCTATCCATATCCATCTTTTCAAGGATACTGGCAAAGTTGGTATAAGAGCCAAGCATATTATATTTAGTAAAAACTTTTCTAGCTTCTCTTGCTATACCTCCAAATTCTTTGAGAAGGGTTTCTAAAACAAAATCTTTCTTTTCTCCTTCTTCCATATCTCCTAGTGTAAGAAACATATGTTGTATTATAGGATTGAGATTAACAAATTTAGCTTCTATCATGTGTACTAAAGAAGCAGCAGCAATTTCATAAGTAGGAGCAAGTTCTACCAAGTGTCTATCTTCAAAATCTTCAACCATACTAACATGAGTGAAAAAATCCTCTATATTATCTCTTCCAACGATAGACCCTTGTCCTACCGGTATGTCTTTTAGAGTGAACTTAGGAGGAAACATGATGAAATAAGTAAAGTAAATGCAAGTAACTAATTTTTTGTGTTTTTGATATAGCAAACAAAATAGCAAGTAAAGTAAACTAGCAACTAATTTTTGTGTGTTTTGTTTTAGTGCAGCAAACAAAGTAGTAAATAAAATAAAGCAAGACAAAAACAAAGTAAAGAGATTGGATTGTGAAGACTCCCCTTGCAGCGTGTCTTGATCTCCCCGGCAACGGCGCCAGAAATTTAGCTTGATACGCGTACAGCACGTGTCCGTTGGGAACCCCAAGTGGAAGGTGTGATGCGTACAGCAGCAAGTTTCCCTCAGTAAGAAACCAAGGTTTATCGAACCAGTAGGAGCCAAGAAGCACGTTGAAGGCTGATGGCGGCGAGATGTAGTGCGGCGCAACACCAGGGATTCCGGCGCCAACGTGGAACCTGCACAACACAACCAAAGTACTTTGCCCCAACGAAACAGTGAGGTTGTCAATCTCACCGGCTTGCTGTAACAAAGGATTAGATGTATAGTGTGGATGATGATTGTTTGCAGAAAACAGTAGAACAAGTATTGCAGTAGATTGTATTCGATTAAAAGAATGGACCAGGGTCCACAGTTCACTAGAGGTGTCTCTCCCATAAGATAAATATCATGTTGGGTGAACAAATTACAGTTGGGAAATTGACAAATAAAGAGAGCATGACAATGCACATACATGATATGATGAATATTGTGAGATTCAATTGGGCATTACGACAAAGTACATAGACCGCTATCCAGCATGCATCTATGCCTAAAAAGTGCACTTTCAGGTTATCATCCGAACCCCTTCCGGTATTAAGTTGCAAGCAACAGACAATTGCATTAAGTATGGTGCGTAATGTAATCAATAACTACATCCTCGGACATAGCATCAATGTTTTATCCCTAGTGGCAACAGCACATCCACAACCTTAGAACTTTCTGTCACTGTCACAGATTTAATGGAGGCATGAACCCACTATCGAGCATAAATACTCCCTCTTGGAGTTACTAGCAAAAACTTGGCCAGAGCCTCTACTAACAACGGAGAGCATGCAAGATCATAAACAACACATAGGTAATAGATTGATAATCAACATAACATAGTATTCTCTATCCATCAGATCCCAACAAACACAACATATAGCATTACACATAGATGATCTTGATCATGTTAGGCAGCTCACAAGATCCGACAATGAAGCACATGAGGAGAAGACAACCATCTAGCTACTGCTATGGACCCATAGTCCAGGGGTGAACTACTCACTCATCAATCCGGAGGCGACCATGGCGGTGTAGAGTCCTCCGGGAGATGAATCCCCTCTCCGGCAGGGTGCCGGAGGCGATCTCCTGAATCCCCCGAGATGGGATTGGCGGCGGCGGCGTCTCAGTAAGGTTTTCCGTATCGTGGCTCTCGGTACTGGGGGTTTCGCGACGGAGGCTTTAAGTAGGCGGAATGGCAGGTAAAGGGGCGTCACGAGAGGCCCACACCACAGGCCGGCGCGGCCAGGGGTTGGGCCGCGCCGCCTTGGTGTGTCGCCACCTCGTGGCTCCACTTCGTCTCTCCCTCGTACTTCTGGAAGCTTCGTGCAAAAATAGGACCCTGGGCTTTGATTTCGTCCAATTCCGAGAATATTTCCTTACTATGATTTCTGAAACCAAAAACAGCAGAAAACAGCAACTGGCTCTTCGGCATCTCGTTAATAGGTTAGTGCCGGAAAATGCATAATAATGACATATAATGTGTATAAAACATGTGAGTATCATCATAAAAGTAGCATGGAACATAAGAAATTATAGATACGTTTGAGACGTATCAGTGGCTCTTCGAAAAATAAGACCAATGGTATAATTTTTGTGAATTTTTGAAAACTTTTAAAAATGCACATTTCTGGGTATTAAGTTTATTATTACTGGGCAGAAAAAGATTTTGAAATCTCTATACAACTAAAGAACTTTGCAAAACAAAAGTGCTACAGCAAGTAGAACAAGTGGAGAAAGAAAGAAATGTTGTTTACCTCCTCTATGCATATAAAAAGTATTTGTTAACAAGGTTGATCAAGTCTTGCCACCAAATAAATTTTACATAGCATAAGAAGAAATAAACCTCAAATCAATCATGTTACCTTGAATTGTATTGATATGGATCCAATCATAAGATTTTGATATCCTTCTTTAGGCTCATATATAGGACAATCAATAGTTCCAACTTTGATAGTTCTCACATTAGAAATGGTATTAACTCCACATACTTTATCAATCCTCTTGGGGAAATAAACGGTATGGTCCTTGTCATCAACATTGAAAGTAACTTTTCCTTTATTGCAATCAATAACAGCCCCTGCGGTGTTAAGAAAAGGTCTCCCAAGAATAATAGACATATTATCATCTTCAGGCATTTCCAACACAACAAAATCAGTTAATATCAAGCAGTTATTAGTAACTTGAACAGGAACATCCTCACATATACCAACAGGAATAGCAGTAGATTTATCAGCCATTTGCAAAGATATATCAGTCGGTATCAACTTATCTAAATAAAGTCTCTTGTAAAGAGAAAAAGGCATAACACTAACACCTGCTCCCAAATCACATAGAGCAGTTCTAACATAATTATTCTTGATAGAACAAGGAATAGTCGGTATACCTGGGTCACCCAACTTCTTTGGAACTTTGCCATTGAAAGATTAATTAGCAAGCATAGTGGAATTCTCCTCATTAGGAATTTTTCTTTTGTTAGAGACAATATCTTTCATATACTTTGAATAAGGAGGCAATTTAATAGCATCAGTCAAAGGGATTTGCAAGAATAAAGGTTTCATCCAATCACAAAATTTATTATAGTGTTCTTCTTCCTTTGATTTTAGTTTCTTAGCAGGAAATGGCATTTGCTTTTGAACCCAAGGTTCTCTTTCATTACCATGTTTCTTAGCAACAAAATCTTCTTTAGTATACTTTTTATTTTAGCATGCTTTTCAGGTTCATCTTCAACCTCTTCTTTATCAGAAGCATCATTCTTATCATTATCATTATCATTTTCATTACCACTTTCAGTTTCAGCATCAGAAATAGAAATACTATTAGTATCATTAACAGGTTCAGAGGATTCTACAACATTTTTATGTTTATTCTTCTTTTTCTTAGAAGGAGCACTAGGTTCAATTCGTTGAGAATCTTGTTCAACTCTTTTGGGATGCCCTTCAGGATGTAGAGGATCCTGAGTAGAAACACCGCCTCTAGTTGTTACTTCATAAGCATGTTTTTCTTTGGAATTATTTTTTAACAAGTCATTTTGCACTTTAGTGAGTTGATCAATTTGAGTTTGAACCATATGAAAATGTTTAACAAGCATCTTAACATCATTGGAGGTTCTCTCCACAATATCATGCAAATTGCTAATAGCTTGAGAATTTTCCATTAGATGATTCTCTACTCTCATATTAAAATTTTCTTGCTTAACAATATAATTATCAAACTCATCTAAGCATTGAGCAGGAGATTTCGAATACGGAATATCTTCCCTAGTAAAGCGTTGAAGAGAGTTTACCTCAATCATGGATGAAGGGGGAATTATCTTACATAGATCTTCTATGGGAGGTAAGTTCTTCACATCTTCAGATTTAATACCTTTCTTTTTAAGAGATTTCTTGGCTTCCCTCATATCTTCATCATTTAATTTAATCAAACCCCTCTTCTTCAATATCGGCATCGGAGTTGGTTCAGGTGTAGTCCAATCATCATGATTCCGGCCTATTTTAGCCAATAATTCTTCAGCTTCGTCTGGAGTTCTTTTCCTGAAAACACAACCAGCACAACTATCCAAATATGCTCTAGATTCAATGGTTAGTCCACTATAAAATATATCAAGTAAATCATGTCCAGGTCGAGCTCTGATAAGAGAGCAAAATCTTGCCCAAGCTTCAGGCAATTTCTCTACATCTCCCTGGTCAAAGCTGTAAATTTTCTGCAAAGCAGCATGTTGAGCACTAGCAGGAAAGTATTTCCGAAAGAAAACATCAAGCAAATCACCTGGACTATTAATAGAACCAGGAGGCAAACTATTATACCAAGTTTTAGCATCATCCTTTAATGAGAAAGGAAAAAATTTAGCAACAAAATAAGTACGCATCTTGACATCATCAGAAAACAAGCTACTCATAGAAGAAAGTTCATTCATATGTTCTACATCACTTTCTTTTTCAGTGCCACAAAAGGGTGTTTTCTCCACAATAGCTATATGAGATAAATCAAGAGAAAAATCATAATTTTTTATCCTTAATGCTTATAGGAGATGTGGCAAATTTAGGATCAGGAGATAGCTTATATCTAACAGTATGTTGTGCGAGAAACTTTTTAATTTTTCTTGCATCAGTAATAGCATTGCATTTATCAATAAAATCATCATCAGGTTCCACATAATCCTCATCAGGATCATCACTAGAGTAATCAACAGAGTAGCAGGTTGAGCAATAGGTGTGCATATGAAATCATTATTATTTGTGCTAGTGAAGTCACACAACTTGGTATTCTCAGGAGTATTCATTTTAGCAGTAGTAAATAAAACAAACTAAATAAAGTAAATGCAAGTAGCTAATTTTTTTGTGTTTTTAATGTAGAGAACGCAAGCAAGATAAAGTAAAGCAAGTAACTAATTTTTTTGTATTTTTGATATAATGAGCAAACAAAGCAGTAAATAAAATAAGTAAAGCAAGACAAAAACAAAATAAAGAGATTGGAAGTAGGAGACTCCCCTTGCAGCGTGTCTTGATCTCCCCGGCAACGGCGCCAGAAAAAGAGTTGCTTGTGACGGTAAAGCACACGTCCGTTGGGAACCCCAAGAGGAAGGTGTGATGCGTACAGCAGCAAGTTTTCCCTCAGTAAGAAACCGAGGTTATCGAACCAGTAGGAGTCAAGAAGCACGTTGAAGGTTGTTGGTGACGGAGTGTAGTGCGGCGCAACACCAGGGATTCCGACGCCAACGTGGAACCTGCACAACACAATCAAAATACTTTGCCCCAACTTAACAGTGAGGTTGTCAATCTCACCGGCTTGCTGTAAACAAAGGATTAAATGTATGGTGTGGAAAATGATGTTTGTGAAGAACAGTAAGAACAAGTATTGCAGTAGATTGTATTCGATGTAAAAGAATGGACCGGGGTCCACAGTTCACTAGAGGTGTCTCTCCGATAAGAAATAGCATGTTGGGTGAACAAATTACAGTTGGGCAATTGACAAAGAAAGAGGGCATAACAATGCACATACATATCATGATGAGTAGTGTGAAATTCAATTGGGCATTACGACAAAGTACATAGACCGCTATCCAGCATGCATCTATGCCTAAAAAGTCCACCTTCGGGTTAGCATCCGCACCCCTTCTAGTATTAAGTTGCAAACAACAGGCAATTGCATTAAGTATGGTGCGTAATGTAATCAACACAAATATCCTTAGACAAAGCATTGATGTTTTATCCCTAGTGGCAACAGCACATCCACAACCTTAGAACTTTCTGTCACTGTCCCAGGTTTAATGGAGGCATGAACCCACTATCGAGCATAAATACTCCCTGTTGGAGTTATAAGTATCAACTTGGCCAGAGCCTCTACTAGCAACGGAGAGCATGCAAGATCATAAACAACACATATATGATAGATTGATAATCAACATAACATAGTATTCCATATTCATCGGATCCCAACAAACGCAACATGTAGCATTACAAATAGATGATCTTGATCATGATAGGCAGCTCACAAGATCTAACATGATAGCACAAGAGGAGAAGACAACCATCTAGCTACTGCTATGGACCCATAGTCCAGGGGTGAACTACTCACACATCAATCCGGAGGCGATCATGGCGATGAAGAGCCCTCCGGGAGATGATTCCCCTCTCCGGCAGGGTGCCGGAGGCGATCTCCTGAATCCCCCGAGATGGGATTGGCGGCGGCGGCGTCTCTGGAAGGTTTTCCGTATCGTGGCTCTCGGTACTGGGGTTTTCACGACGAAGACTTTTTATAGGCGGAAGGGCAGGTTAGGGGGCGTCACGAGGGGCCCACACACTAGGGCCGCGCGGCCAGGGCCTAGGCCGCGCCGCCCTAGTGTGGCGGCGCCTCGTGGCCCCACTTCGTTTCCCTTTCGGACTTCTGGAAGCTTCGTGGAAAAATAAGACCCTGGGCGTTGATTTCGTCCAATTCCGAGAATATTTCCTTACTAGGATTTCTGAAACCAAAAACAGCAGAAAACATCAACTGGCTCTTCGGCATCTTGTCAATAGGTTAGTGCCGGAAAATGCATAAATATGACATAAAGTGTGTATAAAACATGTGAGTATCATCATAAAAGTAGCATGGAACATAAGAAATTATAGATACGTTTGAGAAGTATCACTCACTCTCCTTTTGGTTGGTCACTCCCTCACCACTCAACTCACTATGTTGGTTGTGTTGTTGTGCCCTCGCTAAAGCCTTCGCATTGTCCGCGATGATTTGGCTAGGAGTCATTGGGCGAAGCTCAAACTTCTTATCCTTGACCTTGAAGGTGTATGTATTGGAGAGTCCATCATGGATTGCCTTCTTCTCAATCACCATCATTCGGTGTCTACCACTCCAAGGATGGCAAGTGCACATCGCGCATACCTCCCTCATGAGGCGACTTCCACCTCTTGTGCCACCACCACAATGGCCCCTAGCTCATCACATGCCTATGGACTCCGATGCTACAAGTGCAAGCAACAAGGCCACCTTCCACGGGAATGTACCAATCTCCTTTGTGAGGTATGCAAGGCCAAGGGTCACATGGTATGGCAATGCACATCGACAAGCACGGACATACTCCACTTCGACGAGCTACAAGCCCAAGCCACCAAGAAGCCTATGGCGCCCACACTTCAAGATGAAGATCACCAAGGTGAACTCAAGGGCAAAGTTGATCCGAGCCTAGCTCTCAACGACACTATGGCGCCACCGATCGAGGACGACTTGGGAGGCGATGGAGTTGAGATGGTTGAGCATGGGAATTTCCCTTTAACCAAGGAGGCGCATGGAGATGAGAAAGTCGAACCTACTCCCCTGTGCTTGATTAATGAGTTGGTACCAAGCCCATGTGAGCATGAGAGCCACTTAGCCCACTTGAGTGAGAGTGATAGTGAGTTGAGTGCCTCCCACCCCATATGTGAGTTTGAGTGCTTCCTTTTGGATGACATGAGTGATACACCGAGTGAGTTGAGAGAGGTAGATGACAGGTCCTTGTATGACATAGGCATCCCCAAGGGGCCTGCCGAAGATGGTACCCGGGGTTTACTGAAGGCCCACGACCCGAAGGATAAGAAGGATCGGAAGCCCAATTTACTATTAAGGAAAGCTAGAGTTGTATTAGGAATACTACTTGTAATCTCGCGGGACGGGTTAGAAACCCTCCCGGACTCTGTAACTTGTGTATTACGAATCCCTCGGCTCCGCCTCCTATATAAGGGGGAGTCGAGGGACAAAGAAAACATCGATTCATTGTCTCACAAACCCTAGTTTTCATATCGTCGAGCACTTTTTTGCTGAAACCTTCGAGATCTACTTGCCCTCTACTTCCAACTAAACGCTAGTCTACAACTTGTAGGCATTGATAAGTTAATCCCTTGTCAATTGGCGCCATCTGTGGGGATTAGAGGTGTCAAGGATCTGATCTCGATGGCACGTTCAAGTTCGTCGACTTCGTCAACTGCAAGCAACGCGATGGATAGAGGTAAACAGATCGAAACTGGTCTAGTCGATTTTGTACCTCACCCGCCCTCCCGTTTGGATGCATATACGTATCTGGAGGAGCCCATGGAGATGACGTTCGGAAGGTTCCACTTCCGCGTCGAGAAAGAAGGAGCGTATCGTCTCGAAATACCGATTTCGTCGGGATTATCAGCGGTCGATCTCGATTTTTCGAGTTCAGCGTCATCAATCGAGTCAGGCGACGAGGAGACTTCATCACCACGCTTCATCAGCACCAGGGCAAGTGAAAAACTCGCCAAGATCTTCAGCGACATGTCCTTCGAGTCATCCGCGGACTCTGATATAAGCGATGACTCGAGCAACATCGACGGCTTCAACTTCATCGACAGATCCACTACTGTTGGAAAGGTCTTCACCAATCTTTGTGATGGTGTCACCAAACCCAGCAAGATGCAACATCCAAAATATCATCAGATCTATGCCATCGGAGAACCAAGTCGTGATCAGGAGGAGACATCAGATGCTTTCGATGATTTGGGCAATCCATACGTCGATCCCGCTGATCTTAGGTGAGGTCTAGGCACTAAATATGTTGGGTCTACGCCGAGTTTAAGGGTTCAACTTCCACAAGAAGCGTGGGATAGAGCCACAAAAGCTATGGATGGTACAGAACCAATGACTACAACTGCTACGTCGGAAGAGTTACAAGCGTATCAATATAGACTCGCTCGCGTCGGAAGAGAATTAGAAAAACGGACAGCTGCTCTTAACAGAAGGCAGGAAGCGGCTTCCGCGTCAAGCAGGAGAAGGGCAAATTTAAGTCGATAATCTGGTACTTCGGGAGATAGTCACAGAACAGCTCGAAATAGAGCAAGATCGCGGCTGCAGGATATGCCTGAGGCAGACAGGGAGAATTTGGTTCAGAACCTCGACATGTCCTTTATATCGATAGACACGAGGGGAAACATCATCCCTAAGACACCGGAAGCTGGGTATATGGCGACGCAAGCCTTCATCCTCGCATCCAAGCCACCTCCCGGAGATCCAAGAGAAGCATTATACAATATGGCCATGGCAGGAGTTGGAGCCATGGGAACAGCGTTCGTAACTTCGCCTCCCGAAGGATCAGCAAGGCAAAATAGTCCACGACCTGCTGTAGCAGCACCAAGTCCCGAAAGAACAAGCGGAGCAAGAGACACAGCAGTTCAAGCACGGGTGGCCAGAGCACGACAAAATAGAAGGGAACATCGGGACTCCCCGGAGATAGATGACGAGGATATGTGTGGGCTGCCGTGCTTCACAAGGAGGGTCCGAAAAACTCGAGTTCCTTCGGGGTTTAAATTACCCGATAACTTCAAAAAGTTCGACGGCCTGCAAGATCTAGAGGATTGGCTAGTTGATTATCTCGAGACGGTAAAGTTGATAGGAGGAACCAGAGCGACAGCCATGCAGAGCATCCAAGTACATTTAAGTGGAGCTGCGAGGTCTTGGATAAAGAAGCTTCCTCAAGGTTCAATCGAAAGCTGGGACAGTTTCGAGGATGTGTTCGTCAAAAACTTTCGATCCACCTGCAAAAAAACCTGCATCATTAGAAGAGTTGAGAGCGTGTCGACAAAAGTATGATGAATCAATGAGAAAATATATCCAAAGGTGGAATATCATTAAAAACTCGGCATAAAACATATCTGACGAGATAGCGATAGATGCGTTTGTCGCAGGAATCCGACGAGGAGATTTTGTCGAAGACTTGGGGAGAACCAACCCAAAGACAGTATCGGCGTTGATGGAGATAGCAAATAAATGGGCAGATGGAGAAGATGCTGTTCACAACAAACGGCACAGGTCACCAGAGGAGGACCGTGGTCGAAATTTTCAAAACAGACGACGATTTCCTCGACAATTTTCGAGTTACGATGCTCCTGGTCAAATCTCGGCTGGGTTTCGAGCAAGTGCTGGAGGAGGCAATAGAGACGACTATCAACGGAGCAGCGAGCAGCGAAGAGACAATAGAGATGACTCCCGAAATAATAGGCAAAATGGTGGGCCAAGGTTCCAGAGACCTTTCGTGTCTCCCCAGGATATGATGAACGGGCCGTGTCAGATGCATTTCTATCTCGACAGCAATGGGAAGAGACAGTCAGGACACCTGCAGAAAGATTGTCGAAACTTTCAGGCAATGCTAAGGTTTGCAGGACAATCCAATGCTCAAGCGACAAATAGAAATCCTCAAGGGCCTAGGAGTGAGATCCACTTGCCACCTCCTCCCGCAATTATGGACGAAAATCGACACCAGCTCAGAATAGCGGCAGCACCACAACCACCCCCATACGTTGATCCCAACTCCAACGGAGCGGTCTCGATGATTCAGAAGGGTAGGCCGTCCAATAGAGCTCAGAAAGTGATCTCGCGGCAAGTGTTCATGGCAGAGAAGATGCCTCCACCAACGATTGAGTACCTAAATTGGTCAGGGCAGGACATTGGCTTCACAATAGCGGATCACCCGCAGCAAGTTCCTCGACCAGGGCAGTCATCACTTATCTTACCGGCAGTAATCGCAGGATTCGACATATCTCGAGTATTCATAGATGGAGGCAGCAGTCTAAACCTTATGTACGCAGATACATTAAGGAAGATGAACATATCCTTAGCAAATCTGAAACCAACTGACACACGTTTCCATGGCATCATGCCAGATAAGCCAAGCTATCCGTTGGGGAAGATCAATCTCGATGTTCAGTTTGGGACCCGAGAAAATTACAGAATAGAAAGGCTGGAATTTGAAGTCGTGGATTTCCCGTCGCAGTATCATGCCTTGTTGGGACGACCAGCATATGCCAGGTTCATGGCGGTACCACATTACACATATTTGTTATGGAGGTTACCTGGACCTAAGGGACCAGTCACGGTTAAAGGAAGCTTCGCGTTAGCCGATAAATGCGACAAGGATTTTCATCGACTGTCAGAAACTTTTGGGATGCAAGCAGAATACATGGCGTCAAGGCTCACGACTGATTATGATGTGCTGCCAGATGTCGGGAGGCCTAATAAAGAATCAACCTTTAATACTGCGAAAGATTCCAAGGAGGTGCAGATCCACCCGACAGATCCGAAGAAAACGACGTCCATCGCAACAGACATGGACCTCGCATAGGAAAGCGCGCTCGTCGAATTCCTCCGTGAGCACTGAAAGATCTTTGCATGGTGTCTAGCTGACATGCCAGGAGTACCTAGGGAACTTGCCGAGCACCACCTAAACTTGGATCCAATAGCGAGGCCAATTAAGCAACCTTTGCGGCGTTTTTCAGAGCCAAACCGCAAAGCTATGCTATCAGAGATTGATCGACTCAGAGAAGCTGGTTTCATTAAAGAGCTGCATACAGAGGCTACGTGGGTAGCAAACCCAGTGTTGGTCCCGAAGAAAAACACTAAAGTCCTTCGCATGTGCGTCGACTTTACGTGTCTTAACAAGCACTGTCCAAAGGATCACTTTCCCCTCCCAAGGATCGATCAAATTATCGACTCCACGGCAGGATGTGAACGTCTTTTCTTCCTGGATGCATACTCTGGTTATAACCAGATCAGATTGAAAGAAAAAGATGAGGTCAAAACAGCGTTCATTACACCTTACGGTGTGTTTTGCTACAGAACAATGCCCTTTGGTCTGAAAAACGTGGGAGCAACATATCAGCGGATGATGCAGAAGTGCTTAGCAACACATATTGGGAAAAACGTACAAGTGTACATTGATGATGTCGTCATAACATCAAAAAAGGGGGCCACGCTAATCGAGGACCTGAAGGAAACTTTCGACAACCTCGATAAGTTTTGCCTCAAACTGAATCCGACAAAGTGTTCTTTCGGCGTCCCTGCAGGAGAACTTCTCGGGTTCCTAGTCTCAGCAAGAGGGATTGAAGCTAATCCCAAAAAAATTCAAGCTATCGTAACAATGAGGAAGCCAACAAAGTTGAAAGAAATACAACAGTTAACTGGGCGAGTCACAGCTTTAAGTAGATTCGTCGCCAGGCTGGGAGAAAAGGCGTTACCGTTCTATGCCTTAATTAAGCAAGGAGATAAGTTCCAGTGGAACGAAGAGGCCGATAGAGCTTTCGAGGATCTCAAGCGCACAATCTCGACACCACCAATCTTGGCGGAGCCTAAAGAGAAGGAACCTCTCCTGTTATATATTGCAGCCACACCTCAGGTGGTCAGCACGGCACTCGTTGTCGAAAGAGAAGAGGAAGGAAAACTCCATGGGGTGCAGAGGCCGGTATATTTCATCAGTGAAGTTTTATCGCCTTCAAAACAGCGGTACCCGCAGTACCAGAAGCTAGCATACGGAGTGTTTTCAACTGCAAGAAAGTTGTGACACTATTTTCGGCACACCCGATAATAGTGGTCAACGAGGCACCCTTATCCAACATACTAAACAACCCAGAAGCTACGGGTCATGTCTTGATAGCGTGTATACACACGTCCGTTGGGAACCCCAAGAGGAAGGTGTGATGCGTACAGCAGCAAGTTTTCCCTCAGTAAGAAACCAAGGTTTATCGAACCAGTAGGAGTCAAGAAGCACGTTGAAGGTTGATGGCGGCGAGATGTAGTGCGGCGCAACACCAGGGATTCCGGCGCCAACGTGGAACCTGAACAACACAACCAAAGTACTTTGCCCCAACGAAACAGTGAGGTTGTCAATCTCACCGGCTTGCTGTAACAAAGGATTAGATGTATAGTGTGGATGATGATTGTTTGCAGAAAACAGTAGAACAAGTATTGCAGTAGATTGTATTCGATTAAAAGAATGGACCGGGGTCCACAGTTCACTAGAGGTGTCTCTCCCATAAGATAAATAGCATGTTGGGTGAACAAATTACAGTTGGGCAATTGACAAATAGAGAGGGCATGACAATGCACATACATGACATGATGAGTATTGTGAGATTCAATTGGGCATTACGACAAAGTACATAGACCGCTATCCAGCATGCATCTATGCCTAAAAAGTCCACCTTCAGGTTATCATCCGAACCCCTTCCAGTATTAAGTTGCAAACAACAGACAATTGCATTAAGTATGGTGCGTAATGTAATCAATAACTACATCCTCGGAC
This sequence comes from Lolium perenne, assembly GCF_019359855.2. Taxonomy (NCBI): domain Eukaryota; kingdom Viridiplantae; phylum Streptophyta; class Magnoliopsida; order Poales; family Poaceae; genus Lolium; species Lolium perenne. The sequence goes on along the minus strand of NC_067244.2, from coordinate 262,117,756 downwards.
ATAGCATCAATGTTTTATCCCTAGTGGCAACAGCACATCCACAACCTTAGAACTTTCTGTCACTGTCCCAGATTTAATGGAGGCATGAACCCACTATCGAGCATAAATACTCCCTCTTGGAGTTAAGAGCAAAAACTTGGCCAGAGCCTCTACTAATAACGGAGAGCATGCAAGATCATAAACAACACATAGGTAATAGATTGATAATCAACATAACATAGTATTCTCTATCCATCGGATCCCAACAAACACAACATATAGCATTACAGATAGATGATCTTGATCATGTTAGGCAGCTCACAAGATCCGACAATGAAGCACAATGGGGAGAAGACAACCATCTAGCTACTGTTATGGACCCATAGTCCAGGGGTGAACTACTCACTCATCAATCCGGAGGCGACCATGGCGGTGAAGAGTCCTCCGGGAGATGATTCCCCTCTCCGGCAGGGTGCCGGAGGTGATCTCCTGAATCCCCCGAGATGGGATTGGCGGCGGCGGCGTCTCTGGAAGGTTTTCGGTATCGTGGCTCTCGGTACTGGGGGTTTCGCGACGAAGACTTTAAGTAGGCGGAAGGGCAGAGTCGGAGGAGTCACGGGGGCCCCACACGCCAGGGCCGCGCGGGCCCTATGCTGGCCGCGCCGCCCTAGTGTGGCGGCGCCCCGTGGCCCCACTTCGTCTCCCCCTAGGTCTTCTGGAAGCTTCGTGTGAAAATAGGCCCCTGGGCGTTGATTTCGTCCAATTCCGAGAATATTTCCTTACTAGGATTTCTGAAACCAAAAACAACAGAAAATAGCAACTGGCTCTTCGGCATCTCGTTAATAGGTTAGTGCCAGAAAATGCATAAATACGACATATAATGTGTATAAAACATGTGAGTATCATCATAAAAGTAGCATGGAACATAAGAAATTATAGATACGTTTGAGACGTATCAAGCATCCCCAAGCTTAGTTCCTACTCGTCCCGAGTAGGTAAACGATAACAAAGATAATTTCTTAGTGACAATGCTACCAACATAATCTTGATCAATACTATTGTAAGCACATGTAATGAATGCAGCGATTTGAAACAATGGTAAATGACATGAGTAAACAATTGAATCATAAAGCAAAGACTTTTCATGAATAGTACTTCAAGACAAGCATCAATAAGTCTTGCATAAGAGTTAACTCATAAAGCAATAATTCAAAGTAAAGGTATTGAAGCAACACAAAGGAAGATGAAGTTTCAGCGGTTGCTTTCAACTTGTAACATGTATATCTCATGGATATTGTCAATGTAAAGTAATATAACAAGTGCAATATGCAAGTATGTAGGAATCAATGCACAGTTCACACAAGTGTTTGCTTCTTGAGGTGGAGAGAGATAGGTGAACTGACTCAACATAAAAGTAAAAGAAAGGTCCTTCAAAGAGGAAAGCATCGATTGCTATATTTGTGCTAGAGCTTTAGTTTTGAAAACAAGAAACAATTTTGTCAACGGTAGTAATAAAGCATATGTATCATGTAAATTATATCTTACAAGTTGCAAGCCTCATGCATAGTATACTAATAGTGCCCGCACCTTGTCCTAATTAGCTTGGATTACCGGGATTATCATCGCAATACACATGTTTTAACCAAGTGTCACAAAGGGGTACCTCTATGCCGCCTGTACAAAGGTCTAAGGAGAAAGTTCGCATTGGATTTCACGCTTTTGATTATTCTCAACTTAGACATCCATACCGGGACAACATAGACAACAGATAATGGACTCCTCTTTAATGCATAAGCATGTAGCAACAATTAATGTTCTCATATGAGATTGAGGATATATGTCCAAAACTGAAACTTCCACCATGATTCATTGCTTTAGTTAGCGGCCCAATGTTCTTCTCTAACATTATGCATGCTCTAACCATTAAATGAGTGGTAAATCGCCCTTAATTCAGACAAGACGGACATGCATAGCAACTCACATGATATTCAACAAAGAGTAGTTGATGGCGTCCCCAGGAACATGGTTATCGCACAACAAGCAACTTAATAAGAGATAAAGTGCATAAGTACATATTCAATACCACAATAGTTTTTAAGCTATTTGTCCCATGAGCTATATATTGTAAAGGTGAAGAATGGAAATTTTAAAGGTAGCACTCAAGCAATTTACTTTGGAATGGCGGAGAAATACCATGTAGTAGGTAGGTATGGTGGACACAAATGGCATAGTGGTTGGCTCAAGGATTTTGGATGCATGAGAAGTATTCCCTCTCGATACAAGGCTTAGGCTAGCAAGGTTATTTGAAACAAACACAAGGATGAACCGGTGCAGCAAAACTCACATAAAAGACATATTGTAAACATTATAAGACTCTACACCGTCTTCCTTGTTGTTCAAACTCAATACTAGAAATTATCTAGACCTTAGAGAAACCAAACATGCAAATCAGATTTTAGCATGCTCTATGTATTTCTTCATTAATAGGTGCAAAGTATATGATGCAAGAGCTTAAACATGAGCACAACAATTGCTAAGTATCACATTATTCAAGATATTATACCAATTACCACATATATCATTTTCCAATTCCAACCATATAACAATTTAACGAAGAAGAAACTTTCGCCATGAATACTATGAGTAAAGCCTAAGGACATATTTGTCCATATGCAACAGCGGAGCGTGTCTCTCTCCCACACAATGAATGCTAGGATCCATTTTATTCAAACAAAACAAAAACAAAAACAACAGACGCTCCAAGTAAAGTACATAAGATGTGACGGAATAAAAATATAGTTTCACTAGAGGAACCTGATAATGTTGTCGATGAAGAAGGGGATGCCTTGGGCATCCCCAAGCTTAGACGCTTGAGTCTTCTTGATATATGCAGGGGTGAACCACCGGGGCATCCCCAAGCTTAGAGCTTTCACTCTCCTTGATCATAGTGTATATCATCCTCCTCTCTTGATCCTTGAAAACTTCCTCCACACCAAACTCAAAACAAACTCATTAGAGGGTTAGTGCATAATCAAAATTCACATATTCAGAGGTGACACAATCATTCTTTATACTTCTGGACATTGCACAAAGCTACTGAAAGACAATGGAATCGAAAAATCCATCAAGCATGACAAAACAGGCAATGCAAAATAAAAGGCAGAATCTGTCAAAACAGAACAGTTCGTAAAGACGAATTTTTAAGAGGCACCAGACTTGCTCAGATGAGAAAACTTAAAACTAATGAAAGTTGCGTACATATCTGAGGATCACTCACGTAAATTGGCATAATTTTCTGAGTTACCTACAGAGAATTAGACCCAGATTCGTGACAGCAAAGAAATCTGTTTCTATGCAGTAATCCAAATCTAGTATCATCCTTCTATTAGAGACTTTACTTGGCATAACAATGCAATAAAACTAAGATAAGGAGAGGTTGCTACAGTAGTAAACAACTTCCAAGACTCAAATATAAAACAAAAGTACTGTAGTAAAAACATGGGTTGTCTCCCATAAGCGCTTTTCTTTAACGCCTTTCAGCTAGGCGCAGAAAGTGTGTATCAAGTATTATCAAGAGATGGTGTATCAACCTTACCTTGGGCTTTGCCCTTACCTTTCTTGTTCTTTTTCTTACCCTTTGATTTAGGGAATATATGTCTTCCCCCTGGTGTAGAGGTGAATTTCAGGGTGCCTTCTCCCATACCTATGACTGCTCCCAATAGTTTCAGCAGGGATCTTCCAAGTGTGATTTGTCCTGTTCCTACACATTCAATAACAAGATAATCAATGGATATTGTTCTTCCAAGAATGGTTGTATGCACACCTGCAGCTATTCCCTTAGGGATTATAACAGAGTTATCAATAAGAGTTATTCCTTCTCCCCCTTCGACGAAATCCCAAAGTTTCAAAGATTCATGAATACTCTTAGGCATTAGGCAAAATTCAGACATAATATCACAATTGGCATGAAGAGTTTGGTCACCGATAACAATTTTAATAGTAGGATCCCATAATGAAGGTTCATAGTTCACTAAAACTTGATCAAGACGGTTACGAACATATCTATAATTTTCATTCAAGCAAGATGCACTTGTCTCAAGAGTATTTAATCTATTATAAATGCTAATAAGGGCTGAATCAAAGTTATTAGCTGAATCATGTGATGCAACCAACTTCTTTATGGCATTAAAAGCTTGATCCCCATTGCAATGAAGGAAGTCTCCTCCCACTAAAGCGTCCAAAGCATATCTATAGCGAATCATAAGCCCAAAATAAAAGTTACTAAGGAGTAAACTTAGAGTCATTTGTGGTTCAGTTTTGCGATAAGAAGTAAAAATTCTGGACCAAGCATCTTTAAAACTCTCCTCATCCCCTTGTTTAAAAGTGAAGACTAATTCTTCAGGTGAAGAAGTAACAAGTGCAGAACTAGACATGGTAACAAAAATAAAATGCAAGTAACTAATTTTTTTTTTGTGTTTTTGATATAGCAAACAAGATAGCAAGTAAAGTAAAACTAGCAACTAATTTTTTTGTGTTTTGATTTAGTGCAGCAAACAAAGTAGTAAATAAAATAAAGCAAGACAAAAACAAAGTAAAGAGATTGGATTGTGAAGACTCCCCTTGCAGCGTGTCTTGATCTCCCCGGCAACGGCGCCAGAAAATATGCTTGATAGCGTGTATACACACGTCCGTTGGGAACCCCAAGAGGAAGGTGTGATGCGTACAGCAAGTTTTCCCTCAGTAAGAAACCAAGGTTTATCGAACCAGTAGGAGCCAAGAAGCACGTTGAAGGTTGATGGCGGCGAGATGTAGTGCGGCGCAACACCAGGGATTCCGGCGCCAACGTGGAACCTGCACAACACAACCAAAGTACTTTGCCCCAACGAAACAGTGAGGTTGTCAATCTCACCGGCTTGCTGTAACAAAGGATTAGATGTATAGTGTGGATGATGATTGTTTGCGTAAAAACAAGAGAACAAGTATTGCAGTAGATTGTATTCGATTAAAAGAATGGACCGGGGTCCACAGTTCACTAGAGGTGTCTCTCCCATAAGATAAATAGCATGTTGGGTGAACAAATTACAGTTGGGCAATTGACAAATAGAGAGGGCATGACAATGCACATACATGACATGATGAGTATTGTGAGATTCAATTGGGCATTACGACAAAGTACATAGACCGCTATCCAGCATGCATCTATGCCTAAAAAGTCCACCTTCAGGTTATCATCCGAACCCCTTCCAGTATTAAGTTGCAAACAACAGACAATTGCATTAAGTATGGTGTGTAATGTAATCAATAACTACATCCTCGGACATAGCATCAATGTTTTATCCCTAGTGGCAACAGCACATCCACAACCTTAGAACTTTCTCACATCGTCCCATTTAATGGAGGCATGAACCCACTAGCGAGCATAAATACTCCCTCTTGGAGTTAAGAGCAAAAACTTGGCCAGAGCCTCTACTAATAACGGAGAGCATGCAAGATCATAAACAACACATAGGTAATAGATTGATAATCAACATAACATAGTATTCTCTATCCATCGGATCCCAACAAACACAACATATAGCATTACAGATAGATGATCTTGATCATGTTAGGTAGCTCACAAGATCCGACAATGAAGCACAATGGGGAGAAGACAACCATCTAGCTACTGCTATGGACCCATAGTCCAGGGGTGAACTACTCACTCATCAATCCGGAGGCGACCATGGCGGTGAAGAGTCCTCCGGGAGATGATTCCCCTCTCCGGCAGGGTGCCGGAGGTGATCTCCTGAATCCCCCGAGATGGGATTGGCGGCGGCGGCGTCTCTGGAAGGTTTTCCGTATCGTGGCTCTCGGTACTGGGGGTTTCGCGACGAAGACTTTAAGTAGGCGGAAGGGCAGAGTCGGAGGAGTCACGGGGGCCCCACACGCCAGGGCCGCGCGGGCCCTATGATGGTCGCGCTGCCCTAGTGTGGCGGCGCCCCGTGGCCCCACTTCGTCTCCCCCTAGGTCTTCTGGAAGCTTCGTGTGAAAATAGGCCCCTGGGCGTTGATTTCGTCCAATTCTGAGAATATTTCCTTACTAGGATTTCTGAAACCAAAAACAGCAGAAAACAGCAACTGGCTCTTCGGCATCTCGTTAATAGGTTAGTGCCCGAAAATGCATAAATACGACATATAATGTGTATAAAACATGTGAGTATCATCATAAAAGTAGCATGGAACATAAGAAATTATAGATACGTTTGAGACGTATCATGTCTCCCTTTGGGGAATAGAACTTTCCCCTCGGGACATCACGTATGAAAAAAGAAAAGCAATAAAGTCACAAATTCTGCTAGATTTCATTGCAGAATGGATGGAGCTACAAAATACAGGACCACCAGATTTATCGAGAACTTGGACTATGAACTTTTATGGGTCCAAGAGATTAGAGGGAGCTGGTGCAGGCGTGATTCTCATATCACCTGAAGGCGACAAATTAAAATATATCTTACGGATGACGTTCTCAAACGCGTCTAACAATGAGGCAGAATACGAAGCTCTTATACACGGGATGAAGATGGCAAAGGCTTGTGGTGCAACTCGATTAAAAATATTTGGCGATTCTCAATTGGTGGCTCAGCAACTCATGAACCAATGCGATGCAGTCAATGATAGGATGGTAGCATACAAAGAAGTGTACAATGAGCTCGAGAAATTGTTTGATGGATGCGAGGTAAATCACATCAGCAGGCTGAGCAATGATGAAGCCGATGTTCTTGCAAACATCGGGTCGCAGTGTCTCGCAATTCCGCCGGGTGTTTTTTGGGAGGAGATAGCTGAGAGATCTACGAAGACGAACAAACCAAAAAATAAGGAGAAGGACAAGAAATCCTCGGGGTCTATAAAAGAAGCACTAGAAGAAGAAGAGGAAGGGGACCTAATAATGATGGTGCAAATTCCATGGATGCAGATGTACATATCATACATCCTAAGAAAGGAAATTCCCAACGGTCCAGTTGAGGCAAGGCGGGTTATTAGACGATCCAAAGCCTTTACTGTGGTGAAAGGGGAGCTGTACAAACGAAGTATTTCGGGGGTGCTACAAAGGTGCGTTACACCCGAAGAAGGAAGGATAATCCTGAAGAAAGTCGAGCTATTGCGGCCAAGGTTTTTCGAGCCGGATTTTACTGGTTGACAGCAATCGAGGACGCAAAGGAGATAGTACGAACTTGTGACGCGTGCCAGAGATTTGCCGCGAAGCCTCACTCTCCGGAAGCAGAACTAATGCCAATACCATTGTCTTGGCCCTTCGCTCAATGGGGCATCGACATGGTGGGAAAATTACATAAGGCCTCGCCAGGAGGATACGAGTATATGCTCGTCGCTGTCGACAAATTTACAAAGTGGATAGAAGCAAAGCCGATAAATTCGCCGGACGGAGCGTTTGTCGTTAAGTTCGTGAAAAGTATAGTATTCAGGTTTGGAGTACCTCATAGCATCGTCGCGGACAATGGTAGTAACTTTACATCCAAGGAATTCAAGGCATATTGTGCAGAGGTAGGCATCAAACTACACTTCGTCAGTTGCGCACCCGCAGACCAATGGCCAAGTCGAGAAAGCCAATGGCATCATCTGCAATGGTATCAAGAAGCGTCTGTTGGCACCTCTGGAAAAAGCTCGACACACTTGGCCAGAGGAGTTGCCTAGTGTGTTATGGAGCATACGAACAACACCAAATACAGTGACACAAGAAACTCCATTTTTTCTGGTCCACGGAGCTGAGGCAGTATTGCCGATAAAAATAGAGCACGATTCTCCAAGAATAACGAGTATGATGAGGAAGCTTCCAGCAAAGCATTGGAGGATGATGTCGATGCACTGGATGAAGCTCGAGATGAAGTGTTATCAAGGGTCACCAAGTACCAGCAAGACCTGAAGAACTACCACAGCCAACGTTTGCGACCAAGATCCTTTCAAGTGGGTGACCTAGTTCTTCGCCTCACACAGAAAAGCCACGAAAAACTCGAGTCGCCATGGCTTGGCCCTTACATCATCACAGAAGTAATCGAAGAAGGAGCATACATGATAAAGGACAAGAAAACAGGGGTTGCCGAGCAAAACTCCTGGAACGTGGTGCAACTCAGGCGGTTCTACGCTTAGAGTCGAAAAATATAGTTCCTCCTTTGTAAAAATACAATGTAGTGAAACACCCGCGAGCTTTCAGACGCACTCTTTTCCTTTTCAGGGCACCGAGTGGGGCTGGAAAGGTTTTTAATGAGGCGGGCTCGCGGTGCTGCAATATAGTAAAAGATATTGATGACATACATCTTCTTTCGTCGACAGGCTCGGGGGCTCATAACCCATGACAACATATATATATATATATTCTCGCAAAATAGTAAATTCATCGAGACGCAAAAATAGTTTGAGCTCTGGCCAAAGGCTCGGGGGCTTTACAATATAGATTACACTTTACAATATAGACAACTTCATCGTCAAGAAGAATTCAACACAAAAGATATATATGACTTCCCGCAATATAGTACAACTCAGTTGATACCTAATATATTATCTATGGATAGACCTTTGTTATTTGCAGCCGTCGTCGTATGTTCAGCATAGCTACCTTTTACAAAGAACTCAGAATCCATCCGAAGAAGTTCGTCCATCATTTCTTCGGCTACAGGAGTTATAATATCATCGATTTTGTCGATGTTTCTCTTTCGCTTCGACTGCTTGGCCAGACATTTGGCGACAATCTTCATCAGATCTAACTTCGGGTAGCAGATATGTATCATAATCATCGCGAATCTTGCCCCAGCAGACAGTTGAGCTCGCACAAAATTATGGATACGAGGGGCATCCCGGAATTTCTCCATCAGAGCGGGAAGAGTGTCCGGTATTTCGTTCCGAGGAAACATAGTACTATAAACTAGAGACAAAGTTCTTTTACAGAAATCAAGGAACTCACGAATTTGACAAGCGCGGTCCTGAAATCTGACAATTTCTCGGGTGCGTTCTGGAGTAGCCCAGAACAGAGAATCATGGTCCAGTGCAAGATTAACAAGGAGATTTGTCCTTGTGTCTACACGTTGGTCCTCAGCAGCAGTGTCCAGAAAGAAACCTATTTGGCGACAGCACAAGAATTTCAACGGAGGAAACAGGGAAAAAACAGAGGAAGTTTTGATTTACAAGACATACCCGTCATATCCAAACTTGCTTCAGTCATCAACTCGAGCATAAAATTTTCTCGAGTGGTGGCCTTTGCAGCTTCAGAAACGGCGGCTTCTTTGGAAGCTATGGGCTCCTGAGTTTGATGCAGTGCAACTTTCTCCCTCTCGGATGATTTTCGAGATTGCTCCATTATTATAAGTGTTTGCTTCTTCATATACTGAAGTTGCTGACGAAGCTCCTCCAAGTCTTGTGTTGAACCCTTACTCGAAGAATCTTCAACAAACTCGCTGTCAACAGGCATTTTCTTCGAGTGGGAGGAAGCAGGAAAAACATCGGAGGGACGAGGAGTTGAAGTGTAGTTATCAAATATCAACTGAAAATAAAAGTTTCGACATCAATCATCAAGCAAAATAGATTTCCATTGATTCTCAGAATATTTACAAGGCATTACAATGGAGGATAGCCTAATGAACTAGTGGGATAAGTGTCGCCAAAGCTACTCTGGCGACAGCATCAAAAGGAAAAAAGAAACATAAGAAAGACAGGGTGGTCTACTTGACCTCCGGCTTGGATGAGCTTGGAGCTGGAGTTGGCTTGCAATCGAGGAAGGCAAGGATTGGCTTGGAGTTAGGCTTGGCAGCCTTGATCAAAGATTGCCACTTTTTCGTCTCCAACTCCTTTGTCTCGCCAACTTTAGCCCAGTCGATGTCCTGTTGGCTATCAGCAATCAGAGCAATGGTGCCCTCGACGCCAATCTTCAGGCCTTCTTGGCGAAGTTTAAGCCCAAGATCTTCTTGAGAGTTGAAGCACTTGGCAAGAGCTGTGAAAATCTTGGGCTCTTCTTTCTTCGGGAAGAAATAAGGAAAAAGACGCGACAGACCTGCTCTGGCTTCAGCAAGGCCTTCGCGTGCTTCCTCCCCATGAAATTCAAGAAGGGAAAGCTCGTCAAGCAGCTGATCGCCTTCAGGACACTCCAAGTCAAAATCTTGATGTGTTTTCCCTAGAAAGAAGCAAAAGAAAGATCATCAAAGATCGCGCAAGGATAAATTTGACAACCCGAAGAAGTAGCAAAGGTTTGAGGGCTTACTGACAAAACGTCGACTTTGCGATTGCAAGCGACTAAGGATTTCAGCTTCACGAGCAGCTTGCTCGGATATGTTGTCGCTCAAGGCAGTTTCCGCGTCATGAAGTCTTTATCGAAGACCTTCGGCAGCGGCAGCATCTGCTTTAGCCCTCTTAGCATCTGTTTCAGCCTTCTTACGAGCCTTTTCACTTTGCTCCAGTTTACGAGCAAGTGCATCAGCACGCTTGTTGGCTTCCACAAGGTTTTCTGACAAAATAGTCAACAGCAATCAAAATCATGACAAGAAAGGAGGGAGAGGTCATTTGCCAGAAGAAGTAGCAACATATTACCTTCGGCCTTTTTAGCATAGTCACGGTACCCGACGAATTGGGTACCGATCGAGACGGATGAATTCCTTCATCAAAGGCTGACAAAGGAAAAAAGAGAAGCAAGCATCAATAAGGTAAAAAGCTCGACAGCAAAAAGAAAAAAGAAGCGAAAAAAAAGAGTCGATAGCGTCGAAAAATATTTTGCATAACAGAAGAGAAGAAAACAACTTACGTCATCCAGAGGAGGAGTTGTGGAGCTACCAAGAAGTAGGGCATGCTCCGTGGCTGGCTCGACCCTGGCCCTCTTTGGCGAAGGGGCACGGGGGCTTGCAGGCGAAGTTGGATGCTCGATGATTTGTTGAGGAGGTGAAGTTTCATCTCCATCAGGATGAGCTCCAGAGACAACTAAAGCACGCGACGTACTCGTTCGAGCAGTCGCGTCAATAGGTTGATCTTCATCCTCGTCATCTCTGCAATAAAATGGCGCAATATAAGAATCAACATAGACAAAAACATCGAGAGCAAAAACAACAAAGAGTAATAGGGAACTTACGAGCTAACAAGAGCATCCTCGTAAGGATTGAAAGCTGTCTTCCTTTCGGAAGGACCAGCTTCTTCGGCTTTGGAGGTGCCGGAATCGGCGACTTCATCCCTTTTCCTCTTGTTCTTTGGAGAAACAGCGGAAGGAAGGGAGCGTGTCGAGGTAGTGGCCTCAGACTCGGCTTCTTTCTCAGAGGAAGCCGCGGATTTTTGAGAACCCGCGACTTCACTCTCATGGCGAGAAGTACCCTGGTTGTCATCGTCGACAACGGTACGTTCTTCAACTTCTCCACCTTTAGGAAGAGGAGGAAGAGAAGCTAGAACAGGGTGGTTCTGCGACAAACAAAGAGTATCGACAAAAAAGTTATGCAAAAGACGCTAGCAAGATAGTAGTCGACAAATACTAAAAACTCGACAAGACAATATAGTAGTCAAGATGAAAAATTACCTTGGGAAGGGGATTGGCACCACTATATGGCGTAATGCGGCAAGATGATGGAATAGTATCCTTCTTGCTGAGCGACGAGATTCTTCGGATCAGTTTCTCCAAATCCTTCACAGGAAGGTCTTTGGAGAGCCTGTCGACGTCTTCTTCACCAATGTACATCCAAAGGGGATTTTTGCGAGCTTGAAGAGGCTGCACTCTAATCCTAAGGAAGTAGGCTGTGATCTGGATACCCAACAGTTCCTTGCCGCGGGTGTTCTGGAGCTCATGGATGCGAGTCATCAGCGCCTCTATCGCCAATTTCTCATCTTCGGTAGCTTCAGCATCCCAGGAACGGCGGCGAAGGATTTTGGCTCCTCCGTCGAAAGGAGCGATATTGTTCTCCACTGAATCGGAGCTCTCTTCGTGCACATAGAGCCATCTCTTGCGCCACCCTTGGAAGGAGTCGGGGAATTTGACGTCGAAGTATTCAACGTCAGAATGAACACAGATAACAACGCCGCCGATGTTATAGGCGACGTTGTGGGAGCCATTACGGCGGAGGCAGAAGATGTGTTTCCACAGAGCCCAATTAGGTTGGACTCCGAGGAAGCATTCGCAAAGTGTGATAAAAATCGACACGTGAAGGATGGAATTGGGCGTCAGCTGATGCAGCTGAAGCCCATAGACAAAGAGAAGACCTCGAAGAAACTCGTGGATAGGGGGAGAAAGACCGCGGATGAGATGGTCAACAAAACTGACCCGGTATTCGATTGGAGGCGAGGGATAGCTCTCCTCCTTGGGGAAGCGCAGCGCATTCTCCTTCTTGGTGAACCCAAGCTTCTTCAGCAGGTTCATATCCTGATTAGAGATCTTGGATCTCTCCCATTCCAGATCTTCGGTGGCCATCTTGGATTCGGGAGTGCTATGCCTGGTCAGCCGCGCGCGTGGTGGCATCAATGAGAGTGGTGGAGAAAGGTGCGAGCGTGGTTGAGCGCAAGAGGCAATGGGAGTAATGAGGGATTTTGCAGAGGAGAAGCAGAGGTGCGGCGCGAGCGAAAGTTTGCAAGGAGGAAGACGATGGCCTTAAATAAAGGTGCGGTGAATCGATGCACCATTGGATGAAGAGATTGTGGGATAGATGGTGTACACGTGGACAAGGGGTAAAAAAGTAATTTCATTAAGAAGAGAAAGAACAGGCGTTACAGTGCGTGTGCCAGGAAAAGTGGAGGACGTGTGTCCCCCACTTGCACGACGTGTCGATGTGCAATTTCGGCCCGCAAGGCAGAGAGAGAGCAGTTCTCGCGTTTTTCCGATACAGCGGTCGTGGCTATCATCAGCAATGATGTCACCTAGGCAAGAGAAAAATTCGGCAAAGCAGCTTCATAAATATTGGCGATGGAAGAAGATTGTTGATTATTTCGGGAGCCTTTGGTCAAATACAAGTTTTTGCCCAAATGTTCGGGGGCTACTTAAGAAAAAAGAAAAAAGCTCCAGTATGAAAAAATAGAAATGGCGAGAGCCTATGATCAAACGCAAGCATTTGTTCATAGCCTCGGGGGCTACTCCCATCGGGAGCGCTGGTCGCGCACCCGATATATATAAAATCTCGAGAGAGGTTTACAATATAGCAGCATAAGATGTTGAGCCTACAACCAAGCACAAGTCCTTGGTTGTAGCCTCGGGGGCTACTCCCATCGGGAATGCTGTTCGCGTGCCCGAATCATACAAATATATAGTGAGTATATTTCAAGTTATACAAATAACTCGAAACATACTCCCATCGGGAACACAATATAAGTCATCCGTTGACTCGATAAAATGTGCTATTCCAACAGCCGAAAAAGCACTCAACAATATATTCTCAGAGCGCCAAAGTTGCGATCAATCTCTAAATGCCGCAAAACTTTTCGAATGTAAGACCCCAGATCCGTTCTGAGTGGCGTGGCGCCGTCTCTGACGTCGGTTTGCTACTTTTTTCTGTATCAACAGATACGAAGAAAATCCTAACGGACGCGTTAGGTACCCGATAAAATATGACTGGGACTCGACAGAATGGTAAGACCTTAAGCGGCACATGTCGAAGTTTACACCAGTATCCCGAGATCATGTCCAGGGACGTGATCTTGAAGTAGGTTTTTGCGGATTGCCACTAGAGCAGTTAACTAGTACCTGATCCGTCAGATGAACTAGCCCCAACTACCATTATCCATGTACAATATATAATTTCGTATTCAAATATATGTGGTAAAGTTCAGAGTTATCGAATGAATATAAAGTTGGAGATTTTCCTTGACTCTGCGATTCAAGCAAAATCTCGGGGGCTACTGACATAGGCATCCCCAATGGGCCTGCCGAAGATGGTACCCGGGGTTTACTGAAGGCCCACGACCCGAAGGATAAGAAGGATCGGAAGCCCAATTTACTATTAAGGAAAGCTAGAGTTGTATTAGGAATACTACTTGTAATCTCGCGGGACGGGTTAGAAACCCTCCCGGACTCTGTAACTTGTGTATTACGAATCCCTCGGCTCCGCCTCCTATATAAGGGGGAGTCGAGGGACAAAGAAAGCATCGATTCATTGTCTCACAAACCCTAGTTTTCATATCGTCGAGCACTTTTCGGCTGAAACCTTCGAGATCTACTTGCCCTCTACTTCCAACTAAACCCTAGTCTACAACTTGTAGGCATTGATAAGTTAATCCCTTGTCATTGGAGGACATCACATTTGCTAACTGAAAGTGCATGGAGCCCCCATGTGTGGTTTTGGTAATTAATGACAATCCCTATGGACTAATGTTTGCGTTGAGTTATATTTGTAGGAGTTGTCCATAGGCAATTCTTGAACCATATGTTGGCTTCAAGGTTGCAATAAGAAGAAATTGATGAAGGATATCAAGTGTTAAGTATGTCTTGAAGATGAAGATATAGTGAGCCCTCAAGTTACTTCAAGACATCAACATGATGAAGAATGAAGAAATGTAGTGCAAGTTCAAGATGAGCCAACTCGAATAGTTCATAAGCTTGAAGCTTGCCATGGAGAAATGATGTGCAAGTTCAAGATGAGCCATCTCGAAGAGATCCTTTGCTTGAGTCTTGCCATCCATATGGTGATCATGGATATGTGAAGATGCGCCGAAGAAGAAGCTCTCCCATGGTGGATTATGGGGGAGCAATCCACATGGTGGTCATGGTTATGCGAAGATGCGCCGAAGAAGAAGCTCTCCCATGGTGGTTTATGGGGGAGCAATCTACAAGACTTCGTCAAGCAAGCACAAGCAAGAAATGCGTTCCATCTTGTTGAGGTCAAGATCGTCGTCATCAAGCTCAAGTGGAATGCGCAAGTATAAGGTTTGCTCTTGATAGGGTTTCTTTCTCACCGGTCTCATAGTGTAGTTGGAGACCGGTTTATAGTTTAGTTGCCGTACTATCAAGAGGGCTCTCGAGTGAGTAACTCGATCGTATCGTTCGGAGAGAGCTCAAACCTTTCCATCCTTGCATCATCTTTCTTGGTTGTCATTTGGACCTTATCCATGTGATGTTTTAGAGCTTGTGCTTATTCTCATGACAAGCTCTAGTTCATCGAAAACGGATTTCGCATAGATCACTTGTTGCGTTTTCGAGTTTGGTTCATCATCTTTCTTGGTTGTCATTTGGATCTTATCCATGTGATGATTTAGAGCTTGTGCTTATTCTCATGACAAGCTCTAGTTCATCAAGAATGGTTTTTGCACGGGCAACTTATTGCATTTTCGAGATTGGAGGTTTTACCGGTATGTCTTTTTTAGATAGGTCAAACCTTTCATCATTTGTTTCTATCCTCCCTTGTTGTACTATGATGGTTTCCTGCATGATCTTGTAGAGCTTGTTCCTAGCTTCAAAACAAGCCCAAGATCATCAAAATCGGAGTCCGGATGCTAAAGTTATGCCCGTTTTAGTTTTGGTGTTTCTGCAGTTTACTTGGGCCAGATATTTCGGAAATATCCGGGCCGGATTATCCGGGCCGGAAATTTTGGAAATATCCGGCCCCCTCGAAATCGGCTAAGGACCTGGGGAATTGCTGCTCAGTATAGGGGCCGGACTTTTGGCCGAATTTTGACCAGGTTTTGTCCCTGAGGCCGGATTATCCAGGGGGCGGATTATCCGGCCCCAACTTAGGCCGGATTATCCGGCCCTCGAAAGTCTGCAACGGCTCGATTTTCTTGGGGGGGTAGAAATACCCCCTTCTTCCTCCTTGGGCTGTTGCTTCTTCCACTCTCTCTCTCCTCCATTGTTGTTCTTGAGAAGCTTGCCCTATCTCTCTATCCCTCCATGATTCTTGCCCCATTTTGAGGGAAAAGAGAGAGGAGATCTAGAT
The DNA here is from genome assembly GCF_019359855.2 of Lolium perenne. Lineage (NCBI taxonomy): Eukaryota > Viridiplantae > Streptophyta > Magnoliopsida > Poales > Poaceae > Lolium > Lolium perenne. The sequence goes on along the minus strand of NC_067244.2, from coordinate 262,101,909 downwards.
CCACACTTTGACCAAACCAAATCATCTCTTTGTGAGTGAATCTTTGGGATCTAGATCTTGGAGAATTTTGTGTTCTCCTCTTTGTTCTTCCTCTCTTATTCCCCCAATAGCTTTTGTAGCTTTGTTGGAATTTGAGAGAGAAGGACTTGAGCATCTTTGTGGTGTTCTTGCCATTGCATTTGGTGCATCGGTTTGAGTTCTCCACGGTGATTCGTGGAGGTGAAAGCAAGAAGGTTGTTACTCTTGGGTTCTTGGAACCCTAGACGGATTCTAGGCCTTTGTGGCGATTTGTTGGAAGCCTCCAATTAAGTTGTGGATGTGTGCCCCAATCTTTGTGTAAGGCCCGGTTTCCGCCTCGAAGGAAATCCCTTAGTGGAACCGTGACCTAGGCCTTTGTGGCGAGGGTCACCGGAGATCTAGGTGAGGCGCCTTCGTGGCGTTCGGTGTGTGGTGTGAGTACCGCATCTTGGGGTGAGGCCTTTGTGGCGTTGGTGTGCATCGAGCAACCACACCTCAAGGTGAGCCTCTTGTGGCGTTCGGGAGCACTAAGCAACCGCACCTCTCCACCGGAGATTAGCACTCGCAAGAGTGTGAACTCCGGGATAAATCATCGTCTCCTGCGTGCCTCGGTTATCTCTATACCCGAGCTCTTTACTTATGCACTTTACCTTGTGATAGCCATCGTGCTTGGAGTTATATATATCTTGCTATCACATACTTGCTTGTATTGCTTAGCATAAGTTGTTGGTGCACATAGGTGAACCATTGCTTAGAATAAGTTGTTGGTGCACATAGGTGAACAATAGTATATAGGCTTTGGGCTTGACAAAGTAAACGCTAGTTTTATTCCGCATTTGTTAAGCCCATCTCGTAAAAGTTTTAAATCGCCTATTCACCCCCCCTCTAGGCGACATCCGTGTCCTTTCAATTGGTATCAGAGCAAGGTCTCTCATTCTTAGGCTTCACCGCCTTGAGAGTAAAGATGTCGGCTAGAGGATTAGTGCACGATAACACTCTTATATTAGATGGTACAAATTATGATGTTTGGAAAATTTGCATGCTTAGTCATTTTCAGGACATTGACCCTCATATGGAGAAAATTGTAGATATAGGTTTTTCTCCTCCTATGGATTCACAAAATCTATCGTTAGAGGATGAGAAAAATTTATATCTCAATTCTCAAGCTTCTTATGTTCTTATGAATGCTTTGAGAGATGTAGGTCTTTTCCCATACTTGCCTTTTTGGAGCGCTCATGAGTTATGGACAAAGATTCAAGATAAATATGATGTGTCCAATATTATTGAGGATGATTGTATTGCTTCCACTTCCGGCCGTGATGAGTTCTCATCTTCATCCACTTCACCAAAGTGTGGTAAGACACAAGGTAATGATATGGTGAGTGGTGATGAAAATTGCAATTTTGATATTGAGCTTACTATTGATGATTCTTCATCTCTATCTCATTGCAATGCTTCATCTTTGGACTTAAACACATCTAGCACTAGAAATGATTTACATGCTTGTGTTGATAGTCCTTGCATATCATGTGTAAGTTGCTTGAATAAATCTCATAATGATATGCTTGATTTGTCTTGTGGCCATGATAAAAATGATTATATTTCCTCTAGTTGTTGTGTGTCTAACAATGTAGAGGAAACCAAGGATTCTATTAGTCAAGACAAGATCTTGAAAGGAGCCTCAAGTAACTCCTCATCTTTATCTCACGGTCCTCATATATGCCTTATGGCCAAGGGTTCCACGGTACCTCCTACCATGGAACCTAATATGTCTCGTGGTGATAAGGATGAGGATGAATATGAAGAAGAGGATTGGGTTGTCTCTCTACGCGATAAGGGTGAGAGCGTATTCAAGGTTATTTGCAAAGATAAAATTGCTAGCACTCACTTCTTTGAAATCTTGACTACCGCTATTGAGAGCCAAAAACTTATTTGGATGCATGAGAACACCACTGATAAAAAGGGTGCTCTTGAACGAGAGTATGCCAATGATGTAGCATCCTTAAAGAATGATCTTGAAGAAGAACAAGATACCGTAGCCTCTCTAGAGGAGCAACTTGAAACCCTTGAGGTGTCTCAAAATGAAATATTTGCTAAACTCACTAAAGAAAGAGACCATGCTAAAGCTAAATTAAAATTGCTTAAAAATGAGAAGTCCAAAGTTGGTGTTGGTCATGATAAACTTGTTAAGGATCTAGATGATCTAGACAAGGCCCACAAGGCCTTGGAGAGCGAACACTCTATCCTCACCAAGTCATATGAGCAACTACAAGCTTCATATTTAAAAGAGCATGCTATGTTACCCTCTCTTCTTGATATGTCTTGTGATGATGCTTGTGCTACTAACTCTACTTCTTGTGAAGCATCTATCTTGAAGGAGAATGTTGAGCTAAGGGCTCAACTTGATTTGCTAACTAGCAATTATGGGAAATTGGAAGAAAATCATGGAAAGCTTGCTAGCTCCCATGAGGATCTTCTAGCCTCTCATGATAGGCTAAAGTTAGCTAATGAGGCTATCATATCTAAGGCAACACCTTGTGAGCCTCATGTGGGTACTAGCACTACTACTCAAAATGTTATATTGCCATGTGCTAGTCCTAGTAATTCATCCACTCATAATATTGCTAAATCTTGTGATGAATTATCTTCCTTGCCTTCTTGCTCTAACAATGAAGGTTCTACTTCCTCTAGTACTTGTGTTGTTACTAACCATGTAGAGGAAATCAAAGAGCTCAAGGCTCAAGTCACTTCTTTGAAGAATGACTTGGTAAAGAGTCATGAAGGGAAATGCAAACTTGACACGATGTTAAGTGTGCAACAATCCCCCAATGACAAGAGTGGACTTGGATTCAAATCCAACAACAAGAACAAGTCCAACAACAACAACAAGAAGAAGAAGAAGAAGGGCCAAGTACAAGTCAAAGACCCGGCCAAGATTGTTTGCTTCAAGTGCAAAATTGAAGGGCACCATGTTAGATCTTGCCCTTTGAAGAAGAAGCAAAAAGGGAAGCGGCCTCAAGCTCAAACTCATATTCAACCTCAAGTTGAAGAAATTCCACTTCCCAAGAAGAATCAAGCCAATGCTCCCATTATGGAGAAATCTAGTGAGAAGAAGGAGAGGAAAAGAACTTGCTACATATGTCGTGAGAAGGGCCACATCTCCTCCTTTTGCACTATAGGTACCTCATCCAACTCTATCACCATTGATGATGTTTATTCTCTTCGTAAGGATGAGGGTGGCAATGTGTTTGCCAAATTTGTTGGTGCCCAAAGTGGTGTCAAGAAAAGAACCATTTGGGTTGCCAAGCCTATTGTGACTAACCTCTTAGGACCCAACTTAGTTGGGGACCAACAATCCAAAACTTGATCAATAGGTGCTTGTTGGAGGGCATTGGAGACTTGGCTACATCATGAAGAATTAAGGGATCTTCATCATTTATATTATCTGAAGCCAAGTCTTTTGGTTATCTTGCTTCTATCATATATTCAATGTTCCTCCTTGCGGTAACATGTTCTCAACTCATTTATATTGAAAGTTACTCGCCCCTTTGCATGTGTTAGTTTTGTTCCTAACATGTGTTTGTATATGTTGTGCTTCCTAATAGTTTTGCTTGAGAAATCAAGTCTATGCATGTTGGTTTGCACACTATGTATTTTTGTTTGTGTTGGAGCCTCTTTGCATCTTGTTGTATCTTATATGGTTCTTATGAGCGATTAATGGACAATCCCATTTTGGGGGAGTGATATTCCTTTGGGAATTTCATGATCCTAAACAATGTGTGTACATGAGGAATATCACTTAGAATTGATATTGCGAGATTATCTGGTCGCTATGTGGTATGTCATCTTCATGAGAAATTCAAATTCTAATGTCCATTAATATCTCTACTTGGATCTTATTTGCCTCTTGTGAAAATAAATTCCTTATCACATTATGGGGGAGTAATAAGCTTTGTGCATATTACAAGCCTAGAAAATGTGAACATTTGAGGTTGTGTCACATAGAATTGATACCGTAAATTATCTCTCTCCTATGTGGCATGTTTGCTCAAACAAGCTCCAATTTGCTTAAATGGCTTCATTGCTAATATCTTTGTGGATCTTATTTGTGAAAGTTTTTCTTGGCATGGTTTTTCACAACGTGTCCCTCAATACATTTTGAAAAACCATGTGCTTCAAGTCATACTATTAATTGCTTTGCATGTTGGTATGAATACTATTAATTGCCTTGCATGTTGGTATGACTAAATGAAGCTATCAAGAAACTATCTTTGCATGATGATTAACTCTTATCTTTTACCATATGCTTTGTTCGTTGTAAATATGATCTTATGTATACTTACAAACTACCACCGGAAAATATTTCCTAATACCTCTTGTCCTAGGACAATTGGTAATCAATTATGAGGTAGATATTTATTGATCATATCTACATTGGCTCTTGTGTTTAAATTGCCTTATTTATTGCCATGAATTTGTTGTGCTTTGACTCCCATGTGTCTTCCTTGCATCTCATGGATCTAATTTGTCTATTCAAACTTTCTTAGCATTTTTAGTAGATATAGGTAGCGTGATGATCCTAGTTTTGTGCATTTTGTATCCATATTCTAAATCCTAGATAATGCACTAATCTTGGGGGATCTCTCCTATATTTGTTATAATGCTTAAACTTCTCTTGATCATTATCAAAAATTTGGTTTTGGGAGACATAAATTTCCTTTTGGTACTATGTGCCATCATAAAAAGTGTCGAGGGTTTGGTTTATTTGTTGGAACCTTGCTCTCTTGGGAGTTGGTTATCTAATTCCTTTGTGCTTAGGCTTAATTAGCTTCTTATAATGAGATAAGTCTTTGGAGTCAATCTTGTGTTGATTTGATTCTTTGATATAATTTGGGCAACCATTGTCTCTTGATTTATTTGGTGTTTTGTCCAAATTGTATCTTCCTTTGGTCCTTGAAAGTATTGTGCATGCATATTTAATATATGTATATCTTATGGCATGTGTCACTTTCATTGATCCAATATATAGGGTAAACTCCATCAAATCCTAATTTGGCTAAGATGTGCATGAAATTCAATTTCATATCTATATGCACATTGAATTATGGAGTTTGTCCTATATGTTGTAGTGTGTCTAACTACTTCGGACCCAATTAGTTTGGGGACCATTTTGTACTTACCTTTGTGTTAGGTACAATGGATATGCATTGGATGCTTGTCTTACTCTTGGAAAGAAGTGGTGACTCAATGGTAACTTGAGGCAAGCTAGGATGGTCAACGAACACATATCTACTACATCCACACCAATGCTATCTTGGTAACAAGTATCTTCTCATGCATACTTTTCTTGTATCCAACCTTATGGTTGCATCTTGGCATGAATCTCTTGATTTGCAAATATTGTGCTTCTTGCAAAAGTCTTAATGAAACTTCTTTATTGTGAATGTGAGTAATTTGAGATGAGTGCATTTGTTGGGAAGTATTTTAAATCATGCTCATGATTCATTCATCCCAACTATGCCTATCTAGCAATTTTATTGCATATCAATTCCTCAAGGCTCTCACATGTGCAATATAGATGAAAGTGCAAATTTAGTTACTTCTTTTGGTATCCTCGTTTGTGATACTTGTTGCCTTTCTCAAATGCATCCCAACTATCTTCTATCCCTTGTTGATATTTTTGATGTATTTTATTTGTTTGTGGTTGAAATTCATGAATGTACAATAAGATAAAATTGAGCCTTTGGCCATGCTATTAAGCAAAAATTCTTATTGGTATATTGCATGACTTCGTCTTGGATATCATACTATTTTTCTTGCGTATCTATTTTGTGTGTGCATATTTCTTTGTGGATAAATATCTTTGTGATATTGCCCACTTAGAGAAACTTATACACATAAGAGATGATACATCTCCTTTTGATATCTTATTTATTTATTGCGTGTTGATTGGTCATGCTAAGCAATATAATTCATTGAAGACTATGATGATGCTTTTTGCTCATCCTTGTAATAGTCTTATAATATGCTTTATCATGCCATTCACATATCATCTTGGTTGAGCCTTTTATTATGGTGCCTCTTACTTGTTGCTCAACTATTTGTTTGTTGCAAGTGTTTAGCTTACTTTTCTATCTATGATCTATTACAAATGTTTGTGTTTTAAATGAGGGAGTGAGGATTCCATGTTATGCATATTGTATTCAAATGCAACATTTTATTTTATGCATGTACATTGGGGAGCTTCCTCATTTGATTTAGAACACTATCTTGTGGTGATCATTAGAGTTTGATTCACTTGGTATCTTTTGTTTTTGAATGATATTATGGGAGTGATGATTCCATGTTTGTGCACTTTATACTCCAATGCAAATTGTCTAGTTTTGTGCACAAACCTTGGGGAGCTTCCTCATATTATTTAGAGCAATCTTCTTGATCTTATCATAATATCTATCTTTCTTTTGGTATCCTCTTTGTGGTTCATTTGGTTGCTTGCTTCATTTGTTGAAGCTTCTAGACTTTGTTATCTTTTTGCAATCTTTGATCCTATCTATAGTGTGATTCCTTCCGAATATTCGTCATTGAATATGTGCATTTGATTCCACTCAAATTATGAGAAATGCACACGCTATGGAGGAACTCTCACTATATTGGCCTTCTAAATTTTTCACCCATTTCGGCAATTGGTACCAATGGGGGAGAAGTTTGGAGGGTTTAAGGGAATTTGGTTATGTCTTTGCTTTGTGCTTAAGCATGTGCCTTTATTGCATTGCATCTTGTTGCTTTGCATAGTTGAATATTTAGAGGAAACTCCACTAGGCTTTGAATGCCAATATATGCAATGAAAGTCAAGATCATTCACACATGCATATATTATGGGGGGAGTTTGCTCTATATATTCAACTTATTTGTTACTTAAATTCCTTATATAAACCCTCTCAAAGAGATTGTCATCAATTACCAAAATGGGGGGGATTGAAAGTGCATGGAGCCCCCATGTGTGGTTTTGGTAATTAATGACAATCCCTATGGACTAATGTTTGCATTGAGTTATATTTGTAGGAGTTGTCCATAGGCAATTCTTGAACCATATGTTGGCTTCAAGGTTGCAATAAGAAGAAATTGATGAAGGATATCAAGTGTCAAGTATGTCTTGAAGATGAAGATGTAGTGAGCCCTCAAGTTACTTCAAGACATCAACATGATGAAGAATGAAGAAATGTAGTGCAAGTTCAAGATGAGCCAACTCGAATAGTTCATAAGCTTGAAGCTTGCCATGGAGAAATGATGTGCAAGTTCAAGATGAGCCATCTCGAAGAGATCCTTTGCTTGAGTCTTGCCATCCATATGGTGATCATGGATATGTGAAGATGCGCCGAAGAAGAAGCTCTCCCATGGTGGATTATGGGGGAGCAATCCACATGGTGGTCATGGTTATGCGAAGATGGGCCGAAGAAGAAGCTCTCCCATGGTGGTTTATGGGGGAGCAATCTACAAGACTTCGTCAAGCAAGCACAAGCAAGAAATGCGTTCCATCTTGTTGAGGTCAAGATCGTCGTCATCAAGCTCAAGTGGAATGCGCAAGTATAAGGTTTGCTCTTGATAGGGTTTCTTTCTCACCGGTCTCATAGTGTAGTTGGAGACCGGTTTATAGTTTAGTTGCCGTACTATCAAGAGGGCTCTCGAGTGAGTAACTCGATCGTATCATTCGGAGAGAGCTCAAACCTTTGCATCCTTGCATCATCTTTCTTGGTTGTCATTTGGACCTTATCCATGTGATGTTTTAGAGCTTGTGCTTATTCTCATGACAAGCTCTAGTTCATCGAAAACGGATTTCGCATAGATCACTTGTTGCGTTTTCGAGTTTGGTTCATCATCTTTCTTGGTTGTCATTTGGATCTTATCCATGTGATGATTTAGAGCTTGTGCTTATTCTCATGACAAGCTCTAGTTCATCAAGAATGGTTTTTGCACGGGCAACTTATTGCATTTTCGAGATTGGAGGTTTTACCGGTATGTCTTTTTTAGATAGGTCAAACCTTTCATCATTTGTTTCTATCCTCCCTTGTTGGACTATGATGGTTTCCTGCATGATCTTGTAGACTTGTTCCTAGCTTCAAAACAAGCCCAAGATCATCAAAATCGGAGTCCGGATGCTAAAGTTATGCCCGTTTTAGTTTTGGTGTTTCTGCAGTTTACTTGGGCCGGATATTTCGGAAATATCCGGGCCGGATTATCCGGTCCGGAAATTTCGGAAATATCCGGCCCCCTCGAAATCGGCTAAGGACCTGGGGAATTGCTGCTCAGTATAGGGGCCGGACTTTTGGCCGGATTTTGACCAGGTTTTGTCCCTGAGGCCGGATTATCCGGGGGGCGGATTATCCGGCCCCAACTTAGGCCGGATTATCCGGCCCTCGAAAGTCTGCAACGGCTCGATTTTCTTGGGGGGGTATAAATACCCCCTTCTTCCTCCTTGGGCTGTTGCTTCTTCCACTCTCTCTCTCCTCCATTGTTGTTCTTGAGAAGCTTGCCCTATCTCTCTATCCCTCCATGATTCTTGCCCCATTTTGAGGGAAAAGAGAGAGGAGATCTAGATCCACACTTTGACCAAACCAAATCATCTCTTTGTGAGTGAATCTTTGGGATCTAGATCTTGGAGAATTTTGTGTTCTCCTCTTTGTTCTTCCTCTCTTATTCCCCCAATAGCTTTTGTAGCTTTGTTGGAATTTGAGAGAGAAGGACTTGAGCATCTTTGTGGTGTTCTTGCCATTGCATTTGGTGCATCGGTTTGAGTTCTCCACGGTGATTCGTGGAGGTGAAAGCAAGAAGGTTGTTACTCTTGGGTTCTTGGAACCCTAGACGGATTCTAGGCCTTTGTGGCGATTTGTTGGGAGCCTCCAATTAAGTTGTGGATGTGTGCCCCAATCTTTGTGTAAGGCCCGGTTTCCGCCTCGAAGGAAATCCCTTAGTGGAACCGTGACCTAGGCCTTTGTGGCGAGGGTCACCGGAGATCTAGGTGAGGCGCCTTCGTGGCGTTCGGTGTGTGGTGTGAGTACCGCATCTTGGGGTGAGGCCTTTGTGGCGTTGGTGTGCATCGAGCAACCACACTCAAGGTGAGCCTCTTGTGGCGTTCGGGAGCACTAAGCAACCGCACCTCTCCACCGGAGATTAGCACTCGCAAGAGTGTGAACTCCGGGATAAATCATCGTCTCCCGCGTGCCTCGGTTATCTCTATACCCGAGCTCTTTACTTATGCACTTTACCTTGTGATAGCCATCGTGCTTGAAGTTATATATATCTTGCTATCACATACTTGCTTGTATTGCTTAGCATAAGTTGTTGGTGCACATAGGTGAACCATTGCTTAGAATAAGTTGTTGGTGCACATAGGTGAACAATAGTATATAGGCTTTGGGCTTGACAAAGTAAACGCTAGTTTTATTCCGCATTTGTTAAGCCCATCTCGTAAAAGTTTTAAATCGCCTATTCACCCCCCCTCTAGGCGACATCCGTGTCCTTTCACTAACACATTAACCTCTACCTCTATGGTGTCTTCTTATGTTGCACTAGGTTCCACGGAGGACGAGTTCCCGATCATGGAGAAGATGTACATGGTGCATGAAGATGATGATATCTCACCATGCTTGCTACAAGATGGACATGTCGACCACATGGATCCTCCTACTTCCACAACACCTACTTCAAACGAGTCGGCCTACAAAGGTAACAACATAGGTGTTGATGATGTCATGATCCCACTAGTGGACATGATGACTTATGAGTGCATGCATGATCTTGATGATTCATTTGCTACGTCACATGCTACTTTCACTTTCCCATGTGATGCTTTGCTTGATAACATTGTTGATCATGTGGAATTGTTTGCTTGTGATACGATGACCATGCCATGCTACGAGAGTTTCACTTTTTCGCCGCTTGCTTGCCATGCTAACGATAATGATCATGCTTGTGTTGTGACACCCTTGATGAACACTTGCTATTTCCATAGGGTTGTCGACAACAATGATAAATTGTTCCACATGCTTTGCCCCAAATGTTTACACCATTCCATGATCCTTGCATCCAAGATTGTGAACAATTGCTCTTTCTTATGCTTGGTATGCAAGAATGCTTATTTCATTGTCCACGAGATGGCCCCCATAGCCTTCTCACTTTTTGATGATCATGAATTACCACATGCCACACATGCACCATCATGCCATATGCACTATCGCCATGCATTCCATACTATCTTGATTGACACTAATGGTGATGTGCACAAGACATGGACCATCATGATGGATGATGTGTTCCTTTACCATGCACACACGCTTTTTGTTTTCTCTTTTGTGTGTATAGGTACCCGAATGACAACTTCCACCGCTACGGAGCATGAGCTCACGAAACGCGCAATTGAGAGCTACCCCAACAAGGACGAGATACATGATCTAACCCATGGGATTCACACCAAAGGGTATGTTCCCAAAAGCCTTTGCCCTCGTGTGTTACCGACATGTCTTGTCAAGTTTCCGGTTTGGTCCATTTCCTCGTCACCTCTTTTGCCTCTTATGCAACATATCTTGAAACATCTTGTTGGCACAATGGTTGTTGTATGTCTTGATGATATCATCATACACTCCGAGAATCTCAAGGACCATGTCATACATGTGAGAGACACCTTATGCATCTTGTGCCACATGTCACACAAAAAGTTGCTCTTCTTTGGATTTCACTTTTCATCTATGGCAATTGCAATGGATTCTTTGACACTTGAGGATACTCATACTCGGCTCACGCCAACCATACTTTCCCAAGCTAGAAGTCTCCATAGCTTTGTCATTGCACATAACAATTTTGCCCACAATTTTGCCGCCGTTACTTGCCTTTTGATTGTTCCATTTGTTTGGGACAATACTACACAACACATTTTTGACACCTTACAAAGGACACTCTTACATACACCAATTTTTGCCATACCACATTTTGGATACGTCGACACTCTTTTGGTTCCCATTTTTGCCAAATGCCTCTTGGAGAAACGACTTGATGCTTCGTATTTGATTGAGAGCCTCTTGTTCGCTGATCACCAAATTGGCATCCACAAGCTTTCCCTTCGCAAGTTATTTTTCCCCAAGTTCTTCTTCGACCGCGACTTTATCCACCCAACACTACATGGGAGAACCGTCATGGACTACATCATCGATGAGGAGGAACAAGAGTCGAGGACGACTCTTCCCCAAGGGGGGGGGGGGAGATGATGCGGGGTGGCTTTCGAACACCTCCGCCTCAAGACCGTCAAGCCCTCCTCGTAGGCCAAGGGCACGAGCTCGGGCCAAAACCATATATGATAAGGTGAATTCACTCCTTTATACACTTGACCTCGACACAACCTTGGACGGATTGCTACCTCATACCTATACCTATATGTCATTAGGTACCAACCTCGTTAAGTCCCGGAAGGGAACGTCAAGGAACCGAGGTGATGACGCAACCCCGCCTATCGTCGATGCTACACCTCCCCCATGGTGCAAGGAGGAGGGAAGAAGAAGAAGGAACGAAGAGAAGAAGAAGAAGGAAGGAAAAGGAAGAAGAGGCGAGAGGAGGGGGTCCAACCGGCCCCAGGGCCGGTCAACCGGGCCCTAGACCGGCCCACCTGGTCCTAGGGCCGATCTGACCGGCCTCCCGACCGGCCTGGCCGGTTTGGACCGGATCCTCGACCTGTGCCAACCGGAAGCAGTCCCGGGGCTCCGAGAGCTCCGCCCGGTCACCGTCCAGCCCAGAATCCGGTTTGGACCGGATGGCCCGGTCCAACCGGCCCTGTGACCGGATTTCACGGGTTTGACCCGACCAACTTGTACCCGTTCGACCCGAGTTGCCTTGTACCTCTATATAAGCACCCCGGTCGCCCCCTTTACTCTTTAGACAAGATTTAGGCTTAGACATGGATTTGAGCTTTGTCTCCCTAGGGTTTCACTCCCTTTGTATCAAGGCAACCCTTGTTGGATGATTGGATTTGGTGTGTGAGATTCTAGTGCTACCCACTCTCTCTCCCACTCCTAGATTCATCTCCCTCACCGATCTCTCCCCTCGGAATTCTACCGCGCGTCTCTTCCGTGGGTGATTCTATTGGCGTGGTCTATCGAGCCACGAGGGTAAGTATCGATTGTATCGGGTTGGTGTGCGTTTGGTTCTTCGTGTTCTTCGTGTTCTTCGCGCTCTCCCTCCATTTCCCCTCTTGGATTTGGGTCAATCGCGGGATCGGGCCACAATATCGGTCCTAGACCGCATCAGGGATGGCCCTGCTACCCTGAGCTTGATGTTTGCTCGAGTTTCTTTGTCCTCCATTGGAGGATCTTCGATGGCTTTGATGCAGCCGAGCAAGTCCAAGCGTCCCCAAGTGGTGTTGTCCCCGGTGGATGCAAGGCTAGCCGTTTCTGGGAGCCCAACTTCATTGACGGCGACTAGGGACTCAGTCGTGTTTCTTCGATGTCTTTCAGGGTGCTTAGTGCAAAAAAAGGTGGATCATGTTGTAATTTTTCTTTTCTTCGAGGTCTTCTTTTTGTAAAAGGTTGCCCATCCCCATTTTAATCTAGATCCAAGGCCCTTCCAAGCCTTATATGTTCAAAAAGAAATTCACAACTTATACTGATTGGTGCTTATGGGTACCCTTATTATTATTGAATCATACAGGAATCGAGAAAAATCAAAATGGAGGAGCACAGCGACAATGGAGCTTCACCCGGACAAGCTACTACAGACTTGGAGCGTCCTACAGGTTGCCTTTATTGTAAACAATTTTTGGACATGTTTTGTACTCCCTCTGTCTCATAAAACTGATCTTAGATTTATCAAAATTTAAATGTATCTAAATACTATTTAATGTTTAGATACATTCGAATGTAAACAAATTTCAGATAACATTTATGATAAGGAGGAAGTAATCCGTCCGTCCCATGAAAGTCGTCAGTCACTTTCATGGGACGCAGAGAGTATAATACTCCAGATCGTTCTTTTCATTTAAACTACCTTATCATCCCATCTTAGATCTTGTTGAAGTTTCTCCACAAGAGCAGAAGGCGCGTGCTAGGATTACAGCAAAGATTCCCGGAATATCTGCGGCATCATCATCGGTAAAATCACTGTGTAGTTCCTTTGATGTATGTATATATAGTGACAAGCTTCTTTTCAGCAAATTTCAGCTATATATGCACCTACGGTTATTTGCTTGACCTACCATGTAAACAAACTGATACAGTAGTATATGAAGCGTGTAGATGTTTCTTTTGTGAACCTATTATCACCTCTGTTAATAAAAAGATTTTACAAGTTTATCTAAATTTCGATGTATCTAAACACTTTTTAGCATATAGACTTTGAATTTAGTTTTCCCTTAATCTATGCTATGTTCAGGTTGAAGAAGGCGTGGCAAAGAGGATAAGGTACTGGTCAGTTTATTCAGATTTTAACAAGTACCGTGGATGGTCGTGGCCGAGGGTCGTTGGTCTTAAGGTGCACAAGGCTAAGAGGATCATCAGAAAGGGCAAGCTGGAACTCCACTTCGAAGTCCTCTCAAAACACGACATGCAAATCTGTGATGGTAGATCAATGCGTGTCAGGCTCATAGTCGACAAATACAAACGCGTCGTGAAAACCCCCCATGTTGGTTAACTAATTATTACATGGGGTTTGATTCGCATATGCATATATAGAGAGAGTACTATGAGGAGACTCATGTTTAATTGTCATGTGTCTAGCTAGTGATGATTTTCTTTTTTGATGAGCATCTAAATGCTTGACTTTATGAATTCTACACATTTTTTTAAAATTTGCTGTTGATTTTTGTTCATATTATAGGTAAAACAGAATCATAAGAAAAAACTATATGATCGATGACAAATCTAATAGGCAACAAGAGTGTTAGCTAACAAATTCAAGTAGCTCAAGGATAGCCATTGTTAGTTGCTGGGGTCAAGTTTGCGGATTGGTGGGATGTGACCATATGGGCTTTCCCCAACGATGGCCGACAAGGGCACTTTCTCGATGATCATGCTCATGGCTTGGTGATTATGGAAGCAGCGTAATATCGTCTTCAATAGCTCGCGGTCTTATATTGCTCGAAATCCTCTCGAAAAAACGCAATGCTGCTAGTAGATCAATGGGGTGAGGTCCATTAATGACAAACACAAACGCCTTGTACGAAACTCCTTAATTATGTTGGTTAATTAATTAACTAGGGCTTGATTGACATATGTGTAGAGAGAGTTCTAAGGAGAGACCATTGTTTAATTTTTGAGTGTTCTATGAGGATTTGTGTGTGTGTGTCTGTGATGAGCATCTGATGTTCTGAATTGTCAAAAAATAAATTGGTGGGTGCTGAATTTGCTTGCTGATTTTTATCTGCATTTTGTGTAAAGCGTAATCACAAGAAAAACTATATCTATACGGTGGATGAGAAATCTAATAGGCAATAAGAGTGTTAGCTAACAAGAGTGTTAGCTATCCTTTTTTTGTGTGTCAAAAAAAAAAAAGGATAACCATTGTTTGTTGGTGGGCTCAATTTTGTGGATTGGTGGGGTCAATTTTGTGGATTGGTGGGATGCGACCATACGGGCTTTCCCCAACGATGACCGACAAGGGCACTTTCCCGATGATCATGCTTACGGCTTGGTGATTTTGGAAGCAGCATAACATCGTCTTCAACAGCTCGCGGTCTTATATTGCTCAAAATCCTCTCGAAAAACGCAATGCTGCTATTAGATCAATGGGGGTGAGGCTCATTAATGACAAACACATACTCTGTAGAAACTTTATAGAGTTCAACGAAGTATTTAGAAGAAATATAAACATCTATAATATAAAATATATACTGTTAGAATCATTATAGAGTATATTTTTATATTATATATATTTTGTATTGCAAATATTAATATATATTTTTTCTATATTTTTAGTTGAATTTGACAAAGTTTTAGTAACCAGCAAATTCCAAGTGGCTAACGAAAAACCATCATACAAAATTATAATGTTCTTCATTTGCGGAGACAAAATTATGTGTTTTCCATGTGAAGTACCCCATCTAGTCAAAATGTAGTGCGTGTAAGATTTTTCAAAAGTCAGACGATATAAAGTTGACGAAAATATCAACACTAAATACTAAATTAATACCATTGCATTCATTATGATATACATCTGGTATTGTGGATGTAAATAGTATTCTCAATCAATTTGATCAAAATTTATATTATTTGTTTTTTGAAAAAACTTATACTCCTACTCCGTATATGCAGGAGGGACTTATTAGTACGATAGTAGGCTACAGGACGGACGTGTGAGTACGGCCGTTCCAAGATTGCTTACGTGCAGGCGCGTATGCACGTCACGGTCTTCACATCACGCCATGCCCGCCGCCGCCGCCGTCGTCGCCAGCGAAGATGCCAGTCTGGGACACCCAGTCCTCGATCATCTCCTGCGCCGCGCGCCCGTTGCCCGCCGGCACGAAGTGCCCCGCCCCGTACACCACCACGTGCGCCAGAGCGCCGTGGCTCTGCACGTACCCGGCAAGCTCCCCCTCGCCGCCGCCGGTGCGCCACACGCTGCGCTCGGCTTCCCGGAACGCGGCGATGCCGTCCCACTCCACCGCGGCCAGCCACGCCTCCACCGACGCCACCCCGTCCCGCAGGTCCCGGATCCCCTCGTACAGCAGCACGCGCATGGCCGGCGTCCGCAGCAGCTCCTCCACCTCCGGCCTGGCGCTCCTCATCCCGTCCTCCCGCAGCGCCGCCGCCACCGCCGCCGAGCACGACTGGAACACCACGTTGTCCACCGTCGCGCCCAGGGCCGCCTTCACCTCCCCCATGTTCAGGAACGCGTCCAGCGCGTCGGCGTCCAGCCACCGGCCCTCGTTCACCACGTCGAAGAGCGTGGGCATCCCGATGTCCTCCTGCAGCCGCGAAACCACCCGCGCGCGCGCGTCCGTCGCCTCGCCCCACCGTCCCGCGTCCGCCAGCGCCACCGTCTCCGCCTGCAGCGCCTCCAGCTCCACCCGCTGCCGCGCGTTGATGAGGCCCATGAAGTAGGCCGTGTCGGCGAACGTGGCCACCTGCGCCACGGGGTCCACCAGCCCGTTGCCGATGGCCACGCCGCGGAGGTTGAGGCGCATGCGCGGCGGGCGCGCCTGGTTCGCTGCCAGGATGCGCGAGGCCGCCGCGGGCACGTACTTGCCGCCGTAGCTCTCGCCGGCGAGGAAGAAGGGGCGGGCGCGGAAGGAGGCCGGGTGGAACGCGAAGAAGGCCTGGATCGCGGCGAGCGTCTGCTCCGCGATGACGGACTGGTTCGTCGGGATGGCTTCTACCGACGGCGCGGCGCTGAAGCCGGTGCCGAGCGGGCTGTCGAAGAAGAGCAGCCCGAAGCGGCGGTTCCAGGCGAAGGGGTTGGGCGACAGGGAGCCGTTGGCGCCGGAGGTGGCGACGAGGGAGTAGGGCCCGATCTGGAAGAAGTTGCTGAGCTGGCCGGAGCATCCCGGGCCGCCATCGAGCCAGAGGATCAGCGGCGTGTCGGCCGGCGCGGCGTCGAGCGGGTCGGCGGCCTCGTAGAATGCGAAGAAGAGGGACGCGTTGGCGGACGCGTCGACGGGGAGGTAGCCGGAGCTGGTCGGGCGAGCTTCGACGGGGAACACTACTTGGGCCGCCGCATTTGAACCGGAGTGCGAGAGCACGGCGGCGAGCAGGAGAGGCACAAGGAGCTGGAACGTGGAAGGAAGCGGCGATGCCATGTTGCGAGAGTTTGGACGTGGCGGCTTGTCTGGATGCCAGTTATATAGATACATCTTTGTTGAGCTGGTCACTCTTGTCCGGTATCGTTATCATCATCGAAATCATCGACGCGACGTCTCTCCGGTGACGGTGTGTGTGAGTTACGTGTCTTAGAGTGGAGATTGTCTCATTAAGATCTCTTCATCATGTTTGACTAATTAGGAAATTCAATTCGGCTTCTGGCTACGTATGCTCCTTTTACCAAAAAATTATATTTTGAAATGTCAAAAAATTTTAATAAATTTTTTGCATGTACATCTTCATAATATGTTCATTCGTCAAGTTTCACGAAAAACCAATATTTTTTATGATCTATGTAAAAAAGAGAAACTTATCTTGTGAAACGCATTATTTTTAGCACTGAATTTTGTTTTTTTACACACGTCACATGACAAGTCAATTTTGTATGAAACAACTTTGTGAGCGTGTAGCACGAGAAGATGTACATGCGAATTTTTTGTTTCGATTTTTTGAAATTCAAAATATGTGTAAGATGCATTTCAAAATAGAGAGAGCATATGCTCCCATGTTCCAAAACACCACTCCCAAATTGTACTATGCTATTCTTCTAAAATAAGTAACTCAACTTTATCTAAACATAATCATATCTAGATTCTAGACGAGGTTTTAGTGCATAGATACATCTATATCTAAAAAATCACTTATTTTCAATAGAGAAGGTAAATATATTAATACATAATAAAGTACTTCCTCCGGTTCATAGTTCATATTAATAGACTCGATCTACTTTGTCTAAATTCGTATAAATCTAGTTAAGTTTTTGGACTACATGTATATGTATCTAGATAAAGTTAAATCATTTAATATGAACTGGAGGGAGTAGTATATTTGTTTCGTGCACGGGACCTAGTCATTTCTCAATCAGATTGAGACGGTAAGAGCATCCCCACTTGTCTACCCGAGGAGGCCCCCAGGACCGCGTTTTGTCATCCGGACTGCGATATTTGGTCCAGTCCCGCCCCCGGTTCCTCGTTTTCGTCCGGATTTGGGCTTAAATTCATCCGGCGAATCCACGCCATCCCCGGCCCCCCGGGGAGCGCTTGGGGAGTCCGGACGAAACGAAAGCGCGCGAAACACCGAGTAAACTTCCCGCGCGTCTGGTGGCCCCAACTTGTCGGCGAGAGACACCGATCGTCGTCCTCATCGCATCGTCTTCCGCACGCTGTAAAAGCCTGCCGCCGGTCAGCATTCGCCGGCCGCGTAGCTTCCACGCGGCAAGTTAATGCCGTCGCCTCGGTTTCACGCGCGCCTACCACTATTTATCGCCGAACTACCCCGGCTGCCCCGCATTCACCTCGCTCGCCTTCCCCCAAATCTTCCCCGAACTCGAACGAACCAGCAATGGCGAACGACGTTGCGGCCAACAACGGCTTCGGCCGCCGCTCTCTCCACCAATGGGAGGGGCAACTCCTGCACGCGGCGGGCTACCCTGCGCCGCAGGACTTCCGCGCGCCGGGAGGCTGGAGGCTGAGCGCAGGCGGTGTGCCGATCCCGCCGCCGCCAACGGGTGGGGGCCCACTCGAAGCGGCGATCGACGAGGTGCTCGTCACTCTCAGTGACGAGCAGCGCGCGGATCCACGCTTCTTCCCCGACAACCACGAAGCGTGGATCGCGTTCTTCTGGCGAAGGTACGAACGCAAACTCGCCGCGTACGACGGCCTTCCTCCTCCTCCGGCAAGGAACAACGCCTCCGGCCGCCGCCGATGGTGGAGCGCGCCTAACCGCACCCTCGAGAATGTGCTCGCGCACATCGAGGACAGGAACTCCCCCGTCCTGGGGATGTCGCCGCCAGTGGCGGCTACCGTGTCGCGCCGACACGGTAGTTCCTGGATGCCAAGGAGGATGGCGCCATCCTCCTTGTCGTCTGGCTCGAGGTCGGCGTCCAGGTCCGGCGGGTCGACGCCGGCCACCGTGAAGAAGGAGTCGGCGTCTCTACCGCCGACCAGAGGGCGCAGCAGCGGCGCCCTCGTCATCCGCGACCAGCCCTCCTCGCCGCAGCGCGGGCGGAAGAGGAAGTCGGCGAAGAAGGAGGCCGCCGCGGCCGCCGCCAACCAGCTCGCCGAGGAGGAGGCGAAGCGCGCGGAGGACGCCGCGGTGGCGGAGGCGATCACCAGGTCGCTGAAGGACCTGGTGCCCGCCGACAACAGCCTCCCCATCGACGCCGCACGGAGTGGTCCAGCGCGGCGGGAGCGCCAGGAGGCGGAGCAGCAGCGGCGAATGTTGGATCTGGCCGCCGCGCGACAACTCGCCGCCGCACCGTCCTCCGCGCGGAACGCCGCGCCCAGGGAGGTGATCAAGCTCGAGGAGAGCAGCGACGACGACATTTACCGTCCATCGCCGCCACGCGCCGGCGACGCTGGCCAGGGCACGAGCCGTTGGTACGAGGCGCCGCCGCCCCAGGACGACGCCGGCTCGAGCGACGACGACGACGGCGGCGACTACACAGCTTTCTACCGCTATTTCGGCATGTAGGAGGCCGCTTTTTAGTTTAAGTTTTAGTTTGCCAATCGCCGAATTCAAATATATGTACGAATTTGGCCTATTTATGTACGAACTCGCCTCTATATGTTAAATATCATTAAATTTCGCTTATGTTTGAACGAACTCGCCAATTTTGTCTGAATTCGCTGTATTACGTTGCATCCATCCTGGACCGCGGCCGGGAAAATAGACCTCCCCAGACCAAATTTCCCTCCAATTTAGAGGATAATATCGTCGGATTTAGGGCGTGGGGAGCCCAACGAGTGGGATGCTCTAACTAGTCATATTCGGACGTCCGTAGGCCGGCCGGAAAATAACAGCTCCAAGCCTCCAAGTCACCAAGACCAGATTGAACTCGTTTAACCATTGCTACCACGTAATATTCGAACGCGACTACTCCAAACGAAAGTACTACTACGAGGTTGCACATATAATCACGTAAGCACTAAGCAGCCGATATGACGTACTGTACTCCGCGGCAGCAACGAGTACTGTTAGTAGTCACTGCCACACGTTACGGTTCGGCCGATCTGAACGTGCCTAACCTCATTTGTGTGCACGTGATCGTCGTATCTCTACGCGCCACATGCAGCTTCTAGTACCATCACGGCATCACGTGTGACTCAGACTACTGCTAGTCTGCTACGTGCAGCTCACTAAACATTGCACGCGCGATGAGCTATATCTAACGGCGATAAATAGGTTAACTAATTAACTCCAACATGCAAACTGTGTGCAGTAGGAGTACATGTTACACATGGTTCATCGATGTTGCTCCCTTTGTCCCAAATTAACTGACACACGGATCGATCGTATGTTGTTGAATGGACCATATTAGCATGGCTCAATCGTACGTATGATCAATGGACCATCGCTTTAAGCAATCTGTTTATAAGGGCCAGGTGCTGCCTGAGATCACCTATATATTTTTGCCCAATTTCTTGTTTGTTTCTGGGTCTCATTTAGATAAACAAAATGTGGTTGCATTTCCTAAGAAAACAGAAGAAGAAGAAGAAGAAGAAAAACTATTGGGAGGGCCTATCAGATGGCCATAATGGCCAGTACATTGTGCCGACACCCCAGACCTACCCTAATAGCTTATTGGACGCGCCGCTGGCAATATCATATTGGGGGTGACACTGAAGATGCTCTAAGAGCAAGTACAATAAGTCCTAATCAGCTGGCTATAAGAATTAAAATATTATATTATTGCCTAGTTAGAGAAGAAAGAGGATGAGAGAGAAGAGAAGTGGGCTCTTATGCAAGAGTCAGCTCTAACACGTGCTCCTAGGCACTATGTGAAAGTAAATGTTGGATCATACACAAATAAAGTAGTATTGTACATATTAGCTCTAAACTGACTATAGATGACATGGCACCTGGTTTATAGCCAACAGTTGGCTCTACTATTGAACTTGCTCTAAAACGAGGTCAGCCTCTAGGTAACTTTACAGCACGTGGGTTCACCTGATACAAAATTAACCAGTACACTCAAAATACACCCTGGGACATCTGAACAGATGGGGTAACTAGCAAGGTTGTAAATAAGTATGAATAATGATATGATGATCAATGGACCATCTCTTTAATTAGTTGTTCAAGATAGTACAAATTTATCTTCGATTTGGCTTGCTTCCAAACAGCCGCTAACCAACCAGCTGAATTGCAACTAAATAACTCATGTCACCAACCCCTGTTGTGTGCAGAGACCAACACAATCCCTGCCTATATGTAAAGCACAAAAAGCTAGAGAAGAGATGGGAGAGGATCAGAAGCTGCCTCAGATCACCTATCTTCGCATTGCCCTCTTCTAGACGACCATCATCCCTCAGTTATTTCAGCCCAATTAGTTTCCCCATCTGTTGCCACGACTCCAGTTACTAGGGGCAGCAGCTTCCCAGCGAGGAGTCGGTTTCAGAGCTCCGAAGACATGCTAACATGTCATTTCAGGCAACACTAGTACATTTTCGACACCCCAAATGGCACTGTGGCGCTGACCTTCCTGTGAGCACCCCCGGTGCCGGCTGATGCCGCGGCGGCAGCCACGATGCCATTGAGAGATCTTGTGTAAATGTCAGTGGTTTCCGCCGCTAGTCTGTCCAGCGGGCTGTTCTTCGACGGTGCTGGAAGATGTTGGTAGGAGGATGCTCTCATGCCTGGAGCGGTGGCATTAACCACCGTGCCTTTGGTGGTGTATGCACAAGCATAGCCCCCAATTGCATGTGGTTGCCCAGCACTGGGCGGTTGATGATGATACCCATATGCTTGTGGGATCTGTGGCTGGGGAGAGTACCCTGAGTAAGGATATTTGCCGCTTCCACTTTCGTAAGGTAATGCTGAAATATAGGAAATAATCTTACAAATGAGAATTTACAGTCCGAACAATATCAATGAAACATGTATAGTAAATTAATGCAAAACTCACCTGCTTGTGCCGTGTGTGCAGCCTGAGCAGCACTGGGAACATTTCCAGGGTACCTTCCTGTCTCATTGGAGATTGGTCTGCCCCTCGATGGGGCCACGGGAGGTTGTGCCTTCGCAGGTATTGGAGTTGAGTGGACAATAGTGGACCTGCAGAAATGAAGATGTAGATTAGCAATACCACCAAGCTTTCCTTCATAAGCATACAATGATGAAAGGCCAGAAGCACATGCAAGTACCGAGTCGCAACAAAGTAAACAAACTAGTATCAAGTGGGTCTCAAGTATCAACGCTCTGAACACATACTAATCAACTATCACTTAGACTTCTGAACAGACCAACAAAGTATTAAACAGGACCTAACAATTTGAGAACCCTGAGGTCACAGATCCCAGTCACTTAACTCTGAAGTTTATACTATAAGACAGTTCACCATCCAGACCATCAACTATTACCAACAATATTAATATGGAGCAGATGAGGGGTGCACTTCAAAGTGCACCATTAAGAGTTTTGTAGCCGTGCGGTTAATATAGAAGGACAAAATGAACAGAAGACCAGAATATCATGCGATATTACCTAGGAAGGGATGCGTGTTTTCTCTCTCCTGGAACAGGGCCATTACCATCACTTTCTTCAAGATGAGAAAACTGCTTCTTGAATTGGTCAACAGCACTGAAAAACATAACCACGAAGCATGGCGGTCAGTAAGAGTTTGATAGTTTGACACAATGAACAGAAATGACGGAATGCAGCCGTAGAAAAAAGAAAACCTTGGGTATAAAAAGGTTGTCCTCTCTGTGCCATCTCTGTAGTCCTTCAGCAATTGTGGGTGATATTCTAATATCTCCTGGAATATTAGCTCCCTTATATCATCCTTCGACATTCTTCTGTGCTCAAAGTCAAACTCCAGTTTTTTGATTGGCTGACAGGATGGTTCTCTATCAGGCTTGGAAAGGCCTCTAAAGTATGGATGAGTCAATGCCTGACAAAATATAAGTATTGAAGGAAACATTAGTGCATCACAATTATAACCAACTAGTGTTGCAAGCAGCGTTAGAGGCATGATGCGACAGAGAGAAAAAAGCGAGATATCAGAATGATTAAATAGCACCAAAAGACTACCTCTTCTGCAGTAAGACGGTCCTTTGGATCAAACGCTAATAGCTTTTCCAAGAGTTTTAGTCCCAAAGGATCCGCATTGGGAAATTTCTGACAAAATGGAACTGGGTCTTTCTTTCTCATACTGCTCAAGTACCTTCTTGCTTTTTCATTCCGGACCTGGAAAGGAACAAAACTAATAAATTCAGATTGTGTAGTCACTGAAAACATTCAGCAGATAAACTAAAATATATGACCTCCCCTGAGTTCAGTGCCATACCCGAGAAATTGTGTCCACGGAAGGTGTTCCTAGAAGATCAGTCATTAAGTCTAACTGATGGACAACATTTTTACCAGGAAACAAAGGCTTCCCTGTCAGCACCTCCGCAAAAATGCACCCAATGCTCCAAATGTCAATGGCAGGTGTATACTGCATTTCAGAGGGAACAAGAACCCAAAACAAATAAGAAAATGCATAGAAGTAAAATCCTGGTAACAAATAAAGATGCTTTTATTGTTCTTAGAAGTAGACCAGTTCATTTGACTGTTGTCGAAGTTACTATTCAACAGGATAGTGATCCAGTAATCGTGTAGAACATGGCAAGAATTATGTTCAGATCAAATTCAGGAATGAAAACAGGCCAGGTAGTATAAAATGACAAAAAAAAAAGACTGAACAGATCTAATATCTCCAACAAATGGAGAAACCATGGAAATTTATGAAGTTGAGCATTTCTGTATGGAACCACTATAACGGAACAGGTACATAGTGCATTTGAATTTTCACCAGAGAACTTATGTCGCATATACTATGTCCATATGATAAAAATTTGAGAACCCATGGTACTGAGCCATCAACCATAATCCACATTATGTCACAACTGACAACTGAATCAAGTTCATGATAGGACAATTATAAACATGTTGTCCTGTTACAGTCTAGCATGTCAATAGACTAAGCACCTTATTCTGTTTCTTTGTTTTTTTAACAAGCATGCATTCTAAAGCTCACCTTCGTGAAGAAGGATCCACAGAGCTCTGGAGCTCTATACCATCTTGTTGCGACGTAATCCTGCATGGGGATAGGTATGACATCCGTGAAGTCTGATTCTTAATCCAATCTCTTACAGAAAACATAATAAGAGTTTCTACCAACATACCGTCCAGAAGACTGTTGTTGGGGTATCATTGAATGCAACTCGTGCTAGACCAAAATCACATATCTTCAGTTTGCAGTTAGAATTTGCTAAAATGTTCTTCGGCTTCAGGTCACGATGGTAAACACTAGCTGCAGTCATATAAACTCAGTATTAGTGAAAATCAAGTAACAATTTTTTTACGGCGTGTCATTGAAGGAAAAAGCATTGGGCTATAATTTTTTGCCGTGTCAATTCAATACATATGGCAAGCAAGTGAACAAGTTTTCCAACGAGCAATCAAATTGCAGTGTCTTTACAAGAGTGGCTAC
Source organism: Lolium perenne (assembly GCF_019359855.2). Taxonomy (NCBI): domain Eukaryota; kingdom Viridiplantae; phylum Streptophyta; class Magnoliopsida; order Poales; family Poaceae; genus Lolium; species Lolium perenne. Next base: position 262,077,588 of record NC_067244.2, on the reverse strand, counting down.
CATATAGAAAGACCAATATATTTCATTTTCAAGAGGAGAACAAAGGTTGCATCAATAATTGTGCAGAACTTATCTTAACTGCTAGGGTATAATCATAATTTACATCCATTATGGTTGTGGATCATCTATGGCTCAAAAGGAAAGCACTTTCAGAAAATTCAGAGAATGCAGGCTAACATATGTAAGGGGGTATTATTTTAGAAGTGTTGAAAGGGATGATAGATATTTAAGGTTAATATTATTCTCTTGGTTGACTAAACTTGACAGAAGCCACACTTTGGTAATTAAAGTATCAACTGAGCAGCTGTTGACTAAACCGCATTGTAGATTATCTAGCTCTGCTCACTGAGGAACCATAACTGACATATCACCAAACTTATTTCTATTGAAGAACAAGCCCCAGGGGCGAGCGTGTGTTTGAAAGACAAGTGAAAGAAAACGACATGAAAAGGGGATCCGACCCACCACACGTAAGTGTAGACTACAACACAACACCACCTTCATGGTGAAACATCGTTCTCCAAAGTAACAATAGACTTGAAGGAAAAACAATTCCCTACCAGTATGGATGTACTTGAGGGCTCGGAGCAGTTGGTAGAGAAAGAACTGGTAATGCTCCTTGGTCAAGTCATCGTTGGCCTTGATAACTTGGTGGAGATCAGACTCCATAAGCTCAAACACCACATAAATATCTTTGAAGTCCTTCCTCGACGGAGGCAACATAATGTGCTTGATCTCGACGACGTCGGGGTGCCTCAGGAGCCTGAGGAGCTTGATCTCGCGGAGGATGCGCGCGGCGTCGGAGACGTGGTTGAAGATGTTGTGTATCTTCTTGATCGCCACCTTCTGCCTCGTCTGCAGATCGAGGGCGGAGCACACGACCCCGTAGCTCCCCTTGCCGATGACCTCCTGGATCCTGTACCGGTTCGCGTCGCCGTACTCCGTGAAGAAGTCCACATCCGCGGCACTCTGGAAAACAGTGAATTGAGCGGACTGAATCAGCAAACTGTCAAAAAACAACAACTATGGAACAGATAGCCACAACAGAGGATGTTAAACAGTTAGTCTGGCAGACTGGAATGGCACATGATTGGTGGGGTTAGAGAGATACTCATTGCAGACCGACAGAGATTTGGAATGGCCACACCGCATTGCAGCAGAACCAACCATAAAGAAGCCAAAGCACCGTGGCCGCTATAATCAACAGTCCCTTCAAGTTGTTGGCAATGAACTTCCGGTTGCTGGTGGGCACATGAGGCGGCACCAACAAGAAATGCAACTTCTTAATTTTTTGTGCACCGAAGGGGGGAAAGGCTACAGCTTGCGGTTTGGTTTAATTTTCTCTGGCATCGCACGGAACAGAGGGCATCTGGATTCTGGAAGCGGCAACCGAGAGCGCGGTCAACTTCCGCATGTGAGGCATGAGCTGTTCGTTACTGACCACGCACGCGGCATTGGAACCGACCGACTGCATTTGACATTTTCTTTCTTCCTCTCGCAGACATACCAGAACCAGATCGAGCGTTTCGGCCACAGGACAGGAAGGATGCCGAAACTGAAACCTCAACACAAGGTTGAACTAGCAGTTTGAAAAATCTTTCAGGAAAGTTCGAAACACAGCAGCGGACGATTCAAAAAACGAGTATCTTGGAACTGAAATCAATAGCAAGCATCGGCGGCATTTGTTCTTTTAGCATCATCACACGGGCAGATCAAAAGCTTGGGCTACGCTAGCAAGGATGCAGGCATCGAAATCTTGTTAAACGAGTATTAAAAAGAAATTAAATTTTGAAAATAGCGATTCAAAAACACCGACACGTTTGTATAATATAATATAACTGGAATCGACGGAAGATATCGGCTTGGGAAGACAACCGGAGGTGGTAGAACGAGTGGAAGGAGCGGGGACGGCGACCCACCTTGCTCATCTGCCCCTGCTGCTGCATTCCGGCCTCCCGGACCGGACAGACGGATCGGTCGATCCCCGCAACCCAACCCCGCTCCGCAAACAGGGCGCGCACCCTCCGAGGCGCCTCCCGATCACGCCAAACCCTGCGCCGGCGCTAGCAGCTTGGCCGGCGCCGCCCTCAAATCCAAACGCCGCGGCGAGCCGAAGCCGAAGGGCGGCGAGCGCGGGGCGGGCAGATCGGGGGCTCTCTGTCTCTCTCTCTCTTCCGCCCCGATCTCGTGGCCGCCGGAGAAGCGGACGGAGGGGGTGGAGGTAGATTGCAGCGCGGGCGAGCGATTGTTGGCCGTGGCCTTTCCTTTTGCTCGCTGCCGACTTGCCGTTAATCTGCTACAAGATTGCTTCTTTCCTCCTGTGCTTCTTCTTCTTCTTCATCTTATTGTGCGTGCGTGCGTGCGTTACTGTGGGCCACATGGCGTGGGAAGCTGCCTCCCAGCCGTCCGATCCGCATCTCCGCGTCGGCAACCACCGCCCGCCTACTATCCACCTCCTCTTATTGTTTTTTCTTTGTGAGGGAGAAATCGGTCTTTTCTTTGTTGCAACTTACGATGGCGAACGTGACGTACGCGCACCATGCTCACATGCGCCTCACATGATCGCGGTTTCCCAGTCACACGCTACTAGTGACCGTGTTCGAAGATAGTAAATTCCAAAGGCCTCTTAGTCTCCTTTCCAGTTCATATTAGTTACAACTAATATAGATGTATCTAGATATATTTTAGTTATAGATATATCTATGCTAGTGTTAGTTAAGTAATATGAATCGGAGGAAGTAGAATTTTTTAGACAGACATTTGATTCGTATGATTTGTGTAATTGCAATCTGTAGTATTCATAGTTTTTCTATTCCTAGGTCTCATTTGTGCTAGATTTCATATATGTAACTTCTATCTACTCCAACATCTTGCGAATAATTCTATGTTTATCCCCTATACAGTCAAATGCATGTTCTCTCAATGACTCAATCATACACCATCGAAAGATGACATGTCATTACATTCATGTGTTTTCTTATACTTGTGTTTTCGAAACCACACAAATAAAAGATGCCCTAAGATAATATGCACTCTTACTCTTAGGGTTTTTCTTTCTTTTGGTTTTTGAAACCACACAAATAAAAGACAAGGGAGATGATCACAACGTGTGGAGGTAGATGTTTTTGGTTTTCTTTTTTCCCTTTTGCTTGTTGCCGACTTGCACTTAATCTATCCTCTACTTCCTCTTATGTGTTTCTCTACGCCGCATGGCATCGGCACTCGGCCGGTGGAAGCTTCTTCGCCGTCCGATCCGCATCAGCGGCACAACCTCTTGTGGTGCTCCTATTTTTTAAAGAATAATGTGTGAGGGAGAAAACGATCATTTTCGGTTCGTATAGGGGTTACATTACAAGGATGACAACCACGGTCCGTGCGGGCACATGCGCACCACATGATCGCGCTTACTATGCCATCTACAATGTGGCATACTACATTTGTTTTCTAAATATAATATATTTTGGTAGGCTAAAATAATCTATGACATCCATTTAAAAACATGTTATATAGATATTATATAAATAAGGCCTTTAAAATAAAACTATCAAGAACTAGGATGTTATATAGATATTATATGAAAACATTTTTCATGATGTATCAAACGGTGTTGATTTTGGATTGTGTATATTTTTCTCTAAAAACTTGGTGAACCTTGACATTTGACTTTTACAAAGAAAAATATAAGCCTTATTTATTAGGATGGAGGTAGTATATTTTCTTCTAGGTTGACCGACATTTCATATTGTGTGTGTCGGTGTGTGTTCACCGTTGACCCGTTGTACTATCATGCACAACAAAAGTTTCTCCTAAGTCGCCAAATATTTCCAATTTTCTCTAACATACTAAATAAGTTGCCAAATATTTGTAATATTCTCTACATAGTAAAGAAGGAGTGCTAAATCAATCGACGGGTGATATGCATTAATGCATGTGTGTGAGAGCTTCTAGCTAGAGTGCTCGATTTCTATGTTCCTAAGAGCAATCATATCCTTGAAAATATGTTCCTAAGAGTAACAAAACGTGAGGACCATAGTGATGTTGGTTGGGGATAAGTCTAACACACACTGCACTTTTAGTGGAACACAACGCACACAATTCTTGTATGTAGAGGAAAAGACGGTCAGTTCTTCAAGTTGACCACCAAATAAGGTACCGACAGCGAGGAAAATACTTGGTCACAAAATTAGACGGATCTCCGACCATGAGATGACGAGAGAGATTCAATCTCTCAGAAAAATGTGAGGTTCACCGTGATCCAACTTTGACTGGTACGTAGTAGGTTAACCGGGGGTTGGTCTGTCTCGTACATGGCTTTGGTAGCACGGTCACTCGGGTTTAAATTAGGTGGCGGGTAATCACATCCGTGACAGAATTGAAACGCCAACCAATATGTAATCCGGCCATTGTTGGGGATGCCTTCAAGTCACCGTTCTCAGACTTGCTACCACACGGACAGTAGCCTGCTAGACCTTGCTTTCCGTAGTGAGAAGAACGTCATGTTTGTCTTCCAACACCCAACTTCTCGGTTACTAAAATCATCTCCAACAAAGGATGTAAAATAGGACGGTAAATTTGAGAAAATTACAAAAAACCACCACATATCAGGCAGTCGTTTCAAAAAGCAACCACTATTCGAATTCTTTTCAAAAAACCACCACTCTACGGTTAACACGTTGCAAGGTCCACTGATTCACGTCCGACCCGATGTTAATGACGAAACTGACGAAACGGGCCCACTGTCAGGTCTACGTGGCACAGCATAGACGGTGCGCGTTAGCGGCCGTTAACGGCGCGGCCGGTGCCCTAACTTCCACCGTTCGAACACGGTTGGAGGCAGTTCCCCTCACTTCTCCCTCTCCCGCGCACTGACGACAGCCATGGCGGCGGCGAATTCGTCCGGCCTGACCTCACCGGTCGGCGGCGCCGGAGCTGGAAGAGAGGGTGGCGACGGCGAGTTAGCCAATTTGGGGGGCCTACTCTCGGTGGTGGATTCGTCCGACCTCACCTCAGCCACCGCCGCCGCCGGAGCTGGAAGAGACGGTGCCGTTGATGGTGAGGGCGGCGCCGGAGCGGGAAGAGAGGATGGCGTTGACGGCGAGGTTGCCGATCTGGGAGGCCAGGTCGCGGCGGACGTGGATTGCTGCGGGAGCTCAAATCCGTCGACCCTGATGTTTTATTCACCGGAGAAAGCCGCCGCCTCCGCCGTGGCCAATGTTTGGAAGGAGAACCCTGCCTCCAGCAGTCGTTTAACATCAGGATTCGTCGGCGGCATCGAGTAAGTCCTTCCTTTCTCTCAGCTTTTGTTCTTCCTGTCAGACAAAGTGTGTAACCGATTTGTGCTAGGCAAAATAGAGAATTAATTGTTCTTCCTCTGTATATTTGTAGTCTGGATGACGAAATTTGGGATGTAAGGTTCAATTTAGATGGACAGGACAATTTAGAACGATGTTTAGGCCGATCAGACATCACATATCTGAATTTGTTAGCTATAATTGAGTTAGAGGGGTATGGAATCAATGACTGCATGTATTTTGTGAAAGAAAAGGACATAGGGGTTGCTGGAATGGAAGAACTGGATGGAATGACTAAGGTGGAGCAGATGATTGAGCTATATGAGGAGAAGAAGTGCATAAATATCAGTGTTATTAAGACAGGTAGCTCACTGCCAGTAAACATCAACAAACCAGCAGTAGAAGAGCAAATTCCTATGTCAGAAATAGGGTACCCTATTGTTTACACAGTGGATGATGATGGTGTGGTTTTACCCAGCCAGGAAGAATTTGTTCAGTGCACTGATGATTCAGCTATGCTTTACCTGTGCACCCAGCAGAGCAACATTGATGACAAGGGCAAGCAGAATGTTGATGAGCAAAGAGAAGCTGCAGCAGGTTGTACAGATGATGAGGAAGAAGAAATTGCAGAAGGCTGTTCAGATGATGAGCAACAACAAATTGCAGAGGACAGGGAAGAGTCTTCAGATGATGATCAAGATGGAGATTTCATGGAAGAGGATGCAGTTGAGACAGAATCTGATGAAGAAAGTGAGCTCAATGAGAAACTTATTGATTTGAAGAAGAGAAAGAGAGCTGGAAGCAAGCAGTTATGTGAGGATGAGGAACCTGAAGACATGTTCTGTGATTCAGATAACTCTGATGATGACAGTGACTGTGAGGTGTTGCAAGAGACACTAGCAGTAACCAAAAAGAAATTGCCAGTGAGGAAAGGACCTACCACCAGATCACATTGCAGCCAACAGAGCACAACACCAGCAGATTGGCTGCCATCTGATGATGAAGGGCAAGATGGTGATTTAGACCCAGAGGATGATGATGGCTTTGAGACAATGTCCTGGGCTCTGCCAAAGGGAAGAAATAGCAGGGCCAAGAAGATGGACCCTAGGGTCTGGTATAATGAGAGTAGATTGCACCCAGAACAAGGCTTATGCATGAAGATGTGTTTCCAAGATGTGTACCAGTTCAGAAGAGCACTGCAAACCCTGCATATTGCACAACTTAGAAACTTCAGGTACCACAGGAATTGCAAAGACAGAGTGATGGCAGTGTGCTCTACAGAAGGTTGTCCTTTTTACATGATTGGGTCAGTCATTAAAAATGAAAAAACCTTCTGTCTGAGAAAGTGCCACCTTGAACACACTTGTGGCACATCAGGTGAGCACTGCAAAGTTACAGGAAAGTGGGTTGCAAAGGTCTGTGAGTCTAGCATCAGAATTGATCCTAGGACTGGGGTTGAGGCAGTGATGGAGACAACAAAAGAAAAATATGGTGTAGATGTCAAGAAGATGATGGCATACAGAGCAAAGAAGAAAGCTTTGCAAGTTGTTCTAGGAGATCAGATTGAGCAGTACAGGAGGCTTAGAGATTATTTGCAGACAGTTATAGATACAAATCCTGGCTCCAGATGCATTGTGACAACAAAAATGCTTCTGGAGCATCCTAGTAAGAACCCTAGATTTCATGGGTTGTTCTACTGTCTTGGTGCATCCATTGAAGGGTTTCTTAAAGGGTGCAGACCATTCTTTGGTGAGTTGCATGGTAGCTTTATACAAATATGTAGCAATTTCTTGGTGCATCTAAATGGCAGATTTCTTACATTATTGCTTTTGGTTCTGCAGGGTTAGATGGTTGCTTTGTCAAGCTTACCACTGGACAACAAATTCTGTGTGCTACTGGAAGGGATGGGAACAACAACCTATTCCCTATTGCTTTTGGTTTGGTTGACAAGGAGGAGACAGCATCATGGTCTTGGTTTCTAACACAGCTCAAATATGCACTTGGTGGTGAGGCTGGGAAATTTGGATACTACACCATTATCTCAGATAGGCAGAAGGTATGTTCCCTTTTTGTTGAATACATGTTCCATTTTACATAAGTTAGGGTGACAACTTTAGGTTTAGTGTGGAGGTTTAGGTTAGAGTGGGAGGATAAGTGTGGAGGTTTAGGTTAGAGTGGGAGGATAACTGTCGATGTTTAGGTTAGAGTCCGAGGATAAGTGTCGATGTTTATCTTAAAGTCCGAGGATAAGTGTCGATGTTTATCTTCAAGTCCGAGGATAAGTGTCGATGTTTATCTTAAAGTCCGAGGATAAGTGTCGATGTTTATCTTCAAGTCGGACTTGAAGATAAACATCGACACTTATCCTCGGACTTTAAGATAAACATCGACACTTATCCTCCCACTCTAACCTAAACATCGACACTTATCCTCCCACTCTAACCTAAACATCGACACTTATCCTCCCACTCTAACCTAAACCTCCACACTAAACCTAAAGTTATATGAACTTATTTAGATAAACATCGACACTTATTATTGGAGTTGACTAATTAAAGCTATATGAACCAGGGTCTCCTTAATGCCATCAACCAAATATTTCCCAACTGTCCTCAAAGATACTGCCTTAGACACATTTATGCAAACTTTCAAACTGCTGGGTTCAGAGGTGAAGAGCTCAAGAAATATATGGATGCAGCCAGCTACTCTTACACTCAGCATGGTTTTGATGTTGCCATGGCTAACATGAAAGATGAGTGCCTAGAGGCTTGGGAGTGGCTAATGAAGATCCCTGTTGCTACTTGGGCTAGATATGCCATGGATTACAACTGCAAGACTGACCTGGTTGTGAACAATCTTAGTGAGGTTTTCAACAGAATGATTTTAGATGTCAGAGGTAAACCAGTTAGAACAATGTTTGATGGCATCAGAAAGAAGCTCATGGTCAGGAATGATGACAAGAGAACTGGAGCAGCAAAGGCAAGATGGGTGATCTGCCCAACATATGCAGAGATTCTGGAAGAGAACAAGAAGTGGTCAAGAATGTACAGATCAAAGAAATCTGTTGATGGTTTGTGGGAAGTAACCAATGGGACTGACAAAACCTATGCTGTGAATTTGACAGCAAGAACATGTGGTTGCAAAAGATGGGACCTTAGTGGAATCCCATGCAGTCATGCTGTCAGTGCCATCTACAAGGCATTTCTACACCCTGAAGACTTTGTGAATGATTTCTTCAAAAAACCAATGTACATGGAGGCATACAATCCAGTGGTTTACCCTGTGCCTGGTGAAGATAGCTGGACCAAAACTGAAACACCTGACATTGATCCACCAGTTTTCAAGGTGTCATTGGGTAGAAGTCAAACAAAAAGGAGAAAGGGTAAGTTTGAAGTGCCAGAGCCAAAACAAACCTCTAGAATGGCAAGCATCACATGTGGCAACTGTGGCAAAGTTGGGCATAGATACACCAACTGTGGTGTCCCATTGAAGCCTTCATTAGAAATGAGGAAAAACAAACATCAGGTATAGTTTCTATGCTTCATCCCTTGTTCACCTTTATTAGTAGCTTATGTTTCTTTATTTCACAGGAGAACAGAGAGGAAGCAACTGCTGGTCCAGCTGCACCACCAAGTGCTGCTCCACCAAGTGCTGCTCCATCTGCACCAGCAACTGCTGCTCCTTCTGCAGCACCAAGTGCTGCTCCTGCTGCACCAGCTACTGCTCCTGCTCCTGCTGCACCAGCTACTGCTCCTTCAGCACCTGCTCCTGCTGCACCTAAGAAGAAGAAAGCTTCTGCACCTCTGAACCCTCCACCATGGAAGAGGAATACAGGTGGAACTGCTGCTCCTTCTGCAGCACCAAGTGCTGCTCCAGCTGCACCAAAGAGGAAATCACCAAGTGTTGGAGCATCTGCAGCAGCACCACCATCTAAGAAGAAAGCAGCATCAACTGAAGCATCAGGAAGTACAACTGCTGCAGGTCCTAGAGCATCTGCTCCTGCTGCAGCTAGTAGAGCATCTGCTGCTCCAAGTGCTAGACCATCTGCTGCTGCTACAAGTGCTGCAGCTCCATTCAAAGCCCCCAGGCCAACAAGAGAGAGGAGAGAGAGCACTAGGATGAAGGGATACCTGACAGCAAGCAACATTGACAACCTTACCATGGCAGATATCAAAAAAGGTGTTCTGTGATCTCAGTATGTGTATCAGTTATGTATGTAATGTCTAAACATTGTGCTGGTAGATCTCAAGCAGAGTATGTGTCTGAACCAGTAACTTATGTATGTTTGTATGTGTCTGAACCAGGAACTTATGTTTGTACTGTCTTAATGAGTTATCTTCTCTATCAGTTATCTTCTAGTTACTGCCTGAACCATGTTATATTCAGTTATTGTTATTGTCTGAACCTTGTGCTGCTGGATCTGTATGAGAGTGGTGGTTTTCTGTCATTCAAATCCCCAAAAGTGGTTGCTTTTTGTAAAAAACCTGGAAGATTACTACCAGCTCTAGTTAGACATACTGCCAGTACAATCCAATATAGATAACACATGGGTACACAAGAAATGGACATGTTCTCACATAACATAACACAAGGGTACACAACAAATTGACAGGTTCACAATGACAGGTTCACACATAAGATAAGTCTGACATACAAATGGACAGGTTCACAAATCTATACCCTAACAAAAGGGTACAGAACACATACAGCACCTACAGCACCTGGGTTCACTTACATAGCTTAGTAGTAGCACAATTAACCATTACAAACTACCAGTACCACAATTAACCATTACAATTTTCCAGGTTGACATCAAATGAACAACTCCTCCTCACACACTTCCCTAATCCTTTTGAGCTTGTCCTTGTTTCCATTGCTAAGCTTCAGCAGGTCATAGAGCATGTACTCCAGCTTTCTCTTCTCCTCATTCAATGCATCATTCTCTTTCTTTAAAGCATCAGTTTCTGTCTTCCAAGCTTCTCTTCCTGCCTCCAATTCCTCCTTCTTTGCCCTAATGACCTCAGCCTGTGTTTTTAGAATCGTCTTCAACTCAGCAACCTCCTTCTTTAGCTCATTAATTTCATCAGCAGCTCCTGAAGTTATCAACTTGTAATTTCTCTCCACCACTCTTTTTTCAGTCTCTTCTGCAAATTTCTTCACATCAACTAGCAGGCTTGCATACTTCTTCTCAATCTTGTTTTTCTCTGCAGCAAGCTCCTCAACAAATCTGGCATGCTCTACCTTGTCATCAATTCTACCTGAATTGCTAGAGTAGTACATTCCCCATAGTTTCTTCAAAGCATTTTGTAGTGGCTCAGGCCACTCACTATCTACCCATGCATGGAAGCCACGATTCGTAACATGCTGCATAAAAATGAGCACAATTAGGGAAATTATGTATATTATGCTGCAGTAAATATATATCACTCCATGCTATGGTGCACTTAATTCCCCATAGTAAATTATCTATATTTCTACACATACATAATAATACAATGCTGCCCTTAATTTATATCAACTGGAAAAGAAAATGGTTTAGGCATAAATAATTTCAAATATGCTGCCAACAAATGGTTCACATGCTATGGTTCAATTACATAGATTTTTGCTATGAAATTACTAAATATACACACAATTTCTATGGTTAAATTACAGAGTATTACACACATATAATTACACACAAATATTGCACTGGTTCAACAGCAAATAATAACACTCACATTTTCAATGGAGCAGAGGTAGAAACGACGACCAGTGTTCGGCCCTTCAAAGGCAACACATCTCACCGGCTCAAGGTTGTGGACACGGCATCGTTCACCAGATCCCACGGCCAATCCGTGAAATGTAGGTTCCTCAGTAGTATCAGGAGCATAGTCGATGTCATTGAACTCCTATTGAGCAAAAATGCAAACGGAATCGAAGTAAATCGACCAATGCATACAAATCCCCAAATTCTCCCCCAAATCAGAAACCCTAGAAATTCAAATCGGCCACTTACAGGGAGCCTCTCTGAGCTCGTCGACCCGTCGTGCCAGCTCGGCATCGTCTCCCTCGTCGGTGCCTCGCGGGAACGGCAACAAGTCTCCAGGCGGCGGCGCTGCTCCAGTGCGGCGACGGCGACGACCAACAGCTCACTGGCTAGGCTAGGGGAGAGTGAGCTGGTCAACTCCACGCGATCCGTCCATAAAAAACGACCAAGTGGTGGGCCCCACTGCGCCGTTAACGGTCGTCAACGGCGCTCCGACGCGCACCGTCTATGCTGTGCCACGTAGACCTGGCAGTGGGACCGTTTCGTCAGTTTCGTCATTAACATCAGGTCGGACGTGAATCAGTGGACCTTGCAACGTGTTAACCGTAGAGTGGTGGTTTTTTGAAAAGAATTCGAATAGTGGTTGCTTTTTGAAACGACTGCCCGATATGTGGTTCGTTTTTTGTAATTTTCTCGGTAAATTTCGATCATAGGACATCACTTTTTATGTTTTGTCACTTTTAGGGCACCAAATTTTGGGCATCAATTTCAGAAGATGTAAAACAGGGCACTAGGAAATTCAAGAAGAAGTATTTTGGGCACAGGCACCATTTTAATTTCATACAAAGTTCAAAACTTTGAAACATTTCAAATGTAGTTTGAGTTGAACATTTCCATTACGGTAGTTTGATACATAGTTACTTCGACATTTCGATTTGAACACTAGATAGGCACATCGACATTTCGATTTGAACACGAGATAGGCACATCAACACTAGTTCTACACAATTTCGACGCTTTGACGCTAGATAGACATCATCGACACTGCTTAGGCACTAGATAAACATCATTGACACTACTTCTACACCTTCAACTCTTCAACATTGACACCCCTTGGGATCATCCCAGAAATCGCCGTCCACATCATCGGAGGATTGGGCAAGTGATGCCCAAAATGTGTCATCCATCTCCTCTTATAATGACTCGGCGGTGATGGTCGAGGGGCCATCCTACCCCTTGGATGTTGAAGCTCCGCCTGCATCAGCTTGCTTCTTCTTGTTGTCCCTCTTGGTGTAGAAGTCGAGCTCTAGGTGTGCTTCGCGGAACCGCACCATGGCCTCCTTGTCGTCTTGGTGCATGCGTTGGCGCAGGTATGCATGGCGGTGCTCCAGCTCTCGGCGCGGGTCATCACCCAAAATGGAGTGGCGAGGAACTCGGCCTCCTCGGCGCTCAACACGTCAGGGAATTTGAGATCGCCGTGGGGCTAGTACAACCTCCATGCCACCACATCGTAGGTGTGGGTGGCAAGCTTGGGTGACTCGAAGGTCCCTAGCTACAGCCGCGCCCCGCTGTTGGTGATCTCGACGGCCTAGCAGCTAGATTGCCACAGCCAGACGCCACGGAACCCTGTGTTGCTATTGGTACGAGTCGGCGTAGTTTTCTTTTTGAGCCAAACAACGCGGCGGGTTACGGCGCGACTAGATCTAGAGGCGGATAACTGAGGTGGTGGCTAGGACCGCGGTGGCGCAGCACGGGTGCGCCTAAATTTTTTGGCCTATTTTATTAGTTTAGGTCATCCGTTGGGGTCGAGGTTTTTTTTTTTTTTTTGCTCTATCTCTATGTGCCAAGTATTCTGAGAAAATCGTCTATTCTATGTTTAAACTGAAATTGTAGCACTTATTATAAATCGAAGGGAGTAGCAAACAATTAGTCTGAAAAATTGTACGGTGCAAGGGGACAGCTCGACGTACGCCACATGGTAGGAGAATATATAAAGTGAATATACTATACGTGTACTAGTAGATGCAGCCATTGCAATTTTACTACTCCTTGCAAGTATTTTTCGAGTACGGCGACAAGCACACGCAGAGAGGCCAGCATCTCCATGTTCATCGGTCTCGTCATTAATAATGGCCGATTCAGATCGACCTCGCCATCGTTCATCACGAGTCGTACCAGTACCGTCGATGCTCTATAACACGGTGGTTAATTAATTAGTTAATTCGCACCACCGACGCAGCCGCAGTGCGAAGAATACTATACTTGCTCCGAGTTCTGGCGACCACCAGTATAGTACTAGTGGAGTGTATTTTTTTCTTTTATATTATGAAAAGAGAGCAACACTTGATCTATTTTTTAAAGATCAAACAAATAGAGCATTTATTCGAAGTGTAAAGAGAGAAGAAGCTTCTGCCACCGACGGAAAATCGTGTGGTGTCTGCTCGTTTCTGCTCAGCTGGATCTATCCTAGCCGGCTACCTACTGATTCACTCAGCTCTGCCTGATTCCCAACAAGAACATTCATTAAAAAATTGATGATCATAGGAATGCTCATAGGATTATCGGTAAATAGTTTAAAGTAGTGAAATATACAAGTAGGAATACACATCTCAACAATCCAGAATGCACAGGGATCTTTACAGTGTATGTATATATTGGGATATAAGTGGAGATTTCTAGCTTCCCAGCTCCAGTGATCCCATTGTTTTAATAAAACATATTGATGAGTTTTTTTTAAAATTAAAACAATGGTGTTTCCCACACGTGCAAATTCTCAATTTTGAATACTTCGTATTTGGAGATACGCAAAAAAGATAAAAGTGTGGATCTGAATATGCATATTTTCAAACCTCCGTTTTTATCTGATTGTTATTTTTATGCAGCTAACAATACAAACAATTTCGCATTGCGATTTTGCGTACTTGTAGGATACATCATTGATTATGTCCAGAATATTTTTCTGATTTTTTTGGAACATTTGAATATGTTTTTGATTTTTTTTAAACGAAGGAATCAGTGGAGGTCGGGACCCAAAGACACTTTCCGAACTATAAGAATGTTAATTCATACTCCGGTGGTCAACAGAATTACAAGATTCGCTCACCACTGGAAGAAAAAAATAATGTTCCTACCTGTTATACTAATATAAAATTTAATCTTTCGGGTATATGGTACATATTTACCTGGGCAGTTACTTGAGATGCAGATTGCAGAATACAACGCTACGTTATACATGTAGTACACACGAGGTAGTGGGTACACACCATGACGCCAATGATGTGATGTTGCTTGCGATGTTGCATCAGTCATCTCCTTAAATGGACATGATACTGAATTTTGTGGAAGCTGGTATGTACACATCCCGCAGGTGTGTCATCTGAATCTTCGGAGAGAGACCAAGTGGATCCATCCTAGTCAATCCTCTCAAGATTGTACTTGACCATGTTCTCCAGGGCGCTCCTGAACCCACTCCTAGGAAGGCACTCCAAATTCCGGAGCGCCAAATCACCCTTCTCCCTCGCGAGCTCCTGCGCCCGTCTGATCCCGCCGCTACTGTGGACAAGCTCCATGGCCGTCGCCAGCGAGCCCGTGTCGCAGAACTCAGAGTCGATAATCTCCCTCAGCGCCGGATTCTCCTGCAGGGCGAAGATGACCGGGGCTGTCAGGTTCCCCTTTGCCAGGTCACTCCCTGCCGGCTTGCCAAGCTGCTCGGCCGACTGGGTGAAGTCGAGAATGTCGTCGACTACTTGGAATGAGAGCCCAAGGTTCCTGCCGTACTCGTACATCTGCTCGCAGATCGTGGTGCTGACACCGCTGAATATGGCGGCGGACCTCGTGCTCGACGCCAGCAGGGAGGCAGTTTTGTAGTAGCTCTTGAGCAGGTAGTCGTCGAGGGTGACGTCACAATCGAAGAGAGTTGATTGTTGTTTTATCTCACCACTGGCAAAGTCCTTGATCACCTGTGAGCAGAGCACATTGACTGTTTACACAAAAAAACATATATAGTTTTACAGACTAGGATGGAGTTTAAGTGGAGTCCTTCAGTACCTGGCTGATGAGCTTGATGACTTCAATGTTTTCTAAGTTTGCAAGAAACCAAGAAGATTGCGCAAACATAAAATCGCCAGCAAGCACGGCTATACGGGTTCCATATAGCTGATGAATGGTCTCTTTCCCTGCAAACAACCAGATCTAGTTTAGAATAAAATATAATAATTTCCTTGTTTCCTCATCGAACCATTTCATTAGGATGAATAAACAACAGAGAACGCTTTTGTATTGAACTATTGCTGATTCGTTTGTACATAGCAACATATGTACCTCTTCGCATCCCACTATCATCTATGACATCGTCATGTATTAAACTTGCAGTGTGAATCATCTCTATAATCTCTGCCAAACGTTGATGCTCTGTAGTTAGCTCCCTGGAATGCAAATATATAAAGGTCTGAGTGCATAATTAAAAAAACAGAAATAGTAAGGCTGCAACAAGAAGAGAAACTTACGGCAAACCAGCTAACTCTGCAGTTGCTCTGGACACCAGAAAAACCAATGCTGGTCTTAATCTCTTTCCACCAGCACCAAAAA
Organism: Lolium perenne; assembly: GCF_019359855.2. Classification (NCBI taxonomy): domain Eukaryota; kingdom Viridiplantae; phylum Streptophyta; class Magnoliopsida; order Poales; family Poaceae; genus Lolium; species Lolium perenne. The sequence continues at coordinate 262,061,961 of NC_067244.2, read as the reverse complement.
TTTGTTCTGCGGCAGAAACTAGAACTGGATTTTCTGCACCAATAAGCTATTGAGATCATGTCAGCTACTTAGTAGTTACTGTGGAAATAAGAACTCAGCAGGACTAGTGTAGAAAAATCTTATGTCCAAAACTAGTGTAGATATGTGCATTTATCTGTTTGATATGTGCTCTGAAGTTTGCTGTCTTGATTACGCAAACAGAGATGACCTATCCAGAAAAAGGCAGCTAGTCACCAGTGGTGCTGCTGAGCTCCAAGTCATCAAATATGGGGCCAATACACGATTAGGATGGTTTGAAAGGCGTGCACAAGTAGGAAGCTGTCATTGTCTTTAACCATATCTTTAGACTGTAGTCCTGTGTATTATGTGCAGTCCACTATTAAAGAACAGGTAAACCGGTGCAAACATGTGCATTGCAAATGACACTGGCTTATTTTCATTTAGCCCCAATTGCCTTGTAATTTAATTAACTAAGAATGATCCGTGAAATCATAGTAGCTACTGCAGGTTTTTGATCCAGCTCTGTTAGTGGTGGAGCCAGCTTCTAAGTAGAGCCTGGGCAAAGTACACATACTAGGCCGACAGACATTTGCCTGCAATCAACTCCATAAATCCTTGTACTGTGCTGTAACCGTATGGAAATTCCTGAAAAGAGCCCGGGCGGCCAGGGGCAGAGCTAGACCAAGACTGACCGGGGTTCACTAGAGTGTAATGGTGTTCTTTGAAACCTAAATTTTGGCTACCAGGGTTCACTTTACATGACATAGGGTGGCGCACAAGCTAAATTCTTGGCATAATTGCAAAATAAAAATTCTGTTCCCAGTTGCAGGTGCACCCTGATAAGCCTATGTAGCTCTGCCCTAGCAGGAGGCCAGCCGGGATGTGGCTCCGCCACTACATATACGGTCTGTCAACATCTCTGGTATATAGAGAGGAAGTAACGGTGATTTAAGACTGCGGCACTGTTAGGTTGAAACACAGCTCGAGATTACGCAAACAGAGACCAGAAAAAGGCAGCTAGTCACTAGCGGTGCTGCTGAACTCCAAGTCATCAAATATGGGGCCAATACACGATTAGGATGGTTTGGAAAGCGTGCACCAGTAGGAAGCTGTCATTGTCTTTAGCCATATCATTAGACTGTATTCCTGTGTATGATATGCAGTCCACTTTTAAAGAAGAGGTAAACCGGTGCCAACATGTGCATTCCAAATGGCACTGGCTTATTTTCTTTTAGCCCAAATTGTATATGTCCCTTGTAATTTAATTAACTTAGAATAGTCTGTGAAATCATAGTAGCTACTGCAGGTTTTTGATCCATCTCTGTACTTAGTGGCGGAATCAGCCTCTAAGTAGACTGGACTTTGCCCACACTGAACTCAGTAAATCCTTGTACTGTGCTGTAACCCTATGGAGATTCCTCGGCAGGTCCCAAGGGGGCAGGGGCAGAGCTACACAAAGACTAACCAGGGTTTACTAGAGTGTAATGGCGTTCTTTGACACTTGAAGTTAGGCTACCAGAGTTCACTTTACATGACATAGGGTGGTGCACAAGCTAAATTTTTTTTGGCATAATTGCTAACTAGAAAATTTTGTGCCCAGTTGCAGCTGCGCCCTGATAAGCCTATGTAGCTCTACCCCTGCAGGCGGCCACCCGGGGTTGCCGGGATGTTGCTGCGCCACTGCATGCACTGTGTCTGTCAACATCTTTGGTCTATAGAGAGGAAGTTAGGGCGATTTAAGACTGCAGCACTGTTAGGTTGAAACACAGCTCGAGATTGAAAATAAAAGAAGAGAATGCACCCTTCTCTTGCAGGTTCACACTATTTGGACTGAACTTGCAGCTGCTCTGTTTTCCTACGATTTTCTACATCTTATGAGGAATCGGAATCGTAACCCTGGACGGTGTTGTTAGCAAAAATAGCAGGATAATACAGCTATTGTGTCATATTGCGGAAGAAACTTCCTACGCAGTTTCATACCATGATCAATGTGAGCACCTATTAGACACTCAGTGGACAAAAGGAAACTGCTAGCTCAATCGTTTACAGCCTAAATGTGATGAGTGCATCTTTAAAATAAAAAAAAAAGCAATCTTGAGCGAACTTAATTAACAAAGGCCTCGATAAGACGCTCACCGCTTTCAGGTTGTTGTTGAGCTTCAGAAGATCGTCCGAGACGACCTCCAGCAGAGACGAGACGGACACGCGCTCAGGGAGCCTCGCCACGTCGATGGCAGCAAGACCTGCGCATACGAACTCTAGCTCAGCTTCACTCCAAAGTCCAACCAACGTTGGTACAGATAGGATGCAGTCTGCAGTGGTAAAGACAGCTGAAAGAAAGAAGAAGCACACAACAAACCTGTCTTGCTGGGCGCGGCCACGAAACAAACACAAGGCGTGCGGCGCCTGGGCGGCGGTGGCGGCACCGCCCGCGCGGCCGCCCGGCATGCCCAGCGGCACCGGCAGGAGGCCAGCTGGACCGGGTCCACGACGCCCCTGCTCATGTGCACCCTCGGGGAGCTCACAGACAGCATCTCCCACGAGCTAGCGGGCTCACCCAGCAATCCAAGAACCTTGACACGAAGCTACGCGCTCGGAGCTCCCAAGAATCACAGACGGCAGAACCTCCTTGTAGTGGAACGGCGGGCCGCGGGAAAAAATGGGTGATTGTGGGTCGCGATTGGTTGCGTGTGAGGGGGATTTTGCCCAATTCGGTGGCGGTACTTGTCCTGCTGCGTGGAGGAGGGAGGAGGGAGGAGAGACGGGGACGGTGAGGAATTGGATGGAAGGCTGCGCTGCTCCGGGGGCGGGTGGAGGGAGAGGGGCCGCGGAGGAGGAGGTTTAAAAACCGGAGCTTGCGGAGGAGGAGAAAGGGGGATCTGTGGATTCATGAGGGCCATAGAATGGAGCTGCTCGCCTCTCTGCTCAGCAACCAGCCAACCGGCCCGTGTGTGTTATCACCTGCGAGTTTGACTCTACTCTGCTTCCAGAAGGCTGCAGCCAGTGGAAAATGGCTTGTTGTGCTCTTTCGCTCTACTATTGATTTTACGATTTCGCAGGGTTAATGGATTTGCATAGCTTAAGAGAATCTCCTCTCTGTTGCGTTCTCCAAAGTTAAAAATCGTCGCATATAGCGTCCGGCGTTCATTTTTTACCCTAATAGGGGGGGCACGGATATCGGAGCCTGTGGGTTGCCAACCGCAGCCCTCGTAATGTTTATAATCAGAAATTTATAAGAATTTAATTATTGTTTCATTGCATACGTGATTTTAAAAAAAAAACTAGTCATACTGCTGCCTACATATGTACTACGTGTCTTCGTAGTCGTCCTCGTCCTCGTTGTCGTCGCCGTCACTCGACGCACGCGGCTAGAACATGTGCGGTGGCGGCGGCTACGCAAGCTGCAGTCGTGATTGCACAAGCTGCGTGGATGGGTGGTTAGCTTCGGTATTAGCAGAGGGGCGCATAGATTGTGTTTGCTATTCCATGGACTGCACTTTTGCGAGAAAAAACTGGTATTTCTTATAAAAAAAGATGTTTCTATATGTCGCACACGGGGGGCGTCGTATCTTATGCATCCCCTAGTTTGTTGTATCCCTGCATCCATCCATTCTCGACCATTCGATCTAAATCGTGCACGCCGTCTCAATTCTATGAAGTTTTGCACTTAACTGCCCGCATCCAGCCAACATATTTTGCAAAGTACCCCCTGAATCCCCACCAACCACCTGTTGTGTTATTATCCCTAAAAATCACAGCGGCGGCGGCGGCAAGCTCCGCAATCCCTAATACAGTAGAATCCATCGTGCTTGCTGTCGCCGGAAGCGAGATGCCAGTCGACGGCCTCGACGAGATCTGCGTGCTCCATACAGGCCGCTGGCTGTCTCCGCGCACGTCCTCCTCGCTGGTCCCTGACGCCAAGGCCGCTAGTGTCGGCCAGCCTCCTCGCTGCCGGCGTCCCCTATATGGCCTTGTGCTTGCGCCTCCTGACTACTTCTCACGACGTCGGGTGTTACAGGCTCGCGTGGGCAGCAATCCCTTTGTATTGTAGAGCAACGAGGCTAGCTCGGGAAATTGGTCTCTGAATTTTTTAGTTGTTTGTTTACAGTCTGTATCTAATACTTGTAGATTAGCCTCCTGAGAAGGTAATCGATTGCATTTACTCTTTGTTGGGTGTGTGTAGCTTGGGAGTTCACAATCTGAATGTACTGACTGTAGTTGTTGTAAATGGAAATTCCAGAAAGAAACAATTGCTTATGCTTTGTTGTAGTTGCAATCTGAGGTCTTCTGCCGTGATCTTACTATGACAGTCAGGCCATAGTATACGACTAAACAATGACTGATCTATGTTCCTTATGTCAAGCATATACAACAGATTTGGCTCATGATTATCAAATAGGAAACTGAATGGACAATGTATGAACATATGATACAACAAACGGTTCTACCAAGAAAATGGTGAAATAAAAGAATAATAAGAGGAAAAGAGATGAACATGGAAGAAAAGAAAATGAAGAAGAAAGAAGCTAAAGCCAAGGTCACAAAATTTTATTTGGTATGGTCTTTGTTATGGATCAGAACTTATTTTGTCCCACTATTTGTCTTAGTGGTTGGCATATGCAAGAACTTTTATTTTGTCCAATAGCGTGTTTCAGGAAGCTTTAGTGAATTGACATGAATGATGATGGAAATTCTCTTATTATTGGATCGTAGTCTTTTTAGGAAGTACCACTCAGTGACTTTTGGTATTTGGTTGTAGATTATTTTTCAGTTCTTACCTGAGTATAGACACTACAAAATGCTCTGAACACTTTATCTATATACTTGTTTCAGTACTGTGAGCTATTCCAAAATGCTCTCCAAAATGTTTCTTTCTCATAGGGCAATAAGAAATTGTTTCTTTCTCAAATTTCCATTCCAAACAACTTACATTCACTTCTTTCTGAAAAAACAGTATTCACCAACGATGTACATCAGTACATTCACAGTCTAACTCTGTACGCACATGCAACAAAGAGCAATTGCAATCGTTTGATCACTCAGAACCAATCTGCAATTACAAGATGCAGTAAACATGAAAAACGGAACTTCAGTCAGGCCAATCTCCCAAGCTATCCTTGTTGCACAGAAGGAAAATTCAGTCCGTAGCAGGCCAATCTCCCAAACCCTTCTGTGCTCGCAGTCCACGCCAGACTGTACAAGGCCGGCGTCGTGCAGCACCCACAAGTCGGCGACGGTGCAGAGGCTGCGTACGCCGCCGGCCTCGGCGCCAGAGACCGGCGAGGAGAACATGCGCGGAGGGACCTGTATATATCACGGCAGATCTCTTCGGGACCATCCAAATAAGCTTGTAAGTGGGCGCAGATGCCGGCCGGTCCAATGGCATCTTGATCCAGCGAGCACGGACGAATTTTCACGGGGGGCGCGGCTCACAGACTTGGTACCGCCGTGCCCAGCTCGTCACCGCCGCCGTCTCCATCGGCATCGGGAGAACCAGCCCGTGTGATAAGACAAGGTGCTGGGGCATGTGATATTTTGATGTTTAGGGGCTGATTTGCAAAAAACACAAGCTGCACGCGGGCGCTCTAGTGCAAATTTGCATAGGAATGAGCATCCACACACGATTTAGATCGAATGGTCGAGAATGGATGGATGCAGGGATACAGCAAACTAGGGGATGCATAAGATACGACGCCTGTCGCACACCATTAAGTTTATAATTCTAGACAGAGCCAGTTTTTTTATGCTCCCCGTCTTCTCAACTATGTATATACGCGCTCCCCCTTCTCATCTATGTATATAGAGATTTTTTACTTCCTCATAACCCACCTTATCGTTAAAACTAGTGTACATCTTTTAATGTATCGTCCTAGATGCTTTTACTGTCTTCAGGTATAATTAAAAGAATTAACAATGCAAAAAAGAACTTATGCATATTACAGCATATATTTTCTGATATCCTAGTGTTTAGGAATAAATTTTATAGTACTTTAAAACTATAGTTCATTCACAGAAATTGTATTTTAGGTAGTTTGGGATGTTTAAGAAACTCTCATGTTACAACAAACTTCACCACAAGTCTAAGCACACAAATGTGTTATGTATCCTTTTCCATAGTATCCTTTAATATATAGACCATTCAGTAGACTGTTTTATAGTTGTTGACACACGATTTTTCCTTAAAAAAGTGAAAATTTAAGATGGCCTCAAATGAAAAAATGATAGATACTAAAGTTGTGCGTCTCGCCGAGACAAGCAATTTTGCTTTTTGAATCATCGCAATCCGAGCTAGTATGCAACTTCTGGAGCCAAAATACAGCTGAAACCTGAATTACCGAGTCTGGGGCGCTCGACCATAGAGACCTCTAAGGTCAGACGCGAACCAAGGCTAGGGCTGAGACAGAAAGTCAGAATTGATCTTTTTTCTTGCGACCTCAATTGAACGATCAAGATGAGCTCAGATGGAAAAGTTGTCAACATGAAAGTTCTTCTTTTTTTCGAGACGAACAACTTTGCTGTTTACGAGATTTTGATCCGAGATCGTTTGCTGCCTCAAATATGGTGCAGAAGGTGCAGGAAGGTTTCTGACCGAACAGTTACGGAAATCTCAGGTTTACTTGTTCGAGTTGGACTCTAATTAGGGTTTGTGACGTGAATCCAACCATCTATCTTGCACGGAAAGTCCAGCCGCTCTTTATATACATAAAGGGTGACGGTCGATTGAACAACAACACACAATCGCAAAACCAATCTACAAACCTTTACTTTTTCTCTCTCGTTCTTGTTTTCTGCTCTTCGTTCGTCGGCGTTCTTCGTGTTGGAGAGCTTCGACCTGCGAGGTCCTAGGGGCGGGCGAACCGATCTAGGGCAGCCCATCACCGCCTTGCGCCCAGACGGGGTCTCTCCCGGATGTGTGGGGTTTCGGGTTCTCAAAAGAGCCCGCCGGATTGTCCTGCGTATCGCGCTTCCGGCGAGCCTCCTCCGGCGACGTGTCCTGCGTATCGCGCTCGACGCCGGAGGTACACGGTGACGTGTTCGTGTGCGAACACACTTTTTGGCGACTCCGCTGGGGAAGATCATCATGTCAGACGGCAAGCTACCCCAGCCTGCTGAGATTAGCGCCGAAAACATCATCAAGCCTAGCTTCGATGATCTTTCGGCAGAACAACTCGAAGCCTATGAGGCGCTCAAAAGGAGGCGTCAAGAGCAACTTGAGGCGCTGGAAAAGAAGCGCAAGGAGGAGTTCGAGGCTTTGAAGAAGAGGCAAGAGGAGGAAGACAGGGAGACGTTCCTTGCAAGCTTCAAGAAGGACCGCCAAGGCGGTGCCACTTCGCTTGGGGAGGTCAAGCTTCCACCACTGCTCGGCGATCCAGCCGAGCCCTCTGTAAGTACTAGCTTGTTTTCTGCTGATCAATTGGCTGCAATTAATCATTATGCTACTGAGTCTAGTCGTCAAGCCTATGATGCTATGGTAGAATACTTGAAAGCCAGTAAGAACACGCCTCAAGATGCTTCTGTTAATGTTGGTACAGGCGCTGCTGTAGGAAACCCTAATCCAACATTACCTACTTCATCGGCAGTTCTTCGTGAGATGCCGATGAATCCTTACTTTAGCCAAGATAATCAGATCATGACTGCGCCAACATGCCCTAGTCCTATTAGGAGTGTGCCTTATTCGGTGAAACCACCGAATCAAGTCCCACGCCCGGTAGCCACGAACATGGCGCCGAATTTTAATTCGGTACCAGTAGCGCGAGTAAATCCCATGGCTAGTAATGCTGTTGTTCCTGTGCAATCACCACAAGTAAATTCGTCCGCCATAGACGAAAATATGGCTACACTTAGGTCAGAATTGCAAAAGATGTTCTATGATAACTTCGGAATTGAGCCGAAGCCTGTAAGTCGGATGTATCAAAAACCTTATCCGGAATATTTCGATGCTTTACCGTACCCCCAAGGCTACAAGGTGCCTGATTTTGCTAAATTTAATGGGGTAGACAATAAGACAACTTGGGAACATGTTAGTCAATATTTAGCACAATTAGGAGAAGCTGGCAATTCTGATCCTTTAAAAGTGCATTTATTTCCCTTGTCTTTAACCGGTACCGCTTTTTCATGGTTTTCTGCTTTACCTTATGGTTCTATCAATACTTGGTATCATCTAGAAAAGAAATTTCATGAACATTTTTATAGTGGTGATAATGAGCTTAAATTGTCGCATCTTACATCGGTTAGACAAAAAGCAAGAAACCAAGAAGATTGCGCAAACATAAAATCACCAGCAAGCACGGCTATACGGGTTCCATATAGCTGATGAATGGTCTCTTTCCCTGCAAACAACCAGATCTAGTTTAGAATAAAAAAAAAAAAAAATCCTTGTTTCCTCATTGAACCATTTCATTAGGATGAATAAACAACAGAGAACGCTTTTCTATTGAACGATTGCTGATTCGTTTGTATATAGCAACATATGTACCTCTTCGCATCCCACTATCATCTATGACATCATCATGTATTAAACTTGCAGTGTGAATCATCTCTATAATCTCTGCCAAACGTTGATGCTCTGTAGTTAGCTCCCTGGAATGCAAATATATAAAGGTCTGAGTGCATAATTAAAAGAACAGAAATTTTAAGGCTGCAACAAGAAGAGGAACTTACGGCAAACCAGCTAACTCTGCAGTTGCTCTGGACACCAGAAAAACCAATGCTGGTCTTAATCTCTTTCCACCAGCACCAAAAATTTGTTCTGCGGCAGAAACTAGAACTGGATTTTCTGCACCAATAAGCTATTGAGATCATGTCAGCTACTTAGTAGTTACTGTGGAAATAAGAACTCAGCAGGAACTAGTGTGGAAAAATCTTATGTCAAATACTAGTGTAGATATGTGCATTTATCTGTTCGATATGTGCTCTGAAGTTTGCTGTCTTGATTACGCAAACAGAGATGACCTATCCAGAAAAAGGCAGCTAGTCACCAGTGGTGCTGCTGAGCTCCAAGTCATCAAATATGGGGCCAATACATGATTAGGACGGTTTGAAAGGCGTGCACAAGTAGGAAGCTGTCATTGTCTTTAACCATATCTTTAGACTGTAGTCCTGTGTATTATGTGCAGTCCACTATTAAAGAACAGGTAAACCGGTGCAAACATGTGCATTGCAAATGACACTGGCTTATTTTCTTTTAGCCCCAATTGCCTTGTAATTTAATTAACTTAGAATAATCCGTGAAATCATAGTAGGTACTGCAGGTTTTTGATCCAGCTCTGTTAGTGGCGGAGCCAGCCTCTAAGTAGAGCCTGGGCAAAGTACGCATACTAGGCCGACAGACATTTGCCTGCAATCAACTCCATAAATCCTTGTACTGTGCTGTAACCGTATGGAAATTCCTCAAAAGAGCCCGGGCGGCCAGGGGCTGAGCTAGACCAAGAGTGACCGGGGTTCACTAGAGTGTAATGGTGTTCTTTGAAACCTAAATTTCAGCTACCAGGGTTCACTTTACATGACATAGGGTGGCGCACAAGCTAAATTCTTGGCATAATTGCTAACTAAAAATTCCGTTCCCAGTTGCGGGTGCACCCTGATAAGCCTATGTAGCTCTGCCCTAGCAGGAGGCCAGCCGGGATGTGGCTCCGCCACTACATATACGGTCTGTCAACATCTCTGGTATATAGAGAGGAAGTAACGGTGATTTAAGTCTGCGGCACTGTTAGGTTGAAACACAGCTCGAGATTACGCAAACAGAGACCAGAAAAAGGCAGCTAGTCACTAGCGGTGCTGCTGAACTCCACGTCATCAAATATGGGGCCAATACACGATTAGGATGGTTTGGAAAGCGTGCACCAGTAGGAAGCTGTCATTGTCTTTAGCCATATCATTAGACTGTATTCCTGTGTATGATATGCAGTCCACTTTTAAAGAACAGGTAAACCAGTGCCAACATGTGTATTGCAAATGACACTGGCTTATTTTCTTTTAGCCCCAATTCCCTTGTAATTTAATTAACTTAGAATAGTCTGTGAAATCATAGTAGCTACTGCAGGTTTTTGATCCATCTCTGTACTTAGTGGCGGAATCAGCCTCTAAGTAGACTGGAATTTGCCCGCAATCAACTCAGTAAATCTTTGTAGTGTGCTGTAACCCTGTGGAGATTCCTCATCAGAGCCCGGGCGGCCAGGGGCAGAGGTAGACAAAGACTAACCAGGGTTCACTAGAGTGTAATGGCGTTCTTTGACACTTGAATTTAGGCTACCAGGGTTCACTTTACATGACATAGGGTGGCGCACAAGCTAATTTTTTTGGCATAATTGCTAACTAGAAAATTCAGTGCCCCGTTGCAGATGCACCCTGATGAGCCTATGTAGTTCTGCCCCTGCAGGCGGCCACCTAGGATTGCCGGGATGTGGCTGCGCCACTGCATGCACTGTCTGTTAACATCTCTGATCTATCGAGAGGAAGTTACAGCGATTTAAGACTGCGGCACTGTCAAGTTGAACCACAGCTCGAGATTGAAGTAAAATAAGACAGTGCACACTTCTTTCGCAGGTTCACACTATTTGGACTGTACTTGCAGTTGGTCCGTTTTCCTATGATTTTCTGCATCGTATGGGAAATCGAAACCGTAACCCTGGATGGTGTCATTAGCAAAAATAGCAGGCCAATACAGCTGTTGCATCATACTTAGAAAGAATTTCCTACGCAACTTCATACCATGATCAATGTGAGCACCTAGTAGCCAATCAATGAGCGCATCTTTCGCAAAGCAATCTTGAGCAAACTTAATTAACAAAGACCTCGATAAGACGCTCACCGCTTTCAGGTTGTTGTTGAGCTTGAGCAGGTCGTCCGAGACGACCTCCAGCAGAGACGAGACGGACACGCGCTCAGGGAGCCTCGCCACGTCGATGGCAGCAATACCTGCGCAGACAGACGAACTCTAGCTCAGCTTCACTCCAAAGTCCAACAACCGTTGCTAAAGATAGGGTGCAGTCTGCAGTGGTAAAGACAGCTGAAAGAAACAAGAAGCACGCAAACCTGTCTGGCTGGGCGCGGCCACGAAACAAACACAAGGCGTGCGGCGCCTGGGCGGCGGCGGCGGCACCGCCCGCGCGGCCGCCCGGCATGCCCAGCGGCACCGGCAGGAGGCCAGCTGGACCGGGTCCGCGACGCCCCTGCTCATGTGCACCCTCGGGGAGCTCACAGACAGCATCTCCCACGAGCTAGCGGGCTCACCCAGCAATCCAAGAACCTTGACACGAAGCTACGCGCTCGGAGCTCCCAAGAACCACAGACGGCAGAACCTCCTTGTAGTGGAACGGCGGGCCGCGGGAAAAAATGGGTGATTGTGGCTCGCGATTGGTTGCGTGTGAGGGGGATTTTGCCCAATTCGGTGGCGGTACTTGTCCTGCTGCGTGGAGGAGGGAGGGGGGAGGGAGAGACGGTGAGGAGTTGGAACTGGATGGAAGGCTGCGCTGCTCCGGGGGCGGGTGGAGGGAGAGGGGCCGCGGAGGAGGTTTAAAAACCGGAGCTTGCGGAGGAGGAGAAAGGGGGATCTGTGGATTCATGAGGGCCATAGAATGCAGCAGCTCCTCTCTCTGCTCAGCAACCTGCCAACCGGCCCGTGTGTGTGTGAGTGTGAGTGAGCTTTATCAACTGCAAGTTTTGACTCTACTGCTTCCAGAACTCCACACGGCTGCAGCCAGTGGAAAATGCCTAGTTGTGCTCTTTCGCTCTACTATTGATTTTACGATTTTGCAGGGTTAATGGACTTGCATAGCTTAAGAGAATCTCCGGTCCAGTCCCCCGAACGTCGATAAAAAAACTGCTCTGCCACGTTCTCCAAAGCTAAAAAACATCGTATATGGCGTCCGGCGTTCGTTTTTTACCCTATAGGGGGGGCACGGAAATCGGAGCATATGGGCTGCCAACCGTAGCCCTCGTACTGTTTATAATCGGATATTTATAGAGAATTTAATTATTGTTTTATTGCATACATGATTTTAAAAAAAAAACTAATTATAGTATTGGCTACCCATGTACTACATGTCTTCGTGGTCATCCTCGTCCTCGTTGTCGTCGCTCGACGCACACGGCTGGAACCTGTCCAGCGGCGGCGGCTACACAAGCTACAGTTGTGATTGCGCAAGCTGCGTGGATGGGTGGTTAGCTTCGGTGTTAACAGAGGGGCGTATAGATTGTGTTTGTCATTCCATGGACTGCACTTTTGCAAGAAACTGAAATTTCTTATAAAAAAGATTTTTCTATATGTCACACACCATCCTCCCGACTTCTCATCTATCTATATGTGCTCTCCCCCTTCTCATCTATGTATATAGATATTATTTACTTCCTCATAACCCACCTTATCTTTGAAACTAATGTACATCTTTTAATGTATCGTCCTAGATGCTTTTCATGTCTTCGGGTATAATTAAAAGAATTAACAATGCAAAAAAGAACTTATGCATATTACAGCATATATTTTCTGATATCCTAGTGTTTAGGATTAAATTTTATAGTACTTTAAAACTATAGTTCATTCACACAAATTGTATTTTAGGTAGTTTGGGATGTTTAAGAAACTCTCATGTTACAACAAACTTCACCACAAGTCTAAGCACACAAATGTGTTACGTATCCTTTTCCATAGTATCCTTTAATATATAGACCATTCAGTAGACTGTTTTATAGTGTACGAATCCGACCGGTAGACAACTTGGTAGATGCTTCTAGAGTACAAGACTATCAAAATATGCAAACTAATGTGTACAATTCAATCAAAATCAACCCCTCTGTTTTTTGTGCTTGCTGCCAAAGGGGCAAATGTAGTTTCATGGAAACAAAATGTGGCACGCTCTGTGCAAAAGTAACAAAACTCGGTGCTTTAAAAAGTGACATTTTGAGCAGAATTACTTTTTAACAAACCAAAACACCTTCACATGTGCACGTAAGCCCTGAACATGTAATGTATGCGTGAAACTTTTAGCAACAGGAATGCCATCTTTTGTCACAAGGTACATATGCTCACATGAGCAGTTTTAAATTAACAGTTATACCAACCACCCTCCATTCACATGGTTGTCATAGCCTATTTATTCAGATTAAAGGTGAATGGTCTGCCAATGATTTCTCGTTGGCACCAAGGTCTAAAAACTTTGGAAACAGAAATAATATTCCAGGCCTCATCGAAATTTCAAACATGATATCGAGATTATTTCTTCGTCCGAATTTTAGATTTGTTTGAGTTCAACTCGAACCTAGTACAAAACATTGAGCTCGGAAAGTAATCTGCTTCACCAAACCTTCATCCAAGAGTTAAACTCGGAATTTAAACCCCAGGCTTCGGAATCTCTCACGTGGTGATTAGGACTAGGCATCGTTCAGCTCACGGTGCTACTCACCGGCTGAAGGTTTGCGTGTTGTCACGAATGAGGGTTCGGCTCGGAAGCATATGCCATCGAATTGTTGCATGCTTTGGAGGTTCAGCCGCGAACGGATTCAGTGGTTACCGAACTACTTAGGGTCTCCCATGTTGATTTTGGCCCGGAGATCGAGTTTAGCATGCCTATTGACAGTCACCCGGGCGGCAGTGGACAGAGCGCCGGCCAAACACTAGCTGCAGTCAAGGCCTCCATGCAGCTACGCAACACTGTACTCTCTTGTATCTGCCTCACTGGTGGAAAAACAGGCTTCGGGTGAGCCCCATAAGTCGCGAAGCTTCAGGAACCGCGACTAATGGTACCTTTAGTCGCGGTTCGGGAGGCGAACCGCGACCAAAGGCCTGGGCCCAGGGCGCTCGGTGGCCAGCCGGTGCACGTGGGGGTCTTTAGTCGCGGTTGGCCAGGCCAACCGCGACTAAAGGTGCCCGAAGGCCTTTAGTCGCGGTTGGCCAGGCCAACCGGGACTAAAGCCCCTCCCCTATATATACCCACGCAGCAGCCAACACTTAGCCATTTGGTGCTATTCTCTTCACAAGCTTCACAAGTGGGTGTTAGGTTTGCTTTTGGTTCCTCTTATGCACATAAGGTGTTTGATGAAATGCCCCAAGAGCATGAAACAAACATGATATGAAGTGTTGGAGCCACACTTGAGCTTTCTCATTTATTTTTTCCTCCTCGATCGCGGTTAGCAACTTGAACCTTTGATGTGTCGTTGATAAAATGTGCATGTGTGTGTAGTTCATTGTTTAATTTATATTGTTTGTAGCTAGTTAGTTTAACAAATGCATGATGGTTAATTATATATTTTATATTATAATAATGCAGATGAATCGACAATGGATGTACGGTAACCGACTCTCCGGCGAGTTCAGTGCGGGTTTGAAAGATTTCCTCGTAGTGGCTAATGCGAACAAGCAGGGGGGTTTTGTTATCTGTCCATGTGTTAAATGTAAGAATCGTAATGGTTACTCTTCCTCAAGAGATGTTCACATGCACCTGCTTCGGCACGGTTTCATGCCAAGCTATAATTGTTGGACCAAGCATGGAGAAAGAGGGGTTATAATGGAAGAAGATGAAGAAGGGGATGATTTCATCGATGAAAGCTATCTTGCTCATTTCGGTGATACTTTCATGGAGGATGCTTTGAAGGTGAAGGGGAAGGTGAAGAAGAGGCACGTGATGATCCCGTTGATGATCTTGGTCGGACCATTGCTGATGCACGGAGACGCTGCGAAACTGAAAAAGAGAGGGAGAATTTGGATCGCATGTTAGAGGATCACGGAAGGCGCTGTACCCGGATGCGACGATGGTCTGAAAAAGCTGGGCTGCACTTGGATTTGCTGTGATGGAAGGCCAATGCAGGTGTTGATGACTCGGCATTTTAAAACTTGCTGAAAATGTTGAAGAATATGTTTCCAAAGAATAACGAGTTGCCCGCCACTACGTACGAAGCAAAGAAGGTTGTCTGCCCTCTAGGTTTAGAGGTTACGAAGATACATGCATGCATCAACGATCGCATCCTCTACCGCGGTGAATACGAGAATTTGAATGAATGCCCGGTATGCACCGCATTGCGTTATAAGATCGAGGCGATGACCCTGGTGACGACGATGTTGAGGGCCGAAACCCGGAAGAGGGTTCCCGCCAAGGTGATGTGGTATGCTCCTATAATACCACGGTTGAAACGTCTCTGTTCAGGAACAAAGAGCATGCCAAGTTGTTGCGATGGCACAAAGAGGACCGTAAGTCGGACGGGGAGTTGAGACACCCCGCAGATGGAACGCAATGGAGAAAGATCGACAGAGAGTTCAAAGATTTTGCACGGACGCAAGGAACATAAGATTTGGTCTAAGTACGGATGGCATGAATCCTTTTGGCGAGCGAGCTCCAGCCATAGTACCTGGCCCGTGACTCTATGCATCTACAACCTTCCTCCTTGGTTGTGCATGAAGCGGACGTTCATTATGATGCCGTGCTCATCCAAGGTCCGAAGCAACCCGGCAACGACATCGATGTGTACCTAAGGCCATTAGTTGATGAACTTTTACAACTGTGGGGCAGACCTGGTGTCCGTGTGTGGGATGAGCACAAAGAAGAGGAATTTGACCTACGAGCGTTGCTTTTCGTAACCATCAACGATTGGCTTTGCTCTTAGTAACCTTTCGGGACTGTCAAATAAGGGATACAATGCATGCACGCACCTGCTTACATGAGACTGAAAGTGTACATTTGCCAAATTGTAAGAAGAACGTGTACCTTGGGCATCGTCGATTTCTTCCGAAAGGTCATCCGATGAAGAAAGAAAGGCAAGCATTACAACGGCAAGGCGGATCACCGGCGAAGCCTGGAACACACCGGTGCTGAGGTATTTGATATGGTCAAGGATTTGAAAGTCATCTTTGGAAAGGGTCTGGCGGACAATCGGTTCCGAAGGGAGGTGACGGGCACGTAGCCATGTGGAAGAAGAAATCTATATTCGGGGAGCTAGAATATTGGAAAGTCCTAGAAGTCCGCTCTGCAATCGACGTGATGCACGTTACGAAGAATATTTGCGTGAACATCCTAAGCTTCTTGGGCGTGTATGGGAAGTCAAATGATACAAAGGAAGCACGGCGGGACCGACAAAGTTTGAAAGACCACGATGACCGGCATCCAGGAACGGTTTCAAGGTCGTGCCGACTACGCTACGACCAAAGAAGAGAAGGTCATCTTTTTTGAATGCCTGAGCGATATGAAGGTCCCGTCAGGATTCTCGTCCAATATAAAGGGAATAATCAACATGGCGGAGAAAAAGTTCCAAAACACGAAGTCTCACGACCGCCACGTGATTATGACGCAATTGCTTCCGATTGCTTTGAGGGGCTCTGTAGGAAAATGTTCGAGTAGCCATTGTGAAGCTATGTGCATTCCTCAATGCAATCTCTCGAAGGTAATCAATCCGAGAAGTTCTACCACGGTTACTGAACGATGTGATCCAATGTCTTGTCGATTTCGAGTTGGTGTTCCCGCCATCCTTCTTCAATATTATGACGCACCTCCTGGTTCACCTAGTCGATGAGATTTCCATTCTCGGTCCTGTATTTCTACACAATATGTTCCCCTTCGAGAGGTTCATGGGAATATTAAAGAAATATGTTCGTAACCGTGCTAGGCCAGAAGGAAGCATCGCCAAGGGCTATGGAAATGAGGAGGTAATTGAGTTTTGTGTTGACTTTGTTCCTGACCTTAAGCCGATTGGTCTTCCTCAATCGCGGCACGAGGGGAGACTAAGTGGAAAAGGCACGATCGGAAGGAAATCAATGATATGTATGGACGGCCATTCTCTGATCAAGCACACCACACGATTCGACCAATTCCAGCTTGGTGGCTCGATACTTTGAGAAACACAAGAATATTTTACGCTCGGACAACCCTGGGAAGCCCTGAATCCTGGATTAGGAAGGCCCACATGGAGACTTTCGGCGGTTGGTTGAGAAAACATTTAATGAGTGACAATAAGGTTGTAGATCAATTTGTACATGTTGGCCAAGACACCATCTTCGACTATAACGACTTTCCAAGGGTACGAGATAAATGGGAATACATTTTACACGATCGCCCAAGATAAAAAGAGCACCAACCAAAACAGTGGTGTCCGCTTTGATGCAAGAACCGAGAATGGGCAAAAGGTCACATATTATGGTTACATAGAGGAGATATGGGAACTTGACTATGGACCCTCCTTTAGGGTCCCTTTGTTCCGGTGCAAATGGTTCAAACTAACAGGAGGTGGGGTAAAGGTGGACCAGCAATACGGAATGACAATGGTGAATTTCAACAATCTTGGTTACCTTGACGAACCATTCGTCCTAGCAAAAGATGTCGCTCAGGTTTTCTATGTGAAGGACATGAGTAGCAAACCGAGGAAACGGAAAGATAAGAAAACGATCAGTACATCATGCGATGATCCAAAGCGCCACATTGTTCTTTCAGGGAAAAGAAACATCGTGGGAGTGGAGGACAAGACAGACATGTCAGAAGATTATAATATGTTTGCTGAAATTCCGCCATTCAAAGTGAACACCGACCCAAGCATTAAGTTAAATGATGAGGATGCTCCATGGATACGGCACAATCGTAAGCAAGCAGGGACACAAGGGAAGAAATGATGTGTAATAATTTATTGTACCAAACTTTGTTGAATGAATCATGTGAATTATATTACCCGTGATGTGTTTGGTGTCCATTTTCGAATGATTCAATTGACTCGAGATAGCACTGATGATACATGAAATTTGGAGTGACTAAGTCATACTCCTGCATACATGAAATTTGGAGTGACTAAGTCATACTCCTGCATACATGAAATTTGGAGTGACTAAGTCATACTCCTGCATACATGAAATTTGGAGTGACTAAGTCATACTCCTGCATACATGAAATTTGGAGTGATTTAGTCATACTCCTGCCTAGGCGTATAATATGCATACTCGTAGTCTTCATAGCCACCGCCGTTGTACTGGTAGTCGTCGCCTTCTAAGTTGCCGGCGTCGTCGTCCTTCTTTGTCGTCGGCTGTCGTCGGGCGGCGCTCGTGGCTCGAATCGAGGGTAGCGCGGGCGGGGGATATCGCCGGCCGTGATGTAGTCCATGACGCTCTGCGAGTCCGGCCGTACCACCATAGCCGACGGCCGGCCTCGTGGAAGTTTCCGGAGGCGACCGTCCTCCCCATACAGCGAGCGCCCTCTCACGCCGATTGATGAAGAAGGCGTCCCAAGTATGCTGGTTATCGGGATGCCGGGGATTCATCCGCTGCTCCGGCGTGAGGTCGAGGTAGTAGTGGTTCGTGATGGCCGCCCGGCGCGCAGTACCACGAGGACGGGAGGGACCAAGCACGCCGCCGGCGCTTAGGCTCCGGTAGCCCGGCGAGGACGCGGTAGCCGGAGGGCAAGGGTAGTTCGAGGCGCAAAGCTCCTCCACCTGCTGGTAGGTTAGAGTGGGTGCGGTGGAAGCCATGAGAGAGTGATGAGAGATTGTAGAGATGATAATGCTGGCCAAGCCGGGCTACCTATATGTAGTGACAAATGGCGGGAAAAATGGGAGCGGGAAGACAGGAGGCGGGAAGAAAGAGGCGGGGAGAAAGTGGCGGGAAGAAATTGGCGGGAAAAAATTGGCGGGAAGAAAGAGGCCGGAAGAAATTGGCGGGAAACAATTGGCGGGAAGAAAGAGGCGGGAAGACAGGGAAGAAATGGCGGGAAGACGAGGAGGGAAGAGGGGGTCGGCGGAAAGAGGCGGGAAGAGGGGGCCAACGAACTTTTGAATTGAATTAGTTTTATTTTTATGAATTTTTGATAATTTGTATTTTTAAAATTTTGAATTGAATTAGTTTTATTTTTATGAATTTTTTGATATATTATATGTATTTTAAACATTTTGAATTGAATTAGTTTTATTTTTCTTAATTTTTTGATATATTATTTGTATTTTTAACATATTGAAATGAATTAGTTTTATTTTCCTGAATTTTTTCATACATTATTTGTATTTTTAACATTTAGAAATGAATTAGTTTTAATTTTCTGAATTTTTTGATATAATATTTGTATTTTTAAAATATTGAATTGAATTATATTTGAATTAGTTTTATTTTTCTGAAATTTTTTGATATATTATTTGTATTATATGATTTTCAAAAAAGAAAAGTATTTTCAAAAAAGAAAAGTATTTTCAAAAAGAGCTTTAGTCGCGGTTGGCTTGGCCAACCGCGACTAAAGGTCCTTCTTGTGAGAAATTAAAAGCAGGCGAAAAACCCTTTAGTCGCGGTTGGGGTCGCCAACCGCGACTAAAGGGGTCCCTATAAATACACTGCGCGCCGCCCGCGAGGCGGTTCTCACTTCGTCTTCCTCGTTCGCGCCGGCCCCTCCTCTTCTCGACTTAAGTCGCCGTCGAGTGCCGCCGTGCGCCCTCGGACGTCTCGCCGCGCGCCGCCGTGACCCGCCCGCCCGCCGCCGCCGCGCCTCCTCTTCTCGATCATCGCCGGCCCGGCCGTAAGTGTCGCCGCGCGCCGCTGCCCTGCGCGCCGGCCCCTCCTCTTCTCGATCCCGGCCGCGACCGCCGCGCCGCGCTCACCGTGACCGCCGGCGCTCCGTGGACCGCCGCCGCGCCTCCTCTGAGCCACCGGCGTGACAGCGCCCGGCCGACGCGCCCGCCGCCGCCCGCAAGCCGCACCAAAGGACGAACAAAAAGAAGTTTTAGGAAAAAATTAACAAAAAAAAAACAGTTTTTAAAATTTGCAAGAATTAGTCCGGATTTTTTCCTTTTTTTGTTATGTTTGTTATTTTTAATTTTAACTATATACTTAACAAAAAAACTTAAAATTTTGTAATTAACTATAACTTCAACTTAACAAAAAAACTTAAAATTTTGTAATTAACTATAACTTCAACTTAACAAAAAAACTTAAAATTTTGAAATTAACTATAACTTCAACTTAACAAAAAAACTTAAAATTTTGTAATTAACTATAACTTCATATATAAAAACTTAACAAAAACTTAAATTTTGTTAAGTTTTGGCCCGTCTTCTCCGCGAGCCTCGACACGCGCCGTGACGCCTTGCCGCCGCCGCTGCCCGATACGTCCGTCGCGCGCCCCGCCCGATTCTTCGTCCCCGCCTTGCGCAGCGCGTTCCTTCGTCGTTGTCGCCGTGGTGTCGCCGCCGTACCGTCGCCAACGCCGTCAACGCCGTCAACGCTACCTCTATTCATAAAAATGTAACGCCGCCGTACCGTCGCCAACTTAAAAAGAACTAAAGTTTTGACTTAATAAAAATGAACTAAAATTTTGACTTAATAAAAATTGACTTAATAAAAAATGAACTAAAATTTTGACTTAATAAAAAATGAACTAAAATTGTAACGCCGCCGTACCGTCGCCAACGCCGTCAACGCGCCAACGCTACCTCTATTCATAAAAATGTAACGCCGTCAACGCTACCGCCTCTATTCAACGCGCCAACGCCAACGCCGTCAACGCGCCACCGCCACCGCGAGGTTATGTGTCCTCGTCACCGCCACCGCCCTTTCGCCACCGCCCTTTCGCCACCGCCACCGGTCTCTCGGTCCACGCGGTCACTGCGTCCCCCTCTCGCCTCCCGCTCGTCGCCCTCTCTGTTTATATGTAGAAGAGATGTGATAATGCATATACACAATTAATTTGTTTTGACTACATGTTTCGGGATCGACATATGGCGGACGATAGAGCTGACCCGATTACGGCCAACTATGATCCGGACTGAAGACCATATGTTCGGCATCATAAAAGGCGATATTCTATATGTGCCGACCGGACAAGAAGAAGATGATATCTCTTCTTATCTGAACCTTGACGGTGAAGATGAAGGGCGCCGTCAGCAAGATGATGCCGAAGGAACGACGATAAACGACGATCTTGAATTGGAAGTAGCAACCACCTCCGGCGCCGAGGTATATATATACATATTGAGCTAGCGTGCGGTGATACAAACTAACTGATTTGAATAAATGTGTGTGTACTAACGCGCGACTCTCTTTCTTATTTTAGCCCTCGGCCGGATCGTCGAAAAAATCGAGTACGTCGTCAAAGCGTGGCGCAACCAAGACGATGAAACCAAACGAAACATGCACCATCGATGTTGTCGAGGAAGCAACCGGCAGGCCGCTGGAGCCCAGCAAGAACGCCACCAAGTTTATCAGCCAATGCGGAGCCGTTGTTAGAGACAACGTCTCGATCACCGTCCAGGAGTGGAATGAGCCAAAGAAGGCACGTCTTGGTTTCACTTTTGTCGCTAAGAGAACAAAAAAAAAGATTGCTTCAACAAGCTTATGGAACATTTCGTTCTACCTCCGGAATACCGCAAATACGATGAGGAGGGTAACAAGATTCAGGAAAACAAGGAGGGGTGCAAGCTAGTCAAACAGTTCGCTCTTTCTAAGATGGCCAACGCATTCCGGAAATACAAGCAAAATCTAGCCCATGACTTTGTCAAGCAGGGCAAGACTCCGGATTTCAAAGGACAATATGACAAACTGCAACATGATTGGCCAGAATTTGTGAAGCAAAAGAAATCAGAGCAGTTCCTTGAAATGTCGAAAAAAAATAAGAAGAATGCGGCCAAGAAGGAGTACAATCATATTATGGGGCCAGGAGGGTATCGCTTTTGGCAGCCTAGGTGGGAGAAGATAGAGAGCGAGCTGAGGGCGCGAGGAATCCATCCAGGTACGGAGGGATGGGACCCAAGGGCCAAAAGCTGGTGGTACGGGCATGGGGGATCGCTGAACCCGGAGACAGGGGAGTGTGTTTATCAGGGCAAAATAATTACACCCACCCAAAAGCTTATTGAGGCAATGAGGGATGCTCAAGAGGGAGGATCAAGTTCAACGGAGAGAACGACGCCCGACAAAAGCCCTCGGGAATCCACGAACACGGAGGACGTGTACGAGGCATGGGGCCCATTTCGTGGAAAGTAGGGTTCCCCGTAACGATGACCCGTACGGTTACAGAAGCCGTAAGAGAAAGATGGATCGGGATGCAGATGTTGTGGCGAAGTTGGTAACGGAAATGGATGTGATGAAGAAAACCGTGAGTGTACTAGTAGCCGAAAGAGATGCAGCTCGGGCGCAGCATGAAGATCATCCAATGGATCTCGGAAGCCAGCAGCGGAGAAGAAGCAGCGTGGCTTCCACGGAGGCCTCACCGGCTGGTGCACCGACGATAGAAATTACTGCACCGGAGCCTCTGGTGGTCCAAATTACTGCACCGGAGCCTCCTCGCTACCCCGTGGACGATATAAAGGAGATGAAAGCATGTCATCTGTATTATCCTATCGGGAACATGTCCATGAAGGTAGCCATCGGCGGTGCTTTGCCACTGGAGCACTCCACCACAACAACCCCATTCAAGATGGCTATGCTCGTGTCACGGTGGAGGAGATAGTCCAAGGGTTTGAGGACCTGGACATTGACATTGCTACACTGAAGGGGTGAAAAGACTTGGAGATGTCAAGCGCCGGTTCATTCTATGGCGAAGAAATTTATCAAGTTTCCGGGCGAGGCGCCAACAAGTCCACCCCGTACGGTGGTGGTGGTGGCGGTGGCGGTGGCGGTGGCGGTGACGGTGGCGGTGGCGGCGGTGGTGGTGGTGCTTCACCTACACCTCGTTCCACGTCGGCCCGACGCCGCCCCAATTCACCTCCGGCGGGTAGCGAGACGCCGCCCCCGGTCCTCGTCCGGCGGGTGATCGGCGGACACCGCCCCCAATCCACCTCCGGCGAAGAAGCGACGATCTGGGTTATTAACCCGGACCCTTATGTACCTAGAACCACAAAGATACCGAGCCATCACGAAGCCTCTCCCCACAAGGCCTTGGGAACGTAGTGCCGAGGAAGTCGACTCACGCGCGGCTGCTGAATATGAGAAATGGAAGGCGGACTGCAAGAAGAAAAGAGAGGCGAGCCCAAGCCGGTATATTCGACAAGCAAAAGCGATGGGCTAAGTCATTTTTGACCACACCGTCCCAAGCCGCGAAGAATGCTGACGACTATTTACGTGAACTTCGTAGGCAAGCACTCGCGTTCAAGAGGAACCAAGAGTTGGCGGAGAAGAAAGCCTTGGAGGAGGAGGCCGAGAAAAAATTAGAAAGGGGGAAAGAAGTTGCCCGGCTCGGGGAACAAAGTAAACAATCGATTGCCCCGCTTATAGTGAAAGCCGCCGGTCCGGATGACCCCGATATCATAGCATGCGGCGACACGGGGATTGACCGTAACGAGTGCCGAGAGAACAAGCGGCCGACTTAGGTATCACTCTTCGTGCACTATTAGGCCTTGATGAGGCGCCAATGAAGGACGTAGTATTTACATATGTGAAGAATGGCCCTCTCGTCGAGCACTGCGCGAGAAGAGGATCTACCTCGACAAATGAAAGGTCTGCTAATTTGGAACAAGGCTTACATAAAACATAAAAACCCCAAACACTAAATATATGCGGAACATAGATAAGAGCATCACTTCAAACATTACGGGTACAAATTCATCTGAGTGAATTGTTCCACTGTTCAATCTGCGCGACCTCGACAAATCTATCATCGGTTGCTACGTTACGTAAGTGATTTATTAATTTCTACCCCATCTCGTTCATTGCCTGCACTATATATATATATTGTCCTAACTATCTTGTTGTGTACGCTATTATGCGAGAATGAAGAAGCGGGAAATGCGAATAAGGAACATCCATGATGTTGGGTTCATTGACCCACACATCGTTAATTCACATGTGTTAGAACACCACCCCGCCGACGTGGAGGATGACACTGTGGCGGTTTATTAGAAAACAGCAACGAGAAAAGTGATATTCTATTTCCTTACCATTTTGGGTGAGTGTTTCTGTCTTGAGCACATTCTCTTTTGTTTACTCCATGTATGGTATGTGGCTAATCGATGAGTTATGCATGATTGTGCATGTATCGTGTCCGCAGTTCCACTTTGGATTCTTATGGTAATTCAAGTTCGGACCTCCTCGGTTCTCGTCCACGACTCTCTGAATATGGATCCGGCGCTTTGGGCCGACATGAGAAAAATGATGCAAAAGTAATTATTTTCATTCATTTGCGCTCTATATCGATCGGCCTATTTCGTTCATCATTTCCTAATATCAAGTAACTAATTAATAACTCTCTTGTTTATTTAATTTTCTTTGCCTCGTAGGGTTTGGAGACGGTTCGTAGATACCAAGGTCGGTGAATTCAAAAAAGAGCTACATTTTAGAATGGCAGTGCGGACGACTGGGGAGATTCAGCCACCGGGGACCAATCTATGTGGATACTATGTTTGTGAGAGGATCCGGAGATACTGCAATGAGCCGGACCAGAAGTGTGAGAACAACATCCTGAGGAATAACCTCCGGAAGACGCTTAGTCCAGAAGCTCGCTTCCGACCACTTCAAGAGGAACTAGCTGGATGGTTGGCGAGGGAAGTCATCGATCCTAGAGGAGAACACTATTACGATGACGTAGAACTTTATATGCACCAGAATTTGTAACTAACTTGTTCAAAATTGTATATGGTCATCCGATATTGAATATATATTGTATATGGTCATCCGATATTGAATATATATTGTATATTCCTCTTGAATTCTTTTTGGTTCTAATTTCAAATTTGTTTGAAATTGTACATTCATATGCATGTATGTAGTACCGTAGAATATGTGAAACTCCTTCAAAATTAAAACCCAAAAGAAATAAAATAATACAAATTAAAAAGAAACCAGATTTAGGGGGAGGGGGGCTAAACCCTAAACCCTGCGGAGGCCTTTAGTCGCGGTTGGCCAGAAGAACCGCGACTAAAGGTCCTCCGCCCTGGCGCTCGCCTGCGGCCCACGTGGACTGGCCTTTAGTCGCGGTTCGTAAGGAACCGGAACCGCGACTAAAGGGGGGGGGGGGGGCCTTTAGTCGCGCTACTTTGGTCGCGGTTGCGCTACCGCGACTAATGGCAGTTGCGAACCGCGACCAAAGCCCCTTTTTCCACCAGTGCCTGATGACGAATTTAGCTGAACAACCGATCGAGGGCGATTGCATCGGCACGTACATGGACAAAATATGATGGCAATGACCGGCGAGAATGGAAATTGATGCCGTCGCACCTGATCTAGCTTGGTTGCTTCGCCAGCTTAGGTGCAGGTCTCTCGTTTATTTCGAGTTTTGAGTGTGACAATGTGGACGAGCACTGGTAGTGGTAGCTAGCATCGGAGCATGGACCAGGACGTCAAAATTCCAGGCGCCTGACGGGCTGCTCTCGTGGGCCAAAAGGGCCGGATACTTTTAGCATGAGTCTGGATGTGCTAAGAGAATTGTTTTTTTTTTTTAGTGGACAACGCCAAGCCAACGGTGTCGCTTTCGCAGCAAACCCTCGCACATGCGTTAGTTCCAACCCAACCTGCTGCGATACCTTCTCCTGACCTGACGGACCGACTGCTAACAATAATAATCTGATATAACATCATCCCTCGCTCGTAGTGCACCACCACCAAACACGACGTACGTCCCCGCACCAGAAAAAAAAATCCATTCCCTTTTGGTGCACCAATAAAAGCACTTTTCCGAATGATTTTCTCCATCTCATCACGCCGACATATCGTTCTATTGAGCTAGAGCACGTGAATGGATGGGAGGGTCCTGGTCTCGAGGACATGCTGGTGGTGTACGTCAGTACGTAGTACGTGAAGGCAAACGTATTTTCTACTGTACTATTGTATTTCCTTTCTCTAAATATAGATGATAGAAGTATATTGTAGATTCATTGCAAAAAGTGTCGATCGTATAACCCGAGAAGAGTTGGGTTCGCACCTTGCCGTCCGGCAGTGGCGGAGCGTGACTAAACGTACACAAAATTCTTGCTACAAAATCAACTCTTTACACTATTTTTTTTAGCAGTTTCGTGGTCGCTTTGTTGTATTTTTACTTGTAATACTTCCTCTCTCCCATCAAAGTTGTCTAGGATTTATCTAAATTTAGATGTATCTACACACTAAACAACACCTAGATAGACCTAAATTTTGATAAATCTTGAACAAGTTTCATGAGACGGAAGGACTACTAAGAGATGATTTTTAAGCTTGAAAGTGAACTTAATTTCTTGATTTACTAAGGTTTTTGCACATCAATCATGAGATGAAAAATATATCTCCTTTTTCTAAGTAATAGATAGAATTGTGTACATCTATGCATCCTACAATCCGAGAAGAGTTGGGTTGGATCCTTCACGTCCGAATTTTACTCTTGTAATGTTTGGTGTCAAATGAAATTGTTCACAACAGTGCCCAGTAAAGTTCGATCTTTCCCGTGGGGTTATCGATCTGATTTTCACTTATCTTACCTAGGATTCAGAAGCAAGTCATATGAAAGTACACACGTAGCTAAGAGCATGTAAAATGGTAGAAGAAAACTCACCTTCTCTTGACAGTCTACATCACTTAGAGAAAGACACTAAATATTTTCTAATGATGTATCTCCTTTTTTTTTTTTTTTGAGAACACAGTACAACGCAGACGCTCACAAACACGCACGTACAAACACCCCTATGAACGCACGCACGCACACCCTACCCCTATGAGCACCTCTGAGGGACTGAGCCGGCATATCTTGAGGTTGACGAAGTCACCACTGGCGCCTCGCTGTTGACGGGCACGTCACCTACCACTGAAAGCATAGCGCCGGTTAAATCCTGGAATAAATCCAGGTGATGAAAAAAAAAAAAATGTATCTCCTTTTTTAAATACAGATAGAAGCATATTGTTGATTAATTGCAAAAGTGTCGATCCTATAATCTGAGAAGAGTGTGAGTGTATGTACACATTTATGAACGCTAGTGTTTGTATTTTGTTTTATAAATATAATCCGAGAAGATTTGGGTTCGCTCCTTCCTGCCCAGATTTTACTCTTGTGTGTCGTTGTGCGGTTTGGTGTCAATGAAAATCGTTTACAGCGGTGCCTTCTTCGGCGGGACGATGAACCCGTGTGGTCGTCGATGTGATTGCCACTTATCTTCATTAAGATTAAAGAAAGGAAGTTTTATGAAAGAACACATGTAGCTAAGGATATGCTAAAAGCTCCAGGGGTCAACTACAACTAGTCCCATATCCTAAACGTGGATTTCCCATTAGTTTAAGGAGGTAGAATCCAGTGGTACAAATGACTATTGTCGGTGTCTGTAGGATGATTCCACCACGTGGTACCTACATGTGGTAATTCATATTGGGGCATCGTGAGTATGGTAACCTGATGGGTTATCACGCAAGAGAGGCATATTTATACACATCCGGGCAACTGGAAGGATCATTTTGGTAAAGACCTTACTCCTATTCGTGGAGAGATCCACTCCACTTGTTTGTCTGCGTTTCTAAAAGGGATTATCGATTCCTCTATGGGGGTGTTGTCATGAGGGGTGGCACATTATACGGCCGATGTGCTCCCTACCTCTCCTTATGTATGTAGAGACGGTAAGTTTAAAACTAGAACCCTAGCTGAATGCAAACTAGTCTTCCATGCGTATTGCACATATGTACATTACTTGCCTTGTACTCTAAGATGGTTTCCTGGCTTGAGCTGTAATCAGAGTCGATGAGGCATCTTGGTCTTCGTTGTACGCTGAATCCTTATGATAGGGTCCACCCTATGGACGGTGGGTCCTCTTTGTGCTCCGTGGGTGTACCCGGTTCCCATGACTAGGACAAATGCGCGGTGGATTGCCTTCTCTGCAATACATCAGCATACTCGTCGCCACTTTTACTACCACATGCTTTTAGTGTTATCGGTTTTCCCTATCTCTTCAGCCGTCAACCGAAGCATTCATGTTCTATCTATAGACCATCTATATGTTTTTTACCGAGCTAGTCTTTTGGCCTTGCTAAGAAGATAAAAACAAAGCAAGGTACACACAAGCTACATATGAACCAGTTATCACCTTTAACTCTCTAGGTGAAAACGGTGTAAGGATACCCATTTTCCGGGTAAAAAAAGGTATCTCTCCGCTTCATTCCATTGACTTTTTAGCGATTCCATACCTACCCGGGGGGGAGAGTGAGTAGAGGCGTGATACGTCTCCGACGTATCGATAATTTCTTATGTTCCATGCCACATTATTGATGATATCTACATGTTTTATGCATACTTTACATCATATTTATGCATTTTCTGGAACTAACCTATTAACAAGATGTCGAAGAGCCAGTTGCTGTTTTCTGCTGTTTTTGGTTTCAGAAATCCTAGTAAGGAAATATTCTCGGAATTGGACGAAATCAACGCCCAGGGGCCTATTTTCACACGAAGCTTCTAGAAGACCGAAGAGTCAACGAAGTGGGGCCACGAGGTGGCCAGGAGGTAGGGCGGCGCGGCCCAAGCCCTGGCCGCGCCGGCCTGTCTCCTGGGCCCCTCGCGACGCCCCTTGACCTGCCCTTCCGCCTACAAATAGCCTTCGTCGCGAAACCCCCAGTACCGAGAGCCACGATACGGAAAACCTTCCAGAGACGCCGCCGCTGCCAATCCCATCTCGGGGGATTCAGGAGATCGCCTCCGGCACCCTGCCGGAGAGGGGAATCATCTCCCGGAAGACTCTACGCCGCCATGGTCGCCTCTGGAGTGATGAGTGAGTAGTTCACCCCTGGACTATGGGTCCATAGCAGTAGCTAGATGGTTGTCTTCTCCTCATTATGCTTCATTGTCGGATGTTGTGAGCTGCCTAACATGATCAAGATCATCTATCTGTAATGCTATATGTTTGTTTGTTGGGATCCGATGGATAGAGAATACTATGTTATGTTGATTATCAATTTATACCTATGTGTTGTTTATGATCTTGCATGCTCTCCGTTATTAGTAGAGGCTCTGGCCAAGTTTTTACTCTTAACTCCAAGAGGGGGTATTTATGCTCGATAGTGGGTTCATGTCTCCGTGAATGCAGGGAGTGACAGAAACCTCTAAGGTTATGGATGTGTTGTTGCCACTAGGGATAAAACATTGATGCTATGTCCGAGGATGTAGTTATTGATTACATTACGCGCAATACTTAATGCAATTGTCTGTTGTTAGCAACTTAATACTGGAAGGGGTTCGGATGATAACCTGAAGGTGGACTTTTTAGGCATAGATGCATGCTGGATAGCGGTCTATGTACTTTGTCGTAATGCCCAATTAAATCTCACAATACTCATCATAATATGTATGTGCATGGTCATGCCCTCTCTATTTGTCAATTGCCCAACTGTAATTTGTTCACCCAACATGCTATTTATCTTATGGGAGAGACACCTCTAGTGAACTGTGGACCCCGGTCTAATTCTCTATACTGAAATACAATCTACTGCAATTGTTCTACTGTTTTCTGCAAACAATCATCTTCCACACTATACATCTAATCCTTTGTTACAGCAAGCCGGTGAGATTGACAACCTCGCTGTTTCGTTGGGGCAAAGTACTTGGTTTGTGTTGTGCAGGTTCCACGTTGGCGCCGGAATCCACGGTGTTGCGCCGCACTACATCTCGCCGCCATCAACCTTCACGTGCTTCTTGACTCCTCTCTGGTTCGATAAACCTTGGTTTCTTGCGAGGAAACTTGCCGCTGTGCGCATCACACCTTCCTCTTGGGGTTCCCAACGGACGCGTGTCGAACGGAAAGACAACACGTCAACCACGCGCATCAAGCAAATTTCTGGCGCCGTTGCCGGGGAACTGAAGAAAAGAAGACTTCTAACTCCCACGTCAACTACGCGCCAAGTAAATTTATGGCGCCGTTGCCGGGGAGATCAAGACACACTGCAAGGGGAGTCTCCACATCGCAATCTCTTTACTTTGTTTTTGTCTTGCTTTACTTTATTTACTACTTTGTTTGCTGCATTATATCAAAATACAAAAAAATTAGTTGCTAGTTTTACTTTACTTGCTATCTTGTTTGCACTCTATATCAAAAACACAAAAAAATTAGTTACTTGCATTTACTTTATCTAGTTTGATTTATTTACTATTGCTAAAATGAGTAATCCTGAAGTTGAAGTTCGTTCGTTTAAGCAACAAGGGGGAGAATGTTTAAGAGATGCTTGGTATAGAATTAGTAATGCCCATAATAGGTGCACTAAGAAACACTCCACCACTATTTTACTCAGGAATTTTTATGTTGGTATCTCTAGCTGGAATAGGTATGTTCTTGATTGTCTCGCGGGAGGTAACTTCCTAAGTACTCCTGCCTTAGAAGCTAGTTGCATTATTGAGAGTTTATTTGGAATACCACCTGTTAATGAAGTTAAAATTGAAACCTCTCTTGAAGATGTCATGAAAAAGTTGGAAACCATAGAACAAAACCTTCCAAGTATTGATACTACTTTGGGAGCATTACTTGATAGCACTGATAAACTTGATAAATCTCTAGGAGGAATTAATGAGAAAATTGCCATTTTGGAATCTTGTGCTATTCATGATAATCAAACCCAAAGGATTAGTGAACTTGAAGAGGCTATGGGGACATTGGGTTCAACATTTTCATCTATAAAATTTAGAGAGAAAGCTCATGTGGGTAAGGAGCAAAAGTTCATGTATGTCTCTAAGGGGCCTAAACCAAAAAGCTATTATAGGCCTAAAATTGATAAAACTCTTAAAACCACTATAGATAAGGGAGCATCTAAGATACCTAATGGGATAAATTCTGAAAATGATGTTGACGTTTCATCCTTTGATAATACTTGATACACACTTTCTGCGCCTAGCTGAAAGGCGTTAAAGAAAAGCGCTTATGGGAGACAACCCATGTTTTTACTACAGTACTTTGTTTTTATTTTGAGTCTTGGAAGTTGTTTACTACTGTAGCAACCTATCCTTATCTTAGTTTTGTGCTTTGTTGTGCCAAGTAAAGTCGTTGATAGTAAGGTTCATACTAGATTTGGATTACTGCGCAGAAACAGATTTCTTTGCTGTCATGAATCTCGGCAAAATTCTCTGTAGGTAACTCAGAAAATTATGCCGATTTACGTGAGTGATCCTCAGCTATGTACGCAACTTTCATTCAATTTGAGCATTTTCATTTGAGCAAGTCTGGTGCCTCAATAAAATTCGTCTTTACGAACTGTTCTGTTTTGACAGATTCTGCCTTTTATTTCGCATTGCCTGTTTTGATATGCTCGATGGATTTTTCGATTCCATTGACTTTCAGTAGCTTTGTGCAATGTCCAGAAGTGTTAAGAATGATTATGTCACCTCTGAACATGTATATTTTGATTGTGCACTAACCCTCTAATGAGTTGTTTTGAGTTTGGTGTGTAGGAAGTTTTCAAGGATCAAGAGAGGGAGATGATACAACATGATCAAGGAGAGTGAAAGCTCTAAGCTTGGGGATGCCCCGGTGGTTCACCCCTGCATATATCAAGAAGACTCAAGCGTCTAAGCTTGGGGATGCCCAAGGCATCCCCTTCTTCATCGACAACATTATCAGGTTCCTCCCCTGAAACTATATTTTTATTCCGTCACATCTTATGTGCTTTGCTTGGAGCGTCGGTTTGTTTTTGTTTTTGTTTTGTTTGAATAAAATGTTGGAGATATGCCCAAGAGGCAATAATAAAATGGTTATTATAATATCTTTGAGTTTATGATAATGTTTACATACCATGCTATAATTGTATTAACCGAAACATTGATACATGTGTGTTATGTGAACAACAAAGAATCCCTAGTATGCCTCTTAACTAGCTTGTTGATTAATGGATGATTAGTTTCATAATCATGAACATTGGATGTTATTAATAACAAGGTTATGTCATTGTATGAATGATGTAATGGACACACCCAATTAAGCGTAGCATAAGATCACGTCATTAAGTTATTTGCTATAAGCTTTCGATACATAGTTACCTAGTCCTTATGACCATGAGATCATATAAATCACTTATACTGGAAAGGTACTTTGATTACATCAAATGCCACTGCGTAAATGGGTGGTTATAAAGGTGGGATTAAGTATCCGGAAAGTATGAGTTGAGGCATATGGATCAACAGTGGGATTTGTCCATCCCGATGACGGATAGATATACTCTGGGCCCTCTCGGTGGAATGTCGTCTAATGTCTTGCAAGCATATGAATAAGTTCATAAGAGACCACATACCACGGTACGAGTAAAGAGTACTTGTTAGGAGACGAGGTTGAACAAGGTATAGAGTGATACCGATGATCAAACCTCGGACAAGTAAAATATCGCGTGACAAAGGGAATTGGTATCGTATGTGAATGGTTCATTCGATCACTAAAGTCATCATTGAATATGTGGGAGCCATTATGGATCTCCAGATCCCTCTATTGGTTATTGGTCGGAGAGAAGTCTCAACCATGTCTACATAGTTCGCGAACCGTAGGGTGACACACTTAAGGTTTGATGTTGAAATGGTAGAACTTGAATATGGAATGGAGTTCGAAGTTTTGTTCGAAGTCCCGGATGGGATCCCGGACATCACGAGGAGTTCCGGAATGGTCCGGAGAATAAGATTCATATATAGGAAGTCATATTCCAAGTTTGGAAATGATCCGGTGCATTTATGGCAGGTTCTAGAAGGTTCTAGAAAAGTCCGGAAGAAATCACCATGGAAAGTGGAGTCCCGGAGGGACTCCACCTTGCATGGCTAGCCAACCCTAAAGGGGAGGAGTCCAAGGTGGACTCCCCAAGGGTGGCCGGCCAACCCCCCTCATGGAAGGGGGGAATCCCACCCCAAGTGGGATTCCCACCTTGGGTAGGTTTCCCTACACATGGAAGGTTTTTGGTTCGGGTCTTATTCGAAGACTTGTAGTCCAACACTTGGGGCTTCCACCTATATAATGAGGGGCATAGGAGAGGGGGCTGACCACCACAAGCCCATAGCTTGGCCGCACCCCTAGGTGACCGGCCACCCCCTCTCCCAAACCCTAGCCGCCCCCTCTCTCCTCCTCTTCTCCCGCACGCTTAGCGAAGCTCTGCCGGAGATCTCCACCGCCACCGCCACCACGCCGTCGTGCTGCCGGATTCAAGGAGGAGCTACTACTTCCGCTGCCCGCTGGAACGGGGAGAAGGACGTCGTCTTCATCAACACCGAACGTGTGACCGAGTACGGAGGTGCTGCCCGATCGTGGCACCGTGATCAAGATCTTCTACGCGCTTTTGCAAGCGGCAAGTGATCGTCTACCGCAGCAATAAGAGCCTACTCTTATAGGCTTTGGAAATCTTCAAGGGTTAGTCTCGTACATCCCCTCGTTGCTCCCATCTTCTAGATTGCATCTTGGCTTGGATTGCGTTCTCGCGGTAGGAAATTTTTTGTTTTCTATGCAACGTTATCCTACAGTGGTATCAGAGCCGTGTCTATGCATAGATGGTTGCACGAGTAGAACACAATGGTTTTGTGGGCGTTGATGCTCTTGTTATCTTTAGTTTGAGTACTTTGCATCTTTGTGGCATAGTGGGATGAAGCGGCTCGGACTAACTTTACATGACCGCGTTCATGAGACTTGTTCCTCGTTCGACATGCAACTTGTATTGCATAAGAGGCTTTGCGGGTGTCTGTCTCTCCTACTATAGTGAAGATTCAATTTACTCTTCTATTGACAACATTAGTATCACCGTTGTGGTTCTTGTTCGTAGGTAGATTAGATCTCTCTCGAAAACCCTAAACCGCGTAAAATATGCAAACCAAATTAGAGACGTCTAACTTGTTTTTGCAGGGTTTGGTGATGTGATATGGCCATAATGTGATGATGAATATGTATGAGATGATCATTATTGTATTGTGGCAACCGGCAGGAGCCTTATGGTTGTCTTTAAATTTCATGTTGAGTAGTATTTCAAAGTAGTTGTAATAGTTGCTACATGAGGTGAACAACCATGAAGACGGTGCCATGAACCTTGACGCTACGCCGACGATGATGGAGATCATGCCCGTTGATGATGGAGATCATGTTCGTGCTTTGGAGATGAAGATCAAAGGCGCAAAGACAAAAGGGCCATATCATATCACATATGAACTACATGTGATGTTAATCCTTTATGCATCTTATTTTGCTTAGAACGCGACGGTAGCATTATAAGATGATCCCTCACTTTAATATCAAGATAATAAAGTGTTCTCCCCTCGTATGCACCGTTGATATAGTTTGACGTTTTGAAGCATCTCGTGATGATCGGATGTGATAAACTCAACATACAACGGGTGTAAGCCATGTTGCGCACGCGGAATACTTGGGTTAGCTTGACGAGCCTAGCATGTACAGACATGGCCTCGGGACAACGGAAACCGAAAGGTTGAACACGAGTCATATGGATGATATGATCAACATGTTGATGTTCACCATTGAAGCTACATCATCTCACGTGATGATCGGTTTTGGTGTAGTGGATGTGGATCGTGTACCACTTAACAACTATGAGGGATGTTGTATTAAGTGGGAGTTCATTAGTAATTAGATTAAAATATGAACTAATTATCATAAACATAGTCTAAGTAGTATTTTGAATTAATTTGTAGAATTGGCATCCGTTTACTACTATGCATTAGTCTTGTAATTGAGATAGAAATACTGTTAAATCTGACAAATAATTTTACGGACTGGTGCCGTATTGTTAATGAATCAAGAAATTATTAAGTTCTATTGCAAACTTTTAGTAAACCTCACATTGTTGATTCAAAGAGCTATGGTTTCAATTAGTACCTAAAGTTATCTTGTCTCCGTGAAACTTGAAGTTCAAATCTGTTTGAAAAGTAAGGAGCTGAAAATTTAGTTTTCAGAAATAATCAAGGTATGAGATATATGTGATATCTAAGACCTTATTGCAAGATGATAGAATATAATTTGGTGAGACTACATAAACTCATAAGATTTATGGGAATGTACGAAGGTTGAAGACGCAAGGCGTCCCAATCCTCCAACTATTGGGGCACTAACGATATTCGCATATCCATGAAGTGATCGTCCTTAGTATGCACCGTTGCTATGACTCGTCGTTTCGAAGCATCACGTGATGATCGGATGTTATAGATTCTACGTGTGCATACAATGGGTGCAAGCCAGATTTGCACACGCGAATACCAAGGTTAAAACTTTATGAGCCTAGCATGTACAGACATGGTCTCAGAAAGTCATCATGATACAATGGATAAAATTATGAGTGAAATTGTTCATCATATTACAAGGTTACTAATAGTGAAATCCGGAACACTTGTCATATGATGATCAACTTCAAAGTAAGAACCTCAAGGTTATTGGTATTTGACCAACAAACCGAGAAGTTATTGAAGTTGATGTGTTTTTCTGAATAATGAGGAAAGCTAAAAGAGAAACTACAAAAGATTATTGGCGGAAAGAAAGAAAAGACTAGAATGTCTAGCTCAGGTGTATATAAATGATATACATGTTATGGTTATATTCCTAGTTAGGTCACACAATGAAATTCTTGGGTATTAGTACCATATTGGTTGGTATGAAGTGTCATACAAAACAACGCAATACAAGAATACAATGGCCTAAGTGACTGACAAGGAATATGATAGGAATGCACGTCAGGAACAAAAATAAAGTGTTATTATGTTCGTCGTTGGCATTCTATCTAGCCCTTAGAATTTATAATAAAGAGCTTAATAAATTGTTATTTTGCTCTGGTCAAATAAAAACAATGAGTTGTTCAAATTATGACATTACTCCATGTACAATGGATGAGTTATTATAAATCTTAATGGTGAAACACACATACATAACACTGACGCTAAAATGCCATAAGGCGAATGATTTGAATTCCACTTATTTGTGGAACCGCCATTTAGGTCATGTTAGAAAGGAACGCATGAAGGAACTCCATGCAAATGGATTTTTGGAGTCATTTGATTTTTGAATCATTTGGCGCTTGCAAATCTTTTCTAAAGAGAATGATTAAAATACCGTTCATAGGCCAAGAGTTGAACGGGCAACAAACTTAGTGGAAAAATACATGATGATGTATGTGGTTCACTAGGCCTAGTTGTGTGCGGGAGATTCTTCTACTTCATGAAAACTTCAAACAATGAATTGAGTATATATATGTGGATATATTCGATAAGGAAGAAGTTTGAATAGATTCAAATAAATTCAGCATGAAGTGGAAATCATCGTAATAGAAAAGTCAAATATCTATGATTGGATCATGGTGGAAATATTTGAATTACGAGTTTTAGCGAACATCTAAGAGAGTTATGAAGTTGTTCTACAACTCACGTTTCTCAGAGTATCATAGTGATGATGAAGTATCCAAAAGACGTATCCAAACCTTGTTGGATCAATGATGAGATAAAATATTGATGCCATTATATTTTGTGGATTATGCTTTAGTGACTACCGCTTTTACACTTAATAGAGCATCATCATGATCCGTTGAAATGACACCATGCGAGTTATGGTATGGGTATGAATCCTAATAGTCTTTACTTAAAATTTTGGTATGCATAGCTTAAGTAAATAAGTTTACAACCAAAATCGGATGAATGTCTTTGTTGGTTATCCCAGAGAATTGATTGGGAATTCTTCCCACTATGTAGACAAAGACAAAAGTGTTTGTCAATGTTTCTTATTTCCAAGAAATTATTTCTAGCGAAGTATTTGAGTGGGAGGACGATAGAACTTGATAAGGTTTATGAACCTGAGCATAATGATCAGAGTAGCGCAACATTGGAATTGGTTTCGGAAGCGGCCACAACGATCATGGCTCCCATGACTACAAAGTGTTTTAGCCATGGAGATCGAAGTACATATTGAACCTTGTAGGTATGGTTTACTTTGTGATCAAATAAATGATTTGTGGACAAAGGATTGATTTTGAACAATGATAAACCAACTACAAACAAAGAAGTTATGATGGGCCCTGACTCTGTTAAAATGGCCATGCGCCATGAAATCCATAATAGATGAATACTTTTTGAAAGTAAATGGATCTATAGACTTGGATGAAATATCCTTGAAGAAGCTCGACTTGTCGAAAAATTGTTTACGACAAAGTTCAAAGAGTTGACTACGATAAGATTAGATCTAACGTAGCAATGCTTATAGTCTATGTGGATTATTCTAGTAATCACTACATATTTATTTTATGAGATATGCTAGTAGGATGGCAAAATACATTACTTATCAGAAGTATGTATTAAAGGTGTATACAAGATACAACCAAGAGTTTTGCTGGTCCGTGGAATACTAGATAAGTATACGAACTTCAAATTGGATGAAGTAAGTATCACAGAGTTGGAATCTTCACCAGATGAAATAGTCAAAGAGTTTTTGATTTCATCAGAGACGATGAAGAGGCTTGCATTTGCAAAAAAATTAAGTGGGAGCGCTAAGACACATTTATAATACTTTATGTAGGTGACATATAGTTGGTTATAAATGATGTAATTATATACTTGATTAAAAGGTTTCATTGAGAAATTAATTTCAATGAAAGGATATGGACTGAAACAAATTTAGTGTCAAGATCTATGAAGATAGATTGAAACACATAAATAAGTTTAAGTCAAAGTACATAGGATGGATATTGAAGTAGTTCAATATAGAAATATTAAGAAAATGTTCTTGTCATGTGAAGGTTTAATAAAACTTGAGTGTATCTGACACTCAATGAGTAAAAACACATGAGTGATTATAGATCACGAATAATATGTACACAATCAGATGTCCTATGCTCTAAAAGTATTATGAGCATGTACCAGAATGATTCATGTGATGATCATTGAAAAATAGTAAGAATATTCTTGAGTACTTAAGAAGAACCAAGTATATATATATATAATTTTGTATGGGGAAATGACAAACAAATCGCTGTAAGGTGTTACACCGATATTGGTTTTGTCACATATAAAATATAATTTCAATCTCAAATTTGACTAAGTGTTGTTTAAAAGGTAGCACAATGAGTTAGAAGTTGTCTATGTTAGATTTAGAAGAGTTCTAAATATTGTGACGGATTCTACAAACGAAAGGCAGAGTATGTCATTGTTTTGACAATGACTGAGGATGTTAAGTCAAGAGGTTCTTTGAGAACTTGGTGTAGTTCCGATAGAGTCAGAACTTTGAAGCTATATTTGTGTGACAATATTAGTGACATATTTCAGACCGCGGAATTAAGGTTCCACCAGAAGACCAAACATATTTAATGCCGACTCATTTGGAAATGACTAATGCATTGAGACGCAAATGAATTACAAAATACATACGTTTCTGAACGTGTCAGATCCGTTGACTAAAACCTCTCCCGTGAGCAAAACATGATAAAACACTGGAAGGCCAAGGTGTTATATCTTTACAAATGTAAACTAGATTATTGACTCTAGTGCAAGTAGGAGACTGTTGGAGATATGCCCAAGAGGCAATAATAAAATGGTTATTATAATATCTTTGAGTTTATGATAATGTTTACATACCATGCTATAATTGTATTAACCGAAACATTGATACATGTGTGTTATGTGAACAACAAAGAATCCCTAGTATGCCTCTTAACTAGCTTGTTGATTAATGGATGATTAGTTTCATAATCATGAACATTGGATGTTATTAATAACAAGGTTATGTCATTGTATGAATGATGTAATGGGCACACCCAATTAAGCGTAGCATAAGATCACGTCATTAAGTTATTTGCTATAAGCTTTCGATACATAGTTACCTAGTTCTTATGACCATGAGATCATATAAATCACTTATACCGGAAAGGTACTTTGATTACATCAAACGCCACTGCGTAAATGGGTGGTTATAAAGGTGGGATTAAGTATCCGGAAAGTATGAGTTGAGGCATATGGATCAACAGTGGGATTTGTCCATCCCGATGACGGATAGATATACTCTGGGCCCTCTCGGTGGAATGTCGTCTAATGTCTTGCAAGCATATGAATAAGTTCATAAGAGACCACATACCACGGTACGAGTAAAGAGTACTTGTCAGGAGACGAGGTTGAACAAGGTATAGAGTGATACCGATGATCAAACCTCGGACAAGTAAAATATCGCGTGACAAAGGGAATTGGTATCGTATGTGAATGGTTCATTCGATCACTAAAGTCATCGTTGAATATGTGGAAGCCATTATGGATCTCCAGATCCCTCTATTGGTTATTGGTCGGAGAGAAGTCTCAACCATGTCTACATAGTTCGCGAACCGTAGGGTGACACACTTAAGGTTTGATGTTGAAATGGTAGAACTTGAATATGGAATGGAGTTCGAAGTTTTGTTCGAAGTCCCGGATGGGATCCCGGACATCACGAGGAGTTCCGGAATGGTCCGGAGAATAAGATTCATATATAGGAAGTCATATTCCAAGTTTGGAAATGATCCGGTGCATTTATGGCAGGTTCTAGAAGGTTCTAGAAAAGTCCGGAAGAAATCACCATGGAAAGTGGAGTACTCCACCTTGCATGGCTAGCCAACCCTAAAGGGGAGGAGTCCAAGGTGGACTCCCCAAGGGTGGCCGGCCAACCCCCCTCATGGAAGGGGGGAATCCCACCCCAAGTGGGATTCCCACCTTGGGTAGGTTTCCCTACACATGGAAGGTTTTTGGTCCGGGTCTTATTCGAAGACTTGTAGTCCAACACTTGGGGCTTCCACCTATATAATGAGGGGCATAGGAGAGGGGGCTGACCACCACAAGCCCATAGCTTGGCCGCACCCCTAGGTGGCCGGCCACCCCCTCTCCCAAACCCTAGCCGCCCCCTCTCTCCTCCTCTTCTCCCGCACGCTTAGCGAAGCTCTGCCGGAGATCTCCACCGCCACCGCCACCACGCCGTCGTGCTGCCGGATTCAAGGAGGAGCTACTACTTTCGCTGCCCGCTGGAACGGGGAGAAGGACGTCGTCTTCATCAACACCGAACGTGTGACCGAGTACGGAGGTGTTGCCCGATCGTGGCACCGTGATCAAGATCTTCTACGCGCTTTTGCAAGCGGCAAGTGATCGTCTACCACAGCAATAAGAGCCTACTCTTATAGGCTTTGGAAATCTTCAAGGGTTAGTCTCGTTCATCCCCTCGTTGCTCCCATCTTCTAGATTGCATCTTGGCTTGGATTGCGTTCTCGCGGTAGGAAATTTTTTGTTTTCTATGCAACGTTATCCTACATAAAATGGATCCTAGCATTCATTGTGTGGGAGAGAGACACGCTCCGCTGTTGCATATGGACAAATATGTCCTTAGGCTGCACTCATAATATTCATGGCGAAGTTTCTTCTTTGTTAAATTGTTGTATGGTTGGAAACGGGAAATGTTGCATGTGGTAGTGTATAATAAAATACTTGTAGAACATTGAGCTTTGATAACTTGATTCTTTGCAAATGTTTTGAGGTATTTAGATGGTAAGGCTTGCTGGATAAATAAGTTAAAATTAGTAGTGGATTGTTGTCTTTAAGCTTGCGCCGTACTACAAACTCTATTTAAATAGTTGAAGGCGTAGTTGGACTTGATAGCTTTCCATGTCTGAGAGTTCATCGTAATAACTAAGTTGTGCTGAAGGTCGAGGGAGCTAGCGGGGTACTTGTTCCACCGTGAACGGCCCTCCTTGGAGTAAATTTTAATCATGCTCTTAATGATGAACCTGCTAGTTGTTTGCAATAAGCTTGTGAGTTCTTTTTGACTAATGTTAAGCTACGGTTTTTGGCACTTCCACCATCCAAATTTGCTAGCCTCTTCGGTACTGTGCATTGCTGATACGTCTCCAACGTATCGATAATTTCTTATGTTCCATGCCACATTATTGATGTTATCTACATGTTTTATGCACACTTTATGTCATATTCGTGCATTTTCTGGAACTAACCTATTAACAAGATGCCGAAGTGCCAGTTGCTGTTTTCTGCTGTTTTTGGTTTCAGAAATACTAGTAACGAAATATTCTCGGAATTGGACGAAATCAACGCCCAGGGTCCTATTTTGCCACGAAG
This sequence comes from Lolium perenne, assembly GCF_019359855.2. Taxonomy (NCBI): domain Eukaryota; kingdom Viridiplantae; phylum Streptophyta; class Magnoliopsida; order Poales; family Poaceae; genus Lolium; species Lolium perenne. The sequence continues at coordinate 262,021,069 of NC_067244.2, read as the reverse complement.
CTTCTAGAAGACCGAAGAGGAGACGAAGTGGGGCCACGAGGTGGCCAAACCCTAGGGCGGCGCGGCCCCCCCCTTGGCCGTGCCGACCTGTGGTGTGGGGCCCTCGTGCCCCCTCCTGACTTGCCCTTCCGCCTACTTAAAGCCTCCGTCGCCAAACCCCCAGTACCGAGAGCCACGATACGGAAAACCTTACTGAGACACCGCCGCCGCCAATCCCATCTCGGGGGATTCAGGAGATCGCCTCCGGCACCCTGCCGGAGAGGGGATTCATCTCCCGGAGGACTCTACGCCGCCATGGTCGCCTCCGGAGTGATGTGTGAGTAGTCTACCCCTGGACTATGGGTCCATAGCTGTAGCTAGATGGTTGTCTTCTCCCCATTGTGCTTCATTGTCGGGTCTTGTGAGCTGCCTAACATGATCAAGATCATCTATCTGTAGTTCTATATGTTGCGTTTGTTGGGATCCGCTGAATAGAGAATACTTGTTATGTTGATTATCAAAGTTATGTCTATGTGTTGTTTATGATCTTGCATGCTCTCCGTTATTAGTAGATGCTCTGGCCAAGTTGATGCTAGTAACTCCAAGAGGGAGTATTTATGCTCGATAGTGGGTTCATGTCTCCGTGAATCTGGAGGAGTGACAAGAACCACTAAGGTTACGGATGTGCTGTTGCCACTAGGGATAAAACATTGGTGCTATGTTCAAGGATGTAGTCACTGATTACATTACGCGCAATACTTAATGCAATTGTCTGTTGTTAGCAACTTAATACGGAGGGGTTCGGATGATAACCTGAAGGTGGACTTTTTAGGCATAGATGCATGCTGGATGGCGGTCTATGTACTTTGTCGTAATGCCCAATTAAATCTCACAATACTCATCATAATATGTATGTGCATGGTCATGCCCTCTTTATTTGTCAATTGCCCAACTGTAATTTGTTCACCCAACATGCTGTTTATCTTATGGGAGAGACACCTCTAGTGAACTGTGGACCCCGGTCCAATTCTCTTTCTTGAAATACAATCTCTGCAATCTTTGTTCTCTTTTTCTGCAAACAATCATCATCCACACTATACATCTAATCCTTTGTTACAGCAAGCAGGTGAGATTGACAACCTCACTGCTTTCGTTGGGGCAAAGTACTTTGGTTGTGTTGTGCGGGTTCCACGTTGGCGCGGAATCTCTGGTGTTGCGCCGCACTACATCCGCCGCCATCAACCTTCAACGTGCTTCTTGGCTCCTACTGGTTCGATAACCTTGGTTTCATACTGAGGGAAAACTTGCCGCTGTACGCATCACACCTTCCTCTTGGGGTTCCCAACGGACGCGTGTTGTACGCGTATCAAGCAGCTTTTTCTGGCGCCGTTGCCGGGGAGATCAAGACACGCTGCAAGGGGAGTCTCCACTTCCCAATCTCTTTACTTTGTTTTTGTCTTGCTTAGTTTTATTTACTACTTTGTTTGCTGCATTATATCAAAACACAAAAAAAATTAGTTGCTAGCTTTACTTTATTTACTGCCTTGTTCTCTATATCAAAAACACAAAAAAAATTAGTTACTTGTTTTACTTTACTTAATATCATGCATGTTTTTATTTCACTAGTTAAGCATAATGGAAAACAACAAAAATATGAGAGATCTTTATGAACTTTATCTTGAATTAGGACATGATGTGTTTGAAGAGAGAATTAAAAAACCCATGGAACTTTATATGCATGCTAATGGGAATGTTATTACTATGGATGCTTTGAACACCATTGTTGCTAATGCTATGGAAAATTCTAAGCTTGGGGAAGCTGGCTCCGATGAGCATGATCTTTTTAGTCCCCCAAGCATTGAGGAGAAAATTTTCTTTTATGATTACAATATGCCTCCTATATATGATGATAGCCACTTTGTTGAATTTGCTCCCACTACAACTAATAAAATTGATTATGCTTACGTGGAGAGTAATAATTTTATGCATGAGACTCATGATAAGAATGCTTTATGTGATAGTTACATTGTTGAGTTTGCTCATGATGCTACTGAAAGTTATTATGAGAGAGGAAAATATGGTTGTAGAAATTTTCATGTTACTAAAACACCTCTCTATGTGCTGAAATTTTTAAAGCTACACTTGTTTTATCTTCCTATGCTTGTTACTTTGCTCTTCATGAACTTGTTTATTTACAAGATTCCTTTGCATAGGAAGCATGTTAGACTTAAATGTGTTCCTAATTTGCCTCTTGATGCTCTCTTTTGCTTCAAATACTATTTCTTGCGAGTGCATCATTAAAACTGCTGAGCCCATCTTAATGGCTATAAAGAAAGAACTTCTTGGGAGATAACCCATGTGTCGTTTTACCTACAGTACTTTGTTTTTATTTTGTGTCTTGGAAGTTGTTTACTACTGTAGCAACCTCTCCTTATCTTAGTTTTGTGTTTTGTTGTGCCAAGTAAAGTCGTTGATAGAAAAGTTCATACTAGATTTGGATTACTGCGCAGTTTCAGATTTCTTTGCTGTAACGAATCTGGGCTAAATTCTCTGTAGGTAGCTCAGAAAAATATGCCAATTTACGTGAGTGATCCTCAGATATGTACGCAACTTTCATTCAATTTGGGCATTTTCATTTGAGCAAGTCTGGTGCCATTTTAAAATTTGTCAATACGAACTGTTCTGTTTTGACAGATTCTGCCTTTTATTTCGCATTGCCTCTTTTGCTATGTTGGATGAATTTATTTGGTCCATTAATGTCCAGTAGCTTTATGCAATGTCCAGAAGTGTTAAGAATGATTATGTCACCTCTGAACATGTTAATTTTTGTTGTGCACTAACCCTCTAATGAGTTGTTTCGAGTTTGGTGTGGAGGAAGTTTTCAAGGATCAAGAGAGGAGTATGATGCAATATGATCAAGGAGAGTGAAAGCTCTAAGCTTGGGGATGCCCCGGTGGTTCACCCCTGCATATTCTAAGAAGACTCAAGCGTCTAAGCTTGGGGATGCCCAAGGCATCCCCTTCTTCATCGACAACATTATCAGGTTCCTCCCCTGAAACTATATTTTTATTCCGTCACATCTTATGTGCTTTGCTTGGAGCGTCGGTTTTGTTTTTGTTTTTTTGTTTTGTTTGAATAAAATGGATCCTAGCATTCACTTTATGGGAGAGATACACGCTCCGCTGTAGCATATGGACAAGTATGTCCTTAGCTTCTACTCATAGTATTCATGGCGAAGTTTCTTCTTCGTTAAATTGTTATATGGTTGGAATTGGAAAATGATACATGTAGTAATTGCTATAAATGTCTTGGATAATGTGATACTTGGCAATTGTTGTGCTCATGTTTAAGCTCTTGCATCATATGCTTTGCACCCATTAATGACGAAATACAAAGAGCATGCTAAAATTTGGTTTGCATATTTGGTTTCTCTAAAGTCTAGATAATTTCTAGTATTGAGTTTTGAACAACAAGGAAGACGGTGTAGATTCTTATAATGTTTACAATGTGTCTTTTATGTGAGTTTTGCTGCACCGCTTCATCCTTGTGTTTGTTTCAAATAAGCCTTGCTAGCCTAAACCTTGTATCGAGAGGGAATACTTCTCATGCATCCAAAATACTTGAGCCAACCACTATGCCATTTGTGTCCACCATACCTACCTACTACATGGTATTTCTCCGCCATTCCAAAGTAAATTGCTTGAGTGCTACCTTTAAAATTCCATCATTCACCTTTGCAATATATAGCTCATGGGACAAATAGCTTAAAAACTATTGTGGTATTGAATATGTACTTATGCACTTTATCTCTTATTAAGTTGCTTGTTGTGCGATAACCATGTTTCTGGGGACGCCATCAACTATTATTTGTTGAATTTCATGTGAGTTGCTATGCATGTTCGTCTTGTCTGAAGTAAGAGCGATCTACCACCTTATGGTTAAGCATGCATATTGTTAGAGAAGAACATTGGGCCGCTAACTAAAGCCATGATCCATGGTGGAAGTTTCAGTTTTGGACATATATCCTCAATCAAATATGAGAAAATTATTAATTGTTGTTACATGCTTATGCATAAAAGAGGAGTCCATTATCTGTTGTCTATGTTGTCCCGGTATGGATGTCTAAGTTGAGAATAATCAATAGCGAGAAATCCAATGCGAGCTTTCTCCTTAGACCTTTGTACAGGCGGCATAGAGGTACCCCATTGTGACACTTGGTTAAAACATATGCATTGTGATGATCCGGTAGTCCAAGCTAATTAGGACAAGGTGCGGGCACTATTAGTATACTATGCATGAGGCTTGCAACTTATAAGATATAATTTACATGATACATATGCTTTATTACTACCGTTGACAAAATTGTTTCATGTTTTCAAAATCAAAGCTCTAGCACAAATATAGCAATCGATGCTTTTCCTCTATGAGGACCATTCTTTTACTTTCATTGTTGAGTCAGTTCACCTATTTCTCTCCACCTCAAGAAGCAAACACTTGTGTGAACTGTGCATTGATTCCTACATATTTGCATATTGCACTTATTATATTACTCTATGTTGACAATATCCATGAGATATACATGTTACAAGTTGAAAGCAACCGCTGAAACTTAATCTTCTTTTGTGTTGCTTCAACACCTTTACTTTGAATTATTGCTTTATGAGTTAACTCTTATGCAAGGCTTATTGATGCTTGTCTTGAAGTGCTATTCATGAAAAGTCTTTGCTATATGATTCACTTGTTTACTCATGTCATTTACATTGTTTTGATCGCTGCATTCGCTACATATGCTTTACAAATAGTATGATCAAGGTTATGATGGCATGTCACTCCAGAAATTATCTGTGTTATCGTTTTACCTGCTCGGGACGAGCAGAACTAAGCTTGGGGATGCTGATACGTCTCCAACGTATCGATAATTTCTTATGTTCCATGCCACATTATTGATGTTATCTACATGTTTTATGCACACTTTATGTCATATTCGTGCATTTTCTGGAACTAACCTATTAACAAGATGCCGAAGTGCCGATTCTTTGTTTTTGCTGTTTTTGGTTTCAGAAATCCTAGTAACGAAATATTCTCGGAATTGGACGAAATCAACGCCCAGGGTCCTATTTTGCCACGAAGCTTCCAGAAGACCGAAGAGGAGACGAAGTGGGGCCACGAGGTGGCCAAACCCTAGGGCGGCACGGCCCCCCCTTGGCCGCGCCGACCTGTGGTGTGGGGCCCTCGTGCCCCCTCCTGACTTGCCCTTCCGCCTACTTAAAGCCTCCGTCGCGAAACCCCCAGTACCGAGAGCCACGATACGGAAAACCTTACTGAGACGCCGCCGCCGCCAATCCCATCTCGGGGATTCGGGAGATCGCCTCCGGCACCCTGCCGGAGAGGGGATTCATCTCCCGGAGGACTCTACGCCGCCATGGTCGCCTCCGGAGTGATGTGTGAGTAGTCTACCCCTGGACTATGGGTCCATAGCTGTAGCTAGATGGTTGTCTTCTCCCCATTGTGCTTCATTGTCGGGTCTTGTGAGCTGCCTAACATGATCAAGATCATCTATCTGTAGTTCTATATGTTGCGTTTGTTGGGATCCGATGAATAGAGAATACTTGTTATGTTGATTATCAAAGTTATGTCTATGTGTTGTTTATGATCTTGCATGCTCTCCGTTATTAGTAGATGCTCTGGCCAAGTTGATGCTAGTAACTCCAAGAGGGAGTATTTATGCTCGATAGTGGGTTCATGTCTCCGTGAATCTGGAGGAGTGACAAGAACCACTAAGGTTACGGATGTGCTGTTGCCACTAGGGATAAAACATTGGTGCTATGTTCAAGGATGTAGTCACTGATTACATTACGCGCAATACTTAATGCAATTGTCTGTTGTTAGCAACTTAATACTGGAGGGGGTTCGGATGATAACCTGAAGGTGGACTTTTTAGGCATAGATGCATGCTGGATGGCGGTCTATGTACTTTGTCGTAATGCCCAATTAAATCTCACAATACTCATCATAATATGTATGTGCATGGTCATGCCCTCTTTATTTGTCAATTGCCCAACTGTAATTTGTTCACCCAACATGATGTTTATCTTATGGGAGAGACACCTCTAGTGAACTGTGGACCCCGGTCCAATTCTCTTTACTGAAATACAATCTGTTTGCAATCTTGTTCTCTTGTTTTACTGCAAACAATCATCATCCACACTATACATCTAATCCTTTGTTACAGCAAGCCGGTGAGATTGACAACCTCACTGTTTCGTTGGGGCAAAGTACTTTGGTTGTGTTGTGCAGGTTCCACGTTGGCGCCGGAATCTCTGGTGTTGCGCCGCACTACATCCCGCCGCCATCAACCTTCAACGTGCTTCTTGGCTCCTACTGGTTCGATAACCTTGGTTTCATACTGAGGGAAAACTTGCTGCTGTACGCATCACACCTTCCTCTTGGGGTTCCCAACGGACGCGTGTTGTACGCGTATCAATTGCCTTTTGCTCACATTGAGAATTGTGCATACTTCGCCAGTACATCCAAACCCGTGGGAGAACTTTCTCTTGTTCTCCTACACATAAGCCCATACATCTCCTTAAAACAGCCACCATACCTACCTACCACAGCATTTCCATAGCTGTTCCGAGATATATTGCCATGCAACATCCATTTTACATTACATACCATGTTGTCATTTATTATTTATATATTGCTTTGCATGATCATATACAGCTGATGTGTGGTTTACCCATGTTACGCTAGATCATTGCGCATCCTGCTACATTGGCAGAGGCATACAGTTTCATACATCATGTTTCATTTATTATGAGTTATTTGTACTAAGAAGTGTGTTGTCATATTAGGATGTTGCCCCTAAAAATGAAAAGAGCCGTGGAGGCCATCAAAAAAAAAAAAAAGAACAAAATGAAAAGAAAGAAAAAAAAGGGAAAAAAAGAGAAAAAAAAGAAAAAAAGAGAATAAAGAAAAAGGGGGCAGCATTACTATCTTTTATCCACACTTGTGCTCATGTTTTAGCACCCGCATTATTCATAGTCATCATTTGTGCTCATGTTTAGCACCTACATTCATATGAGAGAGTTTTCATGTTTTACTAGTATAACTATGTGGGGAATTTACACTATAGAACTTGGGTTGTATATTCCAATGACGAGCGTCCTCAAAAGTGCTCTAGGTCTTCGTGAGCAACCAAGTTGGATGCACCCCACTAGTTCCATTGGAGAGCTTTCATACACATATAGCTCTATGTGCATCCGTTGCATGGCAATCACTACTCCTTACATAGCTTCGATCATAATGCTTCCTCTTGTCTAATGGTCATTTACAGCTTTGCAAGCCTTTCTTCCATTTGGCCTTCCAAACCCCCATTAACGTTCTTTATGCCGTAACATCCTGGTGCTAATACCAAATGCTTGCGCTCACCGGTTGAGTAGACTTCGAAACAGTTGATTCATGACGTTCATGTTTATGTTTACTTGACTGAATCCTTCTTATGTTGTGAAAATTTACTTGATGCTTGGAATGAAGGATAGAACTTCTATGCTGAATACTTAATACATCTTTAATGAACTTTGTACGGTTGCATGTCTTTAAAGCAATAGTTCATGAAAACTTCTAGCTTGTCTAACTCTTGCATTATCATCTCTTATATCAATATAGATACTTGCTTTGAATGATTTGATCTCAGCTTATATGCTTTACAATAGTATGATCAAGGTTATGATGGTATGTCACTCCAGAAATTATCTTTGTTTATCGTTTACCTGCTCGGGACGAGCATAAACTAAGCTTGGGGATGCTGATACGTCTCCGACGTATCGATAATTTCTTATGTTCCATGCCACATTATTGATGATATCTACATGTTTTATGCATACTTTACATCATATTTATGCATTTTCTGAAACTAACCTATTAACAAGATGCCGAAGAGCCAGTTGCTGTTTTCTGCTGTTTTTGGTTTCAGAAATCCTAGTAAGGAAATATTTTCGAAATTGGACGAAATCAACGCCCAGGGGCCTATTTTCACAAGAAGCTTCCAGAAGACCGAAGAGTCAACAAAGTGGGGCCACGAGGTGGCCAGGAGGTAGGGCGGCGTGGCCCAAGCCCTGGCCGCGCCGGCCTATCTCCTGGGCCCCTCGCGACGCCCCTTGACCTGCCCTTCCGCCTACAAATAGCCTTCGTCGCGAAACCCCCAGTACCGAGAGCCACGATACGGAAAACCTTCCAGAGACACCGCCGCCGCCAATCCCATCTCGGGGGATTCAGGAGATCGCCTCCGGCACCCTGCCGGAGAGGGGAATCATCTCCCGGAGGACTCTACGCCGCCATGGTCGCCTCCGGAGTGATGAGTGAGTAGTTCACCCCTGGACTATGGGTCCATAGCAGTAGCTAGATGGTTGTCTTCTCCTCATTATGCTTCATTGTCGGATCTTGTGAGCTGCCTAACATGATCAAGATCATCTATCTGTAATGCTATATGTTGTGTTTGTTGGGATCCGATGGATAGAGAATACTATGTTATGTTGATTATCAATTTATACCTATGTGTTGTTTATGATCTTGCATGCTCTCCGTTATTAGTAGAGGCTCTGGCCAAGTTTTTACTCTTAACTCCAAGAGGGGGTATTTATGCTCGATAGTGGGTTCATGTCTCCGTGAATCTGGGGGAGTGACAGAAACCTCTAAGGTTATGGATGTGTTGTTGCCACTAGAGATAAAACATTGATGCTATGTCCGAGGATGTAGTTATTGATTACATTACGCGCAATACTTAATGCAATTGTCTGTTGTTAGCAACTTAATACTGGAAGGGGTTCGGATGATAACCTGAAGGTGGACTTTTTAGTCATAGATGCATGCTGGATAGCGGTCTATGTACTTTGTCGTAATGCCCAATTAAATCTCACAATACTCATCATAATATGTATGTGCATGGTCATGCCCTCTCTATTTGTCAATTGCCCAACTGTAATTTGTTCACCCAACATGCTATTTATCTTATGGGAGAGACACCTCTAGTGAACTGTGGACCCCGGTCCAATTCTCTATACTGAAATACAATCTACTGCAATTGTTCTACTGTTTTCTGCAAACAATCATCTTCCACACTATACATCTAATCCTTTGTTACAGCAAGCCGGTGAGATTGACAACCTCGCTATTTCGTTGGGGCAAAGTACTTGGTTTGTGTTGTGTAGGTTCCACGTTGGCGCCGGAATCCCTGGTGTTGCGCCGCACTGCATCTCGCCGCCATCAACCTTCACGTGCTTCTTGACTCCTACTGGTTCGATAAACCTTGGTTTCTTACTGAGGGAAACTTGCCGCTGTGCGCATCACACCTTCCTCTTGGGGTTCCCAACGGACGCGTGTCGAACGGAAAGACAACACGTCAACCACGCACATCAAGCAAATTTCTGGCGCCGTTGCCGGGGAACTGAAGAAAAGAAGACTTCTAACTCCCACGTCAACTACACGCCAGCAAGGCGCCCTCGTGAGGGGAGGGCTCTAATGTACTCCTTCACTTCCTACTAGTAGAACTAGTATTGTCCTTTTTTGTTTTTTCTTATTATAGAGGAGCCGTATGAAGCTAAGGTTTCATGTACGGTTTTGGCTTAGATGGTCTTTTCGGATGATCAGCCACACTGGGACTGTAATCCACCTTCCCCATCACAAACTCATCCTTGAGTAGGAAATCCCAAGGTGATTATACGAATCTCGCCTTATGGAGTTTATACATGTGGTTGGAGTGATGCAGATCCTCGAAACCCGATGGTTGTGTAACACATATCAACTCTTTGAAAGGACCATTACCAAAAATTTAGGATCCACTATATGGTTACATAATAAACATAAAATCTTATTGAAAGGACACGGATGTCGCCTAGAGGGGGGGGGGGTGAATAGGCGATTTAAAACTTTTACGAGATGGGCTTGACAAATGCGGAATAAAACAGCCTATATACTATTGTTCACCTATGTGCACCAACAACTTATTCTAAGCAATGCAAGCAAGTATGTGATAGCAAGATATATATAACTTCAAGCACGATGGCTATCACAAGGTAAAGTGCATAAGTAAAGAGCTCGGGTATAGAGATAACCGAGGCACGCGGGAGACGATGATTTATCCCGGAGTTCACACTCTTGCGAGTGCTAATCTCTGGTGGAGAGGTGCGGTTGATTAGTGCTCCCGAACGCCACAAGAGGCTCACCTTGAGGTGTGGTTGCTCGATGCACACCAATGCCACAAAGGCCTCACCCCAAGATGCGGTACTCACACCACACACCGAATGCCACGAAGGCGCCTCACCTAAATCTCCGGTGACCCTCGCCACAAAGGCCTAGGTCACGGTTCCACTAAGGGATTTCCTTCGAGGCGGAAACCGGGCCTTACACAAAGATTGGGGCACACATCCACAACTTAATTGGAGGCTCTCAACAAATCGCCACAAAGGCCTAGACTCCGTCTAGGGTTCCAAGAACCCAAGAGTAACAACCTTCTTGCTTTCACCACCACGAATCACCGTGGAGAACTCAAACCGATGCACCAAATGCAATGGCAAGAACACCACAAAGATGCTCAAGTCCTTCTCTCTCAAATTCCAACAAAGCTACAAAAGCTATTGGGGGAATAAGAGAGGAAGAACAAAGAGGAGAACACAAAATTCTCCAAGATCTAGATCCCAAAGATTCACTCACAAAGAGATGATTTGGTTTGGTCAAAGTGTGGATCTAGATCCCCTCAATCTTTCTCTCAAATAGATGCAAGAATCATGGGAAGGGGAGAAAGATCTCAAGCTTCAAAATGTCAACAACAATGGAGGAGAGAGGCTTGAGAGAGAGAGGAGGAAGAAGAAGAAGCAACCAGTTAAAAACCAGGAGAGAGAGGGGGCATAAAAGGAGGCAGGAAAATTCTGCCCGTTGGAGGCAGGTGTGCGCGTGGGAGAAGGGACCGGTAGTACCGGCCAGGTTGGGACGGTACTACCGGCCAGGTTGGGACGGTACTACCGGCCAGTGTTGGCAGGAGGCGGCGGAGGTGGCGAGCTGCGGGCTGGGAGGGGAGGTCGGAGCCTCCGGCCGTGGTACCGGCTGAGGTACCGCCGGGGCTCCAAACTCCCCTGGCAACCATCTGTGGCACACATGCCACTTCCGGTACCTCGGGCGGTACCGAGCCCGGAGGCTCCGGCCATGGTGAGGCCGGTGGTACCGCCCGTGCCTTCGGCGTCTGCCCCTCCTTCCCTTTTTCCTTTCTTTTACTTTTCTTTCTTTTAGACCCAAATATGAAATGCAAATATCTTGGGATTGGAGAATCCAAACGAGATGAAATCAATTTTGTTGGAAAGAGATCGACAAGAGCTATCACTCAACATGAGAAACTAGTGGGGGGTGATTTTCTATTATTTTTAGAGGTGCAACACCTCAACATGAGAAATCGAGAAAATCACCAAACTCGAAAACGCAACAAGTGATTCATGCGGAATCCGTTTTCGATGAACTCGAGCTTGTCATGAGAATAACCTCAAGCTCTAAATCACCTCATGGATAAGATCCAAATAACAACCAAGAAAGATGATGATGAACCAAACTCGAAAACGCAACAAGTGATCTATGCGAAATCCGTTTTCGATGAACTAGAGCTTGTCATGAGAATAAGCACAAGCTCTAAAACATCACATGGATAAGATCCAAATAACAACCTAGAAAGGTGATGCAAGGATGCAAAGGTTTGAGCTCTCTCCGAACGATACGATCGAGTTACTCACTCGAGAGCCCTCTTGATAGTACGACAACTAAACTATAAACCGGTCTCCAACTACACTATGAGACCGGTGAGAAAGAAACCCTATCAAGAGCAAACCTTAAACTTGCGCATTCCACTTGAGCTCGATGATAACGATCTTGACCTCAACAAGATGGAACGCCTTTTTTGATTGTGCTTGCTTGATGAAGTCTTGTGGATTGCTCCCCCATAATCCACCATGGGAGAGCTTCTTCTTCGGCACATCTTCACAAATCCATGAACACCATATGGATAGCAAGCTTCAAGCATATGATCTCTTCGAGTTGGCTCATCTTGAACTTGCACTTCATTTCTTCATTCTTCATCATGTTGATGTCTTGAGATAACTTGAGGGCTCACTTCATCTTCATCTTCAAGACATACTTGACACCTGATATCCTTCATCAATTTCTTCTTATTGCAACCTTGAAGCCAACATATGGTTCAAGCATTGCCTATGGACAACTCCTACAAATATAACTCAATGCAAACATTAGTCCATAGGGTTTGTCATTAATTACCAAAACCACACATGGGGGCTCCATGCACTTTCACTTATATTCTAGAAACCACTATCACGTTATTTGTTTTTATACACTCCAGAGCACTTTTTACCAATATTCGTAGATATTTAACAAACTATGGACAAGTAAATAGGAAATACGTAGAGTATTGTTAAAGGAAATAAGTTAAATGTGGGTAATGTGATGCTTTTATGTTTCTTAAACTTGAAGTTAATACTCCGGAAAAGAAGATTCCCTTGAGCACTTACAACTATTTTTTTGGCTCAAAATGTAGTTTCCTTTTAGCAAAAGAAATATATATTTGTAAAGACTACTCGAATTGTCTAAAAATGTTTTCTTACTTTTGTGTGCATGGGTACATTGTTAAATTATGAAGAGGTAAAAATGTTTAGCATAAATAAACAGGAATTGATAGTTTGTAAATAGTTCGATTGACATGAAAAGGTGATGCTAGCACAAGAATATAATACCATATCTAGGGGACAATACATACATACCGATCCATCACAGGGAGTGATGGTAAGCATCCTGATAGCGGTTCCGCTAGGGTAAGCCCATAATAAAGAGATGCCATAGTAAGCCTAGGGTGGCCCAAAGCTAGAACTAGAATCCAAGTCGCTAACTCAGGAGGCCCGAATCCTAAAGCAGCACCAGAAAATTTCGGAGTCTTGAGGAATCACTCGGATTTTACATGGATTTAGCGAAAAATGTGTTTTCATGCACTCTGTATTTAAAGGTTTTGTTAAAACATGTGGATTCACAATTGGTTTATGAAGGTAGAAATGAAGTGTATAGAGATTACTGTGAGCATGCATTTACTAATAATGTGTGTGCCTATGGACCAAAATGTGATTTGAGATTCTGGTGGCGTGGTAGGTTTCCTTTTTGTAACCGTTGATCTACATCCCATTAATCACTTTTACTGCTACATGTCTGTCGTTATGTTTGGATTCCCTCCCTCTTCGGCTCTTCGCTATGACATTGAGAGTATGCCTATAAATCAGACACCTATATGAAGAGAAAGACTTGTTATCGAGTTGATACTTTTGGCTTGCCAAGAGGTCGACAACAGAAGCAACAACATACGCAAGGTATCAGCCATGGAACATCCATTGGCTGGCCCCGTAACCTGTCAAAGCCATGAAAAAACCGCAAATCAATGTGTCGAATGTGAAACTCTTTTAGACATATCACTACATTGAATGTCAGGTGCTGCGCTTTAGGCAAGCGTGAGCGTGTTCCGTGGCAGGAGAATGGTCACCCTAGGATAAATCTAGATCAAGTTAGAGCGGTGAACAAGTAACAATTCAAGTGGGATGGACATGGGATGGCCATTCTCCTCCTGATCTTGCCCGTTGGGATTAAACATGACAAACAAGAAATCGAGTAGTGGGATTCACGGGACCCATGGGCTGCAAACCCGGTTTCCTGCAGCAGAGGAGCTAGAGAGTGGCGAGGATGGCCGGTAGAGTTTGCAATGCTGCTCCTGTTTAGTCAATCGGGATATTAGCGGGACGAACAAGCCAGAATTCTTATCACACCAACGCAGCGTGGGTTGCCACAAAGAAGTTAAGCGGGCTCTGTGTGCCCACCCACCCAAATCATTACGAACAAGCTGTCTCCAACGATTACAAAATAAAATCTAAACGATATTAGCAAATCTTTGAGGTTTTCAAACTCTTTCTTTTTCGAAACATAATGCACTTGTTATGCGATCATGATGTTGATGACAATAGACATGACGATATGGTTGGAGGAGAGGGAGAGGAAGTCGTCGTAGTTCACAGAGAAGGAGCACGGTAACACGACGGGGTCCATATACGTAAACTAAGAAAAACAATGTATAAAAGCAGAGGAAAAAGGGCGCACCGTACCAAACCGCAACCACCCACCAACACCATCCCGTCGGGCGTCGGCGGCCAACCTCCGTCCCCTTTCCCCCATCATTTCCTTCCCGACCGCGACCAGCCACCATAGCCGCGCTTGCTTCAGATCTCCTCCTCCATCCCCCCATCAATTCCTTCCCACTCCCGCCATTGCTCGCTCGTATATAAGCCCCCCATCCCCATCACCTACCTCCCCACCCGCCCGCCCGCCACCACGTCCGCGCCATGGCCTGCTGACCTGGGACGGACGGAGCCTGCTCCTGCTCTGGATCTGACCCGTCCGCGCCACTGCTGCTGCTGCTGCTGCTGCTGCCGGGATCGGGATCTCGGGGGCGCCGGATGGAGGTCTTCGGCCCCGTCACGCCCGGCCAGGTGATCCCCCGCGCCGATACGGCCGCACCTCGATTCCCTCCTCTTGCTCATGCTCTGCTCGTCAAGTTCCCCGCGCGCGCGCGCGCCCGCCCGCCCGCCCGCCGGCGCTCAAGTCGCCTAGGCGGTTTAGCTCGTCCCCTTGCTCCATGTTGCTGCTCCGGCGTCCCCGGGAGCAAATTCTGGCCCCAGCGAAACGCGTAGCACAAGCTTGCGTCTACTACTGGCTCACAGCTGGTACGGCAGAGTGCCGTGTGCTGGCTGCTGCCTGCTGGGCGTACTCGGTCAAGAGTTTAATGCAATGTTTAAGGTAGTAGCTCCAGGTTTTCCAGGCACAATTCAATTAATTCCGTGCCGACGAAGCTGTCTTTGTTCCTGCCAACCACATGAGCCCTCACCGAACGAGTTTGGTGGGGCTTCTTTTGGGGTCATTAATTCTCAGGTAATTTACTTCACATGGCACGGGAGATTGAAGCGCAAGTGTTCGTTTGGGGCAGTGGATGATCTGAGTGGGATCTAGGTGATTGTTTCATAGAATTTGATACAGTGTCTGCGATCTCTGCTTATCATTCTGACTAGTGTTTCTGCTTGACCATGCATGATACGAGACGATCTGTGGTAGTAAACGGACTAAAACTGAATTTTCTCATGTTTGCTGGTGAAAACCGTCAGAGAAAACATGCCACCATACCGAAACCAATGTGCTTAGGTACCGTATATCAACCGATCTCTCTGAAGAAAATGAAAAATTCTGGAGAGTTTGACCGTGAGTGCGAAGTACATACGCAATGCCAAACTAGCGCAGAGTTGGCCTTTTCAAACTTTTGTCATGCTTTGGTTTGTTTTAACTGAAGCTCATTTTTGGATGTTGGCATGGACTTACATACGTACCACGTTGTTTCCCATTCTTGCAGGTGTCGTTTCTGCTCGGCCTTTTCCCGGTCCTCATTGCATGGGTCTATTCCGAGATCCTGGAATACCGGAGATCTTCATCGCATGGGAAAGTGTAAGATTTTTTCCTTGTTGCAAAATCTCTAGTTTCAGTCCGAGTAGCCATGAAGGTGGAGATATTCACCGCTAGCTGCATACTGCTGCTTCAAATAATTCAACCATGTTACGGAGTTTCCATGCTTTATCTGGCAGATTGCACCAGTTACTCTGTTACGAAGCTGAACAACCACTTTTCTAACTTTGTCCTATTCTAACTTCCTTTTGTCATCTGCAGTCACTCAGATGTTACTTTGGAGAACGAAACTTCCAAGGAAGATGAGAAGGCCATATTAATTGAAGGAGGCCAGTTGAAATCACCATCGGCAAAGTTCCGGAACGTGTCTGCAAAAGCAAATTTAATACGGTATGTTCTGAATAAACAACACAATACATATTTTAGGATTATAGATCCATACACATCCTGATCATGATTGCTTATGTCATGAGGTGGTTTGGTGTGCAGGTTTATAACAATGGATGAGTCTTTTCTGCTTGAAAACCGTGCAGTACTGAGAGCCATGTAAGACCCTACAGACTTAATTTCTCCCACTCTAGTTTTTCATGCTAAGAGGTTATCTGTTGACACGTGTTCACTCACTAACCATTTTGCAGGGCTGAAGTTGGCATTGTTCTAGTTTATTATTACATTTGTGACCGCACAAACATATTTGCAGAAAGCAAGAAGGTAACCATGTTGCTGTTTTTTTCTTGCTGTAGTCATTTAGAATGTTGTATCATATGGTAAATGAAGCTGTAGCAGGTATCGATTGTTTTAATTAAAATAGTAATACCAACATTTTTCGTAGCTCTGGAGACCATCCTTGTTACTTCTGGTTTCATAATCTACTATGACTTGTTTCCTCGTTGTTCTCTCAGCAATTAATACCTGCAAGCTATAATGATTTGTTTTCCTTAGCTTGAATTTAGACGTAGAGAGCCAGCGCAAATCAGGTGGCATATTCGTAGGCATGTCTAACAAGCTTAAGGTTTTCACCATCTGAGAACTGTAGCTAATAGATGATGGCTTATACTTGCAACTTTTGTAAGCTCGGTAATCTACCAGTTAAATGTTTGTGCGGATGTAATAAGCAACTATTTATGTATAAACCTGAATTACAGCAAGCAGAACTGTATATGCTCGTCATGTCTCTGGTTCTCCTTTTCTTGTATGGTAATCTTTGCCTTATTTTTGACAGAACTACAACCGCGACCTGTTTCTGTTTCTATACATTCTTCTCATCATAGCGTCGGCACTTACTTCACTTAAGAAGCACCAGGAGAAATCAGCATTTTCTGGAAAGTCCATACTCTATCTTAATCGCCACCAAACTGAGGAATGGAAAGGGTGGATGCAGGTTAGTGATTTGTTTCACCGCTGTAGTTCTTCTGGTAGATGTGATTTTGATGATATCTATAATTGGAGATTTTGAGAAACTGTGGGTGCTGAGATTCTTAATGCACTTGTTTCCTTTGGCCATTGATCCTTTCAGCTTGCCACATGATACACAAAAGCATGGCCATGTTCATTTAGTGAAATTTCTGCCATGCATTTTTTACATAGTGTGCATTCATTTTAGTGCCTCTTCCACTTCCTAGTCTATTTCTCTTAGATTGCAAAAGTAGATGAAAGAGCAAGCTAACGGGTTTTACTATGTATTAAACTCAAATGAAGTGTTTGTTCATCATCCATGAGTTACAATCTGCTACTCCGTATCCCAACTGCTTTCGCAATAGCTTTTGTTTCTCATGTATGTTACAGCAAATTTATACGACCAGGATATACAATTGTTGCAGTACCTTCTTGGTTGTTGTTGTCGTATGCAGGTTTTATATTTGTTATATTCTGGCTGTCAGTATGTTGTAAACCTCTAATTATTGAATCTGCCTTTCCAGGTCTTATTTCTGATGTACCACTATTTTGGTGCGTCAGAAATATACAATGCAATTCGTGTTTTCATTGCTTGCTATGTTTGGATGACCGGATTTGGGAATTTCTCGTACTATTATATCAAGAAAGATTTTAGCATTGCAAGATTTGCTCAGGTGCCCAGTCTACCTCAACCTTCATCTCCCCTTCATATGCTAAATTTAATTACTTGATATTTTTACCATCTTTAAAACACCAATGACCAATGAGTAAACTTTTATTGCAGATGATGTGGAGGCTAAATTTCTTTGTGACCTTCTGTTGCATTGTCCTTGACAATGATTTTATGCTGTACTATATCTGCCCAATGCACACCCTATTTACGCTTATGGTGTACGGATCACTTGGTCTGTTTAACAAGTATAATGAGATACCATCAATTATGGCTATTAAGATCGCTTGCTGCTTCTTGAGTGTCATTTTGATTTGGGAAGTCCCTGGGGTCTTCGAAATTTTGTGGGCCCCCTTTACGTTTCTGCTTGGTGAGTTATCCATATAATTTTGTGTGAAATTCTTCTTCTCAGTCATGGATCTGGATTGTTTATATTTGTCTTTTCTGTCCAATGTAGGCTATAAAGATCCGGAGCCTTCTAAGTCACACTTACCCTTATTGCACGAGTGGCATTTCCGATCTGGGCTTGATCGGTACATATGGATTATTGGAATGATTTACGCCTACTTCC
Organism: Lolium perenne; assembly: GCF_019359855.2. Classification (NCBI taxonomy): domain Eukaryota; kingdom Viridiplantae; phylum Streptophyta; class Magnoliopsida; order Poales; family Poaceae; genus Lolium; species Lolium perenne. The sequence goes on along the minus strand of NC_067244.2, from coordinate 262,002,920 downwards.
ACCCTAATGTAAGTTTTCAGATATGGATATGTACTTTACTCCTTTCATTATACATTCATGAGTGGGAGATATTTTAAGTTTTTTTCATACACTTCCCCTCTGGTGTCTAGGGTCTCCTGATACAAAGAGTGATGATGGCATACAGACATAGATGTTATTATCTTATGTATTTGTTCCTTTTGTTTATCGCATATTGATCTAGCATATAACCTTTAATACTAAACAGGTGGAAAGATGGATGGAGAAGCTGGAGGAAGCCGAGACTAAGGTTAGGTTGTCGATCAAGGGTACCATTGTGACTGTTTCAGTACTGGTAAGTTGCATTACTATCTCATACATATGTCCTGAATCACTATTTATGTCAGCTAGCTTGGTTTTACCAAGAAGTCAACAGCGCTGTGTTAACTTCATATGATGTACTAACTTGGACTTCTGTTCTTGTAGGCTGGCTATTTGTGGTATGAATATATCTACAAGCTAGACAAAATCACGTACAACAAGTACCATCCCTACACGTCATGGATTCCTATCACGTACGTATAAAAAAGGAAAAATGATGATATCATAACCATTAATATGATATGTTACAGAAATATGCTTCATCCAGCTGACACGGTACTTTATTTCTTACAGCGTGTATATTTGCCTACGCAATTGCACCCAACAGCTGAGGGGCGCCTCTTTGGCTCTTTTCGCGTAAGCATCTGAATTTGTAGCACCTCAAATCAACTGTTCGGGCATTTGACTTCCTATTCCTTTGTGTTCTCCATTACTAAGACTCTTATCTGTTTTCTTTTTTTGATAGTTGGCTTGGCAAGGTTACACTGGAGACTTATATATCTCAGATCCACATTTGGCTCAGGTATGTAATCGAGTCGTTTCAGCAGATGTCAACTCTTTTTCAACTACTCAATATATTCAGTTCAGTAGTGCATTGATGAGTATATTATAACATGCTAAAAATATAAGATCAAAACTGAAGAGCGACAATAAAAGGGTCATTCTATTGTGTCTGTGAGACCTTGACCTTCTATATCTAGGAACTGTATATCCATTGCTATACTGGAGTACGTCCAGTTGTTCGGCAAGGAAACCATTAGTTTATATTCTGTTGGTCTGAATGGGATAGTTCCACTAAATACTGAGAGCTTGGTTTATTACTTTGCCAAGTATTACTCTTCAACTGTTAGCAGCAACTATGTAATCGACGCCACACATTAGAACCCAGATGCTTGTACCTTCGAAGAGATTTGAATTCTTTTTTTGTTGGTTTGGGTTGCTTATCAAGCATATCGCTCGATAAAGAGATTAGAATTCGGGACTGAAGATTCCATGATTAGGCATGTATAAGAAAATGCAGATACATTTCTTTTGACCGGGAAGTGCATGTAGGATCTGTTATCATTTTCTCTAAATGGTTCGTCAGATCCTTTTTCAGTGCTGGTTCTTTTTTTTACAGGTCTAGCGTACCAAATGGGCAGCCAAAATGGCTTCTGTCTTTCATACCAGACTACCCCATGCTTAACTTCATGCTTACCACAACGATATATCTTTTCGTAAGTTTACCGATCTCAGGTTTATTCCACAAAACTGAATCATCAAATATGCTAATTACATGCTTCACATTTCAGCTATCATACCGAATATTCGAGCTCACAAACGTACTTAGAGCAGCATTCATCCCCAGCAGAGACAATACTCGGCTGTACCAAAATTTTGTTGCGGGGATTGCCATCTCCGTATGTCTGTACCTCTGCTCGCTTGTTCTTCTGAAAATTCCTGGTGTATAGGTAAACCGCTGGAATCCTAGTGGCAGTTTTTGCAAATCACAGCAATCTTTGTTGACCATTTCTAACTTATTTTCCCTTGTACTTGCAGGTGAATAGTTTCCATTTCTGTGGATGTAGAATGATACCGGGTTAGTTCCATTTGCATCTAGGGACTGGAGGTAAGATGCACTCCCTGAAGAAGCTGTGTTTGCTCATACACTGAATTGAACTCCCGGAGGGTATAGATTTAGAGGTGCAATTTTTGACATTTTTTCATTCTGAAAACCTGTACACAATTAGCCAACTCGTGCAATTCTCTGGGAGTTGTAACAGCTGTCTGTCAGCCATGTAAGAACTGTGAATTCTCTTGGGTGTCCCCATGTTCTGTTGTACCATGTCCTAGATATTCTATACAAGGAAATTGTCTTTCCTCTTGTAAAAGATGATAGTAATGCAACATGTGCAGTTTTTGAACTCCGAAACACATATTGTTGGGTGCTACGAATTGTTTCTCGCTAAACTACACTGTGCTCCTGGTCCTGGATATGAGACACATGGGACGAGACTGTCGAGTATTGTTCAGTGAGTAGAGGCTGGGTGCCAAAACTACGCAGTTGGACATACATGCTCTGCTCTCGCATGCTTAAATAGAAAGGATGCGTGGCCGTGATCGATGTCTGGTTGATAGTTGATGTTTTGGTGGTCGATGCATTGTTGCTGCTAAGTTGGAATACCGTAGCGAGATTTTATATTTCTTAGTTTTCTTTCTCTTTGTTTGATTGTGTGTATCCGTACTATCATTAGGGTATTGCGTTGTTGCATAGGTTGCTTGTAATTAGTATCTCTCAGTATTAATATATTTCTTTCATAAAAAAAGTTGATTAGCGCTCCCTAAAAGGTGATTAGCACTCCCTCCGTTCCTAGATATAAGGTATATAAGTTTTTGAGAAAAAAAATCCAAAGTATAACGTATATTGCATGGGACAACCTGTGTGGACATTTTTTTAGGGAGGTGATTGTGTTTTCTAATCTTTCGCATACTCTTCTATTTTCTCATGTCAATTATCCAGTGGTAATTCCACCAAAACGTTTTATAATTTTTCCTCTGCGTGTGTTTCTTAAATTAATTTGTTATGTGCCTCCAAAAAGTCTGTTAGGACGCTAAGGGCATCTCCAACCGGGCGACCCATCCCGCGCCCGCGCGTCCGGATGGGTCCAGCCGGACAAAAACCCGGCCCAGCGCGCGGACCCATCCCTAAAACGGATGCCCGCGGCGTCCGGATCGACGCAAACCCGGCCCAAATCTTGGCCGGGTTTGCGTGGCCGCGGACGCGAAAGGCTGGTCGCTCGCGTCCGCCCCTTGTCCGCCCCTGGCCCGCGTGTCATAGGCATAAATAATATTTGTCATTAAAAAGAACTCATTACATTTTTTTAGGTACTACTTCTATCCTAAATACGTACGGGGCCGGCGGCCTCGCCGGCGACTCCCTCGCCGGCTCGCCGTCGGGGCCGTGGATTTCACTCGACGCGGGCGGCCTGTACGCGTGAGGATTCCACTCCGACTTACTACGGCCGGGTGGCGCGTCGGCGAGCGCGGGCGTCGGCGTCGGCGCGGGCGGCGGCGCGGGCACTGGGCAGCTTGGAAGGAGGCCGTCATCCTCCTCCTTTCCGTCCGCGCACCTCGGGCGCGCTCGCGCTCCGCCTCTGCGGCGGAATCATCCGCTTCCCGCATAGCTCCACCTCCTGCAGAGCGGCGCGTTCCACGCCGACGCGCGCCTCAACGCGGACGAGGGCGGGGGCACGGGCCTCGTGGATCTCCTGCCGCCGGCGCATGCGCTCTTGCCGGCCGCGCTCCGCCGACTCGGCATCCTCCCGGCGCGCCGCTCGGGGACGGCGGCATCTGGATGAGGTGACGGGCTGCTCGCATAGCGAGCGGCTCGTTCTTCGGCCGAGGAGGTCGCCTAAGCGGCGGCGGCCGGCCCGCCGGATGCCCTCGTGCTCCTTCGTCACGCGCGTGAGGTCGAGGAGTCGCTCTCGATGGCGGCGTTGATGTTCGCCGCCGCGAGGTCCTCCTCGTTGACGGGCTCCTCCGCGGCGGCCGCCCTCCTCCGCGGCCTCGTACCGCCCGTCCGCGGTCTCGTGCCGACCCTCCGCGGCCGCCTCCACCATCTCCGCGTCACCGGCCTTCTTTGCCGCCGCCTCGGCAGCCGACGCGAGCGCCTCGTCGTCGGCGACCCACCGGGAGTCCGCGCGCTCCTCCTCCACCGTCCGCGGGAACCTGGCCCGGCGGCGAGGGAGAGCTTGGCCCATGTATCCTGCAGGTGCGCGGCATGGCGACGGAGAAGGTGGAGTGGCCGCCGGAGAAGGTGGAGTGGGAGAGGAAGGTCTCGCGGTACGTGTGAGACCGCCGCCGTCTTTATAGCCGGCGGTCCGGCGGGAAACTAGGGCGCGAGCGCGCGCCAATGTCGTTTTCGCGCGCGGGAACCTTGCCGCGCGGGATCTTTCCCGCGCGTTCCACCGCCCACCATGGCTGTCCCGTCGAGGCCTGCCATGGCGCAGCGCCGCGCAAGGAAGACGAACCACGTGGCGTCTCTTTAGGTCGCCGCGTTGGGCGCAGCGCGCGACCCAAACGGACACGCGGACGCGGGGCGCTGTCCGCGTGTCCTGGCGGCGACCCAAACGGCCCAAAACGGACGGCCCAGCGCGTCCGTTTGGGTCGCCCGGTTGGAGATGCCCTAAGGACTGAACGAGGTGGTCAGGGGTCGCTGGCCAGTTAACGAGTGGCTGGATTTGTAGAGGATGCAATGGCCGGTACTTTCTGTGGTGCCGCTGCCGGCGATTCCACTTAACGACTTGTCATCGCTAGGACAATGCAAACTAGAGGCCCATGATCTAGGGTGACCAACATCTTTGGCACCAAACGGGGAACCTGACACGGACTCGTTCTGAATCTCTGACATTGATCGGCTGATGGATGCACACCAAGAGAAATCTTTCACATCAATAATTTAGGCCGCTTCAGTCTTCACTAGGACGTTACAATTTGCCTTTAAATAGCGCGCGAAGCTCGCATTATTGCCACAGGCCAGTACAATAATCCCAAAGCTCTCCTGATTGCTTACAATCTCGTACAGTGCAAAGCTTCCGTAGCTGGCTCTCTAGCTCCTCCTGACCTGCCACCGGTCGATCGGCCAGCTGCAATGGAAGCCCCGCTCCTCCTCCCGCTCTCCACCGCCGCGTCGTGCTCCTCCTCCTCCGGCATCACCGTCGACGATGACACGACGACCACCGTCCTCTCCCCGACCCCAACCCGCTCCTCCCCTTCCGGCCGGAGCATCCTCGCCCGCTACCTCGCCGTCCTCCTCGTCGCCTCCGTGTCGCTCTTCGCGCACCGCGAGGCATCCAAGGGCTTCCGCATCGACGTCGTCGGCGCCGGGACCCAGGGAAGCGGCGTCGCGGCCCGCCGCTTCGACCTCCTCTTCGTCTCCAACGGCCGCGCCGAGCGCGTGCTCCACCGCGCCAGCCGCGCCGTCGAGGAAACGCTCTTCCCGGACCCGTCGTTCCCGCGCCGCCGCGTCACGCGCGTCACCGTGCGGATGATGGACGGCGGCAACCTCACCGCCGCCGACGCGACCGTCGACGCCAACGCCGGCGGGGAGTACGTCATTTCGCTGAGCCCGCGTCTCCTGTCCGGCGCCTCCGGGACTGGCAAGCCCGTGGACGCCGTGGCCGCCGCGGTGCGCCGGGCCGTGGCGCGCATGTGGCTGTGGGACGCCCGCGGGGCCGCGCCGGCCCGCGTCACGGAGTCCATGGTGGAGTACCTCGCCAGTGCCAGCGCCGCCGACGTCGAGGCGCTGTCGTCTTCCAAGGAGGCGGATGGCACGTCCAACACCCAGTGCATCTCGCCGCGGTTCCTGAAGCACCTGGAGCGGCGACGCGCCGGGTTCGTGGCGCGCCTGAACAGGGCAATGAGGGACCGGTGGAGCGACGCCGCGGTGGACGCCGCCCTCGGGGCGCCGGCCCGGCCGGTATGCGCCGCCTACCTCGCCGCCAGCGTGCAACCACCGGTGGTTGGCTCCACGTCGGCCGCTGATGGATCCACGGTGGCAGCGGTTTGAGCCAGCCAAATACAGCGAATGCACACCCCTTCTTGTAATTGGTCCATCATCATGTGTGGTGAATTAAGTAATGCGAGTTAGCGGTCGCTCTAGTAATTTAAGTACGCCACTGCCCAGTATGTATGTATGCGTTAGCTAGGTAGTTAAACAGTTTGTTGTTTGTACTACATGTAAAGAATATATATAGTGTAGTCTCAAATGATCCTGGAAAGCTCGAGAGAAAACAAGAAGACCTCATGTAGTCATGTGACCGTTTCTGTAGATCACTTTCATCCTGTTCGCGGATGGTTTATGTGCCTCCTTTCCTTCGTGATCCAGTTCCAAACATTATACTCTTATGACCGAGAATATATCTAGTGATACCACTAAATGATACCATGGTACCAGTTTTCAAAATCAAAATTCCAGTTTCTAAAAAATCCAAATATAATTGTGAGTGTTCATAATACGTGTGTTTATAACTCCTAGAATCTTCATAACCAAATTCGAAAAACAAACAGAGAAACAAAAATGACAAATTCAACATGAATAGTGTAAAAAAAAAGACAAAACTACAAATGCAGTATTCACAAATGGTATCATGGTATCATATAGAGTTTGGTATCCCCAGATATTTTCCCTGACCCAGACCTATCACAACAACAATACTGAGTGTGGAAAAAAAATCTACCGCCGCTTCTTATTGACTCGAGAACCAACCTCACGTTGGATGATTGCAGAGACAGTGTTACACGTAGCTTGGAGGAGATCAAACCTCAGGTTTTATACTTTAGTATCTCATAAAAAAATACAATTTATGTTTAGTGCGACATTTCCATCGATAGTGTGGCGTATGTGGTGCCTTCATCAATCTTAAGGTCTTCCAATTCAGTCTATCGAACATGCTCATAAAAAAAGTGTGACTCCACGATGAACGTTGCCAGACGCAGTGGCCATGTGGGGTGGAGAATTCAACAAAGATAAAGCTTACGGAACTAAGTACAGGTTGACATACATACATGTCCATGCATCTAGCATGGCACTGAATTTTATTCATCAAAATTAAGTAATGAGTATGGCATAGGGGGCCTCTAATCGTGGTGGGACGTGGTCGCTATCAACACTTATTTTATGTCATTATTGGCCGTTAACGAGTTTTTGTTTGGAGTACATTGAAGTGTATGGTGATTATACACGGAAATAACTTGGGATGATTTTGAGAAAAGAGGTAAGTCAAATATTTGTCTTCCATATTATACATGATGCGTGTTAAACCATGAAAGTATGGAGCAAAAGATCGGTCATTATCGTGGTATTAACGAAGCAAATGCTACAAGGGTAGCTTACAGATCATCGTTGACGATGACGATATTGAAGCAGCTAGAAGAGATTGGTACACGACACGTTATACCTAGGTTGGCCCCTCTCGGTGGAGTTAAAGACCTACTTCTGCTTGATTATATTGATGTCTATTTGATTTACAGTGTTGCCGACAGTGTAGATGGAAGATATGAATGCTATGGCGGCTATGACGATGAATGAGAGATCATCCGCTCTACGTGATCCCATATTCTCATGGTCTTTGATCCCACATATTCTCCTGGTCTTCGTTCCCACATAGGAAGCGTATTCACTAGAATGCACATTTTACATCAACCGATTTAGTCGCACCGGCCAACTCTATTAAGATATGAATGTTCACCCATTAAACTAAAATATGGACAAATTTCATTGGTAGAACTTAACAGCTAGGCACGCATATCTTTCAAACACTTCATCAGTTAAGTTCATTCAAATTCCGTTCTTAAAAAGAATTATCCACTGGTACCACATTGATCAACATATGGTTCGTAAATTTGGAACATAATGAGTATGTACCTATTTAACAGCTAATATAAATATTGTGTCCTGTTCGCACAAACCAAAGCCTTGTCGAGACCTTTATTTTAGCAATATTATACTCCCTCTGTAACATCATAATTGATCTTCTAGTTTTGTTTGAAGTCAAACTTCTCTAAGTGAGGCCGAAGTTATGGGAAAATGTGTCAACATCTATCATATCAAATCTATATAGCACAACAATTTTTTGTACGTTGGTTGTAATAAAACGAATTTGTCTTTTTACATGTTGATATATTTTTTACAAACTTGGTCAAATTATAGTATTTTCATTTAGTATAAACCTAGAACTTCAGTTATCCTGGAACGATGAAGTATTTTTATATACATATATCTTTTTGTAAATAAGAAATAAACATATTAACTTGTAAATTCACCTTTTGAAGTTGCTTGATTATTATAGGGATATCATTGTGTACTAGAGTATCACGAAACTTATGTAAATTTACTTCTTATTATTCGTTATGCTATGAGCTAAATGGTCTTAATAATATTTCTAGAACAAGAAAATACCAATGACTTGCCACTAATCGTAGGCCGCAAAAGATAGTAGAAGAGGTGACTCGTAGAACAAGTACTAACCATAACTTGTACTAAGGAATACTCTAGCAAGTTTTGTAGATATGTAAGGATACTACATGAAACGATACATGTAAATACTTTGAAATATATTTTTGGACATAAATAAATTTGCAGGAAATGTGATAATATGGGGGATGCTTAGATTTATTGTGAAAACCATTGTTGCGAATAAACTTCTTACACATCACAAGCAAACTAAAATAATTTTTGTGCAATTTGTTTCATAAGGATAGATGTGCTACATTATCACATATGTACATATTAATATAAATGATTATGCTTATATATTATAGTCATCCTAATTTGTATGAAAATGGTATTGAATACTATATTCTAAAATATGGATCAATACCTTAATTATAAGATCAGTTACGATGAAAATACAAAATTTTAGTATAAATTTAAGAAATTTAACCTACGACTAAACCAAACAAAATAAAAACTTCCCCTTACATTTGCACAATCCGCTCTCCATATTCATGAAGAACCCTAAGAGAATAGAGAATATTGATCTGAACTAATAGGATAGCTATAATATGTAATAGTCTCGGTTCCAATCGTATCCAAGTGATTTGGCTTTCTCAAAAGTTCTGATACGCATCAAACACTAGGGATAAAATGGTTCCAATTTTTCGACCTCCTTGGTTCGTCATGAAAGCAAAAGCTGAAGTTGGAAATTTTCCATAAACTGGCAGCCTATGCTTCTCGCATCAAAAATAAATCCCGTAATTATTGTGCCATGCCTCAAACTCTTGAATTTTTTCATATGCATCATCATCGTAGAATTGCGGAATAGTTGTTGTATTGATGATAATTGTTGATTACATTGTGTGTCTCTTGGGCTATTTATAGTACATAAAGACTAAGGAATCTAGTAGAGATAGATCAAGATTATAATCTTAAACTACCTAATATGGCCTAGATGTGATATACTCTAACAATCGTCAGATTCTTGGTATTGCCGAGTAGGATCAAACTCCGTGTGAAGGACAATAATACTAAAATACTTTCTGCCTAGCTCAGCTCAAATGCTGCATGCTTATTTAAGTGGTTATTGAAAACCCCACCTAAGGTTCTTAGCATAAATCGACATGACGGATCTGATTAATTTTCCACTGGCATAGAGACCACATAGTTTGCCACGGAGACAACGAATTTGATCGCCAAACCTGCTACTCCTAATGTTTCCTAGAGAAAGATAAGATGGTGGAGTATGTCCTGGGCGTGCAAATGCTTGCGCGTCATTTCCACAATCATCCATCATCGATCAAAGTTAAGTAAGTATAGTGATGTGTGTGACGTAACCCTATGCTAATCGTTGGTGTGAAGCGAGCAAGCGGTCACTCTCCACGTCGTCGTACATGTCATTAGTTACGGGCCAGTGATTAAAACGCTTGTGGTCGTTGATCCCACGACTGAGATTTTTTGCTGCGTACGTGTAAGAATGTGGTGATCCGTAGTGATTCTGGTGACACCATTCGGGTGGTCTGTAATATGCGGCCAAACAAACAAGAGACCCCACGCTCGCGGCCGGTGATCCGTTCTAGTATCATCGATGGATCGCTCAGTCAGCCGGTGACCCGTTCTATCATCCATCTATGTACACCTACACTGTTTTTCTGATACAGTGACACAGTACACAGCTTAATTATTATGTGTCTTGTGAAGTTGGAGGAGACGAGGAGAGTAGCTGGAGGGACAGTGCTAACACGGTGACTGGCGAGTTTGAACGTGCAGAAGAAATCATCACATGGTGTCCTACTCGCCGAGCTAAATGGTAGATCAGTCTCCACCAGATCGGCTGCGATCATGTCCAGCGGCGCGACGTGAAATCTCCTCAAAACCATTGCATATGGCCGTGGGGGCGCTTGCTACGCGCGCCACGAGAACTGGTGGCTCGGGGTCGGGGCGTCCCGGGCTTGGTTGGCGGTAGCACCGGACAAACCAGTGCGTGCGTGGGTGTCCATCTGTCGACGGGCCCTCTTCCAGTCCGTCTCCATGATCGCCGGTTGATGAGGGGAAGCGCGCGTACGTAGCCGAACTGACTGCGGATCCAGTTGCAGACTTGTACTCTGTCGTCTTCGTAAGGCTTGTCTTCAGCTACCTACCAATCCAACTACGGCGCCCAGCTGTGGCCGCGTCTGGCTGTGGCACGGACGCGGCGCCGTGCCGATGCAGGTGCATCTCGCGAATTCGCCGCACAGCTGAGCAGGGCAACGATGGACCGGTCTGCGGCTCCGGCGCCCTTCGCCGCCTACCTCGCGAGCGCTCAACGAATCAACGATCGCTTGTTGGCTCCCACGATGGATCCATGGTGGCAGCTGTTTGAGCCAGTCAGAACCACCGAATGCACACCGCTCCTCCCTCAAGGATAGGCGCCGTGGACTGTTTTGGTGTCCGCGGCCTCCTGTGCAGGACTGCGCGCGTTAAGAACAAGTCAATCTCCTTGGCGGCCCTCCGCAATCTCCACTGCCAGACGCAAGAGCGGCGAACGGTCTTTTTTGCTACGAGCCATATCGGAGTTTATGTATCTATCTATCATAGAGCTTGTATCTGTAGGGGCTTGAGTTTTTGTTGAAACCATGCATTATGTTTCACTCTTTCATGATCCCCCAAGCTGCATTGAGTGGCGTCCTCATACACTTTTGAACATTTTGTGACTGAATATTGGAGCATCGTGGGATGATCTGATCTTAGATTCTAAAGGAGGTTGTGGTTTCAGCCTTTCAGGGCCACCTTCACCCGAATGCTTGTCAATGTCCACAATGACATTAAATAAGGAGGTGTCTAGTAGATTCAAGGGTCTGTCGGCTATAACTAAATCATATGCTTGTATTTGAAATCTATGAAGATATTTAAGATATATGCAAATAATTTAGTTCACTTCTATAAATGAATCTCTAGAAAGCTCAATATGGGAAGCAATCGAAATATACTTATAAAGGCATCCTTTATTGTAATACTATTGCAAAAAGGGGATATATATAGGAAAATGTAGGGTCACAATTTTGTGCCCACTTGATTCCTACAAAATTGTTAAGCATGTTCGATTGGGCAACATGAAAAAAGCAGTCTTTCCAAGAGGTTAAAATGGATATAGGATTTACTTTGAACTAAACAAATATGTGGGATTGAAACCTACTTATCAGACAACCAACATAGAAAACCATAAGGATTTCAATCCTCCAAATTTCTATCGATCTCTTTTGAATCAATGAAGATGAATTCTTATGATAACAACGTTTCTCAATTTTATGACTTAGAATAATATTTTGGAAACAATGATTTTAATGAAAATGATAATAATGCCTTGTTGAAATATAATACTAGGATATGATATCTAAGCGGTGAGTGATCAGCGTAATTAGCGAGATACATCAAGAGGACGTCAACTTCGTGATTGTTTTTGTAGCCCAACGATGAGTGAGTAACACTTGTTCTAATGTTTATAGCCAAACAAATCAGATTAGATGTACATTACGATAGGATATTATCAAAATATTCATTTGATAAGTAATATTTATTTATATTAACCAAATCACATCAAAAGATATAAGTATATAATATACCAACATCTAGCAAACACAACTTAACCTTCATAAAATTTCAAATTTAAAATCTTGAAGAACCCAATTAGTTATTTTTAAGCGATAATATTACTTAGCGTGACATCGTGCAGAGTGTTGATACCCTTATCAGTAGCTAATTCGAACACATACTCAATCAATTTTTCATTAAGCATAGTCATTAAATTACTATTATAAATAATTGACCCATGGAATCTGATCTTTCAGTTGGCATGATTCATCATGCAACCTTTGACCATGCCGATCTGCAAGAATGTTATTTTTCATAATTGTTGTCTAAAATGTGGTGTATCCGCGCAACATTTTTCAGTCATATCTGCTAGCTAGTAGTACTACCATTCATCTATTCACACTAATCTAATCATGTAAAATCAAAACTACAACATTTTACTACATAAATGGAACACATGGAATAGCCACTTCTATAATATTGGCGTGAGGCGAGTCAGCGGTCGTTCTGCTGTAATGTTGTCAAGCCTTTCTGGCGTTGTGGCATCACTAGTTAAAAACTTCTTTGTATATCCAAGTGATAACGTCCGGATAGCAGATTATTTGTACTAGTTTGAATGGAAGAACACATGGTGGTCACAAATGATTCTAGAAAGCTCGGGAGAAAACAAGAAAACCACCCTAATCGTGGTGCGAAGAGAGCAAGCGGTCACTCTCCACGCCTTTATTTGGACATGTCGTTGTACATGGGTTAGTGATTAAAAGGTTTGTAGTGGTCGATTCCATGACAAGATTTGTCTGGTGTACGTGGAAGAATGTGACGGCCTGTGACGATTCTGGTCTGGTGACACCATCGTGTGGTCTGTAATATGCGACCAAACAAACAAGAGACCCCACCCCGCCCGGCGACCCGTTCTATCATCGATCGCTCACTCGCTTGGCTACCATCCACGTACGCCGACTCTCTGTTTCTGATACAGGAACACACTGCTTGGTTGAGATGAGGACAGTAGTCGGAGGGACAGTGTTAACACGGCCGGTGACTGCCAATGTTGAGCGTCCCACTCGACGAGCTGCGATCTGGGCGTGGTGGCGCTTGCTACGCGCGCCACCAGAACTGGTGCTTTGGGCCGTCCCGAGTTCGGTTGGCGGCAGCACCCAACAACCGTGAGGGTCCATGCCAGGTCCGTACCTGATAAACTGGAGGCCCAGTGCCAAATATGAAATTAGGCCACGTAGTTCCTTCCTAAAAAGACCCTCTGGAACATTATATATGGTCAGCTATGCATAAATTATAAGCATGTAGTTGAAATCTCTGGTGAGATATTGTTGGCGTCCGAAACCCACCGGCAAGCTACGGCTGGCAACACGAAGAGCCGGGAACAACCTAGGGCTGCGGCTGGCCCTGGTCCCTCCGAGCGACGGCCCGCAAAGCTCCTGGTACGCACGTCCCGATGCTGGTGCAAGGGCGTGCCACCTGATCTATACCTGATCAGGAAGGTGATGAATTTGCTTCGCTTAGTTTCCTGCATGGCATACACGTAAACATTAAATACGAGCCTCGATCGGCTCTCAGGTTTTCTTGTGAATCGGCTCAAGGAGCCGATCCACCCATGGTTCGTATGAGGTCTACGATCACATGGTGGTCCTGCTTGATCGATATATAGCTAAAACGACCTACGACGATCTAGGGTTTTCACCACATAATCGGAACATCCTACTCGTGATTGAGCCTGGCAGCCATGCACGGTGATAATAAACCGACCCTAGGCAAGGCCTAAAAATCAACATTAAGTTGATCCCCGGATCATCTTGTCTAGGGTTAGCAAACTACATCCTACGTGCCACTGGATCATTCAACCCGTTTGTAAGGCCTAACTATGCAGATATTAAACTAACCCTTGAAGAACAAGGGGCGATCGTAACGGATCGGATCTACTAAACAATGATCAAGCAAGGTGCCGCCCTTACACCTAAGAAAGGTGTAAGGACGGCTAGACGTCTAAGGGTTGCATGAACGAAAGCATGTGATACGATGAAAACAATGCTAACCCTAACACGTCTACGATAACTACGTTGCTCGCCATCAAAAAGGCTTCAGTACGAGCAACGCATGAACGACGAATAAACGTATACTGCCTAGATCGCAAGGTGCGATCTAGGCAGCATGATGCTTACCCGGAAGAAACCCTCGAAACAAGGGGTCGGCGATGCGCCAAGATTGGTTTGTGATGAACGTGATTGTTGTTCTTCTCAATAACCCTAGATACATATTTATAGTCCGTAGACTTTCTAACGTGGGAATAATCCCAACCGTGCTCGAGCCAAATTCTAACTAACCGACACGTATCCTACTATATTTACAGATACACGGGCAAACTAGCCCAAACTTTCTTGCACAAGGCCGGTTCACGTATTTCTTCCATGTATATTCTTCAAGCCCAATCTTGATCGCGGCCCACCTCTGATCCGGTCAAATTCTGGTGATAACACATGCCCCCTTGGTTTTGGAATTGATAATTCCAAAATCACTCTGCTTTTCTTCGTCGGGTCATGTCGTGGCAGAGCAAAACCGTCGCAGCATCCTTCATCATGATGACTCGCCTTCTCAACTTCTCCGCGTGATTTGACCGTTGTTTTTTTTTTCTTTGGGCACTACCTCCTCGGAAACTGCTGTGGCATTGAATCTCCACTATATCCCCTTTATTTCACCGCGTCAAACAGTTCGCCTCTTCATCCCCTTGCTCTGTTCTAGCCATCGGCACCCAAAAAACCCCAATCCAGAGCAATGTCTTCTTCCTCTTCCTCCTCCGCCTCGTCGGATCTCTCTTCCCAGACCTTCTCCTCTTCGTCCTCCTCCAGCTCATCGGTATTCTCCGATTCTTCCTCATCTCGTGAGCCGACGCCGGAGTGGGGCTCGCTGGCGGCGCACGACATCCTCGCCGCATCGGAGTGGGACAAGGAGGACCACGAGCCCTACGTCTGGTCTGAGGACGACAAGTCCTTGACCAGCGGCGACAACGACCTTCAGTTCCTCGCCAATGGGGAGCTGGAAGCGACGAGCGAGGACGACTCGTTCTCCTGGGACGGCTACTCTTCCCCCGAAGAGGAGGAAGAAGAAGACGACGACGACTCCCTCGAGGACTATCCGCCGGCGAAGCGCTTCCGCGCCGGATCGGATGATGACGACGACGACGACGACGAGGAGGAGGAGGCTCCCATAGAGGGCTATGGGAGCAGCGACGAGGAGCTCGCTGGCAGCAGCGCCGACGAGAGCTCCGACGACGAGGGCAGCGACGGCCCGTAGAGTAGGGTCTACTAGTATAGGTCTAGTAGTAGCAGATTGGCCAATAGGCCCTTCTTTTGTTCTTCCTCCCTTGAGTAATCGGCTCTTTCTTTGTAAGAAATCCTTTATTAATGAAGAAAATATTTCCCCATTAACTTTGCTTTCTCGTTAATTTTGCCGATTGTCAAACGGAGTTGCTGCACAAAGAACCGATGGCGGGGCATCGGCTTATGCCATAAACATGCTTTAAGGCCATAAAAGTTGCCTATTCACACGGTCAACAAATCCAATTCGTGTCCACGCCATCTCCTGGTCTCAAACGCGCAGATTCAGCAAATCCAACGGGAGAATCACCTCAGATGCCATGAACTCTGGCATGAAATTGATCCGTTAACCTGCTCAATTTTCCTTTTGAGCTCGTTCTGTCTAGAGTCGATGGCTACACATCGGCTTTTTCGTCATTCTAAAGTCGATGTCCATGCATCGGCTGTACTGATATCCATATTTCTGTTATCACCAGAATTTGACTGGATCAGAGGTGGGCCGCGATCAAGATTGGGCTTGAAAAATATACATGGAAGAAATACGTGAACCGGCCTTGTACAAGAAAGTTTGGGCTAGTTTGCCCGTGTATCCGTAAATATAGTAAGATACGTGTCGGTTAGTTAGAATTTGGCTCGTGCACGGTTGGGATTATTCCCACGTTAGAAAGTCTACGAACTATAAATATGTATCTAGGGTTATTGAGAAGAACAACAATCACGTTCATCACAAACCAATCTTGGCGCATCGCCGACCCCTTGTTTCGAGGGTTTCTTCCGGGTAAGCATCATGCTGCCTAGATCGCATCTTGCGATCTAGGCAGTATACGTTTATTCGTCGTTCATGCGTTGCTCGTACTGAAGCCTTTTTGATGGCGAGCAACGTAGTTATCGTAGACGTGTTAGGGTTAGCATTGTTTTCATCGTATCACATGCTTTCGTTCATGCAACCCTTAGACATCTAGCCGTCCTTACACCTTTCTTAGGTGTAAGGGCGGCACCTTGCTTGATCATTGTTTAGTAGATCCGATCCGTTACGATCGCCCCTTGTTCTTCAAGGATTAGTTTAATATCTGCATAGTTAGGCCTTACAAACGGGTTGAATGATCCAGTGGCACGTAGGGTGTAGTTTGCTAACCCTAGACAAGATGATCCGGGGATCAACTTAATGTTGATTTTTAGGCCTTGCCTAGGGTCAGTTTATTATCACCGTGCGTGGCTGCCAGGCTCAATCACGAGTAGGATGTTCCGATTATGTGGTGAAAACCCTAGATCGTCGTAGGTCGTTTTAGCTATATATCGATCAAGCAGGACCACCATGTGATCGTAGACCTCATACGAACCATGGGTGGATCGGCTCCTTGAGCCGATTCACAGGAAAACCTGAGAGCCGATCGAGGCTCGTATTTAATGTTTACGTGTATGCCATGCAGGAAACTAAGCGAAGCAAATTCATCACCTTCCTGATCAGGTATAGATCAGGTGGCACGCCCTTGCACCAGCATCGGGACGTGCGTACCAGGAGCTTTGCGGGCCGTCGCTCGGAGGGACCAGGGCCAGCCGCAGCCTTAGGTTGTTCCCGGCTCTTCGTGTTGCCAGCCGTAGCTCGCCGGTGGGTTTCGGACGCCAACACATTCTGGCACGCCCGGTGGGACAGTCTTCGACATCAACTGCGTCGCCATCTACATCTGAGATGGCGGAAGGTACTCCAGTCACGTACGAGGATCTGCCCGAGGAGCTCAAGAAGAAGTATGACGATGTCAAAGCTATCCTCGAAGCCAACCTCATCGGCTCTTTCCACAGGACCCGCTCACACGGCATCAGGTGGAGAGGGTTCACACCTGAAGGCGCGCTCGATGGAGTAGACCTGTCCACCTCTTCAGAAGAACGCACCAGGTCCTTGCGTCAGGAGATCAATTTCATGGTAGCTCATTCGCTACACCGCCACTCCGAGAGCTTGGTGAACACTTTGGAGCGTGTCGCCCTTCGGGTGCTCCATGAAATCTTGAAGCATCAGTACTCTCCGTCAGGACCTGCTCTAGGGACTCACCAAGGAGAGCTACCACTCCAGAGCCGACCACCGCTGCCGTTCGCACGGGCAGCACCAGAGGTGCCGAGTACACCGGCATTCGTTGTCTACAAGATCGGTGGCGATCCTAGCGATTACCAGTTCTTGTACGAGGCGCCTAAGGAGATCCCTCACGGATACACGTGCACATACGTGCCAGACAGCCAGCAATCGGGCACTCACGAACCAGGCTGCAACAGCGGGGACTTCCGGAACAGCAGGAGGAGCCTCTGGATCAGATCTTGAGAAGCAGACGTGGCTAGCTAAGTATGCCACTCCGGCGAACCTCCAGAGCTCAACTCCTGTAGCTAGCTCAGATCTTGAGAAGCAAGCGTGGCTAGCTAAGTATGCCACGCCAGGGAATCTTCAGAGCTCCACTCCTGCAGCTGGCACTGCGGATCAGATCAGCACGATCTTGAGAGACCAGTTCGGCATGGTGCCGAAAAGGAGAGCAATCGGCTATTCCAAGCCGTACCCCAACGACTACGATTTGATCCCACTACCACCCAAATATCGGCTCCCTGAATTCTCCAAGTTTAGTGGGTCAGATGGCTCCAGCTCTATCGAGCATGTAAGCCGATATTTGGCTCAGCTGGGCACGATCTCAGCTGCAGATGCACTACGTGTGAGGTTCTTCGCACAGTCCCTCACAGGATCGGCTTTTGGGTGGTACACATCACTACCACCAGACTCGATCCGGACTTGGAAGCAGTTGGAGGAACAATTCCACATGCAGTATCACTCAGAAGGTTCCGAGGCTGGCATTGCCGATTTAGCACAGGTACGTCAGAAGCGCGGAGAAACAATGTCAGAATACGTCCAGCGCTTCAGGGCCGTTAGGAACCGATGCTATTCGGCTCGTTTGACTGAAAAAGAAGCAGTCGAGTTGGCGGTGGTGGGTCTTGCATCGCCGATCAAGGATATGGCTTCCCAAGCAGACTACCCTTCACTGGCGCATATGGTTCAGAAACTGTCATTATATGAACAGCGCCACCCAGAGCTGTACCAGGACAAATTCAAGCGTGCAGTAGTCCTGGTTGAGACAGAGGAAGATGAAGGGTCTGCGGGAGATCAAGAGGTAGCAGTGGCTGAATGGACTCGGGGGGCAAGCCCCGTGTCCTGCAAGTGGGTTAAGCCACAAGGTCCGCCCAGAGGGTTTGATTTTGACGTAACTAAAGCTGAGCAAATTTTCGACCTCTTACTTAAGGAGAAGCAGCTAAAGTTACCCGAAGGCCTCAAAATCCCCACGGTACAGGAGCTGAACGGAAAGCCATACTGCAAATGGCATAACACGTTCACCCATAACACCAACGACTGCAGGGTGTGGCGTCAGCAGATCCAAATGGCGATAGAGCAAGGACGTCTAATTTTCAACCAGTACGCCATGAAAGTCGACACACACCCCTTCCCCGCCGTTAACATGGTGGAGTACGCTTACCCCGAGGGGTGCCAGCCAGGTTTCTTGTTGAGCATTAACATGGTCGAGCCTGGGCACCACTCTGGTAAGGGCAAGGGCGAGGGCAGCCGCTCTCGTAGCAAGGACAAGGAGGAAGCCGTTCCACGCGATCGGCTCCGGCACGATGGCAAACGTTACATCACTGAGGGAGAAGTGAAGAATGTGCGATATCAACGACCTCTCTCTGATCATCTCCTCAACAAATATGTAAGTCAGTACGACCAACACCGGCGGTACAACAGCGACGATGAAAGGGATCGTCTAGCTAGCAGGAGACACCGTCGGCATGATCGCGATGAGGAGAGATACGAGCACCATGCCAAGGAAAGGTCAAGAGAACAAGACGACGTGGACAAGCACTGGGACTGTCCTTTCTTCAAACACTGTCGGGGGGAAGACCCCGGGTAGGGCAATGGACGCGGAGCAGCCGGCTGGCCACTGGCCGGCTCGCGGCAAAGGCCGGCTGAGGAGCAGCCGGCTGGCGCCGTGGCCGGCTGGTCCGGAAGCCGGCTGGCTCTAGGTCCTAGTCGGCCTGGCTACGGCCACCAATGCTGTAGCTGGGCCGGCTTCTACAAGCCATATCCGATCGGGGTCTCAGACTCGGACCGACTCGAGGCTGGCGAGTCTTGCACTGGAAGGAACCGGGTTGGTGATCCGGGTTCCCAAAGTCCACGCTGACTTCATCTTCCGTAAAGCGCGGGGCACTGTGGAGCAATAGTGCCACGCGCCGGACAGGCCATCATGGTCTACGTCGAGCCGTACTGGCTACAGTGGCTGACGGTGACAGGGACACCTCCTCTCCATACCGCTGACCTTGGCAGCCGGATGGGACAGGCCACGACGCCTCAACGGCTCCTGATGTCACCGCCTCGGGAAGGAGCGGAAGCCGAAGCCGGCCAGTAGACTATAGGGTCTTATATGTAAAGTGCCGGTGCCTATATAAGCCGCACTACCCCCTCTCGTGCAGGGGATCGATCGATCATTCTCACTTGATTCCACCCTTAGCGCTGCCCTGAGAGAGAGACCATCGTCTTCCTTAGCCTCCCAGGAGCAGCCGGTCACAGCTCTAGGAGCACCATTGTATTGTGTGATCATCATATACACTCATAGCAGGACTAGAGGTGTTACCTCCATCGGAGGGCCTTGAACCTGGGTACGTCGCCGTGTCGCTCGTCCCCATACCCGCATCCGGATACCGCCGTGAGATCTCTCAGGAACCACTTCGATTAGCCACCCTATGGCATATGCCGTGACGATACCACGACATTTGGCGCCCACCGTGGGGCCTTCAGCATCCTCGGCCGGTGTCTTCATCCGGACGGGCCTCACCATCACCACCGGCGAGCGAGTCGCTTCAGGCTTGATCTGGAGATTCGGCTCCCTCGACTGCGTCAGCGACAACGCTGGCTGCTTCGCCGACCGGCCCTTCCCAGCCGGCGGCAGCGTCATCTCCTTCGGCGGCCACGACGTCTACGTCGCCACCGTCGCACCGCCGCGCTACCCGCGGCAGGTGCTGCGCTGCGCAAGCCCTCCTCCGCGAGCCGGCAGCAGCGCTCCCGCCAGCCCCGCCGTCGTGCAAGTCATGATGGCTGGCGAGGAGCTCCCCACCAAGAACCCGCGCACCCGTGGCCCCAACCTGGAGCGCAACGTCGACCCCAACGCCTCCGGCTCGGGCCCAAAGGCGCCACCACCACCGTCCCGGTTGGACGAAGTCCGGGCAAAACTGAGCACCCCGCTCACGCCTGGCGGCGACCCCACCACCATCGAGGCGGATTTGGAGGCGCACCGCCAGCTCCTCCTCAAGCAAACCGAAGAACTGGCTGCTGCTAAGCGCCAGATGGAGATCACCCAGCGCGAGTACAACCGCGCCCACGGCCTCACTCCAGGCGGCGACGAGCCCAGCCGAGCTGGCCAGATCCGCCGCAGGGGCCGCGACCTTGGCGCCGAGATCGCCCGCGACGGCGCTCCTTCGCCGGCTCCGTCCGCGGAGCTACCCGTCTACAACACCCCCGACAAGAACATGCGCGCGGCACAAGCCGCCGCAGAAGAGCTGAACCGCCTTGAAGGCGAAGAGTTACGCCGCCAGACCAAGCGGGTGACTGAGCTGCTCAACGCAGCCAACAAGCAGGCGGCCGACCCCAGGTATGTCAATGCCCCCAGAGCTTCTCACGCTCGTGGAGCTGCAGGCAACGACAGGGAAGGCGCCAGGGACACGGCCGAGTCCGCCTCCCCAGCACCAAGCCGGCACCGTGACTCCCGGGCCACGCACGCAAGCTCGGGCCGGCCGAGCCACCAGCCGAGCGGCAGCAGCCGCAGCCGGCCTCCCCAAGCCGGAACCAGGAGCAAGACTCCGAGCCTCGCCGCCAGCATCGGCCGGCTCCAGAAGCAGCCGGCACACGCCAGCCGGCACGTTCCCGGCTGGGCCCCCGCATCGAGCCCACCGACGCCAGAGACCGCCTCGATCGGCTGGTCGAATCCCGCATTGCGGAAGAAGAAGCGCCAGCCGGCCCAAAGTGCTTCGGGCCACGCATCATCAACGAGCCCATGATCGACGGCTTCCAGCTCCCGCGCGACACCCCCAAGTACGACGGCACTGCCAAGCCGGAGGACTGGCTGCAGGACTACTCCACCGCAGTCGGCATCGGCAAAGGCAACAAGCGCTGGGCTGTGCGCTACTCCCCCCTCATGCTGCTCGGCTCCGCCCGCACATGGCTCAACAACTTGCCAGCCGGCAGCATAAACGGCTGGCTGGACTTCGAGGCGGCCTTCATCAGCAACTTCACCAGCTGCTACCGCCGGCCGGGTCGGCCCCAACAGCTTGAGATGTGCAAGCAGGGCCCGGACGAGACGGACCGCGCATACCTGACGCGCTGGTGCGAGATGCGCAACTCCTGCGAGGGTGTGCACGAGATCCAGGCCATCAGCTTCTTCATGGGCGGCTACCGGCCCAACACCATGCTGTGGCACAAGCTGCGCCGCAGCGAGCCCAAGTCCATGGCCGCCCTCATGGCCATCGCCGACAAGTACGCGCTGGCTGAAGAAGCCGGCAAGGCGCCGGCTGACCCAGCACCGGCTCCCTCCAGGCGGGACCACCACAAGTCGGCTGAGCACAAGCCGGCAGACGGCGCCTCTCATGGCAGCCGGCGGGACAACTACCGCGGCAAGCGTCACAGCGACCAGCCGAACCACCGGTACGGCTCCGCCCACGTAGCCGCCGTGGCAGACAACGCGGCAGGCGGCAGCCGCCGCCAGAAGCAAGACCGGCAGTGGAAGCCGAAGTACACCTTCGAGCAGATGCTCGACTCGCCGTGCAAGTACCACAGCGGCAAGAACCCCTCCAACCACACCACCCGCGACTGCCACTTCATGAAGCGGCTGACAAGCGGTGAACCTCTCCCGCCTCCACCCCCGCCTCCACCAGCCGGCGGGCCGGGTGGCCAAGCCGGCGCAGAAAACGCCAACCTCGAGCACCACGAGGCTAACCAAGTGCACCATGGCGGCCGATATCTGGCCGAAGATGCTACCTACATCATCTTCACCTCCGAGCCCGAGGACAAGACGAGCCAGCAGAGCCGTTCCCTCGAGGTCAACGCGGTCATACCGCCGGTCCCCCAGTACCTAAACCGTCGAGCAGGCCATCACTTTTGATCGCCGCGACACACCGGCTGTCCTGCCGAAGCCGGGCAGCTATGCCATGGTCCTCGACCCCACCATCGGCACAACCCGGCGCAGCGTGCGTTTTTCGCGCGTCCTCATCGACGGCGGCAGCAGCATCAACATCCTCTACCGCGACACCGCCCGCAAGCTGGGCATCCAGGAGGCCGAGTTGCGCCCCACCCCCACCGTCTTCCATGGCATCGTGCCAGGCCACTGCTGCCAGCCGATCGGCCGGATCACGCTGGAGGTGATGTTCGGGAAGCCGGACCACTTCCGCACCGAGAGAATCGAGTTCGAGGTGGTGGACCTCGTGAGTCCCTGCCACGCGCTCCTGGGCAGGCCGGCCCTGACCAAGTTCATGGCGGTGCCCCACTATGGGTACCTGAAGATGAAGCTGCCTGGCCCCAAGGGGGTCATCACCATAGCCGGCGACTATTGCCGCTCCATGGACTGCGCCACGCAGAGCTCCAAGATGGCCCAGACGCTGGTCATCGCCACCGAGAAGCAGCTCATCCACGACGCCGTCGCCCTCGCCAAAGCCGCGCAGACAGACATGCCGGCTGCAGGCAACCCGGCTGGGACGACTCACTTCCAGCCGGCCGACAACACCAAGAAGATCCTGCTGGACCCGGCGCAGCCGGACAAGTACGCCACCATCGGTGCCGGCTTGAGCAAGAAATAGGAAAGCGAGCTCACCAGCTTCCTCCGTGAGAATCGGGACATCTTCGCATGGACTCCAAGAGACATGCCGGGTGTGCCGAGGGAGCTGGCTGAGCACCACCTCCACGTCCGGCCCGAAGCCAAGCCGGTGAAGCAGCCTCTCAAGCGCTTCGCCGAAGAAAGAAGGAAGGCCATCGGTGAAGAAATCGCCCGGCTGCTGGCAGCCGGCTTCATCATGGAAGTGCTGCACCCGGACTGGTTGGCAAACCCAGTCCTGGTTTTGAAGAAGAACGGCTCCTGGCGCATGTGTATCGACTACGCCAGCCTGAACAAGGCGTGCCCGAAGGATCCCTTCCCCCTGCCGCGCATAGATCAAGTCATAGACTCGACTGCCGGCTGTGAACTGTTGTCTTTCCTTGATGCCTATTCAGGCTACCACCAGATTCCTTTGAATCCGGATGATCAAATAAAGACTCCGTTCATTACCCCGTACGGGGCTTATTGCTACACGACTATGCCGTTCGGCTTGAAAAATGCAGGCGCCACCTACCAAAGGTGCATGCAAAAATGCTTGCAGGATCAAATCGGCAGAAACGTTCACGCATATGTGGATGATGTCGTTGTAAAGACCAAGGAGACGACTACCCTCCTTGATGACCTGAGAGAAACCTTCACCAATCTGAGAAGATTTCGGATGAAGCTCAACCCGGCCAAGTGCACATTCGGCGTGCCGTCTGGCCAGCTCCTCGGCTACCTCGTCTCTCAGCGAGGGATCGAAGCCAACCCGGAAAAGATCAGTGCCCTGGAGAAGATGGAACTGCCGCAGTGCCTCAAGGACGTCCAGAAGTTCGCTGGCTGCCTGGCTTCCTTGAGCCGCTTCGTCAGCCAGCTGGGGGAGAAGGCACTGCCCCTGTATCAATTGATGAAGAAGGCGGACAAGTTTGTCTGGTCACCGCAGGCGGAGGAAGCTTTCCGTGACTTGAAGCGCGTGCTCTCAACCGCGCCAATCCTTGCAACGCCGGCTTCAATGGAGCCGATGCTGTTGTACATCGCAGCCACCAACCGAGTGGTTAGCGTTGTCCTGGTGGTGGAACGCAAAGAAGACGGCAGGGAGCAGCTGGTTCAGCGCCCAGTCTACTACCTTAGCGAAGT